>NC_134712.1:107224218-108448207 GCF_049634645.1 Pelodiscus sinensis
TTTGTGTGTGTTATATGGATCCATTGCTACGTGGCAGCAAAGGAATGCCCCAGGGAAGATTAAGTTAAGGCAGCATTGTATCTGGAAGGAACTGGCTCTACTCACTATCTCACGACTGACACCTCTGGGTCAGTGAATTGGGACGCTCAAACCCAGCAATTGCCTGACCAGATCCTCATAGGATTCCCTGCACTATGTGGAAACACAGGCAGGGTGTGTGGGGTTTGCCCCGCACCACTGCAAGTCTGGAAGCAGGAAGCACTTGCAGAGAAATTTTCTAAATAACTAGTGCCTGTTTTCCCCTTCTCTCCTGGAGCCTCTTAGAAAGCTGTGTTACACAGGGCCACTCCTAAGGGGCATGAGGCCTTGGGCAACCCCACAACCAGTGCCTTTGGCGTAGGGTAAAAGTCGCCTGCCCCGCCTCTGCTCTGAGGCTCCAGAGACCTCCCACCCTATCCACTCCATCCTCCTCCCAAGTCCCACCCCTGCTCCACCTCCTTGCTCAAAGCCTCTTCCCACAAGCAACATGAGCCAGGGGATTACCACACAGCAGGGCTCTGTCCTCGCCCCCCATTCACCACTGTTGTGGGAGCTGGAGTGACCTGGAATCCTGCTCCACTCCACCCTACCACTCACTTCCAACCTGCTGCTCTCTGCTTCACTGCAGTGGTAGGAAGTAGAGTATCCTGGGGCCAGAGGTAGGACACTCTGCTTCCTGCTGCCACAGTGAAGCTGAGCACAGTGGGATGGGAGATGGGCAGCAGGGAGAAGTGGAGCAGGCTGCCAGGTTGCTTTGGCTCCCGCCACTGTGGTGAGTAGCGGGAGACCGACCCCAACTGCTGCCTCATGCCATACCCCCCACATAATCCCTTTGGCCACCCTGGAACCCACCTATAGTTCGGTTAAGGCAGCTGCTATGGGGTCCCCCAAAGTGCGGGACCTGGGGTGGCTGTTCCAAGGTGTTCTGGGGACAGGACGGCTCTGATGTTACATTTGCAGCTGTACTGTAGACTAGAGTAGAGTGTGGGAAAATTAGAAAACGTCTCCCATCAGTTCTGGCACCTCCTTGGCATGTGTTTTTCAGGTCCCAAAAGCTGGCAGTATCAGTAGCTCATATATAAAAGCCATAAAATACAAGATCCTTCTTGCAGTATTGCGGCTGTATCCAAAAACTTTATTTAATCCACATAAAATAAACAACCCTGAAATGCCTGCTACCCTGTGACACAGAATGTGACAACAAAAATTGCAGTCAGAAGGAAAAATGCAAGGTGACTGTGCACTTTAATAGTGGAAAGCAACTGAGATACTTCTGTTTTAACCTTAGTCTTTCAGCACAGGAGAAAAGATTGTATCCATTGTAGAAAGGCCTAGCAGGCTAGTTATAAGGGTTCTTTTGCATACCAAACACTTTGCAAGCATTTGAATCCAATTGCTTGGCACGATGGTTCTTTTATCTTGAAGTAAGTATCCATCCTCTATTCCAGACTCTGTGCTTTTATTAAACAAAAGTCTCTAGCACTTACAGTTCTGATAATCATCTTCAAAATCTGAGCCACGTGAAACTAGAACAGTGATAACAAGGAGTTGGGTGACACCGTAAAGACTAGGAATTTTATTATGGCATAAGATTTTGTGAGTTGCAACTCACTTCATCAGATGCATGAACAAGCCAATATAGTAGCCTGTCTTCCCATCTAGTGTTCTCTTTGCAATATGGAGAGATCATTTCCTGTTGTTTCCAAGAGAGTGGGGCATGAGGCGTTCTATCCTCTTTTTCTCCCATTGTGCAATAGTAAAGTAGAAGACAAGTTTTAATCCCAAGTTTGAAAAAAAATCTGTGTATCACTACTCCCCTAAGGCTGTAACATCACTTGTGCATGCCGTTTTTTACTCCACCTCTGCTGAAATCTTCATCCATATCTTCATCTCCTGTCTGCTTAACAGTTGCAGGTGCTATCTCAGTAACCTCCCTAAGCTCAGCTTTCCAGACTTCAACAACTGCAGTATTGCAGGCTTTCTAGCCTTAGGGTGCTCCAATTCAAAATCCAACTCAGAACTGTCTTGTCCTCCTGGCTTTCTGAACTATTCCTCCTGAACTATCTACCATACCATGGGCCTTATTTCTCTCCTCTTTCTCCTCCTTGTTATTTCTTCACACAATCTTGCCACTTAAGGGTATGGCTAGACTGCGAGGATCTATCAGAAAAAGATATGCAAAATGAGGAATGCATTTTGCATATTTTTTCCGATATTTTTGTCAGAACAAGTTTTCTGAAATTTGGCCCAACTAAACTGGGCCAAATTTTGGGGGGAAAAAACCCTTTCGAAAGCCCCTTTCTTCCTCGTGGAATGAGGAATACAGGGGCTTCCGAAAGAGCTCATTTGCTCTTCTGCAAAAAAAAAAGTGGAAGAGCAAATGTGTTCCCTGGATGTGGCGGAGTTTCTTTGGGATACCTCGGGTATCCCAAAACTCCCCCGCAGTCTAGCCGTACCCTAACAGTGCAAGCACCTTTTCATCTTAACTTCCTGCCATGTGGAACAGACTGTCTCCATCTCTCCAATTTCTCTTTTCAAATCTCAGTTGAAAATATGTATATTCTCCCTAGCCTATAACTCTTAATTTCCATCTTTCATCTGCTATTGGCCTTATGCTTGAATACGTTAATTCATTCACCATAGAATAGTTTTACATCACTGCATTCTATAATGTAGAATACTTTCTTGAATTTAGTTCTAAGAGACATTTTGGGCTATATCCTGCATGACAAAATCAGGATAAAATATAGCTGCATTGTATTTTTTTGATCTTCCTATAAATCAACATATTTATAACAAAGTCATTGTACAGTATATGCTTAAGGTAAACTCTTGATAAACCAACTTCCTTAGGATACATACATGAAATTAGATTGTGTAATGAGCATTTCAAATAATCTTTGGAATCAGTGTAGCTAATAGACTGTGACCAAGGAGCATGCTCAGCAAGAGAGGTGGACTGCACATTGAAGTATGTGCAGAGGAGACAGGTGGAAAGGATGGATGGGAGAAGGAGATTAATGAAGATCAAAAGAAGAACAACTGATTGATATTTTTCATAGTGGAAAAAATATCATGCTAACAGATAAAGACATCTGCATGCATCATAATATTACTTTTCCATTTAAGCCACTGCTGTATTTGTCACAGATGTTGTGTGACTGTGAATGGGAGGTACTCACTCCACTAAGATTTGGTCCATACCTTAAAAATGTGAGTGAACTCCATGCCTAATGCATGCCTTTTTGTTTTGTTACATCCTCATTGTCAGAAAAAAGGCTGATTTTGCCTATGGAAAAACAAGTTTTGTGCAACTTGAATAAGACAGGCAAGTCTAGTCCCCAGACCAGTTCTGCTGTTCATTTGAAAGCTGTTCCATGCAACCGCTGGAACAATATGCCCTATCATTTTAATACTGTATTTACTATTGAAACAAAAATATTATTAAAACAGATTCAAATGTTACATAACGTTGTAATACATCAGTTAGAATTGAATTACATGTCATCTATTAGATAGAAATGTTAAACTTTCTGGGAAAATAATTTCCCTTTTGATCACAGTGCATTAGATACTGCCTTAGCCCTGAGTCACCAAGGTAACACAAATAATCCATCATGCTTAGAATGTTCTAAAGCAGAATCATATAAACTTTTATATTTTTGTAAAACACCATGCAACTGGATCAAATTTCTGACATTTGTTAATGTTCATGAGAAAGGAAAACGTGCCCCCAGCAGTTTTTCACATTAATAAAATATAGCAGTGCACAGCCCTGAGTACACACAGTGTTGTACATAGCAGTGACAAGTGACATGTGAGTTGACTGAAAAAAGTCCAGGGGAATATAAGCAGAATCCATTTGGCATCTGAGAGGATCCAATTGACCTTGTTGTTTTGCAGTTAAATTTTATTTGTCATGGAAAGAAGATTCATGTCAGGAATATGAGATGAACCACTCTGAAGGCTGGCATGGTCAACACAAGCCAGGGATTGAGCTAGAGGAAGAAAGAATGCCTGAGTACAACATGTTCTCACCTTCTCTGAGCTGCTATTTTATTTTCCAAATGCTCAGATTTCGTTTAAAACCAAAAAGCAAGTCTCTAGTCTTTATGGTAACAAACAAAACAAAAAATGAGCACAATACAAAAAGTACTTTCAAGATATGAACAGAGAGCAAGTAATGATCCTAACCTCCTGACTTGGCAGAGAGCCTTGAAACAATAGCTCTGGGAAGATGAATAGTTCCATTAATCTCAACTGAATTTTAATGCTGAGGCCCAGTAATAATGATTTAATCCTGTCTGCATTGACTATTTCCTACTTACTAAAGCACATAAGGAAGGAGTGAAAGGATGTTATTGTGAAGATCTGTACAATGGACCTGAAGTGACAGCTCATTTTAGTGCCATGTGTGACATTTGAGAAAGTACCACCACTTATTTCATTCTGTAGACAAGGAGCCCAGTGCAAGAAGCCCTGAAGAGCAGCTGAAACCCAATAGAAAGCCAAGTCCAAGGAGTCTAGTTAAGATTATAGGTTTAATACAGCTATGGGCAGTGTCACGGGGCGTGACTCATTGAGGCAGCACCTCCTGCTTGTCACTCCAGAAATTAGCTCAGTCCTCATCAGGACACCTCCTTCTGAGACCTCCTTCTCATGTCCAGCTTACCAAGAGGATCCCAATTGCTCTGTATTAGTGGTCTGTCCTCTTCATTGTTTATCATGTCCCTATATTTGTGTCATCTGCATATTTTTTCAGTAATGTTTTAATGTTTCTTTCCCATCTTAAATAGCATAGTTCCAAGAACTGATCTCTGTGGGACACTACTGGAAACATAACCACTCAGGCTATGTCTCAACTACAGAGTTTTTTTTGGGATACCTTTGGTATCCCGGAAAAACTCTGCCGAGTTCAGGGAATGCGTCTCCTCTTCCGACATTTTTTGTGGAAGAGCAGATATACTCTTTCGAAAGCCCTGTGTTCCTCATGCCACGAGGAAGAAGGGCTCTTCCGAAAGAGGAGGTTTTTCCGAAATTTGGCCCAGAGCGCAATTTGCGTACCTTTTTCCAACAGAAAGTAGCAGTCTAGACATAGCCTCAATGAAGATTCCCTGGTTACAATTACATTTTGAGATCTGGCAGTTAGCCAGTTTTTAATCGATTTAATGTATCATATTAATTCTACATTGTTCTTCAGGGGATTTTAATCAAAATATCATGCAGTGCCAAGACAAGCACCTTGCAGAAATTCATTTAATCAATATTTTGACCTTAACAATCTAATGTGTAATCTCTTCTAAAATGAACGAGGGGCAGAGGAGGAACGCAGCAGGCTCTGTACTTTCCTCCCACTGCTTAGTCAGAGGAAGCAGGAGGCAGGAAGCAGGACAAGCAACAGTGACAATGTATGTGCAGCTGCAGCCCCTCCACTCCTGCTTCCTAAAATGGTGGTATGGGGGCAGCTCAGGGATGGGGCAAATACCAGAAGAGGAGGCATGCTCCCAGCCAGCTCCTTTAACCAGCCTGACTGCCTACTGCTGAGCATGGTAGCCTGCAGGAAGTTGGAAGCTGGGCTGGGAGCGCCCTGCCCATCCCACTGCAGCTGAGTGCCCAAGCTGGTCACCTTCTTGCCAGAGCGCTGCACTGGCCTACAAAAGAGGCGCAAGTAAGGTACATGGCTGGGCAACTGCAGTTCAGCTGCCCTTCCCCTCACTGCCATGCTGGCCCTGCCCTCTGCTTTGGAACTGCTCTAGGAGCCTCCTGCTTGCGGTGCTAGGAGGAAGAGAGAGATGCTGATGTCAAGATATCCTCCCAATCAACCCCTCTCCCCCGCTTCATACTCCATCTCCACAAATCAGGTTACAAACAGCTACAGATTCCTAAGTCTAAACTTCCTGATCCAAAGGACTCCTGTGGCATCTTAAAGGCTAACGGATTTGTGAAATTTAAAAGGGCAGTGTACTTAAAGGGGAAATGCATCTCACTTTCTCTCTCTCTCTCTCTCTCTCTCTCTCTCTCTCTCACACACACACACACACACACACACACACACAGTGTCTCTGTCTCTCTCACACACAGCCCTTGGCACTGTGCAGCTGTGTATGTTCTGTCTGGAGGAAAGAGTTGTGCACTCCAGCAGGACAGTGTGGCTATGCCTAGACTGCAGGTTTCTTTTGGAAGAAGCTTTTCCGGAAGAGATCTTCTGGAAAAACTTCTTCCGAAAGAGAGCATCCACACTGCAAAAGTGTATTGAAAAAGCAAACTGCTTTTTCAAAAGATAGCGTCCACACTGAATGGACATTATCTTGCATTTCAGCTGTGATTACTATGGATAGAGTGGCCACCAGGGCATCTGTGCCCTCTTTCATCTTCTTTCGAAAGAACTCCCTCTTCCTCGTCCACACACACCTTTTTCCAAAAGAACTCTTTTGGAAAAATGCTTCTTCCTCATAGAATGAAGATTACCAATGTTGGAAAAAATCCTGTGTTCTTTCAATTTTCTTTTTGATTGGCCAGGGCTCTGTGCGGGCTCCCTCCAGGCTAGCTAGGAGCTGCGTGGGTAAGCTCTTCCTGACCTGCCTCTGGCACTCCAGCCCCTCCTTCCCCAACTCCATCCCAGACCCTGAACTCCCTCCCTTAAGTCTTCTGCCAGGCCAGAATCCTCTCCTGCACCCATGCCCCTTCCTGGACCCTGCATCCCAATCTCCTACCCCAGGTCACAATCTAACCCTCTGCACCCTCCTCTCCCCATGTCAGGTCACCCCCCCCCCCAAATCCCTCCCTCAGGCCAGAATCCTCTTCTGCATCCCTAGCAGCCCCCACATCCCAATTCCCTTCCTCAGGTCACCCCCCCTCCTTCACTCAAACTCCCTTTCAGACCCCACACTTTCTCCTGCATCCCAGACCCCTACCTCGAGCTCCCATCTGCACCCAACCTCCATCCTAGACCCCACAACCCCTCCATAGAAAAGTGTGGCCCTTTACCACTTACCAAAATCTTGGAGTGGCCTCCCATCAAAAATTATTGCCCACACTGACCTACCCTGTACTTGTCTTCCTCTTGCTTCTAATATATTTGTAGAATGTTTTCTTGTTATTCTTTATGTTTCTAGCTAACTTGAACTCATTTTGTGCTGTGGCCTTTCTAAATTTCCCCTGCATACTTGTATTATTGTTTGTATTCATCCTTTGTAACTTGACCTAGTTTCCACTAGCATACACTAGGGCATGTCTACACTGAGATTTATGTCAAAATAACAAGGCAAGCATCCACACTACCAAGCCTGTTATTTCAAAATAACAGGCTTGTTATTTCAAAATAATAACTCCTGCTTGTGAGAGGAATACGCTTATTTTGAAATAGTTGTTTCAGGAATTTTAATTTCTAAATAACTTATTTTGAAATAACCTTGTAGTGTAGACATAACCATATTGTAGGCATGATAAGAGATCCTAGTATTCAGTATGAGCAACCAAGAGGGAGTGAGATGGAGAACACCTGCAGGATCTTGTTTGTAACTTCACAACTCCAAGCAGCTGTAAGAAATGCAAATCAAATGTATTCCATAGATCCTCTCACACCCAGATGCCTCTTTTTGCCTTTAAAGAGCACACAATTAATTTTACTGCAAGGCAACAGCATTCTTTTGTCTAGGTTTGCATAGTAAATTTTAATGCATTCATACTCATACCGGCTGGCTCCTATATCCGCAGGTCCTGGTTAGCTAGGCAATCAGCCTTCTTCATTTAATTCCTTTTCTTAGAAGAAATGGGTTGCAGATTGGCAGGTGAGTAATTGTGGCCTCTATCAACCTGATACATTGTTAAGCTAGTGGCTAACAAATAGAACTGTAAAGCTATCATTCTGCCCATTGTGAATCTCTCAGTGAAAGTGGTTAGCATGACAGCTTATGCTCCTCAGTGATTATTCTATTCATGGGAAGATATTTAAACAATATCGATCATCTTCAAAAGGAACAATTTACTTTAAAAATGTGTCAGTGCCTTAGGGGGGAAAATCCCTTTTCTCCATTTGATATTAACAAATGGCATTGCTATATGCTCAAATTTTTTAAATGTTTTAATTTTTAATTTTTGCCAAAAGGCAAATGGATTGAAGAGACTGTATGTAACTTTTTAAATGGGCTTAAATTGTCCCATCTTTTTTATCTTAGTAATAATTTCTTTGGGGAAAAAAGTTTGAATTTACTGAAACAGAGACGGAATTCTCAAGTTAGTGGGTAGCTTTCTGGGTCACTCAGGCTATGTCTAGACTACAGGCTTCTTTTGGAAGAACCTTTTTTCAGAAGAGATCTTCTGAAAAAACTTCTTCCAGAAGAGAGCATCTATGCACAAAAGCGCATTGAAAAAGCGATCTGGACACTATCTCGCATTTAAGCTGTGATTACTATGGACGGAGTGGCCACCAGGGCATCTGTGCTTTTTTCTCTTTCCTCTTCTTTTGAAAGAACTCCCTCTTCCCTGTCCACACACACCTTTTCCCAAAAGAGCTCTTTCAGAAAAAGGCTTCTTCCTCATAGACAGAGGATTACCAACACCGGAAAAACCCCTCTGTTCTTTTGATTTACTTTCGGAAGAAAGCCATTGCAGTATGGACATAAATCAGGTTTTGTCGGAAAAACAGCTGTTTTTCTGCCAAAACTCTGTAGTGTAGACATACCCACAGATGCTTTTTTTAAGTTGATAAACATTAGCATTATTTAAATCCTGCATTCAACACAGAAGGATGTCTTGATAGCTATCATTTCGGACTTTTTTGTCTGGATTAATTGTATATTTTTATTCATATTAATATTAATTCATATTAATCCATGGAATGACAGAAGACCCTATTCAATCCTAAATCTACCTGTCTGCTAGAGAAGAATTGTTCTCTATGGTATGTTCTCACCTTTATTTCTCCAGTCACCTTAAAATGTCCCAAAATATTAGGCTTTCCCCACTGCCAGTTGGAGACTATCCCACAAATTAAAGTCCTGATCCTGAAAACACATATCAGATCCTTGATTTTTATGCAAACATTGAAATAAACAAAACTATTCACATGTGTAAAGCTAAGTAAGTGTGTACATAACTGCTTGCAGGATTGTGGCCTGGCAGATATTAATGCTAGGAAGACTTCTTGATACTCAGTCCATTCATCCTCAATATATTACCCTAAACTCCTTTCCCTTTTTGGCATTTTCACTCACCAACTCGTGGGAAAGACACTTCAAAACAAATGACCCTTTTCCAGCACAGATGTGTGAATCTACTGGAAATATGTAAAATAAACAAACTAAGGGATTATTCAGTTGAGATTTAACCTCAACTGTTTTTAGATTTTAAGTAACTAGAGGCAGGACCCACATTCCCTATATTCTGTTGCTATGCACAAAGAGTGCATCTACACAGTTATCTCAAAATAACAGCTGTTATTTCAAAATAACAAAGCGAGCGTCTACACAGCAATTCCATTATTTCAAAATAATTTCAAAATAACAGATGTCTCATTTCGAAATCTGTAAACCTCGTTCCATAAAAAAACAGCCAAAATAACGATTTAGAAACAGGGCGTGTGTAGACGCAGCAGCTGGAGTTATTTCAAAATAAGGGGCCTCCAGAAAATCCCACAGGTGCCTTGCTGGGCACTCTATCCACACTCATCAGGGCCAAAAGCCCTGGCTCCCAGAGCTGCTGCGAGCAACTGGCTTCAGGTCCTCTATCCCCTCGCCCCTTAGAGCCCCCCCAGTGCCAGCCTCCTGTTTCGGTTCACGCGACCCTGAAGCCCCAATCTCCAGCGGCAGCCATCACCCACCATGCAGCCATGGCCATGGCAGTAACCGCCCCTCAACACGGCCATGGCCCCAGTGGCATTCAGAGCAGCCACTTGGCAATGCAACCCTGGCTCCAGCCCCATCTGCCAAGTGACCCCACCCCCAAGAGCAGCTAGGGCCACAGCTGTATGGTGGCTGGGGCCGGGACCATAATACTAAAAAGAGCACCATGGCCCAGGCTCCAGTCCTGGTACATGGGGCATGCTGCCACGTGTGCCGGGACTGAAGGCACAGTTGTGGTGCTACTTTTAGTACCACGGTCCAGCCCCAGCAGCCGCAGCCCCAGCCCCAGCTGCTCCCGAGGGCAGGGTCACATGCGGATGGGCATGGAGCCAGGAGTGAAGCCAGGGCTGCAGTGCTATTTTTAGTACCACATTCCAGGCTCCAGCTCTGGCAGCCCCCACATGGGCTGTGTAGTGGCTGCCCATCTAATCCTGGGTCAGGGCAGGGTGGCTCTGCTGAGGGTGTTGGTGGGGGAACCCAGACCCCAGACCCGGCTCTCAGAGCTCCTTTGGCCCAGCAGCCAGTGATTCATGGCCTGGCGGTGGGCCATAGACTGGTGGTTAGGAACCGCTGCCCTGTCCACACTCTGCCTCCAGAACACCTGCTGTAAGCATTCTGAGGACGAAGTATTGCTACCCCCAGGACCCGCTCTCCCAGTGCTTTGGGGATGGGGAGACCAGGCGTGGCCGTGTGGCGCGCTCTCCTCTCTGCCCTGGTACTGCATGGTTGGTCACATGGCAGAGCATGCCCCGCTGCCTCACTCCCCCACTGCTCAAGAGGCTGGGCTGGGCTCGGCCGGGCAGGGCCATGCAGTACAGTGCTCCTTCCACCGGGGCTGGGGAGGCTGAGGTGAGCATGCACCCACTTACCTCCCCTCCCCATGGCTGGAAGGGGGGAGCACATGCGTGGTGCACTGCCCCATCTCCCTGTGGCAGGGAAGGGGCAGTCCCTAGCAGAAGGAGCAGGATTGGAGGTGGGGCTGGAGGCTTGCTTCCCCCAGTCCTGCCTTCACTGACTGTCCATGGTGTGGGAGGTGGTGTATGCACTGCACTCGCAGCTGGTCCAGCTGTGAAGAACAGAGAGAAGGGCAGTCATCCTAGGAGACAGTGTGCCTGAAACTTAATCCTTGTGTGAGCTGACACTGAAAAGTCTAGGTCCACATGATGGTGATGCACCTCAAGGAAGGCCATTTGTGGCCTAGACAGTGGGCACTTTCCTGCAAGGGCACAGATGTCTCAGCAGAGAGCCTCGCTACCCCCATGCCTGGAGACAAGCAGGCCTGGGAAGGTGCTGGCCAGACTTGGAGCCTGCAGGCAGGAGAGGGGTAACAGGGCATCTCACCTTCCCCCCCCATGCCATGCACATATTGGGCCTGGCAGTGTCAATGTCCCACAGAGAGAAAACTTCTATCCCTGCTCACTGGAGGAGATCTGGGGAAGGTGTTGAGGGAGGTGTGTGAGTGGCAGACACCACTTGCCAGGAAGGGTGCTGCTGGGGTTCCTTCTACTTCCTTCCTCTGGCAGGTTCCCCTGCAGAGGCTTGCTGTCCTCCGCCTCACCGTGCTTGACCAGGAGCGGATGCTACCCCAAGAGTGTGGGCATGAGGCTGTGGTGTCTGCAGCACTGCTGTGTGTGTCCATGAACCCAACCTCATTAGTGGTGGCTTGTGGTGGGAAGGTGTCCCTCCTCAGAGTTGGGTGTAAGATAGGCCTGTCCAGCAACTTTGAGAGAAGGAGCAAAAGGTGCTTGTGTAGAAACCTCATGCAGATATCCTCTCTGGACTGGCGCTCCATGTGCACCCACATGCATTGGCTGCTGTGTGATCCTCAGGCTGAGAAGGCTGAGCAAGAAGCGCGCAGCCACTTGCTGTCCCCCTGACTATCTCTAGGGACAGTAATGGAACTCACTGACTGGCCCTTCCCCAGCTTCATCCAGTGCCTCCTGACTGGCAGGCATTGTGTCCTGGCTGGCCTTGTCTTCCTCCTCCACAGTCCTGACCTTTGGGAGCTCACAATAGGTGTCTCCAGGCTGGAGTCCATGGCCGGGGGGGATTGAACCCCCACCGTCCCCCATGATACAGTGCAGCTGTTTGAAGTAGCAGCACAACTGGGGTGCCGCCCCGGAGCAGGAACTCCATTCTCTGGCCTTTGTGTAGGACTGCCTGGGTTCTTTAATTTTCATGTGCACCTGCTCCTGGGTGTGCACGGGGCCCTTCTGGTCCAGATTTGCAGCCATCCGACTGTACACATCGGTATTCCTGCATCTGGTGTGGAGATCATGGAGGTTAGCCTCCTCTCCCCAGATCTCAATGAGATCCAGGATCTCCACACCAGATCAGGAAGGGGCCCTCTTGTTCTGCCCCTGGGCAGGGGCTTGGGAGCTAGCTGCTGGCTCGCTAGCAAGCCTGGGGGGCTCAGTGGGAGCTAATTAGCTCTGGGGTCAGCCATTGCTGCAGAAATGGGTCCTGCAGTGTACCATAGAGCTGTCAGGGCCTGTGTTGTGCAACAAGCTATTTCCCCTGTGGCTGCAGCTTTAAAGCCTGCAGGGGAAGGGACACTATAGAGTTTTGAGGGGTGTGGACAGAGTGGCCACCAGCACAGCTGTGAGAATCCCTGGAGGCCAATTATTTCAAAATAAGCACAGCTGTGCCATCCACACATACTCTATTTTGAAATGTCTATTTTGAAATAGGCGTTATTCCTTGTGAAATGCGGGTTTATTATTCCAGCATAAGAAGCCCATTATTTTGAAGTAATTTTGAAATAACGGGCTTGCTATGTGGATGCTCACCTTGTTATTTTGAAACAAAGTGAGTTATTTCAAAATAACGCTATAGTGTAGACATGCCCCGAGACAAGAAAGAAGGCAATGGGCCAGATTCTGATCTCTTTTACACCAATATAAATCCAGAGTAGCTCCATAACATTCAGTGGAGCTCTTGATTTACGTATTTGTATCTGAGTTTAGGGTTTGGCCCAATGTCTCCCAGACGTTGGAGAGCGTAGAATCAAATGGACCAATCCTGCAAGATGTTGAGCATCTTCTGAGAGGTGCTCAGAACCCTCAGGAATGTGCTGTGATCAGAGTGGGGGTAGAGTTTGGGAAATGGGAAATGGGATATGACCCAAAGTAATGGGAATGAACAGTGCAGAGTTGGGTACATCATAGCAGTTCCATGATCATCTTCTATTATGTTGGTGAAGTTTTAATCATTAAAGGCTTGATCAAAAATTCACTGCAGCCAATGAGTGTAGAACTGAATCCTAATTAGTTAACACTCCTAAAGAGGGAGGACTGGTGTTTGGAAAAAGTATGCTTTTAGGGAAGGATGGAAGCAGGCAGTGCCGTGCCTGGAGGGAATGGGTTTGTGTGTGCAAGGCCTGAGACAAATCAGCCTGTACTGGCCACCCCTTAATATGTGCTGAGGGGTCTCAGAAAAGGGAGGGTCCAGGACAGAAGGGCAATGGATGAAGTTAGTCTGGCACTGGCATGTTCTGGTGATGCTAGGACATTGGTGGCTGGTGCAGTGGCAGACAACGCTGGGAGTAGGTGGGGCGGTGCACAGTGGGGCAGGCTGGAATCACTGCTGCCACTGCTGGAGACTAAGTTTGAGCCCTATGCAACACATATATACTAAAGCAGGGAACCCCCAAAGCATGGGGCCCAAGCAGTTGCCCCAATTTGCCATACCCAAGGGATGACTCTGGAAGCAGGAAAAGGCTGGGCCGGAGAAGAGGGTCTAGGAATAATCTTTACATATAGGAAGGCCCATAGGTCCTAGGGATTCATATGTGAAAAGAGAGACACAAAAAGGACCACTAGTCACGTGGTTTGGGCAGAGCCCAGGGTTTGAATATAGGAATGTTGCGTAGCACTGAGCACTATGTGGGTTCTTATCAAATAAAATAAGCCATTGTTTGGATGAGATCTGGCTGTTTATACATATGTCTTCACTATTCTCTAGTTTTTATCTTGTACTTAAAGCTGTCATCAGAATGGGAGGGAATTGGTTGTGTGAATAAGAAATGTGATTGTGGTTTCATACAGGCTGCCTCTGCAGCAGAGAAGAGAAAAAAGGAACCTGAATTTTGATAACTGTTTGAAGGCTTTCTTTAAATGGGCATAGTCCCCTGCTAAGAAAATCTCTTTATGATTGCATTCACAGAAATATGAAAGATGAACATGGAGCGAAAGAAAACCTAACAGGGGAAAAATAATCACTGGTATTATTGGAACTCCAGCTGCCAGGATCAATTAAAGAGATTTGCCTCGAAAAGCAGAGAAGGCTGAAGGAGGAAAAGATCAGGTATGTAAAAAGTGCAGATTTTGAGGAGAAAAAGATGTCTTCCCCATCTCAAACCCCTGCATGGAAGCCAAGCATAGTAGATGACTGCGGAATGCAGAGTCCATGCTGTGTTAGTGCTGCCAAAGGCATCTGCCTGCCTGAAGGAGGTGGAGAGAGCTGAGTTGTGGGGCTGTTCATGAATCTGTCATCTGGTTGGTGGCAAAGTTATGGTGAGGGGGCTCCGCTATTGAAAGCATGGTTGAGCTATTGCTGCAGCCTAGGCTCTCCTCAAGTCCCAGGAGGAATTCTGAGTAACTCTCACTGGAAGAATTGCCCTTCCTGAAGGAAGAACTGTGACTTGAAAGCTCCGTCTAGCCTAGGCTGGTCTTCTAAAGGCACGGCTCTGTGTTATGTCTATTTGACGGGCAGGATGAGACAGGAGAGGCCAAGAAAGGGATGAAGCTCTCAGAAAATACACATTGCAACAGCAGATTCCGTGCAGTTTCTGGAGGAAAGAAGAAGGGGGCAGAGACTATTTCACTTACAAAGTCATAACAATAATAGAGGAAATAATGAAAACATTCTGGGTCAGGGCTTAATGTGCATACATGGTTCAGGTGCATACGAGGGATCTTATTAGAGCTTTAAAAGACTTTACCTCAGCAAGTTCCATGCTCATTCAACCCCCTGGTTTATCATTATAAAGTATATTAACTTTCCCACATTTAATGCATATTTTTGTCCTGAGAGAGAGCAACAAACATCACAAATCAGTTCCCTGGGAAAAGAGGGCAAGAGGCAGCAGAGCACCATTTACACTTGCAGCTGATTGTTTTTTTTTTAACTGTTCTGAAGTTCAAAATGTGAAAGGCCAGATTTGATAATCTTCTGCCTTTTATCATAGGGCTTCTTCCTTTTTTCTGAACAAAATGGATTTTCTGAGATCTTTTGACCATCATTAGGTAGTTTCACCCTCTGGAAGAGTCAAAGAGGAAAGTAAAAGGTAGCAATACTTACTCAGAGTCATATTTGTTTACTAACTCCCTGAAATAGCTGAAAATGCTAGCCCAGTACAGGCATCCAATGAATATTTCCTACTGTACATACCATATAAGAGATGCATCCATCTACAACACTGAATCACATTGGTGTGACAAAAAGCTTCTTTTGCCTTTGAAAGAAATAGGTTAATGACAATCGTGTCATACGCAGGACACAGGAAGTTGTTTCCCCCACCCGATACTTTTTTCCCCATAAAATACATGATGTTCCAGATTTGGGCATCTCCTGATCATATGCTGCTAACCACATTCCATCTTGGAATAATGAATATTGATTTTCTG
The DNA here is from genome assembly GCF_049634645.1 of Pelodiscus sinensis. Lineage (NCBI taxonomy): Eukaryota > Metazoa > Chordata > Testudines > Trionychidae > Pelodiscus > Pelodiscus sinensis. The sequence goes on from NC_134712.1 coordinate 107,239,727, forward strand.
ATGTCAACAAATACCTGTTGAGGACTGGAATTAATATTAATTCATTTGATCTAATCCAGATTTAAACCCAAGGGAAAAGCTAATATATTATTTTAGAGCGCTATAGTGCCTAGTCTTTGTAACTAAATTATTCTCAGATAAACTCTTTGTTAGCTTTGACTTAATTCAATACTTAACTATTCATAATTGGGTGTCTAGAGTAGAGGACTCAAAAGTGGCTTGGTTATTCAGAAATATCGAGCAGTTGCATTTCCCTTTGGCCTAATGAGTACATCTTCTATGACAATAACACAGTGCAGTTGCTCTATAAATCTAGCCTCAGCATCTGTGGAATTTGCTCATTGTATAAATGTGTCATGGCAGGGGGCAAAGGAAAGGTTGTAATGAAATGTAGTATATCTGGGATTCTGAGTCAGGGTGCTGTGTGCTATACTAAAATTGCCGTGCAGGAAGTACAGCTATTTTGTGTAGAGAAATGGAGGAATTTCTGAGTTAAAAGTTTTACTTTACAGCACTTTCTCCATGTGAAAATAAGCTCTTTAAAAAAAAGCAGGCATGCTGTAAAGTTAACACTTATGACTGATGCATGATTGATGATTCCCTAAAGGCACTGTGTGAGAGAAAATTACCTCCTTCCCTCATTTAAGGACATTATTAGAAGACTCAGTGAGTTCAAAGCTCATGAAAGAATGTGAAGAGACTGAATCAGTCTTTTAAAAAAATCAAGATGAATTATTTGCTCAGCATTTCAAGGGCAAGTTTCCTTTAATGCAGTGGGAGAAGAAAACTTTTCAACACACCATTACACACTATTCATTTTTTAACTCTTTTGTCAATTATGATTTACTTGCCTGTGTAATATTCTCACCCTGTACCAAATGGGCCATAATTTTGAATAGATGTGAAATAAATCTGCCATTTTTAGTATTATATCTTGGGACCTTAAATGTGAAAAGCCACCATGTTCTGGTGACACCTGCAAAGAAAGGTATTTGACATGCTGGAAAAGAACGGTGTAAGGTAAGCACTATTTGCAATATCAATATCTTCCCCTTCCCCAGAAGGTTCACAGAATACTGGAATCCATATCAGATAGTGTCTTAAATGTTTAGGAGAAAAAGAAAAAAGGAAAATAACTTTAAATGGCGCTAATTAGACCTCCTTTGTAGGGCTTAATCGTGGCTTTGCCATGAGCCCTCTGTGTGGGACAGGGTTATGTTTCACTGCTTCAGACGCAGATCAAGAAACCATAGAGTCTTAATCTGTCTCTGGATTCTTAAGCTCTGTGGGGTATGTAATGGGTTGGATCAGAGAAATCCCTTTGAAGTTGTCACCCAGTGTGCTGAACAAGCCATTGAGCCCACCTTCCTGATCTCGGGGGATCCCCATCACCCTGTACTGCTGGGCCAGAAGCTCTGATCATTCCCAGACAATGCATAGAGTTGGGGTAACAGCCCAGCAGAGCAACAGAGATACTGAATCAGTTCAGCTCCGGGAGAGTTCAGCGATAGGGACATTGGGAGCACCCAGGAACTCAATCCCCAAAGGGGACAAAGAGGGCCCATGCCCCCCAAAAAATCCATTTTACTCTGTGTAAAAGTTTTACACAGAAAAAGTTCATAAAGTCGGTTCTCTTTATCAGTGAAAGAGAGATATGCACAGTGGTTGCTTCCCCTTCCCTTCTTGTAACAATTATTTACACTGGGCTTGATAATAAAAAGTATTTTTATTAAGTATAAAAAGTAGGATTTAAGTGATTACAAGTGAAAACAGGCAGATCAAAGTTACTAAGCCAAAATAAACAAAACACGCCAGCTCATCCTATTACACTAAGACACTTGTTACATGCAAGTTCTTACCCTAACAGTTGTTCTAATTATCTCTTTCACAAGCTAAGCAGCCTCCTAGCTTGGGCCCGATCCTTCCCCAATTCAGTCTGAAATGTTTCCAGCAGGTGTCTTAGGTGATAAGTGAGGGGGCTCCTGGCATCTTGCAACTCATCCTCTGTTGTTTGTTTTCCCCCCTTTATATCCATTTTGCCCACAGTGGGAATTCTTTGTGGTCAGTTCAAATTGTTCTCACCTTGAATGGAAAAGTACCAGATCCAAAATGGGTTCCAGCATTAGGTGGCATGGTCACGTGTTTTGATAGGACCAACCAGAGTTTGGGTTTACAGGAGAAACAAAACCATTCATGGGTCATTGACTTGATCACTGAGGGATTCAGTTCCAAAAGTATTACTGTGACAGGGCGCTCGCCCTGCACTGGCCCTTTAAGGGCAGACACCGGCCTGAACCAGGGCCGGGGAGTTTAGCCCAGCTGAGGCTGTACTAGTCCATTAGGGCCCAGCTGGGAGCTATAATAGAGGATAGGCTGCTGCTGTGGGGAGGGGAGCAGGGAGAACCTGGCTGCTGAGGGAGGAGGGGGCTCCCTGGAGCTGAGCCAGGCCAGGCCAGGCCAGGCCAGGCCAGGCCAGGCCAGCAAATCCTCAGATTGCAGGGCTTGAAAGAAGGCCCGATGAAGGAACATCGACCCCCGGAAGGGGGGGCTCAGAGACAGACTTGGGCACTGCCGGAGGGCAGTGTGGTGAAGAGGATGCCGCAGCTGGGAGTAAAGAGGGGAGACACCACCCCAGAGAAGGCACCCTACCTGCTGAGGGAGACAATTCCTGAGGACAGACTGCTGGGGTGCTATGGTTGGTGAGTGAATCCCCTCACAATAACTAATTGCTTTTACAAGAATACCTGGACTAATAAGACAGGTTCCCACTTAATATTTCTAACTTCAACACAAGACAGATATATGCAGAAAATAGAATATGCACATTCAGGAGATCATAGGCAACAATCGCTTACATGACCCATTTTGTATAAAGGAACTATCAGTTATGCAGATGCATATTCATAAGCCAATTTTCATAAAGCATGGGGGCATGATGGGGTTCATTGCCTATGCCAACACGGTCCCTGGCAACAATATCCCTAGCACTGCATACATCCATTAATGAGTTTTGTGGATAGGATGGAGGAGCTATAGTGTCTCCATCCATTCTTGCCCGAAAGAATGCAGTGGATGTAGCAGCACCATACCCTTACCCACAAAACTATCCAAAATATAGGGTAGCCAGTGTTGTTATTCATTTTACAGTATAAACTGTCAGCCTGCCTTGCTTTTTGTAAGACCAGCTTGTTGAGAACTGTACCCTATTTTATTGGAACCTTTAAAGTTTGGGGCATTAAGACAAATGGTCCCAACTATTCTCCATCTCTGCTTCAGATAAAAAGCTCAGAACCTTTTGAATTAAACATTGTAAAGGCCCAAGAGATCTACTCTCAGCTCTGTGTGCAGTAATTTACATTTTTAATTTCTGTCAGCATTAACAGGAGCTGTGCACACAACCCCCCATGCTGAGATGACAAACAATATACCCTTTTATCTGCCCTTGGACCACAATGGACTTCCAGCATGTAGCTACTATACCATAGTGACTTGACTTTTGTAAAAATGAATCTGTGAGCTACTTTGAAGAGTTAGAATAACTCATTTGCATTCACTGCTGAGTTTTCCATTTAATTTTTTTTAAAATTCCTACCAGCAAAATAGCATTAGTAATTTATGTTCCATTAAATCTCTCCTAAACAACTCTTAGCCTGTCTTCACTTCTAAAAAAGTGTGTGTTTTACTATGGGATAACTAACAAGCATTAGCTATTCTGCTATAAAAACTCAAAGTTAGGTTATGTGAATCATTGGAAGGAGCATGCTGACCTTGCCCTACCTGATGGTAGAAACTGCTAGTGCTATTCAGAATATTACAGCAAGATAATTAACATGTGAAAGTTATCTATATACAATCCTCCTCCTCATCTGTGATCCATTAGCACTCCCAAGTAGGGTAACCAGATGTCCTGACTGTATAGGGTCAGTCCCAATATTTTGGGCTTTGTGTTGTGTAAATGCCTATTTCTCTCCCAACCCCATTCCAATTTTTTGGTCACTGGACTCCCACGTTACATTGAAAGTTACTGTAAGAAGGCAGTGTCTTGCTTCACAAGAAACATTATCAAATGGTAACTTATGACCCATCTCTCAAGGTACAGTGTAAACTTTGCTGGTAGGAATGATGTACTTGAGGCTCACACTGAAGTAAGAGTTAAAAAAACATTAGAAGTTATTTGAGGGAAATGTCTGGTTCAGGCACTGGTGAGATACAGAACCATACACTTTTCAGTCTCTGGTTAAAACAGCTCTATAGCTGCCACAGAGGGATGCTTCCCATTTGAGGCCTTGTCTACACAAAAGGTTTGTCTACATTTACAAATGTACCAAAATAGCTATTTTGGTACAATTATTGCACTTGCTCTTCTTTGGAGCCAGCCAACCAAATATTTAGTTGTGGGCATGTGTTTTAAGAAGCCGAGAGAATACTTGAAGGGGAAGAGGGAGCAGAGGTTTGATATTTGTCTTGGTTTCAGACTGTAATAATATTTTCAACACTTCACAATTCCATGCTACACAATTTTACTTGACTGACTGGTAAAGAGGGTCAGAAGACTGAAATAGTAGCAGGCATTGTAGATCTTAATTCAGGGGTATTGACAGCACAGCGTGAACAGAATCAATGCATGGCGTGACTGGTTGTAGCCAGTTCTGTTAGTCTCTCAATTTCCTGAGTGCTAAATTCTGATCCTTAGCTGGCATAAATCAGTGTAACTCAGTTGAAATTAATGGTGCCAATTTGCACCAGCTGAGGATTTGGCCCTACAATTTTAAGATATAATAGCATTAACATCATAATCTATTAATTAGGGGTTCATTTAATTCTGCCAAAAATGCAATATTCCTCCAAGGACTAACCATTTTGAAAGCAAGTTCTCAGACAGAAAGGTACCTGTTTGCTATGGCTCTTCACATCTACCAGGAAGAAAATAAGTTAAATTGCGTAAATCTGCACCCCTTATTAGTTACTGTTTTAATAATTGTGCTCTAACTATTATATAAAAAACAAATTACATTAGGTGGGAGAAGCATTGTACTGCATTGACTCTCATAAGATTTTACAAAGCCTTCACACACTTATTATGTGTGTTGTTGATCGTTCTTAAGTATTAATAGTGTACAAAATCCATTTGGAAGCATTTTAAATGACCCTTGGATATGTTATTTTTCAAGAGTTCAACAGCAAAACAAAATGGGAAATTTGAAGGTGAGACTATAGAAACAAATAGGCCACAATTCCTCCAAAGCACTGAATGTGAGAGAGTCAATACAAGTTTAGATTCAATTTTTTAAATTACAAACATGAGCAGGATAGCTGTGAGTATTCAGACATTCCTAAGTCAGGGATAAGCAGTATCTCTACTATCTGTTTGTAACCTGATGTCCATTATGTTTATTTACCTGTAGGATGGTTATAGGGAAAAGGGGGGTGGTGGGTTGTTTTTTCTCTGAGCTGTCATATTTGCATGCTTGCCAGAGCTCTAATGGATCCTACATCTCCTCTAAAGCAGAACTAGAAGCATGTTTTTCTTACAACTCCCTTGTTTTTTGTTTTGCTTTTAGCTTCTGGGGCTCTGATTCACTCACTCCACCCAGAAAACATTATTTGAAACAACTCTCCTGCTAACCTACCTCAAACTATAGCTATTCATTATGTACCTGCATGTCTATAGATCTTTTGGAAGGTAAGAAGGAGAAATGCATACAATCTCTTGCATGTAGTGCATAATTATAAACTAACCTAGGAAAAATATCATCCAAGATCTAACATTAACACACTTCAGTGCCTAGGATTAAAACAACTAGCCTGAGATGAAATTAAAATAATCAGCTGGAAATGAAAAATACCACTACCTAAAGCTAAAAGAGATAGTGAGGGTGGGCACATTCTCTTTTCATGTACCAGTGTATATCATAACTAGTCTTATGTGACTTACTTGTATAAATTGTAATTGAGGAGAAAATCAGGTCCATAGTATTCAATACTGCTCTGATTCAAATCAATTAGAATTTTGTCAAAAGACATCGTGGGAACAGGATTGGGCCTCCTTTGTGTGTTAAATTTGCAAAGGTTGGGTACCCCTTAATTGAAAGGCCCTATACCCCATACCATAGAGGAGCTGTGAAGCTTTTCTGTGTAGCTTACACCAGTCCAGTAGTTGAAATTAACCTCTGAGTTATTACTCACCACCTGCACCATCAGGGAAAATGTGTGTAACTGTAGATTGTCCAGCTCATCCTTGCCAGACGCCCCTTCCATCTTCCCCTATTGCTGTGCAGGGAGCTTTGTGTGAAGGCAGCAGGGCTCCATGCCATACAACTAGCACATGTATGCTGTGTGTGCCTCCCCACCAATCATCCCTCTTTTGCAAATTCCTATTGCCTTCTGGGCCTGCTAAGCAAAAGTGGGTGGATTTGCTCCGTAGAATTAGACCACACCTCTGGTGTGCACAGCAGTGTACAGGACATGCCAGGCTAGTTCTGGACACATCCTCCTTTCATTTGTCAGGAGATCAGTCTTTTCCAATAACCTCTGTTTATGCTAAAATGCCCAAATATCTGTGACAGATAAAACATCCTACCAGGAAACATCTTCCTTAGAACCATGCCATTTGGCTACTTCACACTTTAATTATTCTAGACTGATAAACACAACAGGAGGATTCCAGAGGCTACTCAGTGGAATAAACAGTGAGTTCTATGAATTCATATAAGAAACAGCCAGGCTGATAGGAACTGGGGTATTAGTCACTTTAAGTGGCATTCAGCCCATGGTCCTTTAACTGAGATGATGCATTATGGCACAACGTATTCCATTCTTGGCTTTCCATTAACTTTCATATGACCTGTTTCTTTACCTCCTGACAGGTTCATCTCTCTGAGAACCTCCCAGGACAAAATAATATTTTCCTTATCTCCCTGCAAAACTGATATTTGAATCAGATGACTCACATTGAATATAAAAAGTAACATGATAAAGGTGTTAATATGGCTTCATCCCTCCCCCCTTTTCTCTTACATTTTCTTCTGTTTTTCTGTCTTCCTTTCTTAACCTTCCTTCTTTTGAAGCCTTGCATTTCTCACAAGGGAGAAAAAGCTATGCAGTTGTCATTCTTCACAATGCTTCCCTTTTTGACTGATTAGAATAGGAGAGTTCACTTGCACTTGCTAATTTGGAGAAATAAGAGAAAGCAAGCAGCACAGATAATACAGTTTTTGTAGGTCTTAAAAAGGATACAGTACCTTTAAAAATGTTTAGCATATTCTAGTCATTATAACCAACAGCTTTTAGGGCCATGAAAATAAAAATATCTTTTCCTATAAAGTTTGTCCTTGCCTTTATCCTTGATTCCCATTTTAAATCCAGGGGATTACAATTTGCTGTCTTCAGGAAGTAAATATTATTTTTAGATTAATTTCACAATGTTCTTGCTTGTCTAATCATCCTTAAGTGAATGGGAACTCTGCCTAAAAAACCCTATGGGGAGTTCCTGTTGAAACATCTCCCCTGGTCCTTATAGTTTCCATTTGAGGAGCAGCCACCATGTGCCTTCAGTTTTAAGGCTCAACTTTCAGAGTCTTGCAGAAAAAAGCTAATGATATAATATAACCACAGGATTTGGAGCAGAATAATGGATTTGTCTGGAAAGCCAGACCTACCCTATTAGTTTATGGACAGTACTTTATATATATCAACTCTTCAAGGCAAGGAGCCAGGCTGTTTAATTTGTTATACATCTATGGCACTATCTCAACTGACAATAATTTAGGAAATAGATATGTTCCTCTGTATTTCTTAAAGAAAATATGACAATATGGCTCTTTTATTTGCCACATGGATTAGACATTGTTACCTTCAATGAGGGCAATGACTCTGAGATTAGAGTTTGCAGATACTTATTTGATTGAGTCTGCAGTAAAGTTCCAACGCTGATATTGTACATGAAAACTGTCATTTAAAAAAGATATTGAAAAAGTGAGGATTTTTTCCCTTCAGAATAATATTTTTTTAAATGACAGGACATTCCAAACAATTTACATCCACTTTAAGGTAGGCCATGTTCAAATGTGAAAATGTTTCTTTGAAATAAAACAAACTTTGTTTTGTCAGATTGAATTTAATTTGGTTAAAGTTTACAAAAAAAATCATCTCATGCTTCCAAAATGAAAATCACGATGTGCAAAGCAGTAATACAGTATCTGTCATACTATTGAGATCTGTGCTTCAACAGATAAATGTAGATGAGTAGAAAATCTTGCATAGTATGACAGGAAGAAGGAAAGGGTCATCTGATTATGCATAACACGTTTTATTTATTTCACAAATTCACTGGGTTTTCTTTCTTTGCAGTAAACTATAGTTAAATCTGTCGTATTGCTCCCATCCTGGGAACAGTTTATCATACCTTAAATAGCACATCTTTTGCATAAACTTAGTCACTGTAAATTGTTATCTAATGTCTCATTAAGAGAAAAGCTGGCTATTTACCCTTGGTTGTGATGGTTCCCATGAGCTAATGGAAAGATTACATTATGGTGTCAAATATTGTACTTTGCATTCTAGTCCTCCTAACATGTTCCAGAAAAAGGATTAATTGTATCCTCTGTAACCTTTTCATCTGTTTCCTAAGAAACAATCAATTTAAATTCCCAAATTTAAGTAAAACAGACTAGTGTGGCTAGCAGATTTTTCTTGGCCATCATTTTCTCCTTTCCTTCAATACAGGCAGTCCCCGAGTTACGCGGATCCGCAGTTCCGAACAGGGCCCTTCCTCTCCCTGGTTTCCAGCAGACCAGGGAGAGGAAGCAAAGCGGCGGAACACGCGGCCAGCTGACAGCCCAGACGCATCTGGGCTGTCAGCTGACCGCGTGCGCCACGGCTTTGCTCTGCTCTGCTCCCCCTCCCCCTCTCCCTGGTCTGCAGACCAGGGGGAGGGGGAGCAGAGCGGAGCATGTGGCCAGCTGACAGCCCAGACGCGTCTGGGCTGTCAGCTAGCCGCGTGTTCCGCCGCTTTGCTCTGCTCTGCTCCCCCTCCCCCTGGTCTGCAGACCAGGGGGAGGGGGAGCAGAGCAGAGCAAAGCCGCGGAGCCAGAGGGCAGCAGGATAGCCACGGCGCGTCTGGGCTGTCCCGCTGCCCCCGTGCTCCGCGGCTTTGCTCCGGACGCCTGTGGTACAGCAGCTGGGGCGCTGCCGGTTGGTCCCATAGCGCCGCTCTGGGCGCCACTGGACCAACCCAGCAGCACCCCAGCTGCTCTGCCCCAGGTGTCCCCTAGTCAACAGCTGCTGAAAATGACCAGTGGCTGACTACAGGAAGCTCCTGCCCCGGGCTTCCTGGAATCAGCCGCTGATCAGTTTCAGCAGCAGCTGACTTGGGGATGCCTGGGGTTCTTAAGTTGAATCTGTATGTAATCAGAACTGGCGTCCAGATTCAGCCACTGTTGAAACTGATCAGTTTCAGCAGCGGCTAAATCTGGACGCCAGTTCTGACTTACATACAGATTCAACTTAAGAACAAACCTACAGTCCCTATCTTGTACATAACCCGGGGACTGCCTGTAATCTCAGACACTGAGATTGTAAGTGTCCTTCATTTCCTCCCTTCATGATCTTTACTTTATTTTATTGTAGCATAGACTCCATCATAGTACTGTACCTCACATGACCGGAATATAGCTAAGTGCTGCCATTTTAATTTACATATACCCAAGATAAGGAGTCTCTGTGGGTTAGTTTCTGTCCTCTTCTATATGGGTATGTCTACACTACAGAGGTTTTTTTTTTTCAGAAAAACAGCCATTTTTCGGAAAAAAAAAAACTTCAATTACATCCATACTGCAATCGCATTCTTCCGAAAGAAAATTGAAAGAGCAGAGGGGTTTTTCCAACATTGGTAATCCTTATTCTACGAGGAAGAAGCCTTTTTGTGAAAGAGCTCTTTTGGAAAAAGGTGTATGTGGACAGGGAAAAGGGAGTTCTTTTGAAAGAAGAGGAAAGAAGAAAAAGCACAGGTGCCCTGGTGGTCACTCCTTCCATAGTAATCACAGCTTCAATGCAAGCTAGTATCCACACTGAATGGACACTATCTTCTAAAAAAGCAGATCGCTTTTTCAATACACTTTTGCAGTGTGGACACTCTCTTTGGGAAAAATTTTTTCCAGAAGATCTGTTCTGGAAAAGTTTCTTCCGAAAGAAGCCTGCAGTCTAGATTTAGCCTACGAGTGCACAAGGACTAGGAAAGCTCTTTTCCCCATGTACAAAGAGTAAAGCAGCAACTTCCTTTGATGGTTAAAAGTGCTAAGAGAGCAGTCTAGGTGCTGCACTCCCAGGTATGTCTACACTACAGAGTTTTGTCAGAAAAACATCAATTTTTCTAACAAAACTTGACTTATGTCCACACTAAAATTGTGTTCTTTCTAAAGTAAATCGAAAGAACAGAGGGGGTTTTTCCGACTCTTCTTTCTACAAGGAAGAATGCCTTTTCCAAAAGAGCTCTTTCGAAAAAAGGCATGTGTGGATGGGGAAGAGGGTTTTCTTTCGAAAGAAGAGGCCTCCAGGAAATAACACATGTGCCCTGGTGGCCACTCTGTCCATAGTAATCACAACTCTATAATTCCTGTCTCCTGGCACCTCTTAAAGCTGCAGGCACCCTGAACAAGCCTTGTGGCAATAAGCTGGCCTGGGACCAGCACCTGACTGTGTGACTCTCCCTGCCACAGGCCTGCTGACCCATGGCAAAGCCACAAACTCCCACCGAGAGCCCCTGGCTCTCGCAGGGAGCAGCCCCAGGGGTCCCAGGACCCACCCAGGGGGACCAAGAGGTGGGCACCCTGTGACGGACCGGGCCGTGTCTGGGCACAGCTGAGGGCGTCCGCTCAGGGCGAACTGCTCGAATCCGGGGCTACTTACAGCCCCCGACTGGTGACCTCTCCACACAGGCCACAAACCAGTCCCACAGAGCGCTTCAGCAACCTGCCTGAAGCCTCCCGAGCAAAACCCCTCCGACACCCCAGCAATATCCGTGCCCCAGATGGCCCCGGGCCTCATACACAGGTGGGGGGTCCTAGCACCCAATCCCACCTACCCCGAACAAGTTCTGTCCGGTTCCAAGAAACCAGCCACAGATCCCTGGTCAATTTACCCTCTGGACCTTACCCACAAATCACGCTGGGCCAATCCTTTAGAATCTATATCTAAAGGTTTATTATTACAAGAAAGAAAAGCATGAGAGTAAGGTTATTAAAGTACAGTACATTACATGCACCGAATCTCCCAGTCCTCAATGCAGGCTCTAGCAGAGATGTTGCAGCTGCTGGTTTAAAAGTTCTTATTGCACATCCTACGATCAGGATGGGTTCACAGGTCTTCCTGGCTCTTCAATCCCTGCAATGCTGCCTCTGGGATGAAGTGCTGAGCTGAGAACAAAATGGCATCGACCACATGGCCTCTTTATACCCCCTTCCTGGCCTCTTCTGGTATGCAGCAGGTCACCTGGTCCTCAGCCTCTCTCTGCTGGCCGCTCTTAGGTGTCCGCCCTCATGCTTTAGGTGTGTCTTTGGGCCATCAAGTGCCATTGTTCCACAGGGCTTCACTACTCAGCCTGTCCATAGCAATGCTTAACCACATTCAGAGAAATATTCAGCTTCCACACAGATTACAGATCTACACACACAGACATTATATACTCACATAAACAGTGTACACAGGATCAGAAAACAACAAGCTCCCATTCAATACCCCACATGGCTCCCTTTCATACCAATTTCTGGGGCCAACACCCCCACCTAGGGGTGCAGCAGCGATCTGGCTGCTTCCCTCCATTTCGGTAATGTGACACACCCTCCTGGTCCAGAGCAGAGATCCTGCCTGACATTGTAGGATCTCTGCTCCAAGCACCACAATGCTTTGAGCGCATGACCAAGTTCCTGGCGGAGAGCGGACACCCACCCTGGACCTTGGAAAGAACTCTGTCAGGGATACGTCAGGGCCAGAGAGCACAGGTCACGCTCAGGAGCAGGACCCCACACTAGCCCCTACTACTGCACCGACTCCTGGTGGGTGGGGAAATGTCTTCCCCATCTGTCATTTTGGACTCCGACTTGGAGATCCCTGTCGTTGCCCAGCCAGTGGTCACGGTGGAAGAGAAGGACCAGAGACAGCAGGAGGAGAAGGAGGCAAACACCCTGTCCCTGGAGCCAGTGCCTGTCAGCCCTCCTCTGGCCCAAGGATTGTTGGTTGCGGTTCATAGAGGAGGGTCCAGCTTCAGGGACAGTGTCTGCATGGATGATTGACCACCTCTCCCTCTTTGTGTTCTCCACAATCGGACGAGTCGGAATTAAAGGGTGAGCCATACCACCCATGCCAGCCGCCAGAGCCCGGGGGACCCGAAAGCACACCAGAGGCCAGGAAGACCTCATGCAGCAGCATGTCAGCATCCTGCGTGACATGCTGTAGACCCTGGTGCAGAAGATCCACGAGGGCGCTGAGTTGTGGAACCGCGCCTTGGACCAGCTTATGCAGCCATGTGATGGCACACCCAGCTGCTGTCACTGCTCCTGCCTACCACTCTCCTGTCCTCTCTGCTATGCCCCCCTCTCTTTGGTCCCCAATCAATGCCTCTGCTCCTTCTCCAAGTGATGCCCGTGCCCCTCCCCAGGTGATGACTATGCCCCCTCCCTGCCATCCCTGACCACACTCCAGCACCCCCTCCTGCCTATCCCTCTGTAGTCCGCAGACCCACCCAACCCAAGTCCGAGAAGGTCCCCACACCCAAGAGGCACATCCAGTCATCCCCCATCCCACTCTGACCCCCTCCCCCTCTAGGTTATGAGCTCTCCTCCTCTCCCCAGGTTTTTGTAATGAAAGATTAATACAGATTTTGTTTTGTTGAAAACCAAACAGGTGTTTTTATTGAGAGTTCAGGGAAGGGGTGAAGAGAGGGGTTGTGGTGGGAAAGGGATAGTGCAGCAAGCCAGAGGCCCTGGGGAGAGTTACTGGGGTCCTTGAGAGAAACTCTCCCTCAGGCCCTCCCAGATGTGCACCCCAGCCTGATGAGCCTGGTGGATGGCAGCTGTCTGCAGCTGCTCAAAGGGTCACCCCTCATGGCTGGCATCTATCCCCCACCCCAAGAGGAAGGCCTCCCCCTTCCTCTCCACAATGTTGTGGAGGACACCACATGCTGCAGCCACCTCAGGGATGTTGTGCTCCGCCACATAGAGGCAGGTCAGCAGGCACCTGAAACACTCCTTGAGGTGGCCGAAGGTGCACTCGACCTGAATCCTGGCCCGTTTCAGGCGGGCATTCAGTTGGTCACTGTTAGGGTCTGTCATGATCATGAGGGTTAGTCAGCATCCTGGGGACTAAGGGACATAGTTAACCCCTTAGTCCCCAGGATGCTGGCTACCCTCATAGGACTCTCTATATATATCTGTTACGGTACTCCATGGATGTGGAGGGATTTGGGTTGCTTTTCGTGTATTCAGTAGTCTAGTCAAGTGTGCATGTACTTATTTACTATGTCTTCTCTCAGACCTCCAAGAAGAAATCACAGCCAGTGTGGCCAGAAGCTGTCCAGCACCGTCTGCGATTTGGGAGTGTGTGTCATGATCATGAGGGCTAGCCAGCATCCTGGGCACTAAGGAGTTAACAGTGTCCCTTACCTAAACCAGGTGGCAGGCAGCCAATAGAAATGTGGGTAGGAATTTCAAACGGGAACAAAGGAATTTTTAGGTTTTTTCCCTCCTTTGTCCTGGGCAGTTCTTCTCCAGCTACTGAGAGAGACAGACATGTCTCTCTCTCCAAGAAACAATTCTTCACTTTCTGTAAATAGGGTAAAGTTTAGATAAATCCATTAGGTTTTATTTTTTTATGGTTTGGGAAATGGGATCTGATTTCTGTGCACTTCTAAAAAATGTTTTGGCTTTCCTTTGTAACTAAGTTCTAGGCCCATGGTGGAGTTTCTCCATGAGTATATTATTTTGTTACTTTTCCATTATGCTCGTAACAGGAATATTGTGGTGATAATAAAAGTTCTTTCTCTTTTATTTTTATTAATCTGGTATTGGTTAATTTTTGTGTCCTGGTTTGTACTTTAGGGGTGAGATTGCCCAAGTGATCTCTCCCCTGGTTTTTGTATCAATACTTGGGTGATGGCAGCGGAGTTTTTATCCCCAAAATCTAGGTTAAGATTTTGGGGGGAAGTTTTATACCAAAGCCTGGTAGATAAGATTTTGGGGTACTTTTGCTGGCCCCCACTTCTGCATTTATCATGCCAGAGTGGGGAAGGAGACATGACAGGGTCCAGGTGCATGAGCCACAGCATGAGGGGGTAGGTTGTGTTGCCCATGATGCACAATGACATCGGCACCTCCCCAACTGCTAATTCACAGCAGGGGAAGAATATGCCTGCCTCCAGGTTCCCGTACAGGCTAGAGTTCCAAAATATGGGGGCATCATGTGCCCTGCCTGACCACTCCACAAAAATGTCGGTGAAGTGTTCACGGTGGTCAACCAGGGACTAAAGCACCATTGAGAAGTAGCCCTTCCTATTAATATACTGGCCCACTTGATGCTCAGGTGTGCGGATTGGTATGCGGGTCCCATCTATGACTCCAGCACGATTCAGGAACCCCAGGGCAGCAAATCTGGCCATGATTGGGTCCACGTCTCCCAGGCGGATGACCCTCCACAGCAGGATGGAGTTGATGGCCCTCACAACCTGCAGAAGGAGACAAACAAACACACAATACTGAGAATGTGAGACGGGGTTCCTGAACCCTTGGGAGAGGCCGGTTCCCCTCCCATCCCATTCCCCCCCACCCAAACAGCCCCAGAGAAGCCCCCTATGAGGCCACCACCCAGCAGCAGGGCTGTGTGAGGGTGGGATGGCACAACCACCCCCGGGGACAGGGCTTTCCCCTAACCCCCCATAGTCCCCAATCCCCCTTTCCCGAGGGTCCCCCTTTTCCTGGACTTCCTCCCTCATCCCCCCACCCCCCATGCAGGGACTGCAGCCCAAGAATGCCTTACCTCCATGAGGAGGGCCCGGACGGTGGACTTCCCCATGCTGAACTGGTTGCCCAATGGCTGGCTACTGTCTGGGGTAGTGAGCTTCCAGATGGTGATTGCAACCCGCTTCTCCAGGGGGATGGAAGGCTGCAGTTGGCTGTCGCATTTCCGGAGGGTACAGGCAAGCCAGGCACACAGCTCCAAAAAGGTGGCCTTCCACATGCGGAAGTTTTGGAGCCACTGCTGGTCATCCCATTGTTCCATGATCAGCCAGTCCCATGAGTCGGAACTGGTATAGAGCCTCCAAAAACACCTTTCCACTGTGTGGTGCGGTTGCCAGAGTGTAGCTCCCACACCCAGGGAGAGGGCCCCCAGAATGAGTTCAGGGTTGAGCTCAGTCAGGACCAGGATGGAAGCTGGCACAAAGTGCTGCAGAAACTGCAGCATGGCTGTGTGGAGCCATCGCATGCCATGGGGCAGCTCCTACTCCATGGCACAAATGAAAAAGCTGTGGTGTCCAAAAAAGCGGAGCAACCGCAGCACACACTGCTGATGCTGATGCTCAAAGAGGTAGGAAAGCAGGCAGCAGCAGAGAAACAGCTGTCCAGGGCGATCCTTTTAAGTATGTGTCTCTGCTAGACTCTGGCACCAGCACTCGGAAACAACTGGTGACCTAAAGCCCTGGCTGAAGTGATTCCAAGTGGCCTCTTATGCGAGAGAGCATCCAATCAATCTGGACACTCTTTTGAAAAAGCAGATCACTTTTTCAATGTGCTTCTGTGTGTGGATGTGCTCTTTCGGAAGAAGTTTTTTCAGAAGTTCTCTTCTAAAAAAACTTCTTTTGAAAGAAGCTTGCAGTCTAGACATAGCCCCAAAGGGACATTGTTTCTTTATAAGGGGAGTGCTATACCAAATTCAGGACCCTACCAAATTCACGGTCCATTTTGGTCAATTTCACAGTCATGAGGGTTTAAAAATGGTAAATTTCATTATTTCATATATTTAAATCTGAAATTTCATGGTGTTGCAATGGTAAGATATTGCTGCCCTTACTTCTGCACAGCTACTGGCAACAGCATTGCTTTCAGAGCTGGGAAGCTGGAGAGTAGTGGCTGCTGGTCAGGAATCCAGCTCTGAAGGCAGAGCTACCTCCAGCATCAGTGCAGATATAAGGATGGCATTGTATGATATTGCCACCTTTAATTCTGCACTGCTGCCTGCAGAGCTGGACCCTTAGGCTATGTCTAGACTACGAAGTTTTTCCGGGATACCGGATCCTAGAAAAACTCCACCACGTCCAGGGAACGCTTCTGCTCTTCTGAAATTTTTTGCGGAAGAGCAGACACGCTCTTTTGAAAGCCCTGTCTTTCTCATTTCATGAGGAAGAAGGGTTCTTCTGAAAGAGATTTTTCCAAAATTTGGCCCAGTTTAGATGTGCCAAATTTTGGAAAAGCCTCTTCTGAAAAAACATTTGAAAAAAGGTATGCAAATTGCGGAGCACAATTTGCGTACCTTTTTCTGACAAAAAGTGGCAGTTGGCAGCCACCACTTTATTGGCACCCAGCTCTGAAAGCAGCAATACAGAAGTAAGGGCGATGTGCGTATGGTATTGCCATTCTTACTTCTGCACTGCTGCTGCCAGGATGTGGCCTTCAGAGCTGGGCACCTGGACAATATTACATTTACCACTCTAGCTGCCCCGCTCTGAAGACAGCACAGAAGTAAGGGTGGCAATACCATAACCCTCCTAACATAATCTTGTGATCTCCCTGCAACTCCCTTTTGGGTCAGGACCCTTAGTTTGAGAAACACTGGTTTTTCTTGTGAATTCTGTATAGTATAGAGTAAAAGCACACAGAAGGCCAAATTTCACAGTCTGTGATGCATTTTGCATAGCTATGAATTTGGTAGAGCCCTACCAATATGTCATTACAATTGCTGGAAGTGGATAGATAGAGAAACAGATATAATAACTTTCTGCAATATATTGGATCTTATTGAATTAAGCTTAAGTATCTTGGGAGTTCATTGTATTAAAAATGGAAACGTGTATTATGGGATTTAATGTAAGGTTTCCAGGGATGAACCTGACTAATGTAAGCCCTTGGAAATGTTCTGAACTTCAAAGGACTATTTGAAACAATGTGAAACTCTTAAAATTAATTGGGTTTCCCAGTAATTCCCGGGAGGGGTATGCAAAAATAGATCTTTGATTATGCAAGAAACCAGCCTTTTGAAGCTATTCCCTAGGGAGGAGAACTTTCATCTGGCTATATTCCTGGCTATATTCACTTCAAAGTCCCAGATTGGTTAAAGGAGTGACTGTCATGAGTATGTGTTCTGAGTGAAAGCTGTTACGATCCTCCAGGTGGGGTTTGACTAGTCATTGACCAAAGCCCTTGATGGAGAGGAGATTTCTGGTAAACTGATTAGCGTGATGTAGGTTATTCATTATCTTCCTATGTTTTTCTGTCATATTTTTCCTTAAAACTTGCTTGGGAGGAGCTGTGTGGTGACTTAATTGTGGAAATTACACAGTTTACTGTGTCTGAGGAGAAAACAAAGCAGGCCTGCTTAGGCAATCTGACTTTGCTGGTGGAGTCACAGTGCAGATTGCACTGCTTCGAGTTATCCTGGTCATGAGAAAGGGATACATGGGTCTGTGCCCAAGATAGATGTCCACTGAGGAGCCTTGGGCCTAGAGAGGGTGAACTTGCTGGACCGTGTAGGCAGAAATATAGGTGCTGTTGTCCTGAAGTGTGACAAGTGGGATTAAGGATAGTGCATAAAGAAACAAGCACTCCATGGAGATGCTATAGGCTTTGTATGTTTTTGGCAAAACTTCCTGTGGATCCTCAAGCTTGGGAGATTCCTATGGATCTTTTGCTCCTCATAAGGGAACAAAATCCATCCTTCTGGGAGAAATATGTCAGAGCTCCATGAGCTGAAACTGCATAAATATTTCTACTCTCAACTCCCTTCCAGGCATTTGATTTGAAAAGGAACAGTTTGAGCTTAGGGTAATATTAACCGTATTATTCTGTAATAATTGAATAAATCAGCACATTCAGAATATGCATATCATTTTACTGCTTTAGGCCCCACATAGCCCATTAACTAATGAGTCCAGGGGTATATCTACACTAGCTCCCTAGTTCGAACTAGGGAGGCTGAGGGCAACCGAAATTGCAAATGAAGCGCGGGATTTAAATATCCCGTGCTTCTTTAACTTGTTCTCAGGCGGTCGCCATTTTGGAAATTGACTAGCCCGGAATAACTGCCCGCGTCTACACGCGGAAGAGAAGGGCGATTCTGAAATAAATAATTCCAAAATAAACAATTCCGAAGTAAGGGGTTTATTTCGGAATCACCCTTCTTTGCCACGTATAGACGCGGGCAGTTATTCTGGGCTAGTCAATTTCCAAAATGGCGACTGCCCGGAAACATGCTAATGAAGCACGGGATATTTAAATCCCGCACTTCATTTGCAATTTCGGTTGTCCTCATTAGCCTCCCTAGTTTGAACTAGGGAGCTAGTGTAGACATGCCCCAGTAGAATTAAAACTATTTTTGATTGATTATTCTCAAAATCCAAGGTGGAAGATGAATTACAAGCACATACAACATCTGATTTCCCATTGTGACATTTATTTTAATTTCCCTTCTCTATGCTGTCAGTTCACCAGACCCTGAACAAAAGAAATTATATACTAAAGGCACAGGGCATTTCACAAGACCCAGGATCAATTATATTTCAAAATTAGTAGCTCTTCTGTTATTACCTGCTGGTTTAGACACACTAGTTAAGAAAATGCAGTCCTTAATTGCAGATACACAGCTGTGAATAGCTCAACCTGTATTTCTACTGAAGCACAGCAACAGTGACATGTATTCTGCTAGGACTCAACAACTGCCTATGTCCCAATGAGCTCCTTTGCATTCTGTCCTTCCAGCAAATCACATTATCTATTTTTAGAACAGGATCGATTCCTCTGGAAATCAGACCATCAGTAAACATTTTTGATGCTTTGCTTAAAGGATCCAGACCTCTCTTGTAGTTTTAAATGGACATCAGGATGCAGTAGTCATCCCAACATTGCTGTATGGACCTGAATCCTGGGCTTTCTTGGAGATGACATATTAAAGATCAGGAGAAATTCCATGAAAGGTGCATGAAGAGAATATTGGGCATCACGTGGCAGGACAGACAGACCTACGTTAGTGTCCTTGCAGAGGCTGATTCTTGCAGCATCGAGGCAATAGTCGCCCACAGGCAGCTACGATGGTCTGGTCACATGGTCAGGATGCCTGGCACATGCTTGCCTAAACAGATTTTCTATGCTCAGCTGAGGACCTGGACAAAGTCTCGTGGTGGGCAGTGCTACAGGGATGTCCTTAAGAACACGTTGGTAAAGTACAGCATTGACGCTGACACCTGGGAGAGGCAGGTGGAGGATTGGGTAACCTGGACGACCACCATCAAGAACAGTGTACAACACTTAGAGATCAAGTGACGTCTCCATGGAGAATATCAGAGAACCCGACATAAGGAGTGTGCCCAGGCCCTTATTGGTGCCACTGGTGTCAGCGCTGCTGGAGACCTCAAATGCAGCCACTGCCAGAGAGTGTTCCTTGCCAGAATTGGCCTAATTTCTCATCTATGTACTCATCAGTTATAGGTGTTCAAGGGGAAATCTTACTCAATACAAGGGATTCTAGAGGGAGAGAGAATGTACTGGACTGTGTGTGTCTAGTATGCCACAAGGAGATGAGTTGCAAAATGGCAGGTGAAAAAAAGGGGCAGATCACAAGTGGTCATCAGTTGTTACATTTTTTTAAGTATAGCTGTATATTAAATATGTCATCTGTACATAGGAAAGTACATGGTGGGTATTTGAAACAGCAAAGGTATAGTGTACAACTGTCTGCTGCCCATCCCTGCATTTCAGCCTGCATAATTTTGTAGAGGGAAAACTACTTTTGGGGAAAAGAAGGAAATGTTCTTGCAGAAAGATAGATTGAAAAAAAGTTAAAGAAGCTGCTTAGAGATCTGAAATGTTAGACTGAGTGAATTGTTCTGCTTCTGTGAAACTTTGGGGGAACCAATTTCCTTTGGGTGACATACATTACTTTCTTTCATTTATTTTACTCTTTGACCTAGCCAGTTGGCAGAGTCCCATTTAAGTTGTGAATTTCCATTATGAGCAGTATACTATAAACTCAACTACATCTTTTAGTCTGCACATGGGTACTTTAAGTCTCACTTTTCTCGCTGAGAGTTCTCGGGTTAGGATGGAAAATTGCTTGCCTGTCCCAACGGTTCTCCTAGATGGGTTTCCACAGAGTCCTGTTCTGTCACACCTCTTGTTAATGTGTTATATGGGGCCTAAGTTCTTAACCTCTAAGGATAGGATAAGAAGCAGTGGGCTTAAATTACAGTCAAGGTGGTTTAGGGTAGACATTAGGAAAAACAGTCAGGTGGTAAAGAACTGGAACAAATTGCCTAGGGGATTGTGGAATCCCTAACAATGGATTTAAAAAAAAATGGGTTAGACAAACTCCAGTCAGGGATGGTCTAATTATTACCCGAGGGTATGTCTACACTACCCCCCTAGTTCGAACTAGGAGGGTAACGTAGTCATACGGAGTTGCAAATGAAGCCCGGGATTTGAATTTCCCGGGCTTCATTTGCATGAATCCGGCCGGCGCCATTTTTAAATGCCGGCTAGTTTGGACTCTGTGCCTAGCTAGTCCGTGCCGCGTGTAGCCGCGCAGCACGGAGTCTGAACTAGCCGGCATTTAAAATTGGCGCCGGCCGGCTTCATGCAAATGAAGCCCAGGAAATTCAAATCCCGGGCTTCATTTGCAACTCCGTATGACTACATTACCCCCCCCTAGTTCGAACTAGGGGGTAGTGTAGACATACCCTAACTTCTTAATCACCACCCACTACTTATCTGCCTTCCATAATTATCAACATAAGATAGAGCTACCACCTTCTTTGGTAGACAGCTAAGTTTTCATCCTCGTGTCTTTAAACCACCTTTGAAAATCAATTTTTCATCTTCAGAGCAGTCCTGCAAACTTCTGTACTTTCAACACTATTTCATGCATTTCTTGCCTCTCGAGCCATTCAGATATTGCTCCTCCTCATCAGCTTGCCCCTTGCGCTAGGTGCAAAGAGCATTGCTATTCATGTTCTTTATCTTCTTAATTGCATCTTACACTTTCAGCTTTTCTGCCTCAGATATCTTAAGTATTAATCACTTCATGGTCACTAGTGCTAATTTGTACTTCTCTATCTTATCTGTCTTTCATCAGCATAGCAACATGCAATGATTAAATATCTGAATGCAGGTAGGCATGCTGCTTTTTTATTATGTCAGAAACTTTCTCTAAAGTGCACCACCCCAATCTCAATCTTCTGTTCATCTCTTCTGTCCTTTGTTGTACTAAGGTACCCCAGAAGGTCATATTCATCAACATTTTTCATGAAATTACCAACAACTTCTAAAGTAATTTGTATCAACCCTCTAAGTCCTTCTCATATCTTAATCTTATTTTTCATGCTCCTCTCTTCTGACATAGCAACCATCTCCTGACCTACTCTCCTAAATATTTGTTAGCAACATGCAGTTTGTGTTTTTTCTTAGTGATACTTGTTTTCTAAGCAAACCATGTGGCAAAAAGAGCAATTTGAGCTCTTACCAGGAATTTGGAGTAGAGTGGCAGCTTGCATAAGTATCTGCTCTAACTTTTACATTGTTATTCAAGAGGTTAGACTTGTCAGGCCAAAAGCGTGAGTATGCTATGCTCATTCCAGTCTCAGTGCTATAGTAGCTTTTGGAGAAACAGATAAGCAAACTTTATTAAAAAGATCAGAAAGACTCCTGGAAGTTATCAAGATCATGACTGTATAAACTAATAACCTGGTCAGTCTGCATGTGTACCATTGCCATATATATTGCCATATATATACCATGACTGTATAAACTAATAACCTGGCCAGTCTGCCATGTGTACCACTGCCATTGCAGATACCAAATTCTCTTAACTCAGATGGGCGGAGGCTGAGTTCTTAGAACAGGAAGAGCTGAGCTCTATCTCCACTATCATCATGAACCACTAATTGCCTGTGACAGTCAAAGCATTAATAACTGACTGCTTAGGTAACCATGGTGACAGTCATGTGCCTTCAGATGATTGGCTAAAGTTCTTCACACGGTAAAGGAATTTTGCCCTGCCTCCATGTTTTCTGTGGCTACTTTGTCCTTTTTAACATGATTCATTGGAATCAACTTCACAGATGTCTTCTACCTGATATGTTATGTATTCAGTTTTCCTATTTGTATGTTCTAGGCAAGGCTGAAAGTAACTTACATTTCTTACAGGTATTGTTGTACCGTGTGTGTGTGTGTGTGAGATGATAGTACCTATGAGAAATTTAAGTGTGGAGTGGACTGCAGGGATTCAAGGCAGGGAATTGGAGAGTGTTGGGGTTGGGGGACTCAGTGCAGAGGGTGGGGATGCGCAGGTATGCAGGAGTCAGGTAGGGGACTGAGGGTGCGGGGAGGCTCAGGGCAGGGGGGCTGGGTGTGTGTAGATGGGGTACAGGGAGAGCAAGGAGGTGCTGAAGTCCCCCCTCCCCCCACAATATTTGGACACTGTTTGCTCTTCTCCTTCCTGTCACTATCAGGAAGCAAGGGGAAAGTACACAGCTCATCTGCCCCCTGCTCTTCCCAGCCAGGCAGGGATTTACTGCTAGCCCCACTGCTCATAGCATCTCCCGCTTTTCTTTGTCCCTGGGCATGATGTTCCACCTGAGAAGTCATCCTGCCGCAGCAGCATCTGCTCAATGGACTGCAAGGTGCTGCCTCCCGCTGTGCTCTGCTGCCCCCGCTGTCCCCACCTGCCAGACAGGCTGCCCCCAGGGTGCAGGAGCAGCACAGGCCTCCTGCCCACAAGCCACCCACCCCAGCAGGCACAGGTCTGCATGGTACCACCACCGCTGCCAGCTCCCCACCACACTTGCCGGCCACTTGCTGGGGAGGTGCCGAGCCCCATCCCAAGCCCTGCCCCAAGTCCCCATCAATGGCAGCCTGAGGGGTGGGGCCCCAGCTGCACTCATCACTTCTCACTCATTCTGGCATTTTCTAGAAACTTCGCAAGTCTTCTCAAATGTTCTCTGTGACAGACAGTGTGACAGTCGACTCTCCTTTTATAATAGTAGAGTCTGGGTTAGATTGTGATCTAAGCTGCACTGCTGCAGGAGTAGCCCAGGGAGGCACTGTGCCTCAAAGTTACATCTCTGAATCACATTGCCCCTCTTGTTTCTTCCTTGCTTTATAAAGTTACTGCTTGCCTTTATCTAACATTGGTGTAGGCCAGCCTTAAATTACTACTCACCCCATGCTGGCTCAGCTATTCAAGCTGGCAAGAGGCTCAGAGCCGAGGCACCCTTAGTCATCCATGAAGTACATTATTATTGTTTGGTGTTTGTATTACAATAGGATCCTGAGAGTTCATTCTGAATTGTGGCCCTATTGTGAAAGGGCGCGCGCGCGCGCACACACACACACACACACACACACACACACACACACAGAGGCTACGTCTACACTGGCCCCTTTTTCGGAAGGGGCATGCTAATTTTGAAAGTGGGAATAGGGAAATCCGCGGGGGATTTAAATATCCCCCGCGGATTTAAATAAACATGTCCGCCGCTTTTTTCCGGCTTGGGGGAAAAGCTGGAAAAAAAGCATCTACACTGGCCCAATCCTCCGGAATAAAGCCCTATTCCGGAGGATCTCTTATTCCCACTTCGAAGTGGGAATAAGAGATCCTCCGGAATAGGGCTTTATTCCGAAGGATCGGGCCAGTGTAGATGCTTTTTTTTCCAGCTTTTCCCCAAGC
The DNA here is from genome assembly GCF_049634645.1 of Pelodiscus sinensis. Taxonomy (NCBI): domain Eukaryota; kingdom Metazoa; phylum Chordata; order Testudines; family Trionychidae; genus Pelodiscus; species Pelodiscus sinensis. The sequence continues at coordinate 107,263,643 of NC_134712.1, forward strand.
CGGAAAAAAGCAGCGGACATGTTTATTTAAATCCGCGGGGGATATTTAAATCCCCCGCGGATTTCCCTATTCCCACTTTCAAAATTAGCATGCCCCTTCCGAAAAAGGGGCCAGTGTAGACGTAGCCAGAAAGAATTCTTTCTTTCTTACATAGGAAAAAGGCCCCTGCCTTTGTGACAACAGGTTACAAAAGTTATTCAGGTACTCAACCCAGGAAGGAGCTGCTAATGATATGGTGTTGTGTTGCTAAAGATTGCTGATCCCATTTTAGTTAATTTCTTCCAGTGAAGTTATTAATTTTTTACTTCGCTGCAATAATGGTATCATGCTTCTGGCCAGCCCTGTTCAAAGGATAGATCTAATTGCATTACTAATGTTGTGAGAGTATGCATATACAGTCTGTTCTGGCTCAAAAACAGAAAGATGCAAAACCTTGAGACTGTGGTAAACAACTTATTAGTTCAGTAACTATAGCACTGATACTTATGTAATGTTTGTTTATCTTCATAGTGAGTCATGGGCATTCATCTGAAATATGACTCACGCTAGGATTTCCTAAATAGCAAAAACTAAACTAAATAGCTGAAAACTCAAAACTCCGGTCATCTGAAGAAGTGGGCTGTGCCCACGAAAGCTCATGATACCATCTACATGTTTTGTTAGTCTATAACGTGCTACCAGACTATTTGTTGTTTTTTAAGTTTTTAACGGGTTCAATGTTATCTACTGAATATCCAACTATAATGCTTCTGGTTTTTTTCCTTTAAGGAAATAATGGTACTAAACTGATGTATGGATGAAGCTATTAAGTGTATTTGCTAAATTATTAAGATAACTCCAGGGTAGTAATAAACATTGATCAAAGGTGGGGTTTTAATTCATTAATTGTACTTTTATCTTTATATCGAGTCTCTGACCTGATGATCTAAAACTGATGTACAAAAACTAAACCACAGTACCCCTTGGAATAGGTAAATATTACAGAATACTCCATGTTACAAATGGTGAACTAAGTCAGAGAAGTTAAGGATAATTTATTTCAATAGTGTTTGCCAAAACTTAGGCACCCAATTCTATATTCAGACATCTAAAATATACGGTCTGCTAATTAGAAGCTTGCGCTGATGTCAGTTGAGAGCTGTGAGTGTTGGCACTTCTGACAGGCCATTTTTATTTAGGGACCTAACCAAGACTGAAATACATTATTTTAGGCACCGTAAGGGTATGTCTACACAGCGTTATTTCGGAATAACATAGTGCGTGTCTACACAGCAAACTGTTATTTCAAAATAATGTCGAAATGGAGGATTTCTTACTCCAACTCCTGTAACCCCCATTTCACAAGGAGTAAGGGAAGTTGAAGGAAGAGTGTTCTTCCTTCAATTCCCTGCTGTGTAGGCAGTGCCAAAAGCTGGCTTGAGCTATGCAATTGACATAGCTGAAGTTACGTATCTTAATTCGACCTTTGGCCCAACAGAGTAGACGTGCCCTAAGTATGGAGAGTTTGTTTTGAGGTCCTGCAAGTGTGTACCAGAAACTAATGACAGAAACTGAATCAAATTCAATAATCTTCACATCTGTTCTAACCACTAAATGCTTTAGCCTCTTTTGAGCAAAATATTAACACTGTTTCTCCTCCAAGGCTGGAATTCTTATGGTCCCAAATTAAGCCTTATTTAAATACCTGCAATTCCTATTGAAGTTTGAGAATAAAGCTGGGCCATGTTTATAAAGTAAAGCCATTCTTATCTGCAACATCTCACAGAGGAGGTATGATTAACTGTAATTCAGGAATAATATGCAAACAGAATTATGCACATACACTAATAGCACTTCAACCTTTTTTTACTTTCATAGAGATAATTAGTCCTACTGGTATTCCCCATTTTAATTATAAGGAACTTCTCTTATACAGCATGATCTTTCAAAATGGAGGGAACAGGATAAATATGACTACTATATGATGTGTTTCCTATGAATAGAAGCAAAATAATAGAAATAGCATGTTCCAAATGTCTAGATTAGAGAAGACAGAAAAGGCTTTTTCATTTTGAATAAAATTCCTCACACAAATACTGCTTCTCTTGCATATGGTGGTGTAACCTACAGAGATATTCCTCCTTAATCAATATACATGCCTGGAAGAGACAAACTATCTTGTACTCTCCTGTGAGGGATGTTTTAGAATTGGTTTTAAGACTTCCCATATAAGATGCAAATATATTTAAATTTTGTGCAAACCCTGAAAAATATGTCTTATTTACAAAACGTATGCTCCATTCAAAAGATTATGTGAAAAAAATTAGGCTGACTGCCTGATTTGTAAAAGGAAACACATTTCAGTTGTAAATCTCTTCTTATATAACTGATATATGGCCAGTGCCGAGACGGATACACACTCTCAGCTTCTTAGAACCAACTTCATTGTTTATCTGAAGTCAGTGGTTTTACTCTTAGTCAAAACCTACAGATGTACATAGTGGATTTGATCCTACAGTTCTTGCTTGGGAAAAACACTCTGTGGAAGTGAATAGGGTGGGGAAGGGGAATTATCTGAGTAGGGTTGTTAGCAGCTGGCCCCATATTTGAAGAGCAGGTGGCCAAAATTGTCAGACTTGCATGTCTAATTTTAGGCTTGTGTTACTCCATATTTAACCATGTATGTAATTAACTTAATTTTTTTTTGAAAACTGAGTGTCTGCAGTTCCCTCTGAAGTCAATGGCTATGTAAAAGCTTTAGATATACAGGAACACACAAACTGCCATACTGGATCAGACCCATGGTCCATCTAGTCCAGAATCCTCTTTTTGACTATTATCAGTGCCAGATGCATCAGAGGACGTTACGTGAAACCTTGCATTAGGCAAATGGGCCTCACTATGGGTTTATCTACACTATGGAGAAGATTGACTCTCTGGAGATGGATCCTGTAGCATTTGATTTAGCTGGTCTAGTGTAGACCCCCCAAATCGAATGCTGAGGGCAGTCCCCACCAGCGCTGTATACTACTCATTCTGTGTGGAATAAGGAAAGCTGATGGGAGCATGTGCTCCCATTAATGTAGACCAGGGCCACATGCGGCCCACGGTCCATTTGTTTGTGGCCTGTGGTGCAGTTTGTGTTTACGGTGTAGTTTGGGTTGATATGTGTTTTAGTAGTTAAATTCCTGGACTGTTGTGAAGCCAAAACAAAAAAATAGTCAATATAATGGTCTTCTGTTAATATGTGTTTTAGTAGTTAAATACCTGTACTGTCATTGCTCAGTAAAAGTGCTGTCATATGGGTGGAAATCGGGTAAATATTGCATTTTATTAATATCAGCAGAACTACTTAAATGGGGCCTGTGTGTTGTTTAGTCTTGCCTTAATCTTTGTATTCATGCCTGTCTCTGTGAAAGAAACTATTTGCATATATTTGCATGTATATTCAACCACACTTAAGTTGCGGCCCTCAGCATATGCTGTGAGTATCATTGTGGCCCCCAGGGCTTCCAAAGTTGAGTAGCTCTGGTGTAGGCACTGTGGTGGCTCCGCTTAATGTAAGCCAAATTCACCTATGCACTTTGTGTTGTTGGATGGTGTACCTCAAGCTGACCTGCCTGCCCTAGTGTAGACCAAGGTTAAGTTAGGTCTCTTAATCTATATTAATTAGACATTGTCTTAAACTTTGAAGCATGAGGTTTAATCTCTGTTCAGAATAACTATCATGCGACAATCACACTGGCTCCTTAGACAAGGAGAGAGAGTAAGTAAAATGCCATAAAACCACAATGTCCAACCAGTTCTGAAGCAGCAGCCATCTAGCCAGTTAGCTACACTCAGCTAGCCAAATAGCCACATATGGCTAGTGTGTTGGACACCACAGCCATACAATAACTTTGATACATTTATTAGATTTTTTTTTTTCATATAATCATAGACGTTAGGGACATTGTTGGCAGTTCCCCTTCATCAGGGAATGAGAGGAAAGTGCACATTTTGCTGCATTCCTCACTCTGGCTGTGGAGAGCGCAGGGGACAGATGAGCTGTGTGCTTTGTTGTTGCTCCCTAACAGAGACAGAAAGAGGAAGAGCAAACAGCCCTGGTATGAGTTTTCCTTTTTAACCCCTTCTTGCCCCCCCCCAAAAAAAGTTTAGGACCCGAGCCACATTAAATAAATGCTAGTTCCTTATAATACACTTATTGATGTTTAGTCTAGATTTAAATGTTCCAAATGAAAGGACTTCCTCCACGTGCCTTGAGTAACAAATAGTTTGCTTTTAACATTTTCAAAGTGGTATTCAAATATAACTAATTTTCACCACACCCTTTGCATGTATATAAATCTCATTTTGTAGCTGGGTTAATTTGTCCAGATTATGTCAGTGATCAGTGACAGATCCACAATTACATTTTGTAGGGTCACAGCACCAGCCCAGTTCTCTGTCCCTTAAGCCACACTGCTCATAATGATGCTGTTCTAGACCTAAAAGAGCTCCCCAACATTTTTCCCTGATTTTTTTTAGTCAAAATTTTCCATTTCTTAATTTATTCTCATTAATTCTACCTGCATCTTTTCTGTTAATATTTAAAAGATGGGAAAGTGCATCTGTAAAACCACAAATGTTGAGAGGCAGACACTGAGATAAATATAGTAGGTGAAACTACTGTTGACTTTTTTTAATTTGACTTAAGTTTCAAGTGGGACTAAATTCCTCTAAAGACGACCTCACACCAGTCCCTGTAGTATCCCAGTAGACGCTTCTCCCTAATTCATTACATTGCTGTTTGTCATGACCAATTGGTTATGGTTTTTTATACAGCCCTGCACAATTATAAAATTTGTATCTGCATCCAATCCACCATATGCAAAGATATCTGTAGATTTGCAGGGCTCTAATTATTAAACCAGATGTTAGTTCTTATGACACTTTTATTCAAACAAATTTGAAATAATTTTAAATGAAATTCTGAGATGATGCTAAAATTGATTATATTGCAAACAGTGGCTTTTCTGTTGAGATAAAAAGTTACCTTTATTCATTCTGAAAGATTTGTTCTTTATAATGTCTACTACTACTAATTGCTGTTGATTCTATCATCCTGGGTGTGTTGTAATTTTCTTCAATATTTCATCCATTATTTGACTGGGAATTGAAACTAGACTTAAATTTCCTAGAGGTTAGGTCCATAAAAGGCTATTAGCCAGGGGATAAAATTAGTGTCCCTGGCCTCTGTTTGTCAGAGGCTGGAGAGGGATGGCAGGAGACAAATCATTGTCTTCAGTCCACTCTCTCTGGGGCACCTGGTGCTGGCCACTGTCTGCAGACAGGATACTGGGCTAGATGGACCTTTGGTCTGACCCAGTACGGCTGTTCTTATGTTCTTATGAGTGAACAGCTCCCAACATCACCTTTAGCACACTACCCTGCCCCTCCCAGCCCTGGTACAGCACTCCAGCAGCGATTTAAAGCGCCTGGAGATCCAGCTACAGCTGTAGCAGCAGCAGCAGGGGCTGGGAGCCCTAGGTCCTTTAGAATCACTGGGCTCCAGGACATTTGCCCCTCCCCAATCAGAGAGCCCGCTGTTATGACTCTGGGTATTCTTATGGTGAGCAATGGTGTTGCTTGGAATTTTTTAATGGATTTTTTTTTGTCAAATTTTGTCAAAACCTAACTGTGTTGTAGAAACAGCTGTCTCAATAAAAAAAATTCTCAGTTTAATGAAGAGTGCCCAGAATACCAAAATAGAGAGAGAGATCTCACAAAGCTCTCAGAATAGCCTAGCAGCTGGTGGTAAGGGTGTTCCTCTCAGATGTGGAAGACCTAAAGGCTTATTTCTGCTTTCAGAAACCACTGGTTTCAACCTCAAAGCTGCCTTGTGCCTGCCAACATTCCTATACCCGTATCAGATGGTGGAAAAATCAATCTGCACAACCAAAAAATAGTTTTCCTCAGCAGAACAAATTGGTCCAGTCCAAACATATGGTAGAATCTATAGCAACCCTCATATAGGCTATATTATTGGCTGTCCTTTGCAGGAATTATATGGTTCATTACACCATCCCATCTAACCCAAGAATTAAAAAGCACCCTTTGTCATGTTGAAGATATTAACGTAAGCCATGTAAAATGCAAACATATTACATTAACATAGGGTAAATCCTCTTGTGTAGCGCCTTTAAGGTAGGTGGAGAATTATCCAACGCTATGTTTGCAGTGGTGGTATAGCCATGTCGGTCCCAGGATATTAGACAGACAAGATGGGCGAGGTAATATCTTTTACTGAATTGACTTCTGTTTGTGCAAGAGACAAGTTTTCAAGCTATACTGAGCTCGTCTTCAGAACAGAAGTTGGTTCAGTTACAGTTGTTACCTCAGCCACACTGTCCACTCCATACTATGATATAGACAGCCGGCATAGCACAGCAAGCCTCTGATTAGCATCAGAATATATTTTGAGAGGTTATCGACACATGACTTTAAAGGCTTTTTTTTTCAAAAGGTAGAAAAAAATCAAAGAGATCACATTCCTAGGGCTCATAATAGAATATAATCAATACCAGGTCTAGATGGCATGGCCTAGAGACGAAAGCATGTGCCATGCAGTCCTGCTTACAGCAGCAATTAACAGAACAGAATTTCCAGTAAGATTCCAGCATAAGGCCCTATATCTGAGTGTTAGTCACTAGATTAATAAACAAAAGTGTCCCCAAAGGAGCTCCTAGAAGTGAAGTGACGAATAAACACAATCTTTGCAATTATCTAGTAATCACTAGCACATACTCAGTCACCACTTTAGTGACCATAAAAAACACCTTGGGAGCTGTGCAGCCATTTGATGTTTTCTACAATAAACTGCCATCAGGTAACACTGCTCAGCCTGGTAATTAGAAACATCACCTACTGGACCTGCTGCGCTGAGTTGCTTATCTGAACCGGAGGCATATTAACATTAATTTTGCCCACATACCAACCATACTGATTGTCCTACCATGGAAACAAGCATTTCGTACACTCAGCACTGCTTAATGAGTGATTTCCCAGTACAAATCATGGCTAGAGACTTCTTGCTGTGATGGACACAAAAATTATAAACCTTTCCTGCTGTTGGAGATTCTGTGGGAGCAGGCAAATGAGCATCATGTCCTATGTCCTCCTTAGCATACATGTCCATGCCTGCTTGCACTTTAAACAAAGACAAAGGGAAGGCCTTCAGCCCATTATCTCTTTCTGTAATGTGTCCATCACCATGATTTCTGAATATCTAACAAAATGTAAATGTACAGAATACGGATTTTTCTCCTTTCTAGGCCCTTGTCCAAAGGAAGAAAGGGTTCTTTAGAGCTTCCCTCTTCCTGGTTCTTTTTTACTCTGTGCTGATATAAACCATGTCATTTGGTTTTAGCCCATGTTGGGAGCAGTGCAGTAGTGTCTGGGGGAAGGATTGTACTTTAGGGATAATCTCAACCTGTGTATAGACTCCAAGTCCGGAAGGGAACATTGTGATCATCTTGTCTGACCTCCTATATAACACAGGCCATAGAACTTCCCCCAAAATAATTCCTACAGAACACATTTTGAAAAAATTCCATTCTTAAATTTAAAAATGGTCAGTGATGCAGAATCCACGATGATCCTTAGTAAATTGTTTCAATTACCATTGTTAAAAATTGTACACCTTATTTCTAGTCTTCACTTGTCTAGCTTCATCGTTCAGTGACTGGATCATATTATTCTTTTCTCTGTTAGATTGATGAGCCCATTATTAAATATTTATTCCCCAGGTAGGGACATACAGACTGCAATCAAGTCAGACTTTTCCTTTTTTTGCTAAGCTAAGCAGATTGAGCTCCCTGGAGTCTACTTCTGTAAGGCATGTTTTCCAATCCTTTAATCATTCTCCTAGCTCTTTTTTAAACCCTTGCCAATTTATCAACATTTTTTTTTGAATTGTAGATTCCAGAACTGGACATAGTATTCCAGCAGCAGTTGCTTCATGGCCAAATAAAGAAGTAAAATAATTTCTTTAATCCTATTCAAGATTCCTTTGTTTATGTATCCAAGGATTGCATTATTGCTTTTGGTCACATTTTGCATTAGGAGCTCTTATTCAGCTGATTACCCACCACAAATCCCATATTTGTTTTGGAGTTGTTGTTTTCTAAGGAAGTCCCCCATTCTGTAAGTATGGCCATGTTCTTTGTTCCTAGATGTATGCATTTATATTTCACTGTCCTAAAACACATAGTTTGATTGCGGCCAGCTTACTAAACTATCCAGATTGTTCTGTATTAGACATGTGTCCTTTGGACCAGATGGAGTTTGAGATGTATCTTACAGTTTTCATGTTGAGGTCCTGGGATTGATTGGAAAATTCTAGGTGAGTGGAACTCCTGGTATTTTCCCATCAGATGATCAGTCTGCTCATCCTTGTCCATCTCCAGCTGTGAAACATGCTCCCATGACCTCTTACTGATGGTAGTTATGCCTTGTCTGGGCACCTCAAGTGACTTTGTCTCTCTTCTACTCCGTCCTGGCCATTTCCTTTTTCCTTGAACCTGGGACTGATTGTTTCCCAAACCTGGTTGTCCAGGAATGCCTCGTCTTCTCTGATTCTCAGCGACATAGCCACTTTCACTTTTAATCCAATGTATCCTTGTGGGTGAAGAGAAGGAACATGCCCTAGTTTTAATCATTACATTCTCAATGGGCTGTACTGATGGTGATGGGGTTTTATACAAGGATTGAAGTAATTGTTCATTGTAGTTGACAGTGGATCTCTTGTTCAGTGTTTCTGTCAAGTAGTCCTTTTGCTCTCTCTACCAATTTGGAGGCTATGGAGTTGGGTCAGACTTTTGAGGTATGTTATTCCACTGGATTAGTGGCTCCAAGATGTCCTTGTAAGGCTCACAAACAGCAACTAGAGTGTGTGAAGTTCAGAACTTCTATTACCACTGCTATGCCTGGCTGTGTCTAATGACTCTAACAGGGTTTTTTCAAACTGTGGTCTGCCCAACTGGTTGTAACAGTGGTGCAGCTCCTGCATCTTTTTTCCCCAGTAGGCATGTATTCTTTCGAGAAGCTCCAAGATATATACTTCTTAGCAGTGGCAATCAGGGGGCCAACAAACTGGCAATAACATTCTGTTGTCATGGGGATTCAGATAGGCTGAAGTGGGGTCAGCTTGTCTCAAAATGGAGATGCTCACCTTCTACCACCTTCTGAACGGAGTAGCTTCCAAGATGAAAACAACCTGGTCCAGAAACTGGCAAGTGCAAGCTGGAGCACATGAGCAGAAGTTTTATGGCATCAGTGATGGCTCTGGTGTACTCGATAGCCAAGTACTGTGCACTGGTATGGACCAGAAGTAGCCTCACTCAACTTGTTGATGTTCAACTGACCATTGCAATGGAACCCTAAAGTCGATGCCAATACCTTTGGCTGCCAGTGCTGTTGCACATTGCTCCCCCATCCATTTGTCACAATGCCACAACCCTTCCAAAATTCCTGAGGATCATGGAAAACAAACATCTTTCCAACCATCAGGACCTTAACAGCATCTCTCACCAAGTCCTTTTGGATCCATGCATTTAGCCTACACCAGTGCAACTTGAAATTTGATGAAGCTTGGAAAGCTGAATAAAGTTCACAGGAAGTTACAAATAAACATTTTGTGAAAGACCAGATGCAGAAGATCCCTGACTTTAATTTCCTATGAAGTTCATGGGGAACTATGAATCATATGTGCACAAACCATGGCAGATGTGGATACTTGTTTCATAGTGGAAAAGACTTTGCAGTATGTGATTGTGGTCACATAGCCATAATCATATAGAAGTGATATATATTGGGTGTCATGTGGCATACAGGATGTCACACTAGCTCTCTCAGAGCATGTGGAACTGAGACATGAAAATGGTTTTGTTGGAGTAAGTGAACAGGTTCATTATAGGGAAGGTTATGTCAAAATGGTAAGTTTGGGGATTTGTTGAAGTGATCCCCAGACACACAGTTACTGACCTGCATGTTGCCATTTTTAGGCAAAAAACCTTCAAAAACAGACTGCAATACAAAACTGCTGAGCTGGAATTCATATGCAAATTTGATATGTCAGATGGAGTCTGAATAGTGACATGGAGTAGCTCTCTCATTACAATAAGTTGTGGAAGAAAACATTGTCCTCACTCTGAGTTTGTAAGCAACAAGTAGCCAGAGGCAGTTTTATTACGAGCTGCAGCAAGGGAAAAAGTGGTTCGGACGGGGGGGGGGGGAGTCCCTTGGGGGGAGTCCCCCCCCTCACTGAGGCAGATCTTCGAATACAAGCAATTATGAAGCAGTTTATATACTGTCTATTAAATATAATAACAATAACAATTAGTCTCCTTCCCATTACAAACACCAATGGCTAACAGTTATTTAGTTCCACCTAGATGCTCCTTATCTTAAGGTCTTTACTAGAGTCAGCATTCTATCTTTATCTCCGTATGGAGGCGAGAGGCGAAGGCAGCGTCTAATTACAGATCTCGTGTTGTCAGGCCACAGACTTAGCCTGACTTTTGCTCTCTTGTTAACAAGACTAAGATGGCTGCACACAAATTCTTTTATTCTCTTTTCCTGCTTCCACAATCCCCCCTTTTGTGCTTACAGCACAACTATCTTTCTAAACCTTTATTGTCATTAAACATTACATAATTAGTACAAACATAAAAGCTATTTTTATTACTACATCTTTTACAACAACAATCAAATATGTAACTTTTAATAAGCAAAAGCAATATAATCATTAATATCTTCAATATAATTCTATGATGGGGCTGTTCTATAATTTTAGTAACATCATACAAGATATCATAATTAGTAACTAAATTAGGGAGGGCAGGTACATGCTGATGGTACCTGTCCATAAGCACAGAGTCCAGATCAAAGGGAGAGAAACTCAAACCACTCTTACAAGTTTCTCCTTGGCAATATACAATACTTTGCTTCTTTCACCAAGGTCAGTTATTAATGTCCTTTTGTAGTCAGAAATCTTTGGGCTTTGGCGGTGTCAGAGGAGCGGACTTTTCCTCTTTTTTTTTTTCTTGAAACAGTCGTGGTTCAGCATCATGCAGGGGAGAGGTTACTAGCACATCACTTTGTAATATTTTGGTTCTTCTGGTGTCTAGCAGGTAGGAAAGCAGGACCAGAAGAGAGAGGCTTATCAGCAATTGGGGTAGGATCATTTCGAGATGGAGGGATCTTTTTGCAGTGAGAAGCATTGGCTAACAGTCAGTTCTTGGCACTTCACAGCGGTGTTGGTGGTTAGCAAAACTTGGTAAAGGTCTTTCTAGAGCAGTCTTTCGCTGATGGACATACGAGTCTCTATTCTCTGAGCTAAAAGCCAGCTAGCTCCTTTGGAACTAAGGTTATTTCTTAGGAATAAAACAAAAACCATAAAAACAATCCCGCGCAGTTGTTTAGTTGTTTGGTACCAGCCTTATCAATGTGAGGCTCTTTTGGAATATGGTTGCCAGGAGAACCAGGGTCACAGTAACTGTTGAACTGTTTTACTTCCTAAGCTGGCCTAATACTTTGAGCTTGTCAGTTCTCAGCAAGATACCATGGACTGCCTCAGTTTACTCTTATAGTTCTTTTAATTTGACTTTGGGGTTCTCCTTAACCCACTAGGTTAAATACAATTTAAGGAGTTTTAATTTACTCTGGAGGTACGAGTACAGCACCAGCACTGTTATAAATGTTAAAATCAAAACTTCTTACATAATTTGACAAACACTATTTAAATCTATCTTTAAGATATTTCATCGCCTTACTGGCGCTGCCTATGATTATAGGTTTGACCGCTACTGCCTGGTTGAGTGCTGCAGAGGTAGGTGTTTGGCATGGTCTACAGTGTTTCTTTATCTGTGTGTACTTCAGACGGCTAGCCTCGATATATCTTTGGGCATTGGCCACCAACTTTTCGATCTTCGCCTGCAGGGCTAGTAAACTCTCCTCTAGGTACTTACTTCCGCCGTGCTACTCAGAATCTCATGTTAGGTTACTCATCACTGCTGAAGTGCGATAGATCCGCATTCCATCAATGGTCAGGATCATCCAGCGAGGGGCTGTTATACACACAGATGGATATGTAGAGGGGCAGGATGGAGTGATCTGTCTGGGTAGTCAAACACCAGTAGGTACCGTTTATTTGGACCAGCTCGATGTTCATGTTTCTCTGAGACAACTACATCAAACTTAGGCAGATTCGTCATAATGTTAAATGGGCAGGTACATAAAATTTCCTTATCAAAGTGGGTGCAACAATCTTTGGGTATAGGGAGGCTCCCACACCTTCAGAATAAGCGATGCTTTCGATCTATCTATATGCTCCTGCTTTGGTACAGGCAGGTAGGTTACCATTCTGATCTGATCTGACTGAGGAATCTTCAGAGGGGCTAAAAACAAACTGTTATATTATGGCTTGTCTAGGTGGGCCTTTGGGTCTTCATGGATTCTTTACTTCCCCACTCCTATGGGTAGGACGGGGGAGATGGGCACTCACCACCATAAGGGCTGGGTGGTTAAAGCTATCCTATTCTTCAATACTGGCTTTCTAATTCCTTTAATTTAGTTCTATTAATTAACAATCTAATTAGTCTCTGGTCTAAATATCTGGTTAGGTTTAGTGAAATGGACACAGAGCTGGACAGATCTTTCAAACTATTTAGGATCACTTGATTAGCTTGGCTGGTGTCTAGGCCTTTACGGGCACTGGATATTCCTGCATCTACCAGCCTGGATTCTCATACAATTTCTGGGCTATGACATAAGTGTTGCTGACAGAGTTTCTAGGCTTAAACTAATCTGCAATGGTATCTGCTAAGCCTCTTCGTTGCTTAATCAGGTACTTGCCAATTTGATTAGCTAGTCTAGCACACAGCTGGTCTATACCAGTGTGGAACATCACTAAGGTAAGGACTAGTGACAGTTATCTTGGTTCTGAGACAGGTCTGTTCAGGGCATGATGCACAATTGGGAGGCTCTATTTTGTCTTTAAGGACCTGGTTAATAATATCCAGATAAGGGCAAGTTAGCAATGGCCATTGTTTTAACAAATGACAGCCATGCCTCAGGGGTTACTTTTGTCTGGGCTTTAAGTGGTAAGCCCCAGTGGGAGTCAGTAGGTCCATCTTCAGTGGCCTAATGTTAGTGTTTAGCTTCTTTCTTACAATATTCTATACAAACTTTAACTTGGAGGACTGTGTATTCTTTGTCCTCGTAGTGTTCATGTTGTTACAATAAACAAAATAAATGTGTGAATGAGGGGTGGCTTAAGGCTATGTATTCTCTATTGCTATTCGCGTGTATTTGTTTTATGTATGTGACTTGAAGGAGGTTACATTGACTAGAGTCACTGTTTCTCTTATAGGACTAAGCATGGTTCACAGATGTTTAATTGTTAACCTATGCAATTCTATAATTCTTGAGGCCTTTTAAGGCATCAGGCACCAATGAGTAGCAGGGCAAGTAGCTGTTATTGCAATGGTGAGGTTACTAGTTTCTTCATTGTTGTGGGCATTTTTACTTAAATATGCTGATGTCCTACTTGCCCGTGTTGTTACTTATAGATTTCTTATTATCTTTGGCCAAACCACTTTATGGTTGGTGTGCAAATTTACAGAAGCTAAATATTTCATTTGTGTAGCTATTAAAGCAAAACTAATCCGGTGGGGGAGAGGGCTGGTACTTCACTCTCAGTCCTTCTGTTCACGTGATGCATTCTTTGCTTCTTTCTAGTTCTTTTTTTGTTCACCTGTGGAGACATTGTTAACATTCTCTTAGCATAACAATTTCTAAACTATTATCCTTTCACTGAATTTTAAAGTTGCTAATTGATTGGGCCTAATTATTAATTTTGATGGTTTAAATTAATGCTTCTGCTTTACTCAAATTATCCTTTCATTAAAACAATATCTTACACACAACAATATTTGCAATACGTATTACAATTAAGACACACAAGACAAACTTGGACAGAACACAAACTTATGTCATGACACAGAACTATGGTTTTTTGTCGTTGTTGGTTGTTGTTTTTCTTCAGCTGGCACTAGCACTTTCTGATGATCTGACAGACAAGAAAACATTTCTACCTCCGTCGGGGTGGTCCATTATAACTTAAAATACTGCCTAAGATCTGTTAGGGGAACTGGTTACAGCTAGTTCCTTACCACTTCCATGGGCGAGTGAGCTACAACTTTACGAGAACAAGAGCGCTTCATCGGTACTCGTGACCTTCCACTCTCTCGAATTACTTCTAGAGTTGCTAGCCTTCCCCAACAGTGGCATGCTTCAGTTTCCTTCTTGTACTACAGATCAGGCTTAATGTGTGAAGCTATAATGCTTCTCTTTAGCACAAGGTGTTGGTTAGTTATTGTTCCAGCAAGCAAAAAGCTTTTCTTTTCCTGAAAAGAATCATATACAGTGTTACTTATTAAAACTATAGTAATAATAATATTGACATTAAATTTTGTTAAATGGGCGCTTATAAATATTTTGTTTGTATTTGGACAATTTACTTGAGGGGACAGGTGTTTTATATTCTTTTGAAATAGCTAGGCAGCCTGTATTCACATATAATGTTGGATTTGAAAGCAAGCCAAAAGTGTTATCAACTCAGCCTTGAACAGAGACACAGTGAAGTTTCAGGGCTTGGATTCTTAAAACAAAGATTTGTTTTCTTAAAGAGTAAATTTAACTTTAAGGATTGAATGTATAGATTTCATTTTTTTATACAGTTAACCAGTTAAGTGTCAATAGAATTCTTTCTTTTCTTTTTGAATATTTAACAAAAGTGTCTGTAGTCAAATAATTAAATTTAATTGTTTCTTTGCCTGGATTATTGAAAAAGGCTGCAAGAAACAAGGAGCCACTTTTTAAACCAGGTTTCTTTTCATATATTACAATAATCGCTTAATTCTTTCTTATGTCTTGATTCTTGCTAAATGACCCTTCTTAATGACATATGTTTGTCCAGTATTAATGTGGTAAGGAGGATGGGCTTTCCTATTAGCCCTCTCACCTCCTAATTCTTTTCAATAGGTAAATCTAAATGTGTATTACTGCAGTCAGCTATTACTAATTTTAAACTTCTCAGTATAGGGTTTTCATAACATCTATGCTGCAGCAGTTGATCTAGGCTGCTGACTCTGGGGTGGATCACTTGACCATACTCTGTAAGGAGATTTATTTTGCAGAATGTGTCTCCTTGTTAGGGCAGATTTAGCTTCTCGTGATTACATCTTCAAATTCAATTCCTACTATTTGGCTTTTAGGGTGGCTTTTAGGTTACGTCTTCTCACGCCTTTAAGCTAACAGTGTGTGAAGGAAAGGTTTTAACTGTTTTTTCTTCTGGACGGCCCCCACTTGTGCGTTGAGAAACATCTTTGGGTAGCCTGCGATTCTAGCTAAAGAGGCTGTAGTTATCTATTTGCTAACAAGGGCTTGAGAATCTCTTAAAGTTGCTTGGCAGCCCTTTCCTACTCCTGCGTTGTGTTCCATGTATATGTTTCTAACCAAAATGCCTAGGGCCAATATGGCTTGATGGTCGGCAGGCATTCCTTCTTTGAGAATTTGGAGGAATACTTCCCACAAGCTGTTAAGTCTATTCCAAAACTCAGTGTTTTGCTTTGGATCGGACAGATTTGTAACTAGAGCCCGTTCTTCTAAAGGGAAGATCTGACACTTTTCAATTATCTTCTGTGCTTCCTCTCTATCTTCAGTAATGTGTGGTAAGGGCCTATATAGGGCTGGGCATAGAAAGGAGTGGAGGGGGTAATGTTGGGCTAAATTCCCCCCTAAGCTTGGGAGAGGCTGTGCACTTGCGTGTAAGTTACATTTCTCACTGCAGGGCGGATTTTTGCTTTTCTGAGCTTTAATCTCATCCTTCAGGGCTTTAATTTCTTTCTCTGTCAATCTGTCAAATGCTTACAGGTCCTTGGACCATGATGCACGTACATGTAGTACGCAGGGGTGCCTTTCAGCGGTCTGGGGGGGGTATGCTTAGACTGACCCCCATCCATTTTAGTCATTCAGGGGAGCATCTTGTCCACTTCCTGTCTGCTCAGTGGCTTTATAGGAAACTAAATCTACACACTCCAAAGAAGGGGTCTGCTGGGTCTAGAGTGTCAGACCTTATCAGCAGCTCATGAAATAAGGGGAGTCGTCACTCCCTCACATATCTGCTCGGTCTCAAGGTTTGGCTGACCCTCCTTGCGTTCAGAACTCCCTTGTGGGAGAGCCTTGGTGCGGCTGGAATCAGCTTACTTTTCAGAGACTTGGGCAGCGGCATTCACACTCTACTCATTACATTCACACTCAGCATGCTTTTCACACACAGAAATTTTCTTACTTTTAGATGCATCTCTCATTATGGACCTCGTCCATATTTGGGGCGGCAAACAACACAGTTCCCCCTAGGGGCGGCAAACAACACGTTTCCCCCTAGAACCACAGCAGTTCCCAGCACTGCATAAACCTAGGTGCCTTATGTCCGGACGCAATACAACCTTCTTCTCGTACCCGGGGCGGCACCACCAATACCACAGCAGTTCCCAGCACTGCGTAAACTTAGGCCTACTCGGGGGTAACAAAACAACCTCCCCGGAACCGTTTTGCGTCTGACCTTATTGCAGATTCAAGAAGTTCGGATGGCGTGAGCCCATAAGAAGCAGATGACCTTACAGGCAGTCCTCCTCCACACCCTAGTAGAGATTTCAAAAGGTCTCTTACCTCTCGTTTGGTGCCATGGAGGTGAAGGGGGATGGTCTGCAGCCACTGTCGCTGTCTTCAATCGGGCGTTGCCATCCGAGTCACGGCACCAAATTGTGGAAGAAAACATTGTCCTCACTCTGAGTTTGTAAGCAACAAGTAGCCAGAGGCAGTTTTATTACGAGCTGCAGCAAGGGAAAAACTGGTTCGGACGGGGGGGGGGGGAAGTCCCTTGGGGGGAGTCCCCCCCCTCACCGAGGCAGATCTTCGAATACAAGCAATTATGAAGCAGTTTATATACTGTCTATTAAATATAATAACAATAACAATTAGTCTCCTTCCCATTACAAACACCAATGGCTAACAGTTATTTAGTTCCACCTAGATGCTCCTTATCTTAAGGTCTTTACTAGAGTCAGCATTCTATCTTTATCTCCGTATGGAGGCGAGAGGCGAAGGCAGCGTCTAATTACAGATCTCGCGTTGTCAAGCCACAGACTTAGCCTGACTCTTGCTCTCTTGTTAACAAGACTAAGATGGCTGCACACAAATTCTTTTATTCTCTTTTCCTGCTTCCACAAAGTCATTTCCCCATTAGGTACTCTCACGTGCTCATCACTGTTGGAGGTGACCCTTATCCACCCTTATTTAATTAGCACTGATGTTACACTGCCATCTCTGTATCCCTGCCTTTCTTTCGCTTTAAGCAACTGAGGAAGTGAGTTTTAGCTCACAAAAGCTTATGCCCTAATAAATTTGTTAGTCTTTAAGTTGCCACTGGACTCTTTGTTGCTTTCATTTCTATATGTTTATGGGATATTTTGTAAGTATACCTTGTGTAATATTATGTGGAAACTCACAATCTTCTGAACATTATTATCCTGGTGAAATGTGGCAACTTTGTATGTGAAGTTATGAGACTTTACTGTATAACAATGATTTTACTGTAACATGTTACAAAGTTCAGGAAAAATATTAATTCAGTATTTTATGGTGCTCATTGGTTTAATTGGTGATTCATCAGTACGAGAGTTGTAAACAAAATATTTACAATTCATCTGCAGGACAGCTGGCAGAGCACGTGTGCAATAGAATTGCCTGACCCAATAACCTAGCAAAGATTTTTCTAGTACAAAGATCAATGTGTAAGGAGAATCTGTGACCTACTCCTCACCACTCTTCACCCATCTTTACTCACAGCAATGAGATTGTTTAAAAGAGAATAGCAGCATCAATGAGTGGGGAAGGTGTTACCCTAAAGTCTCAGTAACAAACAAAATCTTTTGAATAAATTTAGAATTTAGGATAAGGGATCTGATTGATGATGTTAAATGCTCTGGTTACCAGAAAGGAGGCCCCTCACACTGTATCTGATCACCGGTGATTTCTCTCCAAAAGAAACACACTTGGAGTCCAGATTAAAGTTCACTAATATATTGTAAGAATTTAAATTGACAAGTGCATGAACAAGAACCCACCCCAAAACAGAAGAGAAGAAAGACAGAAAGATCCCCAATACAGGTAAGGTATTTATACGTTATAAAAGTCTCTGTTGCCAATGGTGGTACTGCTGCGTGTGACCTTTTACCTTTGGGCTCAGGTTAGCCCTCAGGGAGGAACCACAAGTGATCCCTTGCAGATGGATCAATTGCCCTTGGTGTAATCCTAGGCTGTTGCCACAGGAGCCAAGGCTGATGATGAATGGTGGTACAGTTCTGGTACGATTCTCGTTGGGCCTTCACCACAATGGAGTGTTTCAGGGATGGTGACAATGTTATGGTCCAAAGCGGGTAGAGATCAAATACCTCTGCTTGGTGTCTCCCAGATCACCAGTGCTGAGCCTTCACCACAGCGTGGTGTGGGAACCCACTGCAGTTGTGAATGATCCCTATGCCTTTTCCCTCTGTGGCGCTGTCAGGCTGGAACACTACTCTTGAAGGGTAACCGTCATTGGATCTTGATTCTTTGATACAGGGAAGTGGGCCCTCAATGGCGTATATGCTCCCTCTCTGACACACGCTGTCCTCACAGACACAGACGGAACACTGACCACACCCTCCCTTGGGGTGTAGTGCTTTTGTAGAACCTTTGGCAGGAAAACTTGTGTAGGGCGGTGTGCACAATTATGGGCTGGGTGCAAAGGATCTGCGTGCCTGGTACAAGCCTCTTCATGCCTTGTGCATAGCTTTTGCGTGCCATGTGCATAAGTTGGTAATGAGTGCAAAGATTTCTGGCGGGAAACAAGTCCAGATCTTTCCACAGAGTTCTGATGGTAATCTCCATTTTGTTTTCCAGTCACTGATGACAATCGCCATTTTAAGTGTGCATCTTACCCAAATTCTGTACACAATTGCACTATAACCATTATGAACAGATCAACATTATAACATTACAGTCCCTCTAATAAAGTGGAGTGGTCCTAACTGAAAAGATTTCCAGTTAGTATGGATTGATGAAAGTTTTTGGATGTGAGAAATCATTTTGTTTTCAAATTTTATTTAGCTTGGTAAAGTTTGGAAATTAGTTTTGTGTTTTTATCCTTTTATTTCTTGTGTAACCAGTTCTGACTTTTATGCCTTTATCATTTATAATCACTTAAATCTCCCTTTTTTCTATTTCATAAACTTGTAATATTCTTTTACCTAATCTAGCAATCATTTCAATTGAAGTGCTTGAGGACTCCACTTGAGATGACAAGGCTGGTGCATATAAACATTACCCTTTGTAAGAATGTCA
Organism: Pelodiscus sinensis; assembly: GCF_049634645.1. Classification (NCBI taxonomy): domain Eukaryota; kingdom Metazoa; phylum Chordata; order Testudines; family Trionychidae; genus Pelodiscus; species Pelodiscus sinensis. The sequence continues at coordinate 107,283,110 of NC_134712.1, forward strand.
GAGTAATACAAGTTTATCCTGCACAAGGGTCTACTAGATGCACATTCTTGATGTGTGAAGCTGGGGATGAGGAGTTTGCTGGTGTTTGAGTGTCTGGGAGAGCATTTGTGTAACTTTGCAAGGAGAGACTTTGCATGTTGATGACTTTGTGGGAGCAGAGCCCAGAAAAGCAGCTTGTCACAAGCAGAGCAGTGTAAAAGGCACCCTGGGCTGGAGAATTAAAGGGGCACAGAGGTCTAACACTCCAGATTGTACCCTGGGGGATGTCACAGCTATACTGGAATAGATTTTTCAGAAAAGGTCAGTACTCAGTGTGCTGTTCTCTTCTGATAATCTTGCCATAAATGTCACAATGGGAGCCGAGCACTTTGGTGCTCAAGTTGTGTCTTCCCCTGAAAATGCTGTGCTGGCACAAATACCACTTGTCCCTGTTATTGCAAATGCCTGAGATTGTGGGCACAAAACCTTTGAAAATGTGGCCCTCAGAAGGGCAGTCCAAAAGGTACACAGATTCTAATTGAGCACCTGAGGCAATCGGACAACATAACTGGGTTTTTATGGATGACATTACAGAAGTGATGATAAAAAGAGATGATTGTATTAAGATATAGTGAATCATGGATGAAACTAAATCTAATTGAGCCAGGTGAATCAACTTAATGATATTGTTGTAGACAAGGTAACTGTTTTGGAATTAAATACATTAAAGGGAGCTCTTTTGAAAGATGATATTGTGCTTGGGGTGCTATTTTCAGGGCCTATAATAACACCACTTTCACTTAACAGACTATGTCAGCTTAAACCAGTCTGAAATCCATCTAGCTGTTTAATGTTGCTATCCTGAAAAGTTTTGATGGAGCAATGATAAGCTAACGAAGATAAGGGGTCTTCACAATAGCAACAAACGATTGTTTGTAGCTTGAAATAGATATGCAATTCAAACAGCAGTCATACTGACCAGTCAGAATATGCAACACTCACAGAGTTCCATACTTAAAACTAAGCTAATAAGAGAAATCATTCTCTTGACTTCTATGAAAAGTCATGAAACTCACAATGAGAGAAGTGCCCTAAGGTTACTGAGATGGCTTTCACATACTTCTTTTATTGAAGTAATCCATGCATTTTATAATCTAAAATATTGCAGTTGGTACCTTCTACTGAAGTCTGGCTCTTTGCTTTTGGGTTCAGAATTGATTTTCTCACCTCTTTCATAGTGTTCCTTTTTGCATGCAGCTGCAAGATGAGTCATAATTGAGGTTTATTTGATTTATTTTCTTTGATCAGAGCCTAATAATTCAAGGGATAGTTTGTTTTGTCAATTAAACATTGCTCCTCTGACTTAACTCACATCACACAAACAACCGTTGTTACACACTTGCTTTAATCACTGCACTAATTGTTGGGTTGCTGCTCAGCATTCATGTATAGATAATATCTTACTACCCAATTCTTCACCAGAATCTGCTCATTTAAGTCTAGTGAGTGGTGGCAAGAGAAAAACATTGACAAACTCAGGAGATCAAATTCAGAATGAGCATAAAAGGGTGCAGCTTCATTGACTGTTTGAATTCCATTCATTACTATTTAGGATGGGTACACATGAAAATGTTTAATAAAAACTTGGAGATGGTAGAGATGATAGAAACCATATTAGAAAATGTTTACTTTCATTAACTGGACATGCAAAGTGCCTGGTGTAATCACTTACTTGTAATTAGGCTGGTGAAGGGAGGAGGCTGGAGTCCCTTTATCCAATTCTGACTAGATGCACAGGGCTAAGGAGAATCACAAAGTTCATTGGTTGGAATGTCTCCTGTGCAACAGTTACTTATATGGGCATGGTTCCTGCCAGCAGGTGGCACAACTTTGAATGTGTATGGCTCATGGAAAGTTCTTCCTGGAATCCCTTGGAAAGGGGTTGGCAGCAGGAGTCCAATGAATTTTAAAAATAATATTTTCAGAACAGGAGATGTACAGCTACATGGACAAATATGTACATTTGTGCACTTAATGGCATTTTCAATTTGTTGTTTTTATTTTTTCACAGTGTGTATTTTCAAATTAATCTACAAATATGCATATACATCCACAAATATCTGAGCAAGGTTCTGGGAAATCTGACCTTTAACAGTGAAAGAGAATTAAATGTGTAAAGCAGACCCTACAATGCCATCTTTTAAATTCAAATGCACAAAATTAATAACTGTCTTTGCTTTATCCAAGTCCTATTTACTACATTTGCTATATATCTGTGTATCCATCACTTTATCTGTTTCCAGTGCATCAGCAGAAAGATGGCATCTTTCTATCACATGCTTTGCTTCATTATAAGATTGCATGGGATATGCCAGATCACACACACAATATTAAACACCACAAGCAGGCTTTGTGGAATTATATATACAACAATCTATGAACAGCAAGCAAATACCTTATCTGGCACAACCCTTTTTTCTAAACCATGAGGGCATCTCTAAGTGGACCATGCACAAGGGAACAAATATTTAATTGCAATGCATATTTACATATTCTATTACCTCTAAATGTCACACACAGAAGAAAAGAGGCATAATCATATTTCAAAAGTTTGGCTTATCTTAAAGGAGAATCATAACCCTAAGCCTATCTTAAAGAAATAGTCAAACTTGTTAATTCAGAGGGTCATACTGACAGCTTGCCGGGAGACCGGTTGCACCAGATTTGCATATATACTTGCATAATTTTAGAATCTAAAAATGTTCTTGTATTAGTGTCTTATTTGCTAGATGAGTAGAATTTGCATGTTCAACAGCATCAGAAAGCTGCATTTTTGCCTTCATCCTGCAGCTGCAGTGCAGGGATAGCCATGGGCTATATTTTAGGAACTCATGACTTTATGTTTCCTCTACCGTCTGCAGCATGTTGGTCATATTATTAGCTGGCTGTATTGCTATCATTCATAACCGGAATGTTTTTCCAGGTCAGGATGGATTGTGTGGCAAAGATTTTTTCATAATTCAATAAGTGTGTGCAGGTTTCTTTTTGTCATTTTAATGCCAGTTCTAATCCAGTCTTCTCATTGCTAGAAATCACAGTGAAGAGAAGAAAACCTTGGAAAATCTCTGAGCTACTCAGTGACATATGGGATAGAATGGCTTTATTATTTCATTATCTGTTTTCACAGACCACATCCACCGGAAATGTGTCCACAATCATTTTGCTTATGGGTGATACCTCAGGGATGAGTCTGATAGGTTATGTCTACACAGCAGGGCTAAACTCGAAATAAGCTATGCAACATGAGCTACGCTAATTGCATAGCTAAAGTTGAAATAGCATATTTCGAATTTGGGCACGTCTACACAGCACTTATTTCAAAATAGAGCACACTTCCTCTGACTTCCCTTATTCCTTATACAATGTAGTTTACAGAAGTCTGAGTAAGAAGCCCATTATTTTGAATTTATTTCAAAATAACGGTCTTGCTGTGTAGATGCTCAATACAGAATAACTGACATTCCGAAATAATGTGTAGATGTACCCATAGAGTTTGAACCACTTATTAAGTCAAAGGTTCTAGTCCACCCTCTCAAATGATTTTTCTGTATTACAGACTACTGAGGCTGTATCCAGGGACACAACTTTCCTTAGCAATAGATACAGCCCTGCTTACTTTCAGTTTGTTATGGGACTGGTGTGGTATTATTTTTGCCTAGATTCTGGACATAGTGGAGCATGATCTTCAGTGAATGCTAAAGCTTTTGCTGTGGCTTGCAATCTACACTATGAAGAGAATGAAACTCATCGAACTTAGAAATGGTGCCATCCATTTCTTCTTTGAGATACAATCTTTGAGAAAAGAGAGCAGTAGAAAGCTCTCCTTTAAGGCCTGAGGAAACTCTTTTTCAAAGATGCTGACAGAATCTCTTAAAAATAAAAAGCCCTTTTGGAAACTTCTCAGTCCAGCTGCCTCCCAATTATTTTCTATGGATTGCATCTTTGCCTACAAATTACAAATTGTGACATCTCCCATTCCCTCTTTAAATCAGAAAAGAGAGAGAGTGAGAGTACTGGGAAGATGGGTCATTGTTTGTTTCTGCCCTAGGAAACTGGTGCAATAGACTGCATTGTCTTACATACTGAACGCTTAGAACAGGGGTGGCCAAACCATTAAATAAAGAGAGCTGAAACAGCGGCAGAAAAAATGCGAAGAGCCACACCAGAATTATTTTTTGGAGCCATTTTTGTTAGCCAAAAAAAAAAAAGGAGCTCCCCATGAGCCCCCCCAGAATTGAGCAAAAAAAGAAAAAGGATTTTAAAAGAAGAGACAAGGCTTTTTGGCAACATCAGGCTCCCGTTGGCTGCCACCCTCTGCCATAGGTAGCTGGGGAATGGGGACCATTTCTAGGGGCACAGGGGCAGCTTCGCAAGCCACACTTTAAGCGGGGGAAGAGCCACATGCAGCTCGCGAAACGCAGGTTGGCCACCTCCGGGTTAGAAGGACACTAAGGCCAGGTTTACACTAAAGGAGAAGGTCGAATCAACATACTCAATTCCAGCTACATAGCTGGAGTCAACATATCTTGTTTCAAGTTTAACAGCAGGAAGCTGATGGACACAAACTCTCCTGTTGGCTTCTCTTATTCCTCACAAAAGCAGGAGTACTGACAGGGGCTCCCTCTGAGTTTGATTTAGTGGGTCTTAACTAGACCTGCTAAGTCAAACTCTGGAAGATCGATCGTGGCAGGTTCAATCTTCCATTTAGTGAAGATGTGGCCTAAATATTCTAAGAGATATTTAGACAACTAAGTTCCATTGATTTCAGTGGGAGCTAGCCTCCAGAATACTTTTCAGAATCTGGGTCTACATGTCTTGTGTTACTTATTGCAATATGCTAAGGAAATCTGAAGGTCATCACCTGCTTTTCATTTATATACTTACATCATTTTGGGCACACACTTATAGGAGCTACTAAAAACCACATTAAATATGACTCTTTATCTTTCTCTGATGTCAGCCCCATCTGCTTGACCTCATCTCATCCATATTCATGCTGACTTTAAATACTTCTCAATAGCCTTTAGGTAGAAGCACAGAGATAAAACAATCTTCCATAATCATGGAATACATGATAAGGTAGCTCATAGTTAATTGTTGTTTGTTAGGGACTCTCCACAAAGGAAAAGCGGTGAATTGTACATTCCTGAGTAGAGAAGGAACATCTGCAAAAACTTGAAGAGAGGCTAATTCCCCTTGCTGTCTGCTTTTACTACTGTATTTTTTTTTTACCAGCAGCATTAATTTCATGTTCAAGGACAGGTGTCTTTTTTGAGTATAAAGCATCTGTCTTACCCATGGCTGTAGCAAGAAGAATTATATAGTGTAATGAAATGATTTAATCATTGTAATACTTCATTTTATAGGACTTTTGCTCTTCAAAGCATAACCCCCATGGCACTCCAAATGGTACAAACTCAGTAGGTATGGGTGTACTTTACCTACTGAGGGCCCAGGTCATGCCACTAATGTGGTTCTCCCTGCTGTACTCATGACTCCTCACACTAATTATCTGGATTTTTCAAAATGGTACTCGGAAAGCCGTGCTTCCTCGGAAATAATGGGCAGCCCACCCTAGCAGCGGATACTGTACTCCTCTCATCACTAAGTACATTGTTCTCAAATTACCAAACCACTCCAATCTATATAAGTATATTTTAGAGCATTTGTACATCTACCTGTCTGTCTGTGAGTCTGTTTGTTCAAGAACTCCTAGTAAATGCCATGAACAAGAACCTTCAAATTAGGTATGCAGCTTCCTGTTATCCAAACTTAAAGCAAGGCCAAGGTTTGGTTGTCCCGGGAAAATGGGATGTGCCTGGAATTCAGTTGTTTTCCATAACATAGAAAGGGAGAGGTCTGATAGGAGGGACAGTTATGCTCCACAATGACCACAGGGGGCAGCAAGTGTGGGGGACAGTTATACAGCTGAGTGATTATAGGGGGGCAGCCACAGATGTGTGCTGACAGGGCTGCAAGTTGAGAAACACCGGTTTTAACTTACATTGGGATCTAACCCTACTTCACAAATATATTATTGCATTCTAGCATGGTAGAGCAGCTTTCCAACCAAAGTTGTGGGTCAAGTCCCACATCTGCAGTTTAGACTCATAGCAGTGTTGACAAGAAATCTTCACTACTTGCAGTCGATAGAGTGGGAGAGATGATAAATCAAGCTCGCTGAAAGTGGCAGATACAAGGTAAGGACCAAATTCTGCTCTGATTTGTCCTTGGCCTGTACAACACTATTGAAATCATGCTTTGACCTGAATGCTCTCCAACCATCCCTGTGATGTCCCCAATCTTGGGCCCAAAGGCCTGAGAGTCTCCAGGCAGCTGCCACTCCCTGGCCACCATCCAATGGCTACTGAAACCAGGTGAGCTAAGAAGCTACTAGGTCTCTAGCCTAACCAAGACACCACCCACAGCAGCTTTGATTAGAGGACTGCCCAACTCCACGGATTGGTCCCACTATGCTTATTTATGCTTGGAAGAGAAAGTTTGTTTGAGCAACAAGATACTGTAGTTTTGTGTCATGGATGCTTTGGACCCTGCTTGTTCCTGCCTCTTGAACCCAATCCTGCTCTGCTCAGGCCTTAATCATTCCTTTGTTCCTGATCCATGCTTGATCTTTGCCTCTTCTTCTGCCCATATGCCCTGCCTCCAATCCTCAGTGACTCTAGACTCTGACTTCTGCCCCTAACTCTGGCTTGGCCCCTGACTGGTAACTGGCAGCTGACTCTGGAATTGACTCTTGGTTCTATTTCCCAACTTGTATGCCAACTCTGCCTTCTAGACCCAACTCCTGCTCTGACTATTAGGCCAGACTGCCTACATTCCAGGCCATAGCAAGTCCCTTGCCTGTGCAATTGTCCTATATTATGTCTTTGATCTTTAATTCTTCAGGAGGTAGAACATGTTTCACTCTGGGTATGTCTAGACTGCACCCCTCTGCTTGCAGAGGGATGCAGATTAGGCTGGGCGAAATTGCTAATGAAGCGGGGATTTAAATAGTCCACACTTCATTAGCATAAAAATACCTTATGCCTCGTAAAATGAGGTATACAGGATCTATCAGAAAAGGCTTTCTTTAGCGAGAGATCAGCCTCTAGACTGCCGCTTTTCTCCGACAAAGCTCCATGCCAAAAAAAAAGCGGCAACCATTTTTATGCTAATGAAGCACGGGATATTTAAATCCCCGCTTCATTAGAAATTTCACCCAGCCTACTCTGCATCCCTCTGTCGGACGAGGGGTGCAGTCTAGACATACCCTCTGAGTCTGATCTTGGTGCAGTTGAAGTCAGTGGAACAACTCCTGGTGACTACGGTAGGAGCAAGATTGGACCCATATTTGCAAAGTGACAAACCATTTTAGATAGCTGATAGTAAATTGATATAATAAACAATAGTGGTAATTTAAAAAAATTAAAAGGGAGAATTTTTGTGCTTTGGCTAGTATAACTGTGCTCCATAAAAACAAATCTAATATCTTGGGCAGTGTGTGGGAGAGCTACTGTGAGTATATAGTGGTAGCTGTGTTTTCCTGTGCAGTCGCTGCATTATTATGGCAAGCTTCAGAACTAGAACTCAAGAATTCCTTGCCACTAAACTGTTACACTGCAGTAAATACAGAGTATCCCAACTGCTAAAAGTGGAGTTACTCTGGATTTGCACTAGTGTAGATAAGGTCAGAAACCCTTTGAGGTTTGTCCATTTATCGTGGACTTTCAGAACCTTAATACCCAAGTGTACAGGCCCTGAGTGTACTACAGCTGAGAGTATTATAAAAAGCACAACATTTGTTTAATTACAATTGATAGTAAAGAAATATATCCTCCATAAAAGTCCAGAGGGTAGTGGCAGCTACCCATCTACTGGCCTTGCAAAAATGTTTATTTGAGGCTATACACAAATATATATAAACTGGATAGAAAAACATATCCTATTTATTTCTTTGAGCTAGCACAATTATTGGATATCACATTAGCAGGCTTCAGCCAACACAACATCCATTATGTGCTGTATTGTACCTCTGGGAAGCATTTTGCATGGTAAAACAATGCATGAACTTGTCTGTTGATTGTGCCTAATGCCGATGCTTAGCCATTCGACACATAGTGCTGCATCTTGTCACAAGCTGCAAAGTAGAAAGGAATGGGTTAAGCACGCTGCCATGTCTTTCTGCAAGGATGCCATAATGAAACATAGACTTGCGCCCTCTTTTGGCGTAAATAATATTAATCAGGCTGCATTTTTTTTTTCCTGGATTGCTCCAAAACAGCATTCTCCTCCTTCTGCTCTTCTAAAACCATGAGAACCCCTGTGACTGGGCAGCACCTCTGCTTCACTCAGGAGCTGACAAAAACCCCAAATGTCTGCTCTAAGGACTGGTTTATGCTAGAAGCACTACATCAGTTGGAACATAAAAGGAAAATGTCATGCTTCGTTTAAATAATTGTATAGTTCAAAAACAGGAAGCGAGAGCAAAGTGCACAGCTCATCTGCCCCCTACACTCACCAGCCAGAGGGAGGAATGCAGCAAACTGCACTTTCCCCTTGATTCCTGAAAAAGAGGAAGAGCCAAAAATGTCCTGGGGAGTGGGCTTGGGCAGTCCCGGACAAGAGGGAGGTGCCCCCAGCCAGCCTCTTTCACCTGCCTAGTGATTCTGTTTCTTTTCTGTTTGGTTTTATGAGAAGCAATCCCATTCCAGGCACATCCCATTTTCCCAGCACAACCAAACGCTTAAGTTGGATTTCAGTTAAAGAAGCTGTAAACCAAATGTGGTGGTCCTAGTTCCTACTGTTTAGGAGGAATTCTTGAACAAACAGACAAACTCTCTCAAATATATACTAGATAAAAGCAACAACCAAAAAGCCTTAATCTCAGTGACTCCCCTGAAACTATCCTATTTTCCTTTCCTCTCTAAGGGTATGGCTAGACTACACGTTTTATCAGAAAAAGGTACGCAAAAAGCACTCCACATTTTGTGTACCCTTTTCCATTTCTTTTGTCAGACACGGCAAAGTTTTTTTGAGATACCTCTGGAATCCTGAAAACCCCCCATATCTAGCCATACCCTAAGGGTATGTCTACACTGCATGCTGATTTTGAAATAAGATATTCCAGAATAGTTATTTTGAAATAGCACATCTACACTGCAGGGAAGCCTCAAAATTAGTCCGAGACAGATTTCCCTAATGTAGACGTGCTACCTTGATTTAGAGCCCCAGGAGGCCCTAATAACTTAGAATGGCCTTGGTGAGGGGCTATTTCGAAATAGCAGCAGTGAAGTGTCTACACACACCTTATTTCAAAATAGCTATTTTGGAATAGGTGTTATTCCTCATAGAATGAGGCTTGCAGATTTCGGAACAAGCCATCTGTTTTCAAATTATTTTGAAATAATGGAATGGCTGTGTAGATGCTCACATTGTTATTTTGAAATAACACTAGTTATCTCAAATAAACGGTGCAGTGTAGACACACCCTAAATTCCAACTTTCTTCCGCTACAACTTCCTTACCTCTGGCTTCCTAGATGTCCACGTTATTCCTCACAAGTAAATCAAAAATGCTGCTGCCAAAATTTTCTTCCTTGATTGTGAATCAGATCATGTCACTCCTCTCATTACATCCATGGTATATCAAGATTAAAGGTCTCTGCCTAACATCTCATCCATCCTAAATTACTGATCCTATGTCCTGTCAGTAATGGCAACTCCACCAACCTATTCACTTCCTTCTCCCACTTCTATTGCGGGATATTCTTACACACTGCTACCTCAGGACTTCTAGCCCCTCTTTCCTCATTCAAACTCTTCCTCTGGACTCACTGACTCAGGGCCCTCACATATGAGGCCATTTCAATCCTCTCCCCTCCGGACCCCATTGTTATGAAAGATGTAGGAAAAAGTGAATGTTTAAAGGCAATAGATAACAAATTTTACCTTGCCACCTTCTCTGGGTCTCCACAGAGTCTTTCAGTTTGTATGCTCTGCAGGGTAGGACATGCGTTTATATGTCTTGTGCAGCACCACATAAGTTAGTGTTTAACAAAGGATTAATGGTAATAAAACTAAAAGGCTCTGTTCCCTTCCGTTGATTCATCAGAATTGCTCATATATTGTGGCTGTGTAATCAGGCTCCCATCTCAGCAGTCAGTTGTCAGACCCTCTCTCCCCTGTGAGCAGCTGTGAATGACTATGTATTAATAATGAGCTATGAGATGCTTGAGATTTTCATTTTCTAATTAATTAGAAAAAGCCAAAGGAAAAGAAAGTAAGTGATTTTTGTCTGCGGTGCGGCTAAGATGGTAGTCTGGTGCTGTTTTAATGTGTGCGCCATTCTTTTTGCTTCACTTTGTACCTTGTGGGATGCTATTGTGGCATGTGTGGGCAGGGAGGGCAATGGAGAGGCAGGTGATTTAGTGCCCATTCCTGGAAGATGCTGATATTGTAACTGAGAGTCCAATTTTCAGTAAGTGTTTCAACCTTGACACTAGTGGGGATTTCGCAACTGTGCTCTGCACCTCTCAGGATTTGGGCCTCAGGTACTGAACCTGTGAAGCACCTGGCTTCCTCAGAGTTGTTGAAGTCTGTGGGAACAGGAAAGCTTAGAGACTCACAGGACTGAGCCTCCAGTGAATAATTCTGTCTCAAAATAGTTTCATTAAGATAGTTTACAAATGGCTCTGGCTGAGTGAAATGAACGTATTGCTTCTCAGAAACAAATCATTCCAAGTAGAGGAAGGCCAGAACTTTAAAACCTTGCCCTACTAGATGTCAGGACAAATTGAGAGGTGGCTTAAGATCAGATCCAAAAGCAGAAGGGGCTTAGTTTCCACCTTTGGATTTTACACAAGATTACAGGACAAGATAGCAAAAGTATCATATAATAGCTGATCACATGAGATTTCCGTTATTCTTCTCATGAAAACAACTTGCAAGATCAAGGCATTATCAACCCAAAACCTTAGTATCAATATAGCAATAGAATTGCTTGGCTCCTCACTCACATCTCTTTCAGCAATAGATAATTTTCCCTGCATTTCTTAAGGACACTGAGTGTTATTCAGAATACAGGAAGGGAAAACAATCTGTCTAAAATGGTCTACAGAGATTGGCTTCATTCCTCCCTGTCCTGCATCTTGTATAGCTATTTACACCAATTTAAAGTAGGTGCAAAGTGCTGACATTCTGTTCTCATTCTTTTAGGATTCAGTTTGTTAATGCCATCTGCAGGACTCACATGTTGTTTGAGCTCATAACACCAGCGAAGATCTGATATCTGAAGGTAATTTCCATTAGCTTTGATCATGTACCGTGGTATCTCATGCCAACAAGAGGGGCAAAAACAAATTAGGAAATCATGTCTAATGGTAAAACCTATTACTCTATCAAAGGGAGAGTGAGAACCTTTTTTCCATTGTGGCTCTTTTCAAAAATCAAAAGATAATATGTTGTTACTTAGGCTGGTGAGTGAATTTTCTGCAGTCTCACACATATGAACCCCCTTGAGATGCTGAACACATGCTTTTACTGATAGATATTAACATGCTTTGTTTCCCACGCACAAACCCTAATGGGAATAGTTGCATAACACTGCAGGCAAGCTGGAGAGACAGCACTGCTTGGCTAGCACAGGCTGTTTACAACCCCATAATCAGCAGCACTAAAGTGAAGGGATGTCTCTAAGTTAGTTATTGGGAAAGAGTTTCAAGACAGTCAGGGTGCTGGAATGGAACTGATAATAAAAGTTGCCTTTCTGTCCCCTGTAAGCTGATTAGCTCCATCAGAATATACTATGTTACAATTAGCATCTGAAGCTCATTCATACATAAACTGACAAAGACAATGTTCTCCATGGGGGACTTAATTGGAAGAATTCTTCTTCTTCTCTCCTGTTTATAACTTAGTTGGATAGTAAAGGATCTGATCCTGTAAGAGAGCAGAGCCTTTTCTGCAATCTGCTGAAGCCACTGGAAATTGAGTGTACTACATACCTGATAGGACTGAGAGCTACTGTTCTTTTGTTCTGTGCTGAGTGTGGCATTCTGAAATGCAAGGAAATCCTTTCCTGATAACTACACCTACTTGGGAATTTGTCATCAAAATGATTTTTTGACAGATGATGCCCATGCATCGAAACGGAAACTTTTTAGGGAAGTGCAGCTGTTTTGATGGGAAGGTTTTTTTCTCAGGTCCAGGATCGAGCCAGGGGATAAAAAGATCAACCCATCTCAGAACAGCCATTAGCCTGGGGGGTTTGGCATTTGCCTGCATGTGTTGAAGACTGTAGTTCAAGGGTCAGCTCTGCCTAAGTCAGAGCATGGTTTTAATTTGGGTCTCCCCTATCCCAGGGCTACGTCTACACTGGCATGATTTTCCAGAAATGCTTAAAACGGAACAGTTTTCTGTTATAAGTATTTCCGGAAAAAGCACGTCTACATTGGCAGGATGCTTTTCCAGAAAAGCACTTTTTCCGGAAAAGCGTCTGTGGCCAATGTAGACGCGCTTTTACGGAAAAAAGTCCTGATCATCATTTTCGCGATTGGGGCTTTTTTGCAGAAAAGACTACTGTGCTGTCTACACTGGCCCTTTTCCGGAACAGTTTTTCCGGAAAAGGACTTTTGCCCGAACAGGAGCAGCATAGTTTTTCCGGAAAAACACTGACAATTTTACAGTAGATAGTCATTGCTTTTCCGGAAAAGCAAGCAGCCAGTGTAGACAACTCGCAGCTTATTTCGGAAAAGTGGCTGCTTTTCCGGAATAAGTGGCCCAGTGTAGACACAGCCCAGGTGAGTTCCCAAACACACAATCATTCTCATTTGTTCTCGCTGGACCACTGAATAGAATGTGGAAGACACGGGTTCAAGTACCTGCTCTGAATCAGGCAGAGCTGTGACTAGAATGTTTTTCCTTGAGTCTCCTGCACAATAGGTGAATGATCTAACTACCAAAGTATTGACTATTCAGGTGGTTGTCAGGGGTTACTTCGCTCTGGCTGTTATGGAAAACGGGTCTCTCTCACTCTCTCTTTTTTTGTGAAAAAATGTAAAAGGTCCTGGCTTTGTTCCAATGCAGAGCAAAAACAAATCTCTAAACCTTGACCCTGTTGTTAACCAACTTAAAATCATGTTATTGGGCAGGATTCAATAATTATTGAAGCAGTAAAATGTGCATTAAATGCAGACTGTTAATGCAATTCCAATGTTATCAATTTAACTACACATAAATCAGGAAATGAAAACATTGAAGACCTATAGTAATAGTAAAATGTCCACATAGTATATAGAGTGTTGACCACATTTAACTATCTAACTAGTAATTGAAAATAGAATGAATGGTGGTGAATTACTCAAATCTTTCTCACTTGCATGCATTTAAATATATAACCTTAATATTGCCTTACTTTATGGTTTTGCATTTCATTTCCACTTCTAAAAAATGAAAACTTGAATACAGCTCTGGATCTACCATATGTCATACTGTCAGGAAAGCATTCACAAAGCTGAGGGATACCTAAATTTTCCCTAATTGAATACCAAATTAACAACTTGCCAGGAGTAAAAAATAAAACAAATCAAAACAAAAAACACTACCTATCCCCACCCCAAGAAAAATGCATAAAACAAGCAGATGCTTCCACCTTCATTTTTTTCATTCCATGCTTTGATTTAGGAGACTGCAGGTCCCAGTGTGCGGTATTGTATTTTGAATGGTTAGAATATACATTCTAGGATCTGTTACATTCATTCAGGGACACCATCTCTATATTAGGGAGTATCCATGGGCAACATTGTAGAACTCACTGGGCTTCTCAACAAAGGGAACAACTAAGGGCTAGATGCTTTCACGCTGAAGGGGATAACTAAGGACAGACTCTGCCCTGAATTTTTATTCTTCAGAAATATATCCTGAAATTTAGCTTAAATCTTTTCCTTCCTTAGTTTACTTCCTTAATATGCTTCCTTGCTCCAGGATCTATTGAGAGAAGTTAATTCCCTTCATACATTTATATACCTCAGTTATGCGCCATTAAGTTTTCTCTTGTCTAGATCATATAAACATAGCTCCAATGGTCACCCTCAGATTTGCAAAGCTTACTTCTATGCTGTTTGTTAGCCATTGCTTCCTCTCTGTTTTTTCTATAATTGTTTCACATATTATCCTAGGGGCAATGATGTCAGAGCATATCTCATTGTTATTTCCTTAGCTGTATATTTGGCCACTCCAAAATATATGATACATTGGATAATAGCACTTTTTAAAAAATGTGGCAGTGGCATCACACTGAAAGTTTGCATTGAGTTGTGTAGCTTTAGCCCTGAAGAAGGTGTGTCGGCCACCACTTTCTAACCTTTTCAAAGCTCTCTGGAGAATTTAAAAATTCTTCATTTCTCCCACATTCTGTCCTGTCTATTTAACTGGTAAGCCCTGTCACTTAGGGTACGTCTAGACTACAGGCTTCTGTCGACAGAAGTTTTGTCAACAGATACTGTCGACAAAACTTCTGTCGACAAAGAGCGTCTAGACTACATTGAGTTCTGTCGACAAAGCAAGCTGCTTTGTCGACATGGTAGTGTAGACGCAAAGGACAGTTTACATGCAATAACACCTTCTGTCGACAGAAACTGTCGACAGAAGGCGTTATGCCTCGTAAAATGAGGTTTACCAGCGTCGACAAAACTGCTGAGTTCTGTCGACGTTATGTCGACAGAACTCAGCAGTAGTGTGGACGCAGGTATAGTTTTGTAGACAAAAGTCCACTTGTCGACAAAACCCTGTAGTCTAGACACACCCTTACTATGTGTCTATACAACAGCTAGCACAATGGGATTCTAATCATTGTTGAAGTCTAATAGGATGTACTGACCTCACACTAGCCCACCCTCTAAAGGGTTAACAGAGAGATGAGCTGACATCTCTGATTGGTGTCCTGTAGCAGCTGAGGAGATAAAAAGGCTTCCAAGAAGACAGAGGCACACCTGACAGAAGCAGCCTTCAGTGGTGGGATAGTAGGAAGTCTGAAGGACAAAGAAGCCTGAACTCCAAGCGGCTTTTGGTAGGATTACCATTGGCCTCCAGAATATGTATCACCCCAGGAGGTGCGAGCCTATTGGTGATCCAGCTGAGGAGTGGAGCCTTAGCAAAGAACGTTTAGAGACAGGGCAAAAAACAGTAATGTGCTGAACAAAGGGGAAACTGAAGCAGACTGTCTCTGTTATCCCCTACAACTGTGAGAGGGCATCACAGACTGATGCAGCCATAGGTAGGTTCGGTAGGTGCTTCTTTAATACAAATATATATTAAGTGAAGGTGATAGAGGCTGAAAATCAAAGCCAAATGAAAAACATCAGACTGCTGGAGGGATGGGTGAAAGGCCAAAATTGTAGGTGCAAGAGACAAGGCCCAATGGATCCAATGGCTCCTTTTCTGCTCTTCGCCCATCAATTTATGCCCTGTTCTCCTGCAAAACATACTGGCGACGTCTAGACTGGCATGATTTTCCGCAAATGCTTTTAACGGAAAAGTTTTTCCGTTAAAAGCATTTGCGGAAAAGAGCGTCTAGATTGGCATGGACGCTTTTGCGCAAAAGCACTCTTTGCGGAAAAGCGTCTGTACCTATCTAGACACGGTTTTGCGCAAGAAAGCTCCGATCACCATTTTCACCATTGGGCTTTTTTGTGCAAAACAGTTTTTAGCTGTCTACACTGACCCTCTTGAGAAAAAACATTTCCGGAAAAGGGCTTTTGCCTGAATGGGAACGTCAAAGCATTTGCGCAAGAAGCACTGATTTCAGACAGTAGAACGTCAGTGCTTTTGCGCAAAATCAAGCGGCCAGTGTAGACAGCTGGCAAGTCTTTGCGAAAAGCACCTGCTTTTGCGGAAAAACTTGCCAGTCTAGATGCAGCCACTGTGCAGAGACATGGAGGTTATGAAGGCCCCAGGAATCTGGACCTAGTGCATGCAGTGAATGATGTTTCATCAATTGTGGTGTTCTGCTGGGTGTGAACAATCCATAGAGTCAAAGGAGGGGGCAGGATTTATTCCTGTGAATCTGTAATTCATTTCTTTGCCCAGTTCCATTTTAAATGACGAAAGCAATGAGGCTTCTACTGCTTCCCTTAGGAGATTATTTTGCAGTGTAACAGATGGCTAGGATATTTTGCCTGACATTATCTGGCTTAAATTTCCCTTTGCTCAACTTCATCCCATTAATCCTAGTTACAACAATTCCTTTGTCTCATTGGATTTTATATCCTCTAAATACTTTTCAATGGTTATTGTAGTCTCTATTTAGTTGTAATGTGGCATAATTTAGTTTTTTCTTCTTGCAAACTAGATGTTGCTCTTAATATTGGATGTAATTGTATGTTTGCACTTTGAAAATAATAAAATTCTATTTGAATATCATTAATTGAGAATTTATTGGAAAAACATAACGCTCCTAAAGATAGAAAAAGAATCTCATGCTTGCCATAAACTAGAGGTCCAGGTCTCCTTACATTTACTCTGGTCTTACATTAGTGTAACTCCAATGGCTGTGGAGTTAATTAAGTGTTACAGTGGTGCAGGCTAGAGAAGACTAAAGCATTTACATATATGCTTAATGTTTTTGCGATGCACGTTCTTTCAAATGTCAATGTATAGCTTAGTATCTTGCACTAGGTTTGACTACTTCATGGCTACTACACAGATTGTAAATTTTAACTGTTATTAGACAATTGTGTTGAATGATTTTTATTTTCTCTTTTCCCTTCAATGTATGTGTTCAGTATGGAAAAAAAGAATACTGAGAAGGAACATGATAATAGTTTTCAAGTACATAAAAGATGGTTACAAAGAGAAGGGACAAAATTATTGTAAATTATACTCTGAGGGTAGGACAAGAAGTCATGAGCTTAAATTGCAGCAAGGGTGATTTAAGTTGGACATTAGGAAAAACTTCGTTAAGTGCTGGAATAAATTACCTAGGCAGGTTGTAGAACCTCCATCTTTGGAGATTTTGAAGAGCAGGTTAGACAAACACCTGCCAGGGATGATCTAGATGATGCTTGGTTCTGCCATGACCTTGAGGTCCCTGTCAATCCTACAATTCTATGATTAGGAGCTTCTCACACTCCTCTTTGGAAGACTTCTTTCTATCTAAGTGATTAGATGACTTGCTCCTTGTTCTCTTGTCTTCCTTCTGCTCCTGAAGCTCTGTTTTAACTGCAAGTTGAATGTATGCACTGAACCATTGTGTCCTGTGAATTACTACTGTGTTTAGGCCTTCTCTAGTCACTGAGCCTGGATCCCAAGAATCTGACCTTCAGTCATGTACAGCTGCGTATGTCGTTTGTTACATTTTATTTAATCTAATACTTTGAATAAAGAATGGTTTTGTTAGTTTGCTATGTATTACTATTTCACTTTCCTCAAAACAAGAACTCGATAGAAGCATCTTGATAAGGGAAAAGTTCTCTAGTTTTCCTGGAGCTGGCTCAGCAAAGCTGTGCAGTGTCCCTTAGTGCAGCATTTGGCCCAAGGTCTGTAAATAGCTCTGTACTGTTGGCTGAAATGCTAGTTTGTAACATGGCACAAACACAGTGAACCACAGCTGAAAGTCTATTCCCTATAGCATCAGCAGTACACTGCTGGGACAACCATTCCTGTTACACTCCATGCTAGAAGCATCGGAGCGTCATAAGGTTTTGCTCTGTCAGGGAGTTAGCCCTCTTAACTTTGAAAGGATCTAAAAATAGGTGCATTTTATCAGTACCAGCTCTTCAGACCTAAATAGGCAGAAGCTAATTTGTTGTTTTTTTTCTATTCTACTGAGACTTTCCAAAGCTATTAACCTTCTTGTTTTTTTTTCTTTAGTTGCTGTGCTCTATATTTACAGCCTGGCTTTTGTTAGTGTTACAATTTCTTAGTTTGTGTGTCCTGTGTTTGAATTTACAGGAAATGTCTTTCCGTCCTTCCCAGTTTCTTGAGTGAGGGCCTCATCCTGCTCCCCCCTGAAGTCAAAAGAAATATTCTTCTTTATTTCTGTGGTGCAAGATGAAGTCCATCCATATTACAAAACCGCTCTAATCCATTGCACCATCCATCCTACAAAAACTCTCTCATCCATTCATGAGCCTTGAAGTACTATCACTTCAGTCTGAGGAAGAATTTTGAAAGCACTGATACTAATAATATTTACCAACATTTTCACCTGTGCGTATTTATAAACACTGTCATTCTGAAAAGCTACACACACACACACACACACACACACACACACACACACACACACAAACTATAGGATTACGCATAATATGCATCCACTTACCTCTTCTAAGCAACTGAAAATCTAGAGTCTTTCTTAATATCTGTTCACCTAAACATAGGGTTAATGTGCTGGGTCAATGTTGATGACATTGCAAGAACAATTTGATTGATTCTTGTCCTTTGAGATGTTGAATCTAATAGCCTTTTAATCTCAGTCAAAAGTCGAATAAAATTCACAGCAGATTTGCACTCACATAATACTTCGGTTCATTTTAATAATATTTTATTGGTAGAACATGTTAAGCAAAAGTGGCCAAAGTGTAAAAAGAAACAAAGTTTAGGTGTTTGGCCAGAGGTAGATACTATATTTAAAGCATCTGCTTAGGACGGAGATTCCCAGTTTTTGGGAGTTAACACACAAATTACTTGTTTACGGTGACCAAGTTTTGATGTAAATATTAACACAAAAGACCCAAATCCCTGGTTATTGCATGAGATGCTCTCGGTTCGCCCTTATTCATTCTCTCTGTGTTTAGATATGATTTTAACAAAAGCCCTTATTGGAGATGTGTATGAGGCAACCTTTCTTATGGCCACAGGGTCTTCTTAGCAAATCTCAAAGACCACTCCTACCAGATTTCATTGTTTTAGGGCTATTCTCCTCTCCTGGTTCTCCAAAACAACATTTAGCAAAGCTAGTGATGCTGGGTGCCAACTTGAAACCCTTTACAAGGGTGAAGGTAGTGGCTCAGCTTCTCTTGAAAATCCGACTCTTTAAAGGCATCTCAGTTTGGGCACCTTGAATTGTTAGGCACTTTTGGAATTCTTGACCTAAAATCTTTTGATTATTAAATATTATAAGATAATATATGTTGTGCCCTGTTCCTTCATACCTGCATCATTAAACACAGCTGCAGAATTCCTCGAAGACTGAGCAGTTCTGTGCTGGTGGAATACATTACGATAGGCCTCAGTATTCAAAGACAAAATTTAGCAGCAGAATTGAAAAGTGCACAGCTTGTAGTTGTTCTAATTCACAATGGAAAAGGGAAAACTCCAGCTATAGCAGTCTGAGGTGACTATAGTACATTTCTCTGAAGATTTTCTATGACTTCAGAAGAAATGGTATTATGTAATTACCGCATGAGCACATGGAAAAGCCACTGGATTGTAGCATTACAAGCCTCACACATAAACTATTCCACCAGCAGCAAAAATTCCTCATAGCTTTTTGTTACAGGGACATGGCTGAGGTGGTTTGGCGTAGTCTCAATCCTTCCTGGAGAGGGAAAGCCAAAAGCCATTTTACGAGAAAAGGCAACTAGAGCATTACACCTCAAGAGGACAATTTTACAACCATTTGGCTTCTGCTCTCAGACAACAGCCAGGGGTAGTTTTCTGTAACAACCTTTCTGTTATAAACACAGCCAGAATGGAGTGCTACAAGAGTAAGTCAACATATCATTACATGAATGTAATTTCTCTCTCAAACCTCTCTATCCCTTTATAAAAAATGCCCGTAGGCCCAGAAAATACCTCCTGAGCTGATTCTTGAGGCTACTGTCTGGTTCATATCTCATATAAAGACAAATTGACAGAAACTGAATGTAATTCAATAGTACAAAGTACAAACTTATGCACTTAGGAAATAAGCATTTCTTCTACAAGCTGGGGAGGGGGTTCATTCAAAAGGAAGTGTCAGCGTGGAGAGAAACCTGGAGATGTGGGTTGATCACAGGATGACTATGAGCTACTGATGTGATACAGCTGTGAAAAAGGCAAATGCAATGCTAGGAAGTAGTGGGAGATGCATTTGCAGTAGAGAGAGAGAGAGAGAGAGAGAGAGAGAAGCACTGGATTAATGGCATAGTACATGGTGAAATCTCATGTGGTTTACTGTGTGCAATTCTGGTCAACCATGTTCAAATATTATTAATTTAAACTGGGACAGGAGCAGAGAAGAGCTTATAGTAAGACTGGGAGAATGAAGGGCTGATCTTATGAGACTGCACAAAGAAGTCTGAGAAGGGATATGGTTACTCTGTATAAATGCATTAAGATGGAAAGTACCAGGAAGGGTGGAGAGTTATTTTAAGCTAAAGGACAATATTGGCACAAGAACAAATGGATATAAACTGTCCATGAACAAATTCATGCTGGAAATTAGGAGGTTTCTAACCATCAGAAGGGTAAGGTTCTGGAACAGCCTCCCAACAAGAGTTGTGGGGAGAAATAATTAAATTTATTTTAAGAGAAAGCTGGACAAAATGCATGAATTCATTTGTATGATGTAGTTGTTTGGAGGGGAGAAGTGAGACAGAGCTCAACAGCTCTGGTTTATATCTCATGTTATGATTTATATCTTTTGTCCCTCAAACTTCAGTTTTATAGCTTCACCTAACCACCAGCAGGGGCAAGGGAGCAATTTTTTTTTCTCCCTATGAAAGATGAGAGTTTTTTTTTTAATTTCCTTCTTTTGAAGGAGGAGGAATGGCCACAACCCGAGATGGGCTACTAAGTAGGGTGTGCCAGGGCTCCGAGGTGGCACTGAGCAGTCTGTCTCAGGTTGGTTGACTGGCTGTTCTTGTTTGCATGCTCATGATCTATCTGATTGTCATATTAGCATGGGAAGGGATGTTCCCACACGTCTTATTGGCAGTGACCTGGCATTCTTCCTTTGCAGTGTATGGATGCAGATCAATTGCTATGATTATCTGGGTGTACTTCATGTAGTCATTTCCCTTCAGTTTCCCTTGAGCATAGATGCACTTTAATCCCTCCCCATTCTCTGTTAGTGGAAAATAACAGTCCAGTTTCCCATGGGTCTCATTTCAGTTGTTAGGTTTAGTGTGAGGCTTTTTGTGGCCTGTGGTAAATAGAGGGTCAGATTAAATAATCTTCTGGCCTTAGACTCTCTGACACCTATAAGAAATTAACCACCTAGTGATTGTGAGAACCAGGAACTGGTTGGTACTCACCATTTGTCATCTTAGGCTCCAGTCCTGCTAGAACTTAGAACATAAGAATGGCCATACTGGGTCAGACCAACAGTCCATCTAGCCCAGTGTACTATCTGCTGACAGTGGCCAATATACCAGATGCCCCAGAGGGAGGGATCACAACAGGTAATCCTCACATGATCCCTCCCCTGTCATCCACCTTGAGAGAAAGAGAGTCTAGGGACACCATTCCTACCCATCTTGGCTAATAGCCATTGATGGACCTTACCTCCATGAATCTATCTAGCTCTTTTTTGAACCCTGTTAAAGTTCTAGCCTTCACCACATCCTCTGGCAAGGAGTTCCACAGGTTGACTGTGCACTGAGTAAAGAAAAACTTCCTTTTGTTTGTTTTAAACCTGCTGCCTATTAATTTCATTTGGTGACCCCTAGATCTTTTATTGTGTGCATAAGTAAATAACTTTTCCTTACTCACTTCTTCAATACCAGTCATGATTTTATAGATCTCTATCATATCCCCTCTCAGTCTCCTCTTCTCTAAGCTGCAAAGTCCACGTCTTTTTAATCTCTCTTCATATGGGACCCCTTCATAATTTTTGTTGCCTTTTCTGAACCTTTTCCAATGCCAATATATCTTTTTTGAGATGAGGCGATCACATCTGTACACAGTATTCAAGATGTGGGCATCCCATGGTTTTATATTGAGGCAATAAGATATTTTCTGTCTTAGTCTCTTTCCCTTCTTTAATGACTCCGAACATTCTATTTGCTTTTTTGATTGCCACTGCACACTGAGTGGATGTTTTCAGAGAACTATCCACAACAACGCCAAGATCTTTCTCTTGAGTAGTTGTAGATAAATTAGTCCCCCTCATATTGTATCTATAGTTGGGAATATTTTTTCCAATGTGCATTACTTTACATTTAACAGCATTACATTTCATTTGCCATTTTGTTGCCAAATCACTTAGTTTGGTAAGATGTTTTTTAAGCTCTTCACAGTCTGCTTTGGTCTTAACTATCTTGAGCAGTTTGGTGTCATCTGCAAATTTTGCCACCTCACCCTTTACCCCTTTCTCTAGATCATTTATAAATAAGTTGAATAGGATGGGTTACAGGACAGACCTTTGGGGGACCCCACTAGTTACCTCTGTCCATTCTGAAAACTTACCATTTATTCCTACCCTTTATTTCCTGCCTTTTATCCAATTTTCAATCCATGAGAGGCCCTCTTATCCCATGATAACTTACTTTACTTAAAAGCCTTTGGTGAGGGAACCTGTCCAAGGCTTTCTGGAAATCTAAGTATACTATATCCACTGGATCCCCTTGTCCACATGTTTGTTGACCCCTCAAAGAGCTTTTGTGCATATAGTTAACTTTGCACGTTCTGGGTAGGCCCATTGGCTTCATTGAGAAATAACAATCAAACCTATAAGCTTCCAAACTGGGAGAAAGTTGCAAGTTCCACCCAGCTGCTTTTCTTTAGGGAGATAGTCCAGTCTCAAATGGCTGAGAAGCTGGTAGCCCAGATAACGGATGGTGCACTATAACCTTTTCCCTCATACAAACATCTTATGCTCCCAGTTGCTGGGGCTAGTGTCTACCGTGCTGGGCATACAAACACCATATTCTAAGGATACACCTTATCATTCTCCCTGTTGAGTTGCAAAGGCAGAGAAGAGAGAAATGCCTACACCTTCAAGCAAAATTCTGACTGGGGAAAGATGAGTTTAATAAATTGAAATACCATCCTGTGTAACTGCACTGGTGAGTGTGCCTTACACGTTCCCTTCTGTGTCCAGTCTGAAAAGGATGTGAAGCCTAGACCGTCAGAGCTATTTAGACACCTAACTATTTTCAAAGCATGCAGACTAGACGGGGCAGGAGGAAGAAGAAAAAAAGGAATTGGCCTATATTCACCCAGCCCCCAGCAGAAAACAGATTGCAGGGTCTCAGCACTGGAAGGACTACCAGAAGAGGATGTAGGAAATGGTCCATTGGTGCAAGCTGCCTGCAAATCCCCCACTCCACAAAGGAGACCAAGATATGATTGGTATTGCCCACAAAGTGGATGTAGTCAGCTTAGCATGGGTAGAGTCAAGCTGCTCACTATGGATTTGATTCAGCACATTTCTTATGGAGATCCAGAAGGGTTTCTTATGTAGGTGCCAGAGAAGGAAGTAGTGCTGATTTCCCCCTTGAGCACAGCTGCCATCCAGTGAGCAGAGAGGGGCTGTGTAATGTTTGGCCTCGGCACTGACAACAGGATAACAGAACCTGATTAGCACTGGGCCCAAATTCATCTGTAGCGAATTGAGATAAATGTGTTTACTCCTGGGGGTGGAATAATATATTTCTCTTCCTTCTGCCTCTTTCATTGAGAAAAATGTTTTCTAAAGCCCAGGGTTTTTTTCATCATTTCCTTTTCTTCTCTTCTTCTCTCTTGGCCTGGAGAACCAACTCTTGATGCTTCATCTGAGATACTTAAACTAAAACACCTAAAACCTTCCTCCTTAAAAGGGAATATAATATTATGTGTATAATTTTTAATTGGCAGTAGCAATTTATAAAATCATATCCCACTAGTGAATATCTGTTGCATTTTCTACCATCCTTACCTTGCTGGGAACAGACAGCAACACTGGAAGACAATGATAATTTATTCCTTTTTTCTCAACGTTCACACCTGCCATAGGAAAAGCTGCTGCTTCTGAACAGGAAGTGTGGGCATTCTCAAAATACCCACATACATTCCCATTACAACCCCTGCTCGTGATAGCAGCCCTTCCAGTCTAGGATGGTCAGACATTTTGTGAGTGAAAGGCCATTAGAGGGAATCTCTTCCCTCCAGGACCTTTGGTGTTCACTGCTCACAAGTTCAAATCCAATCTGGTAGACAGACATCATCTGAAGCTCATTTGGCATTTTACGTAAAAGGAATTTGTAGGTCTAATACATTTCTAAGTAGACTGCTGTTCATAAAATCACCTGCACTGCCTGGCACAGAAACTGGCAGTCTCAACAGACAGCTTGTTGAGCATAGAAGTTCACCCTCTTCAAATAGTCCCTCTAAGCCTCCGTGAGCTATATTGACTGCTGCCCCTTCCAGGAGCATGGAACCTGGCCCCCTCCAACTTGCCCAGGAGCTCAGCAAGGCTCCACTGCTTTCACTGAACTTGGGATCTTATTAGAAAAGGTATTAATTAATTCTTTGGGTGGAGTGTTTAGATCGTTTGTTCATTCCTTGTTTTCCAATCAGACACAGTGATACAGCATCCTTCTGACAAAGTAACCAGCAGGTGAAATAAGTTTCTTCCTTTGGAGACTTTTGTTGTGGATATGGTTCATCCAAAGCAGCTATTTGTCTGGCTCTGATAAAGGTTGGAAAATCTGGCCCTGAGTAAATGTTACATTGTAAAGAATTAAGAATATTTAAGTAAAACATGTGGCTGTACTGTTGTTTTACAAAGTATTTTCACAAAAAGTTCAGAATTATCTTTGAGTCTTGGATTACTGCATGAATGACCAGCATTATTTGAACTGTTTTGGATTTAGAGTTCTAAAAATCAGGATAAAACCATCCTTCCACCAACATAATCCTATTTACAGCATTAAAAACTGACTGCATTGCAGGAGAACAAATTTCAGCTGACAATCTTCAAACATAAGGAAAAGGCTTTAACCTTTTGTGCATTAGAAAGGGAAAAGAAAAAAAGATTATGGCAGCCAAATTATAACACTTGCATTTTGAATCATTTAAACAGCTTCAGGCATGTAGCTGTATTTTTCAGAATTTTGTTGGCTTGTTTCTTTTTTTGTACACACTGGAATAAAACTTTAAAGCAGTTCAGCAAAACAGCCCTAATTACACTATCAGGATGGTTTTGTTAAAGAAGATTAACAGCATAATTTGGCTCATGTTAATGACCTAAATTACCATATGGTGACCAGTTATTCTGGGACTTCGAATTAAAGACACCTTAATGGGGCTTCATTTTCAGAGGTGATCAGCACAAGTTGCACCCCAAAATAACTAGCTACATTGTAAACCATTATGTCTAATAATCACCAAGAATATGCACTGCATCTATAGGCTATGCCTAGACTACTCTGATCAATCAGAAAAAGGTATGCAAATTGCACTCCGTCTACACTGGACCAAATTTTGGAAAAGCCTTCTCTTTAGAAAGAGCCCTTCCTTGTGGAAGAAGGAAGACAGGGCTTCTGGAAGAGTAGACGTATTCTCTGGATGCGGCAGAGTTTTTCTGGGATACCTCTGGTATCCTGGAAAAAACCCATAGTATAGACATAGCCATATTGTGCTTTGAAACAACAACAAAAGTAGAAGATTTAGAAATGTTGGAAAAATTAATGACTAAATAGGATAATTTCACTCTTTTTGAATTTGTCAGTTACTATTAGAATATTGACATAAACGTAAGCATGAAAATATTATTGAATACCAAATCCAGGTCACTTGCCCAGAACTTTTGGGTGAGTAAAGATCAATGCTCCCTCTAATTTTTCCCACCCTTGGGTGGAATGAATTTTATTGTGTGCACCAATATGGAGGTGATGTGCAACACATTACTGTCATATTGGTGTACAAAACAAAATTCATGTGGTGGGGTTGGAGCCAAGGAGTTCTGAGTATGGGAGTGGGCTCAGGCTTGAGACAGATGGTTGGGATGTAGGAGTGTGAGGGTTTTGTCTGGGGTGGAGCTGGGGATGCGGGGTCAGGGCTAAAATAAAGAAAGGGCTATGCTGCAAGGCCTCTGTCTGGGGATATGAGCTTTGCGGGGAGGCTGGGGATGAAGGACAGATGGTTGGGGTGTAAGGGCAACAGCTGGGAGGATGAGCGCTGGAGTGGGGCTGGGGCAGACAGTGTGGCGCAGGAATGTGAGGGAAAACTTGGGGCCAGGACACACGAGAGGGGCTCCAGGACCAGGTTGCTCTGGCTGCAGCAGAGGGCCAACTGGACCAAGGAAGGGAGGGCTGCCTCAGCCATGTCAGGGGGTGATGGGGCTGGGCCACAGTTGCCTTCAGTCTGGGGGGACACTCCGGGTTCAGGCCGTCCCCCATCCCAGCCAGCAGGCTGCAGGCTAGGCTCAGGGTGAGGCAGTCCTCCTCCCCTCATTGCACAGGTGCCTTGAGCATCTGTACGGCCACGCAGTTTACAAGGACCTATGGTAAAGAATTCAGCATCTAAAAACATCCCTCTATCTTACTCCCTATTCTCCTCTTCAACTTTCTGTTACTTACATGCCTCCATCTCCATAATATCTGTGCGCCTCATAATATTTATCCTTGTAATACCCTGTGTGACAGGAAATTACTATTACCCCTAAGGGTATGTCTACACTACAAAGTTAGTTCGAACTAACAGACGTTAGTTCGAACTAACTTTCATAGGCGCTACACTAGTGCTCCGTTAGTTCGAATTTGAATCGAACTAACGGAGCGCTTAGTTCGAACTAGGTAATCCTCATTCCACGAGGATTAAGCCTGGTTCGAACTTACTAGTTCGAATTAAGGGCTGTGTATTCGAACTAGTGGGAGGCTAGCCATCCCCAGGTTTCCCTGGTGGCCACTCTGGGCACCACCAGGGAAACTCTTCTGCCCCCCTCCCGGCCCCGGCCCCCTTAAAGGGGCACGGGCTGGCTACGGTGCCCGTGCCAGGTGCAAGCCTGCCAGCACCCAGCCAGCAGACCCTGCACCTGGCACGGATTGAGCCACCCACCCGATGCCCCCCAGCCCTCCTCCTCTTCCTGGGACCAGGCTGGCGGCTCCCGGGAGCTTGCCCAGGACCGCAAGAGGCGGGCACCTGCCTGGGCTAGTGCAGACATCATGGACCTCGTCCACGATCTCCGCACTAGGCACAGAAAAGTGGCCGTCTAGGGCAGGAGAGCTGCCAGCCTGGCCACCCAGGAGCAGGTGTGCATGAAAATCAAGGTGGTCCACTGAGACCCCCGACCCTGAGCCCTGAGCTTACAATGGCCGTCCTGGGTCAGACCAAAGGTCCATCTAGCCCAGTAGCCTGTCTGCCGACAGCGGCCAACCCTAGGAACCCTGGAGGGGATGGACCGAAGACAGTGACCAAGCCATTTGTCTCGTGCCATCCCTCTCCAGCCTTCCACAAACCTTGGGCAGGGACACCACTCCTACCCCCTGGCTAATACCACTCCATGGACCCAGCCTCCATGACTTGATCTCACTTCCCTTTAAACTCTGTTCTAGTTGTAGCCTTCACAGCCTCCTGCAGCAAGGAGTTCCACAGGTTGACTCTTTGCTTTGTGAAGAACAACAACTTTCTCTTACTAGTTTGAAGCCTGCTACCCATTCCTTTCCTTTGGTGTCCTCTAGTCCTTCTATTATGGGAACTAATGAAGAACTTTTCTGCATGCACCCTCTCCACCCAACTCCTGCTTTTAGAGACCTCTATCCTGTCCCCCCTCCTTCTCCTCTTTTCTAAGCTGAAAAGTCCCAGTCTCTTTAGCCTCTCTTCATATGGGACCTGTTCCCAACCCCTGATCATTTTAGTTGCCCTCCCCTCTCCCTGCCTCTCTCTTCCCCTCTCCCACCTCCTTTTCCCAGTCTCCCCCAGTTTTGTTCAATAAAGACAGATTCCATTTTTGAACACAATTGTCCTTTATTTTGTACATCAAGAAAAGGGGCTAGGGAAGGGTAAGTGGAAGGAGGTGAGGGAGGAATGGGGCACGAGCCCCCGATGGGGAGGACTGGGCTGGCTCTGTGGGCTTCTGGGGGTGGAAGCTCTCCTGCAGCCCCCCAATTGCCCCACTGAGTTCCGGTTCAGATCTGACCATTCGAGCCTGGTGAAGAAATTTGCTTTCTCAGTCAGCTCAAGAAGTTTGGGTTTAAATCCCAATTTGAGCTTCTCCAAGGTATAGGTATAGGTATAGAGGAGGGTGTTTTGGATCTATCATTTCACTTCAGTCTTGCCTATGGGGGAGTGTTGGTTTCATAGTTATCTGGGATGGTTGGGACAAAAAACATAATAATGCAAAATGTATCTACTCTAATCTATCCAGCTGTATGTAAAGATACCCAGCACCAGAGTGGCTGAGCAACACTGGAAGGTTTGTGCTTCACTACAGAAAAAACATTAAGATAGGACCAAACAACCTTCATGAAGTGCCTTAAATTTGGAATTTGGTTGTATCGGTTTATTAAATATTCTATTGGCTTGCACAGCATCTGCAGATCTTCTGGCCAGTACTAACTAGAACCATTATCCCTTACCTCCAGTCAGGCAGAAGAGGTCTAAGAACCTGAACAAAATGAAAAAATATGAAGTGAGGAGAAAGTGTTCTTTACGTTTCCCATGTGCTTGCGTTAAAAGTGAAATCATTGAAGCATGAGAAATGCCCTCCAATCCCTTCCCCAGTCTTGTTCCTTTCCTCTGAGATTAATAAATAAAACAAAGGCTATAGAGGAACATTTGTATTTTCCAGGTTGATTTTTATTTTGTTTTATCCTGGGAGGCAGATGCACATAGTCTGACAAGAGGCATTAAGCTCAACAAATATTTTCACTTCACAGACTTCTCCCTATTGAAGTGAAGGACTTTAAAAAGGGGCAGGGAGAGGGAGTGAGCCTCTTATGGAAATCCTAGCAAAACTTGTGGTCTTCATAACACTTCCTGTGTTTCTTATGAAAAGAAAGCATCACCTTTCATTAAAGGTGAGAGGCAGATTATTACAGGATCTAATTTATCTTTTGATTCCAGCAGATAATACACTTATATTAACATGCTTAGCTGCTGTGCAGCTCCAGGGCACAGAAAAGCTACATCTACACTGTGAAGCTATTTCAGGATACCAGAGGTATTGCGAAATAGCTATTCCACGTCTTAAGAGCAAGCCTGTTATATCGAACTATACCAGGCTTGCTAGTCCAATGTCCCTGTAAACCTCATTGCACGAGGGTTATGGGATGTTTTGGAATAGCATTTTATTTCAAAATTTGATGCTGTGTAGACAGTGCCAAATTTCAAAATAAACAATCTCAAAATTACCTCAAAATAAGCTACACAATTTGCATAGCTTATTTCAAGCTACACCCAAAGAGAGACCACAGGATGGTTAATAGTAAAGTCCCTGGGAGATATTTGGACCTTCCCATTTCCATCTGAGACAAAACCAGGAAGCTCAGGGAAAATGAAAACACACATTTGATGCAATTTTTATTTAACCGCAAAGAAGGTCTAGGCTCATCCATTTGGTTTGAAATGAACCTTATTGATTCCAAACTGGTTCTCTCATTTGTAATAACACAAGATCACAAAGGGAAAGTTTACTCCTATTAGGTCCTGATCCTACCAAGTCAGTTAGGAAGACTAGGTCTTAACAAGCATGAAGGTAAAATAATGGACTGTTTCCAAGCTTTAAGCACCTTTGTGAAGAGGTATTGTTTGATTTAAAAGGATGATTACTGTTGGGGAAGTTGGTCTGTTACTTAATCCAGATGCTCATATTCTGTCCTTAGTCATATGCATTGAACCCCAATGCTTTCAGTGTTGAGGCATATGTGTATAACTGTGCATAGCATGAAATGCAGGAAGGTCTAATAATTGAGGCATTATTTCTAGGACTCAGGAGGTCTGGGGTCATTTTCTAGCTCTGACACAGATATCCTGTGTTACCTTTGGCACATTACCTAATTTCTGTGTCTCAATTCTCTATCTTTAAAATGTGGATGATAATAATAGTTCTCTATTATACAGGAATGATATAGGATGAGTTCAGTGTTTGTGTAGAACTCAGATACTGTGGAGGTGGGTCTGTAGAAAAGCCTATAAAATGAATATCTCACTAACAAGTCACAGTAAGGCTAGATAAATAGCAGAGTGCATTCAATTCTTGCATGTCTTATATACAGAATGGAAGACTGGGAAGTATGCTATTCATTTAAATCTGAATTATCCCAACCAAAATAGCACTGGAGAGTGTCTCTGCCACAGACCAAATTTATGTTCCCAGGGAAATATATTCTCTATTACTAATCTTCTAGAGTTCTTTGAGGGGGTCAGCAAACATGTGGACAAAGAGGATCCAGTGGATGTTGAATACTTTGATTTCCAGAAAGCCTTTAACAAGGTCCCTCACCTAATGCTCTTAAGTAAAGTAAGTTATCATGGGATAAGAGGGAAGGTCCTTTTATGGTTTGATAACTGGTTAAAAGATAGGAAACAAAGGGCAGGAATAAATGAAAAGTTTTCCGTGTGGAGAGAGGTAACTAGTGGGGTCCCCCAAGCGTCTGTCCTGGGACATCCTATTCAACTTATTTATAAATGATCTAGAGAAAAGGGTAAACAGTGAGGTGGAAAAATTTGCAGTTGACATTTATGAACATTAAATTTCATTTGCCATTTTGTTGCCCAATCACTTAGTTTGGTGAGAGCTTTTTGAAACTCTTCACAGTCTGCTTTGGTTTTAACTATCTTGAGCAGTTTGGTATAACAAAAGAAGGGCCTTACTTATCAAGTGTAGGACCAGTATTAATGAGGTCAATTCAATCAGGGTGGATGTGGCTCACTCAAAATGGCTGATGGGGAGGTGTGAATACCAAGAGAAGGAAAATTGCCTTTGTAATGAGATAACTAGTCTAAATACTTATTCAATCCTAATGTGATTGCAGTAAATTGGCAAATGACTTGTAGCTCTGCTGATTCTTTTTCTAGTCTGGTTTTGTAGAAGGATGGCCACTTTTAAATCTCTTACTGAATATCCAGGGAGGTTAAAGTGTTCTCCTACAGCAGGGGTGGGGAACCTTTTTAGGGTCAGAGGCAACTGACCCATAGAAAAATCAGTTGGGGGCCCCACACAAGTGAGAAGCAACCCTCCCCCCCAAAAATCCCTCACTGATGTGACCTCCAACTGCGAAAAAGAAAGACATGTCCCACATTCCCCTCACACACCAGAGCCTTGGGGGGCCCAAGCTAGTAGATTTTGTGTGCTCCAGACCTACTGAGGAGTGGGGGGTGGGAGAGCCAGGGCTTGAGCCTTGGAGGTAAGATCCAGGTAAGCCAGGTGCTGCATTCAGCCCCTGGGCCTTGGGTTCCCCACCCCTGTCCTATAGGTTTATGTATGTTAACTTTCTAGATGTCTGATTTGTGTCCATTTATCCTTTGGTGCAGAGACTGTCCAGTTTGGCCGATATCTACTAAGAGATATATGCCATCATGTGCCAGCAATGCCCTTCTGCCATATATATTGGTCCTGGCGGCATTAAAAAGCTAGTTGGATTTTTTTTTTTAGACAATCTGGTCTCATATCATTGTTTTGGACGCCCCTAACATTACAATATTTTATATACCCACATTGATGCTTATACTAGACTGAGCTATCCAAGCCAAGAGTCCAGTTAGGTCAGCATTTCTCCAACTGAGCTCTTTTAGCTCAGTTTAGTTGTCATAATCTGGCAGCCACAGCACATGCTCAGAATGGGTAGGGAAGGGTAGGACTGGACAAGTATCCAGACAAGTTAATCAGTCCATTAAGGAGGAGATAACTTAATAGGGAGCTGATGTATCCTGTGCAAACCAAACCTTCTCTCAAAGCAGCTAAGTGAGCAACAGTCATCTTAGAAAGTCAATAGTTCAAAGCTTTTCTGGGCTACAATTAGGCGCTTTGTTGCTGACAGTCAGAGCTGTGTAATTAGAGTTTACCAAAGATGAGTAACTTGAAGAAAAGGGCTTTTATCATTTGTTGATATCTGCAGTGCTGGTATGTTGAAAGCAGGCCTGCTGACAGGGGAACAAGGGAGGCAACTGCCCCAGAGCCCAGCAATTCAAAAGGACTGGGAGCTCCTGGCTGCCACCACTGCTACTGCAGCAGCAGAAGCGGCGCCACGCTGAGCCCTTACAATCTCTGCCAAAGTGCCATGTGTTGCTCTCTGGGTAGCACTGAGGGCTGCCCCATACCCACCCCTTGCACCCAAGACCCCACCCCTTCTGGGAACATGAAGCCTCCCTCCCACCTTGTCCATAGGCCCAGTAAGTCTGTCTGCTTCCCAGGTTGAAAGATATAGTCATCTGCAGAAGAGAGCTGTCAGTTTTGGGTGAAAGTTGCTCAGAAGTCAGATTCTGGTAACCAAAGCATACGTCAGCCTTACTATTCCCCATCCCCAAACTAGCTCATTCATACCACAGCTCCACAGGAAGAAGGTGACATGTGGAGAGGAGACCAGCCATACCTCGGGTGCAGTGACTATCAACATTTTACAAAAGCAGCTAGAAATGGAAAGGGAAGTAATAGAAATGTTGAATTATACAGCCGATTTTGTAACATGGTACAGATATCATGTACTGCTGCCATTTAACATTTTTAATACAGCTGTAGCAATGTGAATTTAATCTTCCTTAAAAGGCAGTCTCAGAGGTGAATGCTGTGTATTATAAGCTTTTAAATATACTTTGCTTTTCTTCTTATGATTTTAACTAAAGCGAAACTTGGGAGGCTGACAGCTCATAAGGGAGACAGCCATAAAACAAAGCTGAATTTTACTTGAAAGGCTGAAGGGTATTCCTTAAAAGCTTGAATTGTACTTATGTGATAATAAAAATTATGCTGTGGTTTTAAAAACACTTAGATATGTGACTGGAGCCTTATGGGGGTACGAATTGCATCTTCCCCTGCATTTGTACTATGTCTAACACAAGGGACCGCAATCCTTATGGGAATTTTTGCACATACAGCAATATAAATGACAAATAAACCTTGTGATATGAATTGATTTTAATTTTACAAAATGCTATTAATACACCTGCCTACTTTGTTTTACCTTTTATTTAAAAGGTAATTGTGCTGCAAAAAATTGCTGACCCCACTAGTTACCCTTGAGGGAGGTGAGACAAAAATGGGAAGTTATTCTTTTATAACTTAGGCGTGGCCTAGGGGATAGGGCTCCTGCCTGGGGAGGACAGGGTCGCGTGGTGTTTTAATATAAAATCTGACAATAAATCCCCAGGGAGATGCAGTGCATAAAGTTCCCTGTGTACCAGTTGTGTGTATATAATGTGTGTCTTATGGACACTTGAATCCAGCTCTGGTCTCCTGATATCGAGTGATGCTGCGTCAAGGTAATTCTCAGTGATCATATTGGAGACCTGGCCTGATCCAAAGCCCAATGAAATCCATGTGCCATTTCATTGACTTCAAAGAGTTTTGAATGAGGTCTTTAAGGCTACATCTACACTGCACTGTAGTTCGAAATAAGATATGCAATTTGAGCTATGCAAATTGCATATCTAATTTTGATCTTATTTCAAAATAGCTTGCACAGCACCAAATTTCGAAATAACCCCCTATTCCCAAGCATCCCTTACTCCTCATGAAATGAGGTTTACAGAGACATTGGAATAGTAAGCCTGAAATAACGGGCTTGCCATTAAGATGCAGGATAGCTATTTCGGGATACTCTGGTATCCCAAAATAGTGTTGCAGTGTAGACATAGCCTAATATAGCAAAGCTGATGCTATATGTGGATACGCAGATCAACATTTAGGACAGTGAGTATTTTTAATAAATTGTCTAAAACACAGGTTATACTGTACAGTAATAAGATACTAAATGCTCTTCTCATTTTTGGGGCTTATCCAAAAATATTGCTGGCGTGTAGGCTGAATTTTTTAAAAAATTGCAGGTCCCCTTTAAATGATGAAGGTAAATCGTACATGATATAGTGGACAATACATCTTTTGTTGCTAAGTGGTTAAGCACAATAATTGAAACTATTTAGCGGGTAATTGGAATGCTCTATTTTACAAGGCAATATCTGGTTTCCAAGGGGACTAACCATGAGGCCCAAAGCTTGTAGTTTATCTCAGTGCAGAGATTGAATCATTACTGTGAAAAATAGAGCAGCCATCCAATTACCACCATTGTATTACAAATGTAAATGCTTGAATTGTATTACTCAAAAAAAAGTTTTTCTCCCTTCCACTTCTTCTCCACTTGTCACTCTGGGTACTGAGCAAGGTCACATGCTGCCATGTGGTGTTCCATAACTGGATGACTGTACCCAGAAATACTGGCAGAGTGTGCAGTTTGTTCCAATAAACCACATACAAATAATGGTAATTGATGATGATGGTGTCACAGAGAGCTTTGTTTTGGTGGGACTGAAGGCTGGACTGGGGTGCATTGGTTGTTGGACTATCTACTTTTGGGGTTTCCTATAGGTCAGATGAGCAATGTTCCCTCTAATTTTTTCACTCATCTGCAGAATACATTTTTATTTGCTCCATGGCATGTGTGAATATGTACCACCAATAGAAACACAAAACCTAGTTGTGGGCACTCTATTAATTAGCTGGACAGCACTTGAATTTCTCTTGAGTAGCTACACAAGCACACAGCTTAAAGGTGAACACTGCTACTGATGTATCCACCTCAATTTTCAGAGAGAAGGAACAGATATTGGGCTGCTGTTTGTTTCATTGACTATGACAATTTGTACACCTTTGACTGGGCTTCTTTTCACCTAAAAATTCTGGCTTTAAATGTTATGGATCAAATCATCTGCTAGTGGGGTTCACTGTAAAGATGTCAGGCTGTGCACTTTCCCTCCTGAATAATGGCATCCTCTCGCTCCTCCTAATGTGGGCTTTTTCATCAAACCACAATCTCCAGTGGTGTACTGTGATCTCACCTCTCACCATGCTGCATGGTACATTACAGGGGAAGTGTCACATGACAGAGGGTGTATCATGGGACATGTAGTCCAGCCAGGGAGCCTGGTCCCCTGGGGAGAATAGGAGCATGAAGCACCCAAACTATAACTCCCATGAGTCACCAAAGGCAGATGAAGTTTAATATCAAACTAATTCAAAACTAAATGTTTCAATTCAGTTCAGCAAACCAGCATGCACTGTATCATTTCAAAGTTTCCAAATTAATTTTTGTTAACATTTTTTCATCTCGATTTGGGATGAAAACAAATGTTGAAAAAACAATTTCTCATGGGATGGAAATTCCATCTTGTATTCAGTTCTATCCCATAGCTATTATAATCAATTAAAATTACTATGAATACTGTTACTGTACTGCTATTACTATATCATTTTTTCCTACTCATGACGTCTACATAAAAGTATGAAAATATACATTACAACAACAAAAGAATATGCAAAGAAACCCAACCAACCAAACAAAAACCTCCCAGCTCCAGATCCTGCAGTCCTTACCCAGGTTACATGCTCATTGATTAATGCCTCATCAACAACATGGGCCTAATTCACCACTCACTTAAGTCTGTTCTCCACATTCAGGAATTGCACCATTTAAACAAAATCATATTCTAAATCAATTTAGTTAAATTGATGCAATGTGTTTAGTGTAGACATTCAGATTGTTTTACTGAATCAAGCTACATCAATACAAGCCCCTCTTAAACCAATTTAATAGAAGGAAGGAGTTCCACTAATTCAACTAAATTGATTTAGAAAATGATTTGCTTAAATTCATGCTGTTTTTGTAACCCTATACAGATTTAATTCAGAAGCAATTCCACAGAAGTCAATAAGTATTGGTATAAAACTGGTGTGTGTGTGACACAAATCAGGAATTATAAGTGCAGCTGTCATTTTGCACTAAATCCTAACAAACATTTATAAACTGGCTGTGACATCTTCTGATTCAATTAAAACAAATGTGGTGGAGCTTATTTCCCAACATAAACTTGTGCCAAACACCCTTCATCCTGTCAAATTATGTTTTAGACAGTGACTTCTGAGAAAATCTAGGCAGCCATTGCCTTACCACCTTGCAAAGTACCTGGAGGAAATGCACACCCACCAGCACCAGTGACACATATGCTAGTGTGCTTTGGGATGTTTTGCCGTACAAAGAACAGAGATAAAGGAAGATCAGCCAACTCAATTACACTGATCTGGTTAGGGAGGTGACTCCCCTCTCCACAGCAAAACAGGTGTTACAATCTTATTAATGGAATAAAAACATGACAGCCTACTGAATGTGTTAATTAAAGACTCCCAGTAATTTATAACTGAGTAATTGCTAGGTAGCATATGTTTATTGCTCTATTTTTTTTCCATTAAAAACTTCAGTGCCAGTACTGTTTTCAGTCAAATATAATAAATTACACTTGCTAACGTATGGACAGGTAGTAAGACAGTTTTAGCAGACTTAGTCCAATCTGGTAACTGGACAAACTATTAAGAAATGCAACTTCAGCTATGTTAATTGCGTAACTGAAGTCAAAGTAGCTTAACTCGACTTTTGGCGCTGTCAACACTGCAGGAAGTTGAAGGGAGAACACTCATCTTTGACTTCCCTTACTCCTTGTGGAAGCAGGACCACCAGCATCAACTGGAGTGCCCTCTCAGTTCAAATTGGCTGTCTTAACTAGACCCACTAATTCGAATCGTGGAAGATTGACAGCAGCAGCTTTGATCTACTCTGTATTGTAGACATGCCTTTAGGTGTCTGGCCACCTATCTCCCGCCTAAGCTCCAGAGCAATTGATAACTCATGGGAGAACAGATGCTCAACCACCTTAAAGTCATTGGGCCAGAGAGAGAACGGCTCTGTAGCCTGGTGGTTTAGGCACTCACCTGGGAAGTGGAAGACTCAGGGTCCAGTGACTCTCTTTTTAATTATTTATATACAACAGAACAGCTTCAACAGGAGAGATGAAGGAAGTGCCACTTCTGAATACCCCATAGTCAGTGGTTCCAGCCACAGCCACTAGCTTCCTCTAGGTCCCGTGGGTGTTCAGCCCCCTACTTCCCCAAGCCCTGCCCGCACCCAACTCTTTGCCACAAGTGCTCACCCTACCCTGCCCCTGTTCGACTCCTTCCCTGCCCAGTTCTGCCTCCTCCCCAAAGTATGCCCATCCTCACTCCACCACCCAGCACCTCCTGCATGCTGTGGAAAAGTCATCACTGCAGGCTGGAGGCGCTTGGAGGGAGAGGGGGAGCTGATCAGAAGGGTTGCTGGTGGATGAGAGACACTGGGGACTGGGTGGGGGGATATGTCTGTTTGTGGGTGCTCAGCATCCACTACATTTTTTCCTATTTTTAATTTGATTTAGAGAAGAATTATACCCTGGGCAAAGTCAGAAGGTGTTTGTTCTTCTCTTTTAATGTGGCAACTACTCTTCTTATTGGATTCTTGTATCTATAAAGCCAACAAATATAATGACTTATTCTCTTTCCCAATAGTTACTTTGAAGGCAGCATGCACAGAATCAAGTCAACTGCTAGCAATATCCCTATTCTCTAATTATTAGTTTCCATCAGAGTTTGGCTAATTCAATTTTCGTGGCACAGAGGATTATTGAATATCTGGCTGATATAGGTGAAAATGTTTTTTGTAGAACCTTAAAAAAGAGCTGTCCAGATGCAGTATTTTGGTCTACATTCACCTGAGACAGACACTTCAAAGTGTCATATATATGTAAGATTTGTCTGTTTTGGCCCTGAATGCCCTATGCTCTCTCTTTACAGTCTGTTATCTGTTAATAATACAAATTATTAAACAGGAATATCTACTATATATCTGAGAGAGTTTGAGTATGTGTGTCTGTCTGTCCATTTACCTGCCTGTGAGTCCATTTGTTCAATAACTCCTCCTAAACGGTAAGTGTTAGGACCACCAAATCTGGTCTGCAACTTAAAAAAGATCTCACCAAACTAAGTGACTGGGCAACAAAATGGCAAATGAAATTTAATGTGGATAAATGTAAAGTAATGCACATTGGGAAAAATAACCCCAACTATACATATGATATGATGGGGGCTAATTTAGCTACAACTAATCAGGAAAGAGATCTTGGAGTCATCGTGGATAGTTCTCTGAAGACGTCCATGCAGTGAACAGTGGCAGTCAAAAAAGCAAACAGGATGTTAGGAATAATTAAAAAAGGGTTAAAAAATAAGACAGAGAATATCTTATTGCCCTTATATAAATCCATGGTACACCCACATCTTGAATACTGCATACAGATGTCGTCTCCTCATCTTAAAAAAGGTATACTGGTGTTAGAATAGGTTCAAAGAAGGGCAACTAAAATGATTAGGGGTTTGGAACGGGTCCCATCTGAGGAGAGATTAAAGAGACTGGGACTTTTCAGCTTGGAAAAGAGGAGACTAAGGGGGGGGGTATGATAGAGGTACATAAAATCATGAGTGGTGTGGAGAAAGTGAATAAGGAAATGTTATTTACTTGTTCCCATAATATAAGAACTAGGGGTCACCAAATGAAACTAATCGGCAGCAAGTTTAAAACAAATAAAAGGAAGTTCTTCTTCACATAGCACATAGTCAATCTGTGGAACCCCCTTGCCAGAGGAGGCTGTGAAGGCTAGGACTATAACAGGGTTTAAAAGAGAACTAGATAAATTCATGGAGGTTAAGTCCATAAATGGCTATTAGCTAGTATGGGTAAGGAATGGTGTCCCTAGCCTCTGTTTGTCAGAGGGTGGAGATGGATGGCAGGAGAGAGATCGCTTGATCATTACCTGTTCGCTTCACTCCCTCTGGGACACCTGGCATTGGCCACTGTCGGCAGACAGGATACTGGGCTGGATGGACCTTTGGTCTGACCCATTATGGCCGTTCTTATGTTCCTCTTATCATAACTTAAAGCAAGGTCAGGGTTTGGTTATACCAGGACAATGGGATTTTCCTGGAATATGATTTTCTCCTAAAATGCAAAGGGAGGGGGTCTGCTTGCAGGCAGAGTTATACTACAGAATGACCATGAAGGGCTGGCGCACTGGTAAGAGAGTGACCAGCTGGCGGCAGGGCCATGGGGGGTGCAGGACTCAGGGCAGGGACTAAGGGGTTCAGGAGTAAGGGCAGGGGTTTGGGAGGTGTGGGGGGCACAGAGGAGAGGGTGGGGATATAGGAGGTTGGCTGATCCCCAGGGGCTGTACAGCCTGGCTCCCTGTGGCTGGCTGGGACAAGGGGAGGGCCGCACTGCCCAGGCTCCAAATCCCTAGAGCTGGCCAGGGCATGAGAGGCTGTGCTGCCCAGGTGCGGATTACGGGTGTTGGTTGGGACGGGGGTGGGGGGAAGGGAGCCGTGCTGCCTGGGCACCAGATCCCTAGAGCCAGCCAGGGTAAAGGGGGCTGTGCAGCCCAGGCATGGATTCCCAGGGATGGTCAGGACAAGAGGGGGAGCATGCTGTCTGGCTAGCAACTCACTAGCAGGTGACCCTGACCCTTCAAAGGTGGCTGGCAACATCCAGAGCCCTGAGACGCTCTGAAATTACCTGAGGAATGCCGAGTAAATGTGCTAGTTTGTTACAACTTGGGTTAGAGTAACATGGGAACATATCACAGCACAAGAGATCGATGAATGAGGTAAGACAAGTTAGTTCCAAAATCTATACTGAGCTGAAAAACAGTCCAACTGTCTACATTAGTTGTACATTACGCCACTGCTCAGAAGCAAGCTTAGTTCCAAGGGTTCTGAAAGATGATGCACAAGAACCATTGCTGGTGGTTGCCTTTGAGGGTGGTTTCATACTGGGAAGCTTTACCATCCGTCTTTGTGCAATTCTTTTAGTGTGTAAATCACCTTTGCACCCCATGGAACTTTTGGTTGGAAATTTATAATTTATGAAGTTTGTACCTTGACAGTCTCATTTTTTGTAGCACAAAAAATGTTTCTCAAAACATTGTTCCCACACTGAAAATCAAGAATTTGGGTGTCCTGTTCACGGAGAATTAAAACAAGCAAGAATAAAAAAATTAAATCAACACTGAGTTCTGAAGACCATTTCTAAACTTTCTGCCTGAAAGCACAGAAAAAACGATGGACTGAGGCATGACTGAATTAACCTTGAAATTATCCCGTACCACATAATCCTTAGCAAGTTTCCAGGAGCACAGAGAGAGGTTTCTTACTTTGGAAGGAGACAGGATGGAAATGAAATCGTCTCTTTTTAAAATTGCTTTTGGGTAAAGAGGATTAGAAACAATGGACTATCACGAGAGGTTTTATGCCTATGGTGATAGAAAAAGAGTGTTTTGTCTGACAGGTTGCTGTGCTGTTGTACACCTATGTCCTTGGTCCTTTTATTACTCAAAGTACAGTTTGAATATGTGTATTGCATGTACTAATTTATGCCAATGAAATAGTATTTTTAAAATCCCCATTTCTGGATATAAATTAACATGGGCAGATTCAGTCTTGAACTGCAAATGGACCTCATTTGCAAAATTTGAATCCAAAGTTCTCCAGAGTTAGGGAATCTTGAATCTGAAGTTATGGTTCAAATCCCTTTCTCTTTTTACACACACAGACTGATGTAATTACAGCATTTGCTGGGGCAATTAGAGGAGCCTGCTGAGAATTTGGTCTGATATGCTCCCCAGGCTTTACTGAACTATGAAATGCAATAAAGAGCTCTTGCAATCAAACACCTTCTGAAGCCAATTTGGATTCCACCCTTAGAGAAGCATGACAGAACATTTCTAGTGATCAGTCAGAGGATTCTGAATACTAATAATGCAGAGGATATGCCCTCTTACACTTTTCACAAATTAGCAGAAAATGGGCAGACTTCGGTCTCCTAGTTCTAGAAAGGCACCAGCATGCTGAATGTCTCATGGCATGAACAGAGTAAATTAACTCTATGGAAACTCAAGGTCTAACTGGTTCACCTCTTGATGTTAACATTTGGCAGGAAATAAGTCTGTTGCTTCAATTCCTGGGGTAAAGAGGGTGCTGTCCCCTGATTCCTGAGATTCTTCATTTGGTTTGTGTTTAAATATTGGCTTCTTTCCATCGATTTCAGGTAACTCTCAGCATCACACGAAATCAGGATGAACACAATATGCAGTGAAAACTTTCAAAACTATGAATAGTCCTGCAGAACCTTAGAGACTAACAAAAATGTACGAGATATAAGTAGCTAAAATTTCTGGAAACCAGACACCAGTTGCACACACATGGGTGATGTATTTCTGCTGATTCCATTTAAGATCCTACTGTGCGCTCTTGTAATCCAAAGCAAATAAACTCTAATTTATTATATACCAGCTCAGTTCCTGGCTGCCTTTCATCAAACTACTACTGAATGCTGCCCTTAAAGTTATTGGAGATCATTGTAGTTTAGGGGGATTCTCTGTTAATCTGTTATGGCCTAATGACTCCATACCACTACCACTCTGTTTCTTTTGCAGGGGGTTTGGTCAGAACTTCCCCATACCATGCAGATAATAGCTGTTCTCTCAGTCCCTGGGGAATTTGGCTAATGGTGTAAATCACAAACACCTTCAGACTGCTCTATATTTGGCTGTGGAACTAGACCTGCAGGCAGTTCACCCAGGATGGAAAAAGCTCATAAGTCACCCATGTGCCTGCCCTCCTAAACTGCACTGTTGGCCCCTTGTCCGTAGTCCAGGTCACTAGGTCAATTCACAGGGAAGAACATTTTCCAGTTACTCATTACCACTGCAAATGAACAATATACAGACCTACTGGGAACATTTTTATGGGGGGAGGGGTGCTGAGAGCCCTTGAACAAAACTGTAAACCCTGTATATGATGGAAACCATTCACTTCCCTAGTTCCAGCACCTATGACAATATATTGCTTTTAGTTTGTTTATATCATTTTAACAAGTCAATATTCCTTATGACAAGACTGATGTCTCTCTTAGCTCTGAAGCTGACTTCTGCAGAAGTCAATACTTTCATTGATGTCAATGGGATAAGCATCAGCTCCTCACTTAACACAATAAAGTGTTGTGTACAGGTTGGACCTCCCTGGTCCGGCATTGTCGGGACCTGACCGGTCCCATACGACAGTATTTGCTGGACCAGAGGAAGTGTCCCTTGTCACCGGCCCCGAGCTAGCTGGCCCCCTACCTCTGGCCCCCTCTACCCTTTCCCATGCTCTGCTGCCACCAGCCCTGGCCCTGGGCTGCCTTTGGCAGTCAGGGTTCTCCAGACCTGGCCCACATGCAGCCAGATTTCCCCAGCCCCGTGCTGCTGTGTGCAGACAGATTTCCCCAGCTGACCCGGTCAGGGTTCTCTGGCTCCGTGCTGCTGTGGGCTGCCACAGGCGGCCAGGATTCTCTGGCCCCTGACCCCGCACTGCCATGGGCACCCGGACGTCTACAGCTGCTGGCCCCATGCTGCTGCGGGCTGCTGGGATTCTCCAGTCCATGGCCCCAGCACTGCTATGGGGCTCCTCCAGCCCCACTATCTCCGGCCCCAGCCGTGCTGCTGGCCCTCCTGCCATTAGGCTCCAGAGTGCTCTGGTCCAGGAGCATCTGTAGTTCTGCCACACCATGGATGTTGCTGGACCAGAGAGGTGCAACCTGTAGTAAAGTTTGGAGAGGTCTATTTCTGCCCTTCCTGTTCAGTGTCTCCGTTTCTTCTGATTTCAGAGACAGTTGCATGCCTGTCTCTGAGGACAGAATTTTGCCCTAAAATATGGGTTGCTCATTTTTGCTCTAAAGATGCTGGGTTGCAAATCCCAGAGCAACAAGAGCAGCCTATGTGTTCATGCAATCGCACTGGAACAACTTACCACTCTGAACCTGCTTGTGACTGCACTTAGGACTTCTTGCTTATCTGTTAATTGCTTTGACCTTTTTGTTTACTTCATACTCAGGAATCTCAGAATTTGCTACACTAAATTGATCCTAGGATTGAAGCAATGAACAAACAAACATTGACTTAACCTTTTCTGTTACTCTGTCAATACAGTCTATACAAATGCATGTGCTATTACACTGGTGAAACCTAGGTTATGCTTGAAACTAATGTTCTTTATTTAATACAGTTGTGTAGTGCAGATTCACAAAGCACCCACTTGAATGTCTTTAATAAAATATCTCACTCCTATTGAAAAGGACTTTTCCCATAGGATGACAGATCAAAAGTCTCTCCAATTTTAGAAGGACTGTTCCTTCTTTGTTAGCATTCTTCTCACCACAGTGTTCTCTCTCTTTCTAAAAAAATCCATTACCATGCAAGTACAAACTGTGACACCAGTTGCAAAAATGTACAACTCTGTTTGATCCCAGCTATGGTTCACTACTCAATAGAAGTCATTAGGTGTTTTAATTAACCCATGTTTAACCTTTTAGTTGCAGAATTAAAACAGTGCTCAGAGTGCATCTCTAAC
The DNA here is from genome assembly GCF_049634645.1 of Pelodiscus sinensis. Classification (NCBI taxonomy): domain Eukaryota; kingdom Metazoa; phylum Chordata; order Testudines; family Trionychidae; genus Pelodiscus; species Pelodiscus sinensis. The sequence continues at coordinate 107,326,499 of NC_134712.1, forward strand.
AGGTATAGTTGAACACTTAGGAGCTGTGTACACTGCCACTTCTTGTGCAAGAAAAACCCTCTTGTGCAATGCCACTACGCTGATTATTTTCAGGAATAACGGCTTTCTGCAAGAGGGTTTTTCTTGCTCAAGAAGGGGCAGTGTAGACAGCTCCTTCTGACGCAAGAGCCTCTTCTGCAAAAATGGCAGCTCATTAGGTATGCAAATGAGGCTCGGCGATATTCCACGCTTAGCCTCATTTGCATATTTCTCACGCAAGAAGCCACGAGTGTAGACATAGCCTTAGGAGACACATGCCAGAGTGGGTTATGCGCTAGAAAGCTTTAAGCTTGCTAGATTGTTCATGGTCCATATAACTGCATTCTGTAACAACTTGATCATCAGTGGGTACAGGGGATAAAGAAAATAATTTAGAAACCCTAAAATAAATATCTTTGAAAGACCTCATTTTATAATTACAATGACTACATTATTTTATAGCAGCTCTTTAAGTTTTCTATTTATTCTGCCATAGTCTGTATTTCTTCCTTATTCCCCATGGATTTTATTATACCACTTACTATTTATGGATGTTATTTGTAAAATGCTTTGGGATCACTTGACTCTGAAAGGTGCTATGTGAAACAAAATTTGATTCTATTTGTTTGGTCTGGACAGCAATCAAGCAAGCTAAGGGATCAAGAGCTGTTTACATACCAACTTCACTTAATGTCATTTTTGGATACGTTTCAGGTTCAGCATAGTTCTATGCCTCATTTTTTTCATAGGAAACAATTGAAAAGCTTTCCCATTTATACTTTACATAATATTACTCTGTATTAAAGAGATCATTTTCAAAGGTGTTTGGATCAATATTTGACATACTACTTGATGCAGTCTTGAAATATGTTGCTTTCCCTCTCTCCCCTCAAAAAAGTCTTGGTGGTTGTTTTTTTATGCTCGTAGCCTAGAGCACACATGAACATCCCTGCAATAGCAAATATGTCAGTGTGTGACAGAAGGGGAAAAATATCAATAAAGAAAAAATACTTTGGTTTCAGATTTCCAAATTTATAAGAAATGAATGGGGGGGGGGCAGAGAGGGGGAGAGATGAAGGCTAGATAAAGATTGGTAGAGAACAGTTTTGTTTTCACAAAGTTATGATGTTCCCTTTCCCCCCCAACCCTACTTTCAAGAGCCAGGGAGGCCCATGGAATTTCTGGGCTTAAAATAGATTTGGCTGGAAAGTTTGCTTCTCTTCCTACTCTTCTAATTGAAACATCATGTTGTCCGAGCAGGGACTGTGCCTTCTTATGTGGTTGGAGCTTATTGTAAGTGCTAAAGCAATACAGATAACATCCAAACACTATGAGTGGAGTAGGAATTAAAATGAAATGGGACATAATGAATCAGATTACTAGTTGTTAACTAACCTCACATGTTAAAATGGGAATGTTTTCTATTTTCCCTTGCCAGCAAATATTCATTTCTTTGTTTTATTTTCTCATAGGCTGCCAGGGAGAAGGACTGCTGTCCCCGGTAAATGCTTTTTATAGTCTCAAATATTTAATTCTGTGCCCCAGTTCTGTAAGCTGAAACCAAATGGGGAATTTGGGTTTGACAGTGAAACTCTGTGGGCCAGTCCCAGGTTCTGTTCAGACACAGTAAAGACTCAGAACTTGTCTTCACTGCTAAACAAGATGTATATTTTATAAGAGTAACTATGCCCATGAGCTATCTTGATATGAAAACATTGTGAAAACCTGGCACTTTATTTTTACCATGAGGTAAGCTCCCCAGGGTCTGCTATTGGAAGGGGTTTAGGGTAAAACTAAAGTGCCTGCGCTCCACTGTGTTTTTACCTCAGGATAGGTCATGAATGTTAGTTTCCCTGAGGTAAATTTTTAGCAGTGAAGACAAGTCCTGCTGAAGTTCAGTTTATGTGGTAATGGGACTGGGAACACTATAGAGAACACAAGTCCCTCATATCATTTTGCAGCCCCTTAGCTGAGAAGGAAGCAGCTTTTGTGGGCTTTGAATAAATCCCCATCCAGCTGTCTTCAGGCAAGGAAGAACATGGGCCCTTGAGGGAGGAAAACTCCTCCGATGAGGATGAGGGACGGAGGGAAGGGAAACTTTCCTATAAGGACAAACTTAAAAAACAACAAATAGTCTGGTAGTACTTTAAAAATGAACAAAACATGAAGATGGTATCATGAGCTTTCATGGGCACAGCCCACTTCTTCAGATGACAAATGCATGAAAATGATGTCCATGCTAAGCTGTGTAGTAGATGAAATTTATGTGCTGCACCTTTGTTAAAAAAGTCTTAAGTCAACTTTAACTTAAATCTTCTAGATTTCTCTCAAAAAAGCCTATGTTCCTTTCACTGATGCTCCAAACCTTCCTATTTGATTCAATTTGATGCATTCAGTCTCTATAGAAACAGCAGCAGATCCCACAGGTAACTGGGAAAGGTCACCTTCTGTTCCTTTAAAAAATAAAATAAAAGGAAGCACATGACAACATGGTGCATTCACCCAAGGATTAAAAAGTTCTTTTCCAACTGTGAACATTAGTGCAAGACCAAGCCATTCAAGTTTGTTGACCACCCTGAAGCAAAAGGAAGCATTAAGTGCAAACCAAATGTAACCACTGAACTAGCAGGAAATTCAAATTGCTCTCAATTGTCTGAGGGTCAGGAAAGCTAATGGATAGCACCATTTCTAAATGGTACTTCAGGATCATTGTGTGAGGGCTTGTTTACATGCAAAATTACACCGGTTTAACTAAAAGTGTGATTTAAAATAAATTTAGATAAATGAAAGCATAAAGGTGTATGTAAACTTTTCAAGAGATATCAACTAGTCTTATATCAGTTTAGTTTAAAACTGGTTTAAGTTAAGCCAAAATAAGCCACTACTGTCTACTACCTGAAGTTGTAGACTAACTAAATTGGTTTAAAAAACAATGTAAGTTTAAACCAATGTCATTTCTGTGCTTTAAATGAGGTGACAGACTTAATAGCATGTGTATTAATGTGAACGAGGCAAGTCCAGGACCAAAATAATGACTCTGGAGGAGAAATGAAGAGAGTGTATATTGATGCAGTATTTAAAGTAGCAACAAATCACATGACTGTAAATAGATAAACGTCACTGATAAAGAACTGGGATATAGTGATGTTAAGGGTCCTGGATTATCTCTCTGCATTTTTTTCAATTACAAATTGCATTTCTCTTTCCTTGAGCTCTTTGTATAGTACATTTGTCCTTTGAGGGGGGAAAAATGACTTTGTAAGTGAAAGTCATTTCTCCCACACAAAGTGAATCCTGCACAGGTGAAGGGCTGGTGAGTTGAGGAGGTGAATACACATCCTCCACTCTGTGGTCAGATAGTAGGGCTGCCCTGTAGATAGCATGCAGCTGCTATTTCAACCTTTTTGTGGTGTTTGGATGTAAACACAGATCCTGCCTGTTGTTTTCCCCTCAAGCCTGCCCAAGCCTTTCCTTCCTCTACCCAAGATAATACTTATTAGCCAAAATGGGTAAGAGTGGTATCCCTAACCTCTATTTGTCAGGGGTTGGAATGGATGACCGGAGAGGAATCACTTGATTTCCTATTCTGCTCACTCCCTCTGGGCCATCTGGCATTGGCCACTGTTGGAAGATAGGACACTGGCTAGATGGACCTTTAGTCTGACCCAGTATGGCTATTTTTATGTTATGTTCTCCAATTCCAAGATGCACTTTGCATTCTCATCCTCCATGCAAGTGTAACCACCACCAAGGTGGATTTGAACCTGGGACCTTAGTATAGGAACCTCTACTCTCTGAGCTAAAAGCCAGCTGGCTCCCAGCCCATCCTGTAGAGGTCGCTTGATCTTAACTGTTGCAATGGTCTAGGTGCCACTTGCAGTACTCAGTAACCACACTAGGTGTGTGGGTTACACAAGGGCACAGATTTCCCTTTTATACAGGGTGTGCTGCTATTCAGCACAGACACACTTTCCTCTAACCCTAAATCCAAGCTGAAATAATACAAAAGGGCCTGGCACTGTTGGCCCACACTGCGTTGATTTCAACTATAAGATATCCTTTGCAGTTTGAATTTTCACCTTAGTTTCAGAAAAGTCATTTTAGCCCCTGAGGCTACGTCTAGATAGCAGCGCTATTTTGGGCTACCAGAAGTATCCCGAAATAGCTATTCCACATCTTTATATGTTATATTTCAAAATAACGGGTGCGCTACTCCCAAGTCCCTGTAATCCTCATTCCACAAGGGTTAAGGGACTTGTCAAAATAGCGCTTTATTTCAAAATAGCATAGCTTATTTCGAGGTAATGATGCAGTGTAGATGCACCGTCAAAGTGTTTTGAACTGACTTTCAATGAGCATTAAAACCAAGTTGATCTTGAAGAGCAACTTTAAAACACAGTAAAAATCCAGACAAAACCAAAATGCCACTAGGTATTCCCAGAAAGCCCTTGGTTAAATTTTTCTTGCAACAGTGCCCTTGCCTGGTACAGCTCCAACCCCCTGGCTGCTCCATGAGTAAGCCATTCTTTTCTTTCTATGGGTCATGTTTATAGTGTGCATTCTGACTCGCATATAAAAGATTTATGACTAAATTAGTTCTGTCTGTATGGTGATTTTATAATACAACAGACCTTTCATGAATAAACTGGAAATTGTATACCAACAGCAAGCCACTGAGATCCACTAGATGCCAAGATGAATGAATGGGAGTAAGAAGACAGCACCACGCTGGGGACCCAGTCTCATGGCAGATGGTTCTAAAACTGAGAGTATGTCTACACTAGCCCCCAGTTCGAACTAGGGAGGCTAATGTAGGCATTTGAACTTGCAAATGACGCCCAGGATTTAAATATCCCGAGCTTTATTTGCATGTTCCCGGCCGGTCGCCATTTTTAAATGCCTCTAGTCCGGACTAACTGCCCGCGGCTACATGTGGCAGTTAAACGGTAATTCGAATTACCTTAGTTCGAATTACCTGTTACACACACATTCCTCATCCTCAGAGTGTAAAGTTGCATCTTGTGATCTGTATTATATCTATGTGAATCTAGTATTTCCCAGCAAGGGGGAAGGTATGCCCTACATGTCTAGGAAGCATCAGGCTAATTTGAATCTGTGTAATTCTTCTTTCTCATTTAACATTATGTTTTGCTTTTTTACTGGATGTACAAGAATTGCCCCAGAAGTGAGGGTGCCCATGTCTTATTCGATCCTCACCATTCTAAAATAGGGACTACTAAAGCTTTAACTCCTTTCATCTTTTTTCCTATTAAAAAAGATGCTATTGCTTCTGGTCCCAGTCTACAGCTACTGAATGGGTGCACAGGCAAAGTGATGCAATGTGCAGCCCCTCAAATTACAGCTCACCAGCTCTGTTCTCGCTGGCATTCTGAAGACATCATTTCCTTCTAGAACTGGTGGTCTTGGAATAACTTATTAAATGGCATCGAGTTTAAAACATTGATAGGACAACAATTCTTCTAGCACTCAGACATGCTGAGCAACAGTCCCAAATTTATCGTGAAATGGATTGTAGGTAACCCTGCTACAAGAAATATATTTCAGTTTAGTATAATTTTATGCCTTTCCATTTGAGGAGATCTCTGTCTTTGAGGCTGGGAAATACATACAGTTTTCTTCTACTAAAGGATTCAGTGGAAAAACCAGATTAGCAACATTTCAATAACACCCAGTTCTATCTACCATGCCCACAAGATATTGACCAAAAGTGTTCAGAGTCTGTAATAAGTCTGTAACCTTTTCCAGATTCTACTGGGATAAGTGAGCCCTTAAAAATGTCAGTGTCTATCATACCATGGCTGCAATAGATGAACCAAGTGAGTGAGGAGTTGGTAGCAAACCATAAAAATAGAAATCTCAGTTAGGGTGCCCTTTTATTAGAGGCTAGGGACATGACTGCCTTTCTCAGCAGTGCAGAATTTAATGCTAGAGCAATTCATGAGCAAAACTAGAGCAAAAATTGCTAATGAATTCTATTTGTAACTGAGATTAGTTTTGGTGGGAGGTAGTATTTCAGTGAGGCAGGTATTAGCAAAACATGTTGAACTAACATTAGAAATCACTTCTAAACAGATCACTGATGCTGCTATCCTACCACCTGGTTGTATAAATACTCTTGGTTGTTGCAACTGGTTCCTGTCTTTTGTGTGGCAGATTCTCTGGAAGCAAACAGGACATGTGGCATTGGAACCTTCAGGATATTATGGTGACTGTTAAACGGTCAACAAAAGCTTAATCCTTTCTAGCACAATAAGAAAGATCCTATTTTGCTCTAGTAGAGGGAGTTGACAGAAAAAAAGCTAGCTTGACAGCCCTGGAGACTGAAATATCCTGTGTGTCACTAAAGAAATATGGAATATTTAATAGCAGTAAAAGCCCCCTCGCGTTGCACCCTGCCAGCATGTTTTAGTTCTGTTCTGCAGAGAATGCCTCCAGAGATGAAAGGATAATTCTAGCCCTATTTAGACATTCATCTTTGTGCTGATTTTTCTTCAGTGATGCCAGTTAGTACCAAGTATGCAGGTGGATTGGTGATGTGGGCAGCTGTTCCCTAACAACTGGATGGGGGGAAGGGGTCATCAGCTCATCTCATATGTGACATCAGTAATAAAACCCTTGCCCTATAAGTGATGCTAAGAGAAAAATTTCAGGAAGAAGCTTGTCTCAAAGCAAAGCCCAGGAAATATTGTGCCACGTGGCTATTCAGGGAAAGTATCTGTGAAAAAAGGCAGGAAATATAGCTAAGACCTGATCTACACTCGGGCTACGTCTACACTGCACTATTTTGCACAAGAAATATACAAATGAGGCAAAGCGTGGAATATCACCGTGCCTCATTTGCATAATTAATGAGTGGCCACTTTTTGCTCAAGAGGCTTTTGTGCAAAAAGGAGCCATCTGTACGGCTTGACAGGGTCAGGCCAGGGAGCTGCTGCAGAGAAGGGAAAAAGCAGCCCAAAAAGGGAAAAACCCTGTGGGAAGAAGCAGAGAACTGCAGCCCAATTAGATGCAGCTGGGAGGGAGCTGGCTCAGGCAAATTGGGGCCAGCTGACTTCTCTGCTGTCTGTCTGAGGGCCTTTAAAAGCCTCAGCAGTTGGAGGCTGGTGGGGAGAGTGAGAGGATAGAAGGAAGGTGGAGGAGGAGGAGAGATAGAGAGGAAGAAATTGGAGAGAGCAATTTTGACCATCATTAGGTAAAGGCAGCTAGGGAGGGAGACTGTGGGCCCCTGGCTGGGCTCCCTACCATTGAGACCTGCTGAAAAAACCCCAAACTTGGGGGCTAAGGAGAGGAGGCCTACACAGTGGTGGCTTGGGGAAGAGGGACCCTTGCCACAGGCTCCTTTTTGTGCAAAAACCCCCTCTTGCGCAAGAGCTGTTCTTCCTGAATATAAGTGGAAGAACGGCTCTTGCGCCAGATGGGGGTTTTATGCAAAAAGGAGCCGGGTAGACAGCTCTGTTTTGCGCAAAAGCCTCTTGCTCAAAAAGTGGCCACTCATTAATTATGCAAATGTGGCACAGCAATATTCCATGCTTTGCCTCACTTGCATATTTTCTTGCCCAAGAGAGCGAAGTGTAGACGTAGCCTAAGAGTTTAGGTTGAATTTTAGCCACATAAGGTCAATATTTTAAGTAGGGAGTCTACACTACCCAGCCCTTTCCATTGACTTTAAGGGCCACTGAAGTTGATTTTGATACTCCTGCTTTCCATGAGAAGTAATGCAAAATTCGATCTTGCATGGCCACATTTATGGTAGTGTAGACCCAGCATTGAGAGAGTCAACATTTTTGGCCTCTGGAAGGCATCCCACAGTGCCATGCTGTGACCAGAACTTGCACCTCTCCTGCTCTCCAGTTGAACAGGAAGAAGCCCTGGGAAAGTCTGAATTTCATTTTTGGTGTGGCCAGTGTTGCGAGCACACCTCAGAGCATTACTTAAGCAGCACCAGGGGCGGCCCGTGGACCTAGGCAAACTAGGCAGTTGCCTAGGGTGCTGCGGGCCCAGGTGCCTGATGATGACATCAGAGGACGCCGGGGTGCCCTGTGATTATGTCACGGCCGTGCAGGCGGGGGCGCCAATCGCGCCTTCTGCCTAGGGTGCTAGCTGCCCCAGCCAGCCTTAGGCCGCTCCTGAGCAGCACACATGGCTATGACTTCCATGAGTTCAAATCCTGTAAGTTCCAGTTCCTAGGGTTGCAAAAGAGTACCAGCATGGAGTGTGCAGGAGTTTTTGGACCTTATTGAGGCATGGAGAGAGGAGCCTGTTCTCCCAGAGCTCCAAAGCAGCAAAAGAGATACTGATATCTGTGCAAAGATAGTGAGGTGCATGGTGGAGAAAGGGTACTCCTGGAACTCCCACCAGTGCCATGTTTAAAAAAAAAAAAAAAAGGAGCTGAGGCAATCCTATTACAGAACAAAGCAGGCAAACAGACAGTCTGGGGCCTTGCCGCAAAAATGCAGCTTCTACCACCAGCTGCATACGATCCTAGGGAGGGACCTAACCAGCTTCCCAACCAGATCGTGGAATCCGCCTACACAGGGCCACGGGGGCCCAGAACAGCTTGTTAATGTGTCTGGAGGTGGAGCAGGAATCCGCCCTGCTTATCTCCATAAAGCTCTTAAAAAGGAAGTTTTTGATCCTTCTCACAAGGTTTCTGGGGAGGCCTTATTCCATCCTCCACGGCAGGACACCTTCCCACACCAAGCCAGAAGTAAGTGGTCTGGCATCATTGCAGAATAACACCCAGGTTTCTGGCCACATTCAGTCAACACCAGGTTCCTATTACTCTGTGTGATTTGGAGAAGATGGATGCCTTGCATTGCAACCTTGATGAAGGAGGAGGGGAAGCTACTAGCAGCTGCCTCTGCTGCTAGCATGGCTTCAGCCTCTGGCACCATCTCCCTCCCTGCCTCCTCCCCTCCCATTGCAGGCTCCTGCAGGATGGAAAAGTAGCACTTTCCCAGGAAGTGGGGTGTGGCAGAAACAGAGGAGGGAAGCTGTGCGAGCCACTGCCCTACCCCACTGACATGACTGGACCCCTTATCCCCACTCTCCCCAGCTGCAGGATAATGCCTTGGTAGGCTGCTTACCATGCCTGCCTCCAAGTTGTGTGAGTCCAGATGTTCCCTTGAAAACTCTGTTAGGGTATGTCTACGCTACAGCGCTAATTCGAACTAACTTAGTTCGAATTAGTTAATTCGAACTAAGCTAATTCGAACTAACGCATCCAGACTAAAAAACTAGTTCGAATTAGCGTTTTGGTAATTCGAACTAGCATGTCCACATTAAGTGGACCCTGAACCGGGGTTAAGGATGGCCAGAAACAGTGCCGGCAGGGCATCAGATGAGAACTTAGAGAGTGGAGCTGCTGTCTCAGGCTAGCCGAGGGCTGTGCTTAAAGGGACCCAACCTCCACCCCGGACAGACAGTTCTCAAGGGTACCCCGCTTGCAAAGCAGTCCTGGCTTGGATTGCCTGGAGTACCCACACTGGGCACATCACAGCACTCGGCCATCAGACCGGCTGCACTTGCCGCAGGCTGCCATCTGGGGAGAGGCGGCAATTGGGGGGCTGCAGGAGAGGTTCCACCCCCAGAAGACCGCAGAGCCAACCCAGTCCTCCCCATCGGGGGCTCGTACCACATTCCTCCCTCACCTCCTTCCACTTACTCCTCCCTAGCCCCCCTTCCTGATATACTAAATAAAGGACAACTGTGTTCAAAAATAGAATCTTTCTTTATTGAACAAAACTGGGGGAGACTGGGAAAAGGAGGTGGGAGAGGGGAAGAGAGAGGGTGGGAGAGGGGAGGGCAACTAGAATGATGAGGGGTTTGGAACAGGTCCCATATGAAGAGAGGCTAAAGAGACTGAGACTTTTCAGCTTAGAAAAGAGGAGACTGAGGGGGGATAGGATAGAGGTCTATAAAAGCATGAGTGGGGTGGAGAGGGTGCATAAAGAAAAGTTCTTCATTAGTTCCCATAATAGAAGGACTAGAGGACACCAAAGGAAAGGAATGGGTAGCAGGCTTCAAACTAATAACAGAAAGTTGTTCTTCACAAAGCAAAGAGTCAACCTGTGGAACTCATTGCTGCAGGAGGTTGTGAAGGCTAGAACTAGAACAGAGTTTAAAGAGAAGTGAGATAAAGTGATGGAGGTTGGGTCCATGGAGTGGTATTAGCCAGGGGGTAGGAGTGGTGTCCCTGCCCAAAGTTTGTGGCAGGCTGGAGAGGGATGGCACGAGACAAATGGCTTGGTCACTGTCTTCGGTCCATCCCCTCCAGGGTCCCTAGGGTTGGCCGCTGTCGGCAGACAGGCTACTGGGCTAGATGGACCTTTGGTCTTACCCAGTATGGCCATTGTAAGCTCAGGGCTCAGGGTCGGGGGTCTCAGTGGACCACCTTGATTTTCATGCACACCTGCTCCTGGGTGGCCAGGCTGGCAGCTCTCGTGCCCTAGACGGCCACTTTCCTGTGCCTAGTGCGGAGATCGTGGACGAGGTCCACGATGTCCGCACTAGACCAGGCGGGTGCCCGCCTCTTGCGGTCCTGGGCAAGCTCCCGGGAGCCACCAGCCTGGTCCCAGGAAGAGCGGGAGGGCTGGGGGGCATCGGGTGGCTGGCTCGAGCCGTGCCAAGTGCAGGGTCTGCTAGCTGGGTGCTGGCAGGCTTGCACCTGGCACGGGCACCGTAGCCAGCCAGTGCCCCTTTAAGGGGTCCGGGGCCAGGACGGGGGCAATAGAGTTTCCCTGGGGTTGGCCAGAGTGGCCACCAAGGAAAGCTGGGGAGGGCTAGCCTCCCACTAGTTCAAATTAAGGGGCTACACACCCCTTAATTCGAACTAGTAAGTTCGAACTAGGCTTAGTCCTCGTAGAATGAGGTTTACCTAGTTCGAACGAAGTGCTCCGCTAGTTCGAATTAAGTTCAAACTAGCGGAGCGCTTGTGTAGTGCCTATCAAAGTTAATTCGAACTAACGGACGTTAGTTCGAATTAACTTTGTAGTGTAGACATACCCTCAGATACTTGCTCTACAGTGGTTGCCTTAAAGCATAACTTTGCCCTGGCACAGAACACAGCTCCATTGTTTTTAGAGAGCCCTTCGTGTATGTTAACAGATTAAGTTTTAGGTTTCACAATGTCAATCCTGTAATGTATGATTTTGCAACTTTTTGTTACTGTGGGATCAGCAGGGAGCTTGCTGCCTACCCCTCTGGCTCCAGCAGTCATCCAGCTTGCACAAATCTGCAGGCAAAAATGGGCAAGGGAAGACATGTTTCAGGAGTGGAGTGGAGAAATACTCTCCTGGAGGAGAGGATAGCAGATCAGCAGGAAAGGAAAGTGCAGGGAACTGCAAGCAAAGCAACAGGAGAATGTCTTTTCCTCCCTGACGGCTGTGATGGAGTGCCTGGTGGTGTGCTTGCAGAAGACTCCCCACCAGAACTCCTCTCACTCCGTGCAGAATAACTTTCCTCACTCAGTTCTGTAGCCTCCACCCCCAGGTTCCTCAGAATATGGGAGAGGGGGGACTCAAGGGAAGCCTCACATTCAACCTCTAGGATCTTGGGAGGCAAAAGGCTGTCATCAGATTTCTGATCCCCCCCCCCTTCAGGTTCCACCGTGGACTTCTTTTCAGTCCCTACGGTCTTCCCTAAATAAAAACGCATGATCTCTGAACAAGAGTCTCTTTATTGCTTATATTGCAGGGATCGGGTAGGAGATTACAGGCACACACAGGCTGTGTCTACATTGGCCCCTATTCCATAATAGGGATGCAAATATAGCACTTTGGAATAGGCAAATCCGTGGGGGATTTAAATATCCCCCGCGGGATTTGCATTTTCATGGCTGCCGCTTTTTTCCGGCTTGTAGATAAACCGGAGAAAAGCGCCAGTCTGGACGCGATCCTCTGGAAAATAAGCTCTTTGAAAGTAGGAATAAGAGATCCTATTTTCCGGAGGATCGCGTCCAGACTGGCGCTTTTCTCCGGCTTATCTACAAGCTGGAAAAAAGTGGCAGCCATGAAAATGCAAATCCCATGGGGGATATTTAAATCCCCTGCGGATTTGCCTATTCCAAAGTGCTACATTAGCATCCCTATTACGGAATAGGGGCCAATGTAGACGTAGCCACACTGTATGTAGGGCATCTCATTAAGAGCAACATGCATGATTTTCAAAACTGGCCATTTATAAAACTTTCTTTCAAAACCTCTCTGATTTGCACTGCCCCACACTATGCTATCCTTGTCACCCTGGTGTTTGGTTGCTCAACATTTCTGGCTAGGCCCCTTCTCTCACCCTCTACCCCCTCCCGCCAACTGTGCCAGATAACTTTCCCCCTTGCTCTTAGAAATATTATTGAGCACACAACAGGCTGCCACCACAAAGGGAATGTTGCGTTCACTGAGGTATAATTAGTCAGTAGACTCCTAAACCTTCCCTTTAAATGCCCCAAAGCACATTCCACCACCATTCTGCACTTGCTCCGCCTGTAATTGAAATACTCCTTACTGCAGTCCAGGTTACCCGTGAATGGTTTCTTGAGCCACAGGAGCAAGGAGTAGGCTGGCTTACCCAGGATCACTATTGGCATTTCCACCTGTCTGATTCTAATTTCTGGTCTGGGAAAAAAATTCCAGCGTGTATCTTTTTGAATGTGTGCGTCATGCACCTTTCCCAACCATCCCATGTTGATGTCAGTGAAACAGCCCTTGTGATCCACCAGCCCCTGCAGCACTACTGAGAAGTACCCCTTGCAGTTTAGGTACTCCTTGGCAAGGTGGTCAGGGGCCAAGATGGGGATCTGCCTATCGCCTCACTGCAGTTAGGGAACCCTAGCACGGCAAAACCCTCTGCTGTGCCATCCACATTTCCCAGAGTCACTACCCTCTGTATCCGAATGATATTGATTGCTTTGGCTACTTGTATAACAACAGTCCACACTGTAGCTTTCCCCACTCCGTATTGATTCCCCCCTGACTGGTAGCTGTCTGGCATTGCAAGCTTTCACAGGGAAATTGCCATGCGATTCTCCACTGTCAGAGCAGGTCTCATTCAGGTGTGTCTGTGCTTCAGGGCAAGGGAAAGCCATTCGCAAAGCTGAATGTTTCACAAAGTTTCTGTGGCTGGGTTTCCCTCATAGTGGGGTTGCCTACTGGTTAGGTCCCAGAATTAGCTGGCACAAAACGGGTGTGGAAGCCCGCCACTGGTGCCCTGGCCTAGAAACTCTAGCTCACTATATGGCTACGTCTAGACTGGCATGATTTTCCGCAAATGTTTTTAACGGAAAAACTTTTTTGTTAAAAGCACTTGCGGAAAATCATGCCAGTCTAGATGTAGCCATATAGTGGGCTAGAGTTTTTCCGTTAAAAGCATTTGCGGAAAAGAGTGTATAGATTGGCACGGACACTTTTCCGCAAAAGCACTTTTTGCGGAAAAGCGTCCATGCCAATCTAGACGCGGTTTTGCGAAAGAAAGCCCCGCCATTTTCGCGATCGGGGCTTTTTTGCACAAAACAATACTGCTTTGTCTACACTGGCCCTCTTGCGCAAAAGCATTTGAGCAAGAGGGCTTTTGCCCCAACGGGAGCAGCATAGCATTTCCGCAAGAACACTGACACTCTTACATGAAAGCCATTGTCGACTGATCCCTTATGCCTTGTGAAAGGAGGTTTACAGGATCAGTCCACAACGGCTTTCCCTGTCGACCGATCTGTGTCTTGACTGCCGTGTTGTGCTGACAATCAGCTGAGCCGGCACAATGCATGGCCATTTTTATTTTAATTAAGTGAGGGATATTTAAATCCCCGCTTCATTGACTATGTCGGTATGTCTAATTTACATGCCTTTGTTGGCAGAGGCATGTAGTCGAGACATACCCTAACTGAGCCAGGCTCCTTCCATTTATCCTCCCTCCAGGCCTAGCATTGGCTACAGGTTAAAGCGGGGTGGGGCTAGCTGGGCCAAAAGGCTTTGTGTAATCCCTGTAATGCCAGGCCCTCCTCACAATGGTCTTCCTCATTCAAAAGTTTTGCAGCCACTGTGAATTGTCCTATCTCTGTAGCACTATGCACCAGCACCACCAGTCTGGATTGCATTCCAGAATGTGATAGGTGCGTGATATGCTGCACTGTCAAACAGGGATAGAGCAGGCATGCTCCCATTGTGCTCCATAAAGAATTAGGACTAAGTATTTGTTCTATGGAAGTTCTCATTAGGGTAACATACCTATGCACGTGCCTATATCTTCTAATGAGATATAAGTGTCACAAGCACAACAGAGCCTGAAAGGATGAGGTCATGCAGCCCTCCTATGTAATTTCCTCTACTGTCTCTGTTGGAATTCTGTGTGTCTATTTGCAAGAGGAGACCCAAGTTCTGTAACATTATACTGTGCAGATGATCAACATTTTTCTCTTAATTTGACCCAAAGTATTACATTACAGGGGAGATGTACAACTAGTCTTATTGTCTGGGGACCCCTGCTATATCTACCATAAGGCTAAAGGTCAAATACAGATATAATAGATTACAGTGGGTCAAACGAGGGACAGAAATTTAAAAAAAAGTTTGAGTTTAATAAAATCACTCTGGTTTTTAAAAAATTTTCTACACATAAAATAAAATACAAATACTCTATTGATTTTCCCTGGCGAGCCCATGTTTCTGATATGTCAGTCACCTCATTTGCATTTTATTGAATCTGGTGAATTATTCTTATTAAGCATTCACTTCTGGCTCCTGCAGAGTCAGTGTTTACTGTGAATGCTTATTACTAATAGCACTGCAATCAGTATTCAGAATTCATAATGGGGAATGAATTAATTGGGTTTATGTGCTTATTTCATTCAGTGTAAAATTGTGAAGGAGAAGTTAGAATGAATGGTGTCAATATGTATACACAATAGCATGCATTTAGCAAAACGATTACCAAAACTCTTTATGGAAAATACACACTGCAAATATTTTGTAAATACTTTTTGATTCCAGAACACTAATCATACTCTAGTGATATTTGGAGTCTTTCTAGTAAAGTCTTTTTAAATAATATACTTTCTTCAGTCTTTAATTTGGCATGTCTTGGACTCTGAACTTGCAAATGTTTAAGCATGCTTAGTGGTGAGCACATGCTTAAGCATCTGCACGGTTGAAGTTTGGCCCCGATCCCACAAAAATTGCATCATAAACTTCTACAGTAAGACAGAAGGGAGGATTATAATAGAAATACTGACTTTTCCCTGTGGCCAGGTACAATAAAACCTTTTGTGACAGATTTGGTCTTTAGGTAACTGTTGCAGGTCCTTCCTAAATGACCAGCATGTGTAACAGAAGGCAGTCTTTCTTTTGTTCATTGCTACTGTATATTTGGGGGTTAGATGTATTTTGGCCAGTTATCCTTGTGAACATGAATGCAGAAATGATTATCCAGTTAAGATTAAATTTAATCAAATATCTCTGGCTTCCACATTGTAAATTACCTGGATGTTTCTTGTTTTGTCCTTGTGTAATCAGATTATTATTTGAAGTTCATTCCACCACAACTGATTTGCCTTATAATGTATTAAATTAGTGTGATGTACAATCTTGTAATGTCTTACAATGCTTTTCCCGCAGTGCTACCCTCGATCATTAAGTCAGTGTTTTGATGTGAAAATGCTACACAAAGTTGCACTTGGATTTGCTGCTAGTTGTATTCAAATAAATAGAGCATCCTATGGTAAAAATGGACAAATCAGACACAGTTTTAGTATGTGTTAGAAATGATGCTATAAGCCTATTTTGTTTCTCATTATAGCTGCAGTTTTCAATAGCTCTTTAAAAAATAAGCCTTGTCCAACACCTGAGCTCTCAGCCCTAGCATTCCTTCTGCAGATGCTGTCAAGTGAGGATTGATTTTTATCATCAATATTCCAATGCAAAATAAAAATCAATGCACAAAATAAATCCTAGGTTGACAGCATTATGTGAGGAATCTCATTCTAGAGATGCTAAAGAGAGATCAGGTGCTGGACTTGAAATTTTCCATTTAAATAGTAATTCAGTATCAGGGCCTGACGGCAATTGGATTGGCTAGAAGATCGGGTACAATGATTAATGAAACAATGCAAAGCAGTAAAGGTATGAAAACCTTCTCTTAACTATGCTTTGAATTTGCGAGGTTCATTCTCGTTATTGGGAGGGAGTGCTGGAGCTGCAGATGCTAAACAGAATGGTTTATGATTTGTATAACTCCTTTGTCTACAGAGCCATAGCCCATCCTTCAATGCACCCTATATTACAGGTTTTTAAACGGCTGTATTTGAAGTATTTGGAATTGGATTACTCAGGGAACTGGTAATGACATAATATGCTTTTTATCCCTAGGTAACAAGATCTCAAGCCAGCAAATGGCCGGCAGGGCAGCTGATGCCAAAGAAAGTGCCTAAACATCAGAGTGAGCAAGGGTCCCGATCTGCTGTGGGGTGGGAGATGAGCTCATGTGGATGTACCTGTGAACTCTGGGTTTTCACTCATCAAGGATAACAGCTGTGAGTGGGGTGTGGTGGAAGAAGAATGGGAGGGGGGGCATGGTAGCTGGATTTAAGCTGAAGCAAAAGTACAATGCCCAACATACTCTGTTGTGGCTCATGGGTTTTTATGAATCCTATGTTTTCCCAACTTAATGCTGGGTGACTTCCCTCCTTTTATCAAAACTTTTGTTTCTACATTCAGACTCTGTACTTGCAGGAGGGGAAGTATTGCCTTTTAGAGGCACCCAGCAGTGGTGTGTAATTGTCCCAGGTTACTGGCTAGGGGCTCGAACCAGTTTTGGGTTGTATTGTTGAAAAGAAACTCCTTGATATCGAACCTGTCCCTTGTTGCTGCCAACTGCCACTGGCTGAAGGGCTACATTTTATTTACTGTAATAGCTTGTTTTATGTTTTGAGTACACAAAGTGTGTAGTAAACTCCAGTGGCCTCCTCTGAAGTGAGGCTAATTGTTTAGCCTCGGATCTCCTTTGGACTCCGTGCTGAGGTTAAAAAAAATGCCATAGCATATAACAGTAAAGGTGCAAAAACCTGGAGCAAAGCTAGTAAAGGGCATATTATTTTCCCCATGACTGAAGATTTCCATATACAGTATATTATTGGAAAATGGTATTTTCTGTGAGAAATTTAGAAAGGAACAACTGTAAAAAATGCTGACGTTTTCCATAGAAAAGAATGCTCATGTACCTTACAGTAACTGAGATGTGTTGTCCTCCTGGATTCCACTCTTGGTGTGTATGCGCCCCAGGAGCACAAGATCAAAATTTTTTGGCCAGTAGAGACAACTGGAGCCACTTCTGTACGCTGGATGACGTACACCTCCCACAGCAGGCATATAGGGCAGAGCAAGTCCTATTAGCCTTAATTTCCTTCACCAGTACAGAATCCAGGTGGTATAGTACCCCATAGTAGTTGAGAATGTTGGAATATAATTTATCGGTTACTGTCATTGTGTGCAGAGTCTTTGTCTAGAGTGGCATTGTGACTGGTCTGATTTCTCTTAGGGGCTGGCCTATAGATTCCCCAGTAACAAACACTGGCTCCTGAACTTTTCAGGGAGTCTAGGACTTCATTGGTTTTTACATTAAATAGGTCACAGCCTTAGAATGGGAGGTTCCTTCTCTGGACCTCCCCCAGTATTCCTCACGACTGAGACCAGGGCTCTATGTACATGGTGAATGAGGTGACCCCTGAGTATGCTGCAGGATCTGACACATCAAACACAGCATGAAGAGAAGAGGAGGTGCATGAACCCTTCCTCCCCTGTGCCCCTATTCAGGAACCAGCCACAGAGTAACTGAGGGCCACAGAATTGGGCATACCAATGGCCCCTTGCATTGTTAGCCTCCCCAGAATGGAGAGATCTAATTGGGGTGCATCCATGGCTCTGCCCCATCTGATCCTGGCTGAGAGTAGAGGAGAGCACTTGGTACTTGCCAGGAATCCCCAGAAGGAATGCTGTCTGGCACTTTTTCCATCAAGCTCCCTCAGCCCTAGGGCAGCCCTCTGTACCTGCCTCTAATGCGACCTACAACTTTCTGTTATTCCAGCTCCATACTACTAAATTAGCGAAAGTGGCTTGGAAACATGAGGCTAGGATAGCTGAACTTATCTCTGTGCCCATTTTGTAATTTTCTCTGTCATCTTTATATCACAAGCTGGGAGAGGTAGAAAAAAGTATAGTGATTGCTGTCCCTTATTTCACTTCACAGCTCTTTGTGGATATTTTTTTTTTTTTTTTTTTTGCTATTTCAAACCTCTGCTGCAAATGGTCTTTGAAGGAGTTTATTATAGCTCTTACAATCAACACTGTACTGAAGTCTTCCTGGAACTACAAAGCATAGGTGCTCGAATTGAAAAAAACATTCAGGCAGTATAATAACTATTTGCTTTGCTTTGTGTGGGGGAGGAAGAGAGGTCCCTACTATTTGCCTCTGAGCTGAGGTTTTTCCTTTTTATTTGCTTTCCAAGGGGCGAGGATGCATGCACTAAATTAACAGGATGTATGCTAAACGTGAATTATTTTTGTTTTAAAAAGCTGCCAGTTGTCTTTGTGCTCAAAGCAGCAGACAGTTCAAATGTTCACATTTCTTGATTAATGGAAAAACTGAACTTTGTTTTCCAAAAATGGGTGTATTTACACGAGTGGTTTGATGATTTTACTTGTAATTGAGAGTTTATTTCCATGGATAAACCAACTTTTTTCCAGAAAGATAAATACAGTAAAACTCCAAAAGTCCGGCATCCAATTGTACGGCACTCCTGATAGTCCGGCATCAAAATAGCAAGAGCCTAGTAAGTGAGCTTTGGCAAAAATGAGTCACAACGCAGCAGCAGTAGCTGCTGAACTGAGCAAAAAGGGTAAAAAAGGATTAAAAAAAATAAAACATTACAGTATAATATATCCAGTATGTACAATAAAAAAGGGTTAAAACACTTTATATACAATATATACTGGATACAATATATATATATATATATAACCAGTTTATAGTACCTCCTGATAGTCTAGCATATTTGATAATCCGGCACCACCTAGGTCCCAAAGGTTCCAGATTATCGGAAGTCTACTGTAGTGGGATTATGTGGCTATTCTTCTAATAAACTGAGAAGTGTCAATCATTAGGTAAAATAAAAGCTAAGTATCACTGTCTTGCTCATGCATACATATAACCACCAGATGCCCTGATATGTCTAAACATTATTAGTCTAGATATGAATTGCCCCATTCATGGACACTTGGATTATTCCCCTCTCTCTGGTCACCCCAGTAAGTTTTGAAATACAATGAGCTTCGCCATGCCCTGAGATCGTATTTAAAATAGTGTACCCAACTACGGTAACTGGGTTAGACATATCAGTCTGTAAGGCATGGATTCTCTAATGGGTATAATGTCTTCAACAGTGTCCCTTAAATATGAGGCAAGGTCAGGCAACAGAGAACATTAAAAGAAAACCAAAATACATACAGTAGTCAGTGACTGGGATTTATTTGATAAATACAATGGATGGAACCACAAGTAGCAAATAACTCTTAAAGTTATGGTGTCCATATAGCCATCGCTAAGAATGTGAGAGCTGACAGAGTGCCAGCCAAAGGTAGCATTGTTGTTAAAGAATCCTGTTAGCATCCGAGTCTTCCTGAATATCCTACTTTTTAGGAGCTGATGTGACCATGTTTCCCTTCATTGCCGCTGAACTTGGGCTCTTTCCATTATTGTCTGTGAGGACATGGATGAAAGTAAGAGCGACTATGGTCTAGTAGAGAAAGGCAAGGCCTATGAATTAAGATATCGGGGTTCAAGCACTTGAAAAGGTTACCTCAGGAGTTGCAGAATCTGTATCACTGGAAATTTTAAGAACAGTTTGAGACAAAGACCTGTCAGGGATGGGATGGGTATACTTGGTTCTGCCTCAGTGGAAGAGATGGATTAAATGACCTCTTGAGGCTCCTTCTGGTTCTAACTTCCTGTGACTCAGTTATTCTAACCCTGATTTGCTATGTGGCCCATAACAAAGTCATTGAGGTCTCCAGCAAAGAAAGCACTTAAGTACATGCTTAACTTAGAGCACATGAGTAGTCGTATTGAAGTCACTACGGGACTGAACATGTGCTAGCTATAGTCTTTTTCTGGACTGGAGCCTGAGTGCTCAGCTCCTTGCAGGACTAAGCACTTAACCGCTCCGTGCCTCAGTTTCTCCATCTGTAAATCATTTCACAGGAGCATTGTGAGGTTAAATTCATGAACAATTGTGATGTGCTTTGAGACAGTAGCAATATAGGTCTGCAGTGTATTCTTATTATTTATTAATAAGGATCAGTTCCTGCCTGGGGTCTTTTCATTGGCTCACTTAGGTTGTATGTACCCCAGAAGACAAGAAAGCGATGAAAAACATAAATGACTAAGGGAATTCATTATAATTTCTTCTTTTGGTATATGGCTCTCATTCAGCAGTCGTGTATATTTCTTTGATCTATGCAATAGAAATACAAGACCAAATTCTGCATGCATTGAAGTGAATGGGGATGTTTTGTTCATTGACTTTGGGAGGTGCAGAAATGGGCTCAAACTTCTTTTTTAAAGAAGATGCTAACCTATATTTAAAAACCCGAGCTTTATTCAAACTTGTAAATCACTTTACTTTAACTTCTGCATAAAATAGATTAGAGTTAATGAAGGCTGATCCCCTTATGGATTAGTCTGAGAAACATAATTACACATTAACAGAGCAGCATGCATAGTAACAGAGTTGCTATTAAGGACAATTGGTATAGGAAGGTTCTGGAAACAGTGGCAGTTTTTATAAAAGCATTAGAAAACCTATACTTTTGAGCTTCTCTTCCCTGAGAAATTTTCCTGAGAAAGGCCTCTAAATGTAAATAGCCAATATTGCATTGAAATGTGTTTTCTAAGCTTAGATTAGCAGTTATATATATTCAGAAAAACAAAGCTTAAGGAAAATGACCGGACTAAAGTGAATGTCAGTCTAGTCTAAATCATGACTTGTAATAGAAAAAGAGCAGCCAAAGTTGTGATCTGACTGGTGCTTTTTAGAAATACTCTTTAATTGTGTTGGGTTTCTGACCAGGTTCAAAAGGGGAATTGAAGAACATCTTGCTTTCATCTTCCTAAATATTTTAGTAACTTTCAATAAGCTTTCAATTGTTTCAAAAGCTTATGCCATCTATAAGGCCCTCTTCTTCCAACTGCTGTTCATAGCAAATGTCCCATTGGCTTCATTTGAAGAAGAATCAAATACTAAAAGGGGATAATGTGTTATAATGTAAACTGCAAATACCAATGGTAAAAATTAAAACTATATAAAAGAAAATACAGTTGAAAAATTCAAACTTTGTCAATGTGATGATTATAGTTAAACATCCTTTTTTAGTGGCTAGGCTAAAACCCAAATACACCAAGATTTACATGAGCTACTCGCTATTCAAAGGTCAGAATTCACACCAACTTCTAATGCTAATGAATTGTTCTCTGCAATTATTTTCCACACCTGCAACCAGTTCTGGCTCCTACCACTCCATATTTGAACTGGCTAGCCTTCACGTGATATAGAAATCCCTTGACATTTCACATGCTTTTCACAGCTATATGACAATTCATTTCTGCTTGATTCCTTAGGGTTGTTTGGGGGCTTTAATTAGTAAGATTCCCTACTGGTGTAGTGCTTTCTTTTTCTTTTCAAAATGATTATGAGCAGGGAAAGTGAAAAGTGGCTGGCTTACACAATGCATCTGATTGCCTACAGCTCACTCATCTGGAACTTTCCGGTGGAGGGGTCAATTTCCAAACAAACTTGGGGAAACAGAGACGAGGCAGGGACTCCAATTATCTGATGATGGAAAGCAGTGTGTGTAAAGCCCAGTATATATACAGCCCCTTTGTACAGCAACCTCCCATACTTCCCCCGAAATATTCTGGACCAAATTCTGATCTCATTTACGAAGTGAAGATTTATACTATCTTCAGTGAAATTTACTCCAGATTTATGTTGGCATAACTAAAATCAGAATCTGGCCTATTGATGTATTTATCAAATGTGCTCAGGCTACAGATAGAAAGATTTTTTTTCTCACTGCCAGGTCTGCAAATTCAAACAGTGTTCTGGGGATAAAGCTGAGTTCTTTACTTCCCATGCATCATCAACTGCTGTAAAGATTTGGCAGGCCAGTATTTTATGTCAATGACAGCTATGCAATTCCAGTGGGTTGGAACATAAGGAACATAATAACCAGTTCTTATTAAACGACCTGGGCATCATTTTAGGCAGCTCAATGAACAACTACTGCTGAATGTGCAACTATTGTCACAAAGCAAACAAAATATTGTTTTCCATAAGGAATAGGATGGCAGCTGATATGAAAAAAAAACACTTTACAATGATAAGAGATAGATATTCATGTGATATCCAGGGGTCACTTCTTCCAACACAGATGTACAGTTGCTTCATCAGATGGAGCTCAGTCACTATAGAACAGGGCTCCACAGATAGCTGTTTGGATTAAAGAGCCAAGTAACACTTCAGGGTGAATATAGCAGAACATAATTATATAAACTGGAATTTGTATGCCTCCTAACCCCATATTGTGACATTGGGTCAATACCAATTCAAAGGAAAGAGTGCTTACCTATGGGATAACCAATACCATATTCAGCAGCACCTACTGTAAGTTAGGCATTTGCTGGAGGTGTCCATATAGCCATCGCTAAGAATGTGAGAGCTGACAGAGAGCCAGCCAAAGGTAGCATTGTTGTAGACAGGCCACTTGCCATTTGTAAAGATTGTCTTCCTATTTTTTCCCATACTGTTTGCCCATACTAGAAATTCCTCCACACAGTTTGCCATAAGCAGAGCTAACAGTGAGATGCTCTTTGGTTCTTTGGGAGCCTCACTTTGCCTATTACAGATCTCCTGCACTTTCAGTCCCCGCAAGCCGTCTGTCAGCAGTTGTTTGGGAGGGCTTTTTAAAGAAAGCCTCTTTTTAGAAAACAGTAGTGTAATTTTACCTCTTGACTGCTGACAAATGACAGTCGTAGATATACATGGCAGCATTTTGTGCTGTTGAACTTAGCAGGTATGGCCCTGCATGTCATTGATTTTCTATCTATAGTACAGTCAAGGAATTACAAAACAGGACCTGTAGTGAAGGACCTAACCATATGAAATGATTTATGCCAGTCTGTTGCTTCAGAGAACTTGGCTAAATTGGGTGAGCAACACAGATTTCTCTCTTTGGGTACGTCTACACTACATGGCTCCGTCGACGGAGCCATGTAGATTTGTTTATTGGGCAAAGGGAAATGAAGCGGCGATTTAAATAATCGCCGCTTCATTTAAATTCACATGGCTGCCGCACTGAGCCGACAAACAGCTGATCAGCTGTTTGTCGGCTCAGCGCGCTAGTCTGGACGCTCCCCTGCCAACATCAAAGCCCTTTGTCGGCAGCCCCAGTAAACCTCATCCCACGAGAAATAACGAGGCTGCCGACAAAGGGCTTTGATGTCGGCAGGGGAACGTCCAGACTAGCGCGCTGAGCGGACAAACAGCTGATCAGCTGTTTGTCGGCTCAGCATGGCAGCCATGTAAATTTAAATGAAGTGGCAATTATTTAACTCACCACTTCATTTCCCTTTGCCTACAACCCTTATCTACATGGCTCCGTCGATGGAGCCATGTAGTCTAGAAATAGCCTTTATGTGTCCCACACTCATATGTTTGTGATCGTGTTGATCAGCATTAATTCAGAGAGTCCGCATAATGGGATTGTTTTCCATGTCTATGATTGATCATGTGAGCTCACCATATTTCCCTATGCTGAATATGGGACAGCTGGTAAAATGACTTGTATTCAAGCGAGTTCATCAGCAATCAATACTATGCCATATAAATATTCAAATTAAAATCACATTGACTGAGTCCCCATTATAAAGAACTACTGCCCAGCTGGATTCTTTTATTGACCTTCTTTAATGTTTAAGGTGTTAGGCTTCACACGGGGAGGTTTCACACACACATTCCTATACACCTCTCTCAAACAGAGAGTAGGGGGAAGTGACCAATTGACCCAACCCTCCGTGCCTATCCTTCTCTTCCTTCCATGCTTGGCTGGGCCCCCAGGATGGACCCACCTCTCCTGTTACCTGCTGCCACATCTTCCTGAGGCAATGTAGGCAGAGGACATGCAGTGTCACATTCTCCCACTCCCAGATTTCTGCCAGGGGTTCATGCCAGAGTATGGCCAGCAGCAGCTTTTCGGCACTGTGCAAGTGCTCAGGAATGGGAGTTGCTTCCAGCCATGGGGAGGAGGAAGGGAGGATGACCTGGCCCATGTCTTTGCAGAGCTCATCTCTTCTTTCTCTTCCCCTTCACCTTCCCCCTTCCAGTGGCTGGAAACAGCTTGTCCTTCCTGCCCACACAGTGTTGAAAGGCAACTAACACCCCCAGGCTTTTATTGGCCACTGACATAACCCAGCCACCTCCTCCCCACTGCTACTCCCATTACATCACAGTGCAGGCAGGCAGGGCTTAAGCCCTAAGGATGCAATGTGCAACAGGGCCCAGGGCATCAGAGAGGAGGCTCATCACGGGAGTGTGCCTAAGGAATGGAGCAGCCCTGGGTTCCCTGGGGGCAGGACCCAGAGTGGGGCATGGAGATAAGAGGGTGCTAAGCCCCTGCTGTGGAGCCTGCATCTGCAGGGCTCTGCTCCTCCTGGCTAGCAGTGTGGACTTTCTCAGGGCACCGGCCCCGCCAGAGGCACTGGGGGAAGAAAGGAGCCTCCTGACTGCTCTGTCCAGGGTCTGGCTCTCTGCGCAGTGCTGGGAGTGGGACGTGCCACACCAGTGGGGATATGGAGGAACAGTGAGCCTGGAGGGGCTGAAGACTTTGCCATTAACCTTGCACACCTACCCCATCATCAGCTACTGGATCCCCCCCATTCACCACTGATGGGCGGGCAGCTGGGGAGCAGGAATCCTGCTAGTAGCAGGCCCCACCAGAACCTATGGAGGGGTGGAGGAGTGGGGAAGACAGAAAATACAGGACAATTTGCCATTTTAAAGAAAGTCTGGACACCTGCAGGAAGGCCAAAATACAGACTGTCCCTTTAAAATTAGGGCATCTGGTCACCCTACGAGAGCATGTCAGTTGTGGGGGGAGGGGGCATCAATTCCCTTCTCCCACCAGGCATAATTAGCAAGGAGAAGTAAGAAAACTGGGACCGGGAGTTAATCAATCATGTCTCTAGCACTGAAAGGTAATCAATTACCTAAAAGCCTCTGAAAAATCAGGCAGATTTATGTCCAGATTCTTTCAAGCTGACACCTACCATGCCACTTGACTGACAGCTGGAAGTCCCTCTCCGTTTGACACAGCCAGAAGTATAGGACTTAGAGCCAGGTCTGTTCTGGAAAGCTGTCTCTTACCCCTCGTTAAACACTCCTGGCTGTGTCTAGACTGGCCAGTTTTTCCGGAAAATTAGCCGCTTTTCCAGAAAAACTTGCCAGCTGTCTACACTGGCCGCTTGAATTTCCGCAAAAGCACTGACTTCCTACTGTAAGAAATCAGTGCTTTTTGCGGAAATACTATGCTGCTCCCGTTCGGGCAAAAGTCCCTTTTGCGCAAAACTTTTGCACAAAAGGGCCAGTGTAGACAGCTGAGATTCATTTTCCGCAAAAAAGCCCCGATCGTGAAAATGGCGATTGGGGCTTTTTTGTGGAAAAGTGCATCTAGATTGGCACGGACGCCTTTCTGCAAAAAGTGCTTTTGCGGAAAAGCGTCCGTGCCAATCTAGATGCTCTTTTCCGAAAATGCTTTTAACGGAAAACTTTTCCATTAAAAGCATTTCCGGAAAACCATGCCAATCTAGACGTAGCCTCCTGGGTATTGCGGCCCAGCAGCATTCAGGCATTAGAACGCTGAAAAAATGCCCAGAATGATTGTTTTGTCTGTTTTAGGATTCATGGAGAAAGCTGTGACTTCTTGTGTTCTGTACCTTTTAAAATTCCTTCTGCAAAGTACAAGAAGCTGCTCTGTCGTTTGGCTAATCTGAGCCCTGTGGTGTATGGAGGACAGTGTGGGAAACAGAGGGAGGTGCTTTTTCCTGTCCATGTTCCAGGTCCCCCAGCAGGGAGGGGCAAAAGACGTAGCTGCCCTGGGACATGGCAATTCAAAGGGGTCCAAGGCTCCTGGCTGCCACTACTGCTACTATGGCAGTGGCATCGTCCACAGCCCTGGGCCCCTTTACATTGCCACTGAAGACCAAGCTCTGCACACTGCACAGCTCTGAGGGCTGGAGGGAGGGGTTTTTATCAGTACTGTAGCCCAGGTGATGCTGAGGGCTGGAGCCTGGGTCTGCTCTGTCCCTGCCCCTTCTGCCTGAGGCCCTGCCCCTTCCGAGGGCTCAAAGATCCCCCCCTCCCTCGCCCCCCCACACTTTGCAGCAGAGTCCGTTTGAAAAGAGCCAGTTTAAAGCAAGGTGGGATGAATTGTGCCTCTCTGGTTTAGGGAGTAGCCTGGTTGGAGGTTCTTGAATCATCAGAAATTAGGCAGGGTTATGTTGCAACAGTCTCGGAAGTGTACTTTGTGCTTTTATCTAATTTCTGTTTGCATCCCGGGATCCAGAACAGTCATTAAAGGACATTGTTTCCGGGCAGAGCATAAAGCTTGAGTGATGGCTGCTACCATATGTGCCAGGGATTGAACCATGGACTTCAGAGTATAAGCATCTCCTGCGGAAGCTAAAGAGGTGGGCTCTGTAGCAATGGTCTGCTCTGTAATGGGGGGGTGTTACGGGGTCCGTGAGCCCACCCCGTCCTGGGCAGTCACACTCCCGCGGTTGCCGTCCCGGAAGGTCCCAGTCTCGGTGCCGCGGCGCCGGGTCGGCCCTCCCGGTGGTTGCCCCGAGGATCCCGCGAGCGAGGAGGTGAGGGGGGTCCGGGCCCTCCCTCTCTCCAGACCCCAGCCCAGGGCCCTAAGGCGGGGGAGATGCTCTTCTCTCCCCCGACCTGGCTGATGGGGCACAGAGCCGCAACGCATCAACCCTCGGGCTCCAGTACACCCGCCCTGGGCTGCTTCCTCACGCCCTCGCTCGTCCGCTCACCAGCTGGCTGGTCTCGCCGCCTCCTCGGTGTCTCTCAGTCTCTGCCTCCAGCGTCCTCCTTCTCCTCCTCCCCCTGCTTCTGCCTCTCCTGACTTTATACCTGGGGAAGGTGCCGCCCCGCCCCTCCAGAGCACTCACACCTGTGCTCATCCACGGCTCCAGCTTCTCCTCCCCAGCTGTTTCCCCTCACCCCCAGCGTTCTCTCCCTCTCCTGCAGCTGTGGGGCATAGGGCCGGCTGGGGCGCCCGCGGGGCTGCCCGCCCCGAGGCTGGTGGGGTGCCGTCCCTGCCCGGTTGTCCCCACTAACCTTGCCGGGGGGGGGTTCTTCCCCCGCGCTGTCTCGGGCTGCGTCCCTGGAGCCGCCAGCCTGGCGGCATGTCCCGGCTGCCCTGCTGCCTGCGTCCCCGGCGGCAGCAGGTCCAGCCGTGGCGTCTCTTCCTGCCCCGCTGGGGGGGCCCTCCTCGGTGCGGGGTTGCCTCACCCCGTCACCGCCCTCCCCTGTGTTGCTCGGGGTCCCGCCCGCTCGCCCGCCTGCTGAGCGGCGCGTCCCGGTTACCCCACCGGACGCGTCCTCGGCGGCGGCGAGACAAGCCGCGCCGCTTTCCCCTGCCTCGCTGGGGGGGGCCCTTCTAGTGCGGGGTTGCCTCACCCCGTCACACACCTCCCCCCTTAAGTCGAGCTCTGGGGGTCCTTTCGTCCCCTCAGCCTCCTTTATACTTCGCGATAGGAAGTCCGCGTTCTGGTGCGCCGCCCCCGGGCGGTGTACCACTTGGAAACAGTATGGTTGGAGAGCTAAATACCACCGCATTATTCGTGCATTAGTCTCTTTCATCGACTGGATCCACTTCAACGGTGCGTGGTCTGTGATCAACAGGAACCGGTCCCCTAGAAGGTAATAACGTAAAGCCTCAATGGCCCATTTAACTGCCAG
This sequence comes from Pelodiscus sinensis, assembly GCF_049634645.1. Taxonomy (NCBI): domain Eukaryota; kingdom Metazoa; phylum Chordata; order Testudines; family Trionychidae; genus Pelodiscus; species Pelodiscus sinensis. The sequence goes on from NC_134712.1 coordinate 107,354,601, forward strand.
GGCCTCTTTCTCAATAGTCGCATAGTTCTTTTCCCGATCGAACAGTTTGCGACTCAGGTATAGTATGGGATGCTCCCCCCCTTCGACTTCCTGCGCTAACACTGCCCCGAGCCCCACCTCTGAGGCGTCCGTCTGCAGGATGAATGGTCTTGAAAAGTCGGGTTGTCGTAATATAGGGGCGGACACCAGGCGTCGTTTGATAGTGTCAAATGCCTGCCTGCCCCTTTCGGTCCATCTTACTTTTTGGGGTTGGTTGTTCCGCGTCATGTCTGTCAACGGGGCCGCTAGGGTGGCGAAGTCGGCTATAAATCGTCTGTAGTACCCCGCTAACCCCAGGAACTGACGTATCTGTCTCTTGGTTGTGGGTAAAGGCCAATCCCGTACCGCACTCACCTTGTCGACTAAGGGCTTCAGGCGCCCTCCCCCCACGGTGTAGCCTAGATATGACACTTCCCGGCGTCCGAATTTGCATTTCTTTGGGTTTGCTGTTAAACCCGCCTCCGCTAAGGTTTTGAGGATGGCCTGCACATGTTTCAGGTGTTGCTCCCAGGTTGTGCTAAATATGACGATGTCGTCAATATACGCGATGGCGAAGGCCTGGTGCTGCCGCAGTATTCGGTCCATGAGCCGTTGGAATGTTGCCGCGGCGCCATGGAGCCCGAATGGCATCGTCACAAATTGGTACAGCCCAAAGGGAGTGGCAAAGGCGGTCTTTTCCCTGGCTCCGGGGGTCAGAGGAATTTGCCAGTAGCCTTTCGTGAGGTCAATCGTGGAGAGGTACTGGGCTTCTCCAATACGCTCGAGCAACTCCTCCACCCGGGGCATGGGGTAGGCGTCGAAGCGTGAGATCGCATTCACCCCCCGGAAGTCTATACAGAACCGTAATGTCTTGTCTGCCTTTGGAACCAGCACTATCGGGCTCCGCCAGTCACTATGCGATTCTTCTACCACCCCCCACTGTAACATCAGCTGTAACTCCTGTTTCACGGGCTCCCATAACTTCCGTGGTAATGGCCTGAGCGGGTTGCGGACTCTCTTCCCGGGCTCCGTGTCTATCTCATGGGCGGCGAGGGTCGTCTTACCTGGATGGCTTGTTAGTACGTGTGGAAACGTCTGTAGCAGCTGTTCCATCTCTTTCCTCTGCGCGGGTGCCAGTTCTCCCTCTATCCAGGGTTTTTCCTCTGGCTCACACCAAGGGCTGAGGTCTAACTTGAGGGGCCGCGGATCCACCAATAGTGCTTCTCGGGGCTTCCACCTCTTTAAGAGGTTTACATGGTATATTTGGGTGTCCTTCCTTTTCCCTTGTAACCTCAGTTCATAGTCCACCTTCCCAACCCTCCGGAGAACCTCAAATGGGCCCTGCCACCTCGCCATCAGCTTGGAATCTCGGTCTGGCAATAGCAACAGGACCCGATCTCCTGGTGCGAATTCCCTCAAACGGGCCCCCTGGTTGTAGCGTCTTTCCTGGCGCTCCTGAGCCCTTTCTAGATTGCTTTTCGCTAACTCCCCCAGTGCTCTCAACCTTTCCCGGAGTTGCAGCACATAGTGGACTGTCCCCCGGGCCCTCGACTCTTGCTCCTCCCAGTTCTCTTTCACCAGGTCTAATATTCCCCGCGGTTGCCGCCCGTACAACAATTCAAATGGGGAGTACCCCGAGGAGGCCTGGGGCACTTCCCTGACAGCAAACAACAGGGCCGGCAACATCTTATCCCATTCCCGGGGGTCGTCATGTATAAACCGTCTTATCATTGCTTTCAGCGTCTTGTTAAATCGTTCTACTAGGCCATCCGTTTGGGGGTGGTACACGGAGGTGCGTAAGGTTTTAATCCGCAGCATCCGACAGAGTTCGCTCATTACCCGGGATGTGACATTTGGGCCCTGATCCGTTAACACCTCCCGAGGGAGCCCTACCCTCGCGAAGATTTTTACCAGCTCTCCCGCGATCACGGACGCCGTGGTGGACCGCAATGGGACGGCCTCGGGATACCGAGTTGCGTAGTCTATTAAAACCAATATAAATTGGTGCCCCCGTCCTGACTTCTCGACCGGCCCTACCAGGTCGAAAGCCACCCGCTCGAAAGGGACACCCACCACCGGGAGCGGGATGAGCGGGGCCCTCGGGATCCCTGCTGGGGCCGTCAGCTGGCACTGTGGGCAGGAGTCACAAAAGTCCCGGACAGCCCGATATACCCCTGGCCAGAAGAACCTTTGCAGCACGCGCTGTTGGGTCTTCTCCCGCCCCAGGTGCCCGGCCCAGGGGTGGGCGTGCGCCAATTCCAAGACCCGCCACCTATACCTGGTGGGGACTAATAGCTGGCGGACCGTCTCACGCCCCTCCCTCTCCTGGGTCACCCGGTATAATCGATCCCCGCGTACCTCAAATCGGGGATTCTGGCCATAGGTCTCCTGAGGCCCGTCTCCTTCACCCGGGGCCGTAGCTTGGTCCCAGGCTCGCTGAAGCGAGGGGTCTTCCCGCTGAAGCTGGATGAAGTCCCCCTCGTCTACCTCCAGATTAGACAGCTGGGTATCCTCTCCGGTACCGGCCGGCGTAGCCCCTCCCGTAGGGTGCCCGCTAGTCGGGGCCTGGGCTTCTTCCCCCTGCGCCACCTCCGGCACCCTTTCCCCGGGGTCATCCTCGGGTGATGTCATGGCCTGCCCCCATTGTCGGAGCAAGGGGCCCAGGCCCGGCCAGTCGTATCCCAGCAGGGCGGGGTACGCCAGGTTTGGGGCTAACGCCACTCGCCACGTCTCTGTATGCCGTCCGTCCTCTATCTGGACCCAAGCCGTCGGATAAGGGCGGACGTCCCCGTGGACACACTGCATCCAGATGGGCCCTCCCGTAGCTGCTCCCCCTTCGACCAGGTCTGCCCGTACCATCGTCTGTCCGCAGCCGGAGTCCACCAGTGCCTCCACAATACGTCCCCCCACTTTTACCCTGGCCATCACCTTACTCGGCAGGGGTTTCGCCTTCTGGGCCTCCGAGGTCACCACCCTTCCGAAAGTACAGTCCATTACAGGGCACTCCCGGCGGAAGTGGCCCTCCTGCCCGCACTGGAAACAGACCAGCTTATTAGGTGGCCCCACCTTCCGTCCGTTGTCTCCCTCGGGGGCGGGCCCCCTCTTCTCCGCCCTGGGTTCTTCTGCTGGGTTCCGCCATACGGGTGCTAACTTCCGTCCCCAGGCTGGCCCCGGTTCCGCCGACTGCCTTCGCTCTCCCCTCCCGGCGGGGCCCTTACTTGCAATTGACGCTCTCCCGGGCGGACCACTCACCGGATTCTTCCCGCGCTCCTCCGTTCCTTCTGCGGCCACAAAATCCTCCATCAACGTCACTGCTTCAACTAACGTGGAGGGCCGGTGACGCCGAACCCACCTCTGTCCTTCCCCCGGGAGCACCTGTATAAACTGTTCCAAAATGACGAGCTCCGCCACCTGCATTCCCGTCTTGGGCTCGGGTTCCAGCCACCGCATCCCGGACTCTTTCAGGCGATGGGCCACTGCGCGGGGCCGGTCTCCTGGCCGGTATCGTTCTTGCCGGAACCGCTGGCGGTACGTTTCGGGGGTTATCCCTACCTGGTCTAATATGGCCTCCTTCACTTTATAGTAGTGGAGCGCCTCCCTCGCGGGCAACCCCCGATATGCCATCTGGGCCGGTCCGGACAAGTAGGGAGCTACTATAGTCGCCCAGTGTTCTTCCGGCCACTCGCTCAAAGGTTACGAGGAAGGCCTCCACGTCATCCGCTGGGCCTAACTTAGCTAAACGAACGGGCGGCTGGACCCCTCCCGCTGTGTCTTCTTCCCCTGGCCAGGGGGCTTCCCCTCTCCCTCGGCGGGCCCCTACCGCCTGTTGGTGTTCCGTGAGCTCTCTAACCAGTTGCCGTTGTTGCTCTTGAAACTGCGCCGCCAGCTGTTGCACGATCTGCGTCTGTTGGTGCTGCTGCTGCCGCTGGTTTTCCATCACCCACTCCAACACCTTTGCCGGCTCCATCTGGGCGGCCCCCTTAGAGAGAAGACCACAAACCTCCACCCTTATCCGTGCCCAAGAGCCACCCCTGCTCCGCTAGCGCCCCCCTTCCGTTCGGGGGCCCGGTGCCCACATTCTCCACCACGTGTTACGGGGTCCGTGAGCCCACCCCGTCCTGGGCAGTCACACTCCCGCGGTTGCCGTCCCGGAAGGTCCCAGTCTCGGTGCCGCGGCGCCGGGTCGGCCCTCCCGGTGGTTGCCCCGAGGATCCCGCGAGCGAGGAGGTGAGGGGGGTCCGGGCCCTCCCTCTCTCCAGACCCCAGCCCAGGGCCCTAAGGCGGGGGAGATGTTCTTCTCTCCCCCGACCTGGCTGATGGGGCACAGAGCCGCAACGCATCAACCCTCGGGCTCCAGTACACCCGCCCTGGGCTGCTTCCTCACGCCCTCGCTCGTCCGCTCACCAGCTGGCTGGTCTCGCCGCCTCCTCGGTGTCTCTCAGTCTCTGCCTCCAGCGTCCTCCTTCTCCTCCTCCCCCTGCTTCTGCCTCTCCTGACTTTATACCTGGGGAAGGTGCCGCCCCGCCCCTCCAGAGCACTCACACCTGTGCTCATCCACGGCTCCAGCTTCTCCTCCCCAGCTGTTTCCCCTCACCCCCAGCGTTCTCTCCCTCTCCTGCAGCTGTGGGGCATAGGGCCGGCTGGGGCGCCCGCGGGGCTGCCCGCCCCGAGGCTGGTGGGGTGCCGTCCCTGCCCGGTTGTCCCCACTAACCTTGCCGGGGGGGGGTTCTTCCCCCGCGCTGTCTCGGGCTGCGTCCCTGGAGCCGCCAGCCTGGCGGCATGTCCCGGCTGCCCTGCTGCCTGCGTCCCCGGCGGCAGCAGGTCCAGCCGTGGCGTCTCTTCCTGCCCCGCTGGGGGGGCCCTCCTCGGTGCGGGGTTGCCTCACCCCGTCACCGCCCTCCCCTGTGTTGCTCGGGGTCCCGCCCGCTCGCCCGCCTGCCGAGCGGCGCGTCCCGGTTACCCCACCGGACGCGTCCTCGGCGGCGGCGAGACAAGCCGCGCCGCTTTCCCCTGCCTCGCTGGGGGGGGCCCTTCTAGTGCGGGGTTGCCTCACCCCGTCACAGGGGGTCTCAACTTTTGTCTTTCTGAGTCCCCCGTAAAGTGCTATAAAAACTCCATGGTCCAGTTGTGCTTCCACAACTGCTTTTCTGTATATGAAAGTCTCAGGGATGGCATTAGAGAGCAGCAAGAAGGAGAATGACCAGGGGCCCCACACCAAAGAGCTAAGTTACTCAAGCTTCAGTTCCAAGTGGTGCAGCTCGGGGCCCCAAGATGCAGTCCTGTGCAGTGGGGCTTCGGCTTCCTTCCCTAAGCCCTTTAGAGTCTTATGTTGGCCATCCTTGGCAGCTACGCTGAAACCAGCTCGAAGCCCCCCAGTGAGGACTAGATCCCTAGTTGAAAACCACGGGTCTACAACAGCCTCCCACAGCACATGTAACATAGCTTTAGGGTTGACCACCTGCCAGGATTCTCCTGGAATCTCCAAGAATTAAAAATGGATCTTTAATTAAAGACTGTTGCATGATAAAAGCTCCAGAAATACATGCAACCCAAACTGGCATCTCTATGCCTTAAACTATTACTGTTTCATCTATCTTCTTCTGTGCCATGTTGAAAGTTTCCCCTCTTTTTATTTTCTCCTGTTCTGAAATGATTCATAATAATAATTAATATTAATTAATAACAAAAATACCGTATATACTCGAGTATAAGCCGAGTTTTTCAGCACAGTTTTTGTGCTGAAAAATGCCCCCCTCGGCTTATACTCGAGTCAGCATCTCGAGAACTGAGGCGGGCAAAGCCGCAGAGGCGCGGGACCCCCCCCCCCGCGGCTGCGGCTTCAGTCCGGGAGCCTGTGGTCTGCTGGGGACAGTCCCCAGCAGACCACAGGCTCCCAGATTGAAGCGGCAGCAGCGGAGGTTCCCCGCGCCTCTGAGGCTTTGCTCTGGCAAAGCCTCAGAAGCACGGGAACCCGCCCGGTGCCCCTGGTCTGCTGGAGACGGTCTCCAGCAGACATGGGGCACCGGAGCAGCTTTCGCCCCGACTCATTTCCTACCCTAGGCTGCCTTATTTCCTACCCTAGGCTTATACTCGGGTCAATACTTTTTCCCAGTTTTTGGGGTAAAATTAGGTGCCTCAGCTTATATTCGGGTCGACTTATACTCGAGTATATACGGTACTCTGTTTTGGCCAAGCAGAAATGGTCTAATATGTGAAACACACTGAAAGCATTTTTATTTTAATTATCCTGCAGCAGACTAATGCCAAACATGACCTGCTTAATAATGAGAGGGAAAATTGCATGACTGATGTTCTGTGTGATCTGCAAGTTTCATTGGTTTATGTGATTAAACGCTAGAGCTGACTTACATCGTTGGGGTCAGCTATGTAAATATAAGTCTGCAATGGCTGAGGAAGCCAAGCTATATGCAGTAGGCAAAAGCAAGATGTGTTCTGGATGCTAGAGGGTAGGACAGAGCTGGCATTGACACTTAAAATGTGCAGCTAAACGTGAGACTGAAATTAAATATTCATAATGAAAAATGGTTATATTCTTGGAAAAAACAGTTGGAACCTTGGCAGCCCAATTCTGCCTTGATTTACCCTCTGTGCAAACCTAGCCAATCCTATAATCAGTGTGGAATATCTCCCGGAGAGCAAGATCATCTAGTTTGACCTCCTGCACATTGCAGGCCTCAGAACCTCACCCCATATACTCCTGAAATAGACCCCTCACCTCTGGTGGACTAACTGAAGTCCTCAAGTCATGATGAAAAGACGTCACGTTACAAAAAATCTATCATTAAAGCAGATCAATACACTTACCTCTCTCTATATATAAAAAAGTTTTTCCTGCTGGGCAACAGAATGACGTCATCACGTCATCCGTGTCATCAGTGTCAACAGGCTCTCTCAGCAAAGCGAAAGCTGCCAGAGAGAGGGGGGAGGCGAGCATAGCAAGCAGAGGGTGCAGCCCCATAATATATTCATAAAACCAATATATAATAAATTGCCCTCACTGACCAGATCAGATCATATACAGAATTCATAAAATGGTTACATCTCAGTATTCTTAGATTGTTGCATAGTAACTTCTAGAGCAGTGGTGGGCAATAATTGTTGTAGGGGGGGCCACTTCACCAATGTTGATACTGGTCGTGGGCCAGCCCAGGAAGGGGTGGAGCCTTAGGTGGAAAGGGTGGGCCTCGAGCAGAAGGGACAGTTCCCTCTAGGCACCACAAGCAGAGGAAGAAGAGATCTTGTGCGTTCCCCAGGGGGTGAGGGAGCACTGGAACTCTCCTTCCCTCCCTCGCCCCGCCCCAGCCTGCCGGGATGCACAGCACCCAGAGGGACCTGCCAACCGTTCTGAACAGCTGACTGTTCTCTCTGGTGCTACACTCACCTGGCAGGGGGAGGAGACTTCACGCACTTCCCCTGTCCCCAGGTCTGAAGTGGCCTGAGGACAGGGGAGCAGCAGGGTGGCCACGGGACGGATCAAATGGCTTGGTGGGCCAGATCCAGCCCCTGGGCCATCGCTTGCCCTTTCCTGCCCTGGAGTATTTATATCGTTATTATTTGTCATCTCCAGTTATGACACAAGGTTTCTGGCATCTCTTTACTTAAACTACAGACTAGCTTGACATTGAGTGTAGCCTATTAACAATGTTCAGCCACAGATCATGAAAACATTTCTCCTTCTTTTTCATTTTCTTTTATGAAGCTAAATTTGTTTAATGATGTGGTTCTGGAGCAAAATATAACTTGCATAAGTTTCTGGTCTATGTAAAACACTTTGTTCATCATTGCAAACTCCAACCATGCGTACAATCTGATTTTCCTGGTATGAAATTTGTTTCTATGAAACTGTGACTGAGGAGTTTTGCTGCTCATTCAAATGACCTAGCGAGACCTGTCATATCTGTCATTCTGGTGATTCTTATTTAAGTCTCTACTGTCAGCGGGAGACTCATCCATAGCCAATGTAGGATCCCTTACTGAAAGATCCAATTTCCCTTCTGAGAGTGTGAATTAGAAGTTGCTCTTCCTCTGCTTTAGAAGCACTAAACCTCTTGGTATCCCTTTCCATCAAGAAAAACTCCCAGGAAGAAATTTTTGGTGCTCAAGGAGAAAAAAATGTCTGCATTATAAGTGTATTAGTTTGCAAATACGGTGCATTAAAGTGCTTGCTATTTCATTTGTTATTTCTAAATAAAATGTGTGTAAACAGGTTTCTTTTTGTTGACTGTGGGCTCCCCCCCCCCCCCCCCCAGCAGACCAGGCTTTTGTTGCAGGACGCCTGGGGTAGAGCAGCTGGGGTGCTGCTGGGTTGGTCCCACGGGGACCTACCCGGCAGTGCCCCAGCTGTTCTGTCCCAGGAGTCTAGATTCAGCCGCTGTTGAAACTGATCAGCGGCTGATTCCAGGAAGCCCGGGGCAGAGCAACTCTGCCTAGGGCTTCGTGTAGTCAGTCGCTGATCAGTTTCAGCAGCTGCTGAATCTGGAGCTTGTTCCGACTTGCATACAAATTCAATTTAAGAACAAATAAGTCCCTATATTGTACGTAACCCAGGGACTGCCTGTACTTCAGCTACTATTTCTCCCCATCCTACAGATACCTAGGGTCCTGCCCCCTCCCATTACCTTGTACTTAATTTCATGCCCTGAATAAAAAGAGCTAGTCTAGATTCTTTCTATTTAAACCCTCTTCATGTCTCTGAATCAGAACCAAACAATAGTTACTTGCTAGAAAATTAACAAAGTGTATTTCTATATTAGTACTGTATATTTGTGTATTAGTACTGTATTTCTATATTAGTTCCACTTAACACAGTATTTTCCTGTGATGTCTGAAAAGAGATGGAGAAAGGCATTTCCATGTTTAATTTAGGGGGGAAACAGTGTTTTGTGATACATCCATAGTATGCCTTTAAACCCAGTTCTTAGATCTTGATGCCAGTTTCTTGAGATTAGCTTCAACAGGAGCAAAAAGGAGAGATGGGGCCCTAGACCAAGATTAACAAAAATGACATAGTAATTTGGGTGCCTCCCTTTTTGGGTGCCTGAGCTGAGACATCTTAAAAGTTGAGAATTCTTTTCAGAAACTGGGTGCTTTTTGGAAACCAACCCCACTTGAGGCATCTCAAGCAGGGCACACAAATAATCAGGAGTCACTTTTAAAAATCTAAGCCACAGACTTTGTTTCAAACCATATTTCCTTTCAGTTGCTGATTATGCTTTAAACTTCACATTAAACGATGCAAAGAAGTTTTCCTTATTGGTGTATGGTAACTGTACCTACATGGAATGGAAACTAATATATATGGGTATGTCTACACTACCCCGCTAGTTCGAACTAGCGGCGGTAATGTAGTCATCCGCAGTTGCAAATGAAGCCCGGGATTTGAATTTCCCGGGCTTCATTTGCATGAAGCTGGCCGGCGCCATTTTTAAATGCCGGCTAGTTTGGACCCCGTGCCGCGCGGCTACACGCGGCATGGACTAGCTAGTTCGGATTAGGCTTCTAATCCGAACTAGCTGTATGCCTCGTTCCACGTTCCGAGGCGTACAGCTAGTTCGGATTAGAAGCCTAATCCGAACTAGCTAGTCCATGCCGCGTGTAGCTGCGCGGCACGGGATCCGAACTAGCCGGCATTTAAAAATGGCGCCGGCCAGCTTCATGCAAATGAAGCCCGGGAAATTCAAATCCCGGGTTTCATTTGCAACTGCGGATGACTACATTACCCCCGCTAGTTCGAACTAGCGGGATAGTGTAGACATACCCCATGATAAGTGTAACTTCACAGAGATTGGGTTTAGTAATACTATATGGATAAAAAGGGCCACAATCTTTGGGTATTGTTCTCCTTTCTAGTTGGAGGTCCATACTTATCAGTTGTTCTTTCAGCTTATTTGATAAGTCCCATAGTAATTACTGGGAAGCCCAGCATATGTTCTGCTGAAGTAAACATGCCAAATAAAACATTTACAAATATTTTGTTTAGTGCACAACATAAATGTATTTACCTTACCACAGCAGAATCTCTCATGTACTTAAATAGACAACAATTACCAGGTCAGTTAGAAGTTCTTATAAGATATTTGTAACCTATGAGATAATACTTTGCACTTCTACAGTGTTTTTTGTCTGAGGAGTTCAAAATTCTTTATAAGCATGAATTAAGTTATCCTCACAAACCCCAGTGCAAAGTACAACATCCCTTATTTCTCCATAAGTGGAGAAACTAAGGTACAGAGAGGATAAGAATCATACATATCATCAGGAAGATAGTAAATAGCAGATACAAAAATACAACTTAGAAGTCCTCATTTAAGGCCCCTTCCCTAATAAAAATGGACATATTGTATTGTTAACCGGTATGAAAAGGTTGGAATAGTTTTTTTTTTTTTGTCTTATGTCTTTTACCTATTTGCTAACTAGTGTCACTGAGGTGGAAAAAAGACAAATGCTACTGGACAGAATGAATTAACTAACCTGACCCTAGGGTGGTTAGCACATTTCCTAGTTGGATAGGATTTTGCAAAGCTTTCATGAGCTTCCAGTACCATTTCTCCCAACTGCAACCTCCCTGAACCTCCTTGATTGAATGCAGCTTTTATTTCACTGTTTCTGTTTGGAGAAGTACAAAGAATTCTTGTGTTTTTTCAGCACAATCTCTGCCAGAGTCCGAGGGATTTGCATATACCAGCCTCTAGAGTTTAAATAAGAATGCCCTAAAATAACAAGGATGGTTTTAGAGTTTTGGGAGAGCTGTCCACAAACAGAAAGCATCTTTGGCAGCTTACACTGTAAATGTTTCTTTATTTACTAGGCAAATCAAATGAAACTGTTAGTGAGTATAAACTGTAAAGAAAATACTCAAAGGAAAGTGCAGATGAAATCAGTGTCTGTGTGATGGGACTGCTGCCAGTTTTTCATTTGACCACTTTTTACTTAGCTCCTTTAAACAAATCTGAATCCTTTTCACTCCTAACATTTCAAAATAACTCAGCTTTATGCAAAATAATGAGAGCAGAGCACCAGAGAAGGCTCATGTGAACCTTGCTCTGTTTTCAGACAGCACCAGGCGTACAAATACTCGTTTCAGTCTCTAGCTACATTTTGGTAGACATGAAACAGAGAAGGCCAGATTCCCTTGTGGGGCTTGTCTGGATCAATAACCATGGTTGGTTCAGAAAGGTCTTCTTTAACTTCTGCGGCCATACTCGGAGATGACATGCTGAGGGAGAGAGGCAACAGTTTGACAGGGGACAGCTTTATTTGCACAAAGCTGCCAGGCTAAAATCAGCTGAACTGCAAAATGATGTGCACTTTGTTCAGACAAAGAGATGGAAAGTTACAACAGGCTGTGCATAGTGATTGCTATTTTATGGACTTTTTTATGCCACTCATCATTCTAATAACTGGCTGCCATCTATATATTAATGAATTTCTCCTTGATACACTTGTGTGCAGTAGGGAAATATAATTAATCCCTACTTTACAAATGGAGAAGTAGGCACAGACTAAGCTCATGAGTTGTGTAAGGCCATACAGGATGTTTGGAGTAGAACCCAGATTTTATAAATCCAGTTCTTAATCACAAGCCTGCCCTGCCTTCTAAATTGATCTATTAGAACATATGTTCTCTGCCTACTGACTTCAGCAAGAACAAGATCAAATCCTAAATAGGTTTTCATTTTGCTCCTCCAACTTCAGCTATTTAGGCCTCAATGAGCACTGCTGCCCTGATTGTTATTTGGTTGTTGTTCCCACCTGTATGGCACCAGGCATTTGGATGTTGTGAAAATCATTTATCTCGACTTTTCTGCAATGTTATTTGTTATTGTTGATGGATTTTCCAGAATGTGAATTTTGATATTTCTCCCCTCATAAGCAAAAGCAAGCGTCTCTGAAAACTAAAAGATACATTAGCATATTGAGCCCTGGTCTACACTAGGACTTTATTTTGAAATAACACCTCCCCCCCCCCCGAAACCAGAGGTCAAATTTATAAGTGGAACGTCCACACTACCAGACCGGTTATTTCAAAATAACAAGCTGCGGGATGAGAAATCTGTACTCTTGCTTTTCATCAGAAGTCATGCTAATTCCATAATTCCAAAATAGTTGTTTCAAAATAACAGTAGTGTGGATGATCTGGTGCCACTATTTCAAAATAACTACTCCCCAGAGTCATTCGAACTAATTACTCCCCAGTGCTTCCAGGGGATCTAAGTCCAAGGTAGTGTGTCCACATTAATGGAGCTTGCCTCGGACTAATTTCAAAGCTTCCCCATAGTATGGAAATGCTGGTTCAAATTTGTTAAATCAGGAGTTATTAAGTTGAATTTACTAATTTTGAAATAGTTTCCTAGTGTAGACATGGCCTTAGAGATATAGCTGGGTCTGGATGCCCATCCTAAGTCCAAAATTCTGTACATGTGCTATTAGTACAGGCTGCCTAGAATTCTGGCTCTGCAGAACTAACTTAGGTAGCAGTATTAAAAAGGGACATTGGGTTCAGGGATAACCTTGAACAAAAATAATATTTATATCAGAGCAATTGACTTTGTTTTCCCCAGAGATATACCCGAGTTAAGACATAACTTTCAGATCTGGATCTCACATTTTCCCAGAGTTAAGGCAATTCAGAGCCAAAGTTTTCCAGTACTGGTCAGTGATGCTTTTTGATTAATTTTGGATCTGGAGTGTAATTTCCCCATAGTTTGAGTGTTCTTTGATCTTGACTTTTGGTTTGGGACTATGTCTGCCCAGAGTTGACCATATTGTCATGCTCTATGCTGAACTGAGATTTTCCTTTCCAGTGCCCAGCTTTTCCTTTAATTTTTTCCTGCACTAAAAGTTGTGGTCTTCTATGATTTCACACATTAATTTTGTGGAACTTAGTAGCTTGCTTTAAAAAGAGCAGTATGAGTTCACTGTTGGATCAAAATGGAGGAGATCGTGGGCTGTGTGAAAGTTGGGGAAATGAAGCCTTGTTTAAACAAGGGTATTTTGGATCAGTTTTCTAGCCACTTTTGATAATTAAAACAATTATACAAAAGTGATGGGGTTTTCCCCTTTTGAAAATCTCAGGGAAGACACTCTGGGGCATGGTGGAACAAAAGAAGACAAGCCTGTGAATGTGGGCTAATGGGCCTAAGGAATGAATGATCTATTGTACTGGGAACCCCCTGTTCTCTTCTGATTTGCATGATCAGTGTCCACAACTATTTTTCTGCTGTTGCTTTATTATTTCCAGGGGCAGGTGATTTACTGTGGCTGTGGAGAGCAGGAATGAGCACCAAGGCCAGGTCAGCTCTATTCAGACCAGCTATGAGCATGTAAAGGTGGGCAGATGAGGAGGATAAGGCTGTCGGTGCCAACAAGAAAGCTAGAGATAGTAGGTCCTTTGGAGGAGCAAGAGGGAACAGAGGCATGAGGGGAGGTATTGCAGATAAGCTTATTTATATCTGCTATCTTGATGCAGTGTGGAGAGGACGACTTCTCGGTGTTCCAAGAGTTTAATCTGAGATAACTGAACCGTTTGCTTAGCATGGACATTGAGTTCAGGGGCACGTTCACTGGAATTCAACTAAACTGATATGGTAAAAGATTATTAAATCATGCAGCAGCTCATCACAGAAAGAACCCCAATAAGCAATATTTCTAAAGTGCTTTAAATCATATTGTTGTTACCCGGTCATATTTATGAACCAGAAGAGATTCTTGCTGCTTTGCTGTTAAACGCATGAAAGAATGGCCTGTTTCTGTCCAAGTGAGTAATGCCTTTGCATTGGAAACGACACAGCACAAAACCTGAACACAAATGCCAGGTTCTCTTGCTTTCTAATTCCCATCTGAAATTTTACAGAGTAGCAGCAATAAAATATTTAAGGGAGTATCTTGAAGACTTGCTTTAATTCACAACTTTGCCCTTTCCTTCGTCATATATCTCCAGTGTATCTATTTCCACCCCTTCAGGCAAAGTATCAAACACTGCCTATCTTATGGTATCAATTCACTCCCATGTTCTGCCAGCCTCTGCCAGTAGAAATGCAAAGTGCAGGACCCTGGTGGTTTACATTGTACACAGACCACAGTGGAAGTTCACAGTGGAACAACCCTGCTTCTTTAAGAGGTCCCGAGATGGAAAGCACTGCTCCAAAACTGGTTGGTACTCACTGGAGAGGACATGGCCAGGGCACCAAAGAAAGATTCTCATTCAGGACATCTGCCATGCACCCCCAAACACTTTAACATTGCTCTCCCTTGGCAGAACTCTAGGGTACACGTGCCACTGCCCTTGCCCAGGAATGAATCACCTTCCTCTTTTGGACACAGCTGCTGGCACTGAGGGACACAATTTGTATTCCCTCTGTCATCTGTGTTGAACACAATGACTGCATATGTTAGAACTGTTGCCAAAGACTATGGCTTAAAAGACTACCATTGAGCTCCTCCCAAATCCTCTTTGCTTCCAAAGTTTCTCCAATATTATCTCTGAGGCTCACAACCCCAGTATCATTGTTTAACTTCTCCCTTTCTCCCTACATCCACACACACCTACATGGATTCCAAAATATGTATGAGCATGCACAAAACTGAAACCGTGTGTGCATGCAGCTATTTGCTTGCAGCATCTGTGTGTGCATGTTCGTGCATATTTTGTGGATACAGCTATGGGATTATGTTAGAAAATTTAGCCCACAGGATTGTGGCCATTGGGATCAGAGACTGTAATAATAAAATAATAATAGAAAGTTTGCTCCTTCCTCCAGTCAATTATCATCTAGTTCATGAACGAAGAAACAAACAAAATGGGAAAGTCCACTGTTTCTCCCAATGAGTAAAAGAGATTTTTGCCAAGAAAAATTCATGTACAAATCAGAAAATGTACAAATCAGACAAGTAGCATGGGGCTGGATCTATTGAAATCAATGGAGATAGCAGTTGTTCAGTTCCTGCAAGATAAGGCCATGAAATGCAAGATTTGGAAGCTATAATAATTTAACGTTTGAAATCATAGCCCAATCATGTCAATATGAAGAAAGCTGACACATTTTCTGCCCATCTTTCTTATGGCTCTGTCTTTTTACAGCCAAATAAAGTAATTGTTACCTTCTTAGAGAGAAACACGTCATTTAAAAATAAGTACTAAACTGAAAGTTTTAAATTTCCCTGTTTTCACTATTTATTAATAAGATGGTGTCTAAACAGTTAGAGCCCAAATGTAAAGCTTTTAAAATCTTATTAATGCTACAAATGTTTTTATTATAGATTTGTAAACATAGATGTACACACACAAATGAATTTTTTCATGTGATTTCTGAGTGCATATGTGTATAAATACATACACAAATATATCCATAACCATATCTTTAGAAAAACATCACATTAAAAGAACATGAAGGTTGCAAAGTCAAAATTTGAAAACAACACAACTATAGCTGCTTGTGCAACCTTAATTCTGCTATCTTGTGTCTATGAATTATGATACAGACTTTACATTCACGATCACTACCATTTTTCCCACAGGACCCCTCAGTGTACAAAATGGCCCTAGATGGGAGATGAATCTTGGTTGTGTATATTGAAACCGGCTGTTGCCTGTAGGATTCCTGCCTCATTTGTTGCTGAAGCTAGAAGGTATGTAGTAAATGAGCCAGAGGACTACAGGAAGAGAAAGGACTAGTCTGTCCTGGTCTGTACTAGGGAGTTATTTTGAAATAACGGGCTGGTTATTTTGAAATCTGTACTCCTGTTTTCCTTGGGGAATAATCCTTATTTTGAAATAGTTATTTCAAAATAGCATTCGTGTGGATTCTCTGCTATTGCTATTTCAAAATAACTACTCCCAGAGTCATTTGAACTAATTACTTGCCAGTGCTTCCTAGGGCTCTAAGTCAAGGTAGCGCATCCACAATAACAGAGCCTGCCTCAGACTAATTTCAAGGATCCCCCATAGTGGGAATATGCTATTTCAATTTTGTTATTTTGGGTGTGTGACGGGTCCACTGGGCCCCACGCTACAGCCAACAAAGCCTCCGCTGCTTTTCCGGCAGGCTGGGGAGGCTACACGGGGAGGAGAGGCCGCGCTGCCAACCAAAGGCACAACGCCCGGATGCGCGGGCTATGGGGGTTGGGGGGACTGAGCTGGGGAGAGTCCAATATGGCGGACATCAGGACACTGGCACGGTGGGATGTCAGGCCGGTGTGTCAGATGGTGGGCCCCTTCAAAAGGGCTGCAGCCCATGGAGTGAGGAGGAGGCAGGAGAACCGTGGGACTCCCAGAGAGACGGAGGGACACCCCAACCCAGAGACAGACTGGAGTGATGGCCGCCCCTAGAGGACCGCGGCTACATCGAGAGGGAAGAAGCCTCAGAGACTCCAGTAGGAACCGTGGGAGGGGAGTGGAACGATAAAGACAGTGAAAGAGAAAGGAAGCAGCCCAGGGCAGGCCAGTATTGGTGCCCATGGGCTGACAAGTTTCGGGAGAGCACCCTGTCAGCCAGGTAGGGGGCTATCCATCTCTACCCCTTAGGGCCCCGGGCTGGAAGCCAGTGAAGAGGGAGGGCCTGGGTTCCCCTTACCTCCTTCCAAGTGGAGGGAGTGCTCTTGCCCTATACGTTCGGGCAACAACCAACCTACCATAACAGACTATTGAACTTTATCCCTACGGGGAATGGCGAACTCACAGGAGTTTGGGATGACTTTAATGGGGTAGGTCACCCGGGACGCTGCCCAAACTCATGAATAGGGGCACCTGGCCAAACTGAACTGCCACTGGGTGTTATTATTTCTAATTTACCTATTCCAAAATAATTTCCTAGTACAGACATGCCCTCTCATGGTTAAGAGAGCTGAATATTCTCCTGGGGAATTTGATTCGATTCCTGCCTTTGCCACAGAATTCCCATTTGGTGCTCTTAAAACCAAACTCTTCAAAAGGGATCAGTAATTGTGTACTCATTTTTTGGGTGCCTGACTGAGGCCCTGGGTAGTGAAGTTTTGAGCACTCACAGCTGTAGCAGAAATCAATGGGAGCCACACTTTGATCATATAAAGTGCTGTGTAATACAACATATTCTAAAAGATCAGGCTTTATTTGGGCACCCAAAGTTGGTGGATGCTTTTGGTCTTTGATTTATAAAATGGGATAATAATACCCTTCATCTTACAGGAGTATTGTGAAAATAAATTCATTCATATTTGTGAAGCACTCAGATATCAGCCTGATGAGTGCCCTAGAAAAGCCCACAAGGATATTAATAATTCTGTCTTCAGAGCAGAGTTTGGTAGGCAGTAAATAAGGCCAGGAGCCACACATTGAACAATGAGAGTATGTCAAAATATTAAATTGCTGTTCATTAATAATTTATCAGCCTCCACTCTGCATACCGGATGAGGCAGGGGTTGTCTGGAAAAAAAACAATATGTGATCATGAAACTGAGCTCCACCATACACCAGGGCTGGGCAAGATACTGCCGGGGGGGGGGGGGGGGGGTGGATCTGGCCCACCTAAGACTTTGATCTGGCCCCCAGACTGCATCTGACCATTTTCTATTTATATCTTGCTGCCTGTGCCACTGAATTACCAGGCTTAGGCAGCAGGACCCTATTTAAATGGCTCACAGTCATGATGCTACCCTGACAGCGTCCGGAGCCACAAGCCTTTGAAACAGCCACAGCAACTCCAGGCAGCTGCCAGGCAATGCAGTAGCAGTGGGGACTGGGAGTCGCAAGCCCTTTTCTGTGCTTTTAATTCAAAGCCGCCAGCCCCAGACAACTCTGGGGGGAAGGCTAGTTCCCAGCTTCACCCCTCCCCAGGCTTCAGCCCTTGCGGAGGTGAAGCCAGCCTGTCACCCTGTAACAAAATTCATTAAATGGCCCCCCTGCAAAAATTATTGCCCACCCTGATATACACACAAACGGGGGACAAATTAAAGTTGTACAGACAGTCTTAATTCTGGCATTTCTTAACCTCTCAGTATTTCACCTTGCAACCTTAAGACTTTTTAAAGTTTTTGTCTGTGATTTATTATAGACAATATGTATATGAACAAGTGTCTGTTTATGTGTGTGTGTGTTAAATAGGTTTTTTCATATAGCTCCTTTGTCTGAAGACTTCTACGGTGCGTCTATACAGCATCTGAAACAAAATACAGGACTATGTAGCACTTTAAAGACTAACAAGATGGTTTATTAGATGATGAGCTTTCGTGGGCCAGACCCACTTCCTCAGATCAAAGAGTGGAAGAAAATAGTCACAACCATATATACCAAAGGATACAATTAAAAAAATGAACACATATGAAAAGGACAAGCCAAATTTCAGAACAGAAGGGAGATGCGGGGAGCGAGGGGGTAAATGTCTGTGATACCATTATCTCACAGACATTTACCTCACACACCCCCCCCCCCCCGCATCCGCCTTCTGTTCTGAAATTTGATTTGTCCTTTTCATATGTGTTCATTTTTTTAATTGTATCCTTTGGTATATATGGTTGTGACTATTTTCTTCCACTCTTTGATCTGAGGAAGTGGGTCTGGCCCACGAAAGCTCATCATCTAATAAACCATCTTGTTAGTCTTTAAAGTGCTACATAGTCCTGTATTTTGTTCAAGCTACACCAGACTAACACGGTTACATTTCTATCACTATTATACAGATTTTGAAACTCAAAATAAGATACGCAATTTGCACTATGCAAATTGCGTGGCTTATTTCAAGTCTATTTCAAAATAGCTTATTTCATCATTTGGTGCTGTCTACACAGTGCCAAATTTTGAAATACAGCTCTATTTCAAGCCATCTCTTACTCCTCGGACAATGAGGTTGACAGGGACGGCAAAATAGCAAATCCTCTATATTTCAAAATAGCGGACGTGTTCAAAAGGGGTAGCTGTTTTGGGATACCTTTGGTATCCCGAAATAACTTTGCTGTGTATATATACCCCTAGTGGGCTAACAAAACCTAAAACTACAAATTCAACAAGCTTTAAAAATAAGGTGATTTGGGTTAACTAGAAAGCAAAAGAAGAGACATGGAGGCTGGGAAGGAGAAAGAGGATGTTGCCTCTGCTGTCCAACAAACAGAGAGACCTATAATTCCTTAAAGAATAAAAATGAAAATTAAAAAACATACAGAAGCTGGAAAACTGATCTGAAATATGAGAACTCTGTCAGCACATGATCATCTACCTGATAAGCCCAGCCTACGCCCTTTGTGGTGGAGACCCTCAAAGCTCACCATTGCCATAAAAGGGCACAGGCAGGGGAAAAGGCAGACTGCAAAGAGGGACATAATATGGCAAGGGGGAAATAGCTGTAGCTGACAGGAGAGTATAGGGAGCAGAACAACTCCTATTGCCACCAAGGTGTGTGAGGGCTGAGAGCTATGGAAAAGGGTCTATATACGCTTAAATTCATGCATTAGCCACGTGCTTTAGAACCATTTAAAATGGGAAAGTGTTTTCTGGAGAAGTTTTTATAGCGAGCTGGGCTGTAAAGGAAAGACCACTGCATGGAGAACGTTTGTTTAATGGTTAGACCTGCATGTGGTGAAGAAGGGATCAAGTCCTAGTTCTGTCACTATCTTGCTGTGTGATTTTGAGCAAGTAATTTAGGCCAATTTTGCAAATAGGGAGGCCTAAAGTTACACACTAAATCCATTTAGGCTCTTAATCAGTAACCTCGTATTCAGAGAGGCCATTTTAGGGTACTTATAGAAAGTCACTAGGCCTTGTGCTCCTAAGTCACATAAGCACTTTCGAAAATCCTACCCTAAGTGTCTACATATGGAGTTAGCAGCTTAACTTTGGGCACCCAAGCCTGAAACTGGTGGCTTTTAGCTGTACGCTCTCTTTGTGTCCAGTTTCCTAGCTAATGGATCTACTTCTCAATGACTTCCCAGGTTATTCTGTGAATTAATTGTTGTTGTAAAAAAATTGGAGGCAGCTGCAGGACCTCAGACCAAATCAACCTGATTTTAAGCCATTAATAAAATGCAGATAACCTTACTCCCAGCCCTTCACTTTAACCACTAGCCATTGCTTCTTTCATGTCCAGATTTATTTCTCTCTATTGCACTCCAACAGTTCAAATTTTTTATTTTCCTATAAAAAATGTACTTAACAATGTCAACTTTCAGCAAGAATTCAGAAAAAAACCCTAAAAAATGAGCCACCAACAAAATGACGATGAAAGTAGGTCTGAGCAATACAGTACCACCAGATTCTCCTAGCAGTTGAAATTTACCTTATACCCCCATGCACCCTCCCCCACCACTTTGAGAGGGCAAATAATTGCAGGTGACATTTCTTGCCTGTTGAGCTTGATGCATCTGAAAATGTAATTGGTTTCATTAGGATATAGAAAGCCCTGGTTCCTTCCTAACTACTTGCAATTAGAAGTAACAGTACCAAGTTCTACTTGCTTACTCATCTGGGATATTTTTTGTAATGCATGAGTCATTATATTTTTAAATCATCATCCCGTTAAAGGGAGGGGCAAAATAAACAGGGATAGATGCAGCGGTTACTAAGTAACAAATCCTTCACCCATTACTTTCCAAACCAGTCCATGATCATTGATAGTTCCCACTCACAAAGGACATTTTGACCAGTACTACTTTGCTGTCCTAATTACTTCTGGTTTAAGCCAGTGTGACAGAGCAGGTGGGATGGAGCAGGTTAAAGGGCTTGGTGGAAGGGGAGAGAATTGAGAAGTTTAGAGAGCGGAGGAGTTTGGAAAGAGAGAAAGACACCTGAGAAGGAGACCAGAGGAGCCAAGAGAACAGCATTGGCCTTGTTAAAGACTACAGGGGGACAACAAACCCCAAATCAAGGCAAGTGAGCCATATACTGTGACTCCTAGACTGTGGGACAGTGGGCTGAACAGGGGTCAGGGGCCCAGGAGTGGGACTGACCCTGCCACACCAAATTTTCAGGGCATAGCACTCATTGGTAGACACAGCTTTGTGCACGCTCCCTTCTGTTCATAAGAGATGGTGCTGATTTGTGCGAGTCCCAGTTGTGCTCACAATAAGCACAACTCAAGCCTGGATAGTCTTTTTGCAGACACAAATTGCAGTTGGAAAAACTGTGTATTCAAGTGGTTGCGTGCACCAACCTGTGTATGTACATGCAGGTACAATCTGTGTTGGCCCCAAAATGGATGGTCAAGACTCCTCTGAAAATACGTGCCTCCAGGCTACTTTTACCCCAAAGTTTATTGTCACTAAGGACTAGATTATGGCATCTATGCCCCAGCTTTGTATCAGGGTCAA
This sequence comes from Pelodiscus sinensis, assembly GCF_049634645.1. Classification (NCBI taxonomy): domain Eukaryota; kingdom Metazoa; phylum Chordata; order Testudines; family Trionychidae; genus Pelodiscus; species Pelodiscus sinensis. The sequence goes on from NC_134712.1 coordinate 107,375,910, forward strand.
AGCAGTGCTGCACTGCCCTAGGACAAGTATGGGGGAGATCATGTTATAAGCATGACATGGTCTCTCTAAGGATTTCTTAGCACGCGTGTGTAATCTGGTCCTTCCTTAGACTCTTCCCTTGTGCACCAGTCCCACTCCATGGACTGGTGCAGTGAGTAGAGCCATACTCCCCTCTTTTCCATCCTATTTTCAGCTTCTTGCCCCCTAGGATAATAGCAGAAGAGAATCATTGCTGGTGAAATTGCTGTTGTGAGTGGTCCTCGCACAGCTGTGCAAAAGATGGGAAGAGGCTCCTTGCATGCTCTTGTGCATTCATACAAGGGCAGAGGACAACCTAGGGCCCTAGCAGAGATGCCTCTCTCCCCCTGCATTTCTGTGCAAAGGAGATATAACAGACTGATGTATGGTAACTGTCAAACCTGAGTTTGAATTCTTGTTCCCTTTTGCACTTTCAAAGGTTTAACCAGCTCTGTGCATTCTCCCTTTGCTCATAAATGATTCCTACAGGCCTGCTGCTCTGCTGCAATTCATCAGTTCCATGCAGTGTTGCCCAAAAGCATCCATTTGTTGTTGTCATAAATCTGTTGTGCAGCTTGGCCTTCTTTGTGTGATGTTCTCTGGGATACCTGCGAGATCTTTCCTGAGTCACAATATACAAACAGAAAATAGCGTTGAGGGCCTTTTCCAACCATACCGCACATTAACTGCATAATTGTGGATCAATGTTTTTTCAGCATGTGCACCTAAGTGCCTTTCCTGCTAGCAGCTGTAATTAATGATCAGTGCACCTGTAGATAATGTTCTCCAGAAGAGATGCAGCTTGTGATTTGTAACATGAGATCCAGGTCAGTTAGTGCTGTTCAAATTGATACCATCTACAGTCTATACACCTTTTAATTAGGACTGGGTTCACCATTTGTCACTTTTCTACAGCAGATGTTGCCTTAGAGTCAGGTTAGAATAGAGAGTAAAGGCAGAAGCAGTCCTAGCTCTGTTACTCACTTGCTCTTGGAGCTTGTCTGTGCTTCAGGTTTGCCATCCTTAAAATGGGTATAATAACTAGGTGCAAAGATGGAAGTGTGGTACTAGTTTATTGGCACCTTTGCATTGTGTTCTATGCTCTAGTGGTGGGGCAGCTTCCCCATTTGGGCCATGGAGGGGGAACAAGGTGAATCTTTGCTTTGGCAAAACATGCTGGCCTTTTTCTTTTGTATCCCTGAGTTCTTGATCAAGTGGTGTTCTTCATCAAGTGGGGGCTCCACTTCAGGTGGCAGTGCAGCTCAGTACCATTGATCAGAGATTTTGCTACCAGTGTCCGGTCAGCGTGCGTGTGTGCAGTAGCTGTCTCATAAGAGTGCTGATGTTTCTTCTAGCACTAGTGTCTCTACCCCATAACAAAAAAAATTTAGATGTAAGGATTTAGGATAGTCCTTAAGTGAGTTTGGTAGCATAGTTTAAAAAAAGTCTCTTTCTCCCAATCCCCACAATCCATGATAAGGGATGAAAACAAAGATGGCTGGCTCACTAGCTTCTCCAAAGTGTGTGTCTTGCGAGGATACCATGCCCAGCTCAGATGGCTATTTACTCTGTGTCTGCTGCCTGGGGGAATGGTATATCCCTCAGAAAATGTGCTCCTTGTAATAACCTAAAGGCAAAAGCAAGGGGAGATAGAGCTCTCTTCCTCAGGAAGGAAGCTTTGACTGCCACAACAGAATCCAAAGAAGGGCTCCTCAGGGACCATATCAGTAGACCAAGTGAGTGTGTCCTCCTCAGAGCACCAAGTAAAAGAGCCTCATCCACGCCAAGCCGAGCACAATTAAAAAAGAAATGGTCTCCAGCAAGATCCATGGCCTTACTACTGATCTGCATTACAGTGAGCACCTTCGATCAACCAGGCCCCTACAGCACCATGCACCAAGGATTGCCTGCCGCCTAAGTTAACGAATCAAGTAGCAGGCACCGTTCAGGCTCCTCCTTCTGTTCCATGGCACAGACAATACCTTCAAAGGGAATGGCACCGTGTCGGGAGCTACAAACCATGGTACCTCCTCTGGCACCGATGATAACAGCACAGGGCATAGAACAACCTATTCAAGACACCATGGTGCCAAAAAAGGCCACACAGATGTTACCGGCAGGGGAAGATGACCGTTTTGTGGGGCCCAGGGCAGCATAATCTTGTGGGCCCCCCCTTTGCCACGGTGCATGCGCGGGGCTTTTTGAAGCGCGGGGCCCGGGGCGGCCGCCCCGCTCGCCCTGCCGTATATCCGCCCCTGGTTACCGGCACCAAATGAGCATACCCTACTCCCCCAGTTCCTTCTCTACAGTGGAGCAGTTGAGTCTTACTCCGAAGTAGAGGGGAGGAAGGGTGAGTATTGGAGCACCCACAGAGGCTATGTTTACACTTTTTTTTTTTTGCAGAAGAGGAAATGCAAATGAAGCGCTCATTAGCAAATTGCATGCTCTCATTTGCATATTCTCTTTCGATCCTTTTTGTGGAAGAGGTTTTCGCGAAAAAACCGCTGTGTACACAGGGCCATTTTTTAGAGAAAAAAACCCTTTTGTGCAAGATTCCATTTTTTGAGGAATAAGGGATCTTGCACAAAAGGGGTTTTTTTTTGTTTGTTTGTTTTCAAAAAACGGCCCCGTCTACACTGCATTTTTTTCCCCACAAAAACCTCTTCCGCAAAAAGGATCGGAGGAGAATATGCGAATGAGAGCGTGAGATTTGCTAATGAGCGCTTCATCTCAAAGAACCTCAGTTACTGCACAAGGTGAATAACCTTCTCTCCTTTGAGTAGTAATTTTGCGTGCGCTCCACTTCAGATGAACGTGGAGCAATGCCCTCATGCAGATGGAAGGTGCCACTTGGCCTAAATTAGTGTCTGCACGTGAGCTAAGCGTGATTGAGTAATGGTTGGTGAAAGTGTGTGCGGATGTCTGTATAGCTGCCCTGCATATGTCAAGAATGAGCACATTGTGCAGGAATGCTGCAGAGTTACTACAGCCCTTGCTGAATGTGTTCTGACGTCATTGGGGCTTTAGTGTTGCATAAGGAGTAGCACAAGTGGATTGTTGCATAAGGAGTAGCACAAGTCTGATATCCATTTCAACAGACTTTGAGTTGATATAGCTGTGTCTTCCAACCTTCAGTTGTTGATATGAACAGTCTGGGGAGATGTACAAAAGGTTGTAGTCCTGCCTAAGTAAAACACCAGGGTGCAGCAGACATCTAATGTGTGTAATGTCACTTCTTGAGGGTGGTTGTGTGGTTTAGGGTGGAAAGTGGGTAGGTGAATTGGCTTGTTAAGGTGGAATGATGATATTTTGGGAATGAGTTTCAGGGGAGTCCTCAGAGTCACTTTGTCCCTGCAGCATATTGTGTATGGGAGTGAGCTATCAGTGTCCCAATTTCATTCAGTCTTCATGCCAATGTAATGGCTAGTAGTGTTATTTTCATTGATAAATGGAGCATTGATCAAGATGCTAATGGTTTGAATGGTCTTTTGGTTCAGCATTTGAGTACTAGGTTTAAGTCCCATTCTGGAGTGGGTTCACAGATGTCCAAGCACATGATTTATAAACCTGTTACGAATTTCTTTGCAGTTCAGTGGACAAATACTTCTGAAGCCAGTCCTCCTTTCTTTAAGTACAGTGTGTACTCTAGGATCAACAGGAGTGGGGTTTGATTTCCCAATATTTGTTTCTAAACCAAAAGGAAAATGTCTTTCCTTTTTGGAGGTAAGATACCTTATAGATTGTAAAGCAGTGGATCCATATGAGAACCTTAGATAGACAGTTGTTATAATGAAAAATGGAGACACAAAAGGTTTTAATAAATTGCTTTGGAGTTTGCATACATCTCTCTCTCTCTCTCTCTCTCTCTGTGTATATATATATATATATATATATATATATATATATATAATATTTTCACATGTAAATGCCCAACAATGCAAGTTTTGTTTATCACTGATCTCACATTAACTGTGAATTAAAGCTTCACTTCTATAAAGATTTAAAGAAAGAAATGTAAGATCCTATCTTATGTTTAGTTTACAGCATATGTAACCCAGGCCTCTGAGCCTAACCATGGCATTAAGATCCCACAGTTTCAAAAATAAGCACACGTAAAAAAAAAAAATCTTGACAGGCTGTCCAAAGGAATACTTTAGAGTACAGTGGGAGAGTGAGGGGGTGTTTGTCTTTCATTTTGATGGACTGCCTAGCAACACAGCAGTACCACTCCAAGTATCAAAAAGTTCTTTGTGATACAACTGTTTCCACTGTGGTTCTCATCCTTTGGTAACTCTAAGGAAGAGGCGTGAGGGAGAAAGGAAATCAAGAACTGAATGGCATCCAGTCTGACTATACATTATTACAAATCCCACATATGGCTTAGACTGTAGGGGGATAGGAATCTAGCAAGACCTTCTTCTCATCACTAATAATATCTTCTCTGATAGGAGAGAAAATGCAAACCACATTCTGTGAGGCAGAATTTTGGGAAAGGTCTTGATGAATTTTTAGTTACCATAATCTTTAAGCAAAGTGGCAGCTAAATTTCTAACTGCTCTGCAGTGGTTCTCTCTCTTTCTGTCTCTGTGGTTAGAGTGTATGGAAAACCTTTAAACTGCTATGCTTAGTAAGACATGCTCTAAAGATAAGCACTCTTGACATGTTATTGGATTAGAGCTAGGTGCAGTTATCTGTCTACTCTGCTATGAACTCTTGCTTGTGAGCCTTAGTGCAAAGTCTGTTGTTATGATGGAGTTGGGCAGTCTATTGTAGGCTCAAACCTGGCCTTTGGGCAATTGCTTAGCAGATTTCTACATTGCTCTTGTCTCCCCGTGTGAAAATTACATAATCCCTTGAAATGATTCCTTCCACATGACTGCTAGCAAAGCAAGTCAACTACATGTTTCCCCTCTTTCCTAGTGACCAAAATTATTCAGAAATCCATGAATTGTAAAGCAGTGTGATCAGTGCTCAACAAATAAACACAATAGAGCTGGGTGAATGATGTTCATTGGCAATTAAATGTTAAAAGATTGGGTTGGACTGAAACAAAAAATATGACAAATTGAAATGTAAAAAATTGTTTCAGGTCAAACTAAACATTTTATTTTGACAGAAGTGAAGCCTTTCATTTTAATTTTGACAATTCCAACACTTAAAAATAAATTAAAGAAACTTTTGACACAAAGTTGTGGTAATCAAAATAATTGTTGTTGTTTTTGTTAAATGTCAACATAACGTAGTCAGATATTTTTGTCAAGAGGAGCAATTCAATAAAAGTGAGATATTCATAAAACGTGGTGGAGGTGGTGAATCAGTACTTTTTGCCAAAAAAAAAAAGTTTCAGACCAAAAATTTTGCCCAGTTTCACTCCCTAATCCTTTGTTATACTATTATGTTGACTACTAATTGAAGACAGGTTTCCAGAGTGGTCTAGTTCATTACTCTGTTAAAGACTTGTATGTTAGCTCTTAGAATAAGGGATAGAAACTTCATTCTGATAGAAGTGTATATATAAGTCAAAATCATGAAATACTAGGAATCCTGGATTTTAAAACTTTCATTAAAATAAACAAGGAGATCTTTTATAATACATACGTATAATAAATACAGATTCTAAGGCCAAATCAGATTCTATTATTCTAAGGCCAAATCAGGTGAAATCAATGAAAGTTGCATCTGTCTAATAATAGAATTAGCCCATAAGATTTAGGTTTGAGGGTGAAATCCTGTCTCTAGTGAAATCAATGGCAGATGTCCTTTTGACTTAAGCAGAGCTCAGATTTCACCAGAGTAGCTTCGTGAAATTCATTTTGGTTTCCCAGACTCCATGTGATCCGTTTCCCCCTGTTCGCTTCCCATAGAATTTTCCCCCATCCAAGTTTTACTTTGAGTTTCAGATTTGGATCAACAAAAGCAAACCAAACCTCAGCGGGTTTGGAGTTAAAACCATGTAAAGCTCCTATGTTTCATATGCTTTCAATCCAGATCAAAACAGTGGCTCAAGGTTTGCTTGATATTTTTGAACTGCCATGTCTAAAATAAATAACATTGGGATTATATTTCTGCAACACTTCCCGCCCTTACATTTTTTAATCCCCCCCTTCCACCCCCATTGCATAAAGTCTTAAATCACAATGTAAGGAAAGACTTTCAAAGTCACAAGGGAAATGTAGGTGATCATCTTTAAGTAGGAGTTGGGCATCCAATGCTTGTTTATGCCCTTGAAAATCTCCCCCTTCCCATAATCCTTCGAGATAAATCAAGTACCTGTTTTGATTTGGGCAGTAAAGCACCTACACAGTCCAAACTGTAAAATAGCAATAACATAATGAATAACTTGTATTTTGAACACCCCAAAGTTCAATGCTCCTGGATTTCTGGGTTTTGATAATTGTTTGTGTATTCCCCCATATAGTGTGCTAAATGCTATACAGACAAACAGGAGACAAGGTTCCTGACCCAAAGTGCTCACCATCTAATGGCTAAATTGCATTCCCCCGCATGAGTGAACAAACGGGAGAGGGCACTGAAGGCCTCCTTCACACATCAGGTGCATGCACTGAGTACATTTAATTCTTACATGAAGCTATCAATCCTAGCACTTCTAAGCATAGGGATGTGCAAGAAAACTGGATCTGGTCTGTCTCCTTCCCTATCACACCAGCTGAAAGTACTTACCAGGGACTTAATCCAAAACCAATTAATAATCCAATTAATGGGAGTTATTCCTTGACTTCAAGGGGCTTTGGCTCAGGCCCCAGTCCCAGTAAGGTTTGTATTTTGTGCTTTTGTCAAGGGAGGGCTATTGATTATATTGCCAGGAGAGCTCTGAGAGGAATTATCAGGAGCTGTACATAGATAGGAGGAACAAAAGCCCAGCTAGAAGCCAGCAGGACCAGAGTCTCTGGGCATGAACCTGCAGCAGAGCTCCCCCCCCCCCCACACACATTCACCAGCAGTGGCAGGCAAAGTGGCCCAGCTTGATCTGGTCTCCTGGTACATTGCTTAATAGAGAGGACAGGACTCTCCTTGAATTAACCAGCAGGAAGTGGAGTGACACACCCAGGGGAGCAGAGTGAGTTGGAGCCGCATTGCTCCACTTCCCCAACCCCGCTTTATCCCCTGGGTTGCATCGCTTGGGGGAGGGAGTTGGGAAAGGGTGGGCAGGGGGTGGAGCAAGGACCGGGCCCTGGGCTAGCAGGGGCAGTCACATGATCAGTGATCCCTGAAGGTCCCCCTCACCAGTTGCCCCTGGGATTTATGATGCTCTCGACTCCCACAGAAATGAAGCATTTGTGTCCCACTCACCTGACGAAAGCCAGTGGCCGTAAATCCCACTGCAGTCCTAATCAGACAATGTAGGTAAGAAGTCAAACCCTTGTAAAAAAAAAAAAAGTCAATGGGTGCTGCAAAACATAATGTGAGTGAAGGGTGACAATTAATTCACATCTTCTTCATTTTACCAGGAATTCTTTTTGTAAAGATATTTTGCCAGCTGTTTTGTTAACAATTCTTTAAGTTGAGCACAAGGGCTTTTAAGCCACTTTAGGATGGGACAGAGTGTTTTCACATACACTGCTCCCCCATGCGGCTTTAGCCCACTACAAAGATAAGGGAACTTAGTAAAATCTCAGAAATGGCTTCAGGATGTAATTGCCCTGAATGTTTGGAGGTGCAAACAACTGGCAGTTGAGGCACTGACCCTGCAGGGAGCTTCATACATATTAATTCTTGTATCTGTCATGAGTTCATCCCAGGATCAGCTCTAGAGTTGGGTTTCATCACAAAAGATTTGCACAGATTCCCCTCATCATCACAAAAGTCTAATCCTCCTTCTTGTTACCTTGTGGAAACTAATTGTGACTTTTAAAAAACATCTGACCAATTTTAAAAGCTGGAGACATTGAGCATGTCTACACAGCAACATTATTTTGAAATAACTAGAGTTATTTCAAAATAACTTAGTCCACATCTACGCAGCCAGCAGTTATTTCAAAATAATGTCAAAATTTTGTCAATCTGGAGGACTTCTTACTCCGACTCCTGTAATCCTCATTGTACAAGGAGTAAGGGAATTTGGAGGAAGAGAGCTCTATTTTGAAATAAGTGCTGTGTAGATGCTCCCAATTTCAAAATAAGCTATTTTGAAATAAGGTATGCAGTTGATGTAGCTCAATTTGAGTAGTTTATTTCTAGTCAACCCCTGCTGTGTAGACACACCCTTATAAAATAAACCAATTTTAATTTTTTTAGAAATATATTTTTATGGGAAATAACACTGAAATATTCCTTCAGTTAGGTTCACTACAAGAAAAATTAGACAAAATAATTTTTCATTTTGCTTTTGTGATGTAGTTGGTGTGAAGTGATTTTCAGTCTAGTCACAATTTCCAGGCAAAAATTACAGACTATGTGATGAAAATGGATCTTTAGTGCATGCCATAAAAACAAGTCTTTTAAATGGAAAAACTCCAACATGATATGAACTGCAACCAGTCACCTTCACCTACACCTTCTTTAATATCTGTAACCAAGCAAAACCAAACAAATAAGCCGGAGGCTTCCTTGCAGTCCCATGAATGAAATTAAATTGGATTGAAGATAAATACAAAGTCTTCAAAATTCAAACACTGTGTTCTCTGCTTTGTACCAGCACATACTAATTGTCATGAAATTCACATGTCTATATTGCCACTTGACTGTGCTGCAACTTTCTTAAAAAAATACACCCTCCTCCCTTCCGAGCACGGCAAACTACAGTTTTGTTTACCTAGAGTGCTGGAAAGTATTTCCACGACTGCACTTTAAACTTTCAAATGTAGATAAAGCCAGTATACAGACTTCTTGCAAACACAATAATTCCATTGAGTCCCAAGTGGACAGTAATAATAGGATTGTATTTTTTGGCAACTACATTCAAGTGTGTTGGAATGACAAACATAATTATGTAGCAATAATTTAATAACAAAAATCAGACAAATTAATAAATATTACTTAAATATAGGGAAAAAAAAAAACCCAGGGATTTTAGCACTATGTTGTTCCATGCCTCTCTCTTTCTGGAGGGGACTTAAAACCATAGTTTTCAGCACCTGTAAGAATTAAAGATTCTGTGGTCCTTTAGTAAAAGTAAGTGGTATTAACTCTGTTATATAGGCCAAGTTCCACTTTTACCCAGTTTCGTTTTACCTATCTAAATTTCCTTTATAGTTTCTATTGGGCAAAAAAGTGTTTAGTTTCTAAACTCATCTAATCTGGTATGGAATGTTGTAATGAAGTGTAGAACAGTTGCACAATTCACTTGGAGGTGACTGAATTTCAGAGGTGGATGATAATATCCTTATGTATAGTTTGTACAGCAATTGAAATATGCAATGTAGTATGTTTCTCCACATCCAGCACACTAAGTGATTCTTTTCTTCTGTGTGATCCAGAGAAGCAAGAGATTGGCACAAAATCATAATGACTCAAATCTTCACCTCTAAGGGTATGTCTATACTGCAGAGTTTTGCCGGAAAAACAGCTGTTTTTCCGGAAAATTACACTTACGTCCACACTGCTGTTGCGTTTTTTCGACAGAAAGTTGAAAGAATGGAGGGGGTTTTCTGACAGTGGTAAACCTCTTTCTATGAGGAAAAAGCCTTTTTCTGAAAAAGACGTGTTTGGATGCGGAAGAGAGTGTTTTTTCAAAAGAAGAGGCCTCCAGGAAAAAACACAGGTGCCCTGGTGGCCACTCCATCCACAGTAATCACAACTGAAATGCGAGATAGCATCCAGTCAATGTGGATACTATTTTTTTAAAAAGCAGATCACTTTTTCATTGCACTTTTGCTTTGTAGATGCTCTCTTTTGAAAAAAGTTTTTCTGGAAGATCTCTTCCGGAAAAGCTTCTTCTGAAAGAAGCTTGCAGTCTAGACTTAGCCTAAGTCTCAAAAGTACATTAGAACCTTCAAAAGTAGAACCTTCTACCGCTAGCCCAAAAGTGGCATATAGATACCTCATGTGATTTGCTAGCCATGCAGAATTTCTCTGTCTACTTCCTTAGTGCTGAGGAAGCTGAGCCTTCTGAAATCAAGAGATTGGTGGCATAAGAGGGGCTGGAGTTGCATAGTAAGCTTTCTATATGTTAGCCAATGATGCAGGGTAGCAAGCTCTATCCACACCTGGCTGGTTTTTCACTGTGGTTTTTTACACTAGTTAAATCCATGAAAATGATATGCTGCCTGCCATTGTGTCCTTCGAAGTGTTGTGATCCAAGAAATCAAATTCTCCCTTGATGTGTTCAATTCAACCTATTTGGCAGCCATTAATTCTGTGTCTCCCTTTTCATTACTTATCAGGTTCAGTATTCTTTTGTGTGTGATGAAAAACTTAAGTGGCAGTTCTGATGAAGCATAATTGCTGACATACACTGTGACAGCACAATAGAGATATGCCAGATAGTTATTTTAGATATTGTGGATATCCATATAGAAATTTCATTTAAAAAGCACACATTTAAAAAGTACAGTGTTATTACTTTAATTAGAGTTCACAGCAGACATAAAAATGACACGGCTGAAACAGCAACTACTGTAGCTAGCTGCAGAGAGGAAGTTATGTTCATTTATTTCAAGAACAACTATGAGGAGTCCTGTGGCATTTTAAAGACTAACAAATTTATTAGGGCATAAACTTTTGTGGACTGCAGCTCACCTTATTGATGCAAGATACAGCTAGTTCACTATTTTAGGTACAGTATATGGAGGAAATATAGTTTGCTATCAAAAACAAGCATTTTCTTCTGGTTAAAGCACAGGCCTAATAGAAAAGGTATCTAGGTTCTACTTGCAGTTTTGCCACTGACTTCCCTTGTGAACTTGGGTAAGGGTGTGTCTAGACTACCTAGTTTTGTCGACAAAAGTGGACTTTTGTCGACAAAACTATACCAGCGTCTACACTACCGCTGAGTTCTGTCGACATAACGTCGACAGAACTCAGCAGTTTTGTCGACGCTGATATACCTCATTTTACGAGGCATAACACCTTCTGTCGACAGAACTCTGTCGACAGAAGGTGTTATTGCCTGTAACGTTGCGTCCAGACTACGGAGTTCTGTCGACAAAGCAGCTTGCTTTGTCGACAGAACTCAATGTGTCTGGGCGCTCTTTGTCGACGGAAGTTTTGTCGACAGTATCTGTCGACAAAACTTCCGTCGACAAAACGCGGTAGTCTAGACGTACCCTAAGTCAGGTAACCTCGCCACATGCCTCAGTTTCCCCATCAGTAAAATGAGATTATTAATACACTCCCTACTTCAGAGAGACCTTCTAAGTTTGTATACAAACCTTTTTGAGATTGATGAGAAATGCTATAAAAGTACAAAATATTAATACACAATATGAGTAATCCTCCTCACTGCCTCTTCACCTGCTGCTGCGGCTTTTTCAACAACTCCTGTTGAGGAATACCATTTTGACATCCTTTTCCCCTTGCCATCTTCTTGGTTTTGCTGCTCTGCTAGGGAACAGCACAGTAAATTGTTTCCATTTCAATAGGATCATGTCTCTATCTCTTCTTCTGACCTTCCCCTCCCTCCATGTTGTCATTCTCATTTCGCTCCTATTGTGGTTGAAATGAAATTACTAGAAACATGTTAAGCCTGCTATTTGCTGACAGCACGCCTGGCTAGAGCTCTAACATTAAGCAGAGTGTGCAGATTTTGTTTTAGAAACAAACTTTTTACGAATAGGACCAATTTTTTTAAAATTATGGGTATTTTCCAAAGGATAATCACTACTGACTATGGTTAAGAGATGTTTGATCCCCAAAACATTTTCATTTTGACCTATTGTGTGGGGTTATAGCATTTCATTTTGATTACCTCATGGTACACTGCACCCTCCATAATATGAAATACTGTATTCTAAAGCCTGGATTTTATTTTACAAAACTAAATCAGTGATGTTGAATGAAATAACTAATATTAATGCATTGTTAAGATTGATAAATTGAGTGCTTCAAAGTTAAATTCCAAAATTTGTTTCTATCCCAATGTTAAGTTGATTATGTTGCATATCCTGTATGTTTTATATACAGTAGTTTTAATAATAGGGTGTGTCTAGACTACATGGCTCTGTCGATGGAGCCATGTAAACTAGATTACCCAGCATAGTCAATGAAGCGGGGATTTAAATAATCCCTGCTTCATTAAAATAAAAATGGCCGTCGCGCTGTGCCGACGATCAGCTGATCCAGCACAGCAGTCTAGATGTGGATCTGTCGGCTGGGGAAGCCTTTGTCGACTAATCCCTTATGCCTCGTGAAAAGAGGTTTACAGGATCGGTCGTCAAAGGCTTCCCCAGCCGACAGATCCGCGTCTAGACTGCCGTGCTGTGCCGGATCAGCTGATCGTCAGCACAGCGCGGTGGCCATGTTTATTTTAATGAAGTGGGGATTATTTATCAACGGAGCCATGTAGTCTAGATATACCCATAAAGACTAATACAGGAAAGTTTATATCTAACAAGCATATAATTGTTTATTGTACAGTTAACAAGGATGAAAGTAACTTAAATTTCTTACAGGTGCTGTCATATTGCAAGTCCCCCCCCCCCTCCCTCCCTCCGTGGAAACAAATGACAGGACTATGCAGCACTTTAAAGACTAACAAGATGGTTTATTAGATGATGAGCTTTCGTGGGCCAGACCCACTTCCTCAGATCAAATTGTGGAAGAAAATTGGCATGACCCCCCTTATAGGTGCTTGAGGCAGGGGATTGACGGGGTGGGGTGGGGGAGGTTGCCATATGGCACTGCCTGTAAGAAATGTAAGTGTGGACTGGAATGGAGTGGCTCAGAGCAGAGGCCTGGTGTGTGGAGGGGTGCAGGAGTCAGACAGAGGGCTGGGGTGAGTATGTGTAGGGGGCATCAGGGTTTGGGCAGTCCTGGTTGGTGACCCTGTCCCATGCTGATCCTGTTTTCAGTCAAATGGGAGCAGTGTGGGGGCAGCATCCATAGGCATGGGATGGGAACTAGGGATGCGGAGAATGGGGGTGCTACAGCACCCCGAGCTTCTGGCATAATGCATGGGTTCCTGGTTGCTGCCCTCCGCATCCCGTCTGGGGTTTTGTTCCCAGTCTCAGCTTGGGGTGAAGGAAGGACAGAGGTAAGAAGCTAGATCAGAGCCCTGGCTTCAGCTGCCACTTACTTACTGGTGCATTGCAGTGGGGCACACCGGCTTATTTTCACCTTTGGCTGTTCATAATCCACCATGGTTTTTTCACTCTGAAAAATTATCTTACCTTTGTAAGATAATTTAAAAGTCTTCCCTATAAGGAAGGTAGTCGTGTTAGTCTGTAACTTAAAAAAAAAAAAGCAACTTAAAAATAACAATAGTCCTGTAAGGTGCTATGGAACCATTGTTGCTCCTTATAATGAGACATTGTCTCTAGAGAACATTGAAAACATTATGGGCCAGACTTTGATCTCAGTTACTGCATTGTATATCACTGGAGGTATGCCACAACTAGATTGTTGTAACTGAGATAAAAATATGGGTTACTGTATGTCTCTACATTTAAACAAGGAAATCAGTAAAAGAAAAAAAACATACACACATTCTCTCCTGCTCATTTATGGTTGAAATACCATTCTTGAATTCTTTTACTCTGAATAGATTTTTCAACATGAACACTGCACTAACATTAGTTTTTGCATTTATTTTTCCCTACCTTCTTTAAAGAAAAAGAAACCAGATTAAGAAAAAGCACTACAAAATTGCTCTGAAGATGGATCAGATCCTCATTTGCTGAAAAATTGGCATTGCTCCATTTATGCCATTGACTTCAATGGAGATACACTAATGAGGTTCTAGATAATGATTAATAAGAATACTTTTTATTTATACTTTGGTAATGCCTTTTATCTTAAGCTCCCAAATTGGTTGTCAAACATTCTCTCTGGCTTGTGTCACTGAATTAACTGAGGAACTCACAAGCAATTGTAGTTCAAAACAGTTAAAACCATAGTCAGCTCTGGAGGATATAAATTTCATTATACACTTTTCCACAAATGAGTTGCAAATGTGACAGGTGACAAGAGCAAGCTCAGACCACATTGTTCACAAATATCTCCTCAATCTATATAAGACATATTGGAACTGGAAAGCAGCTGGTGTATACAACACTCTGGCTCACTAAAGAGAAATTGAGAACCATGTGGAAAGTGGAAACTGTTGGCCAGATACTATCTTCCAAAGGGACATATACAAGCTGTTTCTTACCCCTGATGACCAATCTGCTGATGTACCTGATAGGTTAGTAAAAAGAAGGCAATCAAGAATATTTTCCCAATTTGTCATATCATTCTTCATTTTTGTGCTGTATATGAATTGTCCTTTCAATCCCTAATACTCAACAGATTGTTTATATGGTTATATTTCTTATCTCTTTCCACATCATATAGACTTGTCATTTTCCCCTGTTATCACTATGGCTATGTCTATACTAGGTGCTTTGCCAGAAGATGCAATGCAAATGAAGCATAGATTAGCATTTTCTCATGCTTCATTTGCATAATCTGTTCCAATAGGTTTTTGCACAAGATCATTATGCCTCCCCGGGGTTTTTGTGCAAAAGGGTAACGTCCACACTGCTTGGTTTTTTTTTATTCATGTCTGAACCACCAGGCTTTTAGGCATGCAAGGGGCTACTGCATCTCTCCGGTTCAAGCTGCTTCATGTTGTATAATTACATATTATTTGGGCCAGAGAGAAAGTATGAGTGAAAATTACTTTCTAACCTGGTGGTTAGGGCAGTTACACAGCATGGAAGAGGTTCAAGTTCCAGCTCCAACTGAGAATCTTGTCTTTAAAAAGCTAGCCAAGGTTTTGGGCCCTGCCGATGTTCCAGCTGGAAGTAGAGGTTGATGGAGTTTGGTATTTTCTTTGATGCATCTTGCTTATTTATATAGACTGTATAAAGTCCTGCTTCTCCAAATGTAGGAGGAACCCAACCCAAAAGAAACAGTTTCTGAACTTAAACCCAAAGCCTCTTCAGCCAACAGACCTCAAAGCTACTGCTTGGCTTTATTGCTTTTTGCCTCTGCTTCTCTGTGTCCTTTGCACACATGCTCAGAGCGCTGCTACCAGAGCAATGCCTACTCTTACCATTCCCCATCACAAATTGTGTAGCTTATTTTGAGTCAATTTCAAAAGAGCTTGTTTAATAATTTGGCACTGTCTACACAGCACCAAATTTTGAAATAACCTGCTATTCCAAAATGTCCCTTACTCCACATGGAATGAGGTTTACAGGGACATTGGAATAGCAAGCCCATTATATTTTGAAATAATGTTGCTTACTGTTAAGACGTGAGAAAGCTATTTTGGGATACCTCTGGTATCCGGAAATAGCACTGCAGTGTAGATGTAGCCTAAGAGATTTAATTTTAAATTGATGGCATGACTACTTAACAATACCCATTTTAAATACTTTGTGTTCCTAGGCTGGAGTATATCCATTTTGATGTAGCATGAACACAGCCTTTCTTATAAGCACAGAGTGAAAAATCAAGTAACTTTACACCAATAAAGTTTTAATGCAAAAAAGAGAGAGAAAAAGTGGCAACATCTGTATTTGTATGGCACTTAGAATGCTGGAATCTGGGTCCATGCCTGAAGTTCCTAGACGTTCCATTAATACAAATAATTTTTTAAAAGGCTGGCAATTTAATAGGAAGCACTTTGTAATCTGTAGAATGCTCTGGTTGGCAGATTCCTAACACATGCTCCAATCTGAAATCATCATAAAATATTTATTAAAAAGGCCATTTAAGCTTGTTTCTTTTAAACAAAAACCTTCATCTGTCCGATAAACTCTGATATCTGAAGTAAGTAAACTCAAAGTCCCACAGCAATCTTGCTGTCACTACCATATTAAAGCGATGAATAATGTATGATCCAAATCTTTAAAAGTTAAATTGTGTATGCTGTGCTGCAGTAACTAACTAGTGTTTTATACATTTTACCATATCTTTTAGGGCACAAAGAGTGCTCTAGTAGAATTGCAACATTTTCCAAGAGAAATAACATCCATTTCAGAATCACTGCTTGCATTTTGTTTTTTTGACATTGGAGCCCTTTTGTCCTAGTTTGTTAACTGATCTTCACTGAGGACTTTATCCAGCGGCTATTGCAGATCTCATTGTTTGATGCTCTGTTTCTATTTGTCCAAGAACTAGCTAAAGTTCTGGTTGAATATGTGGTAATTCTACAGAGGCATGGCATGTTGGATCTGGAAAATGCTACTTCAGTTATTGTTTTGCTCTAAGAAAAGATGCAGGCCTTGATGTTTTTAGATTTCGCTATCACTATAAGGAATAGAGAGACAGAAAGATTATAAAATGATTGTTTTGAAGGGGTCATTTTTAATATCCCTCGGGTTCAGGGATCTTATCGGAACTCTCTTGCTGTTCTTTGATGTACGTAACAGTGCATTGGTCCTGGAGCACATATGCATAACTTAGCATCCTGTTTTAAGGATCTGATTGTCGAGTTGAGTCAGTTGTCCAAGGGTCATGTGACAGCTCAAATTCAGCACTTCCTATAAAAGAAAACCTGCTCAGAGAAAAGTCCGGAGAGTTTCAAGAAGACTACCAACACCAGAGGGAGATTCTGGTAGGAGATACCCACAGGGAGCATGGGCAGAAGTGTTAATAATATGAGGCTTTATGAAAACCCTTGCAGCCAGTCATGTATTTTAGGAAGGAACAACAATTTATGAAACATGTGTCTTTAAGTTGATATTGAACAGTTTTACTAATAAACAAACCTGAAGAAAAGGACTGAAAATCTGCTCAGTTGGATAGCCTTATTCAATGTACTGGCTGGCTAGTGAACTCACTAGCTTACAATTTTGGACAAAAAGGAGAGGAAATGTTGTCTCCACTGAAATGGAAAAATATGTTGATTATAAGTATGTAGGAGGACGTTGAAGAACTGCCTTGGATGGAAAGAAATTGATAAATGCTTTTTAGATAAATGATATGGTAAGTTTGCTTGCCTGATGAAACAAAGTAATGCCATATTGAAGGTTGCTTTATTAATCATAATAAAATAATAATAATGCCTGACCTTGATTAAAAAAAGCAGCCCTGGGTTAGTAAGGCATTTAATCACATACTTGACTTTAAGCCTTTCCCCCAAAATTCCTTTGATTTTTAATGGCATATAGGCATATGGTTAAGGGTTCTACTGCATAGGTATGGACTTGCACACATGCTTTAAGTTAAACATGTGAGCAGTCACACTGAAAGTCCAGAAGGTTCCTGAAAAGTTGATGTCACACACAGATGCATCACTGTGCTTTTGTTCTTTCTTGTTTTATTGTTTCCCTTTGTCTAACACAAAAACTGTTCAGTCTAAAATTGCACACTTACCGTTTTGTAAATGGAAATGCCTAACAGAGTTGAGGACAGCTGAGGTCTGAATCGCTTTAGGTAAGCAGAAAAAAAATTCTATTGGACCTGTTGCAGATACAATGAAATGGCTAGTCTCAGAATGCATCTGATTAAGTGGGTTTTACCTACACAAACTTATACCCACATAAATCTATTAGTCTTTAAGATGCCACAGGACTCCTCATTGTTAGTGAAATGGCTGTTTCTGATGCTGCAGGTTAGCATTGTGCATGGACTAATTTATAGGCATACCTATTATTTTCCTTAGACTCTTGAGGTAGGTGTCAGTGACAAATCTAATAGTCTTCCCAAAGACTCTACAAAAAGATGCTATTTACAGGATGCTGGGTGTAGTGTGTTTGGATATCACATTACCTTTCCCAACTCTGAAGCAAATTATTTTCCTAGCTAAAGCAGAACTAGAATAAAGCTAAAAGGACAAGTGACATTGCAAGACACTGTTGCACACAAAAAAGAAAGGACTGAAGTTTTCTAAGATTTGTTTTAACACACTTAACTTTGGCTTAACTCAAAGCATGTGTTAAAACTACAACAGACAGGCTCTACCTTTAACAATACATAATTCACACTGACCATGGCAATGGCATCAGAATCTTTCTTTAAGCTATGCTCTTTCTGTTTGCCTTCTAGAGATTCTTGGATTCTTTTAATAAGCTGCAAGATATAGACATTAGTTTTGGGGACTATGGATCAGTTATATGCCTTGTACTTTTGCTTCTTAATATTTTTAACTCTATAAGTCTCTACAAAACTTTCAATATACAGATACTCCACATCAGCCGTAGTTACCAGAGACTAAAGAAATGACATGATTCAGTTAGATTTTGTCATTTTGAGAGTCTGAACATTTTTACCTTTTCTTCTTAATGTTTAAGGGCTAGATTTGGCCCCACTAATTTACTTTGGGTCAGTATCTTATTCCATGAGTCATCCCATTAATTTCAAAATCTGATTTTAAAGAATTAATTCTCCGGAGTAATTATGTTACCAACTTTTTCATCTTCAAACACTCTTCTGGAACTGAAATATCATTAGCATTAAGATTTACAGGAGAAATAGGAAACAGTGTTTTTTGTCCTCTTTGGAAGAATTGGATTTATTTAGAAGAGTAGTCTTTTAAATCAAAAACACCCTTGAATATACAAGGTGTGTCACATAGCTACTACTGTCTTTCTTTGTCTTGAGTAGTTTTTATACTCGTGCACAGTTTTGCTCAATTTTGATTACTTGTGTGAATAAATACTACTCATCTTAAGAATAATTTACGGATTAGAGCCAATAGGAAATACCATTAAAATAATCCTCTTTTATAGGCTGTATCTGGTCAAGGTTTTCAAATAAAAAAACCAACTTGTTTCTCAGCCCATAAACTAATCGGTCTATAAACTGATGATTTTTACTGTGAAGCTTCAGAAATCCATCTGTGTTTTGTCAATACCGTTTCTGAATTTTACTGTCATGTGGTTCATACTCTTGCACCAGGAAAAAAGAACTTACAGCAATTTCTGTTTGTGAAAAGTAAATTGTCTTCATGAAGGGACTATCAAGCAAATCATGCTTGAGTCTAGTAGATATCTTTCATCTTGTTCCATCGGTTCATTCACTAGGTTTTACATATTTTCACAGTGTGTTTAGTAGTTTTACACATTTCCATAGTATGTATCAAGTCAGTGTGTATTGATTTACATTTCTATATTGTATAGCTGTGATATGTGTGCATGAAGGTGATGGATAATACCACTCTCCCTTTGACACGGTGCATGCGCGGTGGTGCCACGGTGCATGCACGGTGGTGCCACGGTGCATGCACAGGGCTTCTTGAAGCGCGGGGCGCGGGGCCCGGGGCAGCTGCCCCGCTCGCCCTGCCCTATATCCGCCCCTGAGCTGGAGAATCCTGCACGATGCTGTGAGCACGGGCGTGTACTTGGCATGGTTCGCCTCCATTCCCAACACTTGCCCCTTCTGTGGCGTGAGGGAGACGCTGGCACACGTCTATCTCGAGTGCGGCAGGCTACCGCCCCTCTTTCGGCTCCTCCATAACCTCTTGTTGAGGTTCTGGCTGCACTTCTCCCCTCGCCTTTTAAGTTACACACATCCCATCCATGGCCCCACAAAGTCGCGGGACCTCCTGGTCAACCTCCTCCTGGCTGTGGCCAAACTGGCAATTTACAAAACCAGGGAGCAGAGGTTGGCCGAGGGAGGGGCCTGCAACTGTGGGGCCTATTTCCGTTCGTGTATCAGGGCAGAGTTCCACTGGGCAGCATCCGCTGGCTCTCTCTCGAGACCTTCGAGGGGCAGTTGGCGCTGTCTGGGGTTCTCTGCTCGGTGTTCTGGTCTGGTTCCCTCGTTTTAGCCCTTTGACCCTCACACCCGTCCCTGTTTTCTCTTTATTTGTCCCAAATAAAGCTGGTTTTTCTGGGTTCTGTGGACACCTCCCCGTAGGCTGGCGGGAGGTCCTTTAGATGTGGGCGATCTGGCACCTGCCCACCTCCTAGACACCAAATAGGATGTACTACCACCAATAAATAAAATAAAATAAAATAAAAAACTATCAGGCTCTTTATCTTAGCTTTTAAGGTCATGTGTAATCCTTCCCTCACCTACTCCCATTTTTTTTCCTATTCCTTCTAATGTGCAAAGCAAAAAATTCAACCATTGTATTGAAGGGTCAAGGCTGGGTCCTTTGCACTACTCAAGCCAGAACCCTGAGCAAAGAAAGCATGCACAGGTGCTTCAATGACCCCTGAAAACTGTTGAAACTATTTTTGCACAAGCCCCTTGAAGGGCAGCAATGGGTCTGAGCTATGGGATCTGCTGTCATCACAATCACATGATGCAAGTGGATGGAGTGGATGGAGCTGCAACTCCAGCCTACAGGCTAAAGCAGTGGCCATATGACCCTGCTAGGTGCATGTGTCCTATCTCTCAGGATTTTGATGGCATAATCAAGTGATGTGACAAGTTATTTCTCTCAGTTCATTGACTGGTTAACAGGCATGTACAGTAAGTATAGCACTGTTCAACTAACCATTGGGTTTTTAATAGATATATATTTTCTCAAAAATCATTAGCACATGTTTGCAATAAACACACTGTTTCTCACCTCTGAAAGGTCTTCACTGACTCCATGAAATGTTACTCCTTTTTATTGAGTCCATCAATTCAGTAGGATTGCCAGTGTTGCAAGTCAGGAAAATGTGGGAAGATAAATTCACAAATCTCCTAAACCACGGTCATTTTCATGAGTCTTGTATGAGCATAACAAATTTGAGAAACTGGTAAGTGTCTATTTCATTGACTTGTGTAAATTTGAGACAAATGTTTTAGAAAATCAATAGCACTTTACTGGATTCATGAAACCAGCAATCTTTCCATTGATTTCATGCAACAATTAATTTGAACCATTTATTGTACCAATTACATTGTGAGTCAACTAACCCTTCCCTGTCAGTGAATATTATGCAAAGCCCACAATTAAAATTAAAAGTTATCTAAGTGATAAAATATACGTATTGTAGTCAAGCTTTTTTTCAAATTATGCTGCCTATAACCTAACAGTTATGGCAGTTTGAGCAACCAGACTCTGTGCTGTGGAGATGCTCCAGGGCTGTGAGGGAAGAAATCCTTGTGGGGCCACTCCACAGCAGAAGAGTTACAATGTACCTGCAGAGTGGAGTAGCCCTTTTATCACTTGCATCTTCCCCTTCCATGGATAATGGCTGATGGGTCTGCATAGTGACAGAGCCACGGCTCCACCACCAAATAATCACTACGCAGTGGCATTTAGGGAAAACGCTTGGCTTGATTCCTCTGTATTAACTCCCCAAATACTGTACCTCTGTATAGCTGATCTGCAGCAATTTTCTGCAAAATGAGGGCATCCTTACCCACAGAGGGGGAAGCAAGGTTTCCTTTGACAGGTGTGAACTATTTCTGCTCATTTCACTTAGACGTTTCTTTAATTTCACTTCATTTTAATTTTTCTTTCATTTTAATATTACTTTACTGTACTTTAATTTTACTCAATGTATATGGAATTTCCAAGCTTCATCAACTGCCCCTCTTTCTCTTACCCCATACTTTATGCACATCTTGAGCAATAGCTGTAAGCAGAATCAATCTTTTGGCTCATGACCAACTATGAAATTTCTCAGGAGTTAGTTGTTGTTAATTTTGACCTTTTTTAAAAAATTGCAAATTACGAAACCAAAAAATAATCAAATTTACCATTAAGTATTACCATGATATCTTAGCACTTTCCTGTAAACTGAGAGCCTGACTCTTCTCTTAGGGTATGTCTACACTAGGGATGTTAAATTTTGATTAATTGAATAGTTGAGTAACCTCATGCATTCATATCGGTTAGTAGACTATTCTATAGTCCCTGGGGGTGGGGCCAGCAGCAGGGCTGGGTGCCAGGCAGGAGCTAGTCTGCAAGAGGAACCAGTCTAAAAACCATCTTCTCTTGTGGACCAGCTGCTTGTTGCCCTGTGCTGCTGCCTTTGATAAAGAAGCAGCAGTGCAGGGTGACAGCAGCCCCTGTATGTGGGGGAGCAGGGTCTGAGCTCCTGGTCCCGGCACGAACTGGAACTGAGCCCGACTGCCTGTCCACCTGGCTCCTAATAAACTTTAAATGCAGAGCCACAGTGGGGGAAGATCCTGCACCTGGCATGAGCCAGAACTCAGCCAGACTGCTGGCCAGCCTGCTAAAAATGTACTGGTTGGGGGAGGGCGAGGGAAATGTGTGTAGTCTATAACATTAACCTATAAGCTTTTGCTTATCAGTTAATTGGTTAGTCAACTACACTATTACATCCCTAATCTACACTACAAGGCTAAAGTCAAATTAAGCTATGCAGTTTCAGCTATGTCAATTGCATAGTTTAAGTCAAAATAGCTTAATTTGGCTTTTGGCACTGTCTACACAACAGGAAGTCAAAGGAAGAACACTTCCTTCAGCTTTCCTTACTCCTTGTGAAATGAGGGTTACCATGAGTCAGAGTAAGAAGTTCTCCAGCTCGACATTATTTCAAAATTAAGGCTTGTTGTATAGATGCGCATTATGTTATTTTGGAATAACGTCAGTTACTCTGAAATAATGCTTCTGTGTAGAAATTCTCTTACTTACTAGTCTAAATCAGAAGTGTTCACAGTGAAACTTCATTGGAGTAAGAATGAGACTCAGAAATGTAGAGCTAGAAGAGACCTTGAGAAGCTGTTAAATCCAGTGCTCCATGCCATGGCATAACAAAGTAAATTTAGAAAGTTACACTGTCCTGAAACTGGTGTAAGAGTAAATCAAGACTTCTGTTTGTGTAAATCTATTCACAGAAAAAATTAATGGCATCAGGTAATTCTGGGACTACACGGAACTAACTTTGTTATACTTTTGTCCCTTTTTTTTTTGTAATCTTTTTAACTAAGGTTGAGAATAATCTACTCCCAATGTCTTGACTGCAGATACACTACTGCCATGCTACTGGAGCTATCAGAATGACTTAGTGCAAAATATTCTATAATAAAGGCAGAGAGATCAGTGTTTTGTGTTCATGTGAATGTTTGTCTTTTGTTTGCTAAATACTGGGATATTAATTCCTAGTCTTTTAAAGCATAATGACTAAGTCTTTCTAGGCTTTTGTAATCTGTATAGCCAACTGCCTGCGAATTTAATGCCAACTCACACCAGGGCTGACACAGTCAATTGCCCCAATTCCCTGCTGTTATAATCTGGTGCCATGTGTGATCACTTTGCATATGATACCTTACACTGGTCACTCACATTATTGCATAATGTACATACAGGTGATATATAAAGAATTCTAAGTGTACGCTGGAAATATATTCTTAAAATGTGTTAGACTGGATTTATGAACTGCTTGCCAATCTCAGACAAGGCAATGTTATTTCACAGGCTTCACTGTATCGCGGAATTAAATTGAACAAGCTGAGTCCTGAAACAATAGATGGTCATTTGCACAAAAGGTAAACAAATCCATCAAGCTAGCAAATGGGGGAGATGGCCACTTAATGATCACGATGGGAGATGGAGGCAGGATCCTCTTGAAACAAAGACCATGGACGTTGGGAAATATAAGCAGAAACAAAGTCATGTTGGCATCCATCTGACACAAGAAGCCAAAAACTCTTAAAATCTTAGAAAGGTGGATTTCTCTGGGAACTGACTATAGGTGAGAAACCTGCTTAGACAGAGATTGTAATTTGCTGGATTTAAGGTTTAGTCACTAGAAAGTGTGTTTTGTTTGTAACCTTTCATATTTTTCACTCTAACTTGAAGTCACCATATTATTTATGGAAATATGCTTTGGATTATAAATATGTTTAACTCAAATATGCTTTATGCAAAATATTGAATGTAATATATAAAAATTATAAACTGCTGAGTATGTATATTCTGTTTGTGTGCAGTATCATCCATGTATTTGGAGTTAGAAATGTGAATCATAAACCAGATTATTAATCTAGACCTGCTAAGTGAGGGTCATTAGTGGTATTTAAGGAATTTAATGGCCTGGTACTAGGGACAATGAACTGCGAATAGCCTAGTTTCTCCTGTGAGCCTGGACTATGACTGGCCCTACAAAGACATGTGACCAAGCCAACTGATGATGCAAACCATTTTAGATCCTGCACTTTTCCACTAATATGAGAGAAGTTTGAACTGAACACAAATTATTCCTGCCTTGGGCAAAATCTCTATAAAGGCATGAAACCAAACAACAGAGGCTGCTCCAGATGCCAAGGAACCCCCTGGTTACTCCTAAGATGACTGTTGAAAACATCTATGACTGAACAGGGGGAAGAACCAGTTCAAAACTGGCAGACTGCCTAGACTGTGAGGAAAAAAGAATTAAAACTACAGTTAGGGTAAGAAATTGCATATAACAAGTTTCTTGGGGTGCTAGGCTTAGTTGGCATGTTTTGTTAATTTTGGCTTAGTAACTCACTTTGATCTGTCTGCTATTATTTGAAATCATTAAATCCTACTTTTTGCTAGCTAATACAATCCCTTTTGTTTATTAATAAACCCCGTGTAACTAACTGTTACCTGGGGAGACAACAGCTGTGCACATCTTTCATTGATAAAATGGTTGGACAACTTGTGAGTTCCCTTTGCATAAACTTTATGGCTACGTCTACACTGGCCCCTTTTCCGGAAGGGGCATGTTAATTTCAGCTATCGTAGTAGGGAAATCCGCGGGGGATTTAAATATCCCCCGCGGCATTTAAATAAAAATGTCCGCCGCTTTTTTCCGGCTTTTAGAAAAGCCGGAAAAGAGCGTCTACACTGGCCCCGATCCTCCGGAAAAAGCGCCCTCCTTATTCGAAGGAGGAATAAGAGCCTCCGGAAAAGGGCGCTTTTTCCGGAGGATCGGGGCCAGTGTAGACGCTCTTTTCCGGCTTTTCTAAAAGCCGGAAAAAAGCGGCGGACATTTTTATTTAAATGCCGCGGGGGATATTTAAATCCCCCGCGGATTTCCCTACTACGATAGCTGAAATTAACATGCCCCTTCCGGAAAAGGGGCCAGTGTAGACGTAGCCAACGCGTAGTGAGATGAATGTATCTGTGATTTTGGTCCTATTGGGGCTGAGCACCTGGGTGCTGTGTCAAGTACCTATGACTGAGCCTACCTAGAGCTGAGCTGATCTCATTGTCTGTGTTGCTCTGCTGTTAGCTATGATGACCCCAACTCTGCCTCTGCTGGGGGAAAGATCAGAGAGTTGGTAGGTGGGTTCAGTTGCTGCATGATCAGTACATCAGGTGACAATTTCAAGAGATCTGTGATCAAACCTGTCACATCTGTTCTGTATTAATAAAACAAGAATTAGTTTATTACAAAATCATCTCAGCGTTGTCATATTGCAGTGTGGATCTTCAGCCAATCTAACAGGATGATGAGTCTCTTTAAAAGCAGTGAACTGAACTGTGAGTGCCCAGTGAGAGGGAGGGACACTGCAAAAAGATGTCTCTGGAAAACTTGGGAATTGAGGTTCACTGATTGTTACTTGCAAGGCAAAGTTTGGCCTGGCAGAGTCCTGAAGAGTTTACTGGCAAGGCAGACAAGCTGGTGTGTCAGGGAACTGACACATGGCTTAGCAGCAGCAACTCACACTTGCTGAGGCAGAGAAGTAACACAATAGCTCACAATTCTGGCTGACCTGATCAGGGCATCACAGCTGTGTCTTCTCAAACATTATAAATAGCCTTCAAGTGGATTTGACATGCAATAAACAATAGTGCTCTGTGCACAGAGATGTATTAACGAGGTAGTTTCCCCTATTTTTGTTTTGGATCATGCTGGTACGTCAGTTGATGTTCTCCACACTAAGAATAGTATAAATTGATTTTTTTTTTACTGGGTTTTATGTTAGGTATGATCAAAGACCTAGATTATGACATTAGATATAATACAAATGTTTTATGCCCCACTTTACTTTGTTACTTGAGGAAACAACTCTTAGAAAACATCTCATGTTTTTAACAAGATGTCCATGTGTAACATAGGAAGTGACAGGCAAAGAAAAAATAAGAAAAATGGTATTTCTTGGATAATTCATAGTTGTGAAAAAAAATTAACTTCTTTCTTTAAAAAAGAAGTCAGGAGCATATTGCTATTGAATTTAATGGCAGAAGACAACCATTTCTTTTCATGAATAGTTCACTCTGTGAGACAAAATTATTTAATGAATTTGACATAAAAGTGTATTTCTGAAAGTAAGTAAGTAGCTCTTAGAACTCACATGTCAGAAGAATAGAATGTTGTTTCAGGATAAGGAAATTATTATAATATAAATGGGGCCTTTCATCCAGACAAAATGTACGGTAAAAGTTACATGACTCCTTTCTTTGTATCCACTGTTCAGATAATGCCATACCAATTAACTAGTCACAAAAGCTTACAAGTTCCAAACACAAATGGAAAACTTACTTCTTGTTTCAACAATAATCAGATTGTCTTGAAATTCAAGGGGGTGACAATATTTGTTACCTACAGTCTGATTACCCACTGAAAAGGAACATTAGAAAAAGCACATATTGGTTCCACGTTTGTATCTCATCAGCGGTCATAACAAATTCACTTAAAGTACAAGGAACAGAAGGCTGGCTATACAACCTCCATCCTGCCCCTTTAATCTTGGTATTTCCTAAACTATCAATGAATGACTCTGCAACTCTAATATCATGTATTTTAGCATAGGTCTTTTTATTTGTGAGTGTGGGAAACCTTTATTAGGGAATTAATGAACATACACTCACCAGTCAGATTAGTAAAATGTGATTGCCTGGCTAGAAATATGACTGCAAAAATATTCCTTTGCCCAATAGATCTCTGGGTGTCATATTGACTCACTTTAGTGACAAATATGATATTACTAATTATTGGCCAGTCAGACACCAGTTTATCCATACAAGGATGGCATAGGCTTCATAAACTACTTTATGGATTAAATGTTTTCTAAATGGATGAAGCACTTAAATTATGTAATCCAATTAAAAAGCAGTAAAAATACACAATCGATCAGTAAGCCTGGGCTTTTTGGTTAATCTTATCAACTACACGTACTCTCACCACTTGCGCTCTCTCCTTGCTGCTGCACACACTCCTCCGTTTTAAGCTGGCTCCCCATGAGCACCAAATACCATGGAGCCACCTGCCCCTCCCCACCCTCATGCTGCTGCCTCTGATAGAGAGACCTATTGGAGGGTGAGGGTGGGCAAGAGCTGGTACACGTGGGAAGCTGGGTTTCAAGCCAGATCCCCATGTGTATCTGCTGATGTGAGCCACTTGCCCTTCCCCCCTGCACTGCTGCCTCTCTATCAGAGGTAGCACCATGTGGGAGGCAGGTGGGAGCCAATATGAGTGGGAAACTGGCTTTTAAGACAGCTGTCCTCGTGTGTACCGGCTCGATAGAGCCACCTGCTTCTCCCCTTGCTACCTCCCAAAGGCAGCGAGGGGGAGCAGGCAGGAGCTAGTGCTGGTGGGGGAGTTGCGTGTCCTTCTCCCCACTGCCGCACTGCTGATTCTATCAGAGGCAACAGTGGGGAGGGAGAGGAGAGACTGCCACAGAGCAGCCATTGCCCGCAGTGGGCCCAGGCTTGCTCCGTGAGATGCTGGAGCAGCCTCTGTCTGCAGGGAGCTCAGCCCCCCCCATTGGACAGAAGCTGCTACCACCCCATGCTGCAGCCTCTGTATCAGAGGCAGCAGCAGGGGGAGGCAGGTGGGAGCTGGTCTGTGGGAGAGCTGGTTTTTAAACCGGCTCCCCTTGGGGACTGGCTCCACCTGTCACCCTGCGCTGCTGCCTCTGATACAGAGGCAGCAATTCAGGATGGCAGGGGGCTCCCCTGGAGTGGGTTTGGGAGCACACTGGCTGCCGGCCCCGCCTCAAGTGACTATCGAATAGTTGTGTAACTGTTAAATTCTGATAAATGCTCGAGTCCTTAGCTCAAATAGGGTTTTTTTACTTCATTTAAATCATTGTTGTGGGGTGGGACTGGGGATGAGGGGTTCATTATGCAGGCTGCCTGGAAGAGAGGACAATCCCAGCCCCCTCTCACTATAGCAGTTTGGGGCCAAGCAAGAAGAATGTCCATGGCTGCTGCAGCTCCAGTGGGCACAGACAGGGGAGGTGGGCATGTCCCCCAGCTGCGGGATAGACAGACACACAAACAGACAAACTCCCTGAAATGTCCCTTTCTGCACCCTGGCCCCGTGCTAGCCCAATTGAACTATAGCTGTCCTGGTCCCCATCTTTGGCTCCTTGCTGCGCCCCTGTGGTCATTCTGCAGTATAACTCCCTCTTGTCAGACCCCTCCCTTTCCATTGAATGAGAAACAATCAAATTCCATGCACATCTCATTATCCTGGCACAACCAATCTCTGAACTTGTTTTAAGTTATGATAAGAGGAACCAGCCTACCAAATTTGGTGTCCTCGCTCTTACCATTTAGGAGGAGTTCTTGAACAAATGGACTCACAGACAGACAGACAGATACACATTTCCAAAATATATAGTAAGAAGATTATGACCAGAACCATCCCATCCATTGGATGATTTGGAGTCCAGGGTGGCCTGGTGCTGGCAGGAGGGGTCAGACCTGCCCACACATTCACCAGCAGCAGGAGCTGTGAGAAGTGGAGTGACACACTAAGGGTCTGAACTAGAGTTGCACAGGCAACCCTAATTCTGGTATTTCCTAAGTTTTGAGTGCTTGACTTTGCAGCCTAGTTTTTGAATGTGTAAGTTGAACTTTGCATCAGACCTATGAAACCAACAGTAAAGAGCAATCAAATTGTAGCTCAGCCATAAAACAATTCTGTCTTATTATCATCTGGCTGTACTAGTATTACATAAACTGAGGCTGAAAGCCACATGTCTTTTACAAACTTGAAGAATTGAAGTTACAACCTTAAAACTCATTTCTTAGTGCCTTGTTGCTAGTATATGGAACCATATAAGAAAGGAAAATAGATCTATGAATTTAATGGACACTTTAGAAATATATACTACGTTAGCAGGATTTATTAGTAGAAAATTAAGAGGCTCCAACACCTATCATGATATGTTATCGTGACTTGTAGTTTAATAAGCTGATATCTGGGTTTTATAAAGTTAGTAATAAATCAAATAACAATGTTATTTGGAAAATTGTTTTAGCAGTGCACAATCAGCATTGAAATATCAACTCAAGTATATTACAGCATTATGATAGGAACTACATAATTGAAATGGGACAACCAACTTTGCTTATTGAAAAGTTTAAAAACAATGTCATACTGAAAGTGGATATACGGCTAACATAGATACAGGTCGAAGCTCCCTTGTCCAGCACCCACAGGACCTGAGTGGTCCCAAACCACGGAGTTTGCTGGACCAAGGCTCCCTACCCAGCTGTATGCTCTGCTCCTAGCTGGCGCTGTGCTCCCTGCCACCTGCTCCTGCCTCCAGCCCCGCACTATGCCAATCCTGACGGGGGCTGCATCCCCCACCGCACCAGCCTTGAACAAGGGCCGGCCCTGCTGCTTCCATCTCCATCCAGGGCTTCGTCCCCAACAGCACCAGTCGAGGCTGCATGCCCAGCTGCTGGCCCTGCTGACTCCAGCTCTGGCCAGGGCTGCACTCTCCACCATGAGCCCCAGTTGGGACTGCACTCCCAGCTGTCAACCCTGCTGCCTCCAGCCCAGCTGGGCCTGTGCTTCCTGCCGCCAGCCCTGACGGGAGCTACGCAACACTCCTCCCCCTCTCCCCCACACCATGCCAACCCAAACTGAGGCTGTGTTTCCAACCACACCAACCCGAGGCAGGGCTGCGCTCCCCAACTCGGCAGGGCTGCACTCCTGGGTGCTGGCCCCACTGCCTCCAGCCCCAGCTGGGTCTGTGCTCCTTGCTGTCAACCTTGGCCAAGGTTGTGCTCCCCACTGTGCCAGGACCTCTGGGGATGCCCTCCCCATCACCAGCCCAGTCTGGACTGCACTTCTGAACTTGGCCAACTGTGGCTCTCTGGTCCAGCGATATCCATGGTCCTGGATATCCATGGACCGCAGATGCTGCCAGACCAGAGAGTCCTGGATTTTAGAAGTTCAACCTGTATCATGGAAGCACAACTGGAGCCTAAAGCTTTCTGCCTCACCGCTAGAAAAAGATTGAACAAAATCGAAAGCAACATCTTGCAAAAGACAAGTATAACATAAAACTGGCCATAATTAGTCAGACCAAAGGTCCATTTTGTGCGGTATCCTGTCTTCCAGTAGTGGCAAGTACCAGATGTTTCAAAGGGAATGTACAGAACAGGGCCATTATCAAGTGATCCATCCCCTATGGTCCAGTCCCAGTTTCTGGAAGTCAGAGGTTATGGGACACTTGGAAAATGGATTGCATTCCTGACCATCTTGGTTAAGCACCACCGATGGGTGTATCTATTGTCTAATTATTTTTTAAACCTCATTATACTTTGGCCTTCACAACATCCTCTGGCAATAAAGTTCCACAGGTTGACTCTGTGTTGTGTGAAAATATACTTACTTATGTTTGTTTTAAACCTGCTGCTTCTTAATTTCAACTGGGTGATCCCTGGTTCTTGTGCTATGTGAAGGTATAAATACTTTCTCCACACCATTCATGATTTTACAGATCTTCTATCATATTTCCCCTTAGTTTTCTCTTTTCTAAGCTGAACAATCCCTGCCTTTTTAAATTACATGTTACTGAAAACATCCTTCTTCTGCTACCACACTAGTTTGCTATGAAACCTGCTTTGCCATTAGATTTATGAACTTTCAACTTTTATCAGTGAGTGTGATTTTATTCAAATAAACAAATGGTGAAGATGGCTAATTAATGGACTTCACAGGGGAAACAGTGAAAATTATTATAGAAAATAATGTTCTTATCAATAAACTAGGGAAATACAATCTAGATGGGGCAACTATAAGGTGGGTTCATAACTGTCTGAATAGCCATTCTCAGAGAATAGTTATTAATGGTTCACAGTCATGCTGGAAGGGCATAACAAGAGGGGTTCTGCAAAGGACTGTTTTGGGACAAGTTCTGTTCAATGTCAATCAATGATTTAGATATTGGCATAGAGAGTACACTTATTAAGTTTGCAGATGATACCAAGCTGGGAGGGGTTGCAAGGGCTTTGGAAGAGAGGGTCAAAATTCAAAATGATATGGACAAACTGGAGAAATGGTCTGAGGTAAATAGGATGAACTTTAATAAGGACAAACACAAAGTAATCTACTTAGGAAGGAACAATGAGTTTCATGCCTAGGGTACAGCTATACAATGCCACATAGCTATTTGCATAGCTTATTTCAATATAGTTTATTTCGAAATTTTGAAATAGACCACTATTCCGACAAGTCACTTAATCCACATGGAACAGGTTTACCAGGACATTGGAACAGCAAGCCCATTATTTCAAATATATTTCAAAATAACGGGCTTGTTGCTAAGATGCAGAAAATGCTATATCAGGATACTGGACGTATCCAGAAATAACACTGCTGTCTAGATGTACCCTTACAGAATGGGAAGCGACTGTCTAGGAAGGAGTACTGCAGAAAGGGATCTAAGGGTTATAGTGGAACACAAGCTAAATGTGAGTCAACAGTGTGACACTGTGGTAAGAAAAGCAAACATGATTCTTGGACGCATAAACAGGAGTGTTATGAGCAAGATACCTGAAATGATTCTTCCGCTTTACTCTGTGCTGATTAGGCCTCAGTTGAAGTATTGTGTACAGTTCTGGGTGCCACATATCAAGAAAGATGTGAAGAAATTGGGGAAGGTCCAGAGAAGAGCAACAAAAATGATGAAAGGTCTAGAAAACATGATCTATGAGGGATGGCTGAAATAATAGGATTTGTTTAGTTAAGACTAAGAGGGTATATAACAGCTTTCAAAAGCTAAAAGGATGTTACAAGGAGGAGGGGAAAAATATTCTCTTTAACCTCTAATTATAGGACAAATAGCAATGGGCTTACATTGCACCAACAGAGGTTTAGGCTGGACATTAGGAAAACCATCCTAACTATCAGGGTGGTTAAACACTGGAATAAATTGCCTAGGGAGGCTATGGAATCTCCACCACTGGAGATATTTAAGAGCAGGTTAGACAGACTCCTGTCAGGGATGATCTAGACAGAGCTTGGACCTGCCATGAGGGCGGGGGACCGGACTTGATGACCTCTTGAGGTCTCTTCCAGTTCTATTTTATTCTATTCTATTATTCTAAAAGTGGAGTAAAATGCACTTATATACTCTAATCTCTTTATTAGATGCTATTTGTAATAATAGTGCATTAAAAAGAGGATGCTAATTGTGTTCCTTTAAAATTTAAGAAATACAGTACAAGTAATTATAAAATTAATATTGGATAGCTGACCACACAAACATCACAGATATTTTGTGATATGGGAGAAAACTGATCATCTCCGATCTATCTCATTTACTGTGTAAATGTCAAATATTAAATGTGTCGTCAGAATCAGGTCTGTTGTTCAATACATATTGGTCAGCCATGATCATAGAAAGTTTTTAATAGTCAACTGCTTGTATTGTGCATCCTATTTTTATTATTTTTTCAACTTAATGCCCTTTGTTCCTGGTTTTTCTAAATGGTATTTTTAGTTTCCCAGGAAGATGAAGGTAAATGCTGTGATATGTCTAAAAATAAATTTTGGTGTGCTTAAGTATCAAAATACCAGTAGTCATGGCTTGAGGATTAGAGATTTGACTTATCAAATGATGTTAAACTTACATTAGTGAGGGCTAACATTAAGAAAGATTTTTGTCATCTGGATAATAATGGCTGCTAAGATGAAATCCAAAAGCATTAGCTCAGCATTTCTAGAGCATGAAAGAACATTTTAAAGACATGAAAATAATCAATGATTATTCTATTTTGAGAACACTAAGGAATGTGAAATGCTCAGAAATTAAATTGGTGACCTGGAAAACAAGCTCAGATTAAAAGGTGGCATGCTTTTCAGAATTCCTGAAGATGCAGCAGCAAGAGGAGAACATGTTTTTCTGCAAGGAACTTTAAAAAGGTGAAGATGACATAAGAGGAGCAGATTCTACATGCAGAAATAGACTGTATATCACATCATCTGCAAGAATTTTGCAGTAATCAATTCTGGTACAGGCATGTACACCTCTCTCCTACGAGGTGTAGCTGAATTCTGCATCTACCTTGCTCAGTATATGGGTAAAATAACTAGAAAAGATCGTGAAATGAAATGTATTTCAATGCTGTTAGGGTAGAAATTACACCCATTTAAAGAAATACTTGGGTATTTTTTACACAATGCTTGATTAACCTATGCATCCTATTGCTATATGATATTACTGAGGCTAAAAGCTTAACATGATTAAGAAAAGGCTTAGAAAGGATTAGAAATTAATGTATTAGAGCTGTTAGGTACATAAAATAGAGTACAAAGAAAGGGAGGGGAAAAAAACTAAGGGATATAAATATTGACAAAAATTGTCAGCTGTTTGGAGCAAGTATCTTTTTGTTGTTGTTTTTTCTGTATGTGTACAGTATCTACCACATGTACCCTTGATATCAGTCTTGAATCTCCATGTGTAATCATAATACAAATAGTAATAAATGTTCATGCTTCAGATATAAATACATCCCTTCCAAATTCTTGGTTCATTTCGGTCAATTTCACTGTTGTAGGATTTTTTTAAATAATATATTTCATTATTGCAGCTATTTAAATATAAAATTTCACTGTGTTGTAATTGAAGAAGTTGTGACCCAAAAAAGAGTTGTGTGACAAGTAAGGTTGACAATTTTCTAATTGCACTGAATGTCTCTACCCCATCGCTTCTCCAAGCCCCTACTCATTGACTCTGCCCCTTCTCTTTATTGTTCTCTCTCTCCAACCCTCACTCATTTTCACAAGGCTGGGGTATGGGGTTGAGAGGTGGGGGATGTGAGTGCTCCACTTGGGAGTCGGTCGCTAAAGTGGGGCTGAGGATATTGAATTTGGTTTGCAGGAGGAGGCTCAGCATTGCGGCAGGGGCATGCAGGGTGCATATGGGGTCTGAACTCTGGGAGGGAGTTGGGGTGTGAGAGAGGATTCCAGGCTGGGGCAGGGCTGGGGTTCAGCAGGGGATTCAGGGTGCAGGCAGTACTTACCATGGTTCCCAGGAAGCAGTCACTAGGTCTCCGCAGCCCCTAGGTACATGGGGGCCAGGGAGGTTCTGTGTACTGTCCCTTGTGCCCACAAGTACCACTCCCCCAGCTCCCATTTGTCACAATTACCAGTCAATGGGAACTGTGGAGCCAGCACTCGGGGTAGGGGCAGTGTGCAAAGCCTCCCTGACTTCCCAGGCACCTAGGGGCTCCAGGGATCAGGCACTCGCTTCCAAGACCTGTAGAGAGTCAGGGCAGGTAGGGAGCAAAACTCCTCCTATAGATTTTTACAAAATGAATCCTGGAACTAACATGTAGTTTGCAAGCCTGTTCACTCCGTTTGCATTTTGTAGTCCTTTCCCTCGTCCTACATATGTCTTATATATTTAAACATTTCAAGGCAGGCAGGGATTGTGTATTACTCTGTGCAGTGGTCAATGGGGACCTGTTCTAGGATAGCTTCCAAGAATTACTGTAATACAAATTAATAATAATGGTCAGACTCTATACTGATGGATGGAGAACAAATACTCGGATAGACAGAAGCAGATGAGCCATGAAGATTAAACTGCAGCAAGAACATTAATGTCCATCCATGTGGTGACATTCCACCAGTTAGTTTCTTCTTTTTCCTTTTAACCTGAGGAATTTTTTCCAGAATCCCATTTTTCCTCTCTCAACTTTTACTCTTATCAGTCTGCCTATTCCTGTTCACTATGTGCTGCCTATTATTCACCTGCAGCACATCTATGTTATATGGAAGCTCGGTGCTCCAGAGGTTGATTTTCGGATGTCCGATGTAGCAGATCAAGTATGGACCCATACATTGAACGCTGAGAGCAGCTCCAGCTGACATCTGGTAGTCTCCTTTTGTGATGAGTAAGGGAAGTAGATGGGAGAGTTTACTCCCATCAGCCTCCCGTTGTGTGGATGGTTCAGAAATGCGATATAAGATACGTCGACTCCAGCTATCTAATTAACACAGCTGGAGTTGCATATCTCATTTCAACCTTCCGCTTTAGTATAGACCAAGCCCTGGAGTGCTACCTCTTTCTGGGGCCTCCCCTGTCTGCTGATATGTTCCTTACTTTCATACTGGTTTATACTACTCCCTACATAAGTGAAAGTAGCTAGAGACTATTTTATTTCATACATGTTCTGTGCCTTTCTCATACTTCTAGGTAATTATCCAATGTAGGTGTTTTTCCTCTGGCTAGCTCACACTATTACAATAGTTCATATTTCCTGAGTTCCAGGAGGAGACCAGCCCACCTTCCTTTCTGCCCTGATGCAGCAATACAGTGCATGGAGGTTGGTGAACTTTAGTCTGTGACCACTTTTGCACACAGTTGCTCCATCTCCTGTGCCATGTTCTCAGTACAACAGATGGGATAATCAGGAACAAAGGTGGAAATAGGAGATAACAGTGTTAATCTTAATATTGGTATCTCAAATTATTTTCTATTCACAGCATGAGTTGAGTCAGCTAAGCCTAGAAATAAGATATTAAAATGCATGTTATAATTGTATATTGTACTCTGAAATGAATAATTCTGAGACCGTCCTTACTGTTGGCTTTTGCCTCAACTCCTCAATCATAGGAGGAGTAAGAGGGAACAATTGTACCAAGGCCTCAAGCTCAGGAGTCCAAGTGAGAGCATCTGTGTAAATGAAGCAAAATGAGAGGGAATGGGGCAACAGCAAACATGATGCACTACTGTCCAAAATTTCTGTTGCTGGGCCTGCCACTACATCCAGCCTGGTCACTTTGCACAGCATGAATGTTGCCAGACGCCTGTCAGTGCAGCCACATCTCCAGACCCACTGGCTACATCTAGACTGGCATGATTTTCCGCAAATGCTTTTAACGGAAAAGTTTTTTTGCTTTTGCGGAAAAGCGTCCGTGCCAATCTAGACGCGGTGTTGCGCAAGAAAGCCCCATCGCCATTTTCGCAATCGGGGTTTTTTTGCGCCAACAATACTGCGTTGTCTACACTGGCCCTTTTGCGCAAAAGCATTTGCGCAAGAGAGCTTTTGCCCGAACGGGAGCAACATAGCATTTCCGCAAGATCACTGACAATCTTACATGAGATCGTCAGTGTTCTTGCCGAAATTCAAGCGGCCAGTGTCAGTGCCAGTCTAGACACAGCCATCAGCAGAGATTCTCAATTCTATAGCAGATTTTGAGTTAATTTGGGGAAATTCCTGTTTAGTCCAGAATGGAAGTGTCACAAAGGCTGTTATTCATGAACAGCTATTCCAGAGCATCACCTGGGGGGAAGACAAGCTTTTAGGTGATGTCTACATTAAGACCTCTGTGCCAGCACAGCTGTCAGCACAGCCAGGTAGGCTGCCACACGGGCGTTTTCTGTCGGCTAGGAAGGCCACCACGCTGAGCAATATTTGCTCTGGCGTCTGCCGCTCGCATCCACTGAGCCAGCTGCTCCCTGCTAGAAGAGATGTAGGGCAGCCTGGCTCTGTGCATCCTCACCTTCAGCGCCTGTCTTTGGTGGGCCCGGGCAGCCCCTCCCCACGTAGAGCGCAGCACCCCTCCCCCCCGTGCTTCTCGCCGTGACCCAGCAGGGGGAGGCAGAGAGCAGCAATAACAAACCGGGGCTCCCCTGCCACCGCGGCCGCAAGAGAACCTCACTCTGATTGGCGACGGCGGCTGTTTGTCGCGAGCAGCGGCGCGTTGCGATTGGCTGGCTGTTGCCGGCCGGGTGCGGAGGCGGGGAGACGGAGGGGATATATGGGGGTGCGAGCGGCCGCCGGCCGGAGCGCAGCAGGCACTGGAGAGGGGGCGGCGGCAGCGGCGGCGGCGGCTAGACGATCACGAGTGGCCCGGGGGCCGCAGCGGGCGGGGTGCGCGAGGCGGTGGATGCCTGCCCTAGCCATGCTGTGCTATGTGACCAGGCCGGACGCGGTGGTGATGGAGGTGGAGGTGGAGGCCAAAGCCAACGGCGAGGACTGTCTCAACCAGGTGAGGCGCCGCCCCGGGAATACCGCCGCCGCGCGCGCGCGCCTCCCCGACGGCCGTTGAAGCCGGGTCCGTTGCAGAGAAGGCGACCGGCGGCCCCTCCCCTTCGCGAAACGGCGGGTGGGGGGCGGGCGAGGCTGCCTCGCGCGCCCTTAACTAACGTTCCCTCGCGCGCCCGCAGCCCTCCGCAGGGCGGCCCCCGCGCGCGCGGTGTCTGTGTCGGGCGGGGGGGGAGCGGGGTCAGTCACCCAGCTCCTCCGCCTTGGCCGCAGAGGCTGCTCGCTCTCCCCCGCGGACGGACCCCGCGGGCTGGGGAGAGGCCCCAGCGCCCCCTTCCCCAGGCGGAGGGGTGAAGTGCCGGGGCCCTGCGGGGCGGGGGCAGGATCCAGGCTTCTGCCACCCCGCCCCCCGCTCCCCTTCCCCTCCCCCCGCTCCCCTCCTGGCACCCCAACCCGTCGCCTAAATATTAGACACGTGGCCCGGAGAGGCGTCCTGCGCCCCCCCCCCCCCTGAACTGGCCGACTGCTCTGCTGACTCCGTGTGGGCCCAGTCGGGCCTGGCTCCCTCCACCTAAGCAAGTTTTCAGAGGCGCCCTTGGTTTCCTGGGTGGAGAGGGGGCTGCTGATGCACGTGAGAAACGCTGTGCTGGGTCAGACCTATGGGCCACCGAGCCCCATATCCTGTTTTCAGGCAGTGACCAGTTGCCAGGTGCTACAGAGGGAATGGACAGGGCAGTAGTTAAAAGTTCCCTGCCATCCAGTTGTAGCATCTGGCAGTCAAGGGCTGCTAGGGGACACCTGGTCTCTGATGGAGTTGTATCTCTGACTCCTTTGGAAAATAGCCACATTAATAGAGCAATCTGTGGTGAACTTGCCTTTTTTTGTTGTTGAACCCGGTTGGCCTTCACACCATTCCTTGGCAGTGATTTTCACAAGTTGATTATGCCTTGTGTGAGGAAATACTTTCTCTTTGTTTTTAAAGCAGCTACCTTTTAGTTTTGTTGGGTAACCTCTGCTGCTTGGGTTGGGTAAATAACACTTCTGTACTTCACCTCACCAATCGTGATTTTATAGATCTGTCATCTCACTGCTTAAACATCTGTTTTCTAAATTCAGCATCATGGAGAATCAGGTCACTCTTGCTTAGGTGCCCAAGTTTGGTGGGGAGGGGGAACAGTGATAACTCTGATGCCTCCTTTTTGTATTGTCATTTCATATACATGTCTGTAGGTTGCCAGCTGGTCAGCTTCTTGAATATTTTGCTTAGTTTTGATGATTTCTTACTGGCAAGTGAATCAGTAAGATGAGTTTATTATTAGAGTGTTTGGGTTTTGTAGCAGGTGTACTGAGCAGTTTTTAAAAAGTTACTCTCCTGTGTTTGGGTGATGGTTTTGGCATTATGTATGTTATAGATCCACTTTTACAATACTTCCATTTTTGTTACAGGTTTGCAGGAGGTTGGGGATTATAGAAGTGGATTACTTTGGGCTTCAGTTCGCAGGCAGTAAAGGGGAGAGTTTATGGCTGAATTTGAGAAATAGGATCTCCCAGCAGATGGATGGATTAGCTCCTTACCGGTTGAAACTGCGTGTCAAGTTTTTTGTAGAACCACATCTTATCTTGCAAGAACAGACAAGGTAAGATTAGTTTTGAGTGAATTTCATTTTACGTTTTCATGGTCTGTAATTTAATACTGTAAGGTAGCTGTAT
Organism: Pelodiscus sinensis; assembly: GCF_049634645.1. Lineage (NCBI taxonomy): Eukaryota > Metazoa > Chordata > Testudines > Trionychidae > Pelodiscus > Pelodiscus sinensis. Next base: position 107,414,749 of record NC_134712.1, read on the forward strand.
GTTGTCTCTACCAATCATTTAGTACTTTTTATATCCAGCTTTCTTGCTTTTCAGCTGTATAGTTAGCTTGCTGTGAAAATGGTAACATCATTTTAAACAGTTCTCACTCTCTTTTGGAGATTGAAGAAGAATAGTGCTACTCTAACTTACTCATAATATGAGAGCTCAGAACAGCATAATTAATTCCATACATATTTAATGCTACAAGTGAAAGAGAAAATACAAGAGCTAGCATGTGATATTTATATTGAGTTACATGCCCGATAGTAACCTCTCTCTTCAGCGTGTTACTGCAGGTCATTCTCAACTGCTTATGCAGGAAGTGTTTTCTACCACAATGCTTAAACTTGCTAAACTCCTCTTAGTCTAGTGTCAGGTTACAGCAATTTCCAGCAGCTATATATTCTCTCTTAAGCTACAAAAGGAACAACTGTTTTGTCTCTTCTGTAAAAGACCTACTAACCAAGCACAATAACTAAATTGATGATAAGTTTTAGAAAAATGCATAATTACCAATTTTTTGAGTTTCAAACTCCAGCAACAAATAGTAATGAACCCCTTATTGATTTTAATTTGCACTAGAAAATGTCTCACACATCTTCAGTGGATAAGTCAATAATTTTCTTCCTTTTGAACTAGTAATCTAAAACATTTGTATATACCAGTCAGCTATATAGGTTCTGGTGTTAGATGGGGATCATTAACTGGTGAAATCTGTCTGAAAACAAATACAAAATTATGATATTCCATTACCTTAATGTGTTCAAATTTATTGTGACCACACACATCCCAGGATTGTCAGGTATTTCATTCTTCATTTTACTAGCTAATTAATTTGTGCTTTGTGGTTAACATTCTGATCCGAATGCTTATTACATAGCAGAATCACATATTTAGCATGTACTTTTTAAACTCCTTATGATGTATGAAGATGTGACTTCTTTGTTGTTGTTTTTAAAAAAATGTGCTTTGTGATAGAATTTCAGATTCTTTCTGCCTTGGAGATTTTTAGCCATTCAGAGAGATTTAGTGAAACTGCCTTTGCACAGCAGTGCAAATACTACTTATAGGTTGAACCTCTCTAGTCTGCACTCATCCATGGTCCAGCTAAGGATGTTAAAATGCAGTTAACTGACTAGTTGATGGAATTATCATTGACTAGTCGATAGGCACTTCCGCATTCCTCCTTTGAAACGTACAAGAGTCCAGCAGGGGCTCCTGTACATTTTGAAGGAGGAATGCGGAACTCTCTGTACAGCCCGGGGCCAGCGGGAAGTCCCGCTGACTCTGGGCTACATGCGGGTGGGTGCCTTCTTTGAAATGCACAAGAGCCGCATTTCAAAGCCATGGAGCTCGGGATCAGCAGGAGGGATTCTGAGTCCCCCTCTCACCCCGGGCTCCATGCTACACTGCATGCCACTAGGAGTCTGGGGTTAACTGGGGAGTTCTCCGCTGATACCAGGTTCTGGAGAAATGCCATGGGGAGCCCGGAGTCAGCTGGGAAATCCCCAGCTGATGCCGGTCTCCACGGCAGCTGCCCCTTTGAATCACCAGAGAGACAGCGTTTTAAAGGGGCAGCCCTGGAGTCTAGGGTCAGCTGGGGGGACTCCCTTTAAAATGGGCGGAGGCAGCAGTTTCAAAGGGAAAGCTGCCACACAGCTGACCCTGGGCTCCATGGCTGCCCCTTTGAAAGGCGCACAGGCGACATTTTAAAATGGCACCTGCCTCACAGCTGATCCACAGATCAGCTGTGCAGTGGCCACCTGGGGGCTTCCAAGAAGTACCCCTCTCCCCTCCCTCCCTTTTCTGCCTCCCATCTTATAGAGGCAGCAAAGGGGAGGGGGATAACTACTAGTCAAAATACTATCTGATAAGCAAATGCTTATTGGATAGTTGACTAGTCTTTTACATCCTTAGGGTCCAGCATGAGTAGTTAGCCAGATGTCCACTCCTCATGGGTGTGGCCAAGTTTCCTGCAGTGCCATAAAGTTAGTTTACAGCCACCAATCTTGTGGCTGCAACTCGGTGTTCTGTGCTGTTATTTTGCCCTAATTTACACCTTAATGTCTTGTAAGAGTCCAGTAAGCAGTGGAAGTGTTGGTAATACTGCTAGACAATATCGACACCCCTCTGAGGTATGGCAAATTCTCTGGTTCGGCCATCGGTCAGATCCCGAGGGTGCTGGAATAGAGGGTGCTAGAATAACGAGGTTCCACCTGTACAATGATTGAAGGGATTTTTCTGTTGATTTAATTGTTAATTCACAATAAAAGAGAGGTGGTAGGTAGGTTAACAGAGGTGCTCTTCCATTGATGTCAGAGTGTCTGTACCAGATCTTAGGTTGGCATAACTGCATGTCTCAGCATAGCTAGGTCAGCCTAAATTTTAGATTTAGGCCATCTTGAAACATCCTATCTTTATATAATTTACACTAACTTTTTTGCACTGGTAAGGGGGCTGCATCTGTGCTAGAGAATTAAACTGTTAACTGAACTGCAAGGGTTACAGTGGTGCAAGCTCCAACAGTTAAGCCTCACTAAGCAGTCCTGTTTTGTATACATAAGGCACTACAGGTCCCCACAAAGAACCCCAGAACTGTATAATATCTATTTTTCTTGTAGTCACATCCAGTTTAAGTTAATTCCAATATTTCTTGTCCTGCCAAAAGTACAACATTTGGGCTGTGAAGGACAGGAGCTACAGCCAGGTACACATTCACACACATTGCAGATGCCATGGCTATTCTCAGGCTTATATGGAAGAAGGGGAGGACATTGAGGGAGAAAAGGCCAGAGGCTTGTCTGAGCTGTTGCTGAATAGTGAGCACGTGCTCGGGCATGTTTGGATGATCGTTTGTACTGTTACAGCTGCAACACTTTGTTTCTTCATTGACATTGCATCCTTTCAAATAAAACAGGGATGGATGACATGGAAGTCTTAGTCAAAGCAGTTGTTTAAATGCCTGTCTGTTGTTGTTGACAATTTTGTATGTAAAAATGTTATCGGTGTCAAGTTCTCCAGATGCTGGTTATTATGGCAATTTCTCCAATATCAATAAGGGCAGAAGATCTTTTGCCACATTAAAGGTTTCCTCTGAAATGAGTTAGTGCACCTTAACACCACAACACATGCAGGCCACAGCACTGGATTTTCGTTAAATTAGCTAAATATCACATTTATGATATTTACAAAAGTACATTAGCTATAAATTACTAGAAACTTAAATATTCAAGAGTCAGGGTGACATGGTTGTTTTCACTCTTCCTTTGCCTGTTTGTGAATGGTTGTAAAGTCAGAACATAAATAAACAATTTTACCATTTCATTGGAAAGATCTCTTAGGTTTAACAGGTTAACCAGCTAAACGAGATGTTACTGAATACTAGCCTCTCTTTCTTGCCTATGTGGAAAATAGTGTGATTCTTACATATTTTTCTGTATTCTTATTTAACTTTATCTTGGATTGCCCAGAAATATATAGCAAATTATATTAATTTGTCTAACCATTACTGCCATAAAACAGCTTCCTTTTAGGGCTGTCAGTTGATGTGAGTTAACACCTGTGATTAATGCAGGGAAGGATTAATTGCAGCATTAATGCTGCACTGCCCATTTGAAGTGCTTCTCCCACTTCAAAGGGGCAACGCACGTGGAGCACTCCAGCTGATCACCAGCTCTGTGTTGCACTGTCCCTTTGAAGTGCTGCGCATTAGGAGCCGTTGGAGTGCCCAGCTGATCCTGGCTCTGCCTCTTCGCAGCACCGCCACAGCACTTCAAAGGGGCAACACTGCAGAGAGCCCTGGGTCAGCTGGGGAGTCCAGCTGACCCTGGGCTCCTGTGGTGCTGCCCTTTGGAAACTCCGGAGTGGCCTTTTCAAGAGCCAGCTGCACTGAGCCTGGGGTCATCTGGGGTCACTGAGCCTGGGGTCAGCTGATCCCAGGCTTCTTCAGCACTGTCCCTTGGAAACACTGCAGTGCTGCACTGAGCTAGGGTCACTTTTAACAGGGTTTTGCTCCATTGAATTCAAAGGAATTGGGCTTTAAGGTGTGGTGTTTGCTGTATCAAAGAACTTGCTATAAAACAGTTCTTTGTAACATAAGGCAAATGAGATTTTTAGAGCAGGGAAATAAAACAGTTTTGAAGTTGTGATCCAAGATGATTGGCAAACTTCAGAAACTTTGCTTTCATATGGGTTTGTTAAACTTTAAAACCTCAAAAGTGAGTAGAAGTGCCTCTTGTGCTTGTTTTAGCAATGAGTGGCTCCAGAGGAGGATGTATGGCTCCCTGTGGTGAAGTGATGGAAATGTAACTTTAGGTCATTGACTGCAAGTAACCCCTGACTAATAGCTACTAGACATGTCTAACAAATCAGAGACTGCTGCATTGGAACACAGCCCAGGATCTGAAGACATTTGATTCCTGATTGGCTTAGAACTCTTGTCTCCAGGCAGAAAGTTCTGCTTTGTGATTATAAGATTTCTTTGTGAAACAAGTACAAGTAGCAAAGAAGTCTAGAAACTTGTGCCACCTTTATAACTTACTTAAGCTTTATACTGCAGAGCCCACAATGTATAACTGCTAGGACTTTTAGCATTTACAGGGTTACCTTTTTAAACAAATTTTTACATCCCTAATAAGTATCCAACAATTTGTAGTGATTGATTATGGGTTTCACCCAGTACTCTCATGACTAGACATGACCACCAGATAAGCATAAAATCTCCTCTTTCACCATAATTTATCCAGCATGTATTTTCTTTTTATATTTTTAACCTGACTTGAGGTATTGTTGAAAAAGTATCTTCAAAGAAATTTTCTTTTACTGTGTTACAGACGGAGGTTGTTGATAGTCTTTACCAAATCAAACCCCATTTCTTTGGGGTTATTTGTTAGTCCACATCTTTTTTACAATATGTAATACATGGACCTTTTCATTTTGTTAAGAAAGCCTTCTGTAAAGGTTTATATAAATTAGTTGTTTTGTTTCCTTCTATCACTTCTATTATAGTTAACTTTGTTTAAAACGGGTTACTAGAAAGCTGAGAAACATAATGCCTGACTAAAACAAACCTTATTAATGTTATTTCAGTAACCTGACACTTGACAAAGTAGGCTATATAATTTACTACTTGTGTGATTAGGTTGAAAATCAGATATTCATATACAGCTCTTGGCATCTTTTTGTCAAATTCAGGCATATTACACTGAAAAGTCTAATGAACTAGTATTTAAAATAGCTGTTTTATCTGCTTTGAAAACTAGTTTTGTTCAAAAATATGGCATTACCGTATAACATTGATGACTGTTTTGTGTATTTGTATATTTTTGAAAGATACATATAGTAACTCAGGAAGGATAATGCAAAATAAGCATTCTGGTTTATATACCTGTTCAGTGAACTGCTTTTGTTACCACATTATCTAGTTGCACACTTATGGGCTAATTTAGGTAAAAATGGCTGATCTGTTGATGTAAATTTATAATTATTATTGACATTTGATTATATTGAGAATGTAGATTGAAGGAATGGCAAGTTTCTTGTTTATTTTATATAGTAGCTGTCTGCACATAGATTAGATATGGTAACTACTTAGCTTTTCTTGGCTCTTCTAAAGTAACTGCTACGGGAACTCGGAACTCGCTAGTTGAATGCATCTGATTGTCTGAAGCTGAGTTGAATAGCTGTTGGTAACCTTTCACCTACTTTGAGAGCAAACTAATGTAGATATATTGGAAAATATAATAAATGCAGAATTATTCTTTCATATTAGGTAACTTTTGCATTATCTTGCTAGGGTAGGTTGGTCTTATTTTTTCAGGTTTTCAAGTGGTGATTTTTCAACAGTATAACTACATTTTAAGAGAATTGTACCTCGTACCTCAAATTCATTTCATGTAAGGAGCTTCAAATTACATGTCAGTGTCAAAGAGAGGGTCCTCTGGTTCTCCCCCTCCCCCCAGTATTTCCACCAGGAGCACTGCAGCTAGTGGTGCCAAGAAGGATGCATGTTCCTGGTTGCACCAACTAGTTTTTGGGAAGCACTGATCATCTATTATTCTATTGCCTTTCCCACTGCAAGCAGAATGGAGATTGCAGCTATTTTTTTACTTCCACATCATCATTCCTTTGTAGGCTCCATTTATCTGGAGCACAGAACAAGGAAGGGGTTAAGATACCCTTGTTGGGTTGTTCCCATATTTACCTCACTAGGCTAAAATATTTTAATTAACTTTTTGGCTATTGAGCATGAAGTTTTTCTCTCAAAAGAAAAGTAGAATTTCTAGTCTGACTTAAAATTTGGAATATGTGCATTTATATTTTCTGTGGGGAGGCTGTTGAATGTTACCCACTGTCTAAATTTTATTATAGCTCCTAAATACCTGTTTCTATCTGCAACAGGTGGCACTGTCAACTCTGCATAAATTGTGTGTGAAGGGAGGAACAGTAGACAGAGCATCTAGAGTTGTGTTGGTGATTAGGGTTGGTAATTTTTAGTACCCCTGAAGTTTTACTTTTTCATACTGTGGACCATTTATACAAAAATACTTCTGTTGATCAACTTTTCTGCCTTGATAGTATTGTGTAGTTATATAACCCACACACCTGCTGGGTGTGGTGTATTGTCCTATCTAGAAAAAAACAATGAGCAGTCCTGTGGCATCTTAGAGACTAACAAATTTATTAGGTCATGAGCTTTTGTGGGTAAAACCCACTAAGATCACTTACAGAGAGAATGAGTATGCTCTACAGCCTTTGCTAATAGCCAGCTGGCCTTTAGCTCCTGTGGTAGAGGCTCATGCACTAAGTTCCAGAGATCTCAGGTTCTGTTCTACCTGTCTGTGTTGCACTTCCTCAGCTAGGGCAAGTATTTAACCCACACAATTTCTGGGTGTGGTATACTGTCTAAAGATGTTGAGATGGGTAATTCGCTAATGTAGTGGATAGAATTTTTGACTATACGATTAGTCAATAAGGGAAGAAGTGCTCAGTCCCAGCTCATGCTGGGTCTGGAAGCTCCCCCTCTGAGGCTCTGCACTTGAAGTGTACATTTAAACTGCAGAGCTGTAGCGGGGGCTGTCTGATTGGAGCAGCCCCTGTCTATAGCTGCCTGGGCTGGCCATGGGCAGAGGCTGCTCAGGCAGCAGCCTCTGTTGCAGCCTCTGGCCTCAGCCAGTCCAGGCCACCACAGACAGGGGCTGCTTTGTGGCAGTAGTCCCTGTCTGCAGGGGGCCCACTGGGGAACTGAGTCTGCTCTGCGGATAGGGGCTGCTTCCCAAGTAGCCTCTGCCTGCAGCCAGCCCAGGCCACCATAGACCCAGGCTGTTGCTGAAGCAGCCTCTTTCCGTGGCAAGCCTGGGCCTGTCACAGGCAGAGGCTGCTTTGTAGCAACCTCCCCCCCCCCCCCACACACACACTGCTGCCTCTATCAGAGGCAGCAGCGCAGAGGGAGTAGGCGGCACCACGGAGACGGTGCTGGGGGAAAACCTGCTTTTAAGCCAGTTCCCTTCAGTGATGGTTCCTGCTCTCTCCTCCCCCCCCCCCCCCCCGCCTCTGATACGGAGCCAGCAGAGGGGAGGGGGTGTGTGCAAGTAACCTGTAAGTTTAGACTTGCCTGTAAGTTTAGATTTGTCAGTCTGATAAGTCTGCTCTACAGCCTTAGTGGAGAGCCCGTTGGCTTTTAGCTTGTTCAGTAGAGGCTCATGCACTAAGCTTCAGAAGTCCCAGGTTTGGTGCTGCTTTTCAGTGTTAGTTTCATTATAAAAAACTTAGTACTATCAAAAAGAAAAATAAATCTACAACCCAGTGTGCATTTGATTCTGAAAATTTGTATTGTGTTTTTATATGCTGCTAAAAGTGTCAATAGAAATTATATGAAAATGATTACAGCAGTATGTTAGGAGACTGTAGTAAGATGAGGGCCTGAAACAAAAGCCCATGTAGTACAGGCCTGGTTTGAGGTCTAGCTAATGATGGACAAAACTTGGCTAATATTAAAGCAAAACTAAGCTGTGAGCAAAAGGCAGGCCCCTGCTCACAGAACTTTGTGGTCTTTGAGGCTCTCTCTGAGTCTGCTGTGTTGACTAATTGTGCAAGTTAACACAGCACACATGATTGAGCATACATCCATGCAGTCTACTGGTTATCATCATTGATGGAGCAAGAGACCTGTCAGGACACCACAACAGTAAATCGTAACCTACTACGATGGTGACCCTACTACAAAGACAAGATTCAAATAAACTAATTTTAAATCTGTAGGTGATTGTCCAGAAGACTCTTGATACTGTTGTTCCATCTGCCTGAAATGTTTTGTTTAGTCAAAAAGAGCCTTGGGAATCCTTAGTCCTGTTGTGGGATGCAATAAGATAGAAATGTCATTGATTGAGGACTAAGGTCTTGTTTGTATGCAAGCTGACATATTAATCAAAAGTGTGGATTTAATCACATAAATTAGTGCATTAAGCATGTGCAAATGCTTGCATTCAAAAGTAAAGTGGCCTCAATTCCAAGGATCAAGCTACAGCAAAACTAAGGCCATTTTACTTCTGAATGAGAGCATCCATTTTGGGGTTTAATGCGCTTTAATGTATGTGCCTTAAATTCACCTGTAGTTAATTCTTTTAATTTTTTTAAGTTATCCAATATAGACAAACCTTCAAATAATTTGCAGTTTTATAGCTTATATTTTGATATAGTCTACTTTATATCCAGAAATATCCTGGAACACCTGGATTCATTCTCAAACAAAAATATGCATACTCAAAACAGAAGACAAGCTTTAATATTCTCATGATGTACAATCTTGTATGCATTACAACTGGAGCCAAGAAATTTGGTATGATTGTTATGCAGGAATACCACAATTAAACTTAAGAGGAAGATTTGTCCTTCACTGCAGTGTAGTAAACAATTAAAAACTCAGAACTTCAATTTTTTGTGTACAGGCAGTCCCCGAGTTACGCGGATCCGAGTTACGAACGGGGCCCTCTCCCTGGTCTCCAGCAGACCAGGGAGAGGAAGCAAAGTGGCGGAGCACGCGGGCAGCGGACAGCCCAGACGCGTCTGGGCTGTCTGCTGCCCGCGTGTTCCGCCGCTTTGCTCCCCGTCCTTCTGGTCTGCAGACCAGGGGGACGGGGAGCAAAGCAGAGCAAAGCCGCGGAGCCCGGGGGCAGCAGGACAGCCACGGTGCGTCTGGGCTGTCCAGCTGCCCCCGTGCTCCGCGGCTTTGCTCCAGACGCTGGGGCACTGCTGGTTGGTCCTGTAGCGCTGCTCTGGGTGCTACTGGACCAACCCGGCAGCACCCCAGCTGCTCTGCCTCAGGCGTCCTGATTCAGCCACTGCTGGTCAGTTTCAGCAGCGGCTGAATCAGAACGCCTGGGGCAGAGCAGCTTGGGTGCTGCTGGGTTGGTCCAGTAGCGCCGAGGAGCGGCGGCGCTACTGGACCAACCCAGCAGCACCCTAGCTGCTCTGCCCCAGGCATCCCCAAGTCAGCCGCTGCTGAAACTGACCAGTGGCTGACTACAGGAAGCCCCTGCCCCGGGCTTCCTGGAATCAGCCGCTGATCAGTTTCAGCAGCAGCTGACTTGGGGATGCCTGGGGTTCTTAAGTTGATTCTGTATGTAAGTCAGAACTGGCATCCAGATTCAGCTGCTGTTGAAACTGATCAGTTTCAGCAGCAGCTGAATCTGGACGCCAGTTCCGACTTACATACAGATTCAACTTAAGAACAAACCTACAGTCCCTATCTTGTACGTAACCCGGGGACTGCCTGTATTAGTATTACAGCTTTATGTGACTGATTGAAGGCTGTTGAGGAAGGTATGGGGTTACTTTCAGGTTTTTTGAATATACGAGCGATTTCATAACTGCTGCTTTTCACAAGCTGAGTTGTCAGAAGTGTGCCAGAATCTGGGAGACACTAATACAAACCTTAGTAGAACTTAATTTAAGAGTGAAATTTTGCATTATGAAGATTTAATTTGTTTTTTAGAGGTTTTAAGCGTGAAGTGAAATTGTACTATTTATTTGGAGAAATAAATTAAAGAACTGCTTGTTTGGGTTAGTCACATGATATGAGAGAATCAAAAGTATTAGAACTTGTAAAGTACTAACTTTTTTGCAGTTATTTAATGAGATTAAAATAATGTTTTTCCAGAATGTTGCTAAGTGTTAAAAATGTATCCTTACGTAACTAAAATGATATAATATGAAGTCATAAAACTTGGTCAGTGACTGTTTAATTTGGTTTTGATAAACTGGTTGAACTGAAATAGTTTGACAATAGGTGCAGTTTGTTTATAAAATCAATAGAAACTCATTTAAATAAGGTGTCTTGTTTTTTGAAGTGAACTGTTACAGCAATGATATTGCACTGCCACTTCATTTTGATTTTGATTTTCCAGTCAGAATTTTTAATGTCCTGAATCTTTTTCCTGTTTAACAGCATCTTCTAGAAATGAAAGTACTGAATTGAAAAATTGAGCAGCTTTTACTTTAGAGCTACCTGAGAATTCCTACCCAGGGAATTCTTGAAGGAGTCTCAGTTGGGATATTGAAAAGGCAGCTATTCACTGGCTTTTGGAGATACAATAATAGCATTGTGCTTAAACCTTAAAACCTCTTTGCAGAAATTTGGATAAATGCCTCCTGATATTTAATAATACGACTCAAGAATGCCACAGGCAGTCCATTCAGCCCTGCAGGTGAACTTTGCAGCTGTTAAATCGGGAGTCTAGCTGTTAAGTCAGGTTCCCAAAAGGGGACATTCTAATTAACTGACTTCAGATTCTGTGTTTCTGGTTGTTGCTTATGTAACAGACAGTTGGAATATAGATATTGATTAAAATTGACTGATTAAAATGACTTTGGGGAGTGTGTACTGGAACAGGCTGCATGAAGAGAGAACACTGGTCAAAAATTAGCATTTTAAGTTGAGTGCTCTGTAACCATTGATTAATCAAAGCCTTTACAATTTTTACTTCCAATCTGTGGTGATGCTTTCTTCCTACTCCATTCAAGTGTCCTTGCATAAAAATGAAGGTGAAAAACATATCAGGACCGTCTATCTGAAGTACTTATTTGGTCCCCTTTACCATAATATCTGAACACCTCAACACCTCATACCTCTAAGCTAGGGGAAACTACTGTTTATCCTTGTCTTATAGATGAACTGGGGCACAGAGAGGCTAAGTGACTTCTCCAGGGTCTCACAGGAATTCTCTTATTTTCCCCCTCATCTTCACTTTTTTAGACTTAACAGATCTTTAGAGGTGATTCTAAAGTTGCCTCTATTGTATTTGCTTCTAACATTATCTGTTGGAGAAATCTTTTTGCTTTTTCGGCTTATCCGTTGATGTCTGAAAGGCCTTCTCAGTAATAATAGGGAGTGCCTTGCTGTTTCTGCTGTGTATTCAAAGTGCTGTCAACGGTACAAAGTGCACTGAAATAAATATATATATTGCTTTTTTTAGTTGTAATCTTCAGTGTCACTTGTAACTGTAGTAGGAGTACATTTTTCAGGTAGATAATGTTTTCAAGTTTGTCATGTCCCTTTAAATGTCATTGATACATAAATCATAAAAAGTAAGCACTTTCAAAAAGCAGTAGTATGCAGAAATGTATGAACAGGCTTTTCATTTTTCTAATCTGGACACCAGAGTTGAACAAATTATTATTGTTAGACAGCTGTCTAGGACAGAGCAAGTCTGACTTGAATTAATTGCTTTTAGAGTTAAATATATTGTTAGATTGCATGCATCTGGTTAAAATTTCAATTCAATATGACCCCTATATAGTAAACAGCTTTTAGTTTTTGTTAAATGCTTCAGTTTTTTTGTTAGATGTAAACTGCAAAGCAAAAATAATATTTTTCTTTTCTCTTTCATGATGTCTTTAAGGATTGCTTCATAAACAATTAATTTGGTTAATTTGTATATATGGTATAGCAATTCTCTGCTGTGTGATGTCATGTAGTCATATTGAAGACTTAAGCATTCCTTCTCTTTCCTCCTGCCCCCTTCCAATTGGGTGGGGGAAGAGAGCTGCAATTCAGTTTGCAACTCATCCTCACTCAGGCCTTGGCTAGCTCATGTTATTTTTAGTCTTTTCAATATTTTATTCATAAGATGACTTTCTCATTCTAACTGTAGCAAATGTGAAATCTGCTGCTCGGTGTGGCAAATTGTGTGGTAAATGTGTAATGATTACCTAACGTAAAAATGTCCCTGATTCAACATGTCTAAAGTTAAAAGGGTAGGAAACTAATGAATAAAAAAACGGAATTAATGAAAATGGATAATTTTTCTAAATTACATGGCCTAAAATAAACATGGTAAAAAATGTTTAACAAAATGAAAGGTTTTATGTTCATCTTAAAATGCAGAAAATACATATATTTTAATTTATCCAGATCAGATATGCCATTGCATAAAACTTTAATCATTGAAATGGAAGCAGAGCACACTGATTCCCAAATATGGTCTGGTCTACACTGTAAAATTAAATCAACCCAGCTACATCTCTCAAGGATGTGAAAAATCCATAACTGTGAGGGATGTACTTAAGGCAGCCTACTTAGTCCCTGTCTAGACAGTGCTAGATAAGTGGAAGAAATCTTCAGTTCATTTAGCTACCCCCTGTTAATGAGGTGAACTACTTTACAGCAACAGGAGACCCCCCCCCCCCCTTATGTTGCTGTGGTGAGTATATACACTGAAGTGCTACTTTGGCATAAGTGTAGACCTCACATAAGGCCTGGTTTACACTGAAAAGTTAGGTCGACCCAACTGCGTTGCTTGGGGGTGTGAAAAATTGTATCACATTGAAATTTTAGCCACATGCATGCAATTTGACAGTAAATTTAATGCTAAGACAATTAATCCTAGTTATCTAAATTAAACTACTCAGACTTACTTTGACCAAGACAGCTGTCAAACACTAATCATTTGTTCAACCTTGTCCTCCAGATTAGAAAAATGAGAAGACGAAAAATCTGTTCATAGATTTCTGCATACTGTTACTCTTTTCTTTTAATGATTTATGTATTCGGGACGTTTAAAAGGACACCACAAACTGAAAATGGAAGTTATAGCGGGGGCTAGGTCAGCTTGCATAGTTGATGGAAGAATTCTTCCATTAACGTAGCTACTGCCTTCTGCGGAATTGGATTACATACCCTGGGTAAAGAACTCCTGTTGGCATAGTAGTTTTCCACACTGAAGTGCTATAGAGGAACAACTGTACCATTTCAAGTGTAGACAAAGCCCTAAGACTTTCAGCATGATTGTCACTGTTAAGATGCAGCTACAATGATAACTTAAGTCCCTTCTCCAGACATTGGAGCAACTCAGCATCTTACTTCAGGAAGTTTAGTTTAGTCAGTTAGCCTGTTGTTTTACATCACCAGTTTTAACGGGGTTAGAAATCGGCAAGTAGAAATCTTGTTTTGCACTTGTAACTCTTAGTTTCCCTGAAGTATGGTTGATAACCATTAAAACATTTTGATTTGAACCTAACTATAGCCTTTTTGCTAAACTTTGTAGTAACTTTGCTAGCCAGCAGGGTAGTGCAGTCATATATTTATGCTATTACATAGCTTAACATTCATTTGTTCAGTTTCTTAATTTTTACAATTTTATTATGTTAGAAAATTATTAGTGAAGCATTTTCATATTTTCTAGATTAATTTTTTTAAGTAAGACTTGTTTCATGCTGTATGGGAATGAAAATTTAAATTAAGTTAAATACACAAAACCAATTTTTAAAAGCTGATTTTATTCTATAATAGGGGGCTGCAACTCCTGCTTCCCAACCCCCCTCTCTCTGGGTAGGCAGCCCTGGCTCTCCCCCACAACTGCCAAATAGGGCCAGGCCGCAGTGTGGCAGCACTGGCCCTCTCCTCTTCCCCCAGCTCCCCCCACCTACCAGGCACTTGGGATGGGGGAGTGGGGGAGGAGTCCCTGAGGCTGAGGGCAGAAGCACAGAGTGATGTGATGTTATATCACTGTCATCCTACAAGCACTTTTTTTTAATATATATATATATATAGACAGACAGACTCACTCACTCCACCTTCAGTGTGCTAGGTACATAAGAAGAAATCTGTCAAACATGTTTTACATTTAAAACTGAGGGTTTTTTAAAACAAAGGAGGTATTATCTATAGTTAATTTAATGGCATTGGTTGTTTCTGGTCACTATGTCCTTCAAGGTTTTCAAACTATAGATTGAACCTCTCTAAACTAGGACTTTCTGGTCCAGCAACATGCGTGCTCCAGCATGTTCCTGGACTCAAGAGCCCTGGTGGCCAGGGCTGGGAGCGGAGCCGGTCCAGTGAGATGGTGGTGGGGGAGTAAGGACCAGAGATGGGCAGGGGTGGCAGAATTGCAGGCCTCGGTCAGGCAAATTTCCTTGTTTGGATTGGTGAAGGTCCTGAGTGTGCCAGACTGGTGAGGTCCAACTTGTAGTATCTCATCTTCATTTTTATTCATAATTTGGAATACTAAAACCGCCTTTTTCCTGCTTCTTTGAACTCTGCTTTTGCTTCTCAATTTTGAATAAACTAGTCATTGAACTGAACTAACTGAACAAAACTGGCATGAAAAAAATATTTTTTGCATTTCCAGAAGAGGCTACTACTTTTGACAGCTGTTTTAGAGTTTCAAACTGAATCCTGGTGCTTAGTGGATGACTGCCACCAGTTCAGTGGTTTGACATCTTTTCAGACAGCTCCAAATATGTACTATCTGAAGATTATTTTTATGTAATTTACATGATATTTTAATAGTTTATAGTAACTTTAGGTTTAAATATAGGTTTTTATCATTTTAAATTGCTTTACTTTACATTTATTTTAATAAGCAAATTAAAAAATATGTATTTTATCTATCCTGATTTTTCACCTGTTCAGCCAACATAACAGATCTAAATATAAGGGTCAGAGGTTAAGTCAAGAATAGCAACAAGTGGCTGAATAAATATGCTTACAAAGGAAGTATAATATATATTTTCACAGCACTTTTGTAGATTTTTTTTAAAGTAATTTTCACTGGATTTTTTTTCAAGCGGGGGAAAATCACACCACCTGTGTAGGAGTACGATAGGAAAGCTGCTTATTTTGAATAAACAGGGAAATCTCTCAGATTTCTCAAATATAATTTCACAGAACTGCATGTGCTGATTTATGCTTATATTCGCTTCACTTAATTAAGAATAATAGTAGTGCAAATTGAAGTAATGCATGTTTATTTAGAAATGACAGTACAACCTACATAGCCTTTTACATGCAATTTGTGAATGCCATTTCAGATTTTCATTGATCAGGAGAATTTTTATTGGACTTAGCATATTGAAGTATTTGCTTTATTTTTTTTTTAAACTTGTTGGACAGTTCAGTATTTAAATGAATCTGCTGAAAGAAACTCATCTTTGAATTTAGTCAGACTTTTTGAAAAGATGATGGATATTGTCTTTGCGTTTGTAGAATCCTTAATCAGTACTTTTAAGAGTTAATAAAATTAGTGTTGTTTACTAACTCTCAGGCCAGAGCTATTTGAGTCTCTCAAACTTACTTTTATGCTAGTCATAACTTTTTAAAAATTAAAAGTAATTTTCTTGCAGGCATATGTTTTTCTTGCATATAAGGGAGGATCTTTTGGCTGGTAATCTTCAGTGTTCTTCAGAGCATGCCATTGAACTTAGTGCATTGTTGGCTCACATGAAGTTTGGGGATTATAACCAGAATACTGCCAAATACAGTTATGAGGAGTTGTCCGCAAAGGAGCTCACTACTGCCATCTTAGAGAGGTACGTAATTGCTGTAATTACTCTTAACAATCAGTGACAGAAGTTAAGAATTTAAATTAGTAAATAATGTATGGGTATTTGGTGTGAAAATGTTAGTGGTGTTCCAAAGAAAATCAAAGCTAGTGTTGAGGTCAGCTATCCTTTGAATGGAAATCAAACTATTATCATACAGGCAGTCCCCGACTTACGTGGATCCGACTTACGTCAGATCCCTAGATACGAACGGGGTGAGGCAACTCCCGCACATGCGCAGCAGCATTCCCGGGGCTCGCTCACCTGGGTCCTAGGATCCTCCTCCTCCTCGGGCCGGCTCCGACTGGGGTCCCGCAGAGCTGCCGGGCAGAGGAAAAGTGCCTCCCCACGCCCGCTGCCCCCCCCCACCCCCCTGCCAGCAACAGGCTGCCCCCTCCCCTGAGCAACAGGCTGCCGAACAGACAAAAGCAGCCTCTCTGCCCCTCCTCCCCTCTATACATGCCGGGCTCCCGGAGCGCAGCAGCGTCCCCGGGGCTCGCTCACCTGGGTCCTAGAATCCACCTCCTCCTCCTCTTCGGCCGGCTCCAACTGGCCTCTGCCTGCAGCAGCTGGCCACAGGGACAGGGATCCCGCAGAGCTGCCCGGCAGAGGAAAAGTGCCTCCCCACGCCCGCTGGCCCCCCCCCCCGCGGCCTCGCATCCTGCACGCCTCCCCCTCCCCTCCTGCCAGCAACAGGCTGCCCCCTCCCCTGAGCAACAGGCTGCGGAACAGCAGACAAAAGCAGCCTCTCCGCCCCTCCTCCCCCCATACATGCTGGGCTCCCTGGGCAAACAAAGACTCCACCAAAACAAACAAAGTGCTGGCCTCATTGTGTTAGCAAAAAAAGGACCCTCCTCCTAGAACCCTGGGTGGTGTGGAAATAAAGCTATTAGCTCAAAGCATGGTGCAGAGCTGTTTGGTATTTGACGAGTTACTCCTTTAGTCCTGAGTTTGTCACAGGGACAGAAATAGATGTGAAATCTTCTGAACAGGGGAACAGACAGCAAAACAAACATTAGAGGGGAGTTAACCTTTCCCTATGCTATCCAAAACTAAAAAAAATGTTTGGCTAGAGTTTCCCCTACAATATGTACCAGTTCCGACTTACATACAAATTCAACTTAAGAACAAACCTACAGTCCCTATCTTGTACGTAACCCGGGGACTGCCTGTAATATCTTTAAGTAAGTGGCTCCATCTATTAAAAGCCAGCGCAGTATCAGAAGCAGCTGGGATGGGGTTGGAGGTCGGACCAGGTGCTTGCAGGGAGACCCCCTCGTGTAAACATGTAACTGCTGAAAATTTTAGCAGTTACCACATTTACCAAATAAAATGCATTTTAACAACCTTACCCTGTGCATGTATACACACACATTTTTGTAGTTTAAAACCTAAATGTCATAGAGCAAAATTCTAAATGTACTTGCATGCATTTGAATATTTTACTGCTAGGAACTTTGCAGTTTGAAGTCTTGCTATATAAGAGGCATGGTTTCTAAAATAGCATGCAGCTTTTTCTTTAATATATAATTGTTTGCCAAGTAAATACAAGATGTGGAGTCTTTAAATAATCCAATAATATTTAATTAGTTCTGTGTTCCTAAAACTTTAATGATCATATAATTAAATAGAAGTGATTCAGTACTTGTATATAAGCTCTGCCTAACTTGATCATTTATAACCTTGTTAAAATGAGATGTTGCTGTAGATTACTGCATATGGGTGAATGGTTCACTATCATTAATCTTTTGTTATCCACAGTATTACCGCAAAGCACAAGGAACTAGAAGGGCTGAGCCAGGCTTCAGCAGAATACCAAGTTCTGCAGATTGTTTCAACACTAGAGAACTATGGGGTAGAATGGCACTCTGTGAGAGACAGTGAAGGGCAGAAACTTCTTATTGGTGTTGGGCCTGAGGGCATCTCCATCTGTAAAGATGACTTCAGTCCCATTAACAGGTAAATTCCTGGTGGGAGGGAAGAATCTCATCTTTTCTGTGAGCTACATTTTGGTTCTTTATATAATCAAAACTCTTTTCTTCTAATGGAAATGTGTTTAAAATCTTTTGGTTGTATCTTTGTGTTCTGGTTTGCTCCATGCAAGAGTTGCGAAAGCATGCGGGGACTGCAGATTTATTCTATTCTAATAGCCTTTTCATCAGGAGACCATTGATGTAAAACATTATTTGGGACTATACAGATAATTTATGTGTTTAATGGGATCCCTATTAGTGGTACATGTTGAAACTCTCTTAATCAGGATTCTCTGGTCTGACAATATCCAGGGTCTGGCATGGATGTTGCAGGACCAGAGAGTCCCGGTGGAGGGCCAGTAATAAGGGTCCCTGTGGGGCCAGTAGCCCACAGGGAGCTAACGGTGGGACCACCTGGCACATGGCAGCAGGTGTGCCCAGCCAGGGTTGGGAGATTTGGCATGTGGCTGTCCAGTAGGGCTGGGAGCCCTGGCACGCAGCTGCTCATTTAGACCCGGCACTTGATGCATGGGGCTGCTCAGGAAGACCTGATGTGCACGGCTGTCCAGAGTCTCAGTGAACGCAGCTGCCTAGAGCCCCAGCGCCAGGCTGCCTGGTGGAGCAATGGCAGTGGGAACCTGGCTGGGAGGCCAGCAGACAGGCCGGTGGGGTGGGGTGGGGCTGGTGGCAGGGGTACAAAAATGATCTCCCCTGGTCCAGCAAAAAATCCCTCATCCAGGACCAATCAGGTTCCGATGGTGCTGCCCTGTACTTGTTCCGTGCAGCATTTTCAATATAGCAATGCAGCAGATCGGGAAGCCTTTTTTGTTTGCAAATATGGGTGTTAATTTCTTATGGGTAGTCTTAGGGGATGTTTCTCATAGTACAATTTGAGTGGCCATAGAAATTGCCTTAATTTTTAGAGAGAATAATCCCAGCACAAATTCATTACTCAAGCTTTTATATTCGCATCTAGGATTGCTTATCCAGTTGTTCAAATGGCAACACAGTCTGGGAAGAATGTGTATCTGACTGTCACCAAGGAGTCTGGTAATAGCCTAGTTCTCTTGTTTAAGATGATCAGCACCAGAGCAGCAAGTGGACTGTACAGAGCAATAACAGAGACACATGCATTTTACAGGTTTGTATTGCTATCAGAGTAAATCACTCTTTGTACCTATACAACAGCAGTTGAATCAAGGATTTAAACTTGGCATAGGACTGTAGATATTTGATACTTCTGTGTGCGATCTTGCATTTTAGATATTTCCCTGGAAAATTCCATCCTAGCTTTCCTGCACACAACACCAGGAACAGCAACAATGATATGAAACAAAATTCACACGCAGTTCTACTCTGCTTCTATTAAAACCAAGAGCAGAATAGATTCTTATTGCTGAAGTTTTTTTGGAGTGGGAATATACAATTCAAGATAAGCAAGCAAGATATTTCTCTGCACTTCCATAACATAAGTAGCACTTCCTCAGAATGAGAATCAAATCTGTTTCTAATACAGATACCTCAGTAAGAAGTAAACACTTATATGCTAGAAATGAAAACAAAGTTATCTTCATTCCTCCAATTCTGTTTATAAAAATCCTTGGAAATAGAGCTCCCATATATAGAAACAAAATTATGTACGCTAAATATGTCATAAATGATTGCCTTCCATCCTTCGTGTGTGACTGAACTTGGGGAACAAACAATATTGAAAACTTATTTATTTTAACTAAACAAATTTTCACTTTTCTCATGGGTTTGTCTTGCAGGTGTGACACTGTTACTAGCGCTGTAATGATGCAGTACAGTAGAGATTTAAAGGGCCATCTAGCATCCTTGTTCCTGAATGAAAACATTAATCTTGGCAAAAAGTATGTCTTTGACATTAAGCGAACATCAAAGGAGGTTTATGATCATGCGAGGAGGGCTCTTTACAATGCTGGCATTGTGGATCTTGTCTCAAGAAGTGACCAAACGCCACCAAATTCTCCCCTTAAGTCTTCAGAAAGTAATATGAACTGTGACAGCTGTGAGGGTCTCAGCTGTCAGCAAACAAAAGCTCTTCAAGAAAAGTTGCGGAAGCTGAAGGAGTCTATGCTATGTATGGTGTGTTGTGAGGAAGAAATAAATTCAACCTTTTGTCCTTGTGGCCACACAGTATGCTGTGAGACCTGTGCTGCCCAGTTGCAGGTAATTCCACGCTAATGTGTAAAACAGCTCGTTTCATTTTACTATTCTTTTTTATTAGTATAATTAACTGATCTTTACCAATATACTCAGCAAAGTTTGATTTGTATTTAAATTCAATTTGCATAACGACTTAATTCGTAAGTTAAATAGGTGAGGCTATAGTATGAAGAAAGACAAAGTAGGTGAGGTAATATTTTATTGAACCTGCTTTTCTTGGTGAAAGACAGGTTTTTAAAGCTTTCACAAAGCTCTTCTTCAGGTCTGGTATAGTTTGTAGCTAGTCCTTTTGGTGTAATTTAATGTGGGTGGAGAAGGTTAGGAGTTAGTGACATGAAAGTTTCTTACAGTGTCATATATGAAGATAACAGACCTGAATACTTCAGTCTCACCAATAACGTTTGTTGATTAAGGTGATGACTTTTTTGCTCACGAGACATACAAGATTCCAGAAAATTGTGGTAAAGGCATGTTCCCTAATATATTCTCTTCTTCTTTCCAGTCATGCCCAGTTTGCAGATCTCCAGTAGAGCATGTCCAGCATGTATATTTGCCAACTCACACCAGTCTGCTTAATCTGACAATGATATGACCTTCATGTACACTTCTCAAGCATTATGTACTTTTACAAACTGCACTAAGATGAACTACAGCCATTGATTGTGAAGAAGGCAATCACTCCAGCTCCTGCCTACAATGAGAAGCAGAGACCCCACTACATCTCTGGATTGGTGTGGGTCAATATTCTCTGTTTAGCATGCCCAAGAAGATGGTTTTGGACAACTTGTGAAAACAGAACTCTAAAGTCATGTCATCTAAAGAAGGAAAATATCTTTCTTGATGCATGAGCTTGCAAAGTGGCAATATTGCCAAAAGCTAGGTAATTCTGGGAAATATGGTGTAAAGTCTGTTTGATATACCCAGCAGGGATCATTCAATATGTAGTTTTACACATTTTATAATTGGTTGTAAGGTTTTTTTATTTTGTTCCTTTGGTGTGATTGCTCCATTATTTTTAATGGCAAAACTCATTTTTACAAATTTGTACTTCAATTTTAGTGTAATGTTCATAGTTTCTGTGTTCAGTACATTGTTCTAAAGTGAGGGGAAAATATTTTAAAAATCAGTATTTTAAAAAAATCTGAGGTTGCAAGGCTTTAAGCAAGCAGTTGCATTGAAATCAGCAATCTAATAAGGCTTAATTTAAATGATAGTAGTGATCATTTTGGAAGTGTTTTGCAGCAATTTTTAATTTCTGGATGCTGAGGAGTTGTCAGGAATCTCTCTCCAACTTAGTAATGATGCTCCACTAAG
This sequence comes from Pelodiscus sinensis, assembly GCF_049634645.1. Classification (NCBI taxonomy): domain Eukaryota; kingdom Metazoa; phylum Chordata; order Testudines; family Trionychidae; genus Pelodiscus; species Pelodiscus sinensis. The sequence goes on from NC_134712.1 coordinate 107,436,039, forward strand.
GAAATGTTCTAAGGCTTTGCCTGCAAATCAAAAGGGAAAACTATTTCCAGTTGAAAGAGATGTATGTTACCCAACTCTAGAGATGTGTCCAGTTTGCTGTGAACTCAACTGTCATCCTGTAAATCTGCCTTACCTGTAGAAGCTGATTATGCTTGAACTGTCAAAAATCCATTTTGGCCTAAAATGGTGTAAACTTTGTATAAGTTTTTTAAGTGCTTTCATAAGTTTTAACTAGTGAGTGGCTTGGTTATCTTTCTCGCTAAATCTTTTATCTTCCACCCCCATTTGGGCATTTTGGACTTTGGTCAACTAGTATGTTCTCTATGATTTAGAGGAAACTAGAAGACCATATTTGGGTGCAATACTAGCTAAATTAAAGCTAGAAAACTACACTGTCACTTTACTGAGATTTTTCTGCATATACTTTTCATATTGCCTTAATGTAGCAGTAATGTGTGTTTATGCATTTGTTTCTTTGCACAGACATTTTGTCAAAATATTAAAACTCTACTTTTTTATCGCACATATTAGCATATAAACCTTACTCCAAGAGATATTTATTTTTTCACTTTGTAAAGAAATTTTGTTTCCACATGAAGCAAAAACTCTGTCCTATATCGTAGACAACTTCTGTCTTTTTATATTCAGGTTAATAAAGGACTTTAAATCAGAAATCTTTCTACGTTATTGTTAGTATTTGGAGGTTGGCTTAATAGCTTTGTTCTGAGAAATCCTTTTGTCATACATAATTTAACCCATTCCTTTTACAATTCAGTGTATTGTCCATTTTTTTCTACTCCTGCATATTTTGAGATTGATCAAAAAGGTACCGAGGATTGGTAACTACTATTCAGGTTAATCTTTTCAAATCACACTTCTGTTTTGTGTTCCTCTCTCAAGCTAAATTAGAAGAAGTGGGTTTTTTTAACCTTTTGTTTGCAGGTGATATGGCCTAAAACACCTTGCTAGTTGGAAGGGCCTTAGTTTTTCCATAGACAGTAAAGCTCCAGTAGTTCGGCACTCCTGATAGTCCGGCATCAAAATGGCAAGAGCCTAGTGAGTGAACTTTGGCAAAAAATGAGTCACAAGGTAACAGCAGCAGCATCTGAACTGAGCAAAAAGGGTAAAAAAGGCTTAAAAAAACTAAAACATTACAGTATACTGTATACAGTATGTACAATAAAAAGGGCTAGGAACACTTTGTATACAGTGTGTGTGTGTGTGTGTGTGTGTGTGTGTGTGTGTGTGTGTATAAAACCATCTTATAGTACCTCCTGATAGTCCTGCATATTTGATAATCCGGCAACACCTAGGTCCCATAGGTTCCGGATTATAGGAAGTCTACTGTAGAATCTTTCAGAGAAACTGAAAAATAAGGTACTATTTGACCTAAACAAGCTGCTTACGAAGTTTAGAACTTTAAACTTGAGTTTCATCAGTCCAACTGAAGCATAACAGAAATCATTTTTATACTATTATGTAGTAGACATTTAGAATTTGTTTAAAGTTGAGCTACTAATCTTCAGCTATATTACTCAAATTTTGAAGACTCTTATCTTATCTAGCACCTCTTATCTTATTGAAGTTAAAATCTTTCCATGTTTGGCCTCTACGAGAACACAGTTTAAGTTGATAATCCCAGAAACCTTATTACTTGAACCTATTAATGTCACTTTAGAGCAAATGAAACAATAATATCCTTACTCAAAATAGGGTATCGGTGAAATATTTTGTGGAATTTGAATATGTAGAATAAATCATAGTGGCCATTTCTAAGTAGCTTGCAATAGCCAGGTCTGAACCAAGCACTGTACTTTCTTCTCTTGCTTTTATTTTAAGCAGTTGCATGTCCAAAAGGCCACCAAGGTTAGAGTTGGTAAAACTACAGTCTCTCATGAAAGTTAAGGCAACATTTCTCTTAAAGAAGTTTTCAGGGCTGCCTCTACACCTCCTGCTGCCAAAGATGAAGTAGCAGTTGTCACTGAATGAAGATCCAGAACAAATCATTGCCTCCCAGAGACTAGCTTTCAGACTTTGGTATACATTTCTGCAGATTAGTAAATCTGTTGCTAGATACGCTATTAGCAGAGAATGTCTTTGCACTGTTGTCAGTCTCAGTTGTGAGGGAGTGAATCAGGTTCACACAATAAAGTGATGAGTTTGGTGTAAATGCTTAGAACTAGATCTGTGGAACTGAATCACTAATGCACAGATCATTCTTCCAAAGACAAGTTCACATCTCTTTTCAAGGAGAAATCATTCTTATGAATTCAAAAAACTTCATCAGTCACCGGAAAATATATTCCAGACCGTACTGACTGGTTATCTTTTAATACTTTGAATTTAAAGAACAAAGGTGTGTAGAATAGTTCTCCTATATTTAAGGTTATGCAGTGCTTTATCTTTGTTCAGGCTTAGGAACTCAGAATATTTGAATGGTAAATCTATGATGGTTGTCTGACCATGAGAACTGTACTGAGAGTCTGCAAGTTGTAATGTCTCTGACCACCAAATAAGCTGCTATGTCAGCATCTAAAATAGCCTACAGAGTTGTTTTAGATCATGTCAGAAGGGCAGCCCACGGCAAAGTTCTGCTCTGGTATTTTGTGATAGTTCATTAAAGAATGGTGGTGTTCTGTGTTATGATGCATATTTGTAGGTTTTTCTGCTTAGTAGGATCCCTTGACATGGTCCCTTTCTTTAGGTGTGGCATTTGGGGATCCTGATAGGTTTTTTTTCCCCTTCACTAGGGAGATAAATTTGTATGGGGTGGGAAGTACTTGAGGCTCTTGTATGGAACTTGGCTTCCATTAACTACCCTATTGCAGGTTGTTCCATGTTAAACTTCCTGGAGAAAATGTCGCTAGTGATGAATAGCTGGAGGAGGTGGGTAATTCAACCTTTTATTTTTGTGATAACTAGTAATTGCAGCCTATCCACTTAACATACTGTAACTATAGACAGTTTAAAAAAAAAACTTAAAAGAATTCACATTGGAGAGAGAGCTTTGCGCTTTTCAGTTTTCAAGAAACTAGAGCTGGACCCATAATGAACATTTCGATTAACTGGCAGTTCCCACAAAATTGGTATGATCCAAAGAACTCTTGGTGAATTGTTTGACTTCAAATAAAACTTTCAGTTTTTCCAAAGTTTCATCTCCACACATTAACCTTTTTTAATTAAAGCAAAAGAAATGAAGGTCTGAGTGTACAAAACCAGCGTTGGAGATGCCACCATTGTTCTCAGTTGTACAGCGGTGGGGGCAATCATCTTGAATGGGGCCTTGAAAAGGTTTCACTGGTGAGTGCCTTAACCAGCAGGTTATCTGGTGTGAGTCTCCCCTCTTGAAGCTGTTCCAGTGTATGTAAGGCTTTATCTACACTTAAAAGTTGAAAGCACAGCTGCGGTCCTTTAAACTCATGTGGTCATAGCATGAGTGCTAGGAGAGAGCTCTCCCAGCAATTTATGTAAAACATCTCAACGAGAGGAGTAGCTAATATGAATACAAGAGTTTAACCAGTTGCTTATTGGTTTTCATTAGTTAAACTCTTCTGCCAGTGCAAGCTGGCTCCTAGGGCTTTGCAGTGTTAAGGTTTATACTGCAGAGCACACAGCACAGCCAGCTGCCCAGGGACAGAAGCCAGTATGCCTAAGCCTGCTCCTGGTGTGCATCTGTTCCAGCTGCCAGTTCTGCTCCCCGGGACCTAGCTGCAGGCTCTGCAGTTTAAGCCTTCATACTGCAGAGCTCACAGCACAGCTGGCTTTCCAGAAGCAGGAGCCAATGCACACAAGGGAGCTGGCTTTTAAGTATCTACAGTATCAGAGCTTGCAGGGTAGCAGGTGGCTACCCAGGAGTGTGTGGGCACCCCCTACCATATTTCTCTCCCTAGTCCCACCTGCCTGAAAATAACTAAGCACTAGGATTTATAACAGTTACACTTACTTTTTTAAAATCTTTTTTACATTCCTAGTAACAGCACTAGGAACATGGCTTCCAGCACTATAGTCTGATTCACACAGGTTCTTTACAATGCTCTAACTTGCTGCACTTGAGGGGGAGGGAGTGTTTTTTCACACACCTGAGCTAGAAAGTGCTGTAAAGTGCCAGTTTAAAGTTAGCCTAAATAATCATTGGCACAATGGTTGAGGGCCCTAAGCACTAGGTTATAAAGACTCCCTCTCTGGTCCTGTGATTATTTTAAGTATTTTATTCAAATACTTTTCAGCTTCTGGGCAGATCTCTTTTACTAAGAGACAAAGGTATGTGATGCGAAGATCAGGTTTCATGCATCAACAAACATTTAATTTAACATAAGAATCTTCCCCTATAAAGAATGTGGCACCGTAGGAATCTCAAGTGAAAGTATTGTCATTCCTGTACTAGAAAATGATCATACTCTTAATATTGAAACACTTTCATTTATAAAACATTACTACCTCAGCTTCAGTGTATTTGCATAAACAAATATACAACACAACTATCATCTTCATTACCTTTAGTTGAATCTTTGAGGTGAAGGAATAGCATACTTCACAAGCCTGAAGTCCATAGCAAAGAACTTGCCACTTAAGTTGGTATCCTCAAGTAGCTAGTTAGTTCTGTGGATAGAGTTGTGAGATGGTTTAACCAAAAATACTGAACTCCCCTCTCTCCCCCCTCCCCCCGGCCAAAAAAAAACACACTGGGGGAAAAATTCTGTTGAGGAAAGAAGCCCAGTAGGCTGGTTCAGTCCTGGCTTGGGATAGGTCTGGGGTCTATCCCTGCTGCAACTCTGCATTTAAAGTGTATTAGGAGCCAGGTAGGCAGGCAGCCCGACTCAGTTCCAGCTCGTGCTGAGCCTGGGAGCTCTGACCCACCATAGACAGGCTGCTGCCTCCCCACACTGCTGCCTGTTTATCAGAGGCAGCAGCACAGGGCTACAGGCAGCTGATCCACGAGGGGAACTGGTTTTTAAACTGGCTCCCCTCGTGGACTAGCTGCTGCTTGACAAGGGATCTGACATGGAATGACAAGGGGCTCCTTGGGGGTAGGGCCAGAGCACACTGGCTGCTGGCCCTGACCCCGGGGACTATAGAATAGTTGACTAACCGGTAAGAATTCAGGAGGTTACTCAACTATTCAGTTAACTGATATTTAACATCCCTAATCCAGTGGTGAATGTCTTTACATCAGTAAATGTTCTGCTTAAATGGTTTGTCTTCAATCCTGAAAATTATAATGATCGGCATTACTGATAAATGGCCATGTCATAACAGCTGCATCTTCAACCATTACAATTTTCTTCACAGATGTTATCAGAATAGTTCAGTTAATACCTCAAAACAGTCAGCCATTGATTTCCATCATAGTGTGTCAATTGTGTATATATATATATATATATAGACATCCCGATCTTTTGTTGTCACACAAGCACATATTAGTGGTTCATGCCTCCACCCATCAAGACAGATTAATTAATTTGTCAATGTGTTTTGCACACTATTCAATTTCCTTATATACTGTGTCCAGCAGCTTTCCTTCAATGTTTGCTCTTCCAGGTGCAGAGTAGCCTGATCATAAGACTTGAACCGTGTCATTGAAATGTTTGCTCTGAACAAAATGAAAGGGAAAATTTGTTGCACTAATGAACTGAGCATTCTTCATCTGAATCTTGCTGGCCCCAATTGCGAACTCCTCTGGTTTTCCTAGGTGAAGTCTTTTTTTGACAGGTATTTTCTTGTCTGACATATGCCTTCTTGCAGCACTTCTGGTGGTAACCATTAGATGACAGAAGTTACAGGGCCCCTTGTGTCTAAGTTGGATCCTGAAATAAAATAGTAAAGTCACTTTTTATTGAATTATTCAGTGCACTGCTTTAAAAGTAAACTTGTAAATCAGGGGTAGGAGCCTTTTTTGGGTCAAGGGCCACTGACCCCCAGAAAAATCAATTGGGGGCTGCATACCAGTGAAGAGAAAAACAACAAAACCCCCTCACTGATGTGGCCAGTAACTGAGGAGAAAGACACTCGCCACATTCCCCTCACACACCAGAACCTGAGGGGAGCCCAGCCTAGTAGATGATGTGCGGGTAGCCATGAAGTTGGGTAGTGGAGGAGCTGGAGTGCCAACACCGGCTCCTCACTGCTGGGAAGAGCCTTGAGAGCTAGATTCAGTCAGTGTAGGGGCCACATGTGGCCCGGGCCTGAGGTTCCCCACCCCTGTTGTAAATGAAAGATTCTTCTTACCACTGTTTTTAAATGGTGTCATTTATTCTAAATCTATTTTTATAGGGAAGATAGAAAACAATAACAATTACTTAAGTGTATCTAAATCCTTATTGTAAGCCACTTGGGGGGAGGGGAAATGTAAATCCTAGAATTGATAAATACCTAATAAAACATTATTTTTAAACAAGAAATCCTCACCTAGGATTTTTTATATCAATTTCAGAAGTCCAGAAGTAATGGTAAAATGTAATTAAGAAATACACCTAACATATTATGAGCACATTTTAAGTTAATAAGTAATCCATTCCCAACCACAAATTGATGAAAGACTAAGTTATTTACTAGCACATCATAAAACATGATGGGTAGACCAAGGGAATGGTGCAAAAATAGGCTTATTAACCAGTTGGCCCAGATTGTTCAGTCACATCCATATAATCTTCCCTCTGCCTTCTGAGGAAGAATTGTTCATAATGTTTCATTCTCACAACCAGACCTTGCATCGTCTGTTGCACCATTTACATTTGGCATTTGTTTTGTTTTTACCCAGAGTAAATGTTGTACAGGAATTTCTTGAAAATATTCTCAGGTTTTTTTTTAATAACCTGCTCCCATGACAATTTTTTCCTGCATGCTGCTGTCTGAAGAATATTGTCTTTGTTTTGCACAATGTCCTGCTTTGACACCAGCACTGAGTCTTCCTTGTTAAATAACTCCCTCACCAGAAAAACAAAAGAAGCAACAACAATCAGAAAACTCCCACCTGTGTAACCCATGTGCCTTTTACATAGCAGTACTTTGTTCAGAGACTGAGACAGTGGATAAATTAATGGATTTTTTGTTTGTATCTCTGTACACATACAAGAAGAAAGAGTAACACCGTCTACTAGAAGTATCCAGACCAAGGGTTGATAGTTACTTAAACAAATCAGTGTTTTTCTGTGAGTTGAAGAGTAAATTTTCATGGTAGGGTGAGTAATAAATATTACAAAATTGAGAAACGAGCCAAGAGTTTGGGTAGGGAGAAGCTATAAAATGGGTATGAGACCACCCGGGGGGAAGTGGGTTAGTAGATGATCCTGATAAGATACATAATGGTAACCACTGGTGTCAGAGGCTGGGTCCCAACTCCTGTGATGGCTTTGCCAGTCCCCCTCCACCCAGGAGGACAGCCCCTGGGTCCCCCAAGTATTTTAAAAGATAAGTGTAGGCCTTTTTGTATTAAAGTAAACATGTTTAAACTGAAATCTGTATTTAAATTGGATGAAAATAGATTTTTTGATTCATCCTGATTAGCATGGATATGATTACATTGACATAGGTGAGGTATTGCATTGGACCAGCTTTTGCTGGTGAGAGACATGTTTAAGAGCTTACACAGTTATTAAGCCAAAATATGCACCCATGTTTTGAAATGTCTGGCTTTATACAAAAGCGGGTTTTAAAATAGGTAAGCAAGACATAGGTTGCACCTGTACTGAGTTCATTAGGCAATTTATTTGCCCTCAAGATAATGTAGCTGGACTATAACTGCTGGAAAATAGCTTAATATCTAATTAAGAATTGGGGTTTTGATTGAGCTTTCCTTGTAACAGACTGAAAGTTAACAAGAGAATGCCATCATTCACTGCAATTCTGTGGTTGCATTCCTCTTAGGAGCTGCCTACATAGTACAGCAGTGACAGAGGAATAGATGACTCACTCTGTAGAGAAAGAGGCCTATTCCGAGAATGGCTGTCACTGTAGTACGTATGCTACAATTTAAGCAAAGAATGTATACGCAGCATGTTTGAGTGTGGACTGTAATTAGAAAGCCAAACAAAAACTGCTTGAGTGTGGTGTTTTTATTGCTCCATATATATTGTCAAAAGACCTTCCTTTGCTGTGCAAGGCACGCATTGCAGAAATCCGAACCTTTGTTACCCTGCCCTGACTTCCTTTTCCTTAGCACAAAACCCTGGCACACTTTATGTTAATGACATATGGTGCAACTGAAACTAGCTGGATGTGTATGGCCATGTTTTATTGTTGTTGTATTTTGCTGTAAGGGATAAGATTTTTTAAATACTGTTTTAGGGAATTATGCCCTGTTGTAAAATTAAGCTGCCTCAGAGGACTCAAGTCTCCATTGTTTCCGGGCATCATGCTGCCAGCAAGGTGCCTAAGCTCTAAGTAGAAGCTGTTGATTGCAACTAGGGATGTAAGCGACTAGTCAACTAGTCCCTTGATTAGTTGCTTCCACCCCCTTGCTGCCTCTATTAGAAGCAGCAAGGGGAGAGCAGGAGCCTGTGCTGGGGAGTTGACTTAAAAGTCAGTCCTCCCCGGAACCCCCAGCATCGTCTCTGTGAGGAGCAGGGGAGTAGTGAGGACAAGTCAGGAATCAGCTGATTTCCGGCTCATGCCTAGTCCCAGACTCTGTGACTCTGCTTTTTAAATGTAGTAAGAGCCTGCTGGTTATTAATACATTTAAAAATCAGAAGCACAGCAGGAGGGACCCAGCACAAGCTGAGTCAGCTGATTCCTAGCTCAGGCTGAGTTCCCCTGCTGTGCTTTAAGCCTTTTAAATGTATTAAGATCTGTCAGGCTCTTAATACATTTAAAAGGCAGAGCTACAGCAGGGTTAGCTCCCAGGCCAGGAGCTAGCCCCACTGCAGCTCTACTGCTTATCGAGTAGTGGATGGAAAATCCATCGACTAGTCAATTAGTTAATTAATCTATACTTAACATCCTTAATTGTAACGAGAGGGGAGGTGATCAGTATTTCATACACTAGACATGCATTTAAAATTAGCAAAATGCAGATGTCTAACCCTTTACTCATCTGAGAACACAGCTGTTTTGTGTGTTTCTTTTTCAACACTGCAGATTGAAATCTCATCAGAACTTTAGGTGGTAAAATAAAAATCAGGCTACAAGGTGCCAAAAGAGCAACCTCAGGCTGAAAGTGTAAGGCCATTTGCTTTGTTCAGGGGGCTTTCCCCTGTTTTTTAAGCCCTGCTTAAAAAACACATGACAACACACAGGAAAATAATTTCTCTTAACATAGGAAGTGAACTCTGCATTGTGGGGCTATGTTGGGGATTTTTTGACAATAATGTGTATTTTATGAAAGAGCACCAAACCCAATCCCCCCAGGAGCAGAGATCTGCTGAATGATACTAAAGAATTAAAAACAGGAAATAAACCAGTTAACATCTCAAATTAAACTGAGTACTGCAGTACATATAAGTTGTTCTTTATGAGGAGGGCTTGTCCCTGTTTCTCAAGAAAATATTGATAAACTTTGCTACTTCCCCCCTTCTAAAAATATGTCCACAATTTAAATATTAGCAGCTATGGAAATGGTATTAAATAAAAGCTACTGTTCTTCTTCGAGTGGCCCCGTGGGTGCTCCACTCTAGGTGTCGGGTCCGTCCCGGCGCCACTGATCGGAAGATTTCAGAGCCATACCGGGCCGGGCCGCGCATGCTCTCTGTGCTGCTGGTCGTTCGCGCCCTTTCCAACGATCGCGGCTCGGCCCCCCCGTCAGTTCCTCTCAACCGTCCTCGGTTGCTGACGGAAAAGGCGATCTCTCTGCGGTCGCTTGCCTTGTTCTCCTTAAAAAAAAAAAAACCACTAGTCTGTAAATAGTTTGACTTTTCCTGTAGTTAGTTAGTTATTAGTCTTTGTTAGTTACTTAGAAAGGAAACAGAACATAGTTAGTCAGTTACGCGCTGAAGCGCTTTTTACTGGTCAGTTTCACCGCCATGTCCGGATCACCCGGCTTTAAGCGGTGCGGACAATGTAAGGAGGCAATGCCTGCGTCTGATGGGCATAGTCTCTGTTTTCGTTGCTTGGGGGAGTCTCATATCCCAAGCAAGTGTGCCCACTGTTCTAAATTGACTCCGAGGGCAAGAAGAGACAGGGATCTCCGCCTCAAACTCCTGCTCTGCGACAAGGCTCTTCAGCCATCAAACCCTCTGCAGCAGGAGTCCTCACAAACCCCAAAAAGAAGGGCAATATCTCCTGCAGCAGCCGGAGCAAAAAAGAAAAAAGCCTCCCCTGCCCGATCCCTGCCAGCGGTCCCTCTCCCCCCGGTGAATCAGGGAGACCGGGGATCGGACAACAGCCGCTCCGCGGCTAAGTCAATTTCTCAGCCGCGATCTGCAAAACAGGGCAAGCATCGCACTGCGTCTGCCCCACCACCAGTCTCCCCTCTCCATAGGGAGCACGAGCGGGATTCGACTCCTTCGGGGAGTAAGCGGCCTCGGCTAACAGCGCCGCCGGATAAGTCATCGTCCCCGGAACGGCGGGACATGCTGGGGTCAGCAACGGAGTCGGCTGCCCAAGCGGTCAACGAAGCGGTGCCGCTTGCCGTTCCGCGGGAACGCGCTCCTTCGGCACCAGACAGACGGCACCGGGAGAACCCGGCACCGCAGAGCGAGGACCCGGTTCCGTCAAGGCAGCCAGCACCGGAACCTGTCAGCGGCCCCGCAACACACCCGGTGCCGCAGGAGTCATCTGCATCGGCACCGAGAGAGTCCTCGCAATCAGCTAGACTGCAAACAGCCTCTCCCTCTTCTCATGAGTCACGCTCCCCATCTGTTAAGGAGGTTTATCGCAGCACAGCACGACACTCTGCAAGTGCTAAAGGGCATTCATCAGTCCATGCAAGGGCATCTGGGAAGTCGATCCCTAGGGATCATTCCTTGTCTCCCTCTCCTGTGCATTCAACATACCCTTCCCCACCTCAGTATTCGGGATCGGGGAGAGTACCTTACTACCCAAGACATAGGTCCTCACGTTCCCCGCAACGAAGATCTTCCCACTATTACAGAAACACATCTCGTTCTCCGAGTTACTCTCCTCCAAGGTCTCACCATACTAGACATGGTAGCAGATATGCATCCAGGAGACCATCCCCTGATTCTGTTTATCGTTACCACAGGGGTTATTACACGGGGAGGCAGGACAGATCACCGTCCCACTCGTGTTCGTGTTGTTGCCGTCAGTCATCTTACAGACGCCATTCACAACCGGCCTCTGAGCATCGGCGCTCGCAGTCACCCAGACCACCTCCTAGTGCCACCTCAATTTCTGTCCTGTCGGAGTCTGAAGAGGGCCAGATATCGGACACAGATGATCGGCCTCCACAAGCTTCATCGCAGGATGCCCAGTCTTCTTTCCCCGACGACGCGGTTTTTGCTATGGACTCCTCACCACCAGATGACACCAGAGAGTTTCAGGACCTCTTTAAAAGGGTAGCACAATCACAGGAGGTTCAGTTAGCGGACGTGAACGTGAAGCAATATAAGTTACTGAAGAATTTACACCCTAGACAGCAATCTAAGGTGGCTTTACCGCTGGACGAGGCTATCCTGGAACCAGCCACAGAAATTTGGAAGACGCCGGCTTCCACTACTCCATCCTGCAAGCGAGCAGAAAAGAGATACTTCATATCTTCGAAGGGTGCTGAGTTCCTTTTCACTCACCCTCAGCCAAACTCGTTGGTTGTGGATGCAGCTCTTCAAAGAGCTAAGAACCCGCAAGTAAGAAACTCGGCAGCAGACAAGGACGCAAAGAGATTAGACATATTCGGCAGGAAAGTGTACTCCTCTTCAACTCTTCTCCTCCGGATTGCAAATTACTCAGCGTTGCTCTCCAATCATAGTTTTGACAACATTGCAAAATTTCGGAAATTGCTCAGCGAATTTCCGAAACGGACAAAGTACTTCTCCGAGCTATACTGCAGGAAGGCTACGCATGTGCCAGAGCAGGCTTGCAAATCGCCATGGATGTGGCGGACACAGCGGCTCGATCAATCGCAACAGCAGTTTCCATGAGAAGAGCTTCATGGCTTGCGACCGCTGCCGTACCGAAAGAATTACAGTCTAAGGTCGAGGATCTTCCGTTCGACAGAATCAAGCTGTTTGCGGAGAAGACGGACGAGGTGCTCCACACGGGTAAAGATTCCCGGGCTACCTTACGTACCCTCGGGATGTATGTTCCACCTTTCCGTCGTAAACGCTATTTCCCATTCCAAAGACGTTACGATTACCAGTTCCGCAGACAACAAAACCGTCCATACGATCAGAACCGGTCCAAGCAAAGGACACAGCGCAGACACCCTCAGCCACCCAGGGTGAATAACGCAGGAGCACCCAAGCAGCAAGTTTGACTTTCAGGTCAAGGGCACGCCGGTCGTTCCGGTAACAGTCAGAGGCACCACTCCCATTTTCAAACATCGGTTGCGACCCTACTACCATCAGTGGGTGGCCATATCATCGGACAGATGGGTGTTGGAAGTGATAAAATTCGGACTCACCATCCCATTTACATCCCTCCTTCCTCCTACCCCTCCTACCCCGTCCCTTTTCAGGGACCCTTCTCACGAGGCCCTCCTAAAACAGGAGGCCTATCGCCTGTTGGAAATCGGAGCAATAGAAAGGGTCCCAGACCAATTCAGGGGAAAAGGATTTTATTCAAGGTACTTCCTGACTCAAAAGAAAACAGGGGGTTGGAGACCCATACTCGATCTACGGGAGTTAAACCGTTATCTGCGAAAGCAGCGGTTCAAGATGGTGACTCTGACTACAATAATCCCTTCTCTAGACACCGACGACTGGTTCGTAGCCCTCGACCTCCAAGACGCCTACTTTCATGTGGCCATACACCCGGCGCACAGACGTTTCCTGCGATTTGTTATAAACAACGAGCACTTTCAATACTGTGTCCTCCCGTTCGGGCTGGCTTCAGCTCCAAGAGTCTTTTCAAAGACGCTTGCCGTTGTCGCCGCCCATCTTCGTCGTCTCGGAGTCATCATATTCCCTTACCTGGACGACTGTCTCATAAAGGGAAGGACGGCACAAGAGACAACTCGAATGCTTTCAAAAGTCATAGAGACTTTCAACTCACTCGGGTTGATAATAAACGAACAAAAGTCCACGCTAATTCCAACACAAAACATAAAGTTCATAGGAGCGGTTCTCGACTCCTGCACGGCGAGAGCATACCTGCCCACGGACAGATTCCAGGCAATAAAAGACCTGGTCAATCTTCTCCAAAAAACCACAACAATCTCAGCACATACTTGCCTGCGATTGCTCGGCCACATGGCGGCGGCCACCTTTGTAGTCCCGCATGCACGTCTCCATTTAAGGAACTTACAGCACTGGCTGTCAACGGTGTATGTCCCCATGAGACACGACATACGCAAGTTGGTTACTCCTCCATCCCACATACACAGGTCCCTCCGATGGTGGACGAGCCCATTAAACATCCTCACGGGAGTACCGTTTCACCAACCTCAGCCATCGGTTCAATTAACATCGGACGCTTCACTCATCGGATGGGGTGCTCACATGAACGGGGAGCGCATCCAGGGGCAATGGTCGCACACCGAGAGGCGTCTTCATATCAACCAGCTAGAGTTGAGGGCGATCTTTTTGGCATGCAGACACTTCCTCCCCAGTCTGAGAGGCAAAACAGTCAGGGTGTTGCCAGACAACGTAGCGGCGATGTACTATATAAACAGGCAGGGAGGGGCAAGATCACGTTCCCTATGCGCAGAAGCGGTACGATATTGGAACTGGTGCATACAGAACAACATAAGCATAACAGCGTCATACTTACCTGGCATAGCCAATGTCATTGCCGATTCCCTCAGCAGATGCTTTCCCACGGACCACGAGTGGGAGCTGAGGCTGGACGTACTCCAGGGAATCTTCTGCAGATGGGGAACACCCCTGGTAGACCTTTTTGCGACGTCTGTCAACAAAAAGTGCCGCCTCTTCTGCTCCAGGGCGGGGATCGGCAAAGGATCCCTCGGCGATGCGCTCCTGACCAATTGGAAAAAGTCGCTACTGTACGCTTTTCCACCAACAGTCCTCATTCCCAGAGTGATAGAGAAAATCAGGACGGAGAGGGCGACAGTAATTTTAATAGCACCAGCCTGGCCGAGGCAGGCATGGTACCCATTCCTACACAGGATGTCACTTCGACAGCCATGGCCTCTGCCCTTGTATCGAGACCTCCTCTCTCAAGATCGGGGGGCTCTTCTTCACCCCAAACTAGAAACATTGCACTTGACAGCGTGGCTCCTAACTGGCTTACGCTAGATGAAAACCTCTGTTCAAGCCAGGTCAGGTCCATATTGATACATAGCAGGAGGACATCTACGCGAAATACTTACCTGGCAAAATGGCGTAGATACTCTCTCTGGTGTCTCCAGAATAACGTTCAACCATTGACTGCTCCTCCACAACACATCCTCGAGTACATCCTTCATCTCCGAAATGCTAAGCTTTCTCTGGCATCCCTCAGAGTTCACCTAGCAGCCATCAGTGCCTTCCATCACCCGATACAGGGTTATTCGGTGTTCTCTCACCCGATGTTAAAACGATTTCTAAAAGGTCTAGCCAATATGAGCCCACCTTGAAGGCCGCCTCCTCCGTCGTGGAACCTCGACCTGGTACTCGATACAATTATGTATCCCCCATTCGAGCCTCTGGCATCTGTATCTTTACAGATGCTAACCATGAAGACCGTCTTCTTGCTCGCTATGACTTCAGCTCGTAGAGTTAGTGAGTTAGGGGCGATAATGGCAAACCCTCCCTTTACTTTTTTCTCGAAGGACTTGGTAACGTTACGTTTACACCCAGCGTTCATACCCAAAGTAGCTTCATCATTTCATATCAATGAACCGATCGTCCTTCCTTCCTTTTACCCTAAGCCACACTCCTCAACGAGGGAAGCCCTGCTACATACACTGGACGTTAGGCGGGCTCTTTCATTTTACATAGACAGAACCCGTCAGTGGAGACGAACAGATAGACTTCTAATATCGACAGCGAACCGATCTAAGGGTACTGCACTTTCCACTCAGCGCATTGCCAAGCTTATCACTCTGTGCATTACCACATGCCACTCCATTCGGGATAAACCCTTGTCTTCGCAGCCGCGAGCACACTCGACTAGAGCAGTGGCGACATCTACAGCCTTTGCCAGAGGAGTTCCTTTAGCCAATATCTGCAGGGCAGCCACTTGGGCTTCCAGCTCGACATTTATGAGGCATTATGCTATAGTTCAGAAATGGGGGGCGGACCATTCAGTAGCTTCCGCTGTCCTTTCAACAGTAGATCCTAAGTAACCCGGAGCGCTCTTAGTTCCGACTACTGCTTTATAGTCACCTAGAGTGGAGCACCCACGGGGCCACTCGAAGAAGAAGGGGAAGTTACTCACCTTGTGTAGTAACGATGGTTCTTCGAGATGTGCCCCGTGGGTGCTCCACGTCCCACCCTCCTCCCCGCTCCGGGTTGTTTTCTGTCTTTATCTTCCAGAGACCGAGCGGTGAGAGGAACTGGCGGGGGGGCCGAGCCGCGATCGTTGGAAAGGGCGCGAACGACCAGCAGCGCAGAGAGCATGCGCGGCCCGGCCCGGTATGGCTCTGAAATCTTCCGATCAGTGGCGCCGGGACGGACCCGACACCTAGAGTGGAGCACCCACGGGGCACATCTCGAAGAACCATCGTTACTACACAAGGTGAGTAACTTCCCCAAACTATTTGACTGTAATTAGTGAGGGTTTGGGGGGGTTTTGGGGATGGGGAGGAGAGGGGAGATTGGCAAGAGTAGAGGGACTGTCCAGTATTTACATTCTTTCAGTGTCCTTTTTCTCCGTGCATGGAGGCAACATTTTTAATTTTATGCAATAATGATCCTGTACCTCTTGTGCACCTCAAGCTCCCAATGGAGTGAGGGATGCATGCTCTGCCAAATTCAGAAAAAAAGTGTATTTGGACTAACTTAAAGAAATAATACATATGTAGCATTTTTAATCAGTACATCTCAAAGTACATTAAAGCATAGCAGTGTCATTATCCCAAACAGATGGGGAAACTGAGGCACAGAACAGTAACGTGACTTATGCACAGTCACTTGGCAGGTCCTTGACAGAGACAGGTCTGCAACCTAGGTCTCCTGACTGTCAATCCAGTCCAAATTCTTCTCTACACACACAAAATGAACATTGTTTGTGTGAAATATTCAGTGGGCTTAGTGACGTGCCACATGCTATTGTAAAGGCTAAAGTTTGCTACAAGTAAAAATAGGTTCTGGTGCCTTTTTCCTCCAGTCACTCAAGCTAGCACGCTTGCTTATTTGATGGTATGAAACACAAACCATGTTGCTCTGTAGTACCTCCTACCTGACAAGCATTAATATTGATCACATGTTCTGCTTGTGTAGTTCTCTGGAAAACATAGCGATGATCAGTAGGGAAGTAACAGGCCCCAGATTGAAAGATAGGGTTGCCAACTTTCTGCAGAAAACCAAACACCCTTGCCCCGCTCCTTTTCTGATGTCCTGCCCTTGCTCATTCCCTTCCCCCCCTACGTCACTTGTGCTCATCCTCCCTTCCTTATTTTCACTGAGCTGAGGCGAGGGGTTGAAGTACATAAGAGAGAGAAAGGGCTCCTGCTGAGGGGCGTAGGATGGAAGAAGGGGATCCAGTCTGTGCCAAGGGGTCCACTGTGCAAAAGGGGGGGTGGATTCTGAGGGTGAGTTTGAGAGTGGGGGGCGGGGTTCAGGATTGCAGCAGGAGGGTTCAGAGCGCAGGAAGAGCACAGGGCTGGGACAGCGGATTGGGGTGCTGGAGGGGTGGGCAGGTTCTGGTATGGAGTTGGAGTGTGGGACACTCACATAAAACCAAAGGCATGTGATGTGAGGTGTGTGCTGATTGCACACAACATTGACTGTGAAGCCATGTGCTCTCTCTGCACCCAATCAGAGTGCTGGCACGGCTCATTCGGCGCACCCCATAACTTCTAAGTGTGCAAGCGCAGTTAGTGGGAACTACTCAATCTCTGGAGACTGTCTTGGTTATGACAATCTTGAGGGCCACTCATGCAGCCCACTCAGTAGCCTAGGCTGCCTGTCGCTGACCTGTAAGCTTAGCTTTCTTTTTATTTCTTTCCTGTGCTCTATGAAACCACATTAAAAACAACCGGCTGCGTGAAAGTAGTGCAGAGAGGTTTTGAGATTTGTTTTTCTGTGATAAATCAGTACTGTTACGTTCTCAGCAAAACACCCTGAGGGACATTCTCATCTGTCAGCTTGCATTTCCCTCCGGCTGTACCTAATTCTCTCAATTCACAGCAAAGCAATACATAGGCAGACCGATCATAGAGACAGAGGGCTCCTAGATCTGCAAAAGAAGTGTTCACAAATAAGATTTCTTAAATAGGGTTTTCAATCACAAACAAAAAGGTCTATATTTCATTTATATATACTCTTGGATCTATCAATTGTCAGTGCTTATGTCAGATCATAGGCAATCAAATACTGTTCTTGCACTTCACTCTCAGTTTTCCTTGGTGACAAAATACTTACAAAAATAATGTCTTGTTTAGTTGGGACAGATTTTTACTTTAAAGGCTTGTCTAGAGCAGCTAGCCTCACTGTCACTGCTTGTGTGGGTGCTTGCAAGCTGATAGGGGTGGACATTTGCTGGTTCACTTCGGGAAATGTGAAGTTCCTGTTTTGGTGAAGCAGAAGACAAAAATGGAGCACTAGACGAGGAGAAAGTCACTGGGTCCAGGCTACGGTTCCAAATTGAGAGAGAGAAAATGTATGTCAGATAGCAAAACTGAAGAACTGCATTTAGTTGGGTTGGAAAGAGGGTGGGAAACAGAAAGGGAAAGGACAGAAGTGACTCTAGCAATTTGACTAGGTATCCAAAATTTGAGGCAGGACTCTAGCCTAATGTTCAAACCTCTGGGGAGTCCATTCATCAATTTTCTCCCCAAAATATATCTTCTTCTGTTGGAAAAGAAGGGCTCTTTTTTAATAAAAAAAAATCAGGTTTTGTTGCGTTCATTTTAATTGCCCAATAATAAAAGGGAAAGTTTAAACATGTTACAAATAATATTAAAAACGAGGAAATGATTCAACTTCACAAAAGCACCAAGACAATTGGCAGTTTACAGTTCAGTGAAACTCATCGTGAGGCAATTCCTGTTTGTGAACTAATTCTGGAAACTTTTCAGAATGGTTACCTAAGATACTTACCTCCACCTAGAGGTTGTGGACTCCATTGCATATGTAGCTGCAAGAGAAAAGTATTGGCCTGATTTCACCTCATTAGAATTTTAAAAAAGAATTATATGAATAGCAGTGACATCTTGGGAAATAGCAATGTATACACTGTTAGTATGTACAGTACTCATGTGTGCATGTCTGTGTCCGTGTACACACATTCATGCCTAGGAGTAAAGGCTTAATTTACTCAGTTTGAGTCTTTCCTATTTGTGTGGTATATGAGGAATATGGGGAATTGTGAAAGAGTTTCTCCCTCCTCCCCAAATCTTCCTGAGGAAAATGGAACAAGTATCAGCCACAAGGACAGGAATACATTTGAAAATGGCCAATAGGAAGCCTAAGGAATCTATTTCCCCTGATTGCTAGAGCATGACATCGGTGGACTTCAGTCCTTCCTTTTATCTTCTATTATAAGTGTGCTGACTTCGGGAACAAGAAAGTAATTTGTACATCTGACTTGGAAACCAAGGACAAAGCTCCCAGCCTGCCAGGTCCTCCTTCCAAAGTTCCAAACAGTATCTCCAAATGAATTGCCTGTAAGTGGTTTTTATTAGATTCTTTGAAGCGATATGGAATGATAAATGCTTTCACAGTTACAATCTGTTTTTCTATTGAGAAGGCTTGTGTGAGTTGCAACAAGATCCAATAGCTGGGAGTTAAAGCCAGAGGCGGCAGGGGAAGAATGTCCCCACCAGCCTTCCGTCCGAGAGAAATGGTATTTTCTGGGTTTATTTACCAGATAGGGGCCACAAATACTGGACTGGCCAGGTGAAAACCAGACATCTGGCAACCCTACCTCTAGAAGCATCACAATCCTGGAAGAGGCATAGCAGGGAGGTGCAGCTTAGATCACATTGAACCTTTCTGGTTTTATCATCTAGGATTTGTCCTGTGAAGTTGTGTCAGAAGCAAAGTTGACAAGACATTTCTGAATCTCTGCTCCTCCATCAATAGGGTTGCCAGGTGTCCAGTTTTGAACCGGACAGTTCAGTATTTGAGCTTTCGGTTCGGGAAACAAATTGAGAAAATATAAATGTCCGGTATTTTCTAAATAAGATGTAATGTCGATTGTGATATAATGTCAAGTGTGTCCAGTATTTTTGTTGAACCCATCTGGCAATGCTATCCGTCAAAGCAAACATTATATTAGACAGAACATTTGGCTTGTTGGAAGTGAGAATTTGTGGACTTGGATGGCTTTAGAGATTGCAATGGGGTACGATCCTGCCTGAATCCATTCTAGCTTGATGGGATAAAACATTGTTTTCTATTGAATGGCTCTTGGGTAGTTCATCTGGTTTCTGAGAGACAAGGGACCACCTGAGCACTGGGATCCTTGTGGGCAGTCGGAGCTGAACAGCCATGGAGGGCTGAATATGTCATGATGGCTGCACAGCTCTTTCCCTCATTGAGCTGGTCCCTCTAGCTCAGGGTTGAAGCACACTGCATGGGATGGGCACATGTCACAAGCGCTCATGTTCACCCCCTATTATAAAGCCACCCAGAACATAAACCAGAGTCTGTGAAAGAACAAGATAAGAGTTCCATGTGCTGAGAGGGGGAATCTGACCTTTAACAAAGAGAGGGTCTCACAGACACAGAGTGGGCAAGTGTAACTTCCATTTGTGGCCAGCTGAAATGCAGAATTCCTGTTAGGTGCCCCTGCCAACTGCTGCTGCCAGACCTAATCCAAATTCCCTTTCTTGCCCTCTGTGAGGAAGCGGGGGAGTTTTGGGGGGTTGCATGCAGAGGGAGGCACTCAATATCCCTAGATGTTACTGGTTTAGTGTGGTAAGGGGAGAGGCAGTTTGTTGTTACAGGGAGCAGCACAAAACTGGAGACTCCAGCAACTGGTGACCTGGTGACAGGGCTGGATTACCCAATAGGCAGACTAAGCTCGTGCTTAGGGCACCAGCAAAGCAGGGGGACCAAAAAGAATGAGATTTTTACGGTATAGTATTGTTTTTATTTTGAATTACATACCAGGGGGGCACCATAATCTTTTCAGTGCTTAGGGCCTCTAAAGATCTTAATCTGGCCCTGCCTGGTGACCAGCAGACCCACCTGGGAGGGCACAGCTGGTTCTAGCCAGAGGGAGGACAATGGGCAGTAGAGAGGAGACCTTGGTAACTACCCAGCCGGTTCCATCCAGGGGAGAACAATGGATGGAGAAGAGGAGAGGTGGATAACAGAGGGGCCCAGGCGACCCTCTTTACCTGGATAGAAGACAATGGACAGGGGAGGGGCTGTTATAGGGGATACTGGGGCTTCTGAAAGGGACAGTGAGAGAACAGGCAGAGCCCACCTGGCTGATAGGGTTGCCAGGTGTCCGGTATTCTACCGGACAGTCGGGTATTTGTGCTCTTTGTCCAGTAAAAAAAATCAGAAAATACCAGACATGTGCAATGTCCGGTATTCTCTGATTTTTCTGGCTGCACACCAGACAGAAGCCTGGCGTGGGTGGGGGGAGCGGCTGGAAGGCAGGGCCATGATAGGCGCTAGGAGCCTGTGATTGTGCAGAAGCCTGGCAGGAGGTGTCTGGTATTTTTTGGGAGACCATCTGGCAACCCTACAGGCTGCAGGGGGGACTCAGATGTGCTGGGCTGAGGGAGGCCAGGCCCACAGGCCTGAGAGATCCTTTGCTGTGTTCAAAGCTCAGTAAACTCTCCTGTTTTGTGCTGGTGGAGTCGCTCTGGTCTGGAGAACAGGGTGCACTATTCCCTCTGGGAGTGGAGGTCCCAGGGGGTCCAGAAGGAGGGGACCCCCAGAGGGGGCTCATGGCAGAGACAGGAGTGCTGAAAGCCCTGAGAGGTGCCGTCCCGAGGCAGCGGGGCAGACCCCCAGGAGAGTGAACTCCCTGAGAAGGGGCTGTTGCACTGAAAGGGAGTTCTGCCTGGGGACCAACGGGACAAGTGTGGGCACGACCTGTGAGTCTGTGACACCCATCATACATGTAGACGCCCACCTAAGATCCAGATCCTGTTTCTGCCCTCCTGACCTGGCCAGACCTGACCTGACCAGTTCCAGTTAACCATTAACGGGTGAGGGCTGGTGCAGCTTCCTGCCTGCTGTGGGCAGGGGGCTGCTCCAGCCCCACGGGGAGGCCGCCATGTACAGGGGCTGCTCCAGTTGCCTGCTGCAACCCCTGTCCACTGCAGGCCCAGGCACCCCACAGGCAGGGACTGTTCTGGATGACTGGAGCAGCCCGTCTGCAATGCGCCCAGGCCTGCCCTGGACATGCTGAGCTGGAGCAGCTCCTGCTTGCGGCGTGGGGTTGGGGAGGTCCTCCAGCCAGCCAGCGCGGCCTCCCACCCCCTGCCTGCCCACTCATGCTTTAATTGGTTAATCAGTTAAACAGGATTCTACATCCCTACCTCATGCTCTCAACCGAGGGTATAAGGAGCAGTGCGGATCAACACCACTCCAGTTCCCTCTTACCACTGCATGGCTGACTCGGAGCTTCTGCTCCTGCTTCGCTCTTAGTACCCTAAGAGCTGTGGCTTGTCTTGCAGATAGCTTGTAATTTATCACAGTTTTTACAGGGAGTATAGAGTAGTGTAAGGTCAGGCATTCCTCCTCTCGCCACCCGGGGACTCTGTCCAGTTTCCCAGGCTTCACAAACCTGACCTCGCTCCTTCTGTGTGAGTGATGGGCACCAGTGGTGCATCTGCTGTCTGGACAAGGCTCACATCTCAGGGACTTGCAAGTCCTTCCTGCCCGGTACCAGAGAGGCCCATGAATGCCACCTCTGCAAGTACCCCATGAACAAGGCAAGGAGGCTCTGAGCTCACTCGGATCCTGGCCAGGGAGAGCCCCCAGTACAGCGGCAACTGTCGATTGCAAGCACCAGTCAGCGTGTGGAGCTGCTGATGCTGAAGCCTCAAGACGAGCTCCATCATGGGAGTAAGAAGCTCTCTCACAGACACAAGAGCAGGCCCCGCAGTGAATTGGCCACCGTCAAAGACAACCCCCACCCAGCTTGAGGGTAAGTTACATCTTGGCTACAGTTAGGTGCTTGTCTATCCCAAGCAAGCAGGGAAGGAGGAACCAAAACAAGTCTGTAACTCAGCAGAAGGAATGTCTACCTATGCTGTCCTCTCATCACCGTGGTTGCAACTACCAAGCAGAGTTGAAAGTAAGTGGGCGTGCCCTGGTGCGCTGCTCTGGCAAGGGCTGGCTGAGCTGTGGCAAAAGCCAGCAGGGAGCTATTTCAAGAGCTAGCAGGGACCTGGGTCACAATAGGACAGTACCTGTAAATAAGTTACTTTCACCACTGCTACCAAGATCCCGTATTTAACTCTTACACATGCCAACAACCTATGCTGCCAGACACGTAGGAGCCCAGACATGTGACCCAGAGACCCTCATCCTTCTGCCTATGACCCACTCAGGGAAGCCTGATACTGCTAGTCACTGTGCCTCAGGGATGCAGTCCAGACAGGGCAGGAGGGTGCATATCAACCTCCTCTAGCTCACAGCAGTGGGAAGACTACCCTTACAATTCAAGGACATGGTCTCTGAGGCTGAAGGGACCATACTGCTATCTGATAATGCCATGGTGGTCTCATATCAATCCCCTTCAGGGTACCGGGGAAAGAACTTTTTAGTCAGCAGAATGAATGTTCTCAGAATGGGAGGAGAAGAATTTTCAGAGCCTTCAAAGTATCATATTTGGCAGGAGCCCTTAGCTTGCAGTCAGACTGGCTAAGTTATCAAGCCATGAGCCCTAGAGAGCAGTCCCGCAACAGCTCTGGCAGGCGGGTTGTCTTTCTCAATTTGCTCAAATGGAAGGGAGACCCAAAATGGATCTTTTTGCCTTGCCACAGAACCACAAGCTAGTAAAACTCTGCAACACAGTCCGTCTCATTCAGCTGCTCCAGGTTCCTCTTCATGCTGTCGTCCCTTTCCCATTCATTCCCGTGCTCCCGAGAAAAGCAAGATCTGACAGAGGCTGTCCAATGGAGCTGGAGCCAGCCTAATATCTTCCAATAAGCAACATTTACTATTTTTCTCTCCCCCGTTCTTTTATAATAATAATATATCTCATAGAACTGCAAGGGACCTTGAGAGGTCATTGAGTCCAGTCCCCTGCCCTCACTGCAGGACCAAATACCATCCATAAACTCCTTCCCAAACTCTCCCATGTGCTTTGTACTAGAAACTTCTACTGTTCTGTCTGCTTCATTGTGTTCATAGAGCACGGTGTACTTGTACAGTGAAATTGTGCTGAGAGCCACGGTGACACACCCATTGCGTACATGTCCTCACAAGAACTGGAGTCACTGTACAAAATCACTGTTTATTTGATTACATTAGATCCTGCCACAACAACCCTGGCAGAAGCAGTACCTCATTCCTAACAAGTAGTGTGAAAAGTGGAAGGCCAGTAACAGAGTTTCTTCACTCAGATGTCCAAGAGATCCATGGCTTCATTTGGTCACTAGAATTTCACCTGTGATATACCACAGTGTCATGATATTGACTCATCTCTCAGCAGCAAAGATGTTAATGGGAAAAATCCTACTCCTGTTTACTTCAATCAGGTCACACCAGTATAATTCAGTGAAAAATTTGGCTCTGTATGTCACCTGCTGTTGCCATCAAAACACATTCTCTTAGGTTAGCTGAATCCCAAAGGTGCTACAGCAAGAAAATAACTGTGTGTTATTAGGCGATAGATGTGCTGTCTTGATGGGAGGAGAGAATTCACCACAGTTCAAATATAGCCTGAAATTTCACAGTAGGAATTGCAAAGAAATGAAAATATGTCAAAGAGGATTGTTCCATGTTTTCTAAACAGCTGCCCTTCCCCAATACGTCGCTGTGCCACTAACAAGCTGACTAAACAAATTATTGTACACCTATGAATGTTTAGCATTAAGTTATTCAGTCATAGATCACACAGCACTTTACAGAGCAGAGTCAGTATCAATATCCCTATTTTACAGCTAGGGAATCACACAGTAAAATGGATAAGTGACTTGACTAAGGTCACACAAGTCAATATAGATCACATGCCTCTTCACTCAGTCTCATATACATCTATTGAGACACGCCTCCCTCATTCAGAATTGCCTTCACCCAGGTTGCTTTCTTTTGAACTTTTGTTTGCTGACACCATTAATAAAAATACATTTTCAATGTCTTCGTCAAGTCCTAGGATTGACATTTTAATTGTCATTATAATTATACCAGCTTATTTGCTGAGTGAGCACCCATAACCTGGGCTGATGATTTGGAATTTGAAATTAGCATAATAATTATATTTCACAGGCTGCTGACTGGCTGAAAATTGCATTTCAACTTATACATTTGCATGCTTTGAAATAGGTCAGTGAAGCAGATGGCTTTGAAAAAAATGTTGGGGGTTGGTCTCTTGTTTTGTTTATTTAATTAAGCTCTTTCTGACAGTGCAAATGTTCAGCTCAAGTGATGTGATTCAGTGGAGGTGAATGAATAGCCAAGAGTGTCTTTGGAACTTTCCTGCAGAATCTCTTCTGTTTCCAGTATTTACACAGAATGTCAAGAAGTCCCAGCTTATTATTTACATTGTCAGCATCCTCCATTAATGAGGTTTACAAGAAAAGCAGATGAGCTTGACTATCTGCGAGGCCAATGGGCATGAGGAGGAGCAGTTTTTCCCATCACCTGAAACTGCGACTAAATACAGGTCATGCCAGCAATAAGAAGAGCATTTTGATCATGTGAACAAATCACTTCTCCTGGGAAGTGATCTTAGCTTGCACCTTTTTGTGGTATTTTCTATGGAGACTTCAAAAATTGTGATCTTCCACATGTAAGTCTTTTTTGGTCACAGCTTCAGACACCACAATCAATTGTCGGGAACAGCACATAGAAGCTACTCAGAGAGCATGAAAGAGAATCAGCCAAGTGCTGTCGGAAAGTATTTGGAAGAACGCACATTATAGTGTGGTCTGGTTTTCTCTCTAAAAACAGACTGTGCTGGGAGGGAACTATTCCTGGCCACAGAGAGCATACCTCCCCAAGGGAAATGTTTCTTTACAGGCTCCTTTCTGCACAGCCAGACCTGTCATTTCTTCTATTGGGCTAATCCCCAAAGAGAATTCATGCAAGGTAGAGCGTTACAAAATAACTTGTTATGAAAGTCCATTTCCCCATTGAAGAAAATAGTGTTATATATGTGAAATCTATTCACCAATGGGACGGTCTATATAACATTTCCATTACACATGTAATACGATATTTAGTGGCCTATATATGGATTTAGGAGTCTAACTTTAGGCCCCCAGGTTTGAAAATTTTCTCCTGAGTATTTTAGACTATCAAGGTCTCTGTGTTGTATGATTAACTCCCAAGTATCTCAAAAACAAAATCTTAATAACCAAGCTTGCTTGCTTTCAAGGAGAAGGACTAGGCTTTTTATTTTCTTGTAAGTGTTTGTGGGTGTGTGAATGAATGGCTGTGTCCAGCGTGGAGAAATTATTAAAGGGAAACAGTCGCAGAAGTGGGTTCTGCATCTCATTCTGAAAGTCATTAGTTCCACAGTCATTCTTATCTCCTGGGAAAGTGAGTCCCATAATTCAGGTCCAGCTCTTGTGAAAGGTCTGACTTCAGCTCGTCAGCCTCTCCCTAGCAACGTCACCTCAGTCTTGCTTGGATTGAGCTAAGGACAACTCTTCTTCATCCAGGTGTTGATTTCCGCCAGGCATTGAGAAAGCTGAGTGATGGTGCTACCTATTCTTGACACAAGTTGTAGATCTGGCTGTTATCTTTATGCTGCTACTGGCAGCTGTTTCTTTGCCTGGAGTCCTTCAAGGTTCAACCTTCTCCTCCTCCATACAACTATACAAGCTGACTGATCTGTTGTAGCTAGATTGCTCAAAAGAATTATGACCATTTTTTTCCAGGAAAAAGTGCTCACGTGCCCATTTGGCTGCTTGAAGTTCGAGAACGTTGATGTGTAACAAAGTCTTCTGTGATAACCAGCGTTATTGACTGGTGTGGTTGTTTAGGTGTGCCCCTCCCAGCATCCCTCAAGAGAGAGGCATCCATGATGAGCATAAGCATGAGGACCATTTGATGGAATGGCACCCCCAAACATAGGGTTTGTGGCTGCAAACACCATTGGAGGGAGTAAGTTGACTCTGGTGGGCATGTTGAGGGATTTGTATAATGGGTGTTTGTGAGGGATGAAACAGGTGCAGAGCCATCCTTGGAGGCAGTGCATGTGCAGCCTGATATGTCTGACAACAGATGTGGTTGCTGACATATGCCCAAGAAGTCGAAACCATTACTGGCTGATACCTCCGGGCTATTGATGGGAGTGGTGAGGGCCACAAAACGATGGTTTGGGAATGTGGCTATGCTTGGATGCAGCTGAAGTTGGCCCCGATTAATTCCAATATTTATGTTGGGGTGAGATGCGATTTTGGCTCCTTTGTTTGTAGGCTCTGTTCTGGTAAATAGGTTGACTGTCATGTTTGTATGAAGTAGAGCCTTTTGAAGAGAGGAGGCAGGGATCAGGAAGTCGTTGAGATAGGGGACTATCACGACTCCTGATTCTCAAAGATGGACAATCACTGCTGCCAGCACTTTTGAGAAGACCCTTGGGGCTGTGGGTAGGTTGAAGGGCAGTACACAATACTGGTTGTAGTGGTTGTGCAAGATAAAGCATAAGAATCTCCTGTGTGCTGGGTGGATTGTAACATGAAAATATGTGTCCTGTAGGAGTTGAGGGACGACATGCAATCTCCTTTCTGTAGAGCTGGGATGATGTTTGCCAGTGTTCCTATTTTAATTTGAACAAACAAAAACAACCTAAAACAAAACTAAAAGGACCTTTTGAATGAAAAATTGCAGCCCAGCTCTGCTTCTTGCAGAGGTTCCTAAGGGATCGCATCTTTATTTGCATTCCTTTCCAGATAGCATGGTGTGGCTGATATATTTACTCTTTCTCAACAGAACATTGTTTTTCCTAGTTCTCACAGTAAGTGCTTGCATTAATTTGTCTTACATTGAGCTGCTGAGGGGGTGTAATCAGTCTCTGCAATGGAGCAATCCACCACTGAGATGAGAAAGACAAAGGAGAAGAGCTGTCCTTACTGTCACCATATATTAATCTCCAAGGGGCAAGATAAGGAGAAACCAACTGCAGAGAAGCGTTTTTTCCTCCCCCGGGTTCTTATATTATTAAAGGACCTTCTTATCTCAGAGGGATGTTTTTTAAAACTCAAGGATTTCTCTGGATCCAAGAGAAGGCAGCTGTACTTCCTGATGGATGCCATTCTGGAGCACATAAAGCACTCTCTAAGAATGCAGCACTACAGCATCTCATTGATATTAACGGAGAACAAGCAAATACTAGTTGGATGAGGTGGGTGAGGTCATATCCTTTATTGCACTGACTTCCATGATAAAATAAAAAGATATGACCTCACCCATCTTGTCTCTCTAATATCTTGGGATCAACATGGCCACAGCCACACTGCAAAGTACTTGTTAGCTGATTTTGTTTTCGTTTGGTCTGATCTAGCATGCCAAGCAATTATGTTAGTGCTTCTGTTGTTTTTGGTTTATGAATAGTTGGTTTTAAATGAAGGTGCAGGGCCAGGTGCAGCCAGCCAGCACACCCTGCCCCTCCTGCTGACCTCAGAGCTGCGCTGAGCATGTGGTGTGGCGCGCCAGCAGTGATTTAAAGAACCTGGGGCTTTGTCCACTGACCTGGGACAATTGCCGCTTTCTCCCCTCCCCTCCCAGTGGGTCTGCCCCTGGCGTTTAAAGTTAGAACCCAGCACTAAAAAAATCACTTCTTGTTTGAGCTTAGTTCAACACAGCACTGAGGTAAATTCTATGGCCCTAATCCCTGCAATGGACACTGTGTGCCTCCTGCGTCCATTCAAATCCCATAGCAGAATCTGGGCATAGGCCCATATCAGTAAAGATATTCAGGCACCTAAATCCCATTGAGATCAATGAGCGTCAAGAGCTTGGATCCCATTGAGAATCTCTGGCTTGGGATGACTGCAGAGAGATCTTAATTTTATTATCCGACTTTTTCTAAGTCATAGTCATTTATTTTTTGTGAGATTTTAAATAAAAATCCCCTCTTCATATAGACTACTGACTTCTTTCTGTGTTTCAGCACCTCAGTGGGCCTGATAGGTTACTGCTTTTGCCCCTTACATAGTCCTTTAAACCATGGAAAATGTGTGTAAAAGGCTGACCCTGATAAGATTGCTTTTCACAACTCTTTGGAAAGATGTATAAGCATTATGGTCTAGTTGAAAGGGGGCCAGACTGGGACTGCAGAGATGTGACAATATTCCTGGCTTTGCCACTAGCTTACACCTTCACCTTGGGCACATTACTTTGGTTCTCAATGTCTGTTTTTCCTCCCACCCTTTCTTTGGCTTATCTTTTTATACTGTAAGCTTTTCAAGGTCAAGATAATTTCTTATGTGTTTGTACAACATCTGTTACAGTGGGACCATGATTTTAGTTAGGGCCTGTTGGAAATAATTCTTCTTTTAACCATGACTCAGCTTCCTCACATGCATTCCTTTATTAGTCCAAAGGCCACTTGGTGAGGATTACATCATCCAAAATACAAATCTAAATATATACCCGATTATGTTCTATCCCTTAGCAACCAGACTGTTACGTGCATTGGCTAGGATTGCCAGGTGTTCGGTATTGACCCAGATAGTCCAGTATTTTTGCCCCCCTGTCCGGTAAAAAAAATTCAGAATATACCAGACACATAAAATGTCTGGTATTTTCTGATATTTTTTCCCTGCCAGGAGGTGAAAATACTGGACACCTGGCAACCCTACATACACACAGCAACTGGGCCCAGCCCCCGCTTTCCCTAGATCCCCCTCCCACTGGGTCCCCAAACTCCCCACTTACCTGGTTTTGCAGGGAAGCTGCCTTCTGGCTCCCACCAAGAAAACCAGATGGCCCGATATTAAAAAGCCTAACGACTTTTCTTAAAGGGGCCATGCTGTTTTAATGCTGTTTTATTTTTTTTGCTTAATAACTCTCGGGTTCCTTTTTTTTTTCTTCAACAACTTTGGTCTCCCCCCTTTTTTTTCCTCAACAGATTTTTTTCCCCTGGTGTTTTTTTGGGGGGAGGGGAGGTGTTCAGTATTTTTGGTTAAACCATCTGGCAACCCTAGCATTGGCCAAAATACTCACAACAGGATCAAGCCCTGGAGATATCTTCCAGTCATGGTGTGACTCCACATGAAAAACTCATGAGAAAAAAATTCTAATGAACTTTGCTTCTTATATGCTAAAATTAAAAAAATGATGTCATTGGTGGTTATCAGATCTTAGGAAAGGCTAGATGTAAGCAGTTTTCAGCTGGACACTGTCCTCTGGTCCCATCAAGACAAGATTAATGGCTAGGCCTTTTTCTTCACCATTTTCTTCTTATCTCATTCTGCTATATTTCTCCCTAACGACTAGGCTAAGTCCTTCTTTCCAATAAATTAATCAAACCAATTATATAGTGCTCTTCGTATCCAATTAACTATGTTTTTCTTTATATCTATTACCTCAGTCCAAACCTTAAATAAGACGATGCTGGCATTTCATTTTAACACAAACAATCCGTCTGTCTCATGAGTTCACATATTCTAGTCACACATTTTGGGCCTCCACTTGTGATAACATTCAAGTGCAAATCTTGGTGTAATGGTGACCCATATTCCCTACAGGACTACTGCAACACAAATAATGAATAATAATAATAAAGCAGAACTAATTAATACTAAATAATAAGGGCTAAGCCAGTAGTGAACCAGGCCAAGAAGCACCAAATGTACTTGCGACGATAGTTTCATGTTGTATCACTACCGTGCCAGTCTGCATCTGAATAGCTTTTATGTACAATCACTAGCATAACTATTTTTAATCTAGGCACAACTGTCACCAGCTGCCTTGCAATTGGAGTACACCATTTTGGACTTTCAGTGAGACCTCTAGAAGCTGTGTGTGGCTCAGACTGGCTTCAATCTTGCAAAAATCACTGTGCCTTAATCCTCAAAGCTTGCCTTGGAGAACAGATTCACCAGCACTGCTTCAATACTGGGCAGAACAGACAGGAACATTCAAAAGCCTTTTTTTTTTTTTTTTTTTTGGCTCCTAGAAGCCATTCTGTTGCTCTTGTTCTCAATACCATTCCACCTTATTTTCTCAATGGAGCATTTCCCAGAGGTTGGGAATGGACTGTGCTCAGTACTGGATCCTATCCAGAAGCCTCATGAGTGCTGCTTTATTTTCCAGCTCTGGCGTCTTGTGAATGGGCCTTACCTTTCCAGGATTTAGCATGAAATGTTTGCTCTTTAGTCCCTAGATGCTCAGTGAAGTCTACATCATTCAGCCAGACTTTTTACTTTCTTAGAGTTTCAAGGTTGTTGTTGCTGGCTGAACGCCAAGCCTCTGATCATGCTTCTGCTATGTATTGCTAAACACATATCTAAATGTCATCTCTAGCATTTCCAAACACTCAGACATTTCTGGGATACCTCCACTGCAGATGAGCTAGGGATGTGAATGAGTAGTCGAGTAGTTGACTACCCAATAATCAGGACCTTATTGGGAGCACTATTGACTACTCAATCTCTCATTGTTGCTCTGTACTCTTAAAAGGACAGAGAGGAGCCGGCGTACAAAGACACTGGCTCAGTCTCTGGTCCCCCACCCCCACTGTCACTCTGCATTCTGGAAGGGACAGAGCAGCCGTCCCAGGGGCTCAGCACAATCTCCCCCACGCCTCTCCTTCCCCCCACCCCCATTGCCATTCTGCATTTTTAAAGGGATAGAGCAGCGGCAGCTTGTCCCATGGTCTCTCTCAGCACAAGCCCTCTCCCCACCCCCATTCTCCTGCTGCTGCTCTGCACTCTTAAAGTGAGAGAGACCCATGGGATGGACTGCCACTTCTCTTTCCCTTTAAGAATTCAGAGTGGCAGCAGTGGGCGCTGCAGGGAGTAGTGGGGGTCTTGTGCTGAGACACCCATGGGACCAGCTGCTGCTGCTCTGTCCCCTTCCGAATGCAGAGTGTCAGCAGGGTGTCCTGAGACCCAGTGGGGGAGCAGAGACTGAGCCAGCGTCTTTGCGTGTCAGCTCCCTGTAAGAGTGCAGAGCATTGATGGAGGAATTGGGAGGGCTTGTGCTGAGACCCAGAAGTGAGCACTGCAACTGCCCTTCCTTAACGACTAGTCAAGAAGTCGATGGAAATTCCGTTGACTACTCGACCAGCAAATTAATCGCTGCTTAACATCCCTAAGATGAGCTATTAAAGAGACATCACACAAATCAATATCATGTGGCTGACTGCTAATACTTCACAGTAGACAAGCTATTAACTCATCTGGCGTAGTCGCACTGGATTAGATGCAGGTTCAGTCTAGCACACATAAGCAGTTCTGCTGCCCTTCAGTGGCCACACCCACAGTTGACCTGCACATATAAATGATTCTTGTGCGACCAGAACACTTATGCCAGACAAAATGTAATATATACAACTGACAATTTTCCTCCTTTAGCTGCATTTGGCAAATCCATTGACATATGGCCAATCTAAAAACAATACAGCATGGTCACTACAGTGTAACATTTTCTGCTTCCCACAATAGATAAAGCTTCCTTTTCACCACGTTTTAACCTCATAGGATTAAGAAAATTCTGATTTCATGTAGCTGCACTGCTGTTACCATGCTAGTCACCCAATCGGCAGCCTCTCAGGGTACCTGGTAATCACATTTACGCTTTTCATTCTCTCCAAGTCAGTGTTTATTTTATCTCTTAATGCTACAGATTCTTTTCTGGGTGGTTGTACAATGGGATTAAAATAAAATAATAATACTTATTTTTTTCCCCATCCAGCAGTCAGAAAGGCATAGGGTTCTACTCCGAATAAGTAAATTTTGACTTCTCCTTGCAAATTGAATCATCACTCCTGCAACTGGATCTATGTTGGTGGGTCTAAGAAGAGACCCATCAAAGTCAGTGGACAAAGGGATCTGCCTTTGTGGAGCTGAGAGCGATGATTTGTTTTCTTTTCTCCCATCATTTCCATAGCTGGAATCAATTACTTTCAGAGCCTTCTTTCACAACTCATGATTGTATGCCAGGCTGTTTTGAAAACAGGTCTCTCTAAGGTCCACTGAAATCCAGTCCATGTACCAAATCTTTGCTCTTCCCATTGCTCATCTTCCACCCACAATCATTACACAGGTCATCCTACCGATATGTCTCAAATCTCCACTGGACACAGCCACACCAAACAGCCTACCCTCTCTCAACTTGTCTTCAGTTGGAGGCAACCAACAGTAGATTTCTCACAATCTCATTTTATTCCCATCACTGAATGTCCAATCATTTGACCATGTCAGCATCTGCCTTTCCATGGTGATGAGCGGACCAAATTATGTTCTTGTGACTGACCAAGTTCTCTGTTCCATACACTGGGAGGGTCAAATTACAGGTTTATACACTCTACCTTTTAACTTCATATGATGCTCCTCCTGGTGCTGAGAATAAACAGGTCTGTAATGTCAGCCAGGTATTTTTTAATCTTTGCACGGCCAGATACTCAGTTGCAGCAGAGCCATAGCTTCAGATTCTACACTCGGTGAGGATCTGGACTACAGTATCTCCAGAGTTAATACTAAGAAAATTCATGTTATGCAATATAATCTCTCATAAAAGTCTTGCTCAACTATCTAAGAGCAATTATTATTATTCACAGTTCCTGGGACTGGATGGAAGTTATGCTTCTGACTTTCTAATGTACACGTGAATCTGACATGGACTTATTTAACTTAGCATGTAAATAAGTATAGATTGCTATCTTGTTTATTCAGCTTCAGTTCTCAAAATATTTTCCCCTCTCATGTCACATTTAAATAGATCTTACTTACTACAGGCCATGATGCCTTTAGTTAAGGTTGCTTGATACTTTTTATTATAAAATTCTAGTTTGAGATGTTTAACTTTGCCAAACTTTAACCACTTGGGCTGAAATATTCCAGGCCAGATACCTGTCTTCAAAAATGTATCTGCCATTTCTTAGTATCAGGTTAGCAGAAAATACATGGTTCTGTTGATATAAAAAACTTCTCACAACCTTTTAATGAAAAGCTCTTGAACTTGTATATTGGAGCAGGACTTGAAATTTGGCAAGGAGGTCACCCTGTTGTTCAGGGCTGTGTCTTTTGCCATCCCAGTGAATATCCACCCAAATTTGGCCAAATTATACTTTGCTGAAAAAAAAATCTCAGTTTGCAGACACCCGGTAAACAGTCTGGTAGTAGAGATGGCTGGAAAATGAAAATCCCTTTCAGCAAAAAAGTTTGCTATAAAAAACAAACAAACCCTTTCATAATAAAGTGAGTTGAAAAGTTAAAACCACCAATCATTTTCAGTTCCAGAAAAAGTCTGTTCAGAAAGAATTGAAATAGAATTTTCAGCGCTCCAGCTGTCTGTCAATTCTTCCTGGGGCTGAAAGCGACGTTGAGAAGACCCTCCAAGGCAGAATGATGAAGGCTGAGCAGCATCCAGTTTCTTTCCCTTCTGGCTCTCCACCTTTCCCTCCAGGCGAATTGTTGGAGAGCTGAGGTGTTCAGCCTCCCCACCTCCTGGCTAGGATGAGTAGGCGTTGGGGATTTGGGGATTGGGATAAAGATCTGCAGGGAAGTTTGAGATTGGAACACGGAGTGCATGGGGAGGGCATGACAGACTGAGATAAACAGATGAGAGGAGTGGAGGTAGGGAAACTGGGATTGATACAAGAATCCGGCAGGTGGATCTGGGTGGGAGGAAAGCACAGGAGCAGGCTGGGGTTCTGGCCAGGAGGGAAGGAGGTTTCAGGAGCAGGCCGGGGCAATGGGGTCTGGCCAGGAGAAAGGGTGCAGGTGTGGGCTGAGGGTGTGCGGTCTCGGGGAAGGAGTGCTTGAGGGGGACAAGGAGCACTTACCTGGCTCCATTCCTCCTGCCACTCCCAGAAATTTCCCCCACTGCTCCCATTGGCTGTGATTCCAGGTCTGGGGAGAAGGGGGAGTGGTGGCATGCGGTTGCGGAGATGCTTCCCTTGCTAGCTGGATCCAGCCAGTGAGGTTTGGGGCTTCCCCACAGTGGGAAGCCAATGCCTGATCCAATCTCATATCAAAAGCAGCAGCGTGCAGAGGGGTGGGGGAAGGGGAGGAGGAA
The DNA here is from genome assembly GCF_049634645.1 of Pelodiscus sinensis. Taxonomy (NCBI): domain Eukaryota; kingdom Metazoa; phylum Chordata; order Testudines; family Trionychidae; genus Pelodiscus; species Pelodiscus sinensis. Next base: position 107,470,517 of record NC_134712.1, read on the forward strand.
GGGGGAGGCCAGCGGGATGCCAGAGCAGCAGGAGCTACTGCTACCCCATGCTGCTGGCTCTGTATCAGAAGCAGCAGTGCAGGGTGGCAGGCAGGAGCTGGTCTTCGCGGGGAGCCGATTTTTAAACCAGCTCCCCTCATGGACCAGCTCTACCTGTCACCCTGGGATGACAGGGGACATCCTGGGAGTATTTTAGTAACCCTGTTACTGCTAACAATGGTTGCAGCTACACGATTACTAAAATACACAATATCTAACAACCCTAATACAGTAAAACTCCATTAGTTCGGCATCCAATGCTCCGGGACTCCTGATGGTCCGGCACCATCAGGAACCCGGAAGTGCTGGAGCAGCCGGACAGACTTCCCCCATTCAGCTGCTGCTGAAACTGACCAGCAACTGAATCGGGGAAGCCGGGAGCAGAGCAGCTGGGGTGCTGCCGGGTTGGTCTCGTAGCGCTGCCCCTCGGGGCTGCGGGACCAACCCGGCAGCACCCCAGTTGCTCTTGGGGATGCCTGGGGCAGAGCAGCTGGAGTGCTGCCGGGTTGGTCCCACAGCGCCAAAGGACGGCGCTGCGGGACCAACCCGGCAGGACCCCAGCTGCTCTGCCCCAGGGGTCCCCGATTCAGCCGCTGCTGAAACAGATCAGCAGCTGATTCCAGCCCACTCCAGACCCCTCATAGCCCCCCCTTCTGATAATCCGGCATATCTGATCATTCGGCACCCCCTGGGTCCTAAAGGTGCCGGATTATCGGAAGTTTACTGTACAATCCTTATGTTGCCAGTGCTGAAAGACTGAAATTACACATCTCTGTTTTGAAGTTACTATTACTACATTAACTTGAGATCTACAGATGTTCAGTACTTCTGAATATCCAGTATTTATGTATGTGCTTAAATAAAGATAGCTTTAGCTGTCTAACCAGTTTTGAAAATTTTGCTCTGAATATTTTACCAAGTAGACTTTCCCTAAACTGCCTCACCATGTGCTGTGGAGATAAAATAGTTAATATTTGCAAAATGTATTGAGATCATCAGATGAGTCACATTATAGAAATGAAATTTATCATCAGTTATTATACATTATTTTTAATAGTTGCTGCCAAACATTTGACTGATGGTTACTTTCTAGTTTATATTACTCCCAGGTTTTCTTCCTCATCTATATCTTCCTGCAGCTTGTGATCATGTAGGCTTTTATCTAGACCTCAGGCTTCTTTTGGAAGAAGCTTTTCTGGAAGAGATCTTCTGGAAAAACTTCTTTAGAAAGAGAGCGTCCACACAGCAAAAGCACATCGAAAAAGCTATCTGCTTATCCACATTTGATTGGATGCTATCTCACATTTAAGTTGTAATTACTCTGGACAGAGTGGCCACCAGGGCACCTGTGCTTTTTCCTGGAGGCCTCTTCTTTTGGAAAAAAACTTTCTTCCCCATCCTCATGCCTTTTTCTGAAAAAGCGCTTTTGAAAAAAAGCTTCTTACTTTTAGAAAGAGGTGTACTGCTGTCATAAACCCCCCTGCATTCTTTTGACTTTCTGTCAAAAGAACGCAATTGCAGTGTGGACATAAGTGTAGCTTTTCAGGAAAAACTGCTGTTTTTCTGGAAAAACTCTGCAGTGTAGACATACCCGTAAGTTAATCCCTTTTGCCATTTTTGACTGTACCTAGACTCATTCAGCTCTAGTTCTAATATATCAGCTGAATTCCTTTGCAATAAGGATGTTTTATATGCTCCTTAGAGGGAAGAAAGGTACTATATAAATGTCATTTTGTATTCATTATAATTCTGTTGTACCAACAAGAAAGCAACCATGCTAAGTGTCTGATCTCAGGCATTGACTGGCAAAGGCCTTAATAAGAAATGCAAAAGTGCCCTCTGGTGGCTTCCCTGTCACAATGCCTAGATGCCTACAGCGGGTGCCTCATGCAGAAGCTAGACAGGCAGGAAATAGGAGCAGCACATTCACAGGAAATCATGTCACATCACAACTTGGCAACTGACTTAAGGGAAGTGGTCAGATGGCGGCTGGCATTTGGATGCAGCCTGACATGTACGGAAGTTTGCAACACATGCTTGTTCCCCTTTTCTCACTTTGAGATGAGCACCCCTTTTGGTGCATGGACTAATGAGGGCTCTGCACTATTTTGTATATGGATGGTGCTTATAATTGCTGATAGCGGCACTTTTCAAGACTCCAAATTATATCATCCTCTAGTATGACCAACTCTGCCAATGTGCTGCACAAGGGGCTGTACATTTTGTGAACAGAGAAGTAATTCTCCAGCTATGTAACAGTCAGAGCTGAAAGCTCAGGATCAGTAATCGAAGCTACTTTAGTCTTTTTTTCTGAATCTAGCTGCAGAATTCTGCATGAGCTGAAGAAAAACTAAAAAACAGGAAGAGAAGAGATACTGATCAGCCATTAAAGTACAACAGTCCAGGCTGGACGGCAGCAAAGAGTGAACTAACATCTTCTTACCCTGATATGACAAAGCCTAGTTCCAAAGATGCAATAAGAATTCTTAAACAGACATTATAAGCGCGTCAGCAGTATTTCATAGTCAAAATAACACCAAGATTTCAAATAAGTATATCTGCCAGGGGATAAGTTTGAGATAAAGTTTGAGTAAACAAATAATACTGTCTCTTTGCTCCTAGAATCAGAGGTAAAAGTCTTACAGCTCAAATAGGAAAGGTTTAATGAGCAAAGATGTGCTCAAGCCACCAAAGTTGATCCAGAGCAGACCTTTCCCAAAGCTTAAAGGTTCTTCAGATCTAGAATTTAGATTTGGTCGCGTCTGTATTAAACAAAGTAACTAAAGTATCATCAGTCATTACATTTCTTTTAAAGTTTCAATTGAAGAAGAGCTGACAAAGAATAAGTGACTAGAGGCTGTTTTTCATATCATATTATATTTAAAAAATTCATATCATATTATATTTAAAAAATTCAAACAACCTATTTGCAGAATTTTGAAGTTATTTTAATTACAAAGTGCTGGAAACTGACCCTATTTTAATTTCTTTTTTCACAATTTTTAATTTTTTAAAAATAAAAAGGTCAAAATAGTTATCTTTTTTCATTTAGCAAAAATTTAGCTTTGAGCAATCAAAAATTTAGATTACTAATTTGATATTTTCAATAATATTTTTGTGACATTTTGAAAAAAGGAAAAAAATTTCGCAAAAGGTTGTCAGTTTTTCATAAAAATAAATATTTTTGAAAAAAGCCTATTTTGTCAAAAATCACCTCTCTTTCAAATATCTTCACCAGTTCTAACTGAACCTTTGAAGAAGATAATAACACAGAGAAAAGGGGTCTGATTCTCATATAACCTATATCAGTCTTATGCACAGGGAACTCCACTGGTTTCAATAGTTACTACTAATATATATTTATGTAAGTTAGGATAAAAAGGTGCAAAGATCTGGTAACATAATGGACATTACCTAGTTACAAGAGTAGGAAAGAGTCTTTTTTTTTTTTTTGCTTAATAGTATATTTAACATTCATGCACAGTTCAATTTGTGAACAGTGAACTAGCCAAGTTTTCCAACCATCCATTTATTCACCCCACCACCAGATGTCAGTAAAGGCACATCTATCACTGAAAGACTGCAACTGCACTTTTTCCAAGCAAAGGGATGTTATAAATCATAGATTCCTGAAAACTGTATTAACACCTTACAGTATCGTGTGGACGGAAGGGCGTAAGGTAACCAAGACTTGCATAGAATAGGCATTAGAAGGAACTGAATTCTCATGAAAATAGGTCAGTGTATTTGGGACAGAAAGAATAAAGATGTGGATGGCGGAAGGGAGGTGGTACCCTTGTCCAGTGTTAACTATTTAAGCCCTATGAGTGACTATAACATCCCAGGATGTGTGGCCTTCTTAGGATGAAGCATCTCTTGGACTAGATGGATGCCAGCAGTGGCACATGACATTCCCTTGTAAAAGACCACGAGGCAGCTCGCGGGACATGATTTGGAACAGATCCCCTTTCAGTAGTGCTTACTACAGTAGTGGCTGCAGGTACAATAATGTGGGTCATGGGAGGAAAATGGAGGGAAGAAAAGGAGGTGTTAGCTTGGCAGCTAACTGAAGCTAATTATTCTATTTCCCACAGGGCTGTTCAGAACAGCCAAGTGGAGTGATTTTATTTGGCCCCTTTCTGTTTGTGAAGAGAAAGAGCTGCTTCTTGAATAGCCAGAAGGAGCTGATTATTTAGTTTCCCACAGTGCTTTGCCTTTTCCTCTTCTAATTCAGCTGCTGCAAGAAAAGGAGATAAATGACTCAGAATCCTGATGAAGCACCCTCCTCCTAGTCTTTGTTATTTTAGGACCAACTCAGTCTGTATGTTGGGCGGATGGAGAGCCAATGTGGCAAATAGAGGCTGAGCAATATCCAAGGGCTAAGATTGCACACAGGAAATACAAGGGATGTGGATGAGAAAGCTGGAAGGCGAAGCCATTGTACATCTTGAGAACAGCCATTTCTTTATAAGGATTCAGTTAAAAGAAGTGTGATTATTAGTCTTCCTGGAGCAAAAGTTCAGGCTATAACTGAGACTCTTGACAATTTAATCTGGGGAACTAAAGAAGAAAGCAAAGGATATTAGCGCTGTGTGTACTGGAAAAAGCAGATGAATAATAGCTTACATATATATCACGCTTATCATCCCAAAAGACCCTTGTGTACTTCAGAAACCATCCGCAGAAAGCCTTCACTGGGATACAGCCACCTGTGGGATGAAACGCAGGAACCATTTAACATCACAGAGCAATACTATCATGTAGCAACGAAAGCCAGGAGAGATATAGACGGGAAGCAATTAATTCATAGAGGAAAAAAGGAAATAGAGGAAAAAAGAGCCCTAGAATAAGCAATGTTTTCTATTGTCCATTGTCATTTACTGATAAGATTTAATGAAGCAAATCATTAACAACATACAGCCCAGTGTTTCCACCTAGATATTTGAATTAATTTGGTGTATTTTGAATTGGGATACATTTATCCATCTACTATTTCTATGCATTTTATTTTGTTTAATATTACCCAATTGTGACATTTTACTAGGGGTGAAGTTGAGGGAGAGAACAGGTAACAAAAATTGGTGATGGATGTTGCTCACCTTTTCTTTCTCTGGGAAAAGGTGGAGAGAAACATCATGGGTCCTATCCACTGGAAAGGTAACTTGATCTTCTGAGTATCACATGGTTTTTTGCAACTATTTGATGACAGGAATATTTATATGGCCTGACTAGGATATTAGGTATGCATTAGTATGTATAGCTGTGCACTTGTAAAAAAGCTTATATGCTATTCAGTTCTATTTTTAAGCAACATTGCAAAAGTTGTTGTGAACATTTACAAGCCCAGGCATAAAAGCTATTCTTTCCATTTTACCAGGCTAGTGAAGAAAATGAAAGTAACTAATGAAATGTAACCCCCATTGTTAGGAGGTGGTGGCATTTTGGTACGTTGTTTTAAAAACAGTTTTATCTTTGCCATTAGGGAATTTAGGGTAAGGAACTAAAGAACAGTAATGGGAACTGTTAATCAGTCTGCGTGTAGACCTGATAACGAGTAATATTAATCAGTCTGTGTGTAGACCTATAAAAAGACAGCATGTGGTGTTGTTTTGGTATATGATTATAAAAGGCCGTAGTTTTTACCTAGACTCCTGGGAATTTTAAAATGAAACAAGGATACAATCCAGCCTTGGTTTTGGTTTTCTCAAAACAAAGTGCAACCCAAGTCTGCTTGGTCCACTGCTACGTAGGGTTGCCAGATGGTTTCAGAAAAAATACTGAAAAACAAACCCACGCCAGGAAAAAGAAGCCCAAGAGTTGTTAAGCAAAAAAAGCAACAAACAAACAAACAAACAAACAAAAAACCCAAATACAACCACTGCGGCCTCTTTAAAAACCATGTGGTGATGCTTTTTGGCCCTAACAGGAGGCCAGAGGCTGCCTGCCATCTTGCCTCCCTGCACCGGGCCAGACAGCTCCACTGCAGAACGCAGTAAGCACTAGGGTTGCCAGGCTGCCTCCGTATTGAGCCAAACCGCCTGGGATTTTTGCCTCCTGGCTGGGAAAAAATCAGAAAGTACTGGACATTTTAGGTGTCCAGTATTTTCTGAAGTTTTTTACCGGACAGGAGGCGAAAATACCAGACTGTCTAGCTCACTACCAGACATCTGGCAACCCTGTTAGTCATCATAACACATGTGCAAAAGAGTCGGAGAGGTTTACAGTTTCTGTGTGAAATGTAGTTAATACTGTACATTGTTTTGGCTTTTGTGGGGGAGAAATCTCACACTATTGATTAACATGGGTAGTGGTGGCGGTTTTGTTTCTTAACTGTAATAAACAGGTATTTGGTACACAGCCAACATCTTTTAGTTCTAACAACCCATTTTAACCATGTGATATCTGCTGCCAATCTGTGGCTCTATTGTGCATGCAAATTAACCTCTTTTTAGAATGCAGGGTAAAACTTAGATGAAAAACATTAATAGAGATTATTGGCCAGAATTCTCTAATGAAATCTTCTTTTTAGTTTAAAACTTGTATTAACATTTTCACAAAAAGCAAAAATATAAAGGAAAAAGGCACAAGATGCAGAAAATATGCCACTTAGTTCCAGAATGTGTTAATTATTAATGAATTACTGTTAGTTCATTTTGTTTCGTGCTGACAGTGTGCTCATTATCACAAAGACTGAGCACAAAACTATAGAAAAAATAATCTGAGTTAAAAGAGTCTCTCCCATTTTAGGACAAGTATGAATGGTGCTCTTGTGCACCTAATCTTTCTTTCCCTTTTGTTGTTCTACTCTTCTTTCTTCTTCTTTTCTCAAATCTGCTTCATCTACTGAAACAATACAAACATTGTTCATTGTTTTGTAGTGTGATTGTGAAATTAGAGATAAGTGAACTGATCCACCTCTTCTTTTCTGCCTATCCTCCCTTTTTCCAACCAACCCAAACACGGATTTTGGATTGAATGGAAACAAGCTTTCAGTATTTTAATCTCTCTTTCCCTTCGGAGGATTGACCATCAGGGCACTACAGGAAAGCAGAGCTCTCTCTCAATCCACCAGGAAATCTTGTAACTGCTGTACTCAGAGAAAACAAAAATTGGAGGATGAATTTTTACAACTTAGTAAAAGACAGGACAGAAAAATAATCCCATAATAAACGAGTTAATATAAAAGCAGGAAACAATCTCATATAAATAATATATTATATAAAAAGAGATGGCACATTGTTACAAATTATAAAAAATAAAACAAGATTAAAAGAAAGATAGCAACATAGCAGAAACGGAGATTCAAATTTAAGGCTATTACAGTTAGGGATTTAAAAGTTGGTTAAATAGGTAACCATGTAACTGCTGAAAATCTTAGCGGTTACATGATTACATACTGCAGGCTCTGCAGTATTAAAGCTTAAACGAGCTTTATACTGCAGAATCCACAGAGAAGCCTCCCAGGGAGCAGAGCCAACAAGGCGGCTTCCCTGCCACAAAGAAGCTGCCTCCCCAGGATCCGGGCAGCCAACCCTTGTTGACTCTGCTGCCAGGTAGGCGGCTTCTCTGCTACCTCTGCTCCTGGGGAGGTGGCTTTGATGCCGCAGGAAAGCCTCCTCCCTGGGAGCGGAGCGGGCAGCCTTTGCCCACCTGACTCCAGGGAGAAGGCTTCTCATTGCCCTGTCGCAGCATAAACGCCTCCCCAAGAGCTGGCTGAGTTTAACCGACACCATTAAATGATAAGCTTATTGGTTAAAGAATCAGTTGGTTGCACTCTAGCATCCCTAGTTACAGTATCATTAATTAATGTTCATATTATAGCATGTATTATAAAATTACCCACCAAGGCAAAGTTCCCTTCAGTATATATTGACTCCAATATTATTGTGTCCCAACATGAATATCGCACTGATATCAGTTCCTCCTAGGTCCTTTCTTGGGCTGGGTTTAGGTGTGAATAGACATTCAAATCCCCTGATTTGAACTCAAACATTTCTGGGTTTGATTTGGCAGATGTTTCATTGAGATGTGTTGACACAAAGTTAAGCACCTGGAGAGCAGGTTTGCAGAGCAACATGTTGAAAACCTGTCTAAGCCCAATGTTTAAGACTACCACTAGTTTATCTCTGGGACTGAACTTTATTCCCACAAGTGAGCTTTTATTTTATTCATATTTGTTTGAATATACAAATTATCAAAAGCAAAACCAAGCCTATAATACATGTGCAAAAGAGAGGAAAGTTTGAAAGAGTGTGTGCGAAACATAATTCATACTAACTGCATTTTTTTGTATTTTGATTTTGGTAAGAAAGTTTTGTTATTTAGATTATGCTGCACCTCATGAAAACTAATTACTGCAAAATTAAAAACTCACCCCCTCAAAGAGGACTAGGAACCAGGACTCTTGGCTGTTAGTCCCAGTGCTTCCATTGACTTGCTATATAGTCATGGCCATGGAATTCAATTTCTCTAGGCCAAATTCCACTCTGGTTTCATGGTTATAGTTCCTACCAATGTAAATAGGAATCTGTGTTTGTTGTATTTGCTGGCCACAGCATGCCAACTTGGTGAAATAACACTCATTTTGCAAACACATTGAATGTCAAATCACTGTAAATTATGTTGCTTTGCCACTTGAATCAGATGAATTTACATATTGGGGTTGGCTCCTCAGCAAATTGTGTAAACCAGGCATAATGCCATGAAGTCAATAGAGTTCATCTGGTGTAAAACCAGCATGAGATCATAATCACGTGTAGCATGGACAATGATCTCCTTCATTCTTACATTTGGCCCTCTGTACTTTTCTCAACTGTAAAATGGATATAAAGCTTCACAGGGATGAATAGAATAGAATAGAATAGAATAGAATAGAATAGAATAGAAACACTTATTTCACAACATGTAAACATATACCCATATGGGGCTAGATTCTGGCTCCATGGCTATGTTGGAAAACTTCAACAGTACAAAAAGGTTGTAAAACTGACTTATCCAGACATCTGAAGATGGGGGGAAGGTCCCAGGTACAATTCTGCAAACACCATAGCAAGGGGAATGGCCAAGGAAGGGATTGGCCAAAGCACTTCTGTGCTCCAACAATACCCTTCAGCAAAGTTAGCTTTGTCTGGTCCCAAGACTGAGTATGCATAATAGCGGTATAAAGCCAATCATGTTCCGTGCTAAGCACAGGTCCTGACATGAGAACCAAGTCTACAATTTTACAAGTGAGTTAAGAGAAGCATCTCAATGCATCTTTGGAGATAATCAAGGCACATTTTCCTGTTGATAAGTAATGATATCCTCATTAATCATTCAGTGCTGAGGAGTCTCCAGTGCTCAGAAGCACTCAAACTTTGCTAGGATTTTCAATATTGGGGAATTGCAATTTTCTGGTGAAGAGGTTAGTTTTCTTAGTAAAGTTAAAGCAAATTGAAACTGGATATAAAGGAATAGTTTTTATGCAGTATATAATTAACTTGTGAAAATACTTGTCAAAAGATAACTGACAAAAACAGTGTAATAAGATTTAAAAGAATAAACATATACAAATGCACCTGGACCAATCTCCTAGATACCCATCCATCCGTCCAGTTTTAAGGTAGTTGTTCACCTCAGAATGTTGCAACTGACCGCCTGTAAAATGGGCCAGATGAAAAACCCCAGGTCTGCAACACTCTGAATTCTGGGGAGACTTCAGATCAGGTCTTAAATTTATAGTTTAGTCTCATGTCTACTATGAAATAGATGAGCACATGCAATTGCATCAACAAGGTTAAAAATCACAAGGGCCAGAACTTCTCCAGCTTTGGCTAATCACCAGCTGGAGTCAGGAAGATATTTCTCTCTGAGGGCTTGTCCTCACTAAATGATGGATTGACACTGTAGAGACTGATCCACCAGCAACTGATTTATTGTGTCTTCTTAGATGTGAAACTGATCTCCATGCATTCTCCCATCGACTCTGGTACTCCACCAGGATGAGAAGAGTAGCCAGAATCAATTAGAGAGCAGTCCCCACCAACTTCAAGGCACAGAAGAAACTGTGATAAGTATGTCAACTTCAGCTACTTGTGTAGCTGAAGTTGTATAGATTAGATCAACGAGGGGGACTAGTATAGTCAAAGGCCTGAGAAATAGTGTTGCACATCATTAGAATGTATTTTTCATCTTTCTCTGAAGCATAAAACATAGAGAAATATCAGAAGAGAGCATACCAGATGAGACCAACCACTGATCTTTTCTGATTAAGCAGTTCAGACATTTCCTTCCAACAATCCACTCCCAAGTAAAAGGGCTAACTTGATCCTGGGATGTATAAACAGGGGAATATCGATTAGGAGTAGGGAGGCGATATTATTTTTATCAACAGCAGTGATGATCACTAATTGAACACCATGTCCTATCAGTTGTCCACGCTTTAAAATTGGAGAGAATTCAGAGACAAGATACAAAAAATAATTAGAATTTTGGTAATTCATGTCTTAAAGTGAGAAACTAAAGGAGCTCAATCCAATAAGTTTATCGAAGAAACTACCTTTTGCAGGCTATTAGTACCTGTGCAGGACAAAAATTTGTAATGTTAAAGGGTTCTGTAATCTAGAGGAAAAGGCATTCAAACCAGAAATGAATGATAATTTTCAATAGTGGTAATTAACCATGGTGCAGCAAACAAATGGGTCTGTGGCAGACTCGCCGTCTCTTTTAGTTTTAAATTGAGATGAAATGCCTCTAAAAAATTGTGTCACAGGCTATGCCTATGCTGCCCGACAGTTCAGACTATGGGGTGTGTGAAAGCAGCATGCACCAATGTGCTGAGCTGAAACTCCTTTATGAGGATGCTGCAGGAGCAAACTAAAAGGTTTACGGTTACATTAATGTAGCCCTGTTTGAAGAGAATTATATTAACGTGAATGAAAAATTGTGCCTGCAGCAGGGATGCTGGAACAATGTTTATCGTGAAGGTGTTGAAGAGGAAACCATGCACTTAGGTTATTACTATTTCAAGCCAACAGGTGCAAGAGTGACAGCACAACATTTTGGATCACACTGCTAATCACACCCCCTTAGTCTGAATTAGGGATGCTAAAGGTGGTTATTTAGGTAACTGCTGAAAATCTTGGTGGTTACATGGTTATACACCATGGGCTCTGCAGTATAAAGCTTATACTGCAGAGCCCGCAGTGCAGCCGGATCCCTGGGAATGGAGCCAGGAGCTGGTATACATCTGAAGCTGGCTTTTAAGATGGCTCCCAGCATCTATTGGCTCCCACTTGCCAGGCCTGCTCCTGGGGAGCGGGCAGCTGCCCTATGCTGCTGCCTCTGTATCAGGCTTTTAGGCTGGCTCCCGGCATGCACCAGCTCCCCGCCTCATTCCCAGCTCCCCAGGAGTGGGGACGGGAGCCTGTGTGTAACCGTAACCAGTAACAGGTAATCCCAGGCTTATCGGTTAACCATTTAAATGGCTGTTCTGTTACATTCTTAGTCTGAATTATGGGGCAATGTAGAGAAGCCAACCGTTTCAATGTAACTGCACTTGTATTTCCTTCTCTCATGTTGGACACTCAAAAATGGAGCTACCCAACATTCGTGACTACTTTTGAAAATCTGGTCCACAGTGCTCAGCAATATTGATTTATCTGGGAGACAAAAGCACCTGATGTGCTGAGGGCAGGGAATGTGCTGGGCTGTGTGCAGTGTGGCGATAATGAAGGCAGTGTTATGTGGCTCACAACACATTTGCTTTTTGCTTGGAAAAAGAAGCCAGTGAGTGAATATCATGCTCCATTCTCCACTTATGGACAACTTAAGCCTTATATTGCTCCCTTCAAAGTCAGTGTTCCAGTGGGCCCCGCAGGGCTGGATCAGCCCCTGCCCAGGGCGGGTTGGGAACTGTTCCAGCACCTAATGGTTAACCATTTACATCCCTATCCTGTACTGGAGCTAACAATGTAAGCAGAAAGGACCCAAAATACAATTACTTTTCTTTGGAACGTTCAATCATTTAACCTTACCTAACAGCACCTAATATTTTAGATAAATAGATAATAAATAAGCCCAGTTCAAGCCATACTGATATTCGAGAAGGCGGAAAGTACCCTCCTTACTTCTCCACAGCCACCAAAATGGGGGAAAGGGGTATGTACAAAGGAAACTCCAAATACTCATGTTGCTACTGGTATGGTGTAATCAACCAGCTGTAGATTTAATCTACATTTTTTCACTATAACTGCAGGGCTGTAATAGAACAAACACATATCAGTTAGTGTAACAGTTCCTACACTTCACTCATCATCACTTCTCCTATCAGGAAAGAATTGCACAATTTAGCCTAATAAATAGAGATAGGCCTAAGCAGCAAAACTTTGGTCTTCTCTGAATTTCATCACAAGTCAAGTTGTAATATGAGGAGTTTCTGGGAACACTGCTGTTGAGAATATCAATTCAAGGCAAACTGCTTAGACATGGGTATTTACAGCCCAAAACTGTGGGTCCTCCACTAAAAGGCACCAAACGAGTCACAAACAGCACTTCCGTTCACCACACTGGCTAACAAGAAGTGATACAAGCAACTCCTTTAGATACTCCAGTTCTCCTGTGCCACCACCTGAACCACTCCTTGTACAGATGAGAGATTATGACAATCAAGCTCATCAAATAACAAGGTTCTTCTGATCCCAAAGAACCAGCCACATTCCCAGGTCAATTTACAACTAAGATCTTACCCAAAAAGCATGCTGCAGCCAATCCTTTAGTATCTAAAATCTAAGGCTGTGTCTACAAAGCAGCCTCTCTTGCCCCTAAACTTGCTGCCTGTCTACACTGGCCGCGTGTTCTTCAGCAAGTAAACTGACGTTCTAATGTATAAAATCAGGGCTTCTTGCGCGAGAATTCTGATGCTCCCACTCAGGAATAAGCCCTCTTGTGCAAGAGCTCTTCCAGAAGAGGCCAGTGTAGACAGGCAACATGAATTTCTTGTGCAAGAAAGCCCTATGGTTAAAATGGCCATCAGAGTTTTCTTGCACAAGAGAGCGTCTACACTGGCATGGATGCTCTTGCGCAAAAGCACATGTCATGTAAACGCTCTCTTCTGGAAGAGCTTTTGCAGAAGAACTCTTCCGCAAAAGAGATTTTGCGTGAGAACGCGCCAGTGTAGACGTAGCCTAAAGGTTTATTAAAAGAAGAAAGAGTGAGAGTTACAATTGTTAAATTACATTCACCAGCTGCAAAGTTCTTGGTGCTAGCTCGTGCTAGAGGACTTATCCCTTTACCCTCCCACTTCGCTGGTCCTTCTCATGTGAATAGAGAACAACATCCAACGCCCAGAGGTGCAAACAATTCAGTGTTTATTGGGGTTAGTTTCCAGCAAGCACAAGTTCAGTTTCCTTTCCTTTTTACTTTGCTTTTGTCCTTGTTTTTTCCCTCATTTCCTGTTTGTCTCTTTTATCTCTTTTATATATATATATATATATATATATATATATATATATTCAGGAATACCTTAAAAGCTCACAATACTATATATATATATATATGTTTGTTTGTCTCTGAGGTGCCACAAGACTACACATTTTTAAAGCTACAGACTAACACAGCTACCCTCTGAGACTAAGTTTCAATGATTGGTTTGGAATGTACCTTCCTTATTGATTTGGCTTTGTTCTTATATAGGCCTTCACAGGCAGGCCTGAATATCTATGTCCTAAAAGCTTGTAGCAGTGATGGATTAATCTGCTGGCTTAAGTCAGGTCTCTGGAGTACATCATCTGTTAGGATGGGTCATCATTCCTTTGTTCCACACTTCAATGCCTAGGAAAAATCCTCCTGTGACAGTGCATTGGGGACCCCTGACCCTGCACCCCAGTCCGCATCAAGATGTGACTCTGCCAGTCAGTACAATAGAGGAGGTTTATTGCTTCTCAGAGATACAGCACAGCCCAGGTTCAATGTGGGCATAGGAGTAAGGGGGCAGGCAGCCTTAGATCCCTTCCTTAGATCCACACCCCTTCCTTTGTTTAAACCCCTTCCCCTGGCCAGGTGAGAAGCTGCTGGCCATTGCCTATGTGCTTGTTGTCAGGGGTGACCCCCGCTGGGCAGTGCTTACAGACAAAAGCCAGTAGGGGTCACCCACAGCACACACAGCAACCAGTGAATGCACAACCAGAGTGGACCAAGGGCCACAAGAGTAGACAGCATACCCCAGAGCGTACAGCACCCCCCACTACGTCACACCTCCAGAAGTGAAAAGTAAAATTGAAGATAAAATGGAGGAGTCTCCAGACCTTTTATATGTCCTCAGCCATGTGGAGGGAATCCCATTGTCCTTACTGTGTAAAAGAACAGCAACAAGATGGAGTTCAGGGCCACATGAGAAAGTCCCATGTCCATGCATGACTTGTTTTTTTGCAGGTAGACACCACTGCCCACATTCCAGATTGAAGATTTGCAGGAAAGTCCTTTTGGTGTAGTTGGGTGCTTTCCATGCTTTATTGTTCATTAAATGTTTCTTGGTGGGCCAATCAACCTCACTAGCCTTTCCCACACATGCTGGCTAGCTATTGTGTGGGTGTTACTCCGTGAGCTAACGTGTGAAATACAGAAACACCACTAACATCCATATCTTCAAGTACAAAAGTGATACATACACACAAATAGCATAACCATAACCAGCAAACCATAAGATTTACATAGACATCATACTTGGCCCAGCTTAAACATTTGTGGCAAACGTACAATAGTGGCTGCAACAATGACCTGTAAAGACATATCAAAATCCAATGGCATCACACAGGTCTAGGGTTTTGAGGAGCCCTTTATAGAAAGATAGGGATTGACTGCAACGGTCTGGCCCAGATGAGCTTCTCACAGTTTTGTAGGGTTCCAGGAGATGGTCTGCTTCCACTATTACTTGGAGAATAGCTTAATTTTGTTTCTGCGTCATTGGTAAGATCACTCTTCTTCCTCTGATGCCCAGAACACTGACTCCATTAAGTATAGCCAGCAGGCGGAAGAGTCTTTTAAATTCCCTATCTTCTCAGAATTGCTCTCCTGTCTGAAGGCTACAGCAGAGTGCAGGGAATGAAAGGTCAAAGAGGGGAAAAACTGGCAGTCAGAGGAAAGGACAAAAGACTAGCCCGTCACTGAAGCCTAAACTTGAATGACTGCCTCAGAAAAGAGGAAATTAGGTCAGGCCCTGTTGCCAAGTGCTGAAGGAACTTAAACAAAGGGCCTGCAAAAAAGATTAATGAAACCCTAACCAAGACCTGCAGGATGACTGGCTCCATTAAAAAAAAAAAAAGCAACACTTGTGCAGTGGTACCAAAGCACAGATCGGGACCACAGTCGCCCAGTCCCCTGCAGTGTTAAAGAAAGGGGAGTAAACTCTGAGCCCTCACACAAATTATGTTTCCCAACTAGATGAGTGGTTCTCAGAATGGTCTGTGGACCACTAGTGGTCCTCAACCATCTTGCATGTGGGCTGCAGGGTCAGGGTAGCATGTCCACATTAATAGAGCCTACCCTGGACTACTTTTGAGGCTTCCCCATAAGGTGTGTCTACATAGCAGGGCTTAACTCGAAATAAGCTACACAAATTGAGATACATCAATTGTGTAGCTTATTTCAAAATAGCTTATTTCAAGTTTTGGTGCAGTCTACACAGCACTTATTTCGAAATAGAGCACTTTTCCTCTGACTTCCCTTACTCCTCAGACAATGAGGGTTACAGGAGTCGCAGTAAGAAGTCCTCCAGCTTGAAGTATTTCGACATTATTTCAGAATAACTGCCAGCTGTGTAGACGCGAACTATGTTATTTCGAAATGACGCTAGTTATTTCGAAACAATGTTGCGGTGTAAACATAGCTGTAGTGTGGACACGCTAGTTTGAATTTGTTAAATGGGGAGTTATGAAGTTGAAATTAGTAATTTGGAAATAATTTCCTAGTGTACACATGGCCTAAGGTGCTACAGGACTAGATCAGTGGTCTCCAACTTTTTTTCAGCATGAGATCACTTTTTGAATTTAAGTCAGTCCAGGATCTACCTCAAACCCAAATACCTCTGCCCCGCTGCTTTGCCGAAGCCTCACCCTCCTCACTCTGGGAAGATGGGATACAGGGGAACAGGACAGTGACATCAGTGCCCCCTGCCTCTGTCTTCCACATGTGCACAACAAGCAGGAGGCTCCCAGGGAGTCTCGGCTTGACAAAGCCCTGGCCGGGTTGATTTAGATGGGATTGGTCCTGCCTAGAGCGGAGGGCTGGACTTGACGACCTTCTGAGGTCTCTTCCAGTTCTGATTCTATGATAAGGGGATGGTTGGATGAAATAACATGATCTTGGTAACTAATTGACCATTCATTTCCAGTTGGAAATAGGTCAATGGAGGGATGATAGGAGTTGCTATAGGGAACTTTCTGGGTGTCTGGCTGGTGAGTCTTGCCCACATGCTCAGGGTTTAGCTGATCGCCATATTTGGGGTCAGGAAGGAATTTTCCTCCAGGGTAGATTGGCAGAGGCCCTGGAGGTTTTTCGCCTTCCTCTGTAGCATTGGGCACAGATCACAGCTGAAGGACTCTCTGCATGTTGGGGCCTTCAAAGTATTGGAAGGCTTCAATATCTGAGACATAGGTGAGAGGATTATTCTAAGAGGGGTGGGTGAGATTTTGTGGCCTGCACGGTGCAGGGGGTCAGACTAGATGATCATAATGGTCCCTTCTGACCTTAAAGTCTATGAGTCTATGAGTCTATGATACTGGGCAGGAGCAGCAGGGCAGTGGCAGCTGAAGTGCCGGCACTTTATAGCCTCCCAGCCAAGCCAGTCGGGATCACCTGTCAGAGGCTCAGTAGAGGGGATCTCCTGGTTGGTGACCACTGTACTCGGTGGATGGCTGCACGCCCTGGGGAACAGCACAGCTGCTGAGTGACAGGCAGCCCTGCCGCTAGAGCGCTCTATAGCTGGGGATTAGTCACGTGCGCTAGGGGCTCCCTCTCCCCTTGGTTTGCCCTTAGCGCTGCACGGCTCCGGCAGCGGCGGCAGCTCTCCCAGTTGCCAGACGCACTCCGGCTTCGGAGCGTGACGCCTCGCCCCTACCCACTCGGCTGGCTGCGGGGCGCCCTGCGGCAGCGCTTGCAGCAACCCGGCCCAGGCCCCGGAGCCAGCCCCACGGCCAGGCGAGAGCGGGGAGCAGCCGCTGCCATTGTGCCGGGCGAGCGCCGCGCGTGCTAAAAACAGCCCCGTGCCCTAATAAAGCGCCGGGACGGCAGCCCCAGCCCCGCGCGCCCTATAAATACCCTCCCCGCCGCGGGAGCCGGGCTCGGCGCCGCTCTGCACCGGACGCGTCCCGGCGGCGACAGCAAGAAAAAGCGCAGCCGCGGAGAGAGAGAGAGGGGGGACCCCCCCCGCCCGATACACGCTCCCTCGGCGAGATGCCCCGCGTGGATGCGGATCTCAAACTGGACTTTCACGACGTCCTGCTCAGACCCAAGAGAAGCAGCCTCAAAAGCCGAGCCGAGGTGGGGGCGTTCGAGCCGAGCGTGCGTCGGGGTCCGGCCCTAGCGCTAGCTCCGCGCCTGGGCTGCGTGTGCCGGGGGGGGGGGGTCGGGGCCGGGGCCGGGGCCGGGGAGACCCTGGGCTGGCGCCGCCTCGCAAGGCGGGTCTGCCTGCAGCCCGGGGAGAGCGGCCCCTGGAGAGGCGGCCTCCGGGCGCGAGGAGCGCTGCTGCCCGTCCCGCACCGAGCAGCGCGCCGACCTCTGCCTCCCCTCGCCGCCGGCGCGGCTTCTCCCAGCTGGTGCAGCCGCGGCTTGGGGCGGGAGACGCGCCTCGCCGTGGAATTCCCTGGGGGCGCGTTCCACACAGCCCCGCCCGGCCCGCGCTTTCATCTGGGTGGGGGTGGGGAGAGGTCGGAGTCCCGGGCCTGTGCGGATGAGCCGAGCTGCTTTTTAAAACCGGCACATGGTGAGAAAGGGCCCCGGTTAGTAACAGAGCAGGAGGGGAGATTTTCATCGCCCGGGTGCTATTGAATTGGCGCTGCCCTGCAGGAGGGGCTGTTCAGCTGGCAGCCTAGAACTGGCTGCTTCTTACTCCCTTCTGTAAACCCCTGCAGCCTGGCCAGGGCTGGGTATGTAACTGCACGGTGGTCCGTGACTGCAGCATGTGCAGCGCTCAGTAGTCTGACCAAGGATCTTGATTAGCCAGTGGAAGCATTTCTACAGTGTCTGCATGGGGTTCTTTCTCAGTAACCTTCACACTGGTTAGGGAACCCCCCACAAAACTGCAGCCCTAGGAACCCACAACAAAGATGTCCACTGCAGCTCTGACCTCATTCACCCCCATTTCATCCCAGATGTTAAATACCTGTGATTAATAAGGCCATTGCATTGGGGAAGGGAGGCAGGATTCAGCCTTCAGCAAGGGGCAAAGGAGACAGTGAGAAGAACGGGATCTGGGGGGAAAGGAGTTCAAAGTAGAGGTGACCGGATTTGTTATGGACAGGACTTCTGAAAGGGAATCAAAGCAGAAGCATTTCACCAAAAAGAATGTGGGAATAAGGCTAACTAGTCCACCAGAATCTGATGATAACCTGAGCAGTAATAATGGTATCCTGGCCTAATTCACTTGCATCTACAAAGCAGCATAATTTCAGAATAATAATGTGAGCGATTACACAGCAATTCCCTTATTTCAAAATAAATTAGAAATAATAGATGGATTATTTCAACCTCTGCAATCCTCATTGCACGAGGAATAATGCCTATTCTGAAGTAGCTTTTTGGAATAGCAGTAGGGTGGATGCTCCACTGCTGCTATTTCAAAATAGCCCCTCCCTACAGCTAATTCAAAGTAATTTCTCCCCAGTGCTTCCTAGGGCTCTAAATCAAGGTAGCATACCCACATTAAGGAAGCCTGCCTCGGACTGATTTTGAGGCTTCCCTGTAGTATAGATTTGCTATTTTGAAATATTTCTTCCAAAATAGCTTATTTTGAAATAAGCATGCTTACTCCCCTTCGACTATTTTCATTAAGTAGTGTGGAGTTTCCTTTTTAAATCCCAGTTCAGTGGCCTAAGAAAACAGGTGAAGCTCTGGGTTCTGAATCAGAGAGACCTTTTTCCTTTTTTAATGAGGAGTTTTGTATATTAGCTATGCATGGGGAGGCTGAGGAGAGGAGGGGAGGGGAAAAGCCAGAAGAACTAGGGCCAGGAAGGACGGGCTATGTCAGGAGAGCATGATGAACAGTTAAAAGTGTTTCACATGAGAAGTGCATGTCATGTAATGAGGGCTCCATGAAAGCTGATGAAGGCTAAGAAATTGGACACCATCACTGAGAGTGTAGCAACAGAAACTGACAGAGCTTGAGAGCCAAAGCTGAAACAGACAGCTCCAATCCTGCTTCAAAACAAGAGTATAAATAAATAGCGCTGGCAAGGGAACAGAGGTTGCTTACTATAGAGTGCCTGATACCCAACAAGCTGCTGCTTTGAAGTTTAAATGAACAGTGTCTGGCTGTGTAGTTTGAGTGTCTTATTATTCTGCACAGAGACAGCACTTTACCTGATAGCTGGAGTAAGTCAGCTTCACAGAGGGATAGTGTAGAGCAGCACAGCATGGCAAACTGGGTGGTGCATATTCCTTCCCATGGCTGGGCTGCAGTGTCATCTTTTTTTCTTGATAATTTGCTCTCTCTGCGCTACCTGGAGCTACTCCCTGCTTTTAGAAACAGGGAACCAAATCTTCAGAAGCTTGTATTCAGATTGAGAAAAACGTGTGGGAGAGGAGCTGCTAGGGCCAGTGGCTTGCTAGAGTACAGGCTTATTTAATAAGGCACGGATTTGACATCAAACCTGAGTTTGGAGTAACCAGATGTTGCTAGCATCAGATGGTTGTGGGTGCTCCTTGCTGCAGTGAATCCATGGTCTCCAGATAGTTGGGAGAAGCAGAAATGTGCATGGACCCCAACATTTGCATTTGGGCACACCTGGGGGCATTCGGGTTGGCTGTTGGGCAGGCCCAATTGTACAGTTGGACTTGGGCCATGGGCTGATTTCTCCTATTCTCTCCCCTCCCTTCTATCAAACATTGTAATTGATAGAAATGAGTCCTTCTTTCACCTTGACCACTAGAGCGGGCAGGCTGAGCCAGTGGTACATTCTTAATCCCTCCCCAGGGAGGAGACAGTGCACAGAGCAATGCTTTTTCTTCCCTTTCCTCCCTCACCCCCATACTGTCTGATCAGGAGGGAGAAGAGAACCCAGTATCTGCTGGATCTTTATAAGAAGGTGCATATTGATACTCCTGGGGGGGATTCTGCACAAGAAAATAAAAATTCTGCACATAGTATTTTAATGTTCTGCATATTTTATTTCTTCAAACCACACAGTATAATCACACCGGTTTCAATTATTTCAGTAATTACTTTAGTAATTCCATTTATTTAAACTACATTACATTGGATGGAGATTAGGACTGGGGAGCATTAGGGAAAATCCCCAAACCCTCTAAGTAATAAGAATGAAGCTAGTATTGACCTTTACCTCTAGTTATTAGTCAATAAATCTATGCAATCATATGCTCAATGTTACACCATAAGAAACTGAAGAGCAAGTGAGGGCTGGGGATTCAAATGACCATATCCAGAAATGTCAGCGGGAAGTAATTCATGGATCATATTTTGATAAATCTAAATTTTTTGACAAAGAATTTCCTAACCCAATTTCTTAATATTATATTTGTTAACATTTTCTGTTGGGGCATGCTAAACAGAGGAGGTGATATAAACAGCTTTTAAATATAAAGAGCAAGGCTCTTGTTATGAACTTTGATTTCCTGTTTAGAAAGCAACACAGTTTCCAGGTCTGAATAAACTCTAAGGTAAAAGGCTAGCATATTTATAAAAAATAAATGGCCAAAGGCCTCAGTTTATTAGCCCAGCACCAGCATACATTATATATTATTGGTATTGCAGTAGTATCTAGCACCAGGAATCTATTGTGTTTTGCAATGAACATACACTGTAGATAGCGACACTGAACAAAAAGACAGTCCCTGAGTTCATGAGAAACACCTTCAAGTTATTATCATGCTGCTATTTTTAACTAAAGATCAGGAATGAAATTCTAGACCATTGAAGTCTGTGGGAATTTTGCCAGTGAAACCAGGATTCCACCCCATTTCTAAATGAAATAGAAGAGAAAAAAAAAGCTGACAAACTGATGAGAGGTTAATCTTTTATAAAATAATTCAAAAACCATCTTGACTCTTTCTAGTCCCATCACCTCCTATTGCTTCTCTTCCCTACCTTCTTCCCCCTGCCCAGCTTTCTTCCCTTTTTGTAAGCAGAACTCTTCTCCTTATCATAGGCCAAACACTTTGTTCAAGGACATTTTCGTTCTTAGCTGGGAGGCAGAAGGGGAATGCTTCCAATGGAAGCAAACAAGGGCACAGGTAGGAGCAAGAGTACTATTAAGACAAGTGAGAAGCTGGGCTCAATTCTGCTCCCGTTGAAATTGGTGACAAAACTCTTGCTGTCTCTATGCTATATATAATTGTGCATAATTTCTGTTGGTATGAAGGTACTTACTAGAGTTTGCATTCTTTCCTCACAGGTAGATCTTATGCGCACCTTTGTTTTCCGCAACTCCAAGCAAACGTACACAGGAATCCCCATTATGGTGGCAAACATGGACACTGTGGGCACATTTGAAATGGCAAAGGAGATGACTAAAGTAAGTGAGGCTGTTCATTTTTTCTACCAAAGCTGGGAAACCATTTGGTGACTGAACACCGTATAAAAGCCTAGGCAATTACATATTCCAGATAGGTGAATGGAGGGTTGGAGGACAAAGGAAACCATTGTCATGAAATCAAGAACATGAGGGTAAAATCTTAAGGTTGTCTGTTCTACAACAAAAGGTGTTTTTCACTTCAAGATACCTAACCCAAGAGAGTGTGCTATATATAAAATCCTAGCGGGCACAAGGCACAGGTAAATTTTACCTTGATGTTGCTAGTTGAAGTCAGCCCGCAGTGCAGGAGGGGATAGGGTTCTGATAATATCTACTCTTAGGTAACATTACTCTGTCCTACAAGGTTGTAATTGCTTCTCTACTGTTTCTATTTATAATTTGTGCTGTATGTAGGAGAAATCTGATTAGCTGCAAAAATTTTGATCATGCAGGTTATCAAGTACAGCTACTGCAATCAGATCTTGTTAGCTAATTGGCTTCTAGCCTCATGACATGTCCATAGTGAGCAGGAAATGGAGAATACACTGTACAACTGCAGATTTTGCTAATTGCTTATTTAGAACTGATCCCTGCAATGTGCCAAGCACTCTGGACTCTCATTGAAGAGGAATCAGGATCGAGAACTAATTATTATTTCAAGTAGGAATGTAAATATGCATCAACAGATTAATTAAAATTATTGCGTTTAATCAGTTAACCATTGGTGAGGGCAAGGCAGCCAGAGCAGGAGGGGGAAGGGTCTTACCAGGGTGGGTCGGCCGGCAGGCATGGCAATGTGGCTGGGGCTAGGGGCTGGAAATGCTGTGGCACGGCTGGATCTAGGGCCCCTGCAAATGGCTGGTGCACATTTGCCCCTACCCCCTCTCCCGGAAGGGGGGGGGAGAGCTCAGGCAAGGGCCAGGGCCACTGTCCTTCCTGCTTCCCATGCAGCCCTGCCTGCTACCCTGACCTGGCTGGGTTCCCATCGACTGGCCCCAGGTGGCTGGCAGCCTGGTTAACTGGTGGTTACCAAATAAGCATTCTGATAAGCTTAGTGCTTACCTGGTAACCAGTTAATCTGTTAACCTTTTACATCCCTAATTTTTAAACAAGATGAGTACACAAGTAAGACACAGTGAGTTTGTGACAGCAGATTGGAAGGAGAGCTGACTTAATTTGGATGTTAATATCACTTTGCTTGTTTCTTTTTTCCAGCATGCAATGTTCACTGCTATTCACAAGCATTATTCCCTGGAAGAATGGAAACTGTTTGCAGCCAGTCACCCAGAATGCCTTGAGGTACATTCCCATATTGTAAACTCAGTCTGCTCTGCCTTAAAGCAGGCTATGAAAGTCATTCCTTTGTGGAAAATAATACCCACAGCACTGTTCTCTTGGCATTGAACAAGGTTTTTCATCATCTGTGGCTAATTTTTAAATGATTTTTTTAATTAGGGGCTTGTCTGAGGGTCAACCTATCACTTAGGTTCAGCAACTTTTTTATAGGTAGTACTGGAATAGAGAGAGGCCCAAGAGAAGGGTGCATCTACAAAGCAGAGCTTAACTCAAAATAAGCTACGCAAATTGAGCTACGTCAATTGCATAGCTTATTTTGAAATAGCTTACTTCAAAATTGGGAGCGTCAACACAGCACTTATTTGGAAATAGAGCATTCTTCGTCCGACTTTCCTTACTCCTTGTACAATGAGGGTTACGTGGATTCATGTTGAGGTTCTGTTGGCCAGCAGCTGTGGTAGCTATTTTTAATATGAGAATGAACCCATAATAAGGAGAAGCGAGGAATATCTGCTTATTCATACTGGCACTCAAGGGAGGGCTGAGTGAATTGATAGCGAGTGAATAGGTCCAAGCCCTATTTTCTAAGGGATCCCCAAAGTTTGCCACTTTATTGCAATTATAAAAACTAGTTAGGGTCCCTGTATTTTTGTTGATTTGGACATCTCTGATTGCCCATGAAGAGAGTCCCTTTATACATTAAGGTACTTTCAGATTAGTTTATAGATAGTTTAAATGTAAGTAGGGCTTATAATATGCCACTACTACTCTACTGAAGAAGAGCCTCAAAACAAAGCGTAGGTAACTTATTGATTTTTTTTTTTTTTTTTTGCCTGGCTTTGGTATTTATTTCTGTAGGGTTTTACAGAGCACTTGATAGCTTCCAGCGTGGGTTTGTATGGAAGCTTGCCCAGGGTGGGTGGAAACAGATGCAAGAACTGCACTTGGCTGATCTCTAAGAGCTGCTGATCATTTCTCTCTCCGTGTCTCTCCCCAGCATGTTGCAGTGAGCTCAGGCAGCGGGAAGGCTGACTTGGACAGGCTGACAAGTATCCTGGAGGCCATTCCTCTTATCAAGTACATCTGCCTGGATGTTGCCAATGGATACTCAGAGCACTTTGTAGAATTTGTGAAAACTGTCCATGCCAAGTTCCCAAATCACACCATCATGGTAGGTGGGTAGAAGAGGGGTATCGGGGTTATCCTCATAAGAAGGGCTCAGATTTTCCTGATACTGATTAGTTATGCTAGCGAAGCACTTCTGGAACAGTCCATCTATTCCTGCAGGATCTAAATCCTCATTCACAAAACAGGGGCGAAGAGTTCTGCTCATTTCCCTCTGCTGAAGGTCTCTCACTAAATTTCAGACTTTGTGGTTTGTTCAGGAGGGGAAGATTATCTTCAGACACAGTGCTGTCCTCTTTCACCCAAGGACACAGGAAGTAGCTTTGGCTACATCTACACTGCAACTCTATTTCGGGATGCTGGAGTATCCAAAAATAGCTATCCTATGTCTTCACAGCAAGCCCATTATTTTGGGCTTGCTGTTCCAACGTCTCTGTAAACCTTATTCCACAAGGAGTAAGGGACATTTTGGAATAGCAGGCTATTTTGAAATTTGGTGTGGTGTAGACCACACCAAATTACGAAATAAACTATTTCAAAATAAGATTGAAATAAGATATGTAATTTGTGTAGCTCAGATTGTGTATCTTTTGAGCAAGGGTGCAGTGTAGATGCACCCTTTGTGAGGTTTCATCTACCCCCATTCATCGCAGGAGGATGCTGAGTGTGAAGCCAAGTAATGGCAGTTCAATAATGTCAGTGTTGTCACTGTTTCACAATTAATCATGTTAGCAGAAATTGTCAACATTGACGCTGAGATTGTGGTTCGAGTTTGGGATTGTGGACAGAGGTTTTATTTTTCTCCAACCACTGCCCCCCTCCCATGCTGATTCTGACCACTAATCATAAATTTTGTAGTTTCACCTTCCACATTGGTGATTCCATGCTGAATTCCATAGCGCACTTGCTGGTGTTGTGTGCAAAGCTGTCTGGTCACAGTGCTGGCTCCTCCTTGTTTCCAGCTACTACATTACATCAAAGGCATCTAAACCTAGAGTAAATATTTTCCTAATACTGCTATACTCGATCAGCCGTTGCTGTTGTTGCCACAGGAATGTTAGCCACTCATGAATGGGAAGGGGAAGTGTCAGACCAGCGACTGGAGTAGGCACTGAGAGGGCTTGGCATACCCCCACCATGGCATGCCTACCCCTTCTCAGTTCACCCATGTTGTAACCCTCCTGTCCCATACATAGGGCGATCATATTACCATGTGCTGAATATGGGCTATTTGGTAAAATTACTTGTACTTGTTTTCAAGCAAGTTCAATGGCACTCAATCTAGGAATGTAAAGGGTTAACTGCTAAACATCACCCTTACCAGATGATACTTATAGATAACTGGTGGCCCAGTGGGGCAGGAGTAGCTCCCTGCCTGTAATGCAGGGCAGTAGGCCCGGCCCTGCCCAGCTGGAGCAGCTCCCTGCCCACAGTGTGGTGCCATGAGCTGGGATGGGCCCCAGGAGCCCCTGCTTCCGGAGTGGTGGACTCAGCCCAGACTGGCTGGAGTAGCCTGCAGTGCAGTGGATTGGGCCAGGCTGGAGCATGAGGTGGCTGCTGCAGCCTGGCCAGGCCTGCTGCACTGCTGCAGGCAGAGGGCTGTTCCATAGTTAACTCGTTAAACCTAGTGATTAACATTTTTGAATGATAATTAACATCCCTAATTCAATCAGAGCTAATGTTCAAATTAATATCAAGTTGGCTGAGTCCCTGTTAAAAGGAAATACTGCCTAGTTGGATTCTTTTTAACTTCTTGTCTTTAAGGCTTCATGGTTTACACGGGCAGGGACGAGACCTCCCTGTGTATGGGTAGCTGGGTCTCGGGAGGAGGGGGAGGGGAATGTGTCACACATGCATACTCCCATACACCACTCTCACATAGATTGGGGTGACTGACTGACCCAACCCTGCCTGCCCTCCACTCTTGGCAGGTCCCAGCAACAAACTAGCCTCTCCTGGTATCTGGCATCACATCTTCCCAAGGCAAGATGTGTGGGGGCAGAAATCGGGGGTCCATGTGACCCTATCTGCCAGGGTTCACACCAGAATGTGACCAGCAGCAGCCTTTTGTCATTGTGAGGAGGAGGGGGGAAAAGGAGCTGTTCCAGCTGCAAGGGAGGATGTAGGGGGAAGGAACAACCTGGCCCGTGTCTTCAGAGATCATCTCTTCTCTCCCCCCCCTCTCCCAACACTGCAAGCAGTTTGTCCCCTGCATGCCCACTTAGGCTACATCTACACTACAAGGTTTTTGCACAAAACCTGGCGGAGCATCCACACCTCAAGCGGGTTTTTGCCCAAGTAAATCGGTAGAACAGAGGGCTTTTTCCGGTAGAGTTATTCCTCTCCCCATGAGGAATAACTCCTTTTTGCGCTACAGCTCTTGCACAGAAAGGCAGGTGTGGATGCTCCGGAGGGGTTTTTGTGCAAGAAACCCCTGTCGGCAAAAGCACAGGTACTCTGATGGCCATTCTGTGAATGGCCATCAGAGCTTTCTTGTGCAAGAGTGTCCATGCAGCATGGACGCTCTCTTGCACAAGAGCACATTGCTTTTGTGATCTGCTTTGAGGTCTGGACCCGCTTTTGCCTAAGAAGTTTTTACAAAAGATCTCTTCCGCAAAAGGCTTCTTGTGCAAAAACCCTGCAGTGTAGATGAAGCCTTGGTGTCAAAAAGCAGCTAACACATCCAGGCTGCTGCTGGCCACCAGTATAACCCAGCTGCCTCTTGTTCCCCAGCTACAATGTGGGCAGGGTGGAGTTAAGCCCTACGGGCCCAGGCAAACTGACTGCAGGGGCTTCAGCAAACCTGGCCAGAGAGGTAGCTCAGCAAGGGAGGGTGCCTAAGGATGGAGCAGCCCTACACTTCCAGGGCTGTGGAGCTGCCGATTCAGGATGTGAACAGGCTGGCAATCACTTTCCCAGAGTACTCCAGAGCTCATCTGAGCAGTGGAGAGGCTTCCTCACACTAGGTCTGCATGTGGCTTTACCAGAGACAGTGGGGGAAGGAAGGAGCCTGCCAGCCAGGCTGTTGGTTGCTGAATGCTCTGACCAGGGGCTGGTTCTCGGCACAGTGCGGGGAGTGGAATACCCTCCATTGTGGGTGGAGGGGCTATGGAGAAGCAGCAGGGCAGGGAAAGGACAGCGAGGATGGACAGCAGAGGCGACATGTAACTGTCTGCCTCCTGACACTCACCAACCACCACAGCTTGCAGAGTAGAGCCAATGTCAGCCAGAAACAAGATATGTGGGGGAATGGGTCCAACTGGCTGGGAGCTGGCATGCAGTGGGAGCTGTGGAGATGGACTGGCTGGGAGAAGCAGCCAGCCCAGCATGCTGCATTTTAACCCTGCCACCAGCCTTCCACACCCACCTCCATCTGCCACTGGATTCTGCCACTCACTGCTGGTGGGTAGTTGGCTGGCATGCAGGGATCTGGCCAGCAGCCAATACTGATCTGGGGGAGACAGAACATATAGGACCATTTTTCTGCTTTTATGAAAGTCAGGACACCTGTGGAAGGGTTTAAATATGGGACTATCCCTTTAAAAACAGGACATCTAGTGACCCCATTGATATGGGCTAATGAGTAGGGAGCTTGTGCAGAAGGCAGCACTATGCAGAGAGTGTATGTACTCTCTTGCTAGCATTGTACTTGCAACAGGACCACACAGATTCTGTTGCCAATAGACCGCATTGGCCAAGAAGCAGGGGGGCCAACTTTGTTCCTTTGAGAGCAGCAAAGACTCTGGTACTAGAATGATCAGCAGACTCTTCAAGCTATTGGACTTTATTCAAACCAACACAAAAGAAACCGCTTGTATGAGCAAGACATTGCCATTCTTTCATGCCAGGCACAAAGCTATTCCACCACACCCTTAATGTAGTGGGGAAAAAACAGGTCATAACCAGCTGATCCCGCTTGAAGCAGAGAAAGGAGCTGCATGTCCATGCAGCTCAGGGAAGCCCATGTTGCTTCGACCCATGTGGGATGAAGCCACAATGGAAAATGAGATAGGGAGGAGGGGAAAGAACAAGAAAGGAAAAAAAAAATACGTGTGTCTGCTTTTTTGCCTGCTGAGATCTGGCTTGTTTGAAATGGGAAGATTGTGCTGGACTGCTCATGGGGACCTGAGTAAGGATCATCTAACTAACAGGCCCACTGCCAAAGTGACCAGAGAAGATGCACATGTGTAGCCCAATTCTGCCTCTTTTTCATATACGCAGCTCTCAATGATTTTGATAGGAGTTTGTGGGTGCACAAATAAGGCAGGATTGGGCCCTGAGGGGACTAACTTCAGATTCTGGAGCACTTTAGAGACTAACAAAAAATATATGTATGTTATTCTCTAATGCCTGGTCTACACTAGGACCTTAGACTGAAATTAGCTCCCCAAGGTCTATTCACTACCAAGCCTGTTATTCCAGAATAAGGGGCCGTGGAATTCAAACTCTGTAGTCCTGCTTTTTCATGAGGACAAACGCTATTCCTGATCTTTTAAGTCTAAAATAACAGTAGTGTGGATGCTCTGGTGCTGCTAATTCAAACTAATTGGCCTCCAGGAGGCCTCCTGCAGCTCCCCACAGTGCTTCCTGGGGCTCTGAGTCCAAGGTAGTGTGTTCACATTAATGGAGCCTGCCTCGGACTACATTCGATGCTTCCCTGTAGTGAGGACACAGACATTCAAATTTGTAAAATCGGGTGCCCACAAGTTGAATTTAGTTAATTTGAAATAATCTCCTAGTGTAGACATGGTCTCAGGTGCTACAGGACTACTTATTAAGTTTTTTTAAATTACAGACTAACGCGGCTAGCCTTCTGAGACTTCAGATTTTGGATGAATGTCTTTTTAATTTCTGATGAAATTAGGAAAAGGAGTAGTACACAATATTATTTAAGTTCCAATAGTATGGAGAGACCCCAGCTGAGATTTGTGTCCTGTTGTACAAACACATAAGAGATAGTCTCTGCTTGGAATATTTTGCAATCTAAATAGACACAGAGGGAGCATTATTTTTTTTCCCCCATTTTTACAGATGGAAACTGAAAAATTAAGTGACTTGCCCAGGGTAACACAGAAATCAGTTGCAGAACCAAGAGTTGAACCCAGATCTGAGTCTGTCCAAATACCTTAATCATATCTTTTCTCAATTTCCTTCTTACTCTCTGTAGTTTATCTACGGTTGTTGTTCAAATTATTATATTGAATTATAAATCCAATTTTAGTAACTGCACCACATATGCAGCCCTGGCTCATATCTGAATTACACTAGCCTACATGAGGATGACTGCTTTTCTGATCTCTTGTACAGAGATACTGCTAAAAGCCTATGAACAAATTCAGAGCAATACTTTCCTCTTGAAAGCCTCCATACATTCCTAAACCTTCAAATGCCCAGACAGCCCATAGCCTCTGATCCAGCTCTACCCTCATCCTCAAATTAGTATCTTCAGACTGCTTTTATGCTTCTGTTCTACTCCTGCAGTGTTCTCTGTACTCGTATGGGCTCAAAAATGAAAGCTCTAGCTGTGAATGCTTGGTCTAAATATAACAGTGTTCTAGTAGCGAAAGTGACCTCCAGGACCTTCCAAGCTGCTGTATTCTCTCTCCTCAGAATGACCTCCCACAGTTGGCAAGCACTAGGAGTAGAGTTCAAAACTGTAACATGAACCAGGGTCTCAGGGAATGTCTTTTCCCATGGGATATGTAACAGGTCCAGCTGCAAGTCTGTAATGTACTGTGCAAGACAGCTTCTGTTTCTATGCTACACACCCTGGGGCACCACATTGGCCTTTGCCCTATGTGCTGGCAGAAGGATGTCTGTTGTGCAGTGAAATTTTGGAGAGTGGGATTTTTATGAGATTTGTGATGGGGTGAACTAGCCCCGCATTAGAGATGGAGGGGTTAAATCAGTGCTCTTAGCTGCAGAAGTCCCATTCCTGTCACTGCTGGGCATACTCTAATTGCCACCAGATAAAAGGGAATAGCCCAGCACAATCTGGGTGGACTGCTGAGGAAGAAGGACATGCTGTGTCAGCCCCAGCTGTAGAACAGCCTGGAGCCCATTGCGGATGCTCTGGGGAGATTAAAGCCGACGCCTGAGGAGCTCCAAGACCCTGGAGGCATCCCACCCATCCAACCAGCAAGAGACATGGTTGGAAGTGGCCCAGGGAGGGTGCGTGAGTGGTATCTCCCACCAGAGAGAATCAGTGTTTTGGGGAGTTTCCACACTGCCCTAGAGCCTGACCACTCCACCACTGCTAGGACCCTGAGCTAGGGCCCAGTTGAAGGAGCGGGCCTGGGCCTGCTACATGGGATGCCATCCCACCACTGGCAGGCCCTTCCTGTCTCAAGGAATTGCTATAGGGCCACTCTGCTCTGTGATGAGGGGCTGCTCTGTGATGAATCTGGCCATTGGACTGTGCTTTCCTGTAGCCCAGGGAAGCCCTACTGACTCTGGCCACTAGGACATAATTCCCTGATGCCTTATCAACTCCAGACTAGGGATGTTAAGGACTAGTTGACTATCTGATAAGCATTTGCTTATCGGATAGTCTGTTGACTAGTCAATTTCTCCCCTTCCCCTTCCCCCCTGCTTCTATGAGAGATCCTGGGATCAGCTGTGCGGCACTGCCCCTTTAAAATGCTGAAGTGCCGTGGAGCTGGGGTCACGACAGGTTGAGAACTAAGACACAGAGGGAAAATGAAGTGCCCCACGTTATCCGGCAGGCCAAGACCACAGATTTGATCACTACATTGATTGTTTAAGGAAAAAATAGTGTGTGAAATCCTTTACAAACATCACATCTGCCATAATCTCTCCGCTGCCGAGGGAACAACTACACATTCCCTGAAATCCAGCCAATACTGAACAAACCGACAGACAAGGGCCACTGTAATAGTCCTCAAACATGATAACTTTGTCAAGGAGGGCAATCAACAGCGGTCCGATGCCACCTACACTGTATTATAAAGAACTCAAAGAAGACCCCCCACATCGCAGTTCACTCAAGAATAAAAGGCTATCAGTCTTTTCCCCAAACAACTCTAAGAGAAACTCTGCAACAGGGCTACTCAACTTTGGAAGCCCTGGGGGCCACAACGATACTCTCAGCACATGCCGAGGACCTCAACTTAAATGCAGTTGCATATACATGCAAATATGTATGCAAATACATGCAAATAGCTTCTTTCACACTACCAGGCATGAATACAAAGATTAAGCCATGGCACCAGAAGTGGCCAGTGAAAGCCAGTCAGCACCTCTCAAACTCTGCCCACAAGGCTAAGCAGCCACCACTTCCCACAATGCCTCGGTGCTCCCGGCACCTCTTCCTTAGGGGCTAGAAATGCCGACACCCTGTACCTGTCTGATCCAGCCAGCCCGTCCACTTGTGTCTTTCAGTGCTTACCCTCCTGGGAGACGCCTCACCATTGTGGAGTGTGTTCCCAGTGGAGGCCATGTTCAAAGGATCCTGCCCACAGGCCAAGTGTTGAGCCCTGTGTAAACCCAAACCACACTGCAGGCCGAAAACAAACGGTGTTAAGTAGCCCTGCTCTACAACCTCATCCCTTATAAAGACATCCCAGGGACTTTCTACAGGCTTCCGAAGATACACAAACAATGGAATCCAGGCAGGCCCATCAAGTCTGGCCATAGAACTCTTCATCAAGGGAATTGCAGAAACCATCTTTGAACTATTTGCCACAGGGATAGCTTCCTCTAGGACAGAGCTACTCAACTTTGGAAGTTCTGGGGGCCACAATGATACAGCACGTGCTGAGAGCTGCAACTTAAGTATGGTTGCATGCAAATATATGCGCAAATATATGCAAATAGCTTCTTTCACACTGATGGGCATGAATACAAAGATTGAGGCAAGACTACACAACATGCAGGCCCCATTTAAGTCAGTTCTCTTGATATTAATAAAATGCAATATTTACCCGATTTCTATCCATATGACAGCACTTTTAATGAGCAATGACAATCCAGGAATTGCTAAAACGCATATCAACAGAAGACCATTATATTGACTATTTTTTTGTTTTGGCTCCCACCCGCAGGCCACATGTTGAGCCCCAAGTAAACCCAAACCGCACCGCAGGCCGCAAACAAATGGGCCACAGGCTACATGTGAGTAGCCCTACTCTAGGACACTATCAGCTTCCTTCCAAGACTCCACAATATCGAGAATTTCTTGCCATCATGGATGTCACCTCCCTGTACCTCAACATTCCTCACCATGACAGCATCACTGCCTGCCTCAAATATTTATGAGACAGTGGACAACACTTAGATATATGACCCGAACACCAAATTCAACCATTTCAGCCTCACCCATAATGACTTTTACATTCAACAATCAGTCCTTTTCCTAAACCTTGGGAACAATCACCAATACTAGGATGGTTTCCCTATATGCCAATCTCTTCATGGTCCACCTGGAAGAAGAATTTCTAGGAAAATGAAACCAAAAATACACCGGCGATACAATGATATTTTTATCCGCTGGGCAGACAATCTAAACTCTGTCATTGACTTTCACCTCAACTTTAACAACCACTACCTTAATCATATTTTCTCTAGAACATTCCCAGACTAGCATCAACTTCCTGGGCCTCATGATCAGCTTCAACAATGGAATATACAGAATAAACTAGAAAACCACAGATCACCACACTTACTGCCACAGATCTAACAACCACCCCAAACACACCATAATACCACAGAATATGCTCTTGAGTAGAAAGTCTAGGATACATACCTTAATACACTTAAAACTGCCTTCACCAAACAAGGATACTCCATCAGAAAAGTAAATAGCATCATGGAATGGGCCAGTCTAGTTCCTGAGAGAACCTGCTTCAATTGGGGGGGAGAGGACCACTAACAACACACCCCTAGTTGTCATCTACCATCCCACACTGGAACCTATATGGAGTATCATCAAATAGTTACAGCCTATACCTGATGGGAACCATATCCTGAAAGAAATCTTTCCTGAACCCTCCTTTTCTGCCCATCAGCCAACACCCTAACCTTGCTAAGCTTTGTCATCAGTAGCAAGCTCGCCACAGACCAGGACACAACAACTTGAAGAGACACCAGGCCCCTGCCATCACCACAGATGTAAAGCCTGAAATTATATCTCCACTGCTTCATGATCAGCCCCTTGTCCCCAGCTCTCCTTTTAAGATCCATAGTTGCCACGCATGCTTATCACAACATGTGCTGTGCCTCATCCACTGCATCAAATGCCTCAACAAAGATGTGGATAAAGCTAGACAATTACGGTGCTCTCAAATGAAGGCACACAGGAACATGTTAAAAGACAAAAAACACTATCCCACGGTGGTGAACACTTTTCACGAAAGAATCCCTCCACATCTGACCTCTCAGTCCTCATCCTCAAAGGAAACCTAACCTGCATAACGCTTTTGAAAGGCAAGCCTCAGAGCTTAAATTCCTAACTGTGTTAGACACCAAAAATCATAGACGCCAGTAAAAACATTAGTTTGATGTCTTACTACAACACACAGTAACCCACTCTTCCTTCTTTGTCTCGGGTTGGCGTGTTACGTACACACTTCATTGTGAATGACCTCTTGCAATGTGTTAGTTCCCATTAACAATCTGTTTCACCTTGTATTTAGCTGTGAAACACTGAGCACCATTCCCCACATCTGAAGAAAAGCTCTGCATGATTCAAAAAGCTTGTCTCTCTGACCAACTGAAGTTAATCCAACAAAAGATATTACCTCACCCACCTTGTCTAGTAGGATTTCTTGAGAGAAATATTAGACACGCTATCAAATGCTTTCTTAACATCCAAATGTATTACCTTCACAGTGTGCACTAATTTTGTAAATCTCTAAACGGTTGTGATTATTTATCATCTCTGGGGTAAATTTTGCCCCCACTGAAGTCAATACTGAAATGCCCAGGGACTTCAGTGAGGCCACAATTTTAACTGGGGTGTTGCTCATAATTCTGTCTCTTTGTAGAGAATGTGATGCATTCCGGGTCTGTATAATGTGACTTTAATTGAAATCACAGAGTCATTGATTTGTAGTGCCAGATCCATTGCTGGTGTATAACTCCAAACCTACTAACGCCAGTTTACATAAACTGCAGATCCAACCCATAGTGATTTTTAAAAGGAGTCCCGGTTCAAATTATTTCACTGATGTAGGAAGAAGTTAGACTTATGGGATGGTAATTGCCAGAGTCTCTCTCCTTGCCTTTATTAAAAACTGGTTCTACTGCACATTGGATTTTCTCTACTACTTCAGTACTGCAAGATATACCATTGAATATTATGGTTGGTAACTTCCTTAATTAATGTGTTTTCTAATTCCCCCTATGCCTCAGGACATCTGTTGTGACTTAATTATGTGTCCACTTCACCAAAATCTACTGGTCATATAAAAGTGGTGTAGGCAGATGTGCTTACAGGAATATGTGCTTACAGGATGTTAGTGGTGCTATAGCAGCCTTTCGAATGCTTATGAAATGTTTGGAGCGCTTCTGAATATGGACCAGAAGCATTTACAAACCTCTTAAATCCTAGAACTGGTGTATGGTAAATGCGAACATTTTCTAATATAGACCAACCTATAGCGAGACCTTATGGTGTCTTTTAATTACTGCCATTTTAGTGCATGGGGTTTGCAGTAAAAATATGCTGCAACGGTAACTGCATTTAGCAATCAAGACTGCTTTACCAGGATATTCTATAGGAAAATTCTGTATATATGCATCGATTTTGAAAGAGGAAAAGGTGGTGTTCTTTTGCTTTGTATGCCCATATTTAGCATCTATTGTTCTTCAGTAAGCAAACCTTTTGTATCCTAGCACAAGGGAAGGGTACTCATTTACAGATGGGCCTCAGCTGCAGACTCACCCATGAAAGTTAGAGATTGTTAGCATCTGGTGTTTTAATGCAACCAACTGCTGAACAAGAGAACAACCACTAAATTGAAATCCAGGATTGGGCTTAGATTCCAAATCTCTCTTAAATTTAGATATTATGTTTGGGCAGTCACTAATCTCATTTGAATCCAGAAGGTATTTGTACTATCTCCATAATTTATATGGAGTGGACAGTGGACAACAGTTATATTTTAATGATAAGTGGAATACAATTCCCCAATGAGTGATGTTAACTGTTTGCCCCTCCTGGCATATCAGCTAGTATAAAAACGATCAGTATCTTCTACTACACATAGCTTTAAAATCTCCCTTATGTAATATTGTTGCTTCTATCTCAGGCAGGTAATGTGGTGACAGGAGAGATGGTGGAGGAACTTATTCTTTCTGGAGCAGATATTATTAAAGTGGGTATTGGACCTGGTAAGTGAAATCTGAATTGAAAGGTGAAGAAGTGGGTGGCGGGAGTTATTGCCTCAATGAACCCAATGGGCAAGGCTCGACAATTAATGTAATCTACTCTCCCGTGGTGAGTAGATTACAAGCCGGCACAGCCGACACAGACGCACAGCAGTGTGTACAGTGTACAGCGCGAACTGCGCGGCTGGCGAGGGGGCTCGCCGTGACTTGGCGAGCCCTGCCAATGGGTATGCCACCGCCACTCACCTGTGCACAGGTTCACACTTTTTAAAGGTGCCAGGGCCCATGTTACTAGAGTCATAGAGCCCATTCCCAGAGACAATATGTGTGAGAGATAATGGACAGGATATAATCATGAAAGGGACATACAAATGATTTAAAAATTAGCAAACATTCCTTTGGGAATTTTGTAGAAATTTAAGTAGAAATTTGAGGGGCTTCCCCTTCCTTTCCCTTTCTTTTTTTCTCTGTCTCGGAATAGGGTCTAGAATAAGACAGGGATGGCTACTGAGTCAGCACTAGCAGTGACACATGGAGGACAGTAGACAAAGATGTTCAGCTGCAGAAGCTGCAGGATGTATAACATCCTTGAGCAAGTATCTGATGGAAACCATTCATGCATGAAAGGTCACCTGAGAGTGATCATGGTAGAGAAGATCCCAGGATTAGATGGAGATGATGGAATTTAGATGGAGGTGTGAAGGTGTAATGCAAGATAGAAGGTGGCACAGACATGTCAAAATTTCCAGGCAGCTGCCAAATAAAAGGGCTTAAAAGGAGGGCTGTCAGAAAAGGAGGGTAATCCATGGAAGAAAAATGTGACCAGGAGGACAACACAGAGGAAAAGACTACTCAGAAGAATTGACACAGGTTTCATCAGACCAGATCGAGAAAACAGAGCGTTCATTTACGAGATATGAATGTGAAGATTAAAAGGATCTTGATGGGAGAGGGGAAACATCTGCTGATTCCATGTCAGGACTAATGACACTGCTAGATTCCTGTTGGAATGGATCAAGGGAGACTACATGCAGCTTGATAAGATGCGTAATGAAGTGGAAGCTCAGGTGATTTTCAGTGGAATGATTCCAGGCCCTCAAGAAGGAGGGCACAGGTGTCACAAGATAATGGAAATCAACAGATGGCTCAAGGACTATGAGGAGGATTTTGAGATGATCAAGCAGTGGGAGGCATTCACAGAAAGAAAACTCATCTCGACTGATGGACTCCGCTTGAGTACTTAGGGTATTAACCTAGTGGGATCAAGGCTGGTATGATTGATAAGATGAGCTATAAGCTAGGAGATGAGGGGAGAAAGTTCTGAGAAACTTGTGAAAACTCATGTCTGGTTCCAATATACAAAGACAAAGAAAATTAGCTAAATAAAGATATAGTAAGGGATAGTGGAACAGCCAAAGGTAAGACTGTGGACAGCAAGGAGGAAGAAAGTACAGATATTGATTGGAGTAGTAGCTGGGTAGCCAGAGGTGTGGATGTCACTTGGTTGGCTGCTGGGTCATCAGCAACCTCTGTCAGTCCTTATGGCAGCCCTTAGCTCAGGGCAGCACAGCCCAATGGCTAGAGTCTGTGAGGGTTTAGGGCAACAGCCTCTGTAGGAGGGCCCAGGCCCACCTTACTCCACCAGACCCCAACCCAGGGCCTTGTGAATGGCAGAGTTCTCCACCACTCGCTTAACAGGGAATCCAACTGCAACACACCAAGCTCACTCAGGTAGGAGATATCACTCCCACACCCTCCCTAGGTCACTTCCTACCTCAGGTGGCAAAGGGATATTCCACGTAGTCTCTGGGTTCTCTGGTTCCCCAGCCCTCTCCCTGGGGCTCCTCCTGTGTTGGCGGCTTGGGGTGGTCTCCTGGGGCTCTGGAGCCTGTCATCTGGGTCCTTGGTTGGGACTTCTCCTAAGCTCCTGCTAGAGGTGGTCCTCCTCCTCCTGCATCCAACCCAGACTGAGCTGAGCTGTCCTTTCTTATACTGCTCCAGCATTTGGAGCATGCCCAGTCTGGGTGGAGGGGCGGAACTTCCTCTGCCCACAGGGTTTTAACCCTTCCTATTTCAGTGTGGGGTATGCATACCCCGTCACATATAGGTTATTAGGAGTAAACAGAGAGCATGTAGGAACGGAATATCATGCGTGTATATCACAAAAAAAGCAACAGGTTAGAAAATGCAGGAGTGATGTAAAAGTAAAGCCAAGCTGAATTAACCGTTGCCAATGACATTTTTTAAAATGTATTATTTATCTAATTAAAAAGCAAATAAGGAAGGAGGAAGTTGGGGTGATAATTTGCGAGGAGTGGTGCCACATGGGCTGGAGCCATCTGGCCTGTACCTTCACCAATGCCAGTGAGTGAGTGAAGCAGGGAGGGGGAGACAGTGCAGAGAAGACTGAACTGCTGGGGCCGGATCTCCTGCTGTGGGAGGTGAATAGGGGCATCTGCATGCACCACTCCCCACACACATTGCCTGTGGTCTGTAGTTAGCTACCCGGGGAGCAAAAAGCAGACTGTGCAAGAACAAGACTCTGTGGTTAAATGCGGAAGATTGGATATTTTTTAAAGGATATATTCTGTCTCAGACAGAGTTAGTTTGAGTGAGTTCTATGGCCTTTGTTATACAGGAAGTTGGACCAGACGATCACAGTGGTCCCTTCTGGCTTTGGAATCTGCTTCAGTGTGTTTTTCTGAGCTAAAAATGCGTGGGTGAGATCAGACGCATGGTGATGTCGGCACAATCATTGGCAATGCTAAGATCAGGACTGCTGCTGAGACTTGCTGCATCCTGTTACAAAAAAGACAGGCTGAATCATCTCAGTTAATTCTCCTGAGGATACATTGTTCAGGGTAGGCGCTCTTATTTCATCGCTTGCCTAACAAACTTAGTGCAAATCACTAAATCATTTATAAAACTATATTAAGATCAGATTGCCGCCTTGCCCTCTTCTTCAAATAGCTTTGAGATCTGTAGACAAAAAAGCACTAAGTACAAAACATTAATATTTAGTAGTTTTATTGTGTAATGTTAATGGTTTCTTAGGTGCCCATCGCTGTAGCAATTTCCAGGGTAAATTAAATCCACGTGGGAGGATCCCACAGGACTTTATAGAGTCTTTCATTTTTCCTTGTTCTCTTCCCTGTTATTGCTATCTAGATATACAGCTAGAATTTCTTTCCTCTTCTTCTGTCTCCTACCCCGTGTTCCTGTGTCTTAGAGCAGTAGTTTTCAAACTCTGGGTTGCAGTTTGCAAGGGGAAGCCGCTAGCTTAGCCACAAGATGCAATATTTACCTGCGCCTCTGCAGATGCTGGCGCTTACAGCTCTCTTTGGCCGCAGATCGCCATTCCCTGCCAATGGGAGCTGCAGGAAGTGGTGTCTCAGGCCACACTGCTTTCTGTAGTTCCCATTGGCTGGGAACGGCCGGTCTGTAGCCAACAGGAGCTGCGATTGCCCATACCTGCAGAGGCACAGGTAAACAAAGTGTCTTACGGACAGCACTTAAAAGCTGCTACACAGAGTTTGAAAACCCCTGTCTTAGGGGTTACGTTTACACTGCCAAGAAAAGATCTGTGGCCATGAATCAAAACCTGGATCCGCTGACTAGGGGCTCCTAGAGGCTGATCTCTGAAACCCGGGGGCAGAGAGGGAAGGGTTTCCAAGCCTGGGCTCCAGATCAGGCCCAAATAGGTATATTATTCCTATTACCCCACAGACTGGTCTTTTGTTTTTGTAACTCACTGCTGCAAGTCTTGGCCTTTTTTTTTCTCTTTGTTTAGAGTGCTGGCAAACCCTTAGTCACTGGGTGTTGACTATACAACAGGGGCATGCCTGGGTCCTTTTGTGTCTTTCCATTTCTCTTCGTCATCTCATAGAAACCTGCCTTGCTTTGTTAATAGCTGCAATTGCAGATCATTAGAAAACACTTAGACATAAATATTCCAGAGCCCTAAACAGAAAAACAGCAAATAGGTTCTAATAATACCTGTCTTTCATTCAGTGCTTGTCATTGGTAGTTCTCAGAGCATGTTACACAGTAGGTATCATTAGCCTCACTTTACAGATAGAGAAACTAAGGCACAGAAAGGCAAAGTTACTTGCCCAAGGTCACCAGTAGGTCAGCAGCAGAGCTGAGAACAGAATGCAGCTCTTCTTAAGCCTGATTCAGGGCTTTGCCACTGGACCACAGTGCAAAGCAGAGGGAAATGTAAAAACAGATGCGATTGGGTTTAATTTTGAAAATACCAAATGGATTGGCCAACGTAGCACTGACTAAAACACCTAGGGACAGGCCCATGAAGCCTTTTAATTTGTGTGATGAACTCTGTGAACAGATAATTTGAGAGCAGCAAGTGATGTAATAAGAGCTGGAATTGTGTACAGAAAAATAGGAAGTAGGAGGGCCATAAGATACTTTTCAACAAACAGCAGAGATATTGAGGTGTAATGTCTACAATACAGGTGAATCATGACAGAACTATTTTAGTCTGTGACATCGGAATCTCCATCATTGGAGATATTTAAGAGCAGTTGTCATGGCTCTTTTCCCACTCTGGCACGATAAATGCAGAAATAGGGGCCAGCAAGTGTACCCCAAAACCTTATCTACCAGGCTTTGTTATAAAACTTCCCCTCAGAATCTTAAAGCCCTAGATTTTGGGAATAAAACTTCCACTGCCACCATCCAAATTAATAAAGAAACCAGGGGATAGACCATTTGGGAAAATCTCACCCCTAAAGTAAAAAGCAGGACACCTCAATTTGCCAATACCAGGTTAATAAAAGGAAAAGAGAAAACTTTTATTATCACCACACTATTCCTGTTGCAAGCATAACAATTAGATGGAAAAGTAACAAAATATACTCATGAAGAACTCCATGGGCCTAGAACTTAATAACAAAGAAAAGCCAAAACATCTTTTTAAAAGTGCACAGAAAGCAGATCCCATACCCAAACCATAAAACAATGAAACCTAACGGATTTATCTAAACTTTACCCTATTTAGAGAAAGTGAAGAAAGAGTCTTTTCTTAGAGGGAGACATAGTGTCTGTCCCCCCTCAATAGATGGAGAGAACTGCCCAGAGCAAAGGAGGGAAAAACCAAAAATTCCTTTGTCCCAGTTTGAAATTCCTACCTACATTCCTATTGGCCACTCCACCTGGCTAGGTAAGGGACATAGTTAACCCCTTAGTCCCCAGGCTGCTGGCTAACCCTCATGATCATGACAGCAGGTTAGACAGACATCTATTAGGGTTGATCTAGATGGTGCTTGGTCCTGCCGTGAGGGCAGGGGACTGGACTTGATGATCTCTCGAGGTCCCTTCCAGTTCTACTATTCTATGATTCCACGATTCTAGTATCTAAGTGGAGGCAATTAACAGTCAATGTTCTATCCATTGGTAGATTTGTTAAAAAAGATGCTCAATTGTAATCCAGCATAGAAGTAACAAAGTTCCCTCACATAAAATCAAATCTTAAGGTTTTGCTTTTGAATTTTTTTAATCAGGCAAACTCCCATTCTGTTTCAAGGGGAAAACTGAAAACAGTGCTAAATTTTAAAGCTTAAGGCAGCTAAATAGTTACCAGTGAAGGTTCTATTTAAATTAATTTTCCATCCAGTTTTTAGTCTAGTGTTTAA
The DNA here is from genome assembly GCF_049634645.1 of Pelodiscus sinensis. Lineage (NCBI taxonomy): Eukaryota > Metazoa > Chordata > Testudines > Trionychidae > Pelodiscus > Pelodiscus sinensis. Next base: position 107,511,699 of record NC_134712.1, read on the forward strand.
ATATCTTTACTCCTGTGAAAGATCAATGGAAGTTGCTGTTTTTACTTTTCCTTGTATATGTTGATTAGGGCTTTGGAACCTGGGTTTGATTTCATGATGAAACTGGAAATTAGAATCTTTGTTATAACTATGGCTGTCAATTGACATGCGTTAAAGCTTGCGATTAACGCAGTCCAGGATTAACGTGTTACATTTTTTAATGCGTTAATCATAGGTGTTAATGCTGCGCTGCCCCTTTGAAGTGTCACTGCGGCCCTTCAAAGGGACAGCACAACACGGAGCCCAGGATCAACTGGGGACTCCCCAGCTGACCCCGGGCTCCACTGCCCCTTTGAAATGTGCAGAGGCAGGTGTTTCAAAGGAGCAGTGGAGCCCAGAGTCAGCTGGGGAATCCCGGGCTCCTGAGTAGCATTTCTCCAGAACCCAGGGTCCGCTGGGAAGTCCCCAGCTGACTCCAGGTTCTGCTGCTGCGGGAAGCATAGAATAAGCTGGCAGCCCCCAGCTGATCCCGAGTTCCACTGCTGTGCAGAGCCCAGGATCAGTTGGGCAGTCCCCAGATGACCTCAATCTTCACAGCAGCTGCGCCTTTGAAACGCCAGAGGTGGCATTTTAAAGGGGCAGCGTAGAGCTGGGGACTCTAGCTGATCCTGGGCTCCATGCAGCGCTGCCCCGTAGAAATGCGGCGGTGGCATTTCAAAGGGGAGGCGTACGCGATTAATCACAATTAAATTTTTTAATTGTGTGATTAATCGCGATTACATTTTTTAATCGCTTGACAGCCCTAGTTATTACAGCTTTGAAATTGTCTTGGTCATCATGCTAGAGCTGCATTGTCAGGAAGGACACTTCCTATTTGATTTTTAATTTATTTTAAAAATATATTGAAGACATTTCTCTGAGGTTACAGCAAGGGTAACTTTGGCATTTATTGTTTTAGTGATTTACATTTTTAATAATTAGACATAATGACCAGAATCTGTATCCTACTATATTATACAATGCAGTTTTCTTTTGTTCTCCTTATTTTTTAACATTGGTTGTTCATTTTTCTATGTTTTCAACTATTTTAAACAACCAGATGTTGCTGCTCTGGCTGCAAAAATGGAGGTTTTGTCCCTGTGGAAAATTTCAACAAAAATGAAAGAAAAATTGTCTAAATTATCTTCAGAAAATGTTTGAATTTTCAGCACAAATTGGCATATCAAAATATTTCTTCAAAGATCCAAAATATATCTGTTCAAAAATGTAGGTGTGCTGCCTCATGGGGATTGTAGTTCAACCAGGGAATCTACCCTACAGAGGAGAATGCTTGCATGAAGCACCAAAACTACATGTCCCATATGGCATGATCTTCCTTCTTATAGATCATGGGAGATCCTGGCAATGGTGATGCATTATAGGAGAGGAAGTCCAACCTGGGAGCCTGGCCCATAAAAGAGAATGGGGATATGAGGCACCTGAACTAAAACTCCCATTAGCCACTCTGGCAAAATAAAAATATATCGGTTTTTAGACGTTCTGTTTTCTGATGAAAATTTCTAAATTTTCTATGGAAGGCAGACATTGCTTAAAGAAAATAATTCATTTAGGTTAAAACCCAATTTTTTGTTGAGGAGACTAATGTCAAACAGAAAAATTTCTAACAGCCCTATTAGTGACATTTCTTTGATCTTATTTTCTTTTCCCGTAGGTTCTGTGTGCACTACCCGGATTAAGACAGGTGTGGGCTACCCTCAGCTGAGTGCTGTTATTGAGTGTGCAGACTCTGCCCATGGCCTGAAGGGGCATATCATTTCTGTGAGTATAGCCTACCAAACACCACTCACTGCAAATCGGGGCAGGAATGCTGAATAAACAGCCAGGAACACTGAAACTAAGGAATGTCCTCCTGTGATATTTACTCAGTTCTCTTTTGTAGTTCTTAGTTAATCAAGCAGAGGTTTGCAGTGATACAAATGATACCCTCTTCTTGCCGACTTTCAGTGGGAATTGGGCTTAATTCATATTTGTGCTTTTTAAAATTTCCTTTGCAGCCCCCACCCTTTGAGTGGAAAATTACAAAAGTCCACAGATATAAATATACAGAATTATATATGGGATATAAATTAAATGGGATATAAATTAACAGAATTAAAAGCATGTTAACATTTTTGATTTGGAGACAAACAGCTGTCCCTGAGAAAGGAATATTCCTTTGAATTAGAGTTGTCAAGCGATTAAAAAAATATAATCGCGATTAATCATGTGTGCTGCCCCTTTGAAATGCAGCGGCGGCATGGCAGCACCGCAGTAGCCCCGGGATCAGCTTGAGTCCCCATCTGATCCCGGGCTCTGCATTTCAAAGGAGCAGCGCTGCACGGAGTCCGGGATTAGCTGGAGTCCCCATCTGACCCCAGCTCGGTGCAGCGCTGCCCTGGCGTTTCCAAGAGGCAGCACTGGGGGAGCCCAGGATCAGCTGGAGTCCCCAGCTGACCCCAGCTCCATGCCTCACTGTCCCTTAGAAGCACTGGAGCAGCACTTCAAAGGGGCAGTGCAAGGCAGAGTCGGGGATCAGCTGGGCACTCCAGCTGATCCCAGGCTCCTAATGCGCTGCCCCTTTGAAGCGCCAAAGCAGCACTTCAAAAGGGCAGCATAGCATTAATGCCTGCGATTAACACGTTAATCCTGCCCTGTGTTAATCGCAGATGTTAACGCACATCAATTGACAGCTCTACTTTGAGTGGGTGAAAGAAAAGGGTGGCTGTAACCAATGAGCAGGACATGGGATTCACAGGCAGACAGCCTGTTAGGAGCTCATGTTCTGACAAGGTAATTTCAAACAGTGGCGTTGCATGGGTTCCTCACCCCACCACAATAAGTGGAAATGTTAGGGAGGGGTTACTGCAGAACCACATGATGTGGAATACGAGCTGCTGCCATTACCACCAAAAACGTGAGTCAGATTGCTTGAGGCGCTGGAAAATGTTTCCCCTTTCTAGTAACTTGATACTCTGAAACGTTCTAACTTGAAATAGTTTGCATTTCTTAGAACTGCATGTATAATAGACTGGGGATAGGCAGAAGGAGGGGCAAAGAAAGCAAGTACTAGTTAAAACTATATTTGTATCCCTGGTTAATGTTCATATCTATTTTTTTCTTGTCCGTGGCTCACTTACACAGCATTCACAGGAGCAGGTAGAAATATCATATAAAAGTTATTCATAAATTTATGAGTTATGTAGTTTTACAAATATGGTGATGGCACAGCAGAGAATAAAACAATATGAAAGACAATGTCACTATCAAGAAGTCTTGCGAATCTAGCAGATGGCATCAAAGCAGTGATTCTTACAGGGCCACCCCGAATTTGCAACGATCTTTTTCTTCCACTCACACCATTCTAAATATTTTTTTTAAATAGAGATGGGGGAGGGGGGGGTCAACAGTTGGATCCAAATCCATATTTCAAACTCCTTAAAGTCTTGGATCAGGTGTTCTGATTTGGCCCCAGATCCAAGGTTGTTTGTTTTTAAATACATTCTAACCATGTAAACACTGCTCACTTGCCTCCTGGAATGTCTCCATGTTGAGCTGGGAGTGTGATTCCCACTTTGAGGAGACATGCCCACACTAGTTCTCAATAAACTTGCATGCTAAACATTCAGTGTAGTTGCAGCAGCGTGAGCAGCAGGCAGGGCTAGCTGCCCAGGATGTGTGCCCAAGAACTTGGCTGGGGAAATACTTGGGGGTGATTAGTGCCTCCTGCCACTTGCACCAGTGATTACACTCTATTTTTAGCATGCTAGCTTGAGGAGAACTAGTGCAAGTATGTACGTTTCTTTGAGCTAGGAATCACACCTGCAGCTCAAAGTGCACAGAGATTTTTAATGGATACAGTTGGAGGTATAGCGAGGAAGAATCCAGTGTTTGGATGCACTATAATAGGGCTTTTTTAATACTTGGACTTTACAGTAATTGAAGTACAGTAAGTCAGAACAGTGGTTGGCTCAAATTCCCCTCCCCATTTTGACTGTGCATTTCTGTGTGACTGTAGGGCTGCATATTTAATCCAGCTCATTGATCTCAAGCTAAAACATGTTCTGTTAAGCAAAGAAAGAAAGAAAGAATTTCCTCCCAACTGCTAGCACTGTACACTCTGCTTGGGATCGGAACATTGAAGCTGGGTTCTTTCCAACTCTTGTGTCATTACCAGAAATAAAGGGTCTACAGGCTGAATTTAGCTGTGAATTGTGTTGAAGGCCTATTGCTTAGCTATCTGTTTAATGTCACATTTGCATATATGTCACACTCATCACTATGATATCTGACTGGTTTGCAAAATCCAGTTACTTAAAATTTTGGCCTTCTCTTTAGTTCTCTTTCCTCTGTCCGCAAGAGAGGCTTTGTTTTATTGTGGGAAAGCTCAGGCATCTCTAAAATAGGATGAAACCCTCTGAAAGTTTTGAAGATCAGGAACCGATGGGAGATTTTGTTCTATCTCTGTCTACACTTGAGCAGACAGTGTGATTCCCAGATCAAGTAGACATGCTGACGCTAGCAGTGTGCTAAAAATGACAGTGTCACACAGATAACAGCTATGCACCCTGAGTACAGATTCACCCCCCTTATTCAGGGTCTGTTTATTCAGGGTGGCTAGCCCATGTCACCTCGCTGCTGCCTGTGATACTGCAGCTACTTGTGCTTTTTGGAGAGCTAGCACAAATATGTTTACACAAGCTGGGAATCACACCCTTAGCTTGTGGTGTAGACAAGATGCAGCACGGAACCAGTATCCCTGGCAGAGGGAGTTCTAACATGGCTTTCAGCCACCTTTGTACACTCCTGCTCCTGGGCAATTTCAGAGTCCACAGAAGCTTCCAGCATAATTTAATCTGGGCACCTGTGTGATGGACCGGGCTGGGTCTGGGCACAGCTGAGGGCATCCGCTCAGGGCGAATTGTTTAAACTCAGGGCTCCTTACAGCCCCGGACTGGGACATCCCAAATAGGCCACAAACCAGTCACACTGAGCGCTTCAGCTGCCAATCTGGTCAGCCAGAAGCCTCATGAGCAAAACCCCTCTGACACCCCAGCTCTTCCTATGCTCCAGTCAGCCTAACACACAGGTGAGGGGTTATCGAACCCAATCTCACCTAACCCGAACGGGTTCTTCCGGTCCCAAGAAACCAGCCACAGGTCCCAGTCAATTTACACTCTGAATCTTACCCAGAAGATCTCGCTGGGCCAATCCTTTAGAATCTAAAATCTAAGGGTTTATTACTAAAAGAAAGAAAAGCATGAGAGTAAGGTTGTTAAGGAGAATACATTACATGCATCGAATCACCAAGTTCTCAAAGCAGGCTGTTAGCAAAGATGTTATAAACTGCTATCTTATAAGTCTCTGGTGTACATCCTATGTCAGGATGGGTCCATGGTTCTTTCCGGCTCGTTGTTCCCTACAAGGCTGCATCTGGGATCAGGAGCTGAACTGAAGACAAGATGGAGGTTGCCACATGGCACTTAGATACCTCTCCTGGCATCCTCCTGGCCAGAGCCGGTCACATGGTTGAGGACCTCTCTCAGTTTCACATACTGGCAGCCATTATGCCCTGGCTGGTTTGCAGGTATCAGTCACATTCCTCAGGTGTGTATTGGCACCTAGAGATTCATTGTCTCCTTGCTAATTAGCATAGCCACTGGCTGAGCATTCTTTGCCTACTGCTCTGTCTCAGACAGAGAATTTTCCAGCATCAACACAGAGTACATGTTTATAACGCCACATACAGGTATTATACAAGTACATGAATAGCATATACAGAATTAGTAGAACATAAGGTTTCATTCAACATCTCACATGACCCCCTTTATACAGACTTTTGGGGCAAACCCACCACCCCATGGATGCAACAGTGATCTTTAGAATCCAATAATGTGACAGCTTGTGTTATGAGTGTCTCCCTTGGCTACCATATGGGCAGCAGCACTGCCTAGAAATTCTGCAGCCTGCCCCTGACAAGCTTTGTAAGCCAGGGCTTGTGATGTATGGGGCAGTCCTTGGAGGATAACCTTCCGGTTGTGTGCTGGAGTATCTGAACCACCTCCAGCTGGGCCCGAGCCTGTTAGGAGCCCTAGTAGGAACCCAGTGTAAAGTGACTGGACTGAGGGTGAGGATCTCTTCCCTGAATTCTTAGCGAATCTGCACCATTCAGTCAGGCATGGGCTGGGGAGGGTGAGGAGTGACTGGAAAACTGAGGTAGTGTGTGTACATCAACCCAGGAGGCTTAAGTAGGGGGTCTGCCACGTTCTGAACTACCTGAGGGTTTTCACAGCTCTGGTTTAGAGCCCCAGGTGCAGTGTGTTACAAGGATCAAACCTGTAGGTGACACATACATGGATCACCATGGCCAAGTCTGCATCTGTCTGAGTGGAGCATAAGTGGAAGAAGCAATGTTAGCAGTTGTGACTGTTTTTGATATCTGATATGTGAGGAATGTTACAGTATTCCAAAGCTACATACCAACTTCATGATCTGCAGGCAGACACCCTTGGTTTTGGGTCATGATCCGATAGTGATTATTCCTTTGGGATGGTTTTCCTGCACCTCCCAGTGCTACTTCTGCCATACCCAGGTTTACTTTCAGCCATTTGCTCTTCATCCATGTACTTGTCTTGATTAGGTAGCAATACAGCTGGCTGTGGTACTGTTTGCCTACAAAGAGAAGGATATTTTAAAAGTGGAATGGACAAGTCCCATCATAGTGGAGGGTTCAGTATATGAACAGAACAGATCCCAGCTAGCTCTCACATTGCAATGGTAACTGGAGTTAAAACTTGTTTACATGACTATAGTGGGCAGATTTGACTAACTGGGGACAGATATGTTGAGTGAGAAGGTGCCGGTTTTTACATGGTGGGCCAAATTCATTCCCTGTCTACCAGACGAATTGCACCAGGGATGAAGTTTGGTCCACCTATTTTTCTGGCTGTAAGACCCACGATCCATTGGAGGGGGAAAAAAAAAAAAAAGAACCATTGTCAAAAAGCCATGGATTATTTTTGTCCCCCTGCTATTTTGTCTGAAAGCACCAGTCTCCTTTTTCATTTTCCTTGCTGCATTAGTACACTGGTTCTATGAAAGTGCATAAGTAAACTGCAGCAAGGTAATTATTCAGCAGACAAGTTCATGGCTTTGCTTGGGAGAAAGTTTCTGTTTCTTGTAGATCAGAGAACTATTATCCTGCATGGAAAAGCAGGCATATACTCTTAATAAGCGAACAATCTTGAAAATGAAGTGCATTTCTACTATAGATGAAGGCATATATTATGTGTCCAAGGCTGCAGCTAAACTACGAGCCTCTTCCACAAGAGGAAATGCAAATGGAGTGCTCATTTGCATAGGTTGCGCTCTCATTTGCATTTCCTCCTCGGATCCCTTTTGCGCAAGAGGTTTTTGCACAAAAAGGAGCTGTGTAGACGGCTCCTTTTTGCGCATTATATCCCATTTGCGCAAGAGCCGTTCTTCCTCATTTTTTGCCCTTGTTAAAAAAAAATTCCAGCAACCTTTCTGTGTGAAAAATGGTATTGCCCTCATGCTCTTAATTGGGAAATCATAATTTCACAGGGGGATGGCATTCATCACAGCATGTGCCGGGTGTTGTCTCCATGAAAGCTGCAAAAATTTGTCTAAGTTATTATAAGTTTTTGAAAAATCAAATTTTGCACATACTCAGTGAATTATAAAATAATAAATAATTATACACTAAGGCCCCTATTGCTTAAATGTTTAAGGGAATTTTTAAGCTCCTGTCACCTGTGCAAGTATAAAGCTACTGAACAGGTGTAGCCTATAAACCCAAGTGCTGTTGCTGATAAATTAACGGCACATTCTCTAAATAAACAGTAACATGTAGGTAATGCCATACCGTGCTCCTCAGAGATGATCTGTCCCCTGGGCTGTGGCCAGTTATAAGAGGGAGCAGAAGCCACAGAAGGGACCCATCAGTGAAAGAATGCGGCTCACAGCCCAGAAGCATTCCCTTGTAGCAGATGACAGGAAGAGGTTCAGCTGTCTTAACCTTTATCACAGTGTGTCTCTTGCTATCAGCAATGAAGTAAAAAACCCAAACATCAGCAGGATCTATTCTCTCTGGGCAATCAAAGCACTGTGATAACAACTTAGGCCACTGGCTCAGTTTTCTTTGAAAAGTCTGTGAAACACGTATGTGCACACCCAAGGCTTATCACGCTTAACGCTGCTGCCATTATCTGTACTCAGATGCAGCAGAGAAGGGGGTTTCTGGCAGTGCTTAGCTGCACACATCATAAATAAGCACAAACTTCTTGAGATGGGGAGAAATGAGGTAAAACCACTATTTTGGAGCAGCTTGCACATCAAAAACAAAGACAGGAAACTTATTAGGCCTACTTTGGAAGGGGGTCCTGATCCTTTAAGGTGCTCCCTCAGGACAGATCTAAGGATAGTTAGCACCTTGCAATAGGTGATCAGCATTTTACAAGATCAGGACTTATTTACATTAATATACACTGCTGCCCCAAAATCCTTCCCCAACACTTAAATGGCTCTTCCCCAACCACCATTCCATTCACTGCCACTGCCGCATTGCATAGAAAACGAAACATTCACATCTAAGATGAAAAAACCTTAAGCTTGTGCTTTTGTAAAGCCTGTAGCATATGGTGAGGAATATCATACCCTGTACTAGAGATTACCTAACTCACTTGTGGATTGTCTAATCAAAACATTTCTGCTTGCACACTGCCTTCTGCTGTGACCCCTCAGTGTCCAGTAAACAAATATTTAAAATGTCCTTGTTGGTTTATAATAGAGGTCAATAGTAGCAATGCCAGGCACATTGGCAAGGAGGTAGCCTGCGTGAGCGCTGAGGGTTTCCTTTTCCAATTTTTATGCATCTGGGAGTTGCAACAGGGAGCGTGCATTTCTGCTTTTACAAGTAATATCATGAACAGAATGTGCAGCAGAGTAAATAAGGTTTTAGAAAATAATGGAACTACAGTGAATAATCTGGGTTCCTAAAAATCCTGTCAAGTTGTTGCATCCTAAATGCACACACAACACTGTCGTTTTCACTGGCACCTAATGTTAATCATTACATTTGAATTTTCCATGCTGGTTCCCAAGGGTTTGCTGTATTATTACAGGTTTTGAATTGTACAAATGTTTGCTGTGTCAAATTGGCCTTGAGGGCACCAGTGAATGCAAGTTCCCTGCTGCGCACTGACTTCTATTTTGTTTTGCTTGTTGCAGGATGGAGGTTGTAGCTGTCCAGGAGATGTCGCCAAAGCATTTGGTAAGTACACTGTGTCGTGTTCAGATTCTGAGGGCCAAATTCATCTCTGATGAAACTCTGCTGCAGACAGAACTTGGCCTTAAATGTCTAATAGACACTAAGCTTAATTTCATCCTGGGGTAACCAACTAAACTGAATGCACAAAGCAGGAATTTGGCCCTACATGTAATTTATACGGTCGAAATTATATAGATAAAAAATGTGCACAGATCAGTCTCTTACTTAGAACCTAAGCCACTGGGATGACTGCGGCTGGACTTTTATGTCCTGCAGAGACAAAAGCTGAAAGGTTTCACCATTATGTCACTGGAACATTGCCAGATCTGGCAGGCCTGACATTAGGCCTTGTTTTGGTTCACGGCCATGCCATGCGTAAGACACAAGCAGTTTGCACTGACTGTCTGTTCTGCTCAGCTGCTCGCTGTTGAGAGCAGGCTGACAAGTGAAGGTAAATGCATATGCAGCAATAAATACAGTGATTGCAGGCAAACTTTGGTGTCCGGGTTACGTTAGGGAGGCAATCACACAGTCAGAGTGTGGATTTTATTTTTACTATATAGTGTATAGCCACTGGAAATGAGCAAACTTTTGGTAAAAGCGACGAGGAGTCCTGTGGCACCTTATAGACTAACTGAAGTGTAGGAGCATAAGCTTTCGTGGGCAAAGACCCACTTCGTCAGATGCATGTAGTGGAAATTTCCAGAGGCCTTTTGGTATATCCCAGGTATTTATTAAGAGATAGAGTTTGTTTTCACAAATGTATCAGTGGCTTTGGTGAAGTTACTCCAGCTTTGCACTGTATGAACCTTACGTATTTTCTGTTATTTACAGAAATTATAGCTAGGGCCTGTGAATCCTAGCAGTAAAGTTGAAATTGGCTCATGTTTGAGCTGGGCAGTTCCGATTTTGATGGGGTTGAGTGCATCCCCACACTAGGCTTAAAGGCAGAGCCGGCCCAAGGTTTGGACTGACCGGGCTACCACCCGGGGCGCCCCATTGTAGGGGGCGCCATGTGGGGCTGCCAGGCTGGGTGGAGGCAGCACCACGCATGCGCTGGGTGCTCAGGGGCGGGAGGCGCACGCATGCCCGGAGGCGGGGCAACACATGCGTCACATTTCTGGGGGTGGGGCCGCATATGTGTCGCACTCCCGCTGGCGGCACACAAATGGCTTGGGCCGGCCCTGCTTAAAAGGCATAGAGACACCCAGAAGTAACTTTGGGGGTGTTACAGCACGGCAGTGCCATGGTGCAACAGGACAATACAGCATCTTATTATGTCATGTCAGCATGTTGTGGTGCCAGTGTGTCAGCACACCATTGTGATAATCATTTTTGTCACTTTCTGTGTATATGCTGTAAGAGTCTGGAACTGCGGCCATATGAGGAGAGAGAACAGACTGGGAGCGTTCAGGTTAAAAAAAAAATGACTAAGAGGGGATCTGATAGAGGTATAAAAAACCATTATTGATGTGGAAAAAGCGACTACGGAAGTGTTATTTATCCCTTCAAGTAACACAAGAACCAGGGGTCACCTGATGAAATTAACAGGAAGCAGGTTTAAAAAAACCAAAGCAGAAGAAAGTTAACCTGTGGAACTTGTTGTCACAGGATGTGGTGAAGGCCAAAACTATAATGGGGGTTCAAAACAGAGTTAGATAAGTTCCTGGAGGATAGGCCCTTCTTGCTACTAGCCACTGATGGTCAGAGATGTAACCTACATGCTCTGGTTGTTCCTAAGCCCCTGACTGCCAGAAGCAGGGAGTGGACAAGAGGCGATGTAACATTTTATTGCTTATGTTCTTCATTCCCTTTGAAGCACCTGGCATTGGCCACGGTCAGAAGACTGGATGCTGGGCTAGATGGGCCATTGGCCTGACCCAGTGTGGGCAATCTTATGTTTTTATATTTACTTGGCAGGAAATTTTCTAAGGGTAGAAATTAAAGGCCCAAATCAAAACCTTAGCTCTGCACTGATCCAAACTTTGTGAGAGGCTGGGAGAGTTGAAATCCAGCTCTGAGGATTGCATATCTCTTGTAGTAGGCCACATGATAAGGATTAAAGCAGGGGCCTTGTGATTTGGGACCCTGTAGTCAGGAGCCCCCAGTGCAGGAGCCAGGCTTAGCACTCTGCTGAGTGCTGCCAACTGGGTACTATTGACTTGCTGCTTGGAATCCAGGGAGTTATCACAGGGCCCTTGGATCAAACCATGAGTGACGTGACATAGGGATGGGGCCAGCTGTTAGAATTGTGAGATTCTAACATGGTTGAATGATGGCACCTGTTGCTGGCTTTGGACAGCTCAACGTTGTGTTGAATCTGAGGCTGCTGTTAGCATGCCCACACAGCCAGCAAGAGCAAGATTCCCAGCCTGTGTGCACTTAAAATAATTGTGTTGGAAGATGCAGATCAGCCTAGTGACCAGGCTCCAAAGCCTGGGGGGAGGTGTCTGTTGACCTAGTCTGGGAGACACACTCCTGGAGATTGTTTAGGTCAGGGGTCTCTAACCTTTTTAAGCACAAGATCACTTTTTGAATTGAAGTGCAATCCAGGATCCACCTCAAACCCAAACACCCTTGCCCCACCTCCTTCCCGCCCCTTCTCCCTCACTCCATCCTCTCTCCCCCATTCTCACTCACTTTTATCAGGCTGGGGGCAGGGGTTTGGGAGTGCAGGAGTGGTTCAGAACTGGGCCCGGGGTTTGGAATGTGGGCTCCAGCTGGGCACCATTTACCACAGGTGGCTTCTGGATGGTGGTGCAGGTGGTTAAAGCAGGCTCACGCCTACCCTGGCCTTGCACCACTGTCAAAAGCAGCCAGCAAACTCTCTCCATCCCTGCCTCCTCTGTGGAGATGGGGTACAGGCTAGAGGGAGGGGCATCCTGACATCAGCCCCCCCCCTCCTTCTTCTTCCTGTTCCCTGCACAGCAAGCAGGAAGCTCCCAGGGGTGAGGGGCACCTCCAAGGCAGGAGCAGCACGGCAGCGCCGAGAGGGGCAGATGAAGTGCCAGTGTCTCCAGGCCAAACTTCTCAGAATCACCTGTCAAAGGTTTCAAAAGCTACCAGTAGATCCCAATCTACTGGTTGGTGACGCTGGTTTAGGTGTACCCCATGGGGCTGAGTCACCCCACTCAGTTGATCGGATTGGATAGAATTTCCTGGGTGGTGTTCCGCTGTCAGATGTTCCAGTGTCACCCATGGTGCAGTTACTGCTTCTTTTTGCCAGTGTCTCTCCAGCTTGATCTTGCTCAGTCTCCTGCCCTCGTCTTTGTTAAGGACATTACAAGCCGAAGACTATGACCTCATTGCATCCCAAGATGAAGAGGAAGAGACCTGGCCAGTAGAAAAGCTCTTATTTCAGTGGGAATCTTCCCAGAAATTAGAAGAACAGGAAACGACCTCTAAGTGTTTAACTGTTTATAATGTTCGTCGTGAGTCCAGAGAGTCTCTTTGAACTGCCCCGAGCAGAGATTCTCTCTATGAACCCTGTGGAAGTGCAGATGTGGGCATCAGGATGTGTACTGGGGCACTAGAGCCCTCTTAGCGAGACCCCAGATTGCTTCTTGAAGAGGAAGAGGATGCAGAAACACATGAGGTTACATGACAGGCAGCCATCCTGCGTGGGCAGCAGGCTGGACAAAATGCCAAACAACTAGGACTTTTCTATCTGTAATAAGGATCGTCCTGAGACTGGACACAGATGATGAGGGTGATGTCCTTATCGTTAAGAGACTGATCATACGTTATTAGATCCTGCTGCGACAGGCACCATATAAAGGCCCTAGAGTGATAGAGCTATGTGCCCTTGTAACTTTAAAATATAGATGCTTTTAGATTATATTATTAATATCGATTGTTTATTGACCATGATCAACTTAATAGTCAAGGGAAGAGACAGACACCAAACCACGGAGTTTACAGTCTAAGCCCCCTTAACACTCCCAAGCTGAATTCTTTAGCATGGACCTCTGTGCTTACTGGGAGCCCCAGTAGGGCCGGGACTCTCGTGAGTAGATTTGAATGTGAGATTGGGGCCTAATGTAAACTAACATAATTGCCCAGATGCACAGCAGGCGGGTGACCTGATGGTGGCAGTATTGGAAAGCAGCAGGGAGCTCACTGGCGTTCAGTGGGTGATGATGGTTGAAAGATGTTGTGCAAGGAGCGGTTGGACTGGGCATCTGAAGATTGATGGGTACATAGCACCAGGGAAGAAGCTCCACGCGTGAAGAAGAGCATGAAAGGAAACTAAAAAAGGTGAATGTGACAGGAGGCGGCAAAGGGGCACTTTGGAGGCAGCCAGAGAGGCACCAGGAAAAAATTAAATGACTGGAGGTGCGGAGCCTAGAGCATAAGGACAAACAGACTTAAAGGCAAAAAGGGGTCTCCACCAGCATGGGTGACAGGTATGGAAGGCTAGGGGAGGCTAAGTCTCCCCTAACCCAGGCCGTGGGCTCATACAGGCTCCATCCCAAGGCCCTGCCCTCATTCCCCTTCTCCCTTAAAGCTGGTGGAGGCTCAGCTCCATCTGGCCACCTGAAGCTTGGGATAGCCGGTGGCCTGGGGATTAGGCAGGCACCTCAGGTCAGCTGGTGGCCCTGGGGATCAGAATGGGGGATGCACTGGCCTGAGGCATGGGGTTGGTGGGTCTGGGCTCCTCTGGGTGGCGTGAGGGCTCCTGGCATGGAGCGGGGGTTAGGTGAGGGGGGTGGGGCTAGCCTCCCTAAAGAGGAGGGCTTATTGGTCTGCCAGTGAATCGTTTCTGAGAGTGCAGGGCTGTGATTGGAAAATGGCTTTGGCAGAGTTCTTACCCTTACCTGCTTGTCCTTCCCCTTCAAGGCTCTGCACCTCCAGAGTTGAGTTTGATGGGGGGGCAGGGCAAGGTGAGAGAGTAGAGGTTATCACAGGGGATATGGGAGATGCCCAGCTGGGCAGAGTTAGAGTTTTAATGCTAAGGGTGCAGAAGAAGAGCTGGAGTATCTTGATAGGTCAGGAGAACTGACAGGAGCCAGTCACAGTCCGGGTGTGAACACAGAAAGAGGGGAGAAGGGTAAGATGATGCTGAGATTTTGGACCAGTGTGCCTGAGGCAGGAGTGAAAAGTTCTGGGGTGATGAAGAAGGAAGGGAAAGAATTTGAGGTGGAGGGAAAAGTTGAGGACAAGGAATTCAGTCTGGTTTATCACCCGTTTTCATCACTGTACTAGGTGTCTCCCAAAGACGTGTGGCTGGCTTCCACAACTTTCTCCTGAGGTAGGAAAGCGTTATCATCCCCTTTGACAGAGAGGGGAAACTGAGGCATGGAACAAATACATGACTTGGCCATGATCACACAGGCCGTGTGCAGCACAGCTAGAAATAGCATGCAGGGTTTCTGAATTTCAGTCCCGTGTTGTAGGTGCAACACAGGCTTCCTTCTGAGCGATGGTGCTGGGATGAGATATGAAAGTAGAGACTGAATGGGGTGGAGATGCTGGTTTCAGCTCTGCACAGAGGATTTATCTGACAGACCATACAGTGGCATCTTTGCAGTCTGTCATGTATCTACAAAGCCTGATAGTTCTCATGAAGGAACCTTAAGCACTTAGTGTGGTGTTGAACATTCCCTGTCCCAACAAATGGGCTTTAGAACAGAAACATTGTCCTTGGAAAACAATGATTCCGGCTGTGTGTGAGAGAGAGAGCAAAAAGCCCAGTTTGCAATCCATTACCAGTACCTCTGGTTACTCCAGAGAAGTGAGTTTTCTAATCGGGCAGCTCTGGAGTGAGCAATCCAAACACGCAGAGCCCCCCCAGTGCAGCATAAAAGGGGTGTTGTAGTGCTCTTGAAAGCTCTGGTCCACAATTGCAAAACAGAAGCCAAGCAGAAAGTACTTAAGCAAAAGCACTTTTGGGGAAAAACAAATGTCAAAAGGGCTCGCCATGCTTGGAGCTGCAGGGTGATAAGAAGAATGTGAAATTCAAGTAGGATAGTTAAACATTCTGGGGGGTAAGAGGCCAAGTTCTGGACTGGGTTTGCAGAAACTTTGTCCGTCTTTGACGTGCGCGCGTGTGGTTTTACACAGTGGTAAATGTTTATTCCAGTAACTTAAACCCTTTCTCCCTCCACACCCAAGTGAGGAAAGTGTTTTTCAAGAAAAAAAAGCAGCGAGGGAATCAGAATATCCATTTTCTGGTAAAGGCTTAGGGCCCTATCATAGTCACGGTCCATTTTGGTCAATTTCACAGCCAAAGGGTTTTTTAATTAGTCAGTTTAACATTTTCAGATCTGAAATTTCACAGTGTTACTGTGGGGATCCTGACCCAAATCAGGGTTGGAGAGGTCACAGCTAGAGGAGGCTCAGGAGGCAGCTGTTGCAGAGCTGCCTGCAACTGTGGGAGGTTTATGGAAGTGAGTCTGCTCTCTTCCCAGATTGAAGGGGAAGAGTAAGTCCTGTCCCTGACTCGCCTGGCCAGGACTAGTGGCAGGAGCACCCCAGCCACCTCCTTTCCAATAGCTAGGTTTTACAGGGAAGATCTGATTTCACAGTCTGTGACATGTTTGTTCTGGCCATGAATTTGGTCAGGCCCTAGAGATGCTCCTGTTTTGAATTTTGGTTTTGTTGTGCATTTGGGAGAGCATCATGGCCCTGAACGTTTGGATCCAAGGATTGATGGGGTGGAGGATTTGGGAGTAGGCAGCAGCATTGGCATGGCAGAGACCCAGGAGCACCAAAAGCACTTTGGCAGGCTACCTTTGATTAGTTTTGGGGTCCCTTTCGATGGACTGAGTCTAGGCCCCCATGTCATTTTAATTCAGCTGTGGAGATGATGCCCTATAGTTGGACTCACCTTTGCTAGGGCTGCTAGAATTAACCCAGATACCATAATTTGGATCTGGTTCCAGATAAAAATATTCCCAAATTCAAATTGGTCTCTATAGTTGTAGTTTGTCCCATAATACTGATAAAGAGGAAGTGTGAGGATCAAATAAGGATCCAAATGTTACCAAGTTTTTAGGGGGTGGGGCAGTACTTTGATTTGGCTTACCAGAGATGGTTGCCAGTCATAAAGGTTATAGCTGGATTTGAGCTTTCCCAAAGTTTGGAAGTGTTTAGATATGGCATTTTAGTTCTGCCTTATCCCTGTGTCATCAGATTCTGCATAAATGCCTGTTATTTGTGGGCAGTGTAAAGGAGCTGGGCAGCAAAGAGAGTGCTGCCTATTCCAATTACTCTGTTCCTCCTCCCACTCCCCCACAGCCATAGATAAAACAGCCATCTTGGATCACAGCGTGTTTTGTTTCAGGGACAGATCACAACAGGTTCTGAACCTTTTTACCTGTTCAACAACATTTCCATCTCTTTTAAAAATGGGTCTTCATTTTCTTGGAACCCTGCATGCTCTGGTTCCAACCAAGACTGGAAGCCCCCAAATGTCATGAGGGGAGAGGCTGTTCTTGGAAAAACTGTCCCGTCTCTTGAGAGAACCCAGTGAGATTCCCAAAATCTCATCCTACTCCTGGTGATGACAAAGGAGCAGGCCACATGATCTGCAAACCCAAGAGAGACGTAGGAGTTGGATAGGCATCCAGATATCTGGGTGTGTATTATCAATTTTGGTATAACCTACTGCCAAGGAGGCCCAGTCATGAATTAGGATCCCAATGTGCTAGGTACCTTACAAAAAAAAAAATGGTCCATGCCCCACAGAGTTTACTGTGTTAGTTATCTGAACCAAACAAACTCACCCCAAGTCCCTTGCAGTTTACCTTCACTGCACTGAGTGACTGCATAGCTGGGGGAAGGAGACAGAAAAATTTCAGAGCCATTACGTCTTACACTCAAAAAATCCTCCTAAATAAAGGTGAACATTCCTCTTCCTTCTCCTTCCCACTCACATGTGTGACCTGATTGGAGAGGATTCAGGAAGCTGTGCAGCTGATTGACATCTTGTCTGTGAGTTCAAAGAATTAAACTGAATTTGAAAGGGGGTGACATTGACGCGAAAAAGAGCACTTCCTGTGGGGTTCAGTATCACAGCCGGATCGGAAGCTCCTTGTTTGAAATATCAAGGCGATGCGACACTGGCATGTGTAGGTCCCACTGGTAAAGAATGTCTTTTAACTTGCTTGTGTCTGTTACAGTTAAGGTTTCCCTGCGTTGACAGCTAGCTATCATTTTCAGCTGCTTGGCTCTTTTGGCTTTAATCTTTTATCCTTGTCTCTCTCCCCCACATGCTCCTCCATCTCACATTCTCTACTGATCACAGGAGCTGGTGCTGATTTTGTCATGCTTGGAGGAATGTTTGCAGGCCACGATCAATGTGCTGGTGAGGTTCTAGAAAAAAATGGCAAGAAGGTGAAACTGTTCTACGGGATGAGCTCTGATATGGCCATGAAGAAGCACGCAGGAGGAGTGGCTGAATACAGGTACAAGTAATATGCACATTTCGCTATAGGCTTGAACCACCACCACCAAATCTGTTTCTGGATCTGAATGTTGCAACTGGCTCTTGTTACAACCTGGGCCTATTTCCTCTTCTGGATAAGCACCAGGCTGTGGGAAACACACACAACTTTTGGGCCCCTGTGCTTTCAAGATCCCTGGGTCCACTTAGTGACTGGGCAGCGTTCCTAATGCTGGGGTGTCTCAGGCACATGTACTGAAGTGCAGACTCCCTGTCTGACACTATCCTTGGGCAGTGAGACCTGGCAGTCCAGCTGTACGTCCCTCCCTCCCCTCCCCCCCCAAAAAAAAATCAGTGTCTCAGTCCTTTTGAGCCCCAAGTTGCTTACTCACATTGCCCCAGAATTCATCTGGCTCTGAGAACGCTGGTGCATTTAACTAGGGGAGTTTTAGATTCCGAGTCCCTCTTTCTCCCATTTGGCTTCAGTGTAGAGAGAGTTATTCATAGTCAATGGCCGAGCCAACAGAAAAACCATTATTCTAGTAGTGGATAGTCATTCAGTGTTGATGGCTCTTGGTGCCATATCTCCTCATACATTGTTTTTCCAAGAGGGGTCCTGACCAGAAAATGGATGCTCTAATCCACACAGGAAATCACAATAATCCACAAAGGTCACACTCAAGTAGGAAGGCTATACCCTGTAATGGATAAAATGGGGTTCACAAAACAGACATAACCACACTACAGCATACTTCCCAGCATTGTAGAAGCCAATCCACAACCCAGAATGCAAACACCTCCCAAACTGTGGTCCAGACCCAAATTTAGCAGCTTGGATCTGTCTTCAGTTCTGCTGCTTATTATTGTTAATTGTTTTTTAAGATTTAGAAAATGCCATTTAGCTATACATAGTACTTAGAGAAGGCAGATAAAACACACTGTTTGCCCTCAGGCATTTAAGTCTAGTGGTGTTGCCCTAAATTTCCCAAGTTAGTCAGTATCATGTACTAGGTTGCAACAAAATGCCTGCAATAATGGCGATCCAAAAAGTTAGCGGCAGGCAAAGTGCAGTGATGAGAGGAGACCTGAGCACAGACATGGTCATGGCACTTCTGCCTTTTGATCTGGCTGAAATCAGACCCACTGAGGAGATAGATCTCCTTGGGAGGTGCCCCACTCCCTGGTTCAATAATCTGGACCAAATACTGAACACAGCTTCATCTGCTCCACTGCCGAAGGAAACCTTTTGGGGAGGAGAATAAATACATCATTAGGCCAAAGGATTGCGGGGCGGGGGGGAGCTCGGAGGAGAGCCAAGACGAAGCCTGCACTGCAGTTTAGTCCCTAAACTAAAGGATTAATTCTGTGCAAATAAACATAAACAAATGGTGTAGCCATCAGTCAGTATTTGGCTGAAGGCAGGCTCCCCCTCGAGCTATCCCCCCCAGTTAGCAGTATGGGAAGGGTAAGGTGGCTGTAGGCTCCCCTGATTAAGCCTTTGCTAAGTGCCTTGGCTATGGGGCAGCACAGAGCTGTGCTTTCTCAGAAGGAGCCCTGGAAAAGAATTGCGGCTCCGCTCCTGGGCAGGAGTGAAGTTATTGGACGTTGCTGAGTGTAATCCAGTCCCCCCCTACTTGTACTCAGCCACTCCAGCGTGTTGGATGAGGGGAACTAGGCAGGCAGTCCCTCCTTGTAACCCCTGTGTTAGGAAGCCCTAACACAGCTAAGGAGCAGTGGGGAGTCTTTTTTTTCAGCTCAAATGTTTCTGTGTAGCTAAAACGCTGCACAAGAAATGGCCCTGTGTAGAACAAGCTGAACTGCTGCACGAAGCATTCTGCATGCCTGCATGAGTTGTAATTCACTCAATCCCGTCTCACCCCAGTCCCAAGAGGCTGTTAATTTTTTTTCCATGCTGCCGCTTGGCATCAAAGCATCTGGAACTAACCATCCAAATGGCTGGTGCCAGCAATTAGCTTATAATTTAAAAATGGCAGCTGCCAGTTACACACAGAGACTGGCAGCCTTTCCTCTGAGCTGCAATTGCAAACTGTACTTTTGCCCTCTTTTTTTTATGTTGGTGACTGGAGTGTGCATACGTCAGGGTAAATCTAAGCCATTGCATTGTTCGGCACAAACAGCCCAAACAAGCTCAGTGAGTCTGAGGCGGTTCTGTTCAGTTAGGGTGTGTCTAGACTACAGAATTTTTCCGAAAAAACTTCACCTGTGTCTAGACTGCAGCTGCGTTCTTTCGAAAGTAAATCGAAAGAACGCGGTAGTTTTTTCGATCGTGGTAAACCTTATTTTATGAGGAATAACATTTTTTTAAAGTACTTTTTCAAAAAAATGCGCTATTGAATGCAAACTCTGCTTTTTCGAAAGAGAGCATCTAGACTCTTTCAAAAAAGCGGCTCGCTTTTTCGAAAAATCTGCTTGTAGTGTAGATGCTCTTTTGAAAGAGGCTTGTTGTCTAGACGTAACCTCTGTGAGAAGCCGATGATGTTGGTGTAGGTGATGGGTTACGTTTGCGAATGTGAGCCACCACACTGATGCCGAGGGGTGGCAACTGAAGGGCCAAATTCCACCCCCCGGTTACAGCAGTGTGTGTGTGTGGAGGGGGGGCAATAACTGGGGGCAGGATTTAACACTAAGGTTCTGACAGTGCAGTAAATTGATGACGTCAGTGAAATTCAGTGTCCCCTGGGGCTAAACAGTACAGAAGGAAAGGGGCCTTATTTAGCCACTTAAACATACAATTTAGCTGCTTTCAGCCCCGTCAGAAATTCTGCACAAGCTGCCATTCTGTCAGATGCACACGCCTTCTTTTCCACTCACTGATTTACAAAGGCTTAGAGTCCACAGGGAATGTGTTGCACAAAACAGCTGAGGTCAAGGGAGAGGGCACAGCCTCTAAACTTTTCAATAGCCAGTGAGTGAGCGGCTGCTTCTCTTCCGTTGTAAGCGATAGGTCCTTTCACAGTTCTGTATTGGGAATTCCTGCTAGCAGCAAACCTTGGAATCCAGCCAGGCAGCCTAATGCTCTGCTCCATTGGCACAGGCTGTTAGCAGTATAGAGTACAGATACCATGCCTCAAACACATGGGTATAGAGAGGTGGCCCAAGGCCCCAGAAAACTATAGTTAGTTGTCTAGGCTGACTGCTTTGGTTGTTTTTTTTGGCCTGCCAGAGATACTGTAGATTCAAAATACTGTTTCAGAAAATAGGATTCTTGTTTATACAGCACTGAAGAAGGGCTTGGTGCTGTTGAGGCAAATCAAAGAAATGGGGTCAGATTTTGCCTTCATTTACATAAGTGTAAAGCTAAACTCACTCCACTGAGGTATCACAGAGCCTAGCCCATGGCCAGATCTGGCCTGGTGTGCTGTCTCTAGGGAGTATCCAGACTAACCCAAGCATTTTTAATGATGGGTGCCTAAAGGCAGGGGCTTGCTTAGGGTTTTCAAAGACACCAGAGGGAACTGCTACCCCAAATCTATTGAAATGCAGCCGGCAGTGGGTGCCTTGGACACTTTCAAAAATCCCAACTGTCAGTCTGTCTTGCGGCATCAACAGAAGTGGTTTGATTTTCTGAAGCACTGAGCCTCGCAGCTTCTATTCAAGTTCCTGGGAGTCCTCAGCATCTGTGAAAATCAGGCCACATATTGAGATGCCTGAGTGTGGCTTTATGCTCTCAAAATTGAAAATTCTACCTTGAGAACCCTGTCACAGTTTAGAGTAACTACACCTGCACGTCCACCTCATGGTACACCAAGGGTAACAGCGCTAGGCTCCTGGTTCCTTAGCTATCACCTCTCCTGCAGGGAGACCCACATCTCCCTCCTGATGGGGGTATTTCTTGCTTGGGCCAGAGGTTCTGCATTTGCTTGGGCGGAAAGAGGGTCCTGAGTCATTTTAAACACGAGTTTTGGTTAAATAGCCTTTCTTCCTCAGGCCTACACTTAAAATATGCTGCGGCAGGGCGTTAAAATGAAAGAGTGGTCTTGGTACCAGCACTGGGAGAGAGCTCTCTCAGTGCTCTATGGAGACCACCTACATGAGAAGTGTAGCTCCCAGCATTTTGAGCCTGTTTACACTGGTGCTTTATTGTACTGTACCTTGCTGTGCTCTGGGTGTGTGTGGTTTTTTCCCCCCTAACATCCCCAAGCCAGAAAGTTGCAGAAAAGTAAAGTGGCCGTTTAGACATGTCCTTAGCTGTCCCTGGAAAATCCATTTTGACCACATATATGCTAACTTTCTTCTAGCTAGTGGTAGCTCTTTGGAGGTGTTACATCCTGAGTGTATTTGAATTAATGATCTTAGACCTCCCTTTTTTGAGAGACACCCAATCCCAAGCCCTAACAAATAGTAAAATATTGTCCAGAACACACAGGGTTGCACTCTCTGGCTGTAACTGAGCATGCTATATAAACAACTGCTGCTTGATCATTCTTTGAACAAGTTATCTACGAAGTGTCTTTATGCTTTTGGACACAAATGAAGCTTTCCAACCACTTTACAGCACAAGATCCAATTTCCAAGGTCACAGGATAATCCACATTCTTAGCCCCTCTGCCTTGCTCCCAAAGAAGATGTTTCCTCGCATTGCAGTCATCTTACTCCAAGGAACACAAAGATCAGCTGACATGTGGGGGCATCTCATTACAGCAGGGCAGGAGCAGCCCAAGGCTGGCTGTAGCAGCTGGCGCCCCAGGCGGAAGGCATGATCGGCCCCCCCGCCTGCACGGCCGTCAATGGCCGTGACGTCATCATCGGGCCCCCGGGCCGGCGGCGCCCTAAGCGACCGCCTAGGCTCATGGAGCCGCCCCTGCAGCAGGAACTGCAAAGGGTGGGATAGTGAGGCAGGAGGGATAGATGAGAAAATCACAAGGCCAGATTCTTCCCTAACCTAAGCCCAAAAACTTCAAAATCTTTTTCCTCCTGAAGGGGGAAAACCTGCTTTGAAAGACAGAGCAGGACATTTGCCAGGAATGGAAGTAATTTACAGCACATAAAGTATTTCTGCAAACTGCCCTGTTGGAATAGCTTGGATTCTGCTTTCATCCAAGTAAGCCCCCTGTGGTGTAAATTAGAATTGCACAATTGATCGGGTACATTGTAGTCTCTCCTGGCAGAGATGCCTTTATCTGTTCTGTAATATACCATGCATACTTCTGGTGCGACGTAGGCATGGGACACACCCTCAGCTGATGTCTATGGGGGTAGCTATGTTCAGTCCTTAGTTTGTAATGAAAGAGGTGCTGGGCCTTCAGCCATTTCTTTACTTTCATGGTGATGTAGCAAGCCCAGAGGTGCTGGGGTGCTGACCTGCCAAACATAGAAGTGCCAGGCGCAAATTAAGCACGTGGTCTGGTACATCACTTAAGCTACACCAGTTTATACCAGTGGAGGATTAGGCCCAGTTTTTTTAAACATTGCCTTGGCCTGTCTTCTGAGGATAAGGCTCAATCTTACAGTCCTGCGGCAAAGTTCCCAGGCTATGTCTACACTATAGCCTCTTGTGCAAAAACATATGCAAATGAGGCGAAGTGTGGAATATCGCCATGCCTCATTTGCATAGTTAATGAGGCTCTGTTTTTGCACAGAAACCCCCTCTTGCAAAAGAGCCATTCTTCTGCATTTTTTTCAGGAAGAACGGCTGTTACGCAAGAGGGGGGTTTTGTGCAAAAAGGAGCCGTGTAGTGGCTCCTTTTTGCGCAAAAGCCTCTTGTGCAAAAACAGAGCCTAGTTAATTATGCAAATGAGGCACAGCCATAGTCCATGCTTCGCCTCATTTGCATATTTTTTGCACAAAACAGGCGCAGTCTAGACCTAGCCCCATTTATGTAAACAGAATTTCTGCATCAATAGTGACAGGAGGATCAAGCCTATAGTGCGCTCAGGCATTGTTTGGGCATTTGCCAGAAGCATTCACTTCCTTTTCACGGCTTTGGTGGAGGGCACTGCAGAACCTTTCACCACTAGGCAGGAACGGGCAGCAATCAGTAAGAGCACAAAGTTCTTTAAAATGATAACGTGCTGAGTGTTGACACATTCATTCTACGCTACTCCCACTAATTCCTCTACTTCCTGTGTGCAGGGCTTCGGAGGGCAGAACTGTGGAAGTGCCTTACAGAGGGGATGTGGAAACCACCATCCTCGATATCCTCGGGGGGCTGCGATCCACCTGCACCTATGTGGGGGCCGCCAAGCTCAAAGAGCTGAGCAGGAGAGCAACGTTTATCCGGGTCACCCAGCAGCACAGCCAGGTGTTTTCTTAACCAAAGACTTGGACCTGCAAAACGTGTCTGCTGCCTCTCCGCACTTCCTCTGTGTTTTGTTTTTGAGCTTCATGGGGCCAAACCCCTCAGGCTGTGGAAGCAGGTGGGTCAGTTGTTGCTGGCGACAGGGTTAAGCAGAAGGAAATGCCATCAAACTTGGTGCCATGTAGAATTCTTTTGGTTCAAGATACAATAGCCTCACCTTTTAAAGTCACATTTGTTTTAAATCTATTTGTTCACCTTTAATTTTTTCCTCTGACCAAGAAACCTTCATTTTCAGTGAATTAGCCTCCTCAGACATCTGTCACTGTTACCAAGTTTTAAAACCTTCCCACAACCTCTGGCTAGCATTGCTCCAGCACTGTCAGCTCTAGGAACTGGAGGCTGAGAGGGAAAAAGGTTTAGTAAGTTGATCTGTATAACCAAAGATCAAAGCCATACTTTTTGACCTTTCAAATGGCAGAAGTTTAGAGCTATACTGTCAGGATGCTGGCCCACAGACTAAACAGGAGCAATGGCAGAATGACCCAAGGTTGTTGCTGCGCTTTTACTGTGATGTTAAAAATGCTGGAGCTATATCAAGGGCATTTCATATGCCTTTTAAGGCCTTTTTTATTTAAATCCATGTATTAATGGACTTACCTTTCTATAGATGTTGGCTTTATAATGCAGCGAGTGCTTCCTCCTCCTACCCAGAACATTTAACAGTGTAATGACTGTTGGTGGGTGCAATCCTCAGATTTTCAGGGGTCCTGTTTTTAACATAATCTCTGAATATGAAGCTGTAGACACCCAGCAACACTCAACGTGGGACAGCCTGATTGTGCATAGATTTGCACTTTGCATAATTATTTCAGCCGACACAGAGCGACTACAAATGAGAGATTTTAAAAATGTAACCATGTAACTGCTAAAAATCCTAGTAGTTACACATGCTGTGGCAGGTTCTATGGTATAAAGTTTACATATAAGCTTTATGCTGCAGAACCTGCAGTGCAGCCTGCTCCCCAGGAGTGGGGCTGGCAGCTGGGGGCCTGAAGTGAAGCCAGCTTCCTGGGAGCGGGGCCAGCAGCTCCTGCCAGCCCTGCTCCCATGAAGCCAGCATGTAAACGTAACAAATTGATAAGCTGATGCTTATTGGTCAACTGTTTAAACAGTTACACTTTTACATCCCTATTACAAATACATGCTCACTTTGCCTAGGTGTAGAAATGATTACACATGGAGCTAGGTGTGGTCAGTCAGGCCAAAGGGGTCAAATCCATCCCTTTGTTACTCTGGCGCAACTTTTTAAAGTCACAGGTATAGCTGAGAGCAAAATGCAGCCTGTAATAGAGACCAGCTGAAGACTTGCTGCAAGAAGCCAGTTGTCTGATCTTGAGTTAAAGAAGTTGCTATGAAGGCAATAATGAATATTTTAGACTCTGGGCAACACTTTAATAAACTAATGACAGACTAATGAATAGATAGATAAATCACAGTGATATTTCTTTGGAAGTGCATGTTAAAGTGCCAGGAATACCATAGTAATTAATTACGATAAATGTTATTAGTGTGTATACCAATGAATTAATGACTTCCCCCTTACTTTAATGTGTGTTACTGAGCTATCTGTACAGATCTTCAGAGTCTTTTCACCCCTTCATTGGAAAGATATAGACTTTGGCATGCAAAACTGTGACCTCTGAGAAGAGGGATGGGCAGGAAAGCAAATGGAATTATTCTAGTATTCTTTGTTGTTTAGCAAAGCTAAAGGAGGATCAATCCAATGGAACATGTTAAGTAAGAAATTTAGTCCTCAAATCAGTCACCGATGGTTAGGATTATGCATAATGGGAAAAGCATAGGTGATCCTTCATCTGAATGGCAGAAGACAGAGGGTTTACAATAAAATGTTAAATGTTCTCCATTGAACATTGTGGACCTGATTCCCCATTACAATAAGACTCTAGTCTGGTATTCTGGTATTATCCCGGCTTTAAAGAGGGCATAGGTTACATTTACATTGCCAGAGTGGTGTGAGGACACCTAAGTGTAAAAGAGAACCAGGCTCCTAGGCCCTGCTAATTAACTTTTCTTCTGAAGCTGGAATTTATGTCATGAACTCTAAAAAGGCAGCCAAATGGTTTACTGAAAATAAGTTTTAAAAATATTCTTGTCCAAAGTCTGCTGTCAGTTAAGCTGATGCAAACCCAGAGTAACTCCGCTAAAATCTATGAGGTTACTTAGACTGTACATGGGTATAGCTAAGTGTAGAATGGCTTCTTTCTCCTGCACCTGCCACATACCCCTAAGAATAGTGTATTTGTATACAGGTATATCAAAACTACTTCAAGGAATGAGGTTATACTAAATTTACACTCATACCACTGGTGCATTTCCATACTTGTGCCTTCATACTGCAAAAGTGTGGCTGTCCCGTAGATGCTTCCAGGTTGAAGGGTGCTATTGGTTTTATAGGTTGTTTAGGATATGTTTACAAATGAAATGAAATAATGTATTACATTTTTAAAAAATCTATGCACATTTAAAAAACAGTTCTTTGACACTTTGGAATTCCTTTTCCACAGTGAAAACTCTTTGATTTTCCATTGCCATGGCCGTTATGGAGTCAGTTACTCCTGTGCAAACAGTATGTAAAATTCAGCCATGTGGACTTGGTGACATTGTATATCCACTTTGCACAGGTGTGCCAGACTACATAAGGGTCATCACACCAGTAAACAATGAGGTGCTATAGGGTACATACCCACTGCAGCTGGAAGGTGCGATGTCCAGCATGGTTAAACACTTATACTAGCTCAGCTTGAAACTGTGAGCTAAAGATACCTGTGTGGCTATAGCCACCCAAGCTTAGAACCAGGGATTTGGGTGGGCTTGGAGTCTGGGGGCTAGTCCATGCTGCCACATCCACTCGGCTATGTGTAGTGTACTAGCTCAGCCAGGCTATGTCTACACTGGCAGGTTCTTGTGCATGAACACGTCCACACTGCCCGCCTGCTCTTGCGCAGGAAGTTTTACAGTAAAGCGTGGTAAGAGAGGGCTTGTTGCGCAAGAGCTATGCTCTTTTCTAACAAGTGTAAAAAAAGAATAGTGTAAGTGTAACAAGAATTCTTGTGCAAGAGGTCAGTGTGGTTCTGCAGCAGGGGTTTCTTGCGCAAGAGAGCGTCCACACTGCCATGGATGCTCTTGTGCAAAAGCACATGGCAGTGTGGACGTGTTCTTGTGCAAGAGTTCTTGCACAAGTGCCAGTATAGACATAGCCCCAGTGTTCCCGCTAAGCTGCAGGGCAACACAGCTTCACAGGTGATTAATTAACCCTGCCCAGTCAGCTCCGTGCACGGAGCCCTGAGCCTTGTGCAGCTTAGTGGGAACACTGGCTCCCGCTGAGCTAGCACAAATCTTTCTGCCCGCAGTAGAACTCATGCCACCCAGCTGCAGAGCAGACATACCCATAGCTTTAAGAACCTGGTTATATGTGGTGCTGGGACAAAAGAAGCCATCACAGTGATATTGCATTATGTTTAATAGCTTGGTAACCAGCAGCTGTTTTGAAGGAAAGGGAAACAAGGCAAAGAAGGCAGCCAGCTGTGTAGAGCAGTTTAACTGGCTGAGGCCCACCCTATGTGGTTCAAGTGGGTGTTTCTTCAGAGGACCTCTTCAGTCAGATGGCTCCTTTCGCAATGCCCCTTGTACAGATACGGAGGTCTATAGCCCACACATTTGAAAGGGGAACAAAGAGATTGGCCTGAGGCTAACTCAGGTCCAAGTCTGGTGAGGTGACAAGTGCCCTCAAAGCCTATGGATCCAGCTCCTCCTCCATGCCAGTTAAGAGGCCAAACTCTTATTGAATTCACTGGACGTTGAGGGGATGCCACACCGGGCAGGATTAGGCCCCAAAGCTATTGACTTGAGCTACCTCACCTGATCATTTTTATAAGATTCTCTATTTTCTAGTGTCTTTCCCAGCAGCTTAGCCCTGTGCCGCACTTCATGGACTGCTACTGGGCCAGCCTCCAAAAGACCTTCCCTCTCCCATGACACAGGGTCAAAGTCTAACTTGCTTTCTGCACCCTTGCAACACCACTGACTTCAGTGCACAAGAGGAAAGTTAGAATTTGGCCCAGTGGCTCTATCAAGGTGTAGCTAACATGACATATTTTTTAAAAGCAATAAAGGAAGTAAGAAACAAATCTGATTAAACCACAGTCCCAAGGTATTGTGGGCTGACAGGGCTCTGTGGTCAGTGAATGTGCTGGGCTTGTGGGTGAGGATAGTCTGTGCTAAGAAGGGGTACACAGCGTGCTCATCCCACTCCCTCAGCATTCTTAGCGTGGTTCTGGAAAGCACCATATGACTAGCATGGTTCTGTGCCTCTCCCCTCCCGATGGGTGGATAAGCATCAGCTTTTACCTTTGCTGCTGTGAGGTGTTGTGTACAGTGGTAGCTCCAGCAGGGCTTGGGGAAGTTTGTTGAGGATGGGGAAAGTTGAGAACTTTTGCGTGTTTTCCAAGACGCAGTATGAAACCAGCATTGGTATTCTTTTTTTAATCCATGAGCGCTTGTGGTCTGAAACACCAGCCGGACCCAGTTCTCTCACAGACTAGTTTCCCTATCTAAATCCACTGACTTCAGTGGAGTCGCTCCTGATTTTCACCAGTCTAATTGTGAGCTGAATCAGGTGTCTCTTGCCAAAATCTGATGGCCAGTTAGGCCAAGTCCTGTGCTGTTGGAGTCAATGGGAATTTTGCTGCTGATTTCAGAGACGCTACAGATTTGGCTTTTCTTGATTGGCAGTGTGACTGCACCGCTAAAGCCCACCTGCAGGAAAACACTTGTTTTCCCAGTCTAGAAGCAACCTATTCTCATTCGGGGTTGGTTAAGAATTTTGAATAAACTCACGATACTGCTACCCTGTAGCATGACTATCTCTGCTGACGTACCCTAAATGCAGTCAGCCTTGCCGACTAGTAATGAGGTGTTTTTTTTCCTTGTCTGCCTTAAACTTTGTTCTTTTTTATTCATTCGGCCATTTTGGCCTGTCCTCTGGCTGTGACATCAGAGCATCAGTTATTACGCCATTGAGATGGATAACATTTCCAAACATACGTAATAAATAGCTCAAAGCTCCTATGCAAAAAATACTGTTTGTGATCATTTTCAAAACCATGAATTAAGTCTTTTGAAAAGAGTTTTAAACATTTGTGTACCTCTCCATGCACCACAGATGACAGGATTAGGAATAACTACCTTCTTTCCTCATTTGTAGCACAACTGTGCACAGAATGCATCTGCCATGACAAACTTGCTCATTTAAACTGATCATGTGGTGCAGCTTGACTGTTGTGTTATGAAATACATGGCTTCACTCAGGTGGACTGGCTAGGATTATATGCTGTATGTGGCAATGTGCAAACATCTATGTATAGTGCATCATGGATAAAAACAGCCTTCATAAAAACTTGTGGCTGAAGCTAAATCCGAAGAGGGGGAAATTAAATGGACAAATTATTCTTTCACAGGAAACCTGTCTCATTCTTTCTTAACACATAAAGACAGACACACATTTGCAATTGGCACTGTTATTTTATTAGTACGAGTATACTGAAACAATAAACTTGTACTGGTATACAGACAGTTTCTTTAAAACAATTTTGTTCAAATTTTGAATCAAACATTGTTTTATTATAATAATGAAATAATTTCTACCTAGAAAACCTGCAAGCACCATCAAAGAAAGGGACCATAAAATTCAATAAACAGACGCGAGTGTATCCTACAAATAGACACACCACCATTAGAAAATAGAATATGAATTCTTCCATTTTTTTAATATTTGTTTTAAAAAAGCTAGTGCAAGTACAATATTTTACACTGGAATTACAGAGAGTATGCACGCATATGGAAAAAAGTTCTCCTGTCACAATAAAAGCTCTTAACTATGTCTGTATGCACTTAAAATTTTCTCCTCTTTTCATTAAGGTGCAAAACATTATTCCCTCCCTATTTCTCCTTTGTACTGGCCATGTCAGCTAGATTTCTCCTCGATACAAAGCTGCATTTTCCCTTTTTCTGGGCCGACATTAGGCACAACACTGGAAGTGTGATTTGCAACAACCCTCTTCATAAATACCAATCAATGCACTCCTTAGAGATGTACTGTAGAATCACTAAACTTACCCACATGAGGACTTTCCTCAAAGACCATGGCTAGTTGGCCAATCCAAGCCTGCTGGCTGTGGAAAACTGTGACACTGCTACTACGAAATTATTTTCAAGAGCTAATTTGAGTGGAAAAGGTAAGAAATTCCCCTTTTTAAGCACTGCCAAGAGAACAGTGTTCACAAAGTTAATATTTAAGAAAGCCAAAGACAGAAATACATACATTAGTGAATGCTAGCGGTCTGCAAAAAGTTATACCTGCTGCCTTAATAAGATTAGTAACTTTGCTAAGTAGCCAAAGGGCCAGACAGAAGACAATAATTTAACCACTTGCATCCAGTTACAGCGATCCAACAATTACCGACTACAACTGGAAAGAGCAAGAGTATGTATGTGGCTCTCTCACTAGAGCCAGAATCTTCAGACTCTTTATTTTTAAAGCAAACATGAGGGGCCAGATCTAGCTGGCTGCTGCTTTTTCATAAAACCCAGTTGGACAGCTTTAACAGGTTCAGAATGAGTGAGGATTAATGCAAACAACACTTCCAATGCATGCCTGCAGCAGGGTCAAGGGAAAGGGCACAGGAGCTTTGACCACTAAGAATAGAAACAAACAAATGAACAACAAAAAAAGCCAACCTTGGATGAAGCCTCCAATTAATTCTCAGTGGAAGACTTGAGTCCTATAAGATAATGATGAGTAAAACTATAGAAATCTTAGACTGTTACTGCATAACTATTTATTGGCTGAATGTACTTCATCCTAATACATTTGGGGCCATTCTTTTGGGTGTCCAGGGGTCATTCTAACTTGGTAATTATTTTCCCCCATGTGACCATTAGGTATCAGAACTGAAGCTTGTGTTACAGGATGTCAGGGGAGGGAGAGAAGGGTTCTGAAAGTTAACTGTTTATCCCCGCTGTGTGTAGGCTTCCAGCTGTCCAACTGACCTTTGTCCAAGGAAAGGGCCCTTTCCTCGGAAATTGCTACAGGATTCTTTTATTTTGGCTTCTGAATGACACGGATCTCTAAATCAAATGAGAAAGAACCAGTCCAAGACCAGAGCACCTCTGGAAAAGCTGAAATTCACGTCTTTACCCCCTGTTTAAATGAGGTGGGAAGGTGTGTGTACACAAAAGGCCATGTCTCGTTTGATATTCCTCTTTTATTTACTGGTAAGCTAGGATCCCTTGTTATAAACACTTCTTGTTCAAGTTATAGTCTTTGGGTTGATCCGAACAGGAAGTGCTGAAAATGTAGTATATCGTCTCAGAGGGAGTAAAGAAGTTACAATGGTTTCAGAATCTAAACTACAAAAGATGCTTTAAGATATATTTTCGGCATAGGAACAAACAGTGTGAAGCGTTCCCCCCCTTCCCCAGCATTGGGATTTATGTGATATGAACAGAAATTTGAACATAATTGTTCTTTAAGAGCCTTGTAAATAATAATTCTTCCTGTCCAGAGCCAATACAAATCAGATCATCTAAACGTGACAGTTTCTATATACAAAAAACATGTAACTTTCAACCTTTCTCTGCTTTTGTACTTTAAAAAAATTTTTTTTACAAACAAGGTATGAAACACACTGTTTCAACAGATCCATCTCTTTTTCAAACACTGAATGAATCATTCCAACATTCATTTTTCTTTTGTGCAATTTTTTAAAACATTACCTGTACTCCTCAATGTGAGTGCTTCAAAAAGTTTTTTTGTAAGCATCTCAAATTAGGTTTACATCAAAAAATATTTCCACAAGGTATAGTGCTACAAGAAAAGATCCTATCAGTAAGGTAACACATCTGAAGCGAGGTCGTCTATGTAAAAGAAATTAACTCTGGAGTAGAGGTGTGCAACTTGTTTGGAATTTCCTTAACAACAGAAAATACAACACTGTCCTTGGAAAGGCTAGGAAATCAACTAGACATAAGTCATTTGCTTTTATATTAATATATATATATGTATATAAATAAGTGTGTGTGCATGCACACACATGTATATACACCCTCCCCCCCTCTATGTGTGGACTCTTATTTTTTTTATTTCAGGGTTTTGGGGATTTAGAAAAAAACGCCAAGAAAAGAAATACACTGACCACAATGCTAAATTTCCTTTGCTTTTCACATCAACACTGGGTAGTTCCACAGACTGGACTCTGCTGTTATGTGTTACTCTCTGCAGTCATGCGAAAAGAAGAAGATTATTTAAAAGAGTGCAGGTTGAACTTTGTCATTTCTGAGTATATTTCATAATAGAAGAGCCAACAGCAGGACAGATTCTTATCTCAGTTACACCCAAGCAAATCTGCATTAACGCCACTGATCACTCCAAATGCACAGCTGTTGTAACTAAGATCAGAATCTGGCTCCAGATGATCCAGCCACTACTTTCGGTAAACACTTGTACAGAACATGTAATTAATATTAAGCTAATGTATAGTCCCTCTGCCTTCAATAGGCCTAATCAGATGCTTAAAGTTAAGCCTGTGCATAAGGGTTTGCAAAACTGTGGCCTAGTGCCAATGGCATTAAGAACCCTAGTGAATGCTAGTGAAATAACACTATTAGTGTTTTAAACATAGTTAAGATTTCTTCTCCCTGAAGCATTTTTTCCATTTTTAATAGTCACCTGTTTAACAGGATTTCATCATTTCCTTTTTTAATATTGACAATATATTTAGGTAAAATCAGTCCCTGTACAATGAATAAGTTTCATGGTAACCAACAGCTATGGTTCACTTTGAATCTGCTGCTTTGTATTGCAATCTATGTGATATCTACAAAGTTAATCCATGAGATGCAGGAAATCCAAACTTGTCCTTGAAATTGTACATCCCTACTCCAGAGCAGTAAAAGTGCTGCTTCTGGTCACATCAGTGTACCACACGTACGCCAGCCCCATCCCTGAGTAAGAGGTGTGAAAGGTTTCTAAATGTTCCTTGCTTTAGGGAAACAAGAACAGTGATGTCACTTCCTGGTGCTGAACAAATAACAGAACAATGGTTTAACGAAGTGACGACAGGGTTAAAAAGCAGAATTTCCCCACCCCACCCAAACATATATTAAAAAAAACAAACAAAAAACCCCCAAAGCAACCATGTACAAAATCATTAAATAGTTCAAACAAAAATCCAATTAGGGTTTCATCTAAAGGACATGAGGTAAGTGACATCAAACTCCAAATTCCCCATGATGTGGCCCAGACAAACTGAAACGATGCCTAAGTTAAACACTATAAGGAACAGTCATTAGATAGAGAGAGATTGGTTTTTTAGAAATCCCTATAAAGAGGTTCTTGTTTATTTTCTTCTTTTGCCCTGACTAAATTTCTTAGTGATTGTATGCATTTCATTGTAAACTAAACAGGTCTGGTACATTAAAAAAAAAGACTTGTCAGTTAATATTGCAAAGTGGACACTGTACAGAGGCACATGACTAATCCTTTTACACCAAACTCAGCTAAATATTTCTATGCCTGTGATTGTTATTTTCATCGTGAACCTCAAGCCCAATTTTGGTCTATATTTAAAAATTAATTGAGCTAGTGATGTTGCTCAGGGCCATGAAAAATTCCTGAATGCTAGTTAGGTCGATCTAACCCCCAGTGTAGATGTGGCTAGAATTCTTCCACTGATTTGGCCACCACATGCCAGAAAGTGGATTCACTACACTAACAGAAACCCCCTTTCCATCCCTGTAGGATGTGTGTACACTATGGTGTGGCACAGCTTGCTAATCTGTAGCTATGCTGAGGCAGTGCAGACAATACCTTTACTCCTTTGAGTGATCAATGGGGCAACTCGCCACACTGGATTAAGGATTTACTCATGTGAATAAGGGCTGTGGGCCTGTCAGTTCACTGCAACTGCAGCCAAACTCCAGATGTCAGCAGGCAAACCAGATTCAGCCAACTGAAAGTAGACACCACTTTCTGTCCATTTAGGGGTGAAATCCACTCCTCTACAGAGAGGCAGTACCAAGTTACTGCACCAGTTTGGGATATTAGTGGTGTATAGGCTTTGTGCTGGCTTTTTGCACAGGGGTGAATTTCCCCCACATTGCACATCAAACAGATGGTAACATTCATATACATGTGCAAATATAATATACATATGTCACATACTTTACATATATATATAAAGTAACAGTTACAGGCATAGATTGAAGAGAAAAATGACACTGATGATGCTGTAGAAGGCTGCTTTCGCTCATGTACGAGACAATGTTATTTACTCATGACTGAACTGTTTGCAATTTACAGGTCCCTCACATTCACAAAATTCTTACCCTCTCTCCCCCTTAAAAATCTCGGTGTGGGTCACCATCCACTAAGCCTTTTTCTGGATCTTCCTCTTTATATTGTAGAGGCCAGGGACGTACATTTGAAAGAATAAGGACCATCCAGTGCCACCCAGCCATTTGTGCCCTACCTGCTAATGGCATACAAATTCTGCGTCTCCAATCAAGGGAGGTATAAGGCCCAAAACACTTTTTTTTGGAGGGGGGGGAGGGAGGAGGGGGATAGAGAAAACAGTGAAGGAAAACAAACAAGGTAAAAGTGGAAGAGGGGGTGAGATCTAGCTACCACCACGTGGGTGGGTCTAAGTTGGCACATAAAGTATTGCACATCCTAAAAAAGCAAAAGCACAAAAAAAGGGACAATTGCATGGATGGAACCAATTATTTCAGAATTCCTAAATCTGAAATACAAACACAGAACTAATACATTCCTATTGCTCCAAACTTTTTTTTATTTGTTTATTGTTAGTGTTAGTAGAATAGATCCAGTCAGTTTAAGAGTCCCTGCTTCTTTATTAGCCAAAAAAAGATGCATGTGTGGTTTTATTTCAGATTTTCTGAGTATATGTATTATGAATATAGTGGTAGTAACATGAACTAAAATCTAATTCTGCCCCACATCTTTCTATTCCTCTTACCATCAAAGGTTAAAACATAACAAAAACAAAACAAAACAAAACAACAATAAATTGCAAGTGCCCTGAGCGGAGTATATGGAAGATTAAGCAAGTTCTCTGAGCAGAATCGTTAAAAAAAAAAGTACAGCACTAGATAAGCAGTGTGTCTGTGAGAATGAACCTGCTCAGCTATTTGGTAGCCTGCTGAGAGGTTAATAAAACTGAAGGAAATTCAAGAAAAAGTTTCAAGCTATTTTAAAGTTATTTAAATGTTTTTGGTGCACCCCAGAAAATGGTATAAATTAGTTCTGGTGTGAGCTAAATTTCAAGTAACGAATAAAAGAACCAAAAAACTGGGGGGGTTTTCAGATTTTTTTTGTAAATAAAGGAGCTGGAAACACTATATTTTAGGAGAGAGGGAAAATTAGACTTTTAAGGAATTTGTTCATTTTTTATACCGTATCTCTAATTAAGAACTTCCCAAGACTACTTCTCCCTATTAGTACACCTTCTTCAAAAGTACTTGAAGGATGCAAACTCAATCACAAAAGTAATAGTAATATAAGGGGTTGATCATGGAAGGCCTGATCCAAAGCCCACTGAAACCAGTGGGACTGAGTGCAATGGGCTTCTGCTCAGACCTGTTGGCTACGTCTAGACTGGCCCCTAATTCCGGAAAAGTCATGCAAAGCAGGTAAGTCAGAATAGGGAAATCCGCGGGGGATTTAAATATCCCCCGCGGGATTTAAATAAACATGTCCGCCGCTTTTTTTCCGGCTTGGGGAAAAGCCAGAAAAAAGCGTCTAGACTGGCGCGATCCTCTGGAATAAAGCCCTTTTCCGGAGGATCTCTTATTCCTACTTGAATAAGAGATCCTCTGGAAAAGGGCTTTATTCCGGAGGATCGCGCCAGTCTAGACGCTTTTTTCCGGCTTTTCCCCAAGCCGGAAAAAAAGCGGCGGACATGTTTATTTAAATCCCGCGGGGGATATTTAAATCCCCCGCGGATTTCCCTATTCTGACTTACCTGCTTTGCATGACTTTTCCGGAATTAGGGGCCAGTCTAGACGTAGCCGAAGTGCTTATAACTTGCACCTCCCATTGACAGGAAACAAAGGTGCACAGCACCTCTGAGGATCCGGCCCTACCTTTATTTCAGATGACCAGGAACAAAAAAAGACTTCGCTGTCTGAAACCCCCGTTCCTGCTTGCTGTTTTGTACCAAATGCTGAAATCTAGATTGTATTTCAGCTGGAAAATGTCATTAAAACAGCAATAATAATAAAATGGTAACAGCTATTTTTTTATATATATAAAAACCTGCTTATGTCTAGAGATGTCTTTTCTGGAAAAGTCTCTCACTGTATCTGAAAGAAAAATTCTCCAAGATGTCCTGTTAGGACCTGGTTCTGTGCGACACATATGGCAGAAAGACCAAAACTGAACTTTAAAAGGAACATAACCTTATAAAATGGCCTAGAGCTTAGGCAGGTTAGTAAATAATTGCTACATTTGTTTATGCTCTCTCAGTCCCCCTCCCTTCCCCACAACATTATTAGGTAAAAACTGCAGGAATACCACACAAATGATAAACTCAAGATGTGCAAATTGCAAGATTCTTTAAAGTCCATCTTTTTCAAAAACACTGGACAATGATTTTTTTCCTCTTTCCTTTTTCCTCTCTCTCTTATTTTATTATCTGTCAGCTCTCACATATGCCTTTAACTCTTTCTCAAGCATTAAAGTTTTAAAAGTGCCTCCTATTAAGTAGTCCTTTGTGGACAATGACTGTCACATACTAGTTCAATAATTCACATTCATCCCTTTGAAACCACATTAAAACTTTCAACATCTTGCTTGTGAGAAAACTCTACATAGTCATATGTAGTTAACAGTGTTGAATAGATTCTTTTTTTTCTCAAACAGATTAAAGTGAGATACAGTACTTATTGAGTGTTAGACCAGGATGCTCGACAAGAAAGCGTGAACAGGATTTTAAGTGCTTAAAGACATTCTACGTTCATCTTCAACGTCCAATTCCTTGTGTCACACTGAATTTTGAAAAAAGTGGCACCAGTTGTCCATCGTCATGAACTAAAAACAGTACTAGCGTTAAAGACAAAGATTTGCAACCTAAATGCAAACAATTTTATGTCTGTGCTCTCAAAGGGGCAGTACGCGTCTACCTTGTGGAAGCAAATGTCAATGGCATAACCTGATCAGTTTGTCTAACACTGCTCAGAACCAGGAGTCACCCCTTAGCTAGGGATCCAAAGAACTTTAGGCTTCCTTCAGTCCTGCTTTGTCATTAAGAAAAACTAGCAGTGTAACAATGCAAGCGTAGAACCTTAATGAATATTACACTCTGGCAACGGAACTGCACAACAAGCTGAAAGAAATGTGTGTGTGGCAGTCACTTTATGAATAAAATTCAGTGCAGTTGGACCCCATGGGGGAAAATATATATACACTGTAGAGCCTTGACTAAGAGTTGGTTTGATTGCAAAATGTGTTAAAAGACTATCTGATCCTTTTTGAGAATGTCTGTGTCTTGGGTTCTTAAGAGTTCTCTTGGCATGAGAGAACCCCCTAATGACCCAGCCAGGGAGCCGCAATTCCTCCTTGGGATTGAAACACAACATAATGCATGCAGTGCTGTTTTACCTCCGCTATGGTTCCCTTCTCATCACCTCACACAAAAAAGAACAGCTGGAGTCTGTTCTACACTAGGTGACAGAAAACAGGAGCCATGACAACACATTCATTTCCACTAAGGGTGCATGAAGCATTTACTGCCCCTTCTGTAGCTCTCAATAAACCTAGTCACTGACAAAACACTTGTGGAAAAACATATGCACCTGTCTCCTGCATAATACCAGCTGCAACTATAACAACAAGGTTATAACATAAA
This sequence comes from Pelodiscus sinensis, assembly GCF_049634645.1. Classification (NCBI taxonomy): domain Eukaryota; kingdom Metazoa; phylum Chordata; order Testudines; family Trionychidae; genus Pelodiscus; species Pelodiscus sinensis. Next base: position 107,549,652 of record NC_134712.1, read on the forward strand.
CCTAAAATAAGATGATAACATGTAAATACTGGGTTATTTAGTCTACAGTACAGTAATCTGGATAAAAATGACAAGGGATAGCCTAATTTCCTTTCCCCAAACAGCCTTTACTTGCCTACATTAGATCGACCTTCAATGCAAATTTTAACCTCCTGAGGAATAAAAGAAGGCTTGGGAAGAGTCAAAGGTGGTTCCTCTTCTGATTTCTCTAGTTTCCGTGTTTCAGGGGCTGACCACCTCCTCTTCCTCGTCACCGTGGGCTTGCTGGGTTCTGATTTGGTGAGCAAAGGTGCTGCAGGCAATCCTATTTTGTCCAGAAACTTCAGTTCACCATTCTCAGATAACATCTGTGCACTTCCCTGATTAATACCATTTTCCTGCTCCACATACCTGTGTCTACTTCCAGCTAGACTGTCATTCTTTGAGTGCTTCAGCAAGATACTAGCTGAATCCATGGGCTGGCCCTTTTTAATAGAGCCATTCTTCAGATTCTTGATAGTAAGCGATATGCAGACATCCCCAACTGAGAGTTTGGAACATGGCAAATCAAAGAGCTGGCTGGTTCTCTCAGGGCAGCAGGACGACCAGCCTTGTCCAAACACAAAAAAAGGATATTCAACCAACACTTCAACGCTGACCTGTAGAAAGAGAAAAGAAGGAGAGAGAGGGAGAGAGAGAACATAAATATAAAAATATTGCTCCACTTCTGTATGTGCCTAGCACACACACAGTTATGGGTCACTACACTGGACAAAAAAAATGTACTGTTTGTCCTTATTAAAAGGGCATTAACAAGTCTTCTGAGACTGGCCAATCTACAGCACAAAACCAGAAAGGTATTAAAGAGGTACAAAACAGACAGACAAAAGCTAGACTCCATCTCTATCTGAAGATGCTTGAGAAGGAACTGAGGGCGATTCTCCCATGCAGCCCTATATCTGGGGCAGGAGGAGATAGGATGCATGTGCAGGCAGAACAGACATTGCTTCAAAAAAATCTTCACTCAAAAGTGCAGGGACACATGCCCACCTGAAGCAGATTCACCAACACGGGCACTACTCAAAGCACAACTCTGGTGTTTTCCTAAATGTCAACCAAGTGAATGTCTCTAGGAAGAGTAATGTGGCTGGGGCACAGGATGGAGAGAGAAGAGATGTTTTATTCCCAGCTCAGCTACTGACCTGTTAGTTAACCGTATACAGGCCAGTTAATCTCTTTGTGCCTCCATTTCTCCATTTGAATAATAAATATAATGATACTCACCCTCCTTGTACAATGGTTTAAGATTTACAGACTTCCAACCTAAGAAGCTTCTGTTCCCCACATCTGATGCAGAGAAAAAGAGCTGCCCTGTTAACTCCTCCTTCCTTCTCCTCTCACATGTAAACTCTTGCCAAATCCTGCTTCACCCGTTCCATTTTCTCCAACGATGCCCTTTGTTCTATGTCAATAATCCAACACCAACATATTGCTTGTTAATCTCCACTTCTCTGGCCTCCCCTTGCTAGCCTATTCAAAGTGCCACTACCAAGTTCATCTTCTCTTCCCACCTCTCTGCTCATGTCTCCTCTCCTCTCTTGAAATGCTCCATTGTTTTTCCATCTTCCACATGCAGCTCAAGCTTCTCCTTGATACCCCAGGAGAACCGACTGCAATACAGAAATACAATCCTCCCCCTCCCCAACAGTACATCCCTAGCTGTTACCTGGCGCTCCTTGCTGGAACCCATACAGGGAATCATCAAGGAGCTACCACCCATGCTCAATGGAGACCCCCCTTTTCCAGCCTTCAAACAACTTCACAGTCTCCCCAAGCTCATCATCAGAAGCAAGCTCCTCACAGATCAGGACAAACCAACTCAAAACAGCACCAGATCCTACCAGCGCAACAGATACAAAACCTGCAGGCATATCTCCAGTGCTACAATGATATAAGACATCCCACAAGACACCTTTTAAAATCCATGGGACCTACACATGCCTATCAGAATATGTGGTTGTGCCTCAGCATACTTAGGGTACTAAATGCCCCCACCTCAAATCTGTCGGTGAAACCAGACAATTGCTATGCTCAGGAAAACAATAAAAGGCAAAACCACCCTATCACCTGTGGGTGAACACTTTCCACAACGTGAACTCTTTATATCTGACCTCTCGGTTCTCATCCTCAAAGGAAACCTGCACAGCACTTTTAAAAGACAAGCCTGGGAGCTTAAATTCATTAACTTTGCTAGACACTAAAAATCATCACTGAACAGACGCACTGGATTTATGGCTTATTACAACAATCTACAACTAACAACCATCCTTCTTCATGTCCCCCCGCTCCCGCTGTTACTGGAAGGATGTTAATGGGCCAGTTCACCTTCAGTGGTCCCTTGAAATATGTGTTAGCTGCTTAATGATAAATGATTTGTTCCAGCTTGTATTTAGCTGTGACACTCTAAGTTTCCTAGACTCGTGTAAGCTCGCAAGCTTGTCTCTCACCGGCACAAGTTGGTCTAGTAAAAGACATTACCTCACCCACTGAAGTCTAGGATGACTCATATGTTTATATACTTTGCTAGGGCCAGTGTGCTCCATAGCTTATATGTTTGAGTCCTTGTAGAGCAGTAAAACTTCATTTTTTTTAAGTGGCATTCATGTCTACCACCTGACCTCGAGCAATGCAACTGCAAGAATGCTTGGACCCTATCAATTCCACTTCCAATCTTGTGCTGAAAAAGACTGCTTGAGAACGACACAAAGTACTCTTTGCTCTCTTGCTACTCACTGTGCTGTCTTTCCAGCCCAATGAACCAAGGAGCCTCATCATATTTTGCTTATATTTATGTTTGGCATACTCGAGGTTTACTCTGTAAATAGCTAGTATGCAAAACCAGACAACTGCAGATTATGACTCTGTTGATCATGGCTAAATGAACTTCTTAAAACATCCATAAATATATCTCGTATATATTTGAGAGGGTTTGTCTGTCTGTGCATCAGTCTGTTCAAGAACTCTTCTTAAGAACTAGGACCATCAAATTCGGTGTACACCTTCCTCTTACCCTAACTTAAAGCAAGGAAAGGGTTAGGTTGTACCAGAAAAATGAGATGTGCCTGGAATGGGATTGCTTCTCAGAAAACCAAACAGAAAAAAGACAGAATCACCAGGCATGTAAAAGGGAGTGACTGGGGACACCCCTCCTCCAGGACTGCCCCTGTCCCAAGCCTCCCATCCCCCAGGCACCCGCTAGTGAGGACGGGGGAGGCTTCACTCTCCCCTCACCTGATACCTATCAGCAGGGCTCGACAAATACACTCGCCCGCTCACCCGTGGTGAGTAGATTTTACTAGCTGGCGAGTGCAGGGGCGGACTGGCCTGGTGGGCCGTTGTGATGGGCTGGCCGAAGCCCGCACTACGGGCGGCGCGGCCCCATCTGATCCGCCGGCCAGTGGCGGAGCAGAGCGCTGCCGGGGAGAGGGAAGTGCGGCGATTCTCAGTGGCGGGCTGCCTGCGTGCAGCTCCGGCGCAAAGAGGCGGGGCGTGAGCCAGAGGGCGGGACGCTGGCAGACGCCAAGACGCTGGCATGATGTGGCATACTGATGTCACGGCCGGCAACCGCCGGATTCAAAAAGGCTCCGGCAACCCCACAAAGTGGAAGGCAGAAGCCAGGTAGGGGAGGGGCTTGGGCTTGGGCTGTGCAGAGCGGAGGGAAGGGAAGGGAAAGGGAAAAACATGGGGAAGGGGCTTATGCTGAGGGGAAGAGAGGGGAGGAGGTCAGGAGAAGAAGAAGAAGAAAGGGGAAGGCACCAAGGGGCAGGGGTGCAGGAGAGACAAATGCCAGGGGGCCAAGTGCAGACAATGAGGAAAAGGGCAGGAGGGGAGGTGTCAGTGTGAGGGGGGACAGGGTGATGCTGGGAAAGGAGAGGGGAAGGGCATTGGGGATTAGAGGGGGAGGGGAAGGTGCTGGGAGAAGGCTTGAAAGAAGGGGTGGACATGAGGAGGGCATGTGTGAGGGCACAGGGGCATGAGGGCAGAGGGTGGTGAGGGGGTGGGTATCAGGGAAAAAGAGGGCAAAGGGGACAGGGGCAGTGAGGGAAGGGGGAGGCACCAGAAGGGTGCAGGTGCCAGGGGATTCTGGGGGTGAAGCAGAAGGGCAGACACCTGCAGGGGAGGGACCAGCACCAGAGGAGAGAGGCAGGGCAGGTGTGTAGAGGGAGGTTTTAGGAGAGGGGATGAGGAGGGGTAGCTCACATGATCAGAGTGGGGCTACTGGAGGAGTGGGCACGGGGCAAGAAGGGCTGGTGGAGGGGGCCAGGTCTCAGGAAGGCGGGGGGCAGGTCTCAGGAAGGCTGAGGGCATGAGAAGGGCAGGAGTCAGGACAGCAGAGGCGGGTGAGGGGTTGGGGGGAAGCAGGCACCGGGGAGCTGATGGAGCAAGGGGAGGAGACATGGCAGCAGAGGGAAAAGGTAGAGGTTTATAAGATATTTATTAATAACTTATTAGTAATTACTGTTCTTATTCTTATTAGGAATTTATGCTATTAAAAAAACATTTTTGGGGGCAGGGGGTGGCGAGTCCCTTTTTTGTCTGGCGAGTAGAGTTTTCCATAACTTGTCAAGCCCTGCCTATCAGAACATTGCTAGCTGTTTGCCTTCATCAGGGAGCAAGGGGAAAGTGCAGTTTGCTGCATTCTTCACTCTGGCTTGGGCAGCCGGGGGGGAGGGGCAGACTAACTTGGTCCTGTCCCAGTCGAGGGGACATGCACTCCTCCCCTGGCTGTACCTGCTGGAGCTGCAGCTGTCACAGAAAGGCACTTCTCCTCTGGTCCCAAGCAGCTGCAGGGAGAGAGGGCTGGGTTAGTCCTCTCTCCCTGGGGCAGCCTTCATACTGAACCCCTCATCCCCATCCCCATCCCAGAGCAGTGATTTAAATGAAGGAAATTAAAACTGATTTGAATTACGGACCCAAGCAACAACAGGCAATTCTTCTAGTAGTATACACTTATGTGATTAGGCCACAGGTTAGCATTTTGGAAATTCTCTGGGCACAGTATCAGACTTTTATGAAGAATTAAATAAAGATGCAAAAATAGTGCTGGAACATTCAAAGCATGAATGAGCTGCTAGGTCCTACTGTAATATAAAAATAATAATATGGCACCTCAAAAATTATAAATAACAATAAAAAATCTTGTAGATGTAACCAATATCTATCCATGAATTAAGACCTGCATTCTGCAAGAGGTCAGACTTTATAATCATAATGGTCCCTTCTGGCCTTAAACTCTATGAATTACAGGTGGTATATATCAACCATTGCTACTTCATAATGTAGAAAGTATTCCAGAGCCAAGAATTTCTAGGTTTCACACAGTAAGTGGCCTGGTTTTTCAACAATCCTGAGCACCCAATAGCTTGTGATGACTTGAATGGAAGCTGCTGGCTGACTCTGAATCTACTGTCTATTAGATCTCTTTGGTTTCACTATCTCCTCTATATATTTTTTCTTCTTCTCTTCCATTTCTATTGGTCTTCTTTCATTTTCCCTCAAACATGCCTCATGTACCCTCTAAAGCATGGGTTCCTAAACTGGGGTGTGTGAAGAAATTCCGGGGGGGAGGCAAGGTGACCCAGCCTCCCCACCATTAAGTTTTGCTGCCCTGTTCAGTTCCTTTTTTTTTTGTTTGCTCAACAAGTTTTGCTGCTATTTGGGGGCTGAGAGTTTTTCAAAAATTCAAAAAGGGGGGCATTATCCCCAAAAGTTCGGGAACCACTGAAGGGTACACTGCTCACTGACTCCAATCTTCATCTGGAGGTAAGACATGGTTGCACCGCATCTCTACCTGCTTTCTATAGAGTTTAATATATAAGCACGTTCTTAACATGTAATTCATTAAAACAACTTTCCAAAACTGCAGGTGGTGAACTTAAATAACAAAGATGGCAGGATGCTAACCACTGAAGTATTTCTGTGGTTCAGCAATGATGTTTGAACAAACAGGATATAGTTGTTACAGCTGGTACACGTTTTAAAATGATGAACATTAGGAGCTGCCTCTGTTTTAGACAACTACCCTGAAAAAAAAACTGGTTAATAGGAATGGTGATTTTTCTAAGCAATGAAATTTCAGTCCCTCCCCAAAGTGGAGCCTGAGTGAACATGTCCTGTATTTTTTACTTACACATACGTTTTTTTAAAAAAGGTGACTCCATCTGAGTCACCCGACCTTGCTGTATTTTCTTAGGAGAGAAGCGAGACTGTTTTAAAATCTTATCTCCATGTTTCTAGCATTTCAACAATAAAGCAAGAAAATGAAACGCATGCCCCTCTCGAAGAACCTCTGGAGGGGATGCTTGAGATCCTGTATACCCCCATGTTGTAAGACCACTTGTGAAAACAGTCAAACCTTTTCAAGAGAGCCAAATATCTGTGAATGTTTCATCTAAACCATTTAATCGTTTCAATTCGCAGTCTGACTCATTATTTAGTGGAAGTAATTTCCGTTGTTCAGGAAACACACCCTGGCACTGGAAAGCCTGCGATACATGCTGTGAACGCCAATTTCTATGAAATGTCATCTGCATCGCTTAGACTGCAGTGGATTTTATACAGCCATGGAAGAACTTTAGGCTTGGGGCTCACTGCTCTGGCTGCTTTAATAAACAAAAAAGCAGAAACGGTAAAGGGTGATGTTGTTAATTTGTGGTCTGACTGTCTACTTTCTGGCCAAGTTTCTTCCTCTGTGGTGTATTAAAACTTGATTAAGCTACTCTGGCCACAGGGGTCCCAAAGATCAGTCCAGCTACAAACTTCTTCAGAACATGGAAAATAAAGGTACAAATGTGTTAAGATAATACTCGTCATACCATCATTCTCTGCAATATATTGCTGTACGAGCTAAGGATGTTAAGGACTAGTTGACTAGTCACTTCCCCCCAGCTGCCTCTATCAGATGGAGGCAGCAAAGGGGTGGAAGAAGAAGGGGCAGCACCACACAGAGCCCGTGATCAGTTCCATGTGGCGCTGCCGTGGTGGCGTTTCAAAGTGGCAGCGCTGTGTGGAGCCTGGGGTCAGCTGGGGCCTAGCTGATCCCGGGCTCCATGCAGCCTTTCTGCGGAACCCAGGGTCAGCTGGGAATTCCCCAGCTGACCCTGGCCTCCGTGCACTTTGAAATGCTGCACAGAGCCTGGGATCAGCTGGGGAGTCCCCAGCTGATCCAGGGTTCCGTGGAAATGCCATGCGAAGCCTAGGATCAGCTGACGAGTCCCCAGCTGACCCCAGCTCCTTGCGGCATTTCAAAGTGGCAGCACTGCGTGGAGCCCGGGGTCAGCGGGGGACTCTTGTACATTTCAAAGCTGGCACGCTGCGGGCAGCCCGGGGCCAGCGGGAAATCCCGCTGACTCCGGGCTCCATGCAGGCGCTTCCACTTAGAAATGCATAAGAGCCTACTGGGGTTCTTGTACATTTCAAAAGAAGAATGCGGAGGTGCCTATCGACTAGTCGAGTAGTTGATGGAAATTCTATCGACTAGTATATTAATCGATATTTAACATCCTTAGTATGAGCACCCATCTAGTGAAGGGCTGAGCATCCTCATCTTTTAAAGTCCATTGGGGTCCAGGAGCTTAGCATTTCCTAAGAGGGTGTAATTCAACTAGTTCCAGAGAGGCAGCACAAGGCCTTCTGCTGTGCAGAAGCAAATGGTGCTGCCTCACTCTCTTAGTCCTGAGGAAGTGTGTCAGTGCAGAGCTGGTGTGGAGAACAGTCCATGGGAGCGAGCTGAGGAAGCTGATCTAGCTGGGTTAGCCTTCTGCAGTCACTCATCCCCTGGCCCTGAGGAGGAGGCAGGAAATTGAAAGCGGCAGCCTGTGGGAAGAGCGTGGCAGTCCTACTCTGAGGGAACTGTGCTGCCATGGGAGAAGAGGTTCCCATTTGCACTGTGAAAGCACCAAGTCTGCACCTGCACCTGCGCGCACGCGCGCACACACACACACACACACACACACACACACACACAGAGCTCTGCCCTTGTGGGAGTCCCATGAGGGGCACAGACCGGAGACATCAATGTTTCTGGAACATTAACTTCCCAGCTTCATCCACTCACCCCCCCGCACCTCACCCCCAACAGATCATAAAACAACTAGGAAAAAATCCGTAGGCTGAAACTCAGGGAGTTTTCTGGCCACCATGTGGGAAAATCTTGCATACAGAGAAAGCATCTGTCCCTAGGTTTCATTGGTTTTGTGGATTACACATTTTTAATGCTTGTCTGCTGTGGACACAGGATACATGGCTCCTCCTTCTATTTCCTTCAGTATCAGTGATGGGCCTGGTGGTTTCTGCTCCAGCCTAACATGGAGGCCCTACAATAACCTCTCCTACCAGTGACTTCTGGAATATTGGTGCCACTGGACTGCCACTGTCAGAAGAATGGCCTCCTGGAGAGAGAAACAATCCTAACACTCAGAGGCTCCCAGACCGACCTCTCCACAAACCTGACTAGCACCGGGCAATTAAATGATGATTCCCAAAGGAAGCAGCCTCAGTTTGCCAGTGGCCTGGCTGGCTAATCCCCACATATTGAACGTCTAGAAGCTAACAATGCCCGCAAGCAACACATTTAAACATACAATATGGCCTCCCTGTCATGCACAGGAATATAACATTATTGCCCCTCTCAATAGAGAGCACAATAAAGCGTACAGCAGAGTGTGCTCCATCTGTAGCAAAGCGCAGTCTAATTCCCTCATATTTCTGTTGCCATGTGCCAAGGATAATTGAAAGTGGAGAGCAAAGCAACAGAAAGAGTGACTGATTCGTGTGCGCAGAGAAATAGATGGTAAGCTAGACAGGATGAAGCACTTAAAATATACTTAAGGGAACAATGCTGAGCTGGCGTAGGATTGGACTACATGACCTAATAGGGCTTTTCCATCTTGAATTTCTATAGTCTTATTAAGAACAAGAGATAGTGAACAAAATGTGTTCATCATTTTGTTCTTTTTCTTTTGTACTGTACTTTAGTTTCATGAGGAGGTGACATTGCAGCATATATTGCCATAACTATAAGCAGGAACGAAAATCTTTTTTTAAAAAAAAAGCCAGCACTGCAGAAGATTTATTTTGCTTCTGCTGTGTATATTGATCAAGTGTAAGTTCTGTGGAATTACTGTACATCTTCTGTTTCCTTCTAAGGCTGCTCATTGCAGCAAGGGGGAAAAAAAGATTATAATGATGTGTATGCTGTTACCAGAGTAACATTAAGAATTATAAATGATGTTCCAAATCTTTAGGTCTTTTTTCAGGCAAAGCTCCCATTTGACTCCAGTTTGACCACAACTGCACAAAACAAAGTAAGGAAGGATCTCTGGGTTTGGTTCAATAAAAATAAATATAAGAAATGATATAATCATAACAGAGTAGTGTGGTTCGTAGTACTGAACATGGTTTAGGGAACCACAGATGCCACATTGCTAAGGACATCTCTTCCACTGAATTGCTGCATGGCTCAGGACAAATTATTTAACCTTTCTTTCTAGGTTTCCAAATCTATGCAATGGGGATAAAAATACTTTATTACCTACTTCACAGATACAGTGTGAGGATTAGATAATTTCTGTACAGATTCTGAAGATGTGAATTTGCCATTAGCGCCCAGAAATCATTAGGACAAATATATTTAAATGACAGCTAATTATAACAACAATATTGTAGATTATATGAATAATCTACTATGTACATTATATTAAAATTATACTTAGGCCCCCAGAATACACTGGAAGAAGTAGTCATATGAGAGCTATTTGTAAACATTTTAATGGTCACAGTATTTTATTATAATGAGCTCCGATTTAAATATACTCCCCCCAATGTATTCTGGGAGCTAATATATATTTTACATATAGAAATATCGGAATGTGAGGCTATTACTACAGGCTGGACTTTCCTGGTCTGGCACCCTCGGGATCTGACCAGCCCCGAATCAGGGAATTTGCTGGATGAGAAAAGGTTCCCTGCCACAGACCCTCAGCCTTCAATTCTCAGCTTTGCCAGCTCTGGGGGCCCCCTCATTACTTCCAGCCCCAGCTGGCCCTGCTGCTGCTGCCCTAGCTGGAAGCTTCTTGAAGGCTCCAGATGCCCCCACTATCATGGGCTGCCATAGGCTCCAGCCCCACACTGCTGTGGGTCCTACCCTGGCCTCACTGCCACAGGCTGCCATGGGCTGGCTCTGGCCCTGTCCCACTGCCACAGGCTCCATGCTCCCGTGGGCTGCCCAACGCTCTGGCTCCAATCCTGCACTACCGCTGGCTGTCAACTGCCTGGTCCTGCACTGCAGGTGCTGCCCCGGGTCCAGTCTCAGTGCTACAAGCTGCCAGGGGTTGCTACCGGTTCCAGCCCTACTGCTGCAGCCTGCTCAGGGTTGCCGCCAGTCTCAGCTCCTGCCCTGTCCTGCTGCTTCATCCCAGCCCCGCTTTTGAACTGCCTTCCTGCCACGGGGCTACCGGGCTTTCTGAGCCAGGAACATCCGTGGTAGCGCTGGACCACAGATGCTGCCAGACCAGCGATTGCCAGTTTGGGGAGGTGCAACCTGTATTCTATATGCATGTAGCAAAAAAACCTTCTGATCCCTCAACACAAAACTTCATAGTGTGCATTTCCTAACTGTAATGGTCATGTGCCTACTAATGAGGTTAGATACGTTTTAATATCTAAGTTACACTGTGGATGAGGTCATCAGAGACTTTGGACACACTGAGTTGAAATATTTCTCTCACCAGGCGCATTAAAATCAGTGAAGTGCTTGTTGCTATACTGGGACATGGCTGATCTGGGAAGAGACTCAACCTCTGGAATCTACAGGAAACCTAAATTAAACCCACATTTTAATCCTCTCTCTACGTGACTCTCTCTGAATTCTGGAAGCATCCCTTGTGGGAAGCACAGCTGGTGGAGTATTTTAACTGAGATGTCGTCAGCTGGATTCTTATAGGCTTCTTGAGAAGTTGACACTTCACTGGATGAGACAGTGCCTTGCAGTTTTGTTTTTATAGCCAGCAACTCACCAGCTTTCTACCAGATGATGGCACCCTATCCTTCTGCAAGGGAGCTGCGTGCAGCACTACAGCACACTGGCTACACTGACATATCTGTGAACAAGAGAAAACATAAACGCTACCTACTAATTTGTACCTCTTCTGCTGGTGCAGAGACCAGTGGTCCGGCTGAAGAGAGAGCAAGATGAAAATTGCAGATGGAAAATTAATATCTTTGAAATTTCATTATTCGAAGCAACAATTTATAAACAAATTAAAATAACTGCTTCTGATCCAGGGATTGTTTTTCTGATCATGGAGCCAAAGAAGAGATGTCAGGCTCTAAGCCAGGAGTGGGGAACGTAAGGCCTGGGGGCCCCTGGCTTGCCTGGATCCTAACCCCAAGGCTCAGGGCTCCCCTACCCAGCACTGGGTAGCCCATGCTGGCACTCCAGCTCCCTCTCTCCCCCGCCACTCCTGGCAGGGCTGCAGTACACAGAATCTACTAGGCTGGTCCCCCCCATGCTCTGGTGTGCGAGGGGAATGTGAGGAGTGTCTTTCACCTTCTCAGTCAGGGGCCACGTCAGTGAGAGTTTCTTTGGGTTTTTTTTTCTTCTCACTTGTGTGTGGGCCCGAGTGATTTTTCTGTGGATCAGTGGCCCCCGAACCAAAAAGGTTCCCCACCCCTGCTCTAAGCCTGCACTGCAGTGATATCACTCCTTATGTCTCTCCAACTGACAGTGTTAATATAAAAATATATGCAATGAAAAACAATATACTCACTTTCTTGCTTGGATTACTGATATTACCAGAAGCCCAAATTCTCACAATAGTGTATCTGTGCATAAATGGGAACCCAACTGCACACTTAATTTGCGTGCTCAGTTACCTGAGTGACAGATCGTATATAGGAACTCGATTGTACACAAGCAGTTATGGAAGCACAGGCCTTGGATTGAAAACTCAGAAGAATTTTAGAGTTATAATTTACTCCTCAACATTGCTATTGTTTGTTTCTTTTCTATAACTTTCTCATTTTGGAAAGCAATTCTAAATCAGTTAGTTTCTAGTCCACCCCTCTCTGTGATTCTCATGTGCCCACTATCATTGTGCAGTAGGTTCTGAAAAATGCAAAGAAACATTTAAAATCAAATCAAAAGCACTTACAGTGAAGTTTGTTTTGCTTTTCAAAAAGTCCCCAAATACGTCTATGAACTTAACTGCTATCTAATGCATCTCATCTATTCCTCTGCTCATCAATGGAGAACCTGAGCTACTTGGATACTGGATGGTATCAAATTAACTGTTTTGTGATCAATAAACCCTGGGTCCAAAAGGTCCTGCGCAAAGTTGCAATTTCCTTCTTTACGATGCAAAGTACAGAAGTGTGGTTAGCCTAGGCATGGGTGTGATTTTTCTTTTTAAACTTCCCTTGAACACACACAGTGTGAGGGAGAGCCGTGCAGTGTCTAAACCACTCATAACCAAAATCTGAATGATCCTCTGTGTACAGTTTCAGTGCCTTCAATGTGTCAGTGAAAGCATTCCAAGAGACCTCCAAGTTTCAAGCCACGGAAATTCACAGCCTTGTCCCCTCTTTACCACTCCAAGACAGTTTTTCATTTGAGACTATACGGGACTGGAGCCTCTGGAAGCAGGATTCAAAACGGAAACTCAGCTGTCAGAATAAAAAGCGTATACTTTTGAGGTTTAAACGGAGTAATTTTATGTGTTAATACCTCTAGGATCACTGCTCAGATTTGATTCTTTCTTTGGGTCCTCTAGTAGTAAAGTACAATGGGGCTTATTTCCAATACTTATCACTGTCTACCAGGGCCATGCAGTCTCAGTGCCTGGGTCAATGGACTAGAGACTCAAAAGACCTGAATTCTATTCCTGGATCTGGCACAGACTTGCTTTGTGACCTTGGGCAAATCCCTTATGTATTTCTCTTCCCCCTCCCCATCCTTTGTTTGCTCTGTCTATTTAGATTGCAAACTATTCAGGTGAGGGACCATTCTTTTGCTATGTACAGTGCAGCTCTGATGTTGGTTGGGACCACCTGGCACTATCCTAAATACAAAAGTAACAGTGCTAATGCCTAAAGATTTGCAATATGATCTGGGTTGTTGAGCTAACAATTTGAAACAAGTACACAACTGATCCCTTCTCCAAGGCTCGGTTAAACCATACAGTGATTCTACTTTTCCCCCACCATTACTCTGGTGTACCTCCACTATCCTAAACTGAGTTTAAATTGGTAGCGAGAGGAGAATCAGGTCTTCTTGTCTCCCCGAACAAGACCTACCATTGCATAAAACAGGCTCGATTTATTTCTGATATAATTCTACTGCCTCCATTGAAACCATCCAAGGGGTGACTCTGGGCCAGTGAGATCTTTAACGTGGTGTGCCTGGTTAAATGTGTGGCAGATGAAAAACTAAGAATCTAACCCCCTCTTGCAAGGCGCCGTAAGATAAGTTGCTTCCAGGAAGATAAAAAAGTGGTAACTTTCCACTTACAGCCACAAGCAGCAAAGCTCATTACCTGTGCTCGATGCTCTCCAACTGCAAACTGTATCACAGCAATGCCTGGGTTATGGCTGTCTCCAATTCGCTCCACTGTGCTGGAGTCTATTTTCAGGTCATTGCTTATTTCTGCACTCTGTATAAAGTCTTCTGTTTTTAAGTCCTCTACTTTCTTCAGCTCCCCATTGGCCAACTGAATGATTGACCCTTTCATGAAGTACGGAGGCAGTGTAGGAGGAGCTGCCGTTGGAGAAGCTACGGACTGCACCACTGGGAGGTGGATCTGGGCCTGCACCACGGCTGCTTGGTAGGCCGGCTGGGTTGCAAGCGACTCAGCATTGAAATTCTCACTCTTCGGAATGGCGGTAGTGACAAATGTATGAGGCACTGCTGCAAACTGGGGAGATGAAGTGACTATAGCAGGTGCTACTCCTGATGATTCAACGTCTGCATTGCCAACTGGTATAAGCAGGGGCTGGGTGCCAGGGATCACCAGGTGCTGTGGCAGGCTTCCAGGGTAACCAATCGCTTGCTGCTGACTGCTCAGATAGCCAATTACCGGCGGCTGGGCCCCGGCGTAGAAGGCTGTCGCTGGCAGCCCGACAGGGAGTTGCTCTGAGGCGCTGTGGGTGGTCTGAATGACCGTGTGAGGGGAGAGAGTGGCGACCGCTTTCACCCCCTCGTGGCCCATAGTCTGTTGCGGAGACAGAGCATAAGACCTATGGGCTGACTTTCCTAAATGCAAGTTTCCCTTGTCGTTAAGGACCGAAGGAGGAGTTTCTCTGTTGGTGGCCTGCTGTACCTCCATATCCGTCATGGGCGTGTTGCTGTTAGGTACAACCATAACAGAGGCCCGGATGCCTGAGGAATCCCGTGCACTGTATTCAGCAGGACTCGAGTGCACCACCACATGCCTGGTCTCATAATGATGGGCAGCTGGTTTATTGCCTGCTTTGACTAGACTCACATCTCCAGAGGGCGAGAGGCCATACCGCCGGCTTTTCTCAATCTCCCCATTCAATATTTCCTTCGCCTGCATAGCCTGCAGCCTGCTGCTCTCGGCTTTCTTGGTAGGATCCCTCGTGGCGAAGTGGCCCCCAGAGTCCGAGTACTGCACCACCACCTGGGAGGGGGGACCGAGGGTGAGGGTGTGCGGAATCGCTGATTGGTGGGGATGCAAATGGACTGGGATGGCCGGAGGAGAGACATTTCTGACCGCGCTGTGGGGAGAACTGGAAATGTGGACATACTGGTTTTGCTGGGTCGGTGGAGGAGACCCTGCTGCAATCAATCCAGGGGTCCTGACTAGATGCTGCTCAACTTTGTGCCCCTGCTGACTTAAGCTGCTCATGTTGGCCAGCAAAGTGGAATAAGCCTCCAGCTGGGAACGCTGAGATGGAGTGGTTGCAACAGCAGTGGCAGAGGCTGCCGCACAGGTTGCGGAATTGCCTGTTGGGGAAATCAACTGGGAGGGGATGAATCCGGCGTATGGTCCACTGTACTGGGGCCCAACGAACTGGAAAGTGTGCTGCAGGTGCGTGTACTGCACAGGGGACACTGGCGTCCCTGACTGTGAGAGTGCGGACGAGTACACGGTGGGAAGTGTTGAGGCTGGAACAGACCTGGGAGCACTGGGCGGGGAATAGTCCATTCCCGTAGATGGTGCTTTGTTTAAACTCTGCTGTAAACCCATCTCCACTGAGCTCCCAGCAGGCCTGTGCCTTGCGCCCATGCCGCTCTGGCTGCTGGACGTATTGGGGAGCCATGGTAAGTTGTCCGTGCGGTGGTTTTCGTTTGGCAGGACCACTGGCTTCACCTCAGACGGTAGGCTGGTGGAGGGGATTTCTCGCTTTTTGGGTGGCAGGCATTCGTTGCTCCTCTCTTGGTTGGATTTCATCTTTCGCCGTCCCCCCTCCAGTGTTCTGGCTTTACTGTCTGGCTGGTTCTGATTTCAGTCTGATAAATGGAAAGTCACATTTGATTTCTGAAAGGGATCCAGTGACTTCATGAGGAATCATCTCCCTGTGAGCACAATCCTCCAGCAGCTGCTCTGGATTCTGGAATGAGCAAAGGGAAAAAAGGGAAATCAAAATATTAGCACTGGGGAAAAAAATGCTCTACAAAATTAAGACCAGACCTTTAGTGCTGCATGTACTCCAGGGATCCGTTTATTGCTGTACTGTAAAAGCAGCTAAACATTGGACATATCAGTTAACACATCATGAACATTATTAAGACATTAGACAAATCAAAACTCAAAGTACACAATTTTCAGCAGTTAACAGTGGTTAACTTATTTCTTAACACCTGGAGTCTCTTTCTTTCTTCCTTTGTGAAAAAAGCCTTGTTTTCAAAATATATATTTCGTTCCCCCTCTCCCTCACCCTCCAACCCCACCAAATGATTGTATGAGCTACCCTAGCAAGTTCTGTCACTGCATTATCTCCTGCACTACTTGACAGGGAAAGCTGAAGAACCACATGGAAACTATTTACATTAGCAACAAGTAACTGTTAGGAGTATATAAGGAAGGTGTGTTACATCTGAACACTTATGCCCGAGTCACCAACAGTGACTTCATTTCGTTTCGGTCTGCACAGCAAACACGGCAGTTACCTTTTTCCTCTCCCCTCATGCCACAGCTCATTACAATGAGACACAAGTACCCTTCATCTACTAGTCTGGCAATAAACCTGAGCCAAGCCATTTATTTACAGCAGTAGCATAAAGCCAAATATGGCTGGGGGACAGATTTCTCATGAGGTTTCTGGTGCTTTTTGAGCCCTCTCTGCTATTGGCCACTCACAGGAAAGTGACCATGTAGATCTCTATCTTGGAAAATGATTGGTTGCTACATATCTGCCTACTCAGGTTAAACTGTACCTACGCGTTTAAAACTGTACACCATGATGATGACCCCACACATAGCTCCTACTGGATCATATTCCCTTGTTTCTTAGCAACCAATGAACTATGAGACACAGCTGCTGTCTGTAACAAACAGATTTCCACTAGTGCAGGGGGCAGAGCATTTACAAAGTCAATGGGAATTGCTCTCTAACAAGAAGCAGATTAAGTATTCCTCCTAGGAGGCCACAGCTTGAGCAAGGACTTCATAGCCAAGAAGCAGAGCCGTAAAGTTCAGAGCAGAATTCGGGTTTGAATGTTCCCGGAGTTGAGAGATGGCTGAGTTTGTCCCTTCCTGTGCAGAGAGACTGGCGCTCACTAGCAAAACTGGAAACCTGACCTTCACCAAAGTTGCAGGGGGTGGGGTTCTGGTTTGCACCCAGTTTAAGAGCAAAGAGAACAGGAAACTAAAGTCTCATGGTTTTATATAGGGTTTAGGCAAAATGTCATCTCTTCCCTCTTCCTGAGCTAAAAAGATTATTTTTGCCATCTTTGATATAGGAAACAATGTCTCTTTAAATTTTTTCATTACCCACTAAAGAAAATTCTCAAAAATTCACTACTTAGTTAGACACTAAAAATCATGGGCTGAACAGAGACACTGGATTTATGGTGTATTACAACAATCTGTATCCTGCAAACCTCCTCTTTTTGTCCTATGACTATGGAAGTGTTAACAGGACCCTCCCTTGACTGGTCCCACACAGTATGTGTTAACTACTTACACTTAACTATCTGCTCCACTCCTAGCTGTGAGGCTTGGAGATCCTTCCCCAGACACAAGAAAGGGCTCTGTGTGGCTCAAACACTTGTCTCTCTCACCAACAGATGTCGGTCCAATAACAGATATTGCCTCACCATCTTGTCTCTCTAAAGAAAATAATGACGTGCCCGTTTATTCCCTTACATGTTTTTTCATGTCACAGTATTTCCCCCCAGATATCATGATCTCCTGCTGTTGCCTTGTTTCATAATAAAACATTTTACAGCAAATGAAGAGAAGCTCTTTTCATCACCCCCTTTCAGCCACTGCATGTCATCTGTACTGCAGATTTTTTTTTAAAGATATGCAAGGGTGGGCGTTGAGAAATCTTATGCCTCACACTCAGAACTTTTAACAAGAATAGCGTATCTTACAAGACACACACACACATACAGAGTGAGAGGGTCGCTTAGTGGAAAGAGATGATATAACAGACATTAAATGTGAACACTATGTAACAGTAATAATAGTTTTCTTATCTTACAGCAAATAATATTCCTTTTGTATCCTTTACCCTCATTGCTTTGGTTCTAGTACAAAGCATAGAACAATAAACTTGCTGTATGCCTCTTGCATAATATTTTGGAGACATGGCAGACTGAGATTAAAACTGGCTTTAAGGTCATCATTTGGATTTATGGCCCCAAATTTGAGCTGTCTTCAAGATATTATAATCTTATGGGGAAAATCTTTGAAGTGTTTGATTGTCTGGGGCAGTCTCCTTTTGAAGTTGATTATTTCATTTCTGTAAATGTTATAAATAGAAAACAATCACCACCACTAGTTTCATAAATGCTGTTATACTTCTCCATGGCTGCTTTTAGAGCAATAATTAGTGCTAGATAGAATTGGCAGGTGTACAAATTATTGGTAGGTTTTAGAGCTCTTAAACAAAAGCAGTCACATTCGCTTCGGTTCTGTGCCATACCCAGGCAAAAATACTGCTGTGTGGGGACAGTGTGGTCTCTGGTGCTTACAGCAGGGGATGAAGCCAGGTCTCCTAGGTTTTATTCCAGTCTGAGCGCTGACACTGGCTTGCTGGCTGACTCACTTAAAAATTCTGTGTCTCAATTTGTCCATCTGTAAAGCAGGCATAATACAACAGTCCCGAGAAGCTTTGTTAATTCTTGAAAGCTCTTTAAGATCCGGAACTGCTTTCCTACACAAGGGCCAACTATGATGATAGGCAGAAAAGGACAAAATTTGAAGGTGAAAAAATGGCTTCTAAGTGGCTAAATTAAAGAATATGAAAAACTTAAAAATTTCTTGGAAGTGGCCTTTCAGAAACAGTTCCATGCAGAATGCCAGTTGATACACCCAGTTATAAGGATTTGCCAGTAAGCCAGGGAAGTCTGTTACTACTGTGACTCAATAGGAATTTTAGCTAGACAAGGACAGGCAAGAATCAACAGCCTCTTTATTTGTATTGTTGTTATCGTTATTCATAACAGTTGCTTGCTCTGTTTTGGCAACAGCTAAAATTATTCTATTACCTTGGACTTATAGATTTTTATTTTTAAGTTTAACTAAAAATAAAATTGCCATGCTACATTTGCACAGTCACTGTTAGTTAACTTTAGCTCACTGTCGTGTTCTATCCTGGGCATCAAACTTTGGCACGTAAAGCAACAGCTCTCCCTGACTCAGGAAGCGGCATCAAGGCAAGGGGATAGGACCTATTTTACACGTCCATTTGTATTGCTTCCATTTTTACAGCCAGGTCATACAGAACTTCGGTAGTTGACAAACTTGGTCTGTCCTTTGATCTGTTCTTGAGATGGGCCTGAAGCAACGCCAAGCTCTAAACACATCTGAATTAAAAGTAAAATTTTGGATTGAAATCTGAAACTGACAACTGGCACTTACATGTATAGCAGGCTAAAGCAAAACTTTAAGTATAAATATACTCCAATTTGAGGAAGTTTGTATATGGAAGAGAAGTGATTGGACCTTTTGTGTATAATAGACGAAACCAAAGCCCAGCACTTTAAGGATGTTTGGATTCAGATTTGCCACCTCAAATCTGTTGCTGGCAGTTACACATTCCTCAGTGTAGTTTCACTTTGTAGGGCTCTGTGAAAAGATTTTGTTCTGCTTCCTCTTACATAGGTTTTTATGCCTGAGTTTGGGGTTTGAATAAACCCCTGAAACTCAAAATGAAATTCAATCACAGCAGCCAATCATCAACAGCTTTTGCAATGAATTTATGCAAAATTACAGATTTCTGATTATGAGGGAAAAACTTAAATGTCCAGAAGCAAACCTTTATCATCAACCTAGCGTTGAGTTCATAAGACGACCTGGAACTTGGTTAATTTCATCCAGTTTCATGGTTTTTGTTTTTTTGGCAAATATTTCATATGATTCTGATCTTAATCAGTGGCAACAAAACGGCTTCCCATTATGTCCAGGTTCTTGGAGAATGGAGAACAAACAAGCTAACAGAGGGAATGACCAAAATATTAATAGGAAGGAGATTTCAAGTGAAGTATAAATTATTGACCAAAATTCTTAAACCTTGCTAGTAAAATGTACTCTTTGAACTCCTATTGTATAGACAAGTGACAGGATCTCAGAAATGCCGTGCACCCCCTGAAGCAAAAATCATCTCTTTTTTATTTAGGTGCTTGGAATAGTAAGCTTTGGCCTAATATTGTAAGTACAATTTAAATTACAGCCCTGAGGACTGAACAGGGACCATTTGGGCAAAGTGAAGAGTGGGGATCCAGAGCAAAAGGACCATGCGAAAGAATGAGGCAGAGGATGAAATTAAGTCATTCTTTACTTGCTGTCCTAGAGACATGTTCCCATCCTGCTTGAATCCCTAGGCGTGGCTTTATTTAACATCTGTTATTTACACATTTACTTCACTGGATGGTAAGTCGTTCTTGACTTCTAGATTTCCATTTCTCATTCAACTTGAGAGTCTTCAATCACAATTTACTGGATGCATACAACAGCAGTAAATACTGGATGATCCCACCAGCCCTGAGTGCACTGTACCTACGAGTGTGTCTGTCTGCGTGTGCGGAAGGCTGAAGAGGTAAAGAGGACAGAGGAGATTGGCAACAACAGCTGGACTCTGATATCCCTGGCAGCTAGTACACATGGAACATTGCTGAAGTGTCTGGGTAGCCAGTGTCCGCTGGCGACCTGCCCACACTCAAATTCCTGGAAAGGCTCAAGTTGGAGGAGTCCCCGTCTAGGTCTGTGCAAGTCTGAAATGGATTGTTCAAGTTGTCCTAAGAATATGCACTTTCATGATTAACTGTGATGTGGTTCTGCAAAGGCCCCAACACATCTACATACCAGAGTAATATTTTCATACTTATTTTTCTACTGAACACAAAGCTCATGAAAACAGCCTCCCTGATATCTCTGGAGACCAAAATACTTTCTATATCCAGAGAGAAGGTATACCAAGGCCATTCATCGCAATGCCTTATCCCGGACACAAGAAACCACTGTGGGTCAGAGGGGAGTTGACTCCATGAGCCAGATTTTTAAAGGTATTTAGGTGTTTAAGGATGCGGATACATACCTACTACTCCAATCAGGAATTAGACCCCTTGGCACTTTTGAAAAATCCCACTAGACTCCAACCTAGTTCTGGCACCCCTGGGACCTGATCCGTCCTGGACAAAGGAGTTTGTCAGACTGGGGAGGTCAGTTAGGGAGGGAAAGGTGGAGAGGACGCCAGCCTTCCCGCTGGGCTCTTCTCCCCAGCTACTTGGCATCGCTGCCCCTGGCCCTGCAAGCTCCTGCAGCCCCGCCAGCTTTCCTGCCCCATGAGCTCCGGCAGCGCTGCCAACCCTGCGACTCCATCAGCTGCAGGTTCCATGGCCCCGCTAGCTTCCCTGCTCCGCTGGCTGTGGGCACTGGTGCCCTGTGGGCTCTGCCAGCAATCTCTGCCACTGGGGCTCTCTAGTCCTGTAACATCTGCGCTCCGTTGCTGGACCAGAATGCCCTGGGACCATGGAGGGTCAACCTGTAGTTTGAGTATGTCATTTTCCCACTCAGGCCACGACTGGCAGTTTCACCTACCCTATCAAATCATTAAAAACTGCACTGCCAGCCAAGTGCACAGCCATACAATTTGATCCCACCTGATAATGAACCAGTGCACTAAAAAGACAGACTTTGAATCAATGTGTGGCACAACTCTGTCATGGTATGCTGTATACCACCCTGCAGACTTGACTGCACACCCCATCACTGGTGTCCGTAACACCTGTTAGACAAGCAAGGCTGGAGCCTGTAGAGCACTGAGCGCACTCAACTCCTATTGAGGTCAACAGGAGAAGAGCGAAGTCAACCACCTGCCTCAGAAGCTCAGCATCTGCACATTTGGGCCTGCGTAGATCAGAAGAGGACCAAGTAGTGAACAACTCTGTAGCTATGTTCTGATTCTTAGTTCTATCCGCCAGCTTTCCCCAAACTCTGTGCACTGACATCTGCTAGCTACATATTCATAGTTGTAACTGGCACAGATTTTATTAGCCTTGCCATGTGTAACTTAGTGCCGACCAACAACAGAGATGTACGTTTATGGTCCAATCCTACCAATTTCACAGTTCTTTGGCAGATTTCCCAGGAGGGCCAGCTGCAGCGCTCCATTAACAAGAAACATAAAAAACTCTCTGATAAAATTTGAAAATCTCTTCCCAGAACTAACAGATTCCTGATCAACACCGTATTTGTGTGAAATTGTCCACTGCAGTGTTGGCACTTAGCACGTTTTTGAGAACCCACCATAGAAAATCAATACCATTTTTGCTGAGTGAGCAACCATTTTTTCCATCAGATCAGATATCCTGTGTTGAATATAAAAAGCAACTGATAAAAGCAAACTCTGAGCAGTAGAATGTGAGCTACCCAATAGTTCAATGATACTTCAATATTTTATGATGTGTGCGGTACGTGCATGCACATGTATGGATCAGAGTTGTGATTAGCTGATGATTTAGGGAAAGCAATCTCCAAAGGGTGTGAGTGGCAGTATTCTCAAAACACCAATACATTTAAACATGTGTGTCACAGAAAAAGATGATTTAGAAAACAATGTCAGTGCAAGAGAACAGTTACAGGCTAACTGACTGCTCTTGTTATCTAAATGCTGAATTTGTTGAGATGAAGGTGAGATCTTTATTTCCTAAGCAGGGCACATTTATCCTCTGGCAACGTTCTACTACAATTACTTTAGTTACGCAGACTTAATTATTTTATATGATGGATGTTAGTGAGTGGCAGTTACTCATGGTGCTATTATTAACCTGCTGCATGATGATTAATTTAGAGGTGGATTTAATTTTCAGAAGTTTGCAGACTTCCCAAGTCATTTTACTTGGGCATTGCCGCATAACCCTGTACCTCTCTGTACAAGGAAAAGATGCTTTCCCTTCCTCCAGAATCTGAATAATCATATAATGAGTTTTGATGGCAGCAACAGAACGCACCTATCTGTGCATAGCTATAGATATGCAGCCGTGTGTCTATTGCATAGTAATTTTATACTACTATTTTCCAATATTATTAGCATGGATTCTTTGCAGTCCATTCTCTGAATCCTTTAACTCTCACATTCCTCACACCAAATCCCTTAACAAACACCTTTTCTAGAATGTTTTGCATTCAGCTACTTTGGAGCAAATCTTGTTTTCTCTGTGCACAGGCTGAATAAACAAGTCATGAAGGGAATGTATTCTCTCCAGCTGTGTCTACACGATAACTTAAGTTGGAATAACTTACGTCGCTCAGTGAGGTGAACAAATCACATTCCCGTGGCCACGCTACTCTGAGAGACATAAGTAATGCTGATATAGCTTTTGCCATTTCCAGGGGCTGTGGTGTTAAGCTGATGGGAGAACTCTCCCCCATTGGCTTAGAACAGCTCCACTGGAGAGCTTACAGTAGCACAGCTGTATTGGTGCAACTGCACCACACTAAATTCCAGAGCCTAGCCATGCCCTCCCAAAGCTTCAGAGTCACTCCTCAGCAACTGCTGCAGATTAAGGGCTGCAGTAATGTCTCCAGGCTTGCTACACTCCTCCTCCACTTCAAAGGTACCACTCTCACTGGAGTCCCCAGAAATTCCCTACACATTCCACTGTACTGCCAAGCCTGAGGATTCAAAAGTCATGAAATCAAGCCCCTGCAAAAACATGAGATTGGCTAAAAACTCATGAGACTGTTTTAAGTGTACATTTTAGATCTTTTATTTCGCCTTCTTATGTTTGATCCTTAGGGTTCTCATGCTCCTGTTTTGCCCTGCAACCACACAGGCTAAAAACTTACTTTTTTCTTGTAAAGGAAAGCCAAGATTCCCATGTAATCATCTGACTCCAGAAGCTGGGGCTTAAAAAATCCCACCACCACCAAATATTGCAGAGCTTGTGATAAAAAGGCAAGAGCTGGCAAAATTAACAGAAAGGAGGCCACTTCTGAGCATGGGGATATGGACCCCAGGTCTCTCCAATACTGTGGAAAATGAAGGAGCATGATTTGTTACTTAGTAAAGGCCTTAAAATAAGCTTTTTGGGGTAGAGACTAGGGACGTTAAAATGTGTTTAAGTAAGTAAATGTGTAACTACTGAAAAAAATTCAGCAGTTACATGGTTAAATGTGGGGCAGGCAGCTCCAAAAGCCAGCTCCCTGCACATACCAGCTTCTGCCTACCCTGCCGTGAACCTGCATGGGGAGCTGGTTTTTAAGCTGGCTCCATGCCCGTACCGGGAGCCTGCATGTAACCCTGAAGGTTAACCAATGAGCCCAGTTACACTTTCACATCCCTACTAGAGACTGTGTGTAACTAGGAGTGTTTAAACTGCTACCACAACCTCTAGGAACTACAGGCAGTCCCCGGGTTACATGGATCCGACTTACATCGGATCCCTACTTACAAACGGGGTGAGGCAACCCCGCACTAGCTGCTTCCCCCCAGCAGACCAGGGAGACGCGGAGCGGCTTTTTTCAGCAGATACCTCAGCTTGAGAATAAAGGACTGAGGGAAGTGAGGTGTGGGAGAATAAAACTGAGCTCTGGAGAAATGTTTGGCTAGAGTTTCCCCTACAATATGTACCAATTCCGACTTACATACAAATTTAACTTAAGAACAAACCTACAGTCCCTATCTTGTACGTAACCCGGGGACTGCCTGTACTCTAACCCAAAGAACAACTGGATTATGATGCAAATGTCTTTCCACCGTATTGGAATCTGCATAACAAATAGAGAACTAGATACTGTATATTCACGAATTCTCTTAGGATAAGCATCTATAACTTTCAATTGAGAAGGTCAAAGCTATACATTTCTCATCCAACTAAACAGTGTTTGGATTTGGACTTTTAGTTCTGGCTCATCGTGAGTTATAAGCGAATGCTCTTTGAATTTCATCTGCTGTGAATATTTTCACTATTTTATTATATTTAATAAAGCACAATTCTTGTGGTTTTGATTTTCAGGCTTTACAGAGTCCCAAAAGACCATGCTCTTGTTCTCACTGAATTTGATTGTGAAATCTCAGGTAACCAGAGTGTGAGCAAGACTGGTCCCAAATGGGCCTGATTCCCCATCATGCAAAATGCATGTAAGTCCTTCCTGGACAGAAGGATAGCCTTTCACATCCACTGTGCCTAGCTGCAAATGGCTAAACAGGATTCAATGCAACAGAGAACCAGGCCCATATAGGTCTAAAAGCTACTGTCTTCCTACAGCTTCCTATGCTTAAATGAGGCGTGTCTGGGGTATATGCAGGGGTTGGAGTTCAGAGCTGGGTGTCCTATGATGAGACATGTTAATAGCACAACCTAACACAACCTCACAACAGACAACATGCAAGGTTATGCTAAATGGCAGTATGAGATCATCTCTTATGTGGAAGATTATAACAAACAACTCCCAAGAGATGGGTTTTGCAGTGCAGCATCACTGCACCCACGTTTATAACTGATTTTAATGGAGTTGTGCTCATTTAGTCTTTAGTGAATTTGACTCATTACATGAAACACAAGCAAAAGCTGCTATAATGGTCCAGGGGGAATCCCTTCTATTCTGGAAGATATTTGAGTTAGTGACTGCAATGCACCGGGGCCTGCGGCACTGTCCGTGTCTGAGTTTGTTCAATTCATTCCACCACACTTTTCAGCAGAGAGCACCCCTGTATAAATGTGCTCTCCGTGGGATCTTACCATCATATGTTTTAAGGGCTGCCTTCCTTTTATGCACAAGCATGATCAAATCCCAGGATTCTGGGTGTGAACTGAGTGTTATATAGGTCAGTAAGGAATTATTTAGCCCATCTCTAGTATTGCACGGTTGGACAGATGCCACATGTGTGGGATTTTGAAACTTTTGTTTAAAACATCTGGTGGTGGCCATTGCCAAAGGCAGGATACTAGATTTGATGGACCAATGGTCTGATCTAGCATGACAAATCCCCTACTACTATGCTTCTAAACCAACCCTCCTGGGGCGTTTTAGCAGCTTAAATGAATGGATAGAGTTCATTTATAAACAAGTATAATAACTGAAACGACTTTATTGATGCTTTCCATTTAAATAAAACATACCCAGCTAATAATGGGAGCTGCCCACATAATTTTCCATTGAAAATTTCACATGTACAACTAAAATGATAGCAACTCCCATGCTCCAGCCATCATAACATGATGCAGAAACTGTCATTTCTACATGCACGTGCATACACACATCTCTTTTACAAGTCATGTGAGTCTTGTTCCATGTGCAAAGCATGAATGTGAGCAGTAACGTGTCTTTTTTTTTAGGCTCACACCCATATGGCATAACAAACTATAAAAATTTCTGCCCTGATTCTCAGAGGAGATGCACACCCTCAACTCTCACTAATATAAATAGTAATTGTGGGCTTTCAGCACCTCTGAACATCAGGCCATTAGCTTGTAGCATAAAGCAGCCAATTTGGGGCTGCTAGTTTATACACAACAACAGATGCTTTTCAAAGGAAGAATGGGCTTTTCTAAATAAGCTGGGATCTGGGCAGTCTGAAGGAATTGTCTAAGGGGAGGTTTTCACAGGCACAATGAGATGCTAAATGCCAATGACTTTCAATGGGAGACAAAGCTCCTACATGCCCTCTTAAATCCTTGAAATCTCCCTTCAATATTTACTAGGGGGCTATGTCCCCTGCTCGCTATGCTTGCCAACCCCCCTCTCTCTGGGGGTAGGTATATGGCCAGAGGGAGGGGGCAGGGTGTCTAACCAGGAGGGAGGGGGCAGGAGTGGACTGGGGGTGTGGTCTCTCAGCGGAAGGGTGAGGAGGTTGGTCCTGCCTTGGGCAGAGGCTGGATTAGATGACCTCCTGAGGTCTCTTCAAGCCCTAGGATTCTAGGAGGCTGGAAGTGTGGGGCGTTGGCTGGGGGAGTATGAGTGAGGGGGCTGAGAGTGCAGGGTGTCAGCTTGGGGGGGTATGAATGAGGTGGTATGGGGTTTTGGCAGATGGTGGTGAGCGAATGGGGCGGGGGGAGGGATCTTGGCAGGGCAGTGAGTGAAGGGACCAGGCACACAGGTTCTCTGCTTGTGGAGGTCACTTACTTGCTTTCGCGCAGCTCCCAGCAGTGTAGCTCAGGCCCCGCCTACTACTGTTTTTAAAAATCTAGCTGATTTGTTTTGCATTAATCGCTTGAATTAACTACAATTAATTGAGAACCTTAATTTTCATGCCATTCTATACGTTGAGAGTTTGCTCTCACCTGCAGTGTTGGCTGTGTTCACTTTGGTCAGCCTTCCTCCAAAAAGATGTAACAGACACAGAGAGCTTTGCAAGCTAGGCAGTGAAAACAATTAGAGACCCAGTAAGGTTATGTGTGGAGAGAGACTGAGCAGACTGGGACTGCATCGTGCTGCCAGCAGACAGCTCCCTGGAGCATGTCAACACTACACATACCAACGAATACGCAGGCACACACTGGGGGCTTGGATAGCGGAGGTGACGCAGTGCAGCCCCGGGGTGGCTCGGATGGTGGAGGGGACCCAGCAAGGCCTGAGGGTACAGGGGTCGGGCTGAGATGGCGGAGGAGACCCAGCCCCAGCAGCTTTGCCCTGGTGATGCAGCCCCCTGGGGCGCGAAGAGGGAGCTGGAGCAGCCCATGCCCGGAGGGGACTGTGCCGAGGCTGGCCACAGCAAGCGGCTAAGTAGCGAGGCAGAGGTGGGCAGTGGCTGCAGAATGTGGATGCTGATGACATGATGACACAACTCTATCATCCCGCAGGAAATTTATATATTATATATATCTAATATATAAAGGAGAATGTTTGTAAGTTTGTGCGCTAATAACTTAGACACTATAAGAGCTACTGCAACCAAACTTTGCATGGGATAACCTTTCCTGAAGGAGAAGGTTTAAAGGTACTTTTGGACCCGATGGGGCCTGAGCTCAAGCTGTAAAAATCAAAAAGTAACCCGCTGCGTTACACTGCAGAGGCCGCCCCGCCCACCCTAGGTCCCGTGCCCACCACCTGTGGCCCCCAGCACCGTCCAGGACTCACCCCCTCCTGCCTGAGAGGTTACATTAGTGACCCTTTCCCCTCCCCCCTCTCCATGCCAGCACAATGTGTCGGGCACCCGCCCTGCCCCCCGCGGCACCTGCAGCCCCGGGCGCAAGCTGGGGTGCCCCTCCCGCATATAATCTCCCCTCCACCCGGGGTCGCACCCCCCGTCGCCCGAGGATGACGCGGACCTATATTTTAATCCCGATAGGAATCAGTGCAACTTTTCTAGCCAAATAGTTGACTACTGTTTTTCTCCAGTTTCCCGAGCAATGCCTGGGTAACTCCAGCTAGTGTACTACTGTGTGTGTGTGTGTGTGTAACTCCAGCTAGTGTACTACTCTGTGTGTGTGTGTAACTCCAGCTAGTGTACTACTCTGTGTGTGTGTGTGTGTGTAACTCCAGCTAGTGTACTACTCTGTGTGTGTGTAACTCCAGCTAGTGTACTACTCTGTGTGTGTGTGTGTGTGTGTGTGTGTGTGTGTGTACACACACACGTACAGAGAGAGAGATTAAAGAATAATGGGGCTGTTGTCGAGCAATCCCACTTACCTTGATGTAAGGTAAGAATCAGTTAATTAGACCTTATTTAATTAATTCTGTACAGGCCTAAGTGAGCACAAACAATTCACCAGAATGCATGGAAAACTCCCCTGTGATAGGGGCCACAGCTCCTGGTTATTTAGGCCCTGATTCAGCAAAGCACTTAAGACTGAAGCACACTGACAGTCTCTACCTGTATGCTTCAATTTAAGTTTGTGCTAACATCCTCTGCTGAATCAGGGCCCTTGACAGTGGGTGGCAGCAAAAATTTTAAATGCAGGCAACTCTGCACAGAACCCAGTACATGTAGCTCCATTTGTGTCGTAGGAGGTTGGTGGTGACCTGAAGTTTCCCTCGCCCACTCTTTTTACTGAATGAGTCAGTGATGCTTGGGTGTGCCCTGCAGAAATGGCTCCCTAACTCTCTTCAAACCTTGACCACATGCATAGGGCTGTGTTCATAGGAGTCAGTTATGTTCCAAGGTGTGTGTGTTCTGACAAAAGAACTGTTCCCTAGGTCCTCTCCACAATGCTTAAACTCGCTCTGCTACCAAAGCTCCTGGACAAAATGATCAGCTAGCTATTCCTGACTCATACTTTTCAGGAAGCTTCCCCTTTTCATGGCCAGTATTAAAGGCAGATAAAAAAGGTGGGCCAGATTCATCATTCAAGTAACCTCTCTGACTCCAACACAGGTAGGGTGAAATTGTTCCCCTACTGTTCGATCTGACTAGATAAGAGAATTAATTACAACCAAACACAACAATGTGTGTTTATGGTAATGCAGCCCCCTTCCACAGTCAGAGTTCGCAATCAAATAAAACATTGCAGCCAAGATTACAAATAACCAGAGCCCTTCTCAAATGAGGGGCATTCACAAATGAACACGTTGTGTTAACATGCGGTGCCAGGAATCTGTTTTTAACCACACCACTGAAAATGCATACTAGCCAGGACTACCAGAGTGAACTTAACATTACATCCAATCAAAACATTCTAAGGAAATTGGAAGCAGCTTCTCTTTAAAATGAAAAGCTTTTGTGCTACTGAGACCAGTGAAGATAGGAAAATCAGAGAAATGCAGTAAAGATAAAGATTTTTCATAAAAACAAAAGGAAAAGCGGCCTTTTTTAAATTTCAGAAAAAACTGAGCAGGACCAACCAGCAAGTCACAGCCAGGAGCTCTTCGTAAACCTGGGTAAGTGGCTAGCTTGTTTTCCCACTGCTGTGACCACCTCTAGGAGAGTATCTTACTGGGCTGCCATTTGAATCCAAGGGCAAATCGCTTGCAAACACAGTGAAATGGACAAAGGGACGCGTCGCTACCTGCAGCTGTTTTCAATCGAAAAGCTGAGTAATTATTGCAGCCCTCTCCTGTGGCTCATATGGAGCGCAGCATGGAGCTGTAAAGCATTATGCAAGTCTAGTGTGCTGCCAGATCTCCTAGAGCACTCAGCAGCCAAGTCACTCCCTCCCACCATTGGCTCAGCTTCATTAACTTAATCAGGTATTCATTCATTCATTCATTCATTCAGAAAAGAAAATTACACTAACCTTGGCGTATAGCCAGTGCCATGTACACAAGGAGTGCGCTGACATCAGCTGCATCAACCTGAGGCTAAGAGATAAAGGCGGGTAACTAACATTTGCCATTCTTCGAGATGAATTTCGTTTTGAATGGGGCTTTTGCACACATACGTTTGTCACAGCCTACTTCAAGTACCCGGGGCTGCCTTTGTGAACAGCTGCTGGCTGAGGCGATGTGGGAATGGGGAGCCACTCCTCAAGTCAAGGCAGCCAGCAAGCAGCAAAGAGTTGTGCTGCCCATCCTGGTACTGCAGGACCAGAAAAGTGAACTAATGAATATTATGGCTGAGCCAGAATATGCAATCCTTCATTTTGCTGGGAGTTCCTTTCTCTCTCTGCCATGTTGCTCAGCATCAAACATGAATCCCTTTTAATCACACAGTCCTTGCACTTTCTTTACACAGTCTTGGCACGTAAGTCTACAAAGGATATTACTTCTCCCCTGCAACTGTCCGATGGAAAAGCCAGTTCATGAATATCCTCAACCAGAAAAACGGCATGAACTTTATGTACCTCTGTGCACTGATGGAAGCAATAACGAAACAAGGCTAACAAAACAATGGAACGTTTCAGGAGCTACTCACTGCACACAGTTCCTAAGGAACACAACCACTACCACTGCGGTCTGGTTTTGTTTTAAAAAATGGATTTTTAAGAAAGACTGAAGAACGCACTGCTTGAAAGCCACTCCCCTGAGTTCTTAGGCATAAGCATGCTTACGCACATGAAATACCAAGCAATTTCTGACAATTCTACAGTTCTCAGAAACTTCCCTCCCCTGCAGTCTAATTTCTTAGTTAGAACTTTTGTTTCAATTATTCAAACAGTTGGGGCTAGGCTGCACTAGAAGTGTTACAAAGGCACAGGCTGCGCGCCTCTGTCGCATGTCTGGTGAAGATGCTCTCTGCTGACAGGAGACAGCTCTCCTGTTGATATAATAAAACCACCTCCCAATGAGCCAGCAACCGTCCCAGTGGAAGAAGCTCTCCCACTGATATAGTGCTATTCACACTGCTGCTCAGGTCGGCGTAAACTGCATCGCTCGGTGGGTGGGTGGACGCACACACGTGTGGCTTATTCACACTCCTAAGGGACAGAAGTTATAGTGACATAAGCAAAAGAGTGCACATGCCCTTTAAACAGTAGTTTATGCCTACTCTATTCTTGGTCTTCATCTCCAAATAAATACAACCCTAGGCTTGAACCCTCTTTCATCCACTTACCCTGCCTGGCCTTCTTTCCCATTCTGCATCCCCAACTAACGTCTCCTCCCTAAAGACTGTCCCAACTCTATCCCCTGCCTCAATTTTTCCCTGTACTACTAATTTCATTTTTATCCCTTTTGTTCAATCAGTTACCCGTCCATTCTTTAGAGTGATAATACTCTCTTCTGTTAGTTGCTCTGATTTATTTTTAAATTAAACCCCGTGCCACTGAGATTCCATTGTGTGTGACACTCTACTGTCAAACGTCTCAGAATATACAGTGCACCTAGTGAGCACATACTGTGAGGTACTTTTGTGGCACAATGAGGCTATACTATTTTTAAAGAGAGTCTTCAGGAAAATGAGCGAAGTAGAAAAAATAATCTGTTAGGGAGAAGGGTAAGAAAGGGAAAGAAGCATATATATTTATCTGTTCTTCTACAGATTGTTGAAGCCACATTATTCCCAGGATGGAAGCGAGGCAAAATGAGTGAGGTAATATCTTTGGACAGAACTTGGTCCAATATACAGCCGCTCCCCGAGTTACGACCACCTCCACTTACGACCATCCGCACTTACGAATAAAGCGGTCGTAAATGCAGATCCGAGTTATGAATGGCGATCCACGCTTACGAACAGCGTGGTCGCCATGTAACTCTATGGAATCCGAGTTACGAACACTTTGAGTTACGGACTAAGTGTTGGTCCGTAACTTGTTCATAACTCGGAGAGCGGCTGTATTACCTCACCCACCTTGTCT
Source organism: Pelodiscus sinensis (assembly GCF_049634645.1). Lineage (NCBI taxonomy): Eukaryota > Metazoa > Chordata > Testudines > Trionychidae > Pelodiscus > Pelodiscus sinensis. Next base: position 107,581,495 of record NC_134712.1, read on the forward strand.
CTCTTAAATTCCAATCAAATTTAACTTTACCAGAGACTCGGGTTTGGTTCAGACAATTGATAGGGATATGATTTGCACAATTCAGGATCTTTTTATGAGCCATTTCACCTCTCCTTGATAAAGAATTGCAGAAGAAATTGAAGGTTTAATGATATAATGAAAAAGAACAAGAGTGTGATATTTCAACATTTTAAAATGAGAGCTGTATGTCTAACCAGGCTGCCGTCTCCGGGACTACATCGACACTGGCAGCCGTTCTTGCACAAAAACTTGCCTACTGTCTTCACTGCACGCACGTTCTTCCACAAGTAAATTTACAGTATAGCGTTGTAAAACAGGGCTTCTTCCGGAAGAGTTATTTCTCTCCCCACGAGGAATAAGCCCTCTTGCGCAAGAGCTTTTCCACAAAAGGGCAGTGTAGACAGGCAACATGAATTTCTTGCGCAAGAAGCCCCTATGGTTAAAATGGCCATCAGAGCTTTCTTATGCAAGAGAGAGTCTACACTGCCATGGATGCTCTTGCGCAACAGCACATCTCTTGCACAAAAGGACATGGCAGTGTCGATGCTCTCTTGTGGAAGATTTTTTGCACAAGAACTCTACCGCAAAAGAGTTCTTGCGCAAGAAGCCACCAGTGTAGACGTAGCCCAAGTGTATTCCTTGCAAGTGTCAAGTAAATTTTCCCCTCTCCATTTTTGAAAGCCCTAGTTCTGTCTGTTGCCATCTCACTTGGGATTCACTTAATCACTGAAAGAGAAACTAATATGCCTGTTGGAGAAGCAGAATCACATCTCAAGCACACTCTGAAGCACATACACTGCATAACCAATCTGTTGTCTACAATTTATTTAAGAGAGCATGCCTGTCTCTGAGTTTGTCTATCTGTCCAAGAACGCCTCCTAAAGGGTAAGAGCTAGGACCACCAAATTTGGTAGGCAGCTTCTTCTCATCATAACTTAAAGCAAGGCCAGGATTTGGTTGTGCCAGGACAATGGGATGTGCCTGGAATGAGATAGCTTCTCATAAAACCATACAGAAAAGATACAGAATCACCAGGCAGGTGAAAGAGGGGGTCATGCCCATCCATCCAAAACTGTTCTTGCCCTGAGCCTTCCACCCCACAGGCACCCTTTAGGGAGAGCAGGGGAGCTGAAGCTCCTCTCTCCCCTTGCCAATTTATACAGGAACATTGCTGGCTGTTCCCCTCCACCAGGGAGCAAGGGGAAAGTGCAGTTTGCGACACTCTTCACTCTGGCTGGGAAGCATAATGGGCAGAAGAACCTGGACCGGCCCCAGCCTAGGGACATGCACCACTTCTCAACTGTGCCTGCTGGAGCTGCACCAACCATGAAGAAGTGCTTCTCACCTGGCCCCAAGCTGCTGCGGAGAGAGGGCTGGGGTAGAGCTCTCTCCCCGTGGCAGCCTGTACACTGAACCCTTCATCCATCCCCAGCCCCACTCCGGAGCAATGACTGAAATGAAGAAATACAAAAATTAATTGAATTACGGACCCAAGAAATGCTGGTAAATCTCCTAGTATCTGCATATCCGGTTCATAATAAAGCACTCCATATACAATGCAAAGAGTAAATACTGACGATGTCAATGTCTATGGGCTGAACTGCAGCACCAAGTGGTAAATGGCATTTATTGCACATTTCTGACCACACCGCCTGCATTCTAATCACTAATTTAACATTCCAGATACCACAGCAGCTTCAAATACTTGCCATTTTTTATAAAAAATATAACCTGAAAGAGAAATGCACGGGTCTGTCTGCCACAAAAAGCTACTCGTCTGAGGTGTAAGATAAATCTTGTTTAGTCCTATATGAGTGGTAGGTTTAAAGTCTGGTGTCTCAAGGCTTATCAGAGCTAGAAACGCAGAAATTGCCCTTACCAGGGATTTATTTTTAACCCTAGCCTCTTGTGAGATAACCAACCTTAAAGTCATTATATTGTGTTATACAGGAACTATCTGACACACTTCTCTAACATCTTTGTCATTAAAAACTACATGATGGCAACTGGTTTAAAGGTTGTGCTGGAACTCATAAGCAGTATAGTTATCCCAGACTCATGGGGAAAAAAATCTATATGCCACATCACATCATTGTGTATCTGCTATATAAATCCTTGCTGTAGGCTGACCAGGGAGATTAGCTTTGGTCCTCTGTAGCAGTGGTTCCCAACCTTTTTATACCTCAAACAAAAGAGAGGACTATGCAGCATTTTAAAGACTAACAAGATGGTTTATTAGGTGATAAGCTCATCACTTAATAAACTATCATGTTAGTCTTTAAAGTGCTGCATAGTCCTGTCTTTTGTTTCAGCTAGACCAGACTAACACGGCTGCATCTCTATCACTATCTTTATACCTCAGACCAGCAAACTCATTCACAAACTTCTGGCAGACTAGCATCATTTTATTTGCATATTCGCAGAGTCCCCGTCACCCAACCCCCAGTGCCAGCTTCCCCCCCACAGAGCCCCTCAATGCCATTCCCGACTTAAGAGTCTACCAGCACCACAAGACCCCTTAGTGCCAGCTTCCTGTTTCCAGAAACCCACTGCATCCAACTGTCCCAGCCCCCACCCCAGTGCCAGCCCCCAATCCCTAATATTAGACTCATCCCTAGTACCCCCCAGTGCCAGTCCTGCCCAGTAGGCCCCTCACTACTAGCCCCACCTCCAGAGTCCCCCAGTGCCAGCTCCACACCCCGATGCCCCAGTGCCAGCCCTCTGCCTTTTAGAACCTCCCCACCTCATAGACTTCCCCAATACTCCCACATCCCTCCTTCAGAGCCCCCCAGTATTTGCTTCGCCCCTGGAGCCCTCAGCACTAGCCCTGCTGCTGGAGTCCCCAGATCCTGCCCCAGCCCCCTCACCTAGCCCTACGCTGCCTCCCAGCTGCCAGCTAAGTGCTGCTGCCCGGGTCGTGGCTGCTCTAAGGCTGCTGTGCCTGGCTCCGTGTGGCCCTCCCACTGCGCAGGGAACTGCTCTTCTGCATCCGGGAGGAGACCACCCCCCTGGCCCGGCGCTGGTTGGCAGACAGGCACAGCAGGACACACCTCTCCCAACAGCCACGGCAAGAGAGGAGGCGCTGGGTGGTGTATCCCAGCCCCAGAGCTGCCGCGGCCCAGCAGTTCCCAGCTCGGCACCGGTCCGCAGCCTGGTGGTTGGGAACCGCTGCCCTATAGTGACAGATGTTTAAATACAGTTTGCCACCACATTTCACTGGCCATTTCAGACAGGATTTTGAAAGTTTTTCTTCCAGACCAGGTTGGAAACAAGGCCTGGTGAGAAATTTGTGACCATGCTTTGTCTGTATCCAGAAAAAGTGAAGAATTCAGTTCCCAGTGCTGTCAGATAAACACCTTCCATAAGCACTAACTAAATTAAGAACAGAGAGAGGTATTCTAGGCTGGGGTTACAACACTCACGAGTTTGTGCATTGTTTATCTGACGTTTAACCACCATTCTTCTTACAAAAGGTACTAAACATGCCCAGCTCATCCACTGCCATGCTAGAATCGACAGGGAAGAAGTCTGTGAGAATTCCTTTGCAAAAATCCCTCTATAAAGCTATATTGCCCTGTTAGTAAATTTGCCTCCCTACAGAAAAGGTCATGAAGTGCTTCCAAAACATGGAAGATCCAGGGAAATCTGTTGGAAGGCCAGATTAACCTACATATATAAGCCCAGTGCGCCACACTAGCTCTGGCCCTTGGAAGTGTAAGGCGTGTGATATAAATGTAATGTATCCCACAGTTCCACAAGTTAACATGTAGATATCATCACCACAAATGTGTCATACATATTTGTGTGTACATGGTACAGATAGGGAGTTCTTTGGAATTGTATTTGTGTTTTATTTGTGTTGTAAAATAAAAACAACATTGGACCCCCAACTAACTGACAACTGTGTCTGGAAACACTATGTGGGGTGGTTGTAGCTATGTTGGTACCAAGATATTAGGAAAACAAGGTGGATGAGGTAATACCTTTTGCTGAACCAATTACTGTTGGTGAGAGAAAAGTTAGCTGAACCATTAGCTATTGTCTTTGAAAAGTCATGGAAGACAGGAGAAATCGCAGAAGACTGAAAAGGGCATATATGGTGCCCCTCTATATTAAGGGAAATAAGAACAACCCAGAAGACTACAGACCAGTCAGATTAACTTCTGTGCCAAGATAGATAATGGAGCAAATAATTAAGGAATTCATCTGCAAACATCTCGAAGATAATAAGGTGATAGGACAAATCATGTCAAACCAATCTGATAGCTTTCTTTGATAGGATAACAAGTCTTGTGGCTAAGGGGGAAGTGGCGGATGTGGTATACCTAGACTTTAGTAAATCATTTGATATGGTCTCACATGACCTTTGTATCAGTGAACTAGGGAAATACAACCTAGATGGGGATACCATACGGTGGGTGCTTAACTGACTGGATAACCGTTCTCAGGCTGTGTCTAAACTACATCCCTTTCTCGAAAAAGGGATGTAAATTAGACACTTTGAAATTGCAAATGAAGCCAGGATTTAAATGTCCCATGTTTCATTTGCATAATGGTGTCTGTGGGGGTTTTTTTCTGAAAAGGGGCTTTTCGAAAGAAAAATGGCTGTTTAGACAGGGATTGGCCGAAAATAAAGCCCTTTTTCGAAAGCTCCTGTCAGGAGAACAGGGATGTAGTTTAAACACAGCCTCAGAGAATAGCTATTAATGATTCACAGTCATACTGGAAGGGCATAACAAGTGGGGTTCCACAGGGGTCAGTTTGGGGACCGGTTCTGTTCAATATCTTCATCAACAATTCAGGTATTGGCATAGAGAGTACGCTTATGAAGTTTGCAGATGATACCACGCTGAGAGGGATTGCAAGGGCTTTGGAGCATAGGGTCATAATTCAAAATGATCTGGACAAACTAGAGAAATGGCCTGAGGTAAATAGGATGAAGTTTAATAAAGACAAATGTACTCCACTTAGGAAGGAACAATCAGTTTCACACATACAGAATGGGAAGCAACTGTCCAGTAAGGAGTACAGCAGAAAGGGATCTAGGGGTCATAGTGGACCACAAGCTAAATATGAGCCAACAGTGTGACGCTGTTGTCAAAACAAACAATCAACTAACCACAAATATGATTCTGAGTTGCATTAACAGGAGTGTTGTGAGCAAGACACATGAAGGGTTCTTCTGCTGTACTCTGCACTGATTAGGCCTCAGTTCAAATAGCGTGTCCAGTTCTGGGCACCACATTTCAAGAAAGAGGTGGAGAAATTTGATATTAAAGGTCTAGAAAACATAACCTATGAGGGAAGACTAAAAACTGTGTTTGTTTAGTTTAGAAAAGAGAAGACTGAGGGTACGTCTAGATTACATGCCTCTGTCGCCAGAGGCATGTAGATTAGGCTACCAGACATAGGAAAATGAAGCGGCAATTTAAATAATCGCCGCCTCATTTAAATTTATATGGCTGCCGTGCTGAGCTGACAAACAGCTGATCAGCTGTTTGTCGGCTCAGCGCGATAGTCTGGATTCGCAGGTGTCGACATCAAAGGTATTTGTCGACCACCCAGGTAAACCTCATCCCAGGAGGCATACCTGGGTGGTCGACAAATACCTTTGATGTTGACACCCGCGCGTCCAGACTATCGCGCTGAGCCTACAAACAGGGGACAGGACTTGATGAGCTTTCAAGGTCCCTTATATTTCTAGTATTCTGTGATTCTAAGGGTGTGTCTACACTGCAGAGCTTAACTCAAAATAAGCTGCGCAAACTGAGCTACGTCAATTGTGTATCTTACATCAAAACAGCTTATTTCAAATAGGGAGCATCTACACAGCACTTATTTTGAAACAGAGCACTCTTCATCCAAGTTTCCTTATTCCTCATACAATGAGGGTTACAGGAGTGAGAGAAGAAGTCTTCCAGCTTGACAGTATTTTGACACTATTTTGAAATAACTGCCTGCTATGTAGATGCAGACTAAGTTATTTCAGAATAGCGCTATTTCAAAATAGTGTTGCAGTGTAGACGTACCCTAAGTTTCCAACCTACACAGAGCTCTTCTCTTCAGGAAGAGCTCTATATAGCTTGGAAGTGTGCCTCTCTCACTATCAGATGGTTCAATAAAAGGTATTACCTCACCCATTTGTCCCTGCACACACTAATTTTTTGAGTGCTCTCTTCTGTCTCCCTTCTCTGATGTTTTCTCTGTTAGCTTGAATGAATAATTTGTTAATCAGTTTTTGTCTGTGGCGAGAGGCTTGATTTGTGGACTTTCAGCTCTGGTTCTGGAAAGTAATTCCTCCTCTTTTTTTTTCTGTTCCACTTCTTGTGTAGAACATAAACGTATGAAATATGTTTCTCAGTTAACTACTGCAATGGATGCTACTTACATTTGTTTTGAACACACATATGTATCACAAAAGATATGGAACAATCATTAAAACACACAGATAGGGGAAATAAAACAATAACACCACCAATAATTACTACTGAGAAAACTACAGAGTTGGAAAGATACAAAAACAATTTTCTTTAGCAAACACAGATGCTAAAACTGAAATAAACCCTGTCTACACTGTGGTTGAAACTATGTTAAGGCATTAGAGCTCGTTGGGAATTTTTCCAACAAAATATTTTTCCATCAGAAAATGCCAATTAGTCAAAGTAAAACTATTTGCAAGAAAGGGTTGGTTTAGATTTTGAAAAAAATCTGAAATTTAAAAGTTTAATTTTTCAGTTCAGAATGACATTTGTTACAAATTTAAGTTAATTTATAGCAAGATTTTTCTTTAAAAAAGGACAAAATTGCGATCAATAGATTCAAAATTTCCAAAACATTTCGACTGACCTAATCCAATCTTTTCCCTGAATTTTCAATTATCAACATTTTTCAAGATTTCAACTTTTCACCCCAATCCGAGATGGGAAAATGTTCAAACTTTCAAAAATTCTTGCAGGACAGAAAAACCATTTCCTACCTAGTTCTAATTTCTAACTAAGGGGGTTAAATCTCCTTCTACTTAAGATAGTTCAGGTTGAACCTCTCTAATCCAGAACTCTCTCATCTTTTTATTTGGTTCTAAACTCTCTCATCCAGGAACAGCCATCATCCAGAATGATTATGGTTAGCCAGATGTCCACTTTTCATGGGTGTGGCCAAGATTCCTGAGGTCCCACAAAATTTGTTTACAGCCATCAGTCCTAGCTCTCAGTGTTCTGTGCTGTTATTTATCTCTAATTTACCTCTAAATTTTCTCTAACAACATAGTAAGCAATGGAAGTGTTGGTAATGCTCCTAGACAACGCTGACCTCCCGTGGTCCAGAAAATTCTCTCGTTCAGAACCAGTCACATCCCGAGGGTTCTGGACTAGGGAGGTTCAACCTGAATCAAAAAAAGGAATACTGGGATGGTTGGAGTATGATCTTGTTTCAAAATGAAATGTAGACCAAAACCAATGCAGACTCTCAAAAATCTTCTGTTTTCAGCAGCTGAAATTTGATTATACCCCCACTTACACTAGCCAGCAGAATCATGCTGAAATCATATTGGGCAGAAGTAGCTACAGATCCTCCCCTAACCTGGGTTCTCTGCCACAGGCTCTTAGATGCCAGGCATAGTCCCTGGAAGGGAATGATCCCAGAACACTGAACTAACATGCAGCCTATTCCATTTATGAAAACATGTCCAACTGTCAAGTGGCAGACAAACTACTAGGACAGGGACCACCAGCAGCTGCTGCAGCATTCTAAATGCAGCATTCTAAATGAACAAATCAACAGAGATTAGATCCCACTATCATCAAAATCACAAAGATGCAGATGAGGTACCTTAAATGATATATGAACAGACCGGGAGGGGAGAGGGAAGGAATTGTTCCTGGGTAACTAAGGCTCAAAATTTGGCTGGTTTGACAAGAAATTATGGCTTTCCCAATTTTGGGGCTGTGGACAAAAACAAAATACTGTTGTTACTACAGCTTGTCTGAAGTAATTTCTCTGCACTCCGTTTGTTTGATTCGGAACTATTGTTCCATGTTTTCCACTGTTTCTCATTTTTGTTCTCACAATTTTAATGTATTTGACTCTTGGTCTTATATATATGTTTAATTTATATTTAGGTAAGGACAAAAGTAAAGTGTCACTGTCACCAACAGTCTATGGCAGAATCAGAACTGAGCCTGTGTAGTAATTAATTTCAATTGTAACTCAATTACAATTGTAAAACATTATGGATAACATCTGTCTGGCATGAAATACAAAGCTGATCATACAGAACAGAATTAGTCTTGTCTGTTTCTATACAGCTCATTGTGACTGTATCCATAAATATACTTTGTTGCTGATCTCCCTTCAAGCCAAGAGAGTTGGCTGAAGAGTTATTAGTATTACGCAGTGCTGCTTAACTACAGTTACCGTACTAGGTTAGAGCTGTTTCGTTTTTATTTGCTCAAACTGGAGGATGATACATTAATCCATGAGTGTTGGAGCCACCAGTGAACTGAACAAAATCATTCACGAGTGAAGTTAATGACATTTCAAAATTAGCTCATTATCACCATTGTTTCTATAAGTGAATATGAAAAGGTTCATTGTAAATAGATATGAAAGAGCTCCCTGCATGGTTTGAAATTCAGAAAGGACATTTATTTGTAATTGCATTACTGGTAATTTGTTGCTTCTTTTTTCTCAGTGAATTTTGGACTCATGAAAAGTTTTGGGCTGACAGCACTGGAGACTGACGTTCTTTATCCATAGAGCAGACACAGCTTGGGCAATACCACTAAACTTCCTTATCTCAAACATGCTTCATCTTCTGCTTTAAGAAAGGAGAAGAAGGTAATACAGAGTTCATGCCCTCCAGCCTCAGAAAAGTGGCTCAGCTCTTTGCAAAACTGCTCTGAACAACACATGAATTCCACTGGTTTCAAGTGTTTACATACTTCTCATTAATAGGATGTGAACATAGTTTACTGGGGCCATACTTAGCACCATGGAGATCGATTTTCTCACATTTGATTTAGCAGGTCTAGTAAGGACCCACTAAATAGAATGCTCCCATCGACCTCCCACTATGGAGATGGTGCCAAGCTCATCTTAAGGTAAGTAATGTAGCTGGAGTTGCGTATGTAGCTGGAGTTGCGTACCTTAAGCCGATCTTCTGGGTGTAATATAGACCTGGCATCAAGGCTAGAGTTGCCATAACATTTTTACAAATGTACTCCTAGGCTAAGTCTACAGCTTTTATCCTGACTGGGGATGTACCTTAAAATTCAGCAGTCTTGATAAGGGCTCAGCTACTGAAAGGATGAGTGAGGTAAAAATGCTTAGAAACCTATTTAACCCTGGATCTCTAGTACAGGCCAGTCCTATTGCACTTGTCTCACTACAACAATTCCCACTGCACAAATCAACTGCACTCATGTAAAATGGGGCTTGTACGCCATGGAAGCCTCTCCTGGTTTCAAGTTGGTGTAAGTCACCTTAGTGTAAGCCCTGCACTACTCCAGTGCAGCTCATCTGAAAGGGGTTGGGGGCAAAATAAGGTTTGCGTTATTAGCATAGCTAAGCCACTGTAAATATCCTCATTACAGACCTAGCTTGCTATTCAGGATACTCCCTGAAAACATAAAAGATACAATTTTGACTTTCAAAGAATTCCTCTCTCCCCTCGCACACACATAATTGTGATGATGATTTTTAAGATGTGACTGTGGAACTGGACTGAGAACACCAACTCACTTCAAAGAGGACCTCAAGCAACAATGACTTTCACTCACTACCAATAACAGAAGTGAAAAATCTCTCCACTCCATTTATCTATCCTCTAAGCCAGCCAGGCCAATTTCTAGGGATGTTAGATAGCGTGTAATTGAATAGTTGTGTAACCGTATGTAATTTTACTGGTTGTATGATTATTTGATAGTTCCCACGGGCAGGGCTGGCAGCCAGTGTGCTCCCAGATCCATTCCCGGGAGGCCCCCTGCCACTCTGACAGGTGGATCCAATGCTCATGGAAAGCTGGCTTTTAAGCCAGCTCCTCAGAGGCACTGGCTCCTGCTCTTCCCCCCCACTTGCTGCCCCATACAGAGGCAGCAAGGAGGGTGGGAATGCATGTAATTGACAAGATTAACCAATGAGCACAGGCTTACTGGTTAATCATATAGTTGTCTACATGTTGAAATCCCTACCAATTTCCCATTTTCTTTTAGTTCTGTCAGCCTGATGACCATGTAGATTAAAACTAGTTTATTAAATATTATGGTAACTATGGACAATCTTGGGTAATTGCTATCCCATTATTTTTAATAACTACTGTTTATCACCACTCTTGTCTTATGTTTGAGAACAGATTTTATCTCCACTTTTTATCAAGCACAGTATTGCATGGGTACATTATATGGTTGTGAAAATGATTTCAGTCCATCTGCTTGTGTCTCTGTTTTTATTCTCTTCACTGACCCTGCCTCAGCTGAGACTTATCAGAAGTTTCTGAGGGCCAAGTTCTGCTATCAGTTACATTCACATAAAAGAGGAGGGTATTTGGCCCAGACAGCCTGTATCTTGGACATACCTGTGGTAGAGGCGATCTAAGGGAAAGGTGACTGTTTTTCATCAGCTGCTTTATAGGATAACAGATCTGATGTTGAGTCTGATTTATAGCTGGCCTTCTGAATCATTCTAGGTGCAGCTAATGTAATTCAGTCATCGAAGTACTTGTTTGTGGCCTCAAATCAAGTACTCAGATGTGCTGTCTGATCCTTTTCAATGCTTAATAATAATTTTGATTAGCAATTGATACTAATGAATGAGCTGGAGGCAAGAGTTCTTGCTGCAGAATCAGGCTTCACAGAATTAAAACTGTAATAGGCCTATAGGTTCCTTACATTACTGCTAAACCTAGAGGCTGGAACAAGGGGTGGTGGGAGTGCTACCATACCCCCGGCTTGAAGTGGATTCCATTACAGGCTATCCTCGACTTTATGACATTCGACTAATGACAAATGGCACCTAAGACATTTCGGAACTGACATCCTGATTTGACATATGCCCTTGGTTTTGACTTTACAATGCTCAGTTCCGCAATGGAGTGGATTGCAGTTCAGAGTTACAACATTTTGACTTAAGATGCAATTTTCAGGAACCAATTTCTTCACGCAGCGCATAGTCACTCTGTGCAACTCCTTGCCAGAGGAGGTCGTGAAGACCAGGACTTTAACAGGATTCAAGAAAGAACTAGATACATTCATGGAGGTTAGATCCTTCAATACTTATTAGCTAGCATGGGTAGGAATGATGTTCCTAGCCTCTGTCTGTCAGTCCGAGCCTGGAAATGGGTGACAGGAGAGTGATCAATGGATCAATGGACCTGTTTCTGTTCACTCCCTCTGGAGCATCTGGAGCATCTGACATTGATCACTGTGGGCAGACAGGATGCTGGGCTAGATGGACCTTTGATCTGACCCAGTATGGACCTGCTTATGTTCTTAATTGTGTTGGAAGTCCAAGGACTGCCTGTATACAGAGTGCATACAGTTTGGTTCAATGACTCTGAGCATCCCCACTATGAAAAATGGGTTGGAGCCCCGCTCTGCTGAATAAAATAAAAGGCTAAGATAATTCTATGGACTATGCAGCTTGGTGCCATCTGCAAATTTTAAGTATACTCTCCACTCATTATCCAAGTCATTAATGAACATCTCAAACAGTACCAGAACTAGGAAATGGGGAAGGATGGAGTATGAGGGTAACAACAAGATCTCATCATTGCAGCCCTGCAAACGTGTGGCTATCTGCTTTATATCAGTGGGTGTGGATGCAGATATCCACAGTTCATTTTTTGTGAATATCTGCTTTATATCCACAGATATCCACATCCGCGGATGTCAGTGCAGATATCATGGCTCATTTTTGCTGATGCAAATACCAGTTTTGTAACTGTGCAGGGCTCTACTCGTGGTTACACAGGCTTGAACAGCAGGGGCACCATTTCAGAATTTGGTGGGGGAGGAAACCTGTGCATGCTGTGATGGGGGTGGGGGAGAGTGAAAGCATGAGGGGACAGTAACTGAGGACAGAGGCTTCAGCAATATTACTGAGCATGCTCAGTACAAGTCAAGCACCAAATGGGGAGAGAAAGAACCAACCCCATCCGCCCTCCCCCCCCACATGCATCATCTCTATCCAGGGGCTATCAAGGTACTGGAAAACTCTACTGTTTTTGGCAGACAATTTAGTAGTTAGCTGGCAGGAGCACTGTATCTAATTCCTATATACAAGACAAAAATTAAACAAATATTGGAACGACTCAGCTCTAACACTAACATATTCTGACATCTTGTGGCAAGTCACTTAAGAGACACTGGATAGCCTTAACATTTTAGTTTATATTCTTACTTTGTTACTAACGCTATGGAGAAAAAGACCCCCCCCAATCAGGACTCCTGGGCTCTGTTTCAGCTCTGGAAGGGCAGTGGGGTCCAGTGAGTTCCAGTAAGGAGGCAGATACATTTCAGCTCTATACAAGAACATCAGAATGGCCAGATTGGGTCAGACCAAAGCTCTTTCAAGCCCTGTATCCGGTCTTCCATCAGTAGCCAATGCTAGGTGCTTCAGAAGGAATAAACAGAAGAGGCAGTCATCATGATCCACCCCCCTGCTGCCCATTCCCAACTTCTGACAAACAGGAGCTAGATACACCATCCCCGCCCTTTCTGGCTAGTAGCCATTGATGGACTTATCCTCTTTGAACTTATTTTGTTCTTACTGGAACCCTGTTATAGTTTGGGGTTCCACCATCTCCTGGCAAAGAGTTCCACAAGTTGACTGTGAACACATAATTTATTTTGTTTGTTTTAAATCTGCTGCCTATACATTTAATTGGGTCAGCTTCTTGCGTTATGCTAGTGAAGGAATAAATAACATTTCTTTATTCTATTTTCCACACCATTCATGATTTTCTAGACCTCTAAGATATCCCCCACACTTTAATCATGTCTTTTCTAAGCTGAAAAGTCCCAGTCTTGTTAATCTCTCCTCATATGGAAGCTGTTTTTTACCCCTAATTACTGTTGCCCTTTCTGTACCTTTTCCAAATCCAATATATCTTTTGAGATGGGTTGACCAGATCTGCAATACAGTATTCAAGATGTGGGCATACAATGACTTTATGTAGAGGCAATATGGTATGTTGTCTTATCTATTTCTTTCTTAATGATTCCCAATATTCTGGTAGCTTTTTAGTTTTTAGACTGCCACTGCACACTGAATAGATGTTTTCAGGGAACTATCCACAATAAGTCCAAGATCTCTTTCTTGAATGGTAACAGCTATGTTGTATCAATAGTTAGGATTATTTTTTTCCATGTGCATTATTTTGCACTTAACACTGAATTCCATCTGCCTTTGTGTTGCCCAATCACCCAATTTTGTGAACTCTCTTTGTAGCCAGCTCTGGATTAGTCCCTGTTCACCCCCTTTTCAAGAACATTTGTAAATTTAACACAGTAATCCAAATGCTAATCCCTGCAGCACAACACTCATTCCTACTCCTTTCTCCCCTTATCTTAAGTGGAGGACCCTTCAACTACGGGAAAGCCCAGCTTTTTGTTATTCTTAATCACCCTGCCTCCCTCTTTTTATAAAACTCCCTGCCCCAAAGGCAAAGCTGCAAGCAGCTCACACTCTGCATTTAAGAACAGTCTCTGGAGACAGGGCATTCAGCTTTAAGCAGACCTCAAGTATGAAATCCGGAGGGTTCAAACTCAGGAGAGAGCTACTGACCCTGCCCAACTCCCCGTAAATGGCAGCCTTGTTGAATGGCTGATGGTCTTATTAAAGATGAACGACTTTTTGTTTCTTTTGAATACACAACAGCATTCAGCCTTGCTCCCTAGAACAGAGCAGACATTCTGAGTAAGGAGCACCTCAATGTGTGCCTTCTTACATCAAAAGAATTATCTAAATGCTTTCAGATCCACTCTCTCCACTTTTAACAACACTAGTCAGCTGTTGCTGGGAATTTTTATCCATCCCTGACAGTTTCTTGCCCCTGAAGACTCTAATGAGCAACCTTGCAGAGCTCCACCATGTTAATCTAGTTGTTTGCCCAGCAAGGTGCAGAGCACCTCCTAGGAGATATGGAGTGCCTTTAACGCCAGCTGAAGCTCTGCACCTCCAAGGAGGCACCCAACACATTCCTGCGTCGTGGCCTTGTAAAAGTACTTCCCCCCCCCCCAATCCTCTCACTGCTTTATGTTTATAGTTTATATTTATTAGCTCTCATATCATCCCTGTGAGGTAGGTACCAGGAAACTGAGTCACAAAGGCCATAATGGTTGGATTATCAGAACATCATCATCAGTCAAGGAGAGCTGAACAAGCACAGCGACTTTGAAAGTCAGGGCCTAAACTACCTGACCGAAGCCCTAAAGGCTGCTGCGTTGGAGCCAGGATTAAAACTCAAGAAATTTTGGCTACAACTTCAGGCCACTACGCTGCATCTCAGCCACTAGCAATTGAAATCGCCGGCTGCAGTGGCTAAAACCATAAGCACCTTCAGTGATGACACTTTCTTCCATTCAGATCCAGAGCTGAGGTGCTAGATGCTTTCCAGGCCAGTCTGTACAGCTGAGAAAAGGAATCATTTTTTCCTGCACCCACTTGCCACTCTGGGATGCCAAACACTTCCACTCCCTCTATAAAAGAAATCTGACTTCAAAGCAGTAGTTTCTCTTGGGTGACTGTTATCTGCTCCCCTCTGATAACTATTTAGAACTTTGCTGAGTATGTCTGCAGGCAGCTTGAGCAGCTTCTCTGTTCTCTTCCAACAAAGTGGACCTGCCCTCTTCTCATGCAGTTATTATCAAATGTTGCTCCAAATTCCAGAGCAATAACCCAAAACGGCCTGATTCTAGCACATCTGGTGGCCTGCACATGTGGTAGTGGGCAATGCCTGATACTTCAGAGCCAAGCAAAATTATAAAAATCTATAATTAAAAACTGAATTGGCCAATTATAAAATGCTACACCGGGAGTAAAAATTCTCTCCTGACCTCTTGTTTCCCCCTTAAATCATCATGTTCCATTAGAGAAATATGGGCAAGTCTACACAGTAGGGCTAAAGCCGAAATAAGCTACACAACTTGAACTACATCAATTGCATAGCTGAAGTTGAAATAGCTTATTTCGGCTTTTGGTGCTGTCTAAACAGCAGGAAATCCAAGAAAGAGCACTCTTCCTCCGACTTCCCTTACTCCTCACAAAATGAAGGTGACAGGAATTGGAGTAAGAAGTTCTCCAGCTTGACATTATTTTGACATTATGTCGAAATAACTGCTTATAGTATAGACACAGACTATGTTATTTCGGAATAACGTCAGTTATTCCAAAATAATACTGCTGTGTAGATGTACCCTAAGTGATTTCTCTTTACTCATGCACTGCCCAATTTCACTGGCAATTCAGTAACCTCGACTGGTCAAAGTTTTTTTTTTTCTTCTATAGGACAGTTTTTCAGAAAAAAATTACAATTTTGTCAAAATCTAAATATTTTGTGGCAACATGTTTATTTCAGCAAGATTTTCAATAAGGGTAAAATAAAAATGTTTAATTTTGAACATGCTCATCCATTTTGTTTTGATTTTTATGAGTGACATATGAACTGTAATTATATATACTATAATATATGTATTATATATTATATTTAGCATTTGAAAAGAAAAGTCAAAACAAAACATTTTGATGGTCCTGATTCAATTCTTAACATTTTTTTTTTGCTTTGTTTTGGCTTTTCATTCCAATTTGGAACTAATTTCTCCCCTCCCCCCCCAAATGTTGGAATGTCTATGCAATGGAAATTCCAGCTTCATTAGTGACTGACGGTTGGGCTATCATATTTAAGAGCTGGGCTGACACACTTTAGCTCAGTGCACTGTGTATGCAAACATATAAAGCAAAACAGAGGAATTCATTTTCATCCAGCAGATGGAACTAAAATGTTGTTTCCAATTGCAGTTTTCAGGTGCTACTGACGATAGCACTAGAGAAGATGTGGATTACTTCCTCATCCCCATGTCATCTAACACTGTTCAGAACCAGTAGATGATACAAGTAAAAAATGCTGACAAGATTCATACATTTTTAAACCCCTTTTAGCGTTAAACGATACATCAGCAATATAAGCTATCAGTGAAATCCTGGTCAAGTTAACAGTAAAACTTCTGCTGACTTCAGGGGGGTTAAGGTTCCACCTATGTCACCTATTTTCTACTCTCAACAGTGCTACCAACAGTCAGGGGAGCTGACAGACTAACAGTGCCCCAGGCAAGTTAAAGGTGGCAGCTCACTGCTCCTGGAAGAGGTGGGGCTCAGGTGGAAGGAGCAGGGCCCTGGAGCATACCTACAACGATTAAAAGGGCTTCGGGCTCCAGGAGCCCAAGTCCATTTGAATCACTGCGCCCCTGGTCAGCTGTCTCCTTCCTCCCCACCCCCTCTCGGTGGGCCTGCCAACAGTGGAGCTGCACCACTGCAAAGAGGTAGATTTCTCAGAAACTGCATAAGACGTGGCAAGGCATTTGGCCATTATTGTAAAGCTGCAGTAGCGTCTTTGTTTTGCGTTAAAAGTGAAGCCTATACTTTACATGTGTTATGCAATTTACATCGTCAGCCTATAATACCAAACAGCAGAAATCCCATAACTACATCAAGAAATTGCATGGTCCAAGGACCCTTAGAAAGAGAGAGAAGGGGGGGGGGGGGTAAGACAGACAGGGAATGCCAGAATTAGCAAGACACACAACTACATCCTGAAAGACAAGCAGAGACAAATCTGTTTGTAAAGGAAAAAGATAGTTTAATGCAAAAGTGGGGAACCTAATGCTCAGGGGCTAGATGCGGACTCGGCTCTGGTGTGTGAAGGAAATGGGGGGAGTGTTTTTCTCCTCAGTAGGAGGTCAAGTCAGTGAGGGGTTTTTGTTTGGTTGGTTTTGGGGGGGGGGGGGGAGTTTGCTTCTTACTTGTGTGAAGCCCCCGACAGATTTTTCTGTGGAGCAGAGGCTCCTGACCCAAAAAAGGTTCCCCACACCTGGTCTAATGGCACAGAAAACATAAGAAACCATAGAGAAAGGGCAGCATGAGAAATGATGAAATAGGACGTTAGTATTCTTTTGTTCTGAAACTGTTTCAAATATAATGATATTCACATTATTTAGTATCTATTATCCTAGATAATTTATAGCTATTTAGCCTCATTTAAAACAAAAACAAATGTGCTCTTTCAAATACGTATAATCTTTTAAACTAGTCCCATTTTTAACAGCCGGCAGGAAAATTTGTCTAAGGGCAGCTGGGAGTAGGGTAGATTAATAAGATAAAAATGCAAGTTGTCCTAAAAACTTGCATAAACAAATCTATAAAAGTAAATAGCAGCTCCTAGAATATAAACAAAATGATTCTCAAATTAAGTTTGAGAATCTTTTCCATATCTAGTAATGAATTTTATTTCTAAAATCTTTGTCCAGTCACAGACACAATATTTTTTAATGGAAAATCGGCCACCTACAGCCTTATGCTTTGCACATTTCAGCTTCTAAAGTAGTTTTAACTCATTAAAATAGCTTTTGAAATTTGTATTTATAGAGGTCCTGAACCAGAAAAGCAACTAAGCATTTACCTAACAGTAAGCCTATGAACAGTCCCAATGAAAGGCAAGTCGCTGGTTTTGTTTAAGCACACAGTGAAGTTTTCTGATGGATCAGGGCAGGGATGGGGGAACCTTTTATGGGTCACGGGCCACTGACTCTCAGAAAAATCAGTCAGAGCCTGCACAAAAGTGAGAAGCAAAAACAGACAAACAAAAAAACCCCAACCCCCCTCACTGACAAGGCCCCTGACTGAGAAGGAAAAAAAGACTAGGCTCCGCGGTGGGACCAAAAAACGAGGGGTTTAGTGAATGGGAGGAGGCTTCCTGGAGGCAGGCTTGAGGTATGAGGTCCGGGTGGGAGGGAGGATGCAGGAGCAGAGTTGGGTGCGGGGTCTGGATGATGGGGTCTATTACCTGGCACTGCTCCCCAGGGACACACATAGCTCCATTCCCTGGCTACTCCCTGCTACTCCTATTGGCTGCAATTATGGTCAATCAGAGCAGTGGAGGAAAAGCCTCTAGGCAGCATTTTGCTGTTTCAGCCACATGGAGGGGGAGCACCATTGCCCAGAGCCATTTCCTCCCTCCACTAGGCAGAACCCATGAGTTGGATCCAGCCCTAACTTGCTTGATCTTGGCCTGCCAGGCTCAGGGCTCCACGCCCCTGCAGCAGAGGGCCGGTGCCAATCAGGGTTGCGAGATGGTTGAAACAAAAATACTACCCCCCCCCAACAAAAAACCACTATGAAAAAATTCTGTTGAAGGGGGGGGGGGACCAAAGTTGTTGAACGAAAAAAAAAAGAAAAAAAAGACTCCAAGACTTATTAAGCAAAAAACAAACAAACAAAAAACACACAGCATTAAAACAGCATGTCCCCTTTAAGAGTGAGTGCAGGGATAAGAAGGAGAGCGGTTGAACACTAAGACCCAGGGGAAGCACTGCTGCCCCTTCTTCCCCTTGGTCAGCATCCATTTTGTGCCGGCAGCATGGGGGCTGGGGTCGGGGGATGGGGGTGTTGGGAGCTGGGACGGGGGAGGCCGGATGCTGAGTGTCTGTAGAGTTGCCAGGTGCTGGGCATTTTTGCCTCCTGGCCGGGGGGGGGGGGGGGGGGGAATCAGAAAATACCGGACTGTCTGGGTGAACACTGGACACCTGGCAACCCTAGTTAATGCTCCAACTTCACAAGGAGTGCTGCAGGGTACGTGTGGGGCTGGAGCACCAGGTGGTCTCCCCAGGGCTGAGAGCCCTAAGCCTCGGGGGCTGGATCCAGGCAAGCTGGGGCCACATTTAGCCCCTGGCCTTTGGTTCCCCACCCCTGGATTAGGCCACAGAGTTCTTTCAACTTACCACCATTATTACCCTTTTTCAAGGCTGGAAGAGGGGCACTCAGGCAAAAGACTTATTCAAGTTACTGGATGCTGAAGACACAACATAATTCACTGTGCAGATTTTCAGTGCAATCTGGAGGTGCAAAAATGTACAAGTTCTGAAAGGTAATGTTTAACCGGCTACCTGATTAAATGGGAGATGGAGTGGCCTACTTCCCCCACTCACTGGGGCTGTGGAGGGGGGTGAGGTAGCAGGTGCATCCCTCACCTATAGCGAGCCCTATGGGGCTGAAACATCTCCTGTGTGCAACTGATAGGAAGCTGCTCCAGCCCCCACAGTTAATCAGTGAGCCAGTTAACTATTCACATCCCTTGTGTTAATCTCATTGTGTACATGTACACACATGCATGGGATTTACTTTTACATCATATTATCTCTCAGCAGAGCTAATTTAATTCAACTAAACACAGAGCTCTTTCACCTGCCACTGATGGTGGCAGACTGCTATGTTGGTAGGGAGCTAAAACCCTTTGAGTGCTCTGAATCAATATGATAGCGAGGTGATAGAACTGTTTCCTGGGAAACAGCGAAAGGCCTGCCTGATGTGTCCTATAAACCTTCTGGAGATGGGACAGGAGCTTTTTACATTTAAATAAGTAAACCTATGCAACAAGTACACGCCTTACTCAGCCCCAGGTCATGCAACGTGGTATTCCAGTTTGGATTCACAGAGGCAACAATGGACACCAATTGGTGAGTGTATCTACAACAGGCTGACCAGTGTAGCAGCTACCAGCAGCTTTATTAATTATATGAGCTATTTTTATTTGCCTAGCCACACTGTGCTGTTGGTTTTCATCTAATATATCTCAGAACTTGAAACCGTTTCTATTTGGAAGGAGTATGGTCCAGGGATTAGAACATAGGATTTCAAGCTCTTCCACTGACTCAGTGCGTAACTTTGGACAAGTCACTTAACCCCGTCAGTGCCTCTTAGAAAGATTGTCAATCTCAACCTCCTTCCCTGACTTTTGTACCCCTCCACATTTTTACTCTGAGCCCCCACCCCTTGCCCTTGCTCCTGAAACTCCCACCCACTGTCCTGAGCCTTCCACACCTTCCAACACCCTGCCTTGAGCCCCCACAAGAGACTCAAGCAATGCCAAGTAAATCCTCTAATATGCTTTATTTGAGGGCCAAAACCACAACATGCGACCCCCAAAATATAAAACATGTTGCAAGGGACCAAATGAACATTCCAAAACATTAGGAAGGCATCTTGATTTTGCTGTTGCTGTAGGCGTAATGTTCCCTCACCTGTCTGCCCATCAATTGAACCTCAGAAGCAGTAACTTGATGAGAACCAGGGATCTTAGAAATCTGTTTGCCACAGAAAAACATGGAATTTGCATTTCTACAGAGAATTACTAGTGTAACCCCCTTTTTTCTCTCGAGTAACCTGGGGAGGAAAAAGGGGGTTACATTAGTTTTTACATTTTGTGAAAAAAACACATATATTAACTATTAACTAAATTTTATTGAAAGTACCAGCGTCACTTACTCAATGAGCACTACACCTCCCCCTTTTATGGTTGATTTTTCAAAGTTCTTTAAATGTACATTGCTAAACACTCCAATAAATTGCTTTTGGCATACAGACATTACTCAAAGGGTTCACGATTCAACGCATTTCAAATTGCATGGGAGTATTAAAGTTATGAAAAAATGCTGAAAACTTCTAAAATCTTCCCTTTTAAAGCAATTCTAGCACTGTCTTTGCCGGGGGTTAAGTTGGCTTAACTGCATTGTTCAGGCGGGTGGATTTTTCACAAGTCAGGTGATGTACCTGAGCAACTTAGTGTAGACTGGGCCTCAGACTTCCCCTTTCCCTCTTGCACATTTATCAGACAATTCTGGCTGGTACCTGTCTGTATTTAATCACCTGGATAGCTAACGACCGAGGGAATGATATGGCTTTATTGAGCTATGTCCAAGGCCACCTTTTTCTTTTCATTGCATGTTCCCTCAGCCTTATGACTCATTATCTGCTGCACTATTTCGGGTTTAACTATCAGGACATTGGTTTTCTTCTTTTCTGCAAAACCAACTCAAAGCAGTTTCCCCAGGTTAGATACAAGGAAAAACTTACAAACTAAAGATAGTTAAGTACTGAAATAGGCTTTCAAGGGAGGGTGTGACATCCCTATGATCTGTGATTTTTAAGAGTGGGTTACACAAACACCTGTCAGGGATGGTCTAGTTAAGGGCTGGGAAATAATTTTTGAAGGGGGGCCACGTCACACATTTTGGAAGTGCTCGTGGGCCGACCCAGAAGGGGCAGTCCTGGTTTCTGAGGACAGGACAAGGAGTAATGGGCTTAAAGTGCAGCAGGGGAGGTTTAGATTGGACATTAGGAAAAAATTCCTAACTGTCAGGGTGGTCAAATATTGGAATAAATTGCCAAGGGAGGTGGTGGAATCTCCCTCTCTGGAGATATTTAAGAACAGGTTAGATAGACATCTGTCAGGGATGGTGTAGACGGAGCGTGGTCCTGCCTTGAGGGCGGGGGGCTGGACTCGATGACCTCTTGAGGTCCCTTCCAGTCCTATTATTCTATGATTCTATGATTCAGGCAGAAGAGGCAGGGCCTTGGATGGGAGGGGCGAGGTTGAGAGTTATCCTACTTGGAACTTTGCTTGGCCTGGAGTTCCTGCCCCCTGACTTCTGGCCAATGGAAGGGACCTGGGGCAGAGGGGAGGGTGCCAGGGGCTAGCCTCCTCCCAGAGTTGTCTTGGGTGGAGGCTTAGAATTCACATAACATGGCTGGCAGCTCCAGGTCCTGCTGCTAACCTGTTTCCTGGCAGCCACCTGGCAGGCACAAGCTCTTTGAATAGAAGCCGTTGAAAGGGCTCACATCTCCTGGGTGACTCGCAGGCAATAGGCTAGCGTGGGGCTGGGAACTGTGAGCCCTTTCAATGGCTTCTATTTAAAGGGCTTGCACCGGCTGGGTGGCTGCCAGGCAACACAGCCACTTAGCAGCTGCAAGCCCTTTAAATAGAAGCAGTTGAAAGGGCTCACACATCCTGGCTCCCAGGCAACGCGCTAGTGATACCAGGAGCTGCGAGCCCTTTGAAGTGCTTCTATTTAAAGGGCTAGCACCTTCCCCACAGCTGCCAGGCAATGTGCTCCCAGGTGCCCAGGCAATGCGCTAGGGGGCGGGGCTAGGAACTGCCATGCAGGCTGAATCAAAGACCAAGGCGGACCGCATCCAGCCTGCTAAGAGGCTACCTGGTCCAGTTGGTCCTGCTGCAGCACAGGGATTGACTATATTACTATCAGTAACATAATCCCTTCTAGCCATATGTTTCTATTATCCCTGAAAGTCTTCTGGAATGTATCCTAGAAAAAGGAGATCCACCTATGTTGTTGTAATAGCTTCAGTATCTGAATAAGAATGATGCCTAAGGGTCTAGTGACCTAAGTGAGACTACAGTGCCCACCATGGGGCCAGAGATGGGAGATTCTTCTTGCACAAGGGGCTTTTCCCTTTTATGCCTCTAAGTTTAGACACATATGTCAAACTCAGGTTGTTTCACACAAAGCATTTTAACTCTTTCGGCTTTCATGTCACTTAACATGCCTTTAGATCCTGATCATTTCTGAAACCATCTGAGGCACAGTTTAATTAAAATATTTCTAAAACACTGCAGGAGAGACAGAGGTTTGAATAGTTGCTGCAGAATTACAGATACTTGGGAGTAAGTGTATATATTATTACTAGTAGTGTGCATTCCAATGGAAACCTGAATAATGGAAGAGAGTAGGACAAATTCAGTTAGTTACTTATATTTGGTTCAACACAGACGATATGTTTCCCACTGAGCAGAAAACACAGCTCAGCTTGTGAATTCACTTTCTTCCCCAGGCTATTCTTTCGACTACTTCGAATCAAACATATAGACTTGAGCTGCTTTGATTTATTTTCCCCCTCAGTCTTTCTCGACCTAAAAAAAACCTCCCCACAGCAACAAACCTTATAGCAGTAAAATACCAATGTAGCGTTGGTGACCTCAAACAACCTCGCCATGCTCATTATTCTTGTGGAAAACACACACTGCTCTGCTGCTATAAATATATGGGAAGTGTGAACAGCACGTATGTGTTTATTTGCATGGGGAGCATAAATTATGGTGTTCCCATGTTTGCAATCATCACCCCTTGCAGCTACGATAATGTTCCCGGGAAAAACAAGGAATTTAATCTACTCACTTGGCTATGTGAGGATGAAAGCACAAGAGGCCAGTCAGCTACAGTGAGATGTGTGTGCGCGCACAAGATCATCATACAGTGAAGCCTGAGTCTCAAATCTTTGTGCTTCCAGTAACTGAGAAGGTTCACAGATAAGGGGGAAAATAATAAATTCATAAGGATGGCTTTAGACTTCCTCATTCAACTAATCCTCCCACCCCCAACCCTCCGGTCTGCCTCTGTGGACAAGTCATTTAATCCCCTCACTATGAAATAAAAAGCCAGGAGCTGATTAAGAGACAAAAGGGCAAGCTGACTTGGTCACCTATCCTTTGCCTAGATTTTCCTTGCAAGGAAATGTGGAAGAACATGGTCAGTCTCCCACAGCCTGGCCTCCAGTCTGCTTTGTCGTTACCGAAGTAACCCCTGTAGACAGACCCTCACAGGATTAACAATAAGAGGAGTGCATGCCTGCAGTTCCACCTTACACAGCTTATGGGCATAGAGGTAGGCTCTACTCCATTTACATAAGCCAACAGGAGCACTGAAACCTGGGTCATGACTCCATTTTAATTGGGTTGGCTTAGATGTGCTGATCTATCATCTGTCCCTGATGATCAAAAGTATATTTGGATCCTATGTTGGGGACAAAAGGCACCAATTCAAGCTCTTCTATGACCTCAACCCCTGACGTTTTCACTGATTTGACTTGATCATTCCTGCAACCTGGAAGTGGTGGTGAGCAGTTCTGCGCAGAAAGAGAGGCAGAGAAAAGCCCCGGATTTCAGAATCCATACCGCCATGCTAAAAATCAAAACTTTGCTCAGTGTACTGATGCAGCACAATGATACCTAAAAGGAAGATGTACGTGTCCCTGGAGCCAAAATAAATGAATGAGTTGCAGCTGGGATTGGGTGCTGTGTGCCCAAACTTCTGTCCCGATCCACGGAGCAGGCACTCATAAAGTTGGCTAGCGAGATCACAGGGAAGGAGATCTGTTGCTGCATGCCCCAGTAAAAGAGAGCACTAGTCAGAGACTCCCTACCACCACCCAGTGGTATCACCATCCAGCATATTCCTCTCAGCAATCAGGTTGCCTTACACTGAGGTGAAGGAGATAGTGCGCCTGCTCATTCTGGCTCCCCTCAGTTATCAAGCATTAGTAAGCAGCGGCTTGTGCAATTAAGATACATACACAATCTCAGCGCATAATGTCCCCATTCTGTCACGCATGTACAGCAGGGATGGGCAATAATTGTTGTAGGGGGGCCACTTCACTAATGTTGGCAGTGGTTGCAAGCCGGCTCTGGAAGGGGCGGGCCCTTAGGTGGAAGGGGCCAGGACTAGGGCAGAGAGTCCACATGCAGGGGGAGAGATTTCACACACTCCCCCGTGAGACAGAGGAGCATGGGAGCTCTTCTCTCCTCCCTCACTCTGCCCTGCCAGGGCTGTGGGGTGCCCAGCAGGAACTGCCAACCGTTCTGAACAGCTGGTGGTTCCCTCTGATGCTGCATGTCCCTGGCGGGGGGAGGAGAATTCAAGTGCTTCCCCTACTTCCAGGTCTTGATTGGCCTGGGGGCAGCGTAGCGGCAGGATGGCCAAGGGCTGGAACAAATGGCTTGGCAGGCTGGATCCAGCTCCCAGGCTGTATCTTGCCTGCCCTTGATGTACAGCCTCCTCCCATAATACCATGGGTCAGATCATAACTGGTGCCTGCACAGATGTATAGGAAGCCACGCCAACCCGTGACCAGACACAGCTGCAGTCCTTGGGCTCTCTTCTTTGTGCTGGAATTCTCCCAATTTACCCCCACCCCCAAAGTGCCAGACACTCTAAATAAGGTGGAGAGACAGCAAAGCCTTGGTTGTGACCCAGCCAGTAGAGTTAATCAGCCAAGCATCAGGGCGCATGCATTCCCTGCTCAGAGAGGCTGCTCAGGACAATGCAGGCAGACAAGGATTCGGTTGGAGAGCACACCAAACAAAGGGTTTTTTTAGAAATGGTTGGGCAAACTTATCAAAAATCAACAACCCCCAATTGCCATGGCTGTGAGGGAAAACAACTCTTAACACAAACAAGTGGAGTAGAAGTATGGTGTGAGGCAGAATGTTGTCTTGTCACTGTTTCTGTCTAACTGAAGATGCAGCACCTCAGAAGGGTGTCCTGGCCACTAAGAATCAGAACATTTATTATACTGCAATCTTAGACCCTGAAAAAACTGGCAGCCCCACCACAATGTTGACACAGCGTATCAATGCGTATGGACTCAGTCCAATCCATGACACATAGGAAGGGAACAATGCTCAGAGCAACCTTAATTGACTAGTGGGATAGCTGTTATGTAGCTGTGGGGGGGGGAGGGGGGGAGAATGGAGCAGTGATATGTACAATGGCTTAACTCTCTCTCCACCCATTTTCTACAAGCCACTCCCTCCATGTCAAGTAAATGACACAGAATGACTGCTGGTAAGTCTGTGGAATGGGACAACTCTGAGTAATGCAACTTGCCCTGGTTCTTTTCCCTCTGTTACACCCCACTGCTTCTCCCTATACAGTGTAAAGACACGAAGGAAACTGGTGTAGAAGCATTGGAACCAGTTTCAAGTATACCTATGAATTAGCTATTCACTATTGCTATCACAGTGCAAATATGAAAGCAGCTGTATCTCACTAACTACAATCAGTGTAAACCTCTGGATCTAGCTTGCTTAAGCCAGTCACTCTCAGTCTTTCCAGACTACTGTACCGCTTTCAGGAGTCTAATTTGTCTTGCATACCTCCAAGTTTCACCTCACCAAAATCAGACATAAAATACAAACGTGTCACAGAACAGTGTTACTCAGAAATTACTTACTTTCTCATTTTTTCCGTATAATTATAAAATAAATCATTTGGAATATAAATATTGTACTTACATTTCAGTGTATAGTATATAGAGCAATATAAACAAGTCATAGTCGGCATAAAATTTTAGTTTGTACCAACTTTGCTAGTGCTTTTTATGTAGCCTGTTGTAAAACTAGGCAAATATCTAGATGAAATGATTTACCTTCCTGTGACAGGATGTACCAACCCCACGCTGCAGCAGTGAGGGTTATCCCTGTCCACCTGACTGAGAAGCCCGGCTGTGGTGAGGCCACATCTGGAGTATTGTGTCCAGTTCTGGGCCCCCCACTAAAAAAAGGATGTGGAGAGGGTCCAGCGGAGGGCAACCAAAATGATAAGGAGGCTAGAGCACATGACCTATGAGGAGAGACTGAGGGATTTGGGTTTGTTTAGTCTGCAGAAGAATGAGGGGGGACTTGATTGCTGCCTTCAACTTCCTGAAGGGCAGTTCCAAAGAGGATGGAGAAAGGCTGTTCTCAGTGGTGACAGATGGCAGAACAAGGAGCAACGGTCTCAAGTTACAGTGGGGGAAGTCTAGGATGGATATTAGGAAAAACTATTTGACTAGGAGGGTGGTGAAGCACTGGAACGGGCTACCTAGGGAGGTGGTGGAATCTCCATCCCTAGAGGTTTTTAAGTCTCAGCTTGCAAAGCCCTGGCCGGGTTGATTTAGTTGGGATTGGTCCTGCCTTGGGCAGGGGGCTGGACTTGATGGCCTCCTAAGGTCTCTTCCAGCTCTGATTCTATGATGCTATGGAGCACAGCTATCAAGGCCTGTGAAGCAGCTAAGTCTGGGCTGAACGCCAATGAGAAAGGAGGTGGCGCTCCTGAAGAAGTAGTGCTGGTGCACCCAGATGCCAGTCAGCCAGGAACTGCAGCAAAAGCCCCCAGGCTGGAAAGAAGAGCCAAATACGAGTACACTGGAGAGATGGGTAGGAAGTAGCCCAGGGCAGGCAGGGTGTACCACAAGAGCTTGGAGTGTTTCGGTGGGATTCCCTGCCAAGCTAGTGGTGGTCCACTCCACCGCTGACAGGGCATTCGGCTGGCACCCAGTGGAGAGGGCAGGCCCAGTTCACTGTACCCCATCCTCACCAACCCCACGTGGGTATCTAGCTCAAATGGTAGAGCGCTCGCTTAGCATGCGAGAGGTAGCGGGATCGATGCCTGCATTCTCCAATGACTTTGGGGAGGGATAGCTCAGTGGTTTGAGCATTGGCCTGCTAAACCCAGGGTTGTGAGTTCAATCCTTGTAGAGGCGATTTGGGGCAAAAATTCATCAGGGGTAATACTTGGTCCTTCTGTGAAGGCAGGGGACTGGACTTGATGACCTTTCAAGGTCCCTTCCAGCTCTAGGAGATAGTCAATCTCCATTATAAAAAAAAAAAACCCCACTGATGTTGATTATGGCTGCTGGGCCTCTCTGCCCTCCAGGAAGAAGATGTAGATATTGACTCAAGCTGTTAAATCCACACTACCCTGTGGAAAAGGGATGTGGATATTAACTCTGGCCACTAGGCCTCAGCCCCTGTGGAGAGAGGCCATTGGGCCACACTGCCCTTTGGGAAGAAAGCATTGTTATGGACTCTGTCCCTGTGGGATAGGGGCATGGGTATTGGTATGAGCTACCAGATCACATGGCCTGGGACAGGTGTAGTTTAGTTGTGGACTGAGATGATCTGGATATGTTACTGGGATCGTCAGGAGGGGAGGCAAAGTCCCCATCCCCCAAACTGATACACACATGGGGTTGATCGCCACTTGTTTAATTTAAAAATTCACGGAGGCCTCAAAGTACACTCTTCACAGGTCTCATTCTCAGGTTCAAAATGATCAGTCACATCTACTCCACCATCACAATCTCTAATTTAACAAGCATCTCTGGACCTTATCATGTAATGTAAATAAACAGATTATGAATGGAGGATATGGAAGCGAGAAGTCCTTCCTTCTGTGACACTCCAGAAAGATGGTGATGATTATAGAGCAGGAGAAATTATCTTGTTTGGGATATATGGAAAGGAAGGAAAAACAGAACTGCTGTCCCTTCTCCTTGATTTTATACCAAAATAATGATCAATAAAATATTGCTAATAATAAAATGTATTTACATAGCAGCTTTCTTCAGACAACCTCAAACCATATACACTATACCAGTGGTCCCCAACGCGGTGCCTGCGGGCACCATAGCGCCCGCCGGGGCATTTGTGTGCGCCCGCTGACAACCTGAGCCGGCCCCGCCCCCGGCGCGTGGCGCACTGGAGGCGCTGGCCCCAGGGGCGCAACACGCACCAGCGCCTGGTGCACGGCGCTCGGGCGGCCCCAGCCCCGGGGCACATGTGGGCGCACGGCGCCAGTGCCGGCCCCAGGCATGCGGCTCGGGCACCGGCGCCAGCCCCGGGTCCACGGCACAAGGCGCTCGGGCGGCCCCGGCCCTGAAGCACATGCCGGCGCTGGGTGCAAGGGCATCCCTGCCCCTGGCGTGCCCCAGGATGTGCGGCCCCGGCCCCCCGGGCGCCTGGCGCATTAATGGCCCCGCCCCCAGGCGCCTGGGAGCCTCTAAAGGTTGGGGACCACTGCACTATACCAATTAAGCCTCACCAATACCTTTGTGAAGTAGAGACTCAAGGGGGTTAAAGACACAGATTTTGAAATTTCCAGTAATTCTGGGTATCTCAACTTAAGGGTACCACCTGCAACTTTGGGCTTAGGTTTTCAGAAAGACTCAGCACCCAAGTGAAGTTCCTGGAAAATGCAGATGCCTAGCACTTCTGAAAATCAAGCCACAGGCACCCAGAAGTATTGAAAATGTTAGTCTATGGAAGGTGGCCAAGGTGGCAGAGCAAGTCAGAGCCAGAGCTGTGAACAAAGCCAAAGGATCCTGAAACACTGTTTGCTGCTGTAACCATTACACAATACCTTCCCCTAAGATCTGCTACCTATTCTACAGTGAACAACAGAAGGAAAGGCTTGATTGAACTTATTATGCAGCCATTACTGATATTATTTATTTTCAAAATACCATCTTCAGAGAACCCAGTCCTTTTCTAGCTGCCAACAGGTTTCAAATGAAGCATGAAATGGATTTCTTTGCCTGGGTTCTCACCTTACCAGTAAGGTCTAAACATGAAGCACAAGAAAAACAGAATTGCTGGAGATATAAAATGGAAGGAAGTTATTTCCACCAGCTCCACACTGTAGCTACAGAGTGTGCCAACTGATGAAACCAGGTCTACACTAGAGGAGAAAGTTGAGCTAAAAAACACAACTCCAGCTATAGCATAGCTGGAGTTCATGTATTTTAGGTTGAATTTCCAGTGTCCCCACTGCGGGAAGTTGACAGAAGAAACTCTTCTGTCGACTTCCATTATTTCTTGAGACCCAGTGGAGTACTGGAGTCAACAGGGCATCATCATCAGTTGATTTAGTGGGTCTTTACTAGATCTGCTAAATCGAACCCCAGGAGATCAATCTTCACAGTGTCGTTCTCCAGTAAGTGGAGACAAACCCACAGTACAAAAAGGTACAGTTCTTCGGTGTTGGAGCTGCGGGAGCAGACTTTGGAAGGAGGTGTAAAGGGTTTACTCCCTCGTAGGTGAAGCTCAACTTCCACAGCCATGCACACCAGCTGTTTATGGGACATCTGTGCTGTCTGACATCTGTAGACCTGCTGTTATATTTTAACACCAATTCTTCCCTTCTCTAAATTGAGGGCATAAGCAAGGACAATGAAAGTTACTCCAGAAGCTATACGGAAAGTCTGCCCATGTGCTGGACAGAAAAATCTTTCCCCACTGTCACATGAAAATTACCCGTGGTCTTAAGTAACCGGGCCTAGGAAACAGGATTTGCCCCTTTAATAAGTTTTTGGTTATTTTAGTTTCAATATTAATTCTTTCTTGTGTAAGTGGGTCTGAGGCAAATGTAGATGAAAAAAGAAAGGCAGTCTGATGGTAAGTCCCTATCTCCTTACTAAAAATAAAGAAAAACCCCCTCATCTACAGTAATCTTCCAGAACATTACAATAAATGTCACTTTTAAAATGAGGTGAACCAAAACTCCCAGCTCCAAATATCCAAACTTTAGTAGGTGGGTTCAAAATTTGAATTCAGATCCCGATATTAATTTTGGAAATTGTTCTCTTCATAATGCATAAAATCAAAACTCTGATCCTCAACACCTCCCAACAATGCTACACTGTTTTAGTCCAAGAATGTAGACTACCACAAAGTCAGTCATTCCCTGCGGGAATACTGCTCTGTGAAATGGCATCAGTTCAGTTTCCCCTGCACTCTCTCTCAGCCCATAGCTTAGAACAAAATTAATCGTGAGTTTAAAAATAAAACAAGTAAAACAGGGGAGGTAATGTGTCAACCCTGGTCTCCCCATATCAGAACATTTCAACCAATGATGAGCCTACAAATCCAAGTTTACACCTACTGTAAATGGCCTCCAATTAAAACAACAAAGAGATCTGAAGACCTACAAAATTAGGAGAAGAGACGCAGGTCAGGGAGACACCAAAAGAGAAGGAAAAACACAAACACACACACGAGAGCAAGAACATCAAAGGCAAGAGAAATAAGTCTCCAGGACTACATGGGAAATTTAGGAGAGACCTATTGCCTTGGTATGATTTTATTCATTCTTACATTCATTCATCTAAAGCTACCTTTAAATGAGCTTCCTTCTTTTATGTCTATTGCTAACGCATCACCACAGACTGTCTTCAATAAAGTCTCAACCCTATATGAGGCTGAACGTCCACAGTTCCTCTCGACCTGCACAGGATTTTAGGTCGTGTGACAAATTGGAGGATCAGTGCCATGGTCCCATAACACTGTGCGAAAATATGTAGTAAAACATACAGAGGGAAACAACAGAAAAACTACCCTCTAGTGTTTTACTATTCAAAGCCTTAAAATTTAACTGAACTATATCAACTGTTGCAATGCCCCAGATTAAAATAAAGTGAGGCAGGTTTTGATTTTTTTTAATGCTTTGAAAAACACAGTTTTTCTTAGCTGTTTTTACACAAGACTATAACAAAGAGGCCATTTGTTGTGGTTTTACCTGCTGGCACAACCAGATGCAGATTATTGAGTATTAGCTAAGGCTTTGGATAGGTGTACAATTGGTTGCCTCTCTCAAATTATGCACCTCCATCATGACCTGTAAAACCCCTGCATAGGAAATGTCATTTGTCCCGAACTGGAGGTTGCTTTGTAATATACACAAAACTTTACTATGGAATAGACTGAGATGGTTACATATATTTTGCTAATTACATAATTGAAATTAAGTAAATATTTTTAATTACATGGCCACATCACGTTCTCCACCCCCGTTCCCTCCACAGGGGCTGCTGCCTTTTCCAGTGTGCAAGATGGATGCTAAATGAAACAAGGTTGCATAGTTAATGAGGCTGGGGCATGGAAGCATATGCTACCTCATTCACCACAGAGTCTGGGTGAATTGTAATGAACGAGGCGGGAGCTCTATGGACCCAAGAGCATGGTGCACAGTGAATTAGAAGAGAGAGACACACCCTGAACATGAGAAATAAAGTTGAATATTTAAGAGCTGCCACACTTGCCCAAAGCACCATTTGATTGCACAATGAAGGAGGCTGCAGCTTTGAGGAAACAACAGAACTCTAATTAAAGATTCTATCATTATGCATGTGCATATGAGAGCAGAGTTGAGGCTGGGCAGGCAACTTGTTGCTTTGACAGTTCCAAATGTTTGAAAGCTTCCTTTCGTGAGCACAAATGGTCTTCAAAAATGTAAGCCACACTTCGTCTGGGAAAGGACTACAGGGGTCTTGGCACATCGGGTAAGATGGAACCTGAGATGTCTTAGAAGAGAAAGTGGCCAGAAAGGTCACAGGTTACAGAGTAAAGATTTCAGTAAGGCACGTACTCCTCCGGATGGTGGAATGAATACTAAAGTCGAGGCACTCAGGGAAAGAGAGGACCCTGCTGATGTCCCTTGCCCCTGTTTCACAGCACACCTTGTTTAAAGCTAAGCTTGCAATCGTAAGAGCGATGACTAGAGAACCGAGGTAGTTTGGGAGCTAGCCTGGGGTCAGGTCATAAGTGAAAAATCAGTCTGATGGGCTCATTCATGCCCACGTCTGGAGGGAGCATCCAAGTGTAAGAGAGTGTGTGTATGAGTGTGGGTAAAACAATGCCCATCATCTGGTCCTGACAATACTACTAATCAATCCCTATCACCAATGCTCATGCCATTCTCAATTCACAGAAACTAAAACACGCAGCAGCACTCCTGCCTTCTAAATATGAGGAACAGAGGCAAAGACCAGTTCAATTAGTCTAAGATTTTTTGTTAAAGGTTATTCAAATAAGCTGTGTACTGAAACTCTATGAGACTAACATATCTGCACTGTTATTTGTAACAATATGACACCTCAGCTTGTAGGAAGGTACCGCACTGTATACTAATAGCACACTTATTATTAGATTTTCTGCATGGTTACATAAGCCTGTAAAAAGGAAAAATGTAAATGATTCAAGAAGATATTCTTGTGGTTCTCATGAAGTCTTTTAATATCTAAAGATTGAGGAAGATCCCTCCTGGCAAGAGACAATCAATTTTTATGCTTCATTAAAACATTTTTTCCCAGTATTTTAAAGAAAATGCTTGTAGGCAAGAGAAGCAAATAATATGTATTTTTTAATGCAAGCATTTTGTGCTAAATTTTGCCATGAGATCTTTCAAGCTCCTCTCCAAAAAGGAGAATAAAATATGCAGGCAATCTATGTTTCTTCCATTATAGCATCTGACCACGATCTGAATAAATTCTAACCTGTGCAAAAACCAAGCTATGTGTCAGGACACACGTTTCTACAAAGGACATAGAAAGGGCAAAATCAGAGAGCTCTGATTAATACTGAGACAGGCAGACCTGAGCCACGTAAGTCTATGCCAGCCTTAGCTAGAATAATTTATGTGTGTCTGTTTACTCACACTGGGTGTGCAGGAACCTGCCTAGCTACGCAATCATGTACACATTTTTTCAATTATTCAGAGATGTTTAGGCCACATATAAGCAATCTGGGAAACTTGATTTTTCCACAGTTTCTTGAGGACCTGTCCCTTGAAACCAATCAATACCATACATTCATCGCCTCCCAGTACACAATGGACAGGTCTAAACTAGGGAGGTAAGCTACTAGTTGACTAGCCGATAAGCATATGCTTATCAGGTAGTCGAGTAGTGACTCAACTAGTTGCTCCCCTCCTCCACTGCCTTTATCAGGGAGAGGCAGCAAGGGGGGGAAGCAGGAGTCGGTGCTGAGGGGAGCCGGCTTAAAAGCCAGTTCCCCCAAAAACTGTTTCTGTGGAAGGGAAGACACAGAGGGCAGAGGCACAACAGGGATACGAGTGAGGACTGAAGCAGTAGCTCTTGTACATTTCAAAGGAAGAGGTGCAGTGGGGAACCTGCACGAGCGGGGACTACTTTGGGTCCCGCTGCACCTCTCTCCCTTTGAAATGTACAAACGCCACAGCTGTCTGTTACACATTTCAAAGGAAGAGGCCCAGTGGGATAGCGAGTGCCCGCGTTATCGACTAATCGAGTAGTTGATGGAAAATCCATTGACGACTTGATTAATCAAAATTTAACATCCCTAGTCTAAACATGTCAGCCCCCCTTGAGGAAATATTTGTACAACACAACATATGCCCAAAGGAATGACACTTGCATCCAGTGTGTGGATGAAATCTGTGCTGCACTAGAAGATTTACCTGGTGTTGTTCAGGTCCTTATCTCAATTAATTTTTTTTTTGGAGGGGAAGGGGGATGAAAATATCCATGCTTCATTTAAATCATTGTTTTGGGGGTGAAGCTGGGGAAGAGGGGTTCAGTATGCAGGTTGCCCCTGGGAGAGAGGACAACCCCAGCCCTGCCTCATCACAGCAACTTGGGGCCAGGTGAGAAGCATCTCTCCATGGCTGCTGCAGCACCAGCAGGCACAGCAAGGGGAGGGGTGCATGTCCCCCCATTGGGGCAGGTCCAGGTTCATCTACCCCTTGAGCCTCCCAGCCAGAGTAAGGAATGCAGCAAACTGTGCACTTTCCCTCATCCTCTGATGAAGGGGGACAGCTAGCAATGCTCCCATATGAATTGGGGGGGGGGGGGAGGGATGTGGGGAGTTTTGGCCCCTCACATGCCATGATGCAACACACGAGCAGAAAGATGCTGGCTATTAGACATATGTGTCGAATAATCATTGCTATCTTTAAATACTGCCCAACACAAACATAAATACAGGTGAACTAGCACTCTTCAATTCATGCACACGGAACAGTTACTCTAGTCTAGCCCATGCAACTAGCTAGAGACACAATAGTTCAAGAGAATGACAGATGGTTTAGTTCGTCTCTGAAACAGGTTTTATTTCAGTGATGGGTATGGCAAATGGCACACTATATTAGAAGCCACTCCATTAAAATCACGGACTCACCAACAAAAAGAGTCTTAGGGTCACATTACCAACTTGCAAACAAAAAATGTCACTTACTGCCAAGTTGCCCATTCTTTACTATCGAGTCTTCCCTCAAACGGTGACAAGGATTTTCGGCAGTCTCTGCTCAGCTCAAAGGATAATGGGTCAAACGTACACCTGTTTTTTCTTTGTTTTTAACTGAATTACACGAGGGAGGAGTCTGGTCCTACCTGAAAGCTGATCCACAGTGTAGACCAGCTCACACTCACCTTCAGTACTGCAGTAAATGTGGGACATGAAAAAGTGCTGATACGAGTCCAAAATAGGGGATGTAATAGTGTAGCTGATTAACCAATTAACCGATAAACAAAAGCTTATAGGTTAATGCTAAAGACTACATGCATTCCACACACACACACCACCCTCTGCCCCCCTGCCGCTGGTAAATTTTTTAGCAGGCTGGCCAGCAGCCTGGCTTAGTCCTTGCTTGAGTTGGGTCCAGGATCTACCCCCGCTGCGGTTCTGCATTTAAAGTGTATTTGCACCAGGCAGGCAGGCAGGCAGCTTGGTTCACTTCTGCTCGTGCCAGGTCCAGGAGCTCAGCCACCCCCCTGGACAAGGGCTGTTGCCACCCCGCTCTGCTGTCTCTGTGTCAGGCAGCCAGTTGCAAGGGGAGCTGATTTTTAAACTGACTCTCCTTGAGGACCAGCTCCCACCTGGCACCCTGTGCGTCAGAGGTAGCAGCTCGGAGTAGCAGGGGACTCCTCAGCAGTGGGACCAGCATGCACTATCTGCCGGCTCCGCCCCTAGGGACTACATCATAGTTGAGTAACCGATAAGAATTCATGAGGTTAATCAACTATTCAGTTAACTGATATTTAACATCCCTAGTCCAAACATTATTTCGTGGGGGAGCAAAGGCACTTTTCCAAGAACAAGTAATAAAAAACCCCTCAAGAATCCTTATTGCTGTCCTGTACCACCAGGGGGTACCACTAATTTGAAATCTACTCCCCTCAAATTTAAAACTGATTTTTCAGTCTCCCATTTCTGTGTGAAGGACCCACACAAACAGGAAAGGTTTCCATATTATAAAAACGAGGCTTTGACTCCAACCATCACTCTAGAAGAATGATATTTACACTGAGGCTCAAGAGCTGCAAGTGGTTCTTAATGTGTATCCTGTGGCTCTTTGCAGCACATGATATTAAAACACTATGATTTCATTATTAACTAGCTAAGTTACTAACCAATTATAATTGAGAAAATAATAATATTTGGTCAGTCGTTTTGCTGTAAGAAATATATATATATATATATGCACATACACTAAATATTTCCCCATCGTACTATTTAAATATGAACATAGAGTACTTTGGTAAATGAAACAATGAATTGACACTACATAACTTTGGGTAATGTTTATCTCTAATTTGGCTCCTGAACCACTGAGATCTCGGTATCATTGCTCTACAGAAGTGAGAGCAGAATTTACAGTATGAGAGAGTCAATATTTTCTTACCTTGACTTCCTAAATAGGCACCTAAAGCCCTATTTAGATAAGTGAATAAGGGTGAGCTGATTTTTGGATGTGTTGAGCAACTGCAGCTCCTAAATACTTTAACATAAATTGCAGCTGCTCAGCATCATTGAATATCAGGCTAGCTTTCTTTAGGTACCTAAATATGGAGCCTAACTTTAACCACCAACTTCAATATCTTCCCCAAAGTTGGAAGATATTGACCAAAGTAGAAGAATATTAAGCAACTTAAGATTCATGTCCTATTCAAAGTACTACACCACTTGCAAGTAATTATAATAATCCCTGCCTTTACTCTAATTTGTAGATGCACAAAAATAAATATTCTTCTCCCTGAATTTCAAGCATTTCAACCACTGGCATGATAGCTCGTATCTAAACAATTCCACACAAAGTATAAATTTGATGTGCAGTAATCTCAGGATCATTTCATGTTATTAATTTACTAAAATTAAATTACAAGACATCCTATGTTATTTTATTTACAAAAAATGCCACTAACACAAGGGACACAATTCTACATCTTCAATTTTGCAGGAGAAAAAATTTAAACTTGGAAAAACATCACACAAAAAACTCTGAATAGCAGAATGTTGCACTTGCAAATTAGGAATTTAGGTTAAGGTTCCTTTTGAAAATCTGGCCAGCACACTACAAATGCAAAGGCTTCTTTTGAGCCAAAAATATAACAGAAGATTCTTCCTCTGTGGGTATCCATGAAGCAAAAAGGAGGGCAACATTTCAACCATTTACAGCTTTTCTAAAGGAAGTTTTAGAAATAAACTGATCAATTTTACACTAGGGATGTGAAAGTGTAACAGTGTACATAGTTCACAGTTACACACAGGCTCTCCACAGGCTCCTAGAGAACCACCTGCCCTCTCCCCCCTCTCCAAACATGTAATTGTGTAACTGCTGGCATTTAATGAAACACATTTTAACATCCCTATTTTGCACTGAGATTAAAATATTTGGATTTCATCCATGTGCACGGCCTATAAGACAATACATTTGCAGTTCTTGTTGAAAAGAAGGTAGATTTTTCTCTGTGTCCATGTGTAGATTTTTATAATTGTTGACAAGAAGTTTTTTTTTCTTCTTTGCCTTTCAATATAAATACCCCAATTCTGTCCTCAGATACATTGATACAAATCAGAACTAACTTTTAATTTGAGCGAGAGCAGGAACACTCCGAAGATACTCGTGTTAACAGAGTATAGTCAGACTGAAATTCTCAGTGCCTTCTCAGCGTTCTATGTTATCAGCTCTATGACCTCAGCATCTATAGCAATCCAGCCAGTCTAACCTATGAAAGGGAGCATTATGCTTTGGTACACAGGACAGCATGCAAGATTTCCTGCTACTTGATTGGTCAGTAGGGAAGCTATTCTTAGTCATATGACAAGATTGATTAGGTACAAAAAAAAAAAAGGGCATTTGGAAAGATACCTGCTGAGTGAAGTTCTTCCTATATGGCAAGCAGTTTCAGTAAATACGAGCAATAAATGTTCCCTTGTCAAAAAGAAAATTGGTTAAATATTTCAGATATTAAAACTAACAAACAGATTCACAGGTCCATGTATAGTAAGCAAAAACTCACTCTACTCTGAATGCAATCTGATACCGAAGGCGAAACACAGATGAACTTGCGTACCCACTTCATCTTTACTGCACGTCCCCGCAAAAACAATCCCAGCTACTCTCACTACTGCTATGACTGTTACTTTAAATATCTTTCTACTCTGAATTTGGTATTGCTAGTAACAGGCCTGAGAATGCTTATGGAGGGTCACTTCTCAGATACATCAGCTGGTTCTGGGGCAATCCTGTCCCCTCAACCTTTTTTATTCTCAGAGGTTTTCATCCAGACAAGCAGCACTGGCTTCAACTCCTTTCCCAGATATGCAACAATGCTCTGAGCATAAGCCAGAGGGGGTTGCTAGAGTGTGATGTGAGAGGCAACCTCTTCTCTGAAAGGGTGAGCATGCCTACTGTGTTAGAGGCTTTTCTCGCTTGGGCAAATCATTTCTTGCAATAACACATCTTAAAATAGTTCAGTTAATCTTTAAATTTGTCACTTTTCTTTGGCGGGGGGGTGAATAGTTATGAATCCAGAATTGAGAGCACACATCTGCACACAGGCCTGTATATCTCTGTCGGATGCTGTATGCAAAGCAGAGCACGCTTGGATCCCCACCGTCCCACCCGCGGAGGGTGTTATCTGCACTGTATTTGAATCACTCTGCCAAAAGCTAAGGTTTGTCAGAGAAATCTGTGGTTCAGCATTTTCTTGCTCAATGAGATGTAGTAGCAGAGAAACCAGGCAGGGTCTGAGGGTAATGTATTTGATAATGACAAAAATGTTTCCATGGAGTTTTAGAGCAAAACAAAACTGCTGCCCTTTATCTGATATGTGCACATTTCATACTTGCAATATGTCTTAAAGTGACTTTGTGACTAAATCCTGGGAAAAATGCTAAGAATGCTTGGCTAGAACCCTGCTTTTCCAGTAAAAACATAACATGGCTTATTAACAGCAGCACTTGGGGGAGACAGTTCAACACAAAGTGCATTTTTTAGCTCAAGACCAGAAACATGTGTTTGGAGGGATGCAAGTTTTTCCTTTGGCTTGGGCACCAGTTTGACTGACTATACATTCGAGGGTCTTCAAGCCTTCTTAGCATATGTTAGTCAGAGTACAAATGAAATATTATTCTATTAATCATGCCTGCATGTCTTGGCTGATGCCAAGGTTAAAACCTTCTTTTTCAGAACATAGTAAACAGAAATAATAAAACAAAGAGCTCCACTAACCACCTTGTTAGAATTTCTGTGGTTGCTGAATAGCGAGCTTGTTATGGCAACACGTTTCAAAGTCCTTGCAAGAAATGTTAATTGTCACAGTGGCACTGTGGGGACAACACACAACCAACTGAAAGAGAAGTGCTATTATTGTTACCGTGAGAACGAACGATGCTGTTTCCATTCTATCTTTGAATTCTGGTGGGTGTAAGGTAATGTGACTTTAAGCAATGTCAAAAAAATCACCCAGCCTTATATTTTTTTCTTGGAAAGTAGCTCCTTCCCCCACTTTAGCAGGGAAGCTTATAAACGCCATGTATAGGAAATTTGAACTTAATCAGATTTATGAAAAGTATTATATACTATTCAGGGTTTCTGCAATTGAAGAACTAGCAGAACTAGAGTATTGCTTGAATAGCTGGCAACACTTGAGTACATTTGTTCCCAGTTTCATGCAACTTGTGAGAACTGACGAGGAAGGTCTGTCTCTACTTCTGGATTAATACCCTGGAAACAGGATTTCATTCCCCAGGATGGGCAGAAATCCAGACAATTTTAGGCACATTTGTAAGTGGGTCATAATGTAACTCCTTCCATATCTCATTAAAATACTAAGGGCTTATACATTCTACCACTTATGTCAGTATAACTAATGTCTCAGGGTGTGAATAAATCATCCCCCCAAGCCACGTAAGTTGCACCAACGTAAGCGTTGGTGAAGACAGCACTTCACCAGACGTTGCTACATTGGAACAGGTGTGCCAAACTAGCACTTTTAATATACGCTAGTCCTAAAAGCTTTTGCCGCTGATCTGCATCTAACAATCAACCAGACAGTACAAATGGGGAGGAAGAAAAAAAATCAGTCCAATGAATCACTTCTGCCTGGCATGTTATCCTCATTACATGCTACTACTACAGATGGAATTACCCAAGACAACTTGTCATGAAACATATACTTTGGGATATACAGTAGGGGAACTGATCTAGCCACATCAGTTAAAGGCTCCGTACCCAATACCAGGTGGTACCCATGACCATTACACTAACCTTGAGGTTGTCAGGGAACCGCTTCCTCAAATCTAGCAAAAGAAAAACACTTTATTTCCTCTCCAGGACTGGTGTCCGCTCATCAGGATTACTCAGTTTACAGTCAAGTCCAATTCAGGGAGAAAAATACCAACCACCTTGGGGCTAGCCCCACTCACCCTCTCCACTCAACATCATTTCTACTAACCACTTTGCCCTCATGAGTGGGTCATACTATTCAGTGCTGGCTGTACTTAACTAGCCACTTATTTTGTCTGATATCAAGTGATAGCACGTTTTCCTCTAATTTAGCAGATTTTGGGGGTATGTTAATGATTACTACTTTTTGTTCCCTTTTTGAACCTTTTGAACACGGGAGCAAACAAACAGATTCTTAAGGTTTTACCCCATATCTGACTTGTTAAAAAGTAGATAACTGCTTAAAATTGTTTTCTGGTTAGACAGCATCCAAGGCATGAGATGCTACTCCTGCTTCTACTCCCCTTTCCATAGTGTACATCTGGAGTTACTCCAGTGATGTTTAACAGCGTAAAACAGTAACAAGTTGGAACTGGGTAAGCAGTCTAGTAAACTCAAAATCAGCTGGAGGAAAAAAACGCCATGGAATATTACTTATTAGCATTCATGAACAGCAGAGCTGGGATGAATTATGAAGATCATTTCCTCACATGTAAAAATCATGTACATTATACTGTACCAATCTCCCTCACTCCTATTTACACCGTGTTAAGCAAGCTTTCAGTGGTATTAATAGGGAAGTGGGATGTCAGAGCTACTGCTAGACCTAGAATAATTGTTTCACCACTAGCAAATGGCTGTTCATCTCAAAAGTTTAAAAATTAAAATAAACTGTATTTGCCACATTTAATAAAGTCTGCTACTCGGCTAAAAGGGTAAGTCCATTGTAAATCCAGTAACCACAGAATCATAGAACCATAGAGCTGGAAGAGACCTCAGAAGGTCATCAAGTCCAGCCCCCTGCTCTAGGCAGGACCAAGCCCAACTAAACAGTTAAACATGTTTTTAAACAGTTAAATATGTTTTTAAAATGTTACAACATTTCTGAAGTAGAAAGGAAAGAAGCAAAACAAAAATCAGGTTTTATAACTCTTTCTGATAATATATTTACAATTATTATTAAAGCTTCAAAGTTCATTCTGCAAATACTTTACAGATGCAGAAAACAATTTTCAGTGAAGCTCTCCTTGTTCTCACACACGCCTTTTATATATATATAAATAGAAAAGATGTGTTGTCAGGACAAGAATTCTGCTCTCCAGCTGTGTCCAAAACTCTAACATCAGTGAGTGCTGTTTGCATGCTTGGAGAGCACTCAGCTGAAAGAGAATATGCAAAGAAATCCATTGTTACTTTTTATAAATCTGGATTAAATATGATAATGAAAGTATGACACCATCTTCACCGAAAAGATTCTTCACGTAACAATGGAGGGGCATGCAAGAGAGTGACAGAGATATTGCTTCACGGTGCACTGAACACTCACCATATTATGTACTATTTTTTCATCATCACAAGTAGGCTTGGGGCTTTCCTTCTGAATATTTCCACCCCAACTTGTGATGGCCCTTCAGCTACATCACAGTTATACTTCTGTCTACTTTTCCTATAACCTTTTCATGACTGCTCTTCATTCTTGAAATGCACTAACTGCTGAACCATTTTAATCTCTTGTTTTGAGAAGTTAGTTTCACACTTGGCATAGCTGACAAGTCCTAAGGGAAGTTACTGAGGGCAGCATCAGGCTAATTCTTTAAACACTCAGTGCCATCTCATCCCTCTCAATGTCTCATTCCAGAGACAGTGTTAGCCCCCAGATATCCCGCCCACCACCACACATAGGAAAAAAAATAAATAGGGGGCTCTCTTAAGCTGTTTGGAGCCTAAGCAATTGCCTAGCATGCTTATGCCTGGTGCCAGCTCTGCCATTTGCCTTCATAATTAGGATCCATGCACACTGTTGTACTGGCCAAAAATGTCAGGCCTCACTTTGACTAGTCCGTAGTTCCCCTCCTTTGTCTCTTACATCTAGGAGTAAATATTTTCCTGATCCAGAACAACTCTTGGGCTAGGTCTAGACTGCGGCATTTTTGCAGAAAAAGCTACGCAAAATACACTCCACATTTTGCATAGCATATGCCGCTTTTTTTTAAAAGAGGCTTTTCTGCCATTTGGCCCTGGCTAGACGGGGCCAAATGGCGGAAAAGCCTCCTCTTTCGGCAGAGCCCTTCTGCCTCAGGAAACAAGGTACACAGGGCTCCCTGAAACAGTGTGTTTGCTCCCCCCCCCCCAAAAAAGCAAAAGAGCAAACGTGTTCCTTGGATGTGGCGGGGTCTTTGTGGGATTGTTTCTCTTGCACTTACTATGGTTTGCAAAACAGCAGTTTTCATATTATGGTGCTTAGTGAGGCCTATGCATTTTTTTCTAAGCATCTCTTCTGCTTCTTTTCTCCCCTCCATTTCCCTGTTTTAAATGATTGTGGTTTGAGAAAAATGTCTGACAGTTTTGGAGACCAAAGGCGTTCCAGAGTTAAAAGTAGGGGAGACAGCTAGGAGAGCACAGCTCCTCCTATTCTACTCAGAGCAGCAGGGGAGTTCTCCTTGCGTTCTCCCTCCTCCTTATCCGGTGCAAGGAGAACTCCCCTTCCTGTTTCAATCCACTTTAGCCACTGAAGCATTGTCCTTTTATCCACAAAATCAATATTCAGAGCAGTACAAGCCCATGGTTCCCCACACCATCCCCTCCAACAGGCCTCACCCCTGACCTGAAAAGATTCACTTCTATTGATTCACTTCCATGTTCCCGCAATCCCATACTTCTAGAGTGGCTGAGCAGAGGTGAGCTGAGGAATTTTGCTCCTGTAGGGCGGCTTGGACAGAGTGTCAGAGGGAGTTCCAGGTAGGAATGTGAATGATTAACTGGTAAACCTCAGCCTTAAGCCAGGTGCTTATGGACTAACTGCAGGATCTGAAATGAAAGATTCTACAAGCAATATACAACATAAAAGAGTTTGAACCCTTCAGGAAATTACTCATCCACACAGCCTTTTATGGAAACTACTCTGGGTCTCAATGGCATTTGTAAATATTTTAGAACAGTTGAACTCATTCGTCATAGTCCAGATCAACACATTCCTTTTATCTTTAACTTTTAATATATCAAGACGCCAGCTCTGGTTTAAAAATTCAGGCCAAGAGCAGACTTTGCAAAATGACCTTGTATACTTGATGAAGTCTACTTTTGGAGACTAAGAAATCTTTTAAATGGCTAATTTCTATAAGTAAAAGACTTACACTAAAAAACTTGCAGAAAAGTTAGCATTTGCTATAAAATTCAGGAAGAATTGACACGTTTTAACCACCTTTTCAACCACCTAAAATTCAACTTCATCTTTTAAAGCCAGTCTATTTCATATTTTAGGCAAGAAAAAACACCACCAATAAAAATTTCCTTAAAACTAGAGTGGCCCAAAAAATAGAGAAAAAAAAACAATTTCACAAAATATTTTGGAATTTTGCATTTGTTCCTGTTTCATGAGGTTCAAAATGGAACAGGGTTTGGGGTCCCCTCCCTAATTTTTAGTTTGCTACAGAGATACACAGACACAAAAAGGTTTGAATGAGGTCTGAGAGCTGGATTCTCTCACTGCACAATGGATCTACAAACACGAAAAACATTCAATAGCACAAAGCCCTATTCGTTATTCACAAGCATCACCCTTTGTTGATAAGAGTTAGGAGAAATCAGGCAGTCAGACACCAACTTACTCTTGGAGACGAAATGAACCTTTTAAAATGTAATTTTCTGGTAAAACTACTCTTCTCTTGCCTGAAGCATGCAATACAGTATGACAGGTCTGCTATCTAAGCCAATCAGAAAACAGCAGCTCAATAAATGCACGAGCAATTGTTACTTTACTTCCCTGACATCCATCACATGAATTGATTACATATAGTCTATTTCTGCTATATTACATGACTGATGC
Organism: Pelodiscus sinensis; assembly: GCF_049634645.1. Taxonomy (NCBI): domain Eukaryota; kingdom Metazoa; phylum Chordata; order Testudines; family Trionychidae; genus Pelodiscus; species Pelodiscus sinensis. The sequence continues at coordinate 107,625,481 of NC_134712.1, forward strand.
AAAGTCATTGCAATATAACAGACATACAGGATCAGTGTCTCCAGCTACAGAAATAAAGGTTTTGGCTTCCCCTGGACACATAGTTTCCTAAAATGTCTTGGCTTTGCACTGATGCTTATGTGGCAGAAGGAAACATTCCCTCTATGAGGGTTCTCCTCCCTCCTCCCCTCTCCCCCCCCCCCCGAGACTCCTAAGAAAAGAACACTAAAATATGAACAGGTCCCAGTTCTGTCATTTAACCAGTGGCCTGAGAGGAGGACTGTGAAGAACTGTACAACCCTCCTATCCTAATAAGCAGTACTGAGGTCTCCTTGCAGCACAATCCTGCCCCCAGTGACTGGAAGAGCCCGGGGGATGACGGTGCAGCCAGCTCGGTCTGCAGGTTGTAGCATATTCTTCTTCCTACACAGCTTCAAGGGCCTATCAATAAAAGAGCTTAATTAATTTTCTTTCCCTTTGCACGATATGACCCTTTATGCAAGTGTCAGAGAGTACAACCCTTGGCCAGGAACCAGTAACAGCGCAGGTAAAAGTGGTCATTGTCTTCATCAAGCACCATCACTGAAGTCACTGGCAGCGTTCCCTGTTTGGCTGCACAGCTTCACAGGTGATTAATCAGCCCCGCCCGGTCAGAGGCTCAGGGATCCCTGCATGGAGCTGGCTGACTGGCTGGGGCTGATTAATCACCTGTGAAGCTGTGCTGCCCAGTAGCTTAGAGGGAACACTGGTCACTGGAGCCTTGTTTACACCAGGGCTCCAGTTTAGCAGCAATACTTCAGAACATTCAGAACCACCATTATAATCCATGGGCTAGTAAGCACAAGCTTACGTTTTTGATGATTATGGGCAGCTTACTGAATTTGAGTCTAGGACACCCGTGACTGCTAACACTGGTTCAGCTGAACTAACAGCAACTTGGGTGGAATTTTCCCCCTTAAGCTTTTCCTCACAGGGATCTGGCATAAGGAAAGTATGTGGGGTAAGATAAATCACATAGCTAGTCAGGATTTAGGCCAAAGATCCCCCTGGGTTCCCAGTTCATGTAGCAGTATCGCATACCATGCCGTGGTTTATTTACAGTGTAGCTGGCCCTGAGCAGAAAGAATACTACTTCAGAAATGCAATCCCCCACATCCTGAGCCATATGGCCATTCCATGGCCTTTTATGCTGGAAGAGAACATGAGATTCTTAAGGATTAAATCAATCTGGATGTGATATCACGAAGTCAAATTTCAGGGAAAACTACATGCTTATTACTAAAAACTATCATAATTTTGCTTAACCGGACTATAGATTTCTAGCACTTTACTGAAAGACATGTCCTAGATCAAAAACAGGGAATAACCTGCAAGCCCCTATTGGAAAATGTGAATTGGAATTTGAGAATATTTCATTTAGTACAGCTAGAACCTGTTTAAGTCCAGCAACATCCATGGTCCACGATGATTTTAGTTACCAGAAGGCCACACCCATGATAAATGGACAAGTTTCCTGTGGTCCCATAAAGTTTGTTTATAACCACCAGTCCTGGCTCGCAGTGTTCTGTACTGTTATTTGACTCTAAATTACTCCTAAATGTCTTCTAAGAGTCTAGTAAGCAGTAGAAGTGTTGGTAATCCTGCTAGACCATACTGATTTCCCATGGTTCAGCAAATTCTCTAGTTTGGCATGGGACAGAGTCCTGAGGGTGTTCTAGAGAGATTCAACCTGCACATACATATATACACCAGGAAACTGAATGAGTAAAGTAGGCTGGTTTTGCTCAATCATTCTCACTTGTAATGGTAGAATACTGCTTGCTCTTGAGACTTCAAGAACAACTCTGTGAATCTGGTCCAAGTACACGATAAAAAGTTTACCAGTGTGTAGTTTTTACAGTAAGACACGTTGCATCCTTTTTTTAACCAAATATAAGTGGAGTCAGTTGAAAAGCAGCAATCTTAGCAATGAGGGATATTTGAGTTTCCACAAGGAAATTCCTATTCTAATATGCCATTCTCACATATGTGCTGCCATCACAACATTATGCAGCACACGTAACCCAGTTTATAGACAGGTAGAACCTACAGGAGGTAGGAGCCTACTAAAGTGATAGTCTCCACTCCATCTCTAATGCAGCACTACTCTTCTGTTTTGACAGCTTTGTCTTTGTTCAGTCCAGTTTAAATAACGTGGCTTCCACTCCTTCTCTTGCAAGATTATTCTACAATCTAATCAATGTCGTAGGTTAGAAATGGCTCCTGGGTTTCAGCCTACATTTTTCCTTGCTCATTAATCGGTTACTCCTTATACCTCTTTGGACCGCCCAAAACAATTAAGTCTCCCAACATGGATGTTTATAACCCTTCAAGTATAGTAGTGGGAGTGTGTTCTTACAGCATTCACAGCCCTCTTATTATCTGTTTACTCAAGCTGTCCATTTTAACTTTTTTAACCTTTCCCTTCCCCTCGCCTTTTAATCTGTTAAGGCAGCTATCTGAATTCTCCTCATTTAGCCATCACTTTTCTGGTAACAAGAGCCACACAAATATTAACTTTGCATCTTCTATAGCTCTTCCTGTTAAAAGTCATGTATCATCTTTGTAACACCACCATCAGCCACCCACCTACACAAATACCACCGATATATTCCAAATCCATGCTCTTCACAGAAAAGTTCAGACAGGAAATAAAATGCACTCCTATTTCTTTATTTTTTTAAAGTCTCCTTATAACTGGGGAAAAGAAACATACTGTTACATTTGCAGATAAGAATTAACTGTCTCCCCACTGTCCCCCTCTGTGTCTCATTCCATCTTCAAAAGGAAATACATCTACCAGTGCTTCCTTCTTCCGATTGTTTAAGGAAGTTAATGCAGACATTTCACATTCTGAGAACTGTCTCCTATTGTCAGAAAAATGTCAAGACATTTTTAGAATTGATTCAGTGAGCTCCTTAACTCCTCACCAGATTCTGTCCCCTCTCTACACTGAAATCAATCTTCCTATAAAAAACCCCACCACCACCTGGAAGATATTGCAGATTTTAATAAGAACTTACTTAAACCTTGCTGTTTGTTAGCTTTATGGAATTTCCACTCATTGCTAGAGGATAAGTGGATGTTGAGAAGAAAGGCCCCTAGATTAGACTGGAGAAAAACAATTATCTTGATTTTACTTGAAAATGTTTGCCGACCTGCCTCTCTCAGCTAGATATCACTTCAAAGTAAGGACTATTTTGAGCAGAGTAGATAACAATCGATTTTTTTAATCAGATTTTTAATTTTTTTAAAACCATTAATACTGAACATTTTCAGAGGGGGGTAGCCATGTTAGTCTGTAACTGAAAAAAACTTTAAAAATAATGAATAGTCTTACAGCACTTTAGAAACTAACAAAAAATGTAGGTGGTATAGCTTTCATGGGCACAAACCATTCCTTCAGATGAAGAAGTGGATTGTGTCCATGAAAGCTCATGCTACCACCTACATTTTTCAACAGTACTAAATTTCTCATTTAAAAATAACAGTTACAATTAAATCTAATCACAAACATGCTACACATACATTTAAAGTCTCATTAAAAAAAAGAATTAACGGCTCTAGTCTGTCCAGCCTAATAACCAGCTCTTGCATCTTGAATGTTCTTGGGCTTTCAATTTCTGTTTCTCAGAAGACTAAAATAACATATGCAAAGAAAGACACAAGCTTGATTTTTTTTGTTTTTGTTCTGTGCTTATGTGGTGGTGGAGCTGAGCCAAGCATGGCAGAAAGGTTAAGAGTGGCAGGGTTAAGCATGGCAGAATGAGTTAGTTAAGATACTGTCTTAAAGACAAAGAGACAATATATAGGAAAGGACGGAGGCAGCATAGAAAGGAACAGTGGAGTGGATTGCAAAGTAAAAGGGAAGCCATTATTCAGTGCACACGCAGCTTCCTATATTCCCCCAACTCTTTTGCCACAGAAAAATTGTCATGGCTTCTGGGAATAAGAAACAGGGATGTTAAAAAGTGGGTAACTGCTGAAAAGTTACCTCAGGAGACAGTGTGCACCAAGAACAGGACCGTGCATGGAACCTTTCATGGTAACGGATAAGGTTATCGGTTAATCATGTAAACGGTTATCCTGTAACATCCCTAGTAAGAGAGACACTATGTGGGAATATTTTGAAGAAATTAGTTCCCTGGATAAAAAAGGAAAATGTGTCAAGTGTAAGCTGTGCAAGAGGAAGATGTAGGGCATAGCTGCAAGAATCAAACATCATAAGAAGCTAGTTGTAAAAGTAGTTTAAGGACACTCTACATTTATTGTTCGGAGGACTTGTCAGAGTTAATAAAGTTTGAAAATTTTAAAAAAGAGTATAAGGACAGCCATCAGCCAGCAACTCAGGGGACAGCTGCAACACAAAAGTGAAACATTTATGTAACATTTTATTAAACTAAATTTTAAATAAGTACAGGCAGTCCCCGGGTTACATGGATCCGACTTACATCGGATCCCTACTTACAAACAGGGTGAGGCAACCCCGCACTAGCTGCTTACCCCCAGCAGATCAGGGAGATGCGAAGCTAGCGCCATCCCCCCCCCCCAGCAGACCAGGGAGACGTGGGGCGGCTTTTCTCAGCAGACACCTCAGCTTGAGAATAAAGGACTGAGGGAAGTGAGGTGTGGGAGAATAAAACTGAGCTCTGGAGAAATGTTTGGCTAGAGTTTCCCCTACAATATGTACCAGTTCCGACTTACATACAAATTCAACTTAAGAACAAACCTACAGTCCCTATCTTGTATGTAACCCGGGGACTGCCTGTACTATTATGTTTGTGTGTGTGATTTAGTTCTTAGCATTTCTAATACACTGCTGTTGCATCTGCAGCTTGACACAGGTAGTGAGTATTATGTACTATTTCCTAAATTAATAAAATCAAGGTCTTTGAAAAAGTTACACAAAATATACTTTCTTAGATGTTGTAAGTTGATGTACTGAGTTGTAAATTAACATGTTTTACTGATCAGATTTGTACCATTATTTAAGAAATAAGTGAATAAGGGTCAGTAGGACACTTTCTAAATCAATCATTTTTTTTCTTGGTGATCTGAACCCTGATTTAAATTACCTTGATTGAAATCAATCCACCCTGGTTTAGGGACAGAACATATTTTAAGCTCTGAAGATATTTCCATGCAGCAGCAGGTTAGGACCTAATCCTTCCATCCTTGCTTCTGCTGAGTAGCATTTTACATTGGAAGTAATGGTCCAGAATGCAAGAAATCTGGTTCAATTCCCTGCTGTATCCGATACTGCCGGTGTGATCCTGGCCAAGTCATATCACCTTTCTGGCCTCAGTTCCCCATCTGTACAATGGGGATAATAGCACTGTCCCAATTCACAGGGTGTTCTGGGGACAAATCCATTAAAAACAGTAAGATGCTCAAACACTACGGGGACAGATGTTGATTTGGCAGCAAGCATGGCAGAATCAGAGAATTAAGAACAGAAAATAATACCCTAATACTTTAAATCGAAAATTGTTTTTTTAATGCACAGGGAATGATTAGGTTTGATAGGATAACGAGCCTTGTGGATAAGGGAGAAGCGGTGGATGTCATATACCTAGACTTTAGTAAGGCATTTGATACGGTCTCGCATGATATTCTTATTGATAAACTAGGCAAATATAACTTAGATAGGGCCACGATAAGGTGGGTGCATAATTGGCTGGATAACCGTAGTCAGAGAGTGGTTGTTAACGGTTCTAAATCCTGCTGGAAAGGGATAACAAGTGGAGTTCCTCAAGGGTCTGTTTTGGGACCCATACTGTTCAATATCTTCATCAATGATGTAGATATTGGGATAGAGAGTACGCTTATTAAGTTTGCAGATGATACCAAACTGGGTGGGGTTGCGACTTCTTTGGAGGATAGGGACATAATTCAGAATGACCTTAGCAAGTTAGAGAAATGGTCGGAGGTAAACAGGATGAGGTTTAATAAAGAGAAATGCAAAGTGCTCCACTTAGGAAGGAACAATCAGTTCCATACATACAAGATGGGAAGCGACTGTCTAGGAAGGAGCATGGCAGAAAGGGATCTAGGGGTCATAGTGGACCACAAGTTGAATATGAGTCAACAGTGTGATGCTGTTGCAAAAAAAGCAAATATGATTCTAGGTTGTATTAACAGGTGTGTTGTAAGCAAAACTCGTGAAGTCATTCTGCCGCTCTACTCTGCACTAGTTAGGCCTCAGCTGGAGTACTGTGTCCAGTTCTGGGCGCCACATTTCAAGAAAGATGTGGAGAAATTGGAAAGGGTACAGAGAAGAGCGACAAGAATGATTAAAGGTCTAGAGAACATGACCTATGAAGCCAGGCTTCATGAACTGGGCTTGTTTAGTTTGGAAAAAAGAAGATTAAGGGGGGACATGATAGCGGCTTTAAAATATCTAAAAGGGTGTCACAAGGAGGAAGGAGAAAATTTGTTCCTCTTGGTTTCTGAGGACAGGACAAGGAGTAATGGGCTTAAAGTGCAGCAGGGGAGGTTTAGATTGGACATTAGGAAAAAATTCCTAACTGTCAGGGTGGTCAAATATTGGAATAAATTGCCAAGGGAGGTGGAGGAATCTCCCTCTCTGGAGATATTTAAGAACAGGTTAGATAGACATCTGTCAGGGATGGTGTAGACGGAGCTTGATCCTGCCTTGAGGGCGGGGGGCTGGACTCGATGACCTCTCGAGGTCCCTTCCAGTCCTATGATTCTATGATTCTATGATTAAAAGTCAGCGCTGCTTTCCTATAAGCAAATTCTTTGATACCTGCAGAAAGATAACTGTATCTGGTATCAAGCAGAGTTCTGTTCCTTGCAACTGCCTAATGCATTTTGCAAACAGCGCAGAATTGAGACATTGCATAAACAGCCATCAAACACCTTAATGCAAATATGCATATTTTATTATTGATCTGAACACTTATTGTATCCAACATATACGGTTTATACTGAAATAAAACCCCTCTCTCCCACCATGAACACTTCTTCACATTGTTCATTTCTTACTGGCTAAACACATATTATGGGAAACTCTTAAAGTTATTATGACATTATTTGTTACCCTGAAGCAAGTCATAATTTCTATGCGCCCTGCCAACCCCTTCCTCTCAGACCTGAAGTAATTATTAGGAAGCATGAAAGCAGGTGTCACTTTTGGCAAGCTGTGAGATAGCTTTATATTCTCAGTTGCAACAGGATAAAAATGATCCATAAAAATAACATGGCAGGCTATTACTTTACAACTAGTGTAGGTATAACATAATAGTTGCAGCTTGTGCCTTTTTCTCTTTGGTATTTTAATTGAAGACTAGAGTTGCTAAAGGACAAAACCCAAAAATGTTACAAAATCCTGCTGATATGTATGTCCCATTTTGCATAATTTCTATTTAGTTTCATAACCACCTGTCAAGCCATCTGACCCTCATTTGCACGTGCTATACACAACACATGCTAGCTAGCTTCCAGCACTATGATGTACACATACTTTACAAAGCATTAACTTTGTCCCTTTTGATTCCCACACATAAATCATAAGGTGCACAGCTGGATATCTGTCACAGCACTTTAGAACAGAAAGGACAATGATTGTTTTAATTAACATCGTCTTTAGTTACCAGGGTCAAAACCCTTCACACTTGTATGCCTAAAATTAAACACCAAAATCCATATTTAGGCTTCTAAACAAGCAGTCAAATTTGCTGGTGACCCAACGGCTCTGATGGTTATCAACAGGAGCATGTGAAAAAGGACACCTGCTTTTCACTAACTTGGAATGTGAGTACTTGGGACCTTTGAAAACCATTCAATTTATTTAGTTGCCTAGTTGCAGATTTAAGTGTCTATCTTTAGTGGTCCAACTTTTCAAATGTTGACACAGTCTTTTCGGTTTGGCCTTCAGATTCCTGTTTCACATTTAATATTATATAAGAGGGCATAATCTGACTGTGCCTAATGGTAATGTCTCATGCTGTAACTGAAATATGCATTATTGATGATAATGAATATCATTCCAGTAGTGAAAAAGCCTCCAGGGGATCTGTGTCTTAACACACGCTGGTCACCCTCCTTGAACAAACAATAAGCAAATGGTGGTGGTGGTGGGGGGGCTGTCTTTATGTTAAAAAATTAGGCAAGTTGAAAATACAAAACTACATTGTCTTATGCAGCTCTCTCTCTCTCTCTCCAGATTTTGATTTTTTTTTCCAAGCCCATGGATAGAGAGGGGAAAAAAAGACAGCTGACTGCCTTTACAAATGTTGTGTGTGTCAGACTATGTTCAAACACAGCAGCTACACCCTGCCTCATACTGAGGGCCTGATTCAGAAAGGCATCCCTATTCAGGGCAAGTACTGTACATGCTTAAGGACTGTCCTGAATCAGAGCCTAAAGGATATGAGTAAAAATGTGGCAGAGGTGAGAGATACTCTCAGGTCAAAACTCACAAGCTACTTACCCTAATATAGGACAACAGTCCTATCTAACAATCTCCTGATTCAATGGAAAGCCACGTAAGTAGTAGTAGCTGCTGAGGTGCCCACCCTTCTGCCTCCCTCCCCCATGAGGTTTTGGCTCATGTGAGAGGTTAGTGCATGGACCACTGGCCACAGCCTTGCTCATTCTCCCATGTACTAAGAATAAACTGCAGTTTGTTTCATGAAACCAGTTGTTACACTCTGCCTCATTTCAAAACTTTTTCTAATGCAAATAGCACTGAAACAACCACCCACTTAGGGAGCTGCTGAGATCTGCCCAGGAGCCAAGTCACACTATACAGCCTCCCCCCCTTCGGCCCCCCGCATTTGCTGGTTTCTCCCCACTAGTATAGCCAGCATGCTGTTTTTAAGGTGATTTGGAGCAGTCTACGATTGTGGGAGGAAACTGGGATTCGCCTGTAAAGTTTTTACGTTGCACATTTTACATTACAAATATATATATATGAAGTTATCTACAATCACCCCCAACAAACAAACAAAATCTTTCAGCTCAATAGATTCAGATTCAGAACATGTTTCACCAAGTCTACTTTAAAAGCTTTTGCCCGTCTTTTTAAAAAAGCATATTCTAGCCCTAACACCTGTTTCAATGACACATTCAATCTAAGATTTTTAATCTTTTCACATACAGTTTTTTTAATGGTTTTAATAACAACGGCTACGTCTTTTTGCCATTCATTTCAAGTCAGGACAGAAATGCCTGAATCGCCTGCCAACTCTTCTCCTTAGGCAGGACACTTCAGCGAATTCCAAGCTCCAGAGACAGTGGGAGGGAAATTCGACCTCAGGAAACATCAGAAGCTAAAGTACTTCAGTAACTTACAAAACAAGAGTTCCTTCCGGTCCTTCTTAAAGGAGGTCTTAGTGCTTCCAATGGTACTAATGAGTGAAAGGGAGATGCATGGCTTACTGTGGCACTGGATATATAACACTAGTCAAGGTAAAGCATATATCACACACTAGCTCTCTGATGTAGCAAAATATTTTTCTCTCCCTCCCCTCCCCCACCTTCTCATTCTTCTGATGTTACTAAGTCATCTGCTAAAAGCACGTTTTTAAATCCAGGGCATGCTGCAGTGGCTCTATTCTGGAATAATGGTGGTACAGAGGGAAACTCCTCTTTATATCAGCTCTGTACAGGGTATGAGATTCCCCTGTGAGACTGTCTGCCAGGGAGTTCAGAAAACAGCCCCTCACTGCACTCATACATCAGTTAGGACCAAATGCTGTAACTCTTAACATGTGGTTGGTGAGGATGTATCGTATTTTATAATCAGCCTGCAGCTTCACACTAAATAAGAGCTTCCCCTCCCCTCCAGGACCCCAAAACTATTCTGAGCAGCTCCATTAAATGGCCACTGGGAGGCCAGCTAGCAGTCATTCAGCCACTACTCCAGCACTTCTGCACTTAATGCTTCTTTCTAAGCTTGTTAGCTGTAAAGCGTCACTGTTTGAGAGCCATTTTCCTCAGACAGAAGTCACCTCGCTATGGTCCCAATGTCAATGAGGTTTTCATGTTTCTCTGGAAGGGCAGCAGGAAGAGAGGACACTATTAATTTTCCTTTGACATTCTTAAACCAAGCAATTAAAACAGCAGCACAGTGGGAAGAAGTGGGGGAGGCCTTATTTTTAAAAGCAAATTCCTGCAAAACACACTTGGTGTGGCATTAAATGCCACAAGCTATTGCGTGTCAGGGTTCTAACAAAGCTCTTCTGTATATACAATTCTATAATACACTGATTATGATTATAAGTATTAACTGGATTCTAGAACAGCTGGATCCACTGAGCCTCTGTCACGCCTCTTTCCAGCCACATTTCGACTTCAAGGAAACGTTCCCCTTGTTGTGCCTTGACTATCACTTGGATGAGGAAATATTTTTTTTACACCCAGGACAATGTGATACTCTCAGACCTAACAGGAAAGTCTCTACCCAAAACAACTCAGTTGCCAGTGGAAATTGCTGGCAGTGGTAGTTAAATACTCAGATGAAATGTCTGAGAGTAAATGCATACAACCTTCTCAGCAATGCATCAGAAAAACACTACGACAGTTCTCAGGCAACCCAGAAATTTACCAGTCCAAATCACAGTGTTGTAAGGATTATATCAAACGAATGGCAGGAGTGGATAGTATAGGCTGGAGTTCCAGGCATATCCGCCCACAATATCCCATAGAGACATAACTTTGTGTGGGAGACTATGCTTGGAAAAGGTACCAGTTTTCCACAGATTTGTGAAAAAGGGGTTTTAGAAAATCATCTGCAAACTATGTGAGGAAAAGAGGAAACGTTTCTACAAGTTTATGGGTAACAAGCCTTTAGCAGGGGAAAAGGGGGGTGTCACTGTTCCTGTGCAACAGGCTCCTAACAACAGGCTATTTGGGGGTTGGTAGGCGGAAGGAGGGGTGGCCATATGTGTAAACAGTAACACTATGATCCATAAGGTTAGCTGCTAAACCATCCTGGCTAAAGGAAATTACTATTTAGACAGCTTTGTGATGGAAACAAAACAGAATTTCTGCAGATAGATGGGTGGTATGTCTTTGGGAGAAAGCTTTATTCATGCATGAAATGTTCCTAGGCAAAAATTAGATACCCTATCCATGTCTGAAAGCAGCAGTCTTCTGGTCTGTAAAGAAGGACTGTGGGTAAGGATAAAACACTATAATAGGATATATAAGTCATAGTTCAAAGTAGGGATGTTTGAGTGTAAACGACTAATCCTTTAATCAGTAAGCCTGAGGTGGGCAAAACCAGGCCCAGGATCTGGATTCAGCCCACCAAGCATTTCTCTCCGGCCTGCCCAGCTGATTAGCAAAGGTGCATTCTTACAGCCAGCAGCATGTGTTCAGCTGCCCTGTCCTGCCGCTGAGCTGCTCCCAGGATTCTCCTGCTAGCTGTGCAGACCAGGGTGGGCAAGAGAAGTGAATGCTGGAGTCAGGGTATCCCCCTGCCCCGTCCCCATCTCTGCAGAGTAGGGGTCGGGGAAAGGGAGACACAGTGGAGCTGCTCCAGTTTGAAGCATGGATGGTAAGTGACTCAGAAGAGTGCCTGTCTTAAGAGGCAGTGCACTGTTTCTAAGATTTCAGCTTGTGCTCTCTCTCGCGTGCGCGCGCACACACACACACACTTCCCCCCCATACCTCATCCCTGCAGAGCAAGAGACGGGGGAGACGACAGAGCAGGACAGCTTTCCCTGTCTTAAAGAGCCAGCACATGGCTCTTCTCAGGAATTTACTTAGCAGCAGCCAGCACACACACAGTCTCACTGTCACACAGCCAGACTGTGCTACACTATCTTTGTGATACACTCAGAGTCAGTGTCATATACACACACTGACACACTCTCCCAGCCCGTGCCCCCCCCCCCCACACACACACAGTGTCCCTTTCACACTCGCACACATTCTTTTTCTCTGTAGCCTCCAGCCCCATCCCTGCCATCTGAGGCCCCGTCTTTTCGGGGGGAGAAGCTGGCCCATGACTATGTACTAAAATTCATGCAGTGGCCCATCTGTGAAAATTACTGCCCACCCCTGTGATAAGCAAATGACTATTGGTTAACAGTGTCAGCTTCTGGGAGCCAGGTGGGCAAGGAGCACTCCCAAGGAGGCGGCTTCACTGCTGGCTAGGATCACGGGGAGGAGGCTTTGCTGCTGCAGCAAAGACTCCTGCCTGGGAGCCGGGCTGGCAGGGGCTGATGGCCCTGATCCCAGGGAGGCTTCGCTGTGGGCTCTGCAGTATAAAGATAAGCTTACAGCTGGCTACAAGGGTAACCGTGTAACCTCTGAGATTTTCAGGGATGTCATTACACAATTTTTAACATCCCTGTTTCAGAGTGTGTCTTGCTAAGGTATAGAGGAAAGGGAGTTCCTCTATACAAATCATACATATATATATAAATCACAAACCAAAACAAAAATCTCAAACCAAACAGATAAGTTTGGAATTGAGAAGATTTTAGGTATTCATTATCTGAATACCCATGAAGGATATTACACAAAATAAATATTGCTGTGCTCAGAACACCCTGGAAAAGTCTTTAACTCAGAGGCTCTCAATCCAGGGTATGCATAGGTCTTTTGGGGATTCATCAACTCATCCAGGGTATGTCTACACTACCACCCTAGTTCGAACTAGGGTGGTAGTGTAGACATACCCCTAGATATTTGCTAGTTTTACAAGAAGCTACATAAAAAGTATTAGCAAAGTCAGCACAAAGGAAAATTTCATATAATGACTTATTTATGCTGCTCTGTATACTATACACTGAAATGTAAGAACAACAATTATATTCCAATTGATTTATTTTATAATCATAGGGTAAAAATGAGAAAGCTGGCAATTTGTCAGTAACAGTATGCTGTGACACTTTGGTATGATGTCTGATTTTGTAAGCAAGTAGTTTTTAAGTGAAGTGAAACCTCGGAGTATGCAAGGCAAATCAGACTTCTGAAAGTGGTACAAGTAGTCTGGATAGGTGGAGAGCCACTGCTCTAGCTGCTGCAGCTTGCAGGTGATCCTATTGGTTTGAAGGAGAATCACAGGTACAGGTTGGTCCTGGTCCTGCACCCTTGGGACCTGACTGGTCCTGAATGAGGGAATTTGCCGGACCAGACGGGATGAATTTCGGATCTCTTCTCCCCCAGGCTAGCTTCAGTCACAGCCAGTGTTCCCTGTAAGCTGCGGGGCAGCACAGCTTCACAGGTGATTAATCAGCTGCACACAGTCAACTCAGTGCACAGAGCCCAGAGCTTAGAGGGAACACTGCTGGTGGCCCCAACATTCACTCTCCAATCTCCCGGACTGGCCACTACAACTCACCCACTCAGGACTCCCGGCCACTGCCACTGCTGGGTCTGTCATCCTCATCCTGGCTGCTGGCCCTGGTGCCATTACCCCAGTATGACTGCCAGTCCCAGCTGGGTTGCTCTTGCCCTCGCTGTGACTGCCGCCCCCAGCTGGATTCCCGGCCCTGTTGGGGCTGCCATCCCCACCCAGCTGGACTCACAGCCCAGCAGAGCTCCCAACCACGGGCCCTACTCGTGACCACTGGGGCACTCCGGCCCAAGCACATCTGTGGTGCTGCCCGCCCACGGATGCTGCCAGACCAGAGTCATAGTTTTTAGAGGTTCAACCTATAACAGCACTTTGCAGGGGAACCTGAAGCTGCCCATAACTGAAGGCCAGAATCCAGTATATTGTACAGTTTATACACTTGCCAGAGCCTTTCATCCTTATGATGATTTATCTTGTCTACACGATAAAAGATTTGGCTTTAGCTAAGAAAGGCACATTGCAATCATGATACCGGTAGGAAGGCTAAGCACACGTGTAAACACACTGTTTCAAGTACTTTTAAAAATGTTGCCATCAATAGTTCTTAAATCTGCAACTTCAACCGCATCTAAGTGATTTAAATGTTTATGAATGTTTTTCTGTACTATATTATGTAATATTAACGGAGTATCCTTAGGACATGTATAGTTTTCTTGGGATCTAATTAGACATCAGCTGATTGAATTTTAAGTTACATTCTGAGAATGTAGGGTTTTCCTGTGGGGTTTTTTGTTTACATTTTGTTTGTTTTTATGATCAACTAGCTGAATAAACTTGTAACCTAAATAGTTTTGGTACCAATGGAAAGAGCAAAATATGCCGGGGAAAAATATACAGTTCACCTAAAGTATTTCAAAGAGATCATACAGTTATCTTAGGTTCCAGACCAATTGCATTGCACCTTCATATGCAGCAAACACTCAAAGCAGCCTCTTTCAAGTGGCTAATCTACCCACTGCATTATTTCTGGTAATGACTCACAAAATCCCACACAATTCTGATATCGTTTCCTTGATAATATCAGCTACCAAAATGAAACTATACACTGGGTGTTTTTTTTTTTAAAAGGTAGGGGGAGGGCAGTTGTTATTAGGAACAAGCATGTAGAACATTAAAGTGACAGTCTTCCTGGGTAATAAGAACAAAGTGTATTTCTGTGCAGATGTCTTCCCCAGACAAGATTTTGAAACAAGACTTTGCCTCTTACCATCAAAAGTTTGTCTCCATGGCTACGTCTAGACTGGCATGATTTTCCGGAAATACTTTTAACGGAAAAGTTTTCCATTAAAAGCATTTTCGGAAAAGAGCGTCTAGATTGGCACGGATGCTTTTCTGCAGAAGCACTTTTTGCGGAGAAGCGTCCGTGGCTAATGTAGACGCGCTTTTCCGCAAAAAAGCCCCGATCGCCATTTTCACGATCGGGGCTTTTTTGCGCAAAACAAATCTCAGCTGTCTACACTGGCCCCGCAAAAGGGACTTTTGCCCAAACGGGAGCAGCATAGTATTTCCGCAAAAAGAACTGATTTCTTACAGTAGGAAGTCAGTGCTTTTGCAGAAATTCAAGTGGCCAGTGTAGACAGCTGGCAAGTTTTTCCAGAAAAGCGGCTGATTTTCCGGAAAAACTGGCCAGTCTAGACACAGCCCATGTGTGTTCTTGCTTACATAGATGTTCACATAATTTTTTGCATATGGACAACTAAAAGGAGAAGTAATTTCAAGAATGATATGATTGTGTGTGTGGTTAAGTGTAAGAGGGGAAAACTTTCAACGTTTAGCTCATGATATGGTTAAACTACTGGCCAAATTCTGCCTTCAGATGTGAACACTGGGCTTTTACTGAAGTCAGCTACAGACATATGCAAATCCAAAGGCAGAATTTGGCCCAAATTAAGGTAATTTATTTACTCCTCCGCTTATAAACCTTAAGTAAATTTTACTCAAACATTTTATCATAGGATTCATGAGCACAAACCATAGAGTTTGACAGTGTTTGTTCATTGCTGCAAAACATTAACAAAACTATCACTAAAAAGTGCTTGAATATTTATAGAGAAACTGAGAAAAAAATGTGAAGACGCTTGAGGGATTTTTGGCAGCCACTTCCTCTGAAAACAGCAATATTCCCTTCTGTTTCTGGGAGGCAAACTAGCACAGAAATGCATGTACTAAGACCCCAGTGCAGGAAAGCACTTGAGCATGTGGTTAAATTCAGCTGTATTCAGGACAGCATTGAAGCAGATGCTTAGTCACAATGGGAATTAAACACTTGTTTAATGTCCTGAAGAGAGATGTTTCCCCTGAGTGCAGCTGTAAGGGTCTGATCCTGAGCCCACTGAAGTCAATAGGAGTTTTTGCACTGATCTTTGGATTAAGCCCTTTGAGAGGAAAAAGTTTAGCATTTAGCAATAATGAGTCCATACACAATATGAACAAGCATTCTGTGTGAATGCCCATGGGAGACGTAATAATTATTTACACTGGGCCACATACATGAACTGGGACAACTCCACTGGAGCAGAGCAGTTTACAGCAAAGGTTTAGTTGAAGTACTAGTATTACAGTAGAAAAGTTGAAATGTACTTCAGCTACAATTGTTCAGTTTTTAAAACATCCATGACTTATTTTGGGAGAACATTCTGCACGCAAAGGCCAATGCCAAGAACTTCTAATTCAGACTGTTCCATTTGGTTTATTTTTAACTAACATACTGAAATTATGCCTGGAAAGAAACAACACCGGTGTGGGCAAAAGACAATTTCCTTCAGAAATTATGTTTTACAGCAACACATGAAAAGCCCACATATTACCCTCCAAAATACAATAGAAATTCTGTAAAGAATCCTGAGAATCTGTTTCCATTTTCTCCTCCCTATAATAATATGATTATTATCACAGTTCTAAATAAGTTCCCACCTTCCTTTTTAGTCACCATAAGGCAACTGAGAGCTGTAACTGATTTCATGTTTAAAGAGTATGGGGTTGCACTGTCATTCAGTGGGAACACATAGTCAATGTACTATATATGATTTGATGCAATCATTTCAAGTACAGAGGTCTCCACATAATTTCAATGTCCTGATATCATCTAAAAGAATACAATGGAAAAAAATAAGGGGACAGAAGGAAGAATTAAGCTTGGAAAGCTGAGTAGTGCCAATAAAACAAAACCGCTCAAGTTATTTTGGTAAACAGTAAAATTTGTATAACACTATTTCCCCCTCCCCCCCACCACATTAACTTTATATATCAGTATCCTCTGTCACTATTTATTGCCATATGTTACTCAGTGGTTCTGAGACGTTCCATGGAAAAATCACAGTTACACTTGTTAAATTTACCCTACAGGGCCGTAGCTCCAGTACGTGCATCATCCCAAGAGGTAAGTCTGCCAAGCTCATGCAGAGCATATCATCACTAAACCCACGAGAAAATGCAAATGTAGCTGTATCATATCTTATTTGCATATTTTTTCATTGGGCTTGTACAACCTTTATACAAAGTGTCAATTTGCTTTGCTTTCCAGCAGCTTATTATCCGTGTGAGATGTTTACTGCCCTTATGCAAGGTAGATTTAATAGCAAAAACATTAAAAGACGTAATGATATGCATGTTGGAAATAGAATATAACCTCTGAAGTGATGTTCCGAGCATGGGGTGTTGACTGGGTTGTAGAATGTTAATACTTACTAGTATCTCTCTCTCTCACACACACACACAAACACACAGATACACACACAAATGCACACACACACACACACACACAGCTTTTTCTATTTTTTTGTGTAACTGTAAAAGCATAAATATTTGCTTGCAAACTATGAAGGGCCCGAATCCAGTCACTGAGTACACATTTCACTCACATTGATAGCAAAGTGGAAGGCTGCCAGTTTAGCATCTTGGCTGACTTTCAAACTTGCTGATTGCTGAGTATCTTTGGATTCTGAGCTCACCATTTAAAAAAAGAGGGGGGGGGGAACCTTGCAATCATGTCTGAGAGATGCTTCAAAGCTCGCTCTCTCTAGGACTAAATGTATATAAGTAGTACAATGCTGAGAATATGTGAGTAGGGCATTTAGCTTTATCTGCAAAGTTACAATATAATGAATATTATTTTTTTTTATAGCCAAGCAATTTTCCCACATATGATTGGGGTGAAAATTGTTCAAATCAGCAACAGGAAAAAAAATCTGTTTTCAAGTTTATATAAACCTGTAAAAAAAATCTTGGAATCTTGTGAAACTGTCATCATGATTGTGTAAGAGAGAATGGGAATGTGTTATGTTTTACAGAAGGTTTTCAACTTACATTCATCAAGTTTGAAACTAAGTGAAGTGCTTCTTGATGTGCTGCACTACTCCCAAATACCTAATCTCTGACCACAATATTAAAAAAAAGAGGCTAGTGCTGTGTATAATTCTCACGTTCACTGACACGAAAACAGATGTTGTAGTCAAACCACCTGGAAAGTTCAATCAGATGTTACAGTTGGTTTTTAATAGCATCTGCCAAAAATTTGGGCAAAAAGAAATACTCCTAGAACTGTAAAGTGCTTCATTATAACAATGTAATCAGTGTATATAATGCTGTGCAATTTTTAATCACTTGTAAATGTAGGTAACCAAAATCTGAAATATATGCACAGTTTGAATATACTGCATAGCTATTTAGAATGAAGACACATCTATGTACCGTACATGGTATTTGAGTACCGCACAATAGTGGAAATATAGGCCCTGATCCTGCTAGGCATTCCCAAGATCCATTTAGTGCCTGGCAGGATCAGCCCTACATAAGTTACCACAATTCACAGATATCAGAGTTCTATATTGAGTCGATCTTGCTTGAGGCCTCCAGGCTCTCCCTGTCCCTTCCCTATAATCCACCTCTCCTTAGCCCTTACCCTGGGGGGTGGGTTCGTCTTCCCTCTGTTGTACGGAGACGTCAGAGTACCACAGCAATGAAAGAAACACAACATGGGGCTGCTGGGTGTCCCCATGCTGGCAGCTCCTCTGGCACAACTCTACTGCCTCAGCACTTCTACGCAGCTGCATCTGTCTGGGGCCTGAACAGCAGCCCCGTTGAAGGACAGGGTGGGGGCGGTACAGCTGTGCCAGAGGAGCTGCTGGCATTCTGCTCCTTTCCCTGCTGTGGTTCAGGGCTCTGCCGGCTCCCAGCTCCACCTCCCCAACCTTGTCTTCTGCCGGGGATGCTGTTCAGATGGCAGAGGCCCTGTTTGGAAGGGTTGGAAGCAATACAGCCATGCTAACAGAGCTGCCAGCTTGGGGTCACACATTCTGCTCCTCTTGTGTCTTTCTAGTATGCTGTACTGGATCCAAATATTTTGCTGGTACGGCATTCCGGGTCGTACCACCGTACTTGCACTGCTCAACTCAGGGTAGCTGAGCCCAGGGAAGGGCTCTCTAGAGCCCCAAAAAGGAGTAGTGGTGCCACCCTCTTAAGTGTTTGCTGCTCATGGCTGGCTGACACCACTGGATGCAGTGGTTAGGCCTAGAATGCAAGACAGGGCGAGATCTATATTCTGCTCAGCTCATGGGCAGCTGAACTGGTAGACAGGCAGTCCATGGGTCCCATTTCTTCTCCCGGTACAACACCATAAGACAAGCTAAGATTTTGCCCATACAAGCACAGAAACTTAAGAGATTGCAAAATGTTCACTTCCGTGCACTTTGTTGGCAATTTAATTCCCGGACAGACTGTAAAGGCTGTTCTGAAGCAAGGCAATTTCAGACTGACATGTAAGTTACGCGATTGCTAATACGATCCTTTGCATCCAAGTACCAGAGAAACTTTGGACCAGATTGCAGTCTGATCCTTGACACCTTATGTGTTGCATCAAGAGCTAAGAAAACAGTGGCAGCAGCATCATTTTTAATTTCCTGGTCTTTTGTCTGGTAAAGTCTGTACTTTGTCAACATCGTAACTTTTTTTTTAAGTGCAATTTTCATTAATGTGTCATCTTTGGCTTTCTTTCCAGGTTCCTCAGTTTCATTCTGTGCTGTGGTTCACTGAAGCTGTTTCAAGATCCCGCTAAACATGCCAGGTTGTTTCACATGCAAATGCAGTTTAGTTACTTTGGTTTTATCATCAGACATGATGATTTTTAACATAATTTCCTCACTAACAATCTTCCTTTATAAACAGGGTATGGAATCGTGACCTTCCATGTACTATATACATGACACAGCACAATGACCCTTTTTGGTGAACTCAGACCCTATCAGAACTAATGGAGTTATGTGTGATATGCAATACAAGCAGCAAGGCTGTACTCAAGGCCTCAGTAAGTCCAGTGACAAAATGGCAGGCCCCCACTACTTTAGTACAGATGTGAAGCCTGCAGAAATAGATTCCACCATGCTGCTGCATCTGGCTTGGACTATCAGGCACTGCATGGTGGTATGTGTCATCTATATATACAGGCAGTCCCAGACTTACGCGGATCCAACTTATGTCGGATCTGCACTTACGAACGGGGCTTTCTCACCCCGGAGCTCGCAGGCAGCGGTCCGCCACCTCGACCTCCGGGGCGAGAAAAGCTGCTCCCGGTGCCCCTGGTCTGCTGGGGACAGTCTCCAGCAGACCAGGGGCACCGGGAGCAAAGCCGCAGCGGCGGCGGGTCCCGCGCCAGAGCAAAGCCTCAGAGGCGAGGCACCCCACCGCTGCGGCTTTGCTCCCCATGTCCCTGGTCTGCTTGGGGGGGGGGGCGCAGCTAGTGTGCCCCCCCCCAGCAGACCAGGCTTTTGTTGTGGACCCTGGGGCAGAGCAGCTGGGGCGCTGCCGGTTGGTCCCGCAGCGCCGCTCTGGGCACTACTGAACCAACCCGGCAGCACCCCAGCTGCTCTGCCCCAGGCGTCCTGATTCAGCCGCTGCTGGTCAGTTTCAGCAGCGGCTGAATCAGGACGCCTGGGGCAGAGCAGCTGGGGTGCTGCTGGGTTGCTCCAGTAGCGCCGAGGAGCGGCGCTACTGGAGCAACCCAGCAGCACCCCAGCTGCTCTGCCCCAGGCGTCCCCAAGTCAGCCGCTGCTGAAACTGACCAGCGATGACTACAGGAAGCCGGAGGCACAGTTGCTCTGCCCCGGGCTTCCTGGAATCAGCGGCTGATCAGTTTCAGCAGCAGCTGACTTGGGGTTCTTAAGTTGAATCTGTATGTAAGTCAGAACTGGCGGTCAGTTTCAGCAGCGGCTGAATCTGGACGCCAGTTCCGACTTACATACAGATTCAACTTAAGAACAAACCTACAGTCCCTATCTTGTACGTAACCCAGGGACTGCCTGTATATCATCTCTGTACTGAAGGAGGAATAGCTGCAGGTACCTTAGTAGAATTCCTTAGGCTGAATTTGCTCTGAAGCCCAAACTCTGGCTATTCTTGCAATGCAAAGCTGTTGTGTGAATCTATAAAGTATCTCTTCTGTTAGACTAGGAAGTGTGCTGAACTCATCAGGATGTGTATAGGAGTCAATTTTCTCCCCCTTTAAAATGCTGGCTCTTTTTTTTACATTCACAAAAAAAATACTTACTCTGACAATAAATCTTAACCAGGCTTTAAAAAACAAAACAAAACCTGCTTACTTCTAAGTCACTCTCCCATCATTTTAGCTGGCACATCACAATAAAATGGCCTAGAACTAACCTCAAACAGTCATCTGGAGAAAAACAAAATATTTTCCCATGTCATCACTGCTATAGACATACTAACCACAACTATTCAGCCTGTCAGTTTGCAGTTTATATTATGATATCTTTACCTAGAAGTATCCCATAGTACAAACCAGCAAGAGCAATGCCAGAGACACAGTCAATGAACTGACAAACATGGCAGTGCTGGCACTTTCCACAGAACAGGACGTGGAGAGACGCAATAACTCAATAGGGACAATGGACTTCTCCAGAACACCTACAGATGCTACTTTTGCTGAGCTGCAGCATTTTGTGAGGATGGAGTCTTGAGTTTTGAGTTGTGTCCCTGGATTGTGAGTCCAAAAAGACCAGGAGTGCTGTGAGGAGGTGAAAAGGAACACTTTGAATTTTTATGCAGCCATCCACTCTGACAGCCAATTGAAGGAGAGAGCTGTTTGGCTCTGGAGAAGGCTGAGTTTTATATTCCTCCATTAAAGAGAAGGTTTTCTATTCCATAGTACCGGTCCCTAAGGGAGGTAAAAATGAAGAGATCCATGGGGCTTTGGCTGGGGGCGTCTATTCTATCTGTATGAAAATAGACATGCAGAAGGGACTGTAGTAAATAAGACGGTGGAAGCACAGTGACTATGATTCACTATATATGCTACAGTTACTTTATCAGTGTGAAGAGGATAAAAGCAAACCCCTCATTAACTCAGTGTTGTGGTTGAATTTCTTTACTTAAAACTTACAGACTCTACAAACCACACGCACACACACTCAGACTTAAAAATATTCTCAAGTGGCGCTGGGGTTTGTGACACCACCCCGGAAGAGGCTACAATGTCACAAAGGTTGGCCTTTGACATGACTTGGGCAGGAAGGCTATGATTATGATTGTGAAAGCTTTGCAGAGAAGGATTATAAGGAAGCCTGAATGGAACAGATTAAGTTGTTTAGATAGGAATAGCAAACAAACAAACAAAAAAGGACAAAAAAATCCCTATGGGTGCTATTAAACCAGCAATCTCAGGGATTATTCTGCCCCATTTATTGGTTTACTATCCCTAAGTAACACAGTGACATCCCTACCATTCAGGTCTCCTGACAATCTGTTAAGCAGCACTGGTTTCTGTGGGCTGCAACTGTGATGTCAAAGCTGTTAATGTTTAATATGGATGTGACAGAACGGATATAGGACTCTCAGAATTAATACACAGTGTGGCAGAGGCTGTTTTAAGTGATTGTTACTTGCAGTTATGCAGTTCAACCACCAGATGACTCAGTGCAAACTGCAAGTTTCAGAAAGGGAGGTGGTCTCTGTTCCAGTAACAAAGTTGGAAGTCAGCTACCTTTGTGTATAGATTATTGCTGTTCTCCCTAAGAAGAACTGTGGCCCATAAAGTACAACCGGAATTCCTGAGACACAGTGTGCCAGCTTCCTTATTGTGGGCATAGGGAAATGCATTTTTAATTCCCTGTGACTGCAAAAGAGAGATGCAGGAGGGAGCCATCTCCCTATGAGAATAGCTGATTTCAAAAGTACTCAGGCTGTATATGAAGCTGTTGGAAGAGCTGCATTCAACCAGTGCAGCAGCCACCCTTTCTACATTTGATCTCCAGGTCATGCTGCTGATTAGTGCTGGTACATCTGCACTCCAAGCAGACTATCTTCTGCCACTGGGGATCTGCATCTGAGGTTGTACTGATTTAAAAACAAACGTAGGTGGGATCTGTGACTAATCTCCACATCCAATGCTATAAATACAGAAACACAATTCTGAGTGGGTCTCTAGCAACAGGTTCTTCCACCATAATGATCTGTCGGAGGCTCAATCTGCAGTTCATCAAATACTGAGCTGCATTCTTTGGCTTTAACAACTAAAGGTCTGAAACCCTCTAGGCAAATTTCAGTTTGATTCAAGTTTTAGAGTTTGCGCTAAAAGTTCAAGTGGGTTCTTAATATATGTTTGCCCTTTACCATGAGCCACAGAAGAATAAACCGAAAGTAATTATTTACATATTAACTAAATACACAGTTTGATTTGGGAACCTAGCTACATGTTCAGACTATTAGCTCTTTGGGGCAAAAGCCAAAGAGGCCATAGTGAGCAGCCCACTGTTTTGCACACCAGATGAAAGGATAACAACCTTTCACCACTAAATCCTTCCTAAAATTCAACTTGCAACTCACCTTCCTTTTGGGAAAAATGAGCTCATGCTTAAAGCCCTGCAAGTCTCTGACTACCTGCTTTGACGATGTTAGCCGGACAGTGAATTGGATGTGGATTCACACTCTGTATCCATGCAGGGCTCTATTCATGCTTACTAATCAGTAGCTGAAATTTATTACTATAGTAGAGTTTCTCCTGAAGGTCAACTATCTTGACATTATCTGGGTTCACAGGTCAATGGAAACTTCTCAGTCAAATCTACCTATATTACCAAATGCAAAACACAAAGTACTGGTGACGAGGCTACCCCTCTGATACTTGACAAAGTACTGGTATCACTCAGAGGTCAGCTCCCACATATCTTTTGAGGCTTATTTGCTCAAACCTGAGGATTGATTAGTCACATTTAAATCTCTTTTTTTTAATACAAAACAGTATCTAAGCATACAACATAAACACATACTTCCTACAAAAGGAGTTACTAAACATGAGATAATGCATTAGCCTTCCCACAATTTTATTACTACCATTACTGTATAGTGCCATTAGTGTACAAAGCAACATAAAGTAGAAAAGCTGTGCCACACAAGTAAACAGGATCCCTGCACCAAAAAGCTAGCACTATAAAGACACAAGCGGGCACAAAACAGAACAATATAAAACAATGGAAAGGTGGGAGGTCATCGTAATTGCAATATGTCACAATGCCAGTGGATCTGAGGAGAAGAATGAGGAAATTTAATCTACAATAAGTGGAAAGCAGTGGGATGAAGACAAAAAGTTAGATAGGAATAATAAAAACATAGGGCATATTTACAGAAAGAGTAATGCATGGGGTGGTGGGATGCAAGACGGCAGGAGCGATGAGGTGGAGTTGTTAGGTGAGATATGGATGCCCTGAAGAAAAGGAGCTTGAACTGTATGCAGAAGAAGAAGGCCACTGATCCAAGAGTGACAAGAAGACATGATCAGACCACCATGAAAAGAAATTGAAAGCAGCAGCATTCTGGGGAACGGTAGGAAGCTGGAAAGCAAAAGGTTGGGTTAGTAAAGTCAGAGAACTTGGGCACTGACTGGTCTCTTAGCTAGTAGGAAGGAAACAAAGTACTGGAATGGGTTACCTAGGGAGGTGGTGGAATCGCCATTCTAGAGGCTTTTAAGTCTCAGCTTGACAAAGCCCTGGCTGGGTTGATTTAGTTGGGATTGGTCCTGCTTTGGGCAGAGGGCTGCATTTGATGACCTCCTGAGGTCTCTTCCAAACTCTATGATTCTATGAAAAAGAAGAATTTCAAGATATTGTAGAAACCAAGAGATGTCACATTTTGAGAGAGAAGACTTGGTTGTAGTGCAATTAGTCCTTTTGGGGTTGTTGTTGTTTTGGTTATTATTTAGTATTAGCAGTGCTTTTTTTGTAATGGTACTGCCCAGTATGCAGTACTGGCACCTCCAGTCAGAGCTTACCTGGAAAGAACAGAGTGTACCAGTACCTCCGTAATGAAAATGGCCGACAGTTGGCTCGGTCTTAAAGAGTACTGGCACTTTTTTTTTTTTTTAAATAAACAAAAAAAAAGGCACTGATTATTAGTATTGTGATAATGACAAGAAGCCCCTATTAGAGATCAGGGAGGGTTTCACTGTGCTAGCCACTGTATGCATATGACATTTGATCATAATCTATCAGATAAGACACGATATGACAAGTGGATACAAAAACAAACAGGGAAAGCACAAAATGACCCCTTCACGCTAGAGCTGGGTCTGAAACAAAATACAAATGTAAACAACTGTGAACTTTGAAGAAGTTAGGGTCTGGCGCTTAACTTTGTATTTTGTGACTGGCTTTAGTGCATCTCAAAACCAAACCATTTGATCCAATCCCCAGTAAATTTTGGGAAGTTTGGACCGTATTGCCAGCTTTTTTCTCTGTCCAGGTCCCCTTAAAACGCCAAAGGAAACTCCCTCATAGATGCATAATTTTAACTTCAGTTATGGTTTGATTATACTTAAAAATCAATCATGTTTAATGCTATTTGATTAAATTTTGACCAAGGCTGGAGATCTGTTGTTTTTCTTTTCCCACTGCATATGAAAAAGGCAAAATAATTGTTCTGTAAGTAGCTTGAAATAATTCTTGCTTTAAATAGCAATATTTAAAAAGCACTTTCATTCTAGCTTTTTTAAATTCTATGTGCTGAAATACTTATTAGAAAAGTAAATATTAAAATTTAAAACCAAACGAGTTCCCAAGATTTATACACAAAGCTATATGAAAGAATACCATGGAGTATGCCTCTACATCATGTATTAATAAAAGTCACGAATTTAAAATCACCATGTTTTGCCTCTACATCACAACGTGCCAAATTTCTCCAACAGTTAGATCTTTGCAACCCTCTTTAATGTAAATGGGGTGCACAAAAGTGTACTCAAGGGCAGAATTCTGCAGCTTCATTTATGTCAAGCTGCATGGGGACTGTTCCCAAGATAAGGGCTCCCCTGACACATGCTCCGGACCCGTGGACTGCAGGTGAGCTATATTCTGGGTCTTGGAGGGCCACATGATGTTTACAAAGCCACTGGTCCATCTGAACAGCTAGGAGAGAGCTTCCTCTAGTCTTCTCCTAAGAGAGTTGACAGGCAAGCAGATTCCATACTAATCTCTTTCTCCTCCTCAACCCAACAACCTTGCAAAACAAAAACAGAAAGAAAAAAAATAATCTGTGGCATGACAAGGCGACACTACACTTTGACAGATCACAACAACGTCTGGTCAAATCTTGATTCGTATTTTCCAACACCAGATAGACACAAAAATGAATTTTGTATGAGTCAATTTTCAGTTTCGGCGACAGTGAAATCAGACGCCAGTTTGCATATCAAAAGGAGCACTGTAACTTTTACAACATTCTGAATGAAGTTCTGAAGCAGAAGAAGTAAAAAACTATAGCCTCTGGCCTGCATCATAGCACAATCCTTAAAATACTAACTAATCAGTAAACCATCTGAAGGTAGCCCTTTTAAGAAAGTCCATGCTGTTGTAACTATATTTAGTTAGAAGATTTTTCTGAAAAATGTACCGCATTACTTTCAAGCTTTACCTTTGGAGCTAGCCTTTGCAAATGCAAGCTCAGTTATCTGCTTTCTGGTTTCTCTTTTAGACCATGGAAAATAACTCCTCTGTGTTGCTTCAGCATACCAGTCCTGTCAAGGTAAATAGGTAGCCCCCGGCACCTGCACAGATCATCTGGTAGAATCAGTGCCCAAAATTTTTAACAGAGAAACTGGACTCAGGTGATATAGGGGTAACTTATTTTGAAGAGTGAAAGAAAAACTGAATGTATAAAAATTGACATTTGCATCATCACCATTCACCTATCACTTGCTTCCAGTCACTATTTGTATTTTTAAATTCTGACTGAAGGTCAGTTTAAAACAGTGTTTTGAAAAAGCTGTCCAGTTCATGCATCCTGACAAATTCTTATCTGCCTGTTTAGTGAAATCTCTCTCAAACAATCAGTAGAAACACAGGTGAGATTCTACAATAAATAGAAAAATCATCTACATACTATTTTTACTGATGTGGTTTACATAAAACAGACTTCCAGCAAATCCACTGGTGATAAAGTAAAATGTTAGTTTTCCCCCTTTCCTTAAAAAACAGCTCATATTATCTACTCCCATATGGCACTATGCAGAGCCAGCCTAGACCAAACATCCCTTCTGACAGCAAAAAATATCTCTCTAGCATAGAAGACATTAAGTCAATATTTATGTAATGATCTCTTAGTGAAGCAAGTAAGCAGAACCAGGAATTCCAAAACTCAAGTCTCATTGGTATTCCCATTTGATATTTCTATAGTACATGCCAAGTTTGGGCATTTTAAATTACGAAGCCTGTTATCACATATTACTTTATCAGTATTCCACATAACTGCTTAACTGAGTGCTCTGATAAGAATGTCTAAAATGTGTGCTATGTTTTAGAATAGCAAACTCTTCCCTTTCAATTCTCACCCAGACATTTCAGCTAACAAAGTTTTCTTCACTGACTTAAGCCATGTCTACAGATCAAAAAAACTCCCTTGGCTGGTCCCCACTAGCGGGGAGGATCACATTGCCCGAGGCTCCTGCTTGAACCTGAAACTCTACACTTAGATTTTATAGCCCCACAATTCAGGCCAGTTAACAATGGCCAGCTATGGCCGGTGTTTTATTGCAGGCTAGACATACCTTTAATGACTGCAGATCATACATCCCATCATGGAATGAAGTTGCAACTGCCTGCCACAAATTATACAGCACAGAAACTTACCGACTCTAGTGCTGACATGATATCCTAAGGACTAGCCATTTTACAATAGGGTCCAAAAAAAGAGGTCCAAGTATCACACTGTGGGCTTGATTCACCAAGCACTAATGTACCCTCTAAGTGAGAGGAATCAGAAATTCAAGCAACCAGAATGCATTACTTGTGAAGAAAAACATACATTCTAGGCTTTTTTGTATTCACTTTATTCTTGGCTTTTTTGTATTTATATATATATATATATATATATATATATATATATATATATATATATATATATATATATATATATATATATATATGCGCCATCTACTCATTCCCAACTCCAATTCACAGGAAGGTGGCAGGGGAACAAAACCAGAAAACAAGATGCCATACCCAGCACACTACTATGCTCAGCAAGAACAGTTTTGTTTCACTGTTATTTTATTTTAAATAGACCAAAGGTTTTCAGTTATTAACTTTTAAAAACTGT
Organism: Pelodiscus sinensis; assembly: GCF_049634645.1. Lineage (NCBI taxonomy): Eukaryota > Metazoa > Chordata > Testudines > Trionychidae > Pelodiscus > Pelodiscus sinensis. The sequence goes on from NC_134712.1 coordinate 107,653,430, forward strand.
CTCCCGGATGCACAGTAACTTGCTCTTAAGCAATGTTCTTCCTAATACTCATGAGCACAATTAAAATTGGGAATATATTAAAATGCCAAATCATGATTGTTTATCCACCCCAGATTTTATAATGTAACCCTATATTGCCAACACAGTCATAATATTAACAACTTTTACATAGCACCAAAGCAAAACATCTCAAATATCTCTAAGCATTTTGTGCTAATCAGATAAAACTAACAATCAGCTGCATTAGAATAGAATGCTATATGTAAAACAACAGGTGAAGAGATATGGTAGGTCTTTAACACAGAATTCAGTTAGCTGTGGTGCTCTATTGTGGTGGTGAAGCATGGATGCAATTTCTAAAGGGCACTGTTGGAGCAGTACACGGCTTTGGAGACATTTTCATTTTATAAGAATTCCATTTGCTTGGGAGCTAGATAGGCTTGTTCTAAGCCTTTGACCAATTTTCTGCAATTCTTGGAAAATGGCTGAAGTGGGTAGCTGAAGTGGCAATATTGCATCTGAATATATCAGGTTAGAGAGGCCATTTGACTTCTGCCTGACAGTGTGGGAAGGATGAAGATGGTTGGAAGAGTGGGATGTAAGTCTGTAAAAAAGTCAAGCTCCTTTAAATTCCATTCCCCTATTCCATCAATTGTGATCAGTCTGGTATTTTTTGTTCCTCACCATCCTCTGTCCTCTTAGAACTCTAAAGCATTATCTCTCGATTCAGAGCTATAATAGAAAATCCATATCTGTCAGCACTGACAGGATCTTACTTGGCCAAAAAGTCTCCATTGGTCTGGGAGAGGGGTGGGGAAGGGAGCTGTTATATGTACGGGTGCTTGTGTAGTATCTTCCCTAACACTGAATGCCCCCACAGCAGTTCACAAGGTCCTGCAACTGACTCTTGATATGCTGCTATCTGGGAAGTCTTCAATAATTTTGAGCCTTTTTACTCACTGATCTACAGCTGGAGCAAGGTGAAAGATAATGATAGTTCAGTTCCCATAGTGTCTTCTTGAGCCAAAGAACAGCAAGAGTCTCACAGATCAATACATGATGTTTACTGCCATATTGTACGTGCTGAAGTTTACAGAACAACAGTTTTCATTGTACGTTCTTTTTCAGCATGTTCTCTCTTACTATGTTTGTCCTGTACTTGTTTTTATTCTGTTGTACAGCATCCCAAGTGCTTTGGCAGATAAAGGGGGACCAGGGAGCATTATATTAATATATTGCATTTCACCAAATCAAAATACTCACCCAATGGACAAAGTGATTTTGAAATGGGAAAGTTTAAGGATGCCTGTATGAAAGCGAGAACTAGACCAGAATCAAAGCAATAACTGATCTAAAGAAGACCACCTGCTTCCGTGAACTGAACACCATATGTTATGATGGTGGGCACAGTCGCTCACTTCTTTTTGCAACTAGAATAAGAAAACGATTTTCCAAGCCAAACATCTGCAGCTTGATGGTGTCACTAGTTAACCCATCAGGTTAAATAGTAAAGGGTTAAATAGTACCTGCATCCATGCCGTTGTCTGTAGGCCCATGGAGAGTTAAAACTCATTGTAACAGCTTGTAATAAAAGGGGGAAAACATAAAATAGATGTGAGAGGTATTTCCCTAACCTTGGCATCTGAGTGCATATAAAGTATCAGTGCTTAACCATAGAAATGAGGAAGATGCATTGCTTGGCTTCAGTTCAACAGGAGCTGATTTGATTTTTAACAAAGCTGCCTAAAATCCATGATTTGAAAGCTAAACAAACACAAAGCTCCTATCCACTCCTCTAACCCTCCACAAACACAATATAATGTGTCTGCTGGGGCAATCCCTGCTACAGTCCTCTTCCTGCACTACACTTACTCCTGTCAATTATCTCTCACTGAGCATCACACTAACTTCCATCTCACACACGCTTGGTGTTGCCTCAGCTGTTTTTGTAAATTATTTACCTCAGAAATGCCGAATGGGGACATGGAGCAAACACAGTACATTTGCCAAAGAAATAAACTGCTCATGGATTCATATCTAAAAGGACAATTATTTCATGGCCTGCTTCTTTCAGGTTTCCCCCTTTTGCTGGGTCTCAATATTCAGCTCTGTTCACAAATTTCTACTTAGCAAGAAAGCCAGCATCCTTATCCTTAAGTCCAGACATACTTATTTTCCCACCAGGCCTGCCTGACATTTTTATTGGCCTTACTTTTTTAAATTCTTCAGCAGAGTTTACTATTGAAAGGTGACTGGAATCTACACTTTGGTGAAAGAAAGAGAGCTTCTAGTGCACCCCTGTTTAATGTGAAGGCTAACCAGCCTAGCAGATCATGGGCAGTCCACAAGGTCCTCTTCCATCCTCGTACAAAAATAATATTAAACCGACCTTTTTTTTATTGCTGCTGATTGCAGTATACTTGATTTGTGGCAGTACGAAGAGTAGTTTTATTATCTAAAGAGTAGCTTGGAGAATCCATTTGAGCTAAATGAAAGACTACATCTCCTTAGGTTACATCGATCTGTCTCTAGCTCCAACATGTCGACAGGGAAAGAAGCCAAGAACAATCCTGGTAACTCGCTTCTTCATCTCTCTCTTGACCTCTGTACCATCAGACGCATCTGAAACATTTGTCAGTGTCCATACCACCGAACAGCAATGCTTATTAACAACCAGAAACCTGAAACTCACTCAGAAGAAACACAGATACCACCAATTACTCTGAGATCATCTAACGTCCATATCCAGCACAGGCAGGATGAGGCCAGCACACCTTACAGGCTGCAAACAAATCTTAATAGATATGAATGAACATGTTATTCTCAAGGGAATAGTATTTCTACCAGCAGGACTCATTGGTCCACAATCCCTTGTAACCAGCACACCAGTGACATCAACCTCTCCTTTTGGATGCATGCCCAGCACAGAAAAGTGGAAAAATTCTCTTAGGAAAGTGCTTAACTTCTATTCCTTTCTTGCACCAGCCTTTAGAGTTGCACTGGCATGTTGCTAGGTACTACTAGCGTCATTGCGAGTACAGGGAAATCTATCCCCAAGAGAGCAGCACAAATGCAGCAGTACTACAATCAGTTGTCTCCTTAGCATACACATGAGACACATGACAAGGATTCATCACTGTGATGACAAGAGAAGATGTGGAATGAAGATAAAATGTGTGCCTGAACAGCAGTAGCACCCAGGCTTTGTCCAGCTGTGCACCATATGTAATTCACAGAAACGCGAGCATGTTAATGTACTGGATTGATGTACAGAGGCTTAATCAGCTCATAGTGCTCCATCTTGAGCTGAGTAGAGGGCCTCTTGCATCAAGGCACATTGCATACTAGGCGCTGTAGCCTCCACAGATCACATCATCATACAAAAAATTGAATGCAAGCACAGGCTATGTTGTCATATTTCATCAGCCACCTTTCACTCACAGACCACACTGCAATCCCCTACACACTATAACGATTAATAAACTAACCTACTTTACTTACTTTGCTTGCTAGAGCCAATGTATTATCACTGCCCTCTTGAAAGACACATCGTGAAACAAGACTGACAGCCAAAAGCTAAAGCGCTTGCCAAAAATATCTGGATGCTCAGGCAAAAGCTGTTCTCACTACAAACACAGGAGTCCTAAACTTACAGCCATTTGCTTGGAGGACAAGGAAAAAAGGCATCAGAAAGCGAGAAACTAGAGCTTGCATAGTAAAAGAAAAGGAACAGTCTTTGTGCTCGGCTTTCTTTATTCTGCAGGATAAGTTTTACAATGCTGACAACCAGTAGCAACATGTACTGCCCCCAGGCTCCATACCTGCCTCTCAAAGACTTGGATTTTAGCCCTAGAGAAATTACAGCTTCTCCGGTCTTTGGAAGCTATAGAATATAGGCCAAGAAAGAATCAAGGGAAAAGTAATGGATGATCCAACTTAAAATTATTTTAACACAGAAATAATTGCAAACTGCAAGTCATGAATACAAGGAGGAAAGTCTCATGATATGAGAGGACAAAATCACACCCCTGAATTATGAGATTCAACCAACTAGTGCTGCTGCAACAAGAAAAGCCTTTCACTGAAGTAGTAAGCACTGGCAGCATGAGGGGAAAGTTGCAGAGAGGCAGATGAGCAATTGAGAAACTGAAGAAGGAAGCACAGCAGCATGGTATGAAAAAAGCAGCAAGGAGAAGGAAAGCTAGGAAATTGGCACTGTGGGCAGCAGGACTCCCTTTCTCCTAAGAAGCAGCAGATGTGTTTAGGGAGACTATGCAGGCATGAATGCTACTGGTATCTGGGTTCTGCTGACTCAAACGAGTGCTTGGGCTTTATGACATCATCAGAATCTCTTGATGGAATCACCACCTCATAATTCACAACAGCCATTTAGTTGTCTATCTGTACAGTAGCTCTGTATTGCTGAAGCTTCTACTTTAAACCAATAATTACCAGCTAAAGATCTGCCAAAACCAAGGGCTGGTACTGGTTGAGGATTTCTTTATTCCAGAAGAGAGCCCAACAGTTTCAACTTCCTCTCCCAATCGTCAGTTTTGAACTGTCCATTGAAAGCAGGTGTTGTTAAACAAAAGCCAGGAAATAGGGCTTTCTGAATGAATATTTATTTGGTGAGAAATACGCCGGATTTTTGGCAGAGAAATGGCAGAAACCTGAAGCTCAATGTATAGCATGCTTATAGAGTGCAATAGCTATTTAAAGGGAGGCTGCAGCTGTCTGTAGCTCTTAATCAAGAATAAAGCCTGGGAATAAATTACTGCTGCTTCAGAAACATTTTTTCAAATGATGGCAGTTCCTGCTCTTTACTCTATCCCTATAAATACAAAATGGCACCTACAGGGCACTAGCTTGCAAGAACGAAAACACGCAGTTCTCTGTCTTTCTTGGTATCCCAGTAAATTCCCTCTAAACTAAAGCCCTGAAGCGGTTAGTATACAGATGCAAACGAAGTTGAGAAACAAGCACATTCAAATCGTTAAAACGGTGTGTTAAAACTTTCTACTGACTTCCCTTGTCAGAGTTCACAACTGTGCATCTTTACCAAAAGTGCAGCAAGCCAGTCCCTAGGGTCAAGCGGCACTCAAAGGACCACTGGGCAAGGCCCATCAGCATATTCCTTTCACGATTTACTTATGTTTCAGGTTTAACCCTCCTCATCAGGGGGCTGCTGCCTCTGCTCAAGCAGGAGGCTGAGGTGAGGCTTCAGGGAAAGGGTGTGCCTGGACTACAGTGATCTATGCCAGCTAACTCAGAAAGAAGCACTGACATCATCTCCAGAAGGAGCTGCTCATGGACAGCCCGTGCCACAGGCTAAGGTGTCAGAAAAAAACAAAACCAAACCAGTCTACAGTGAAGAATAAGGGGGAAGCATGGATAAGGCAGAACCAGGGTAAAGAAAAGAGAGGCGAAGGGTAAGGAGTCGGGAAGGGGCAGTGTAATACTGAAAATGAAGTAGAACTAGGGCTACACTTTAGGGGGCAAGTCCTAAGATCTTTACTTAGTCTGACCCAGTCCTCACTCAGGCAAATTCCCACTGACGTCAAGCATTAAAAGGCTTGTCACAGCAAAGGAGCAGGGATGTTTACCAGCCTGCCACCTGTAGTTTGCTCCAAATAAAAACTAAACACAGGGTATGTCTACTCGGCAATAAAACATCCCGAACCGGCCCACATCTACTGACTCAAGCCCACAGGTTACAAAGCTGTTTAATTACAGAGTAGAGGTTCAGACTCAGGCTGGACTCTGGGACCCACCTGACATTGAATCTGAATGTATGCCATCATGTGCCAACAGTGTCCTTCTGCTATGTATACTGGACAGACTTCTCAGACACTTCGCTAAAGAATTAATGCCCACAAATCAGACATCAGACAGACATCTTCACAAGGAAAAACCTGTCAAGTTTGCATTTCAACCTACCTGGACATAGTCTGAACGACCTTACTACATGCATCTTACTTCAAAGAGACTTTAACACCAGCTTACAGAGGGAAACTTCAGAACTTTCTTTCATGCTTAAATTTGACACTTTACGAATGGGCCTTAACAAAGATGCTAATTACCTTACACATTATAAAGACAGCTTCCCCACTTATCACCCCTGATTAACAATTAATTGACTTATAAACAGCTATTCCCTCCCCCTCTTTTCCTCATCCTACCTTCTGTTCTAAATCTGATGTGTCAGTTTAATAATGTGTTTCACTTTTTTCATTGTATTCCTTTGGTATACATGGTCATGCCGATTCTCTTTCAGAATATGATCTGAGGAAGTGGGTCTGGCTCATGAAAGCTCATCACCTATTAAACTATCTTGTTAGTTTTTAAAGTGCTGCATAGTTTTTCCATTTGTTTTACACTTAAATAAAACAGACACATAGCTTAAGCCATCTGACACAGGGCAGCTGTGAGTGTTTCCCGGTAGCGTAGACAGAACCATACAGACCAAATGAGGATGTATAACTTACTGACACACAGACGACTAAGACATTTATTTTGCAGTCTACAAACCATCCCAGGTGTTTTAGCTCAGGTGCAAATATATAGACACACATCTTTTTTTGAGGCAGGTAAGGAGATTTGTTTGCTGCTCCTAAGGGTGGGGGTATTTTCAGGGTTTAAGCAAAATACATTTTTTCAGTCCATTTGACTACTACCAGGAAAATATTAATTCAGAATTTTATACTGATTGCAAAGAAAAACTTCAAAGTATGAAAAGCTCTCTCCTGCTCACACCCCACTTCCAACAACATTCTGTGGCCTGTAGTCCTCGGGCAGTAACTGGACCAAAGCACACAAAAAAAGATCTTAAGGACATTGACGTCATGTGCTACAAATATGAAATGCTGGGAATTTCCAAATATCTGCTCAGATTTTCTTCAGAAATCAGAGAAGCTGAAGTTTGGCATGTTTTACTCAAATCCACCAGATGTGGGATTGCATATTAATTTTTATTATTAAAACACACTCAATTTTGAGGAAGTCCAAGCACTCCAAATCAAATTAAAGCTACTTGCCCATTCTGGAAGAAAAGACTGGCACATGTTCTGAACAAGGTTTTTAAATAATACTGGAATTCTCAAAGTTTACTCTCACACAAGAATGAGAGTTATTCTTGGACCCATGAGAACAATGCACAAGACATAAGGCTAGGTAAAAACATTCAAATTATTTTTTACACACACTGCACCCTCGCAACCCAGAAAACAATCAGCTCACATTGGAACACTGTTAAGATTAGATCATTTTACACAGTTCCCTTCAACATGTCCTCATGGAGCCCTTTTTAAAAATAGGTTTGTTACCCTCCAGTCACCTGGTACAGAGGCTATAATGATATAAGCCATTGGCTACAAGCCATTGGGTTCGTATCGCAACTAAGAGTTCTGCAATTTCATATCTGAGTTCCTTCAGAATTCTTGGGTAACTTATTATTGTTTAATTTATCAATCTGTTCCAAAACCTCCTCTAATGACACCTCAATCTGCGACAGTTCTTCAGGTCTGTCACAAATAAAAAGGCTTATTATATGTAGAGATTTCCTTCATAACCTCCGCAGTTAAAATGGATGCAAAGAATTCACTTAGTTTCTCCACAATGAACGTGTCTTCTTTGCATGGTCTTTTAACATCTTGATTCTCCAGTGGCCCCATTGACTGTTTGGCAAGCTTCCCCCTGGTTGTGATTACTTAATTGTTTTGCTGTTAGAATTTGAAGAGCAACTAACTAAATATACAAAAACTTTCTTGGCCTGCCTACCTTTCTAAAACTTCTACCCTTGACTTGCCACAGTTTATGCATCCTTCAATTTTTCTCTCAGTAATTTGATTTCCAATTTTTAAAGGATGCCTTTTACTCTGCTGTATAGCCGTAGTGACATTGTTTGTTCCTCTTACTATTTATTTTTTTTTGGTTAATTTGTGGGTATAAACTTAGGTTGAGACGATATAGCGATCATGCAATTTGCAGGCATTTTACCCTTGTGACTGCTACTTTAAATTTCCATTTAACCAGTTTCCTCACTTTTCTGTAATTCAGTGTTTCCCAAACTATGGGCTGCGGCCCAATATCAGGCCGCAGGAAAAAAGTATCAGGCCTCAGTGTGGTTGCCGGGGTGTTCCGGGCTCCCGGAGTGCGTGTGTGGCGCCAGGTCCCCCAAGCCCTTGGCCGGCCTGGGCGGAGTCTGCAACTGGATCTTCCGGTTCCCAGCAGATGCACAGCTAGGGGAGGTTGGGGGGGGGGGGGAGTAGGAGGACGGGAGAGCTGGCCATCAGAAGCAGCACTAGATGGGAGAATCGGGGCGGGCCAGGGAGATTGGGTGAGGGGCAGCCGGCAGAAGCAGAGCTGGGCAGGGGGCTGGCCGGGGGAGATTGGGAGGAGGAGTAGGGGAGAAGCGGCTGCTGGAAGCAGGGCTTGCCTGGGGCATTGGGACTGTGCATGAGTGACTGGGGGGCTGGCGGAAGCAGGGCTGCCGGGGGGGGGGGCGCGAGGTCGGGGGTAGGGAGCTGGCCGGGGAAGATGGGGGGGAGAAGCAGCTGCTGGAAGCAGGGCTGGACGCGGGCAGCGGGAATGGCCACGGGAGATTGGGAGGAGAAGCCAGGGAGAACAGGCTGTCTGGGAGGGAATTGGGGGAAGTGGGGCTGGCTGGAGGCGCAGCGGGGGGAAGAAATCGGCCAGCAGGGAGTGGGACTGACCCAGCCATATGCGGATCTCGGGGCGCTGCCCCCCTGGCAAAGCACGAGGGAGTCTGGCCCGGGGATTCTATTGTGCCCACTGCCCCCACTCCCACCCCCTCGAGTAGTTGCGAACTGTCTGGCTGGTAGAGACACTCATGCAGTCTGAGCACATTTACCAGCCAGGCAGTTTGAAACTACAAACTGATACATCTAGTAATAATAAAACTTACCTAATGAGAAAATACCAGACATGTTATATATCTGGTATTTTCTCAGTTTGTTTTTCATGTGTTTATATTTTTGGGCTGCAAAAAACAGTACGGAAAAAAAAGGGTTCCAACTAAAGTAAAAAGTTTGGGAAACCCTGGTCTAACCAGCTTTCTGTCTGTCATACAGTCCATTTATCCAATCCATATTCCTTAACATGCTGGCAAGAATATTGTGGGTGACCATATCAAAAGCTTTGCTAAAGCTGGCACTGGGGGCTTTGGGGGGACAAGAAACAACTTATTTGTATATTCATCATTTGATTAATGAATATGCAAAAGAATGTTACCGGTCCTCCAAAAGTTCATGAATGGATTTTCTGGTCCCAGTGTCAAAAAGTTTGGGAATCCCTGCTGTAATTCCTTCTTTTGAAATTAAATGCTATTGGGGTGGGTTTCTTTGTTATTCCCCTCTTACGAAGATGTTAAATTTAATTATATTATGGTTGCCATTACCAGTTGGTTCAGCTATACACACCTTTTGGACCAGAACTTGTGCTCCACTAAAATCAATAATTGCCTCTCTCTTTGTGGATTCCAGGATGAGCTGCTCAAAGTAGTAGCCATTTTTAGTATCTAGAAATTTTATCTCTGCATCCCTTCATGTTCTCAATGAATATTAGTATATCTGAAATCACTTGTTACTACAGGGTTTTTGCCTTTCTGATTTCTCTACTCTTTCTGTCAAAATTTAACAATCATGGTTGCTGTTGTGGTCAGGTGGTCAGCAATATATTCCTACTGCCACACTCCTATTGTCCAACATGGAATTTCTACCTTAAAGAGTCTATTGTACAGTTTGATTCATCTAGATTTTTACTTTATTTGACTGTATGCTTTCTTTCACATATAGTGCCACTCTCCATCAGCATAACCTATTCTGTCATTTCTATATATTTTGTACCGTAATAATAATGTGTCCTATTGATTTTCCTCATTCCACTAAATAGCCACTATGCCTATTATATCAGTATTCTCATTTAATTCCATTTCTGGCATGTATATGCAAGTGCTTGTACATGATATCTATATTCTGTAGCTTGCCCTCATGTGTTGTATTTAAACGGGAATCTTACCTTTGACTGTTCCTCACTAGTTTCTACTAGTACTTTACCAACTTCTTTCCTATACTACTCAGTAGGAGATACAGTTCCTTCTTGAATACATTCATCCCTAAGGGACGTCTCTTTCTGAACCATGTGTTCTTCCACGCTCATCAACTTTCTCCCCACCATTAGTTTAAAATTTGTTCTAGAACCTTATTTCTTCATGCCTGTAATTTTGTTCTGCTTTGGCAGAGGTGGAGCCCATCCTTCCTGTATTGGCTCCTCATTTCCCAAAAGATTCATCCCTAGCCACTGTCTCATCTACACATTGAGACTCCGCAGTTCTTCTCTGCAGGGCTTTAACTGCCTGGCTATTCCTCCCCCTAGAAGAGAACATGTAAATGTGACTTAAGATTCATGTGGATGGATATCTGCAATGAGGGAAGAAAAGAATTTACACGGGAGTCTATTTTTAAAATCACATTAAATATACTATTATGTCCTGCTCAAAATATTTTATTATTCAGCATAAGTTCAGAAAGGCACCCCACATTTGCCTTCCTCTAATGCTATAATGGCCAAATGATTTACATGAAGTGTGCATGGGTGTGTAACTCCTGAACTGAGATCTCAGAAAATGAACGTTAGCCCTGAGCATTTTTTTCTTTTTAATCTCCCAACTAATAAACAGGGTTTATACATTCAGCTATCTAACTGACAGCAGGGTCACTAACTGCAGCAATCTGAGGAAAAAGTAACCCAACACCACTCTTCAGGTGTGGTCTCTCTGCCTCATAAGAAGTGCAATGTCTGGCCTAGTAACGCCAAATTTCCTTTGATGTCAAAGGAGTGACAGATGCTCAGCAACTTACAATATGTGCTTGACACCTCAGAGAATGTGGGTCCCAACCAAACAGCAAAATACTGAAAATGGACATAGGTACAAATGAGTGTACTGCAGCTAATAACTCACAGCATTCACTATGTTCTTCTACAGGGAGTCCTGGATTATCCTTTACCAGAAAGATTTTTCAGAAGCCGCCCAATTGCTTGCAGGTTCCCAGTGCCTTCTGTTTTTCAAATAACGTAAGAAATACCTTTAAAAAACAACAACAAATAAAACTGGTCAGGAATAGAGAAAAAAGAATCCAGACAGTGTAGCTTAACAAATGAACAGCCGGTTTCTATAGCTCCCTGGATCAAATGCAATTCAGTAAGTCGCTGATATAGAGAATCCACTACACAATGTGCACCAAATACTGATCCAGAATGCAGAGAGCCCCTTTTGTTACCAACAATTAAAGCACAGAACAGTTATTCCATAAACTGATGCTGAAACCAATTTATAATTAAAACAACTCTAGGATAATTTGGTACCACAACAAGAAGAAAAGAAACCTATGCTGGTTTGTTATTTAGTACAAATGCACATATTAAGCCCTAACTGGATCCACACTGGTGGATTTTTATGGTACCATTGAATCCCATCACTGGGAACTCTGTGGAGCAGTCAGGGTCCATCCCCAACAATGCTTCTGCAGGATCAGGGCCATTACTTAAAATTTGTGACATTACTACATCATACTATTCCGTTTTCTGCAGCAAACACACAGCACTTGTATGTTGTGCTGGGAAATTTTCAACTTGGATGTCATCCAGACCCATCCACAAAGAATAACGGTCAGAAGCCTTGTCTACACAGAGAGATAAGGTAGAATTTATTAAGATCAGTGTTTTAGCACCCAATTTTGTAAAGTCAAAGGTGCTTGTTTCCACTGCACGCATGAATTCGATGCAGTTCAAAGAAGAGTGGCTACCACTGACTTTGAGAGTGATGCACAGTGGGAAGCAATTCCACAGTTCCTTCTTCTCTTTGCATTCTAGATTATGCTCCCAGTGCACGCTGGGACCAAAACTGTACAGTGGATGGTTCTTGGTACATGTTATCAGCAGCCCATAATGCACTCGTTTCTCCCCTCCTCCCCCACTCCCAGTCAGTTTGTGCCCTTGTTCCCTTGGTTATCTGCGCAGATGCCATAGCATTGTAAACATGGAACCCATTATGGATCCTATTGAGCATCAAAGCATTATGACAATCATATTAACCATTGTGAGCCTTAAGCCAGAATGAGGAAAAATCTTGGGAGGCCATGAACATACTCTTTTGTGAAGCACTTGATTTGAGTGACTGGCAAATGCCACTGGCATTCGATGCTCCTTGCAAGTTCTGGTGCCACGAGACAAGCACAGACTGTTGGGACTGCATAGTGATGCAGGTATGGGATGGCCAGCAGTGGCTTCAAAACTTTTGCATGCATAAGGCCACTTTCATAGAAATATGCAAATAGTTTTACCCCGCCCTGAAGCGCAAGAATACCAGAATGAGACCCACTGTGACAATGGAGAAGCACATGGCAATTGCCCCATGGAAACTTGCAACACCAAACAGCTACTGGTCACTTAGGAATCATTTTGGAGTGGGAAAATCTACAATGGGGACTGCTGTGATCCAGGTCGCCATGGCGATCAATACCATTCTGCTATGGAAGACAGCGACTCTGGAAAACACGGAGGACTTTGCTGCAGTGGGATTCCCTAATTGTGGTGGGGCGACAGAACGTACACCCCCATGTTGACACCTGACCACCTTGCCAAAGAGTACATAAACTGCAAGGGATATTTCTGGATGGTGCTCCAGGCGCTGGCGGATCACAAGGCCCGTTTCACCGACATCAACAAAGGATGGTTGGGAAAGGTGTATGACTCATACATCTTTTAAGAACTCCTGCCTCTTTAGCAAGCTGCAAGCTGAAACTTTCTTCCCGAAGCAGAAAATTACCGTTGGAGGTGCTGAAATGCCAATAGTGATCCTTGCAAGCCCAGCCTACCCCTTGCTCACGTGGCTCATGAAGCCATACACGGGGAGTCTGGACCACAGTAAGGAGCAGTTCAATTACAGGCTAAGCAAGTGCAGAACGCGGCAGAATGTGCTTTTTGGCATTTAAAGAGAAAGCTCTGCAGTCTACGGACTAGGTTAGACCTCAGTGAAAACAATATTCCCAGGGTAATGGCAGCCTGCTGTGTGCTCCATAATATTTGTGAGAGTCAGGAGGAAGTTATTTGGCAGGGTGGTGTACTGAGGCACAGCACTTAGCCAGTAATTATGAGCAGCCAGACAGCAGTGTAATAAGGAGAAAGAGCACTTGCGAGAAGCACTGTAAATCAGAGAGGCTTTGAAAGATAGTTTTATGAATGGCCAGATTTGAGAGTCATGCATGTTACTCTTAACAAGGTACTCCTGCATTCACTATGTTTGTCTGTAAACCCCTGCTACTTTTAATGCAAGCAATAAAGAGACTGTTGTTCAGAAATCATGTGTTTTTATTTAGCAAACACAGCAGGGATAGGAAAGGAGTTCAGGATGGGAGCTTCGGGGAGGGGGTAATCACAGGTGTGGTAGACCACCTTTTACTTCAGGATGCATCCCTGGGGGTGAGTGTGAGGCTGCACTTGACTCCCTTTCTTCTTCCTCCTCCCCCCCAAAGCCCCTGGGAGAGGAAGCTATGGAACTCAGCAGGAAGGGAATGTAGTTCTACAAGGACTGGAGGAGGTGCCTGTTCAGGTAGCTGTCCTGGAAGGCCGCCATGTGGTTCATCACATCTCCTATGGCCTTCAAGACTCTCGCCTGGTTCTTCACTTCCAGCTCCCTGTACATTCCTGTTCTCATGCTCAGCTCTCATCTCCAGCAGCAGTGTAACCCTCCACTCACTTAAGCTCTCCCTGTTCAAGTGGACAGATTGCATTTGCTCCTTGAACATCTCTTCCCTAGTCTGTTTTTTCCTGCAGATTTGTGCCCGCAGGACAGCTGGTAGTTCTGGGGAAGTGCACAGCATGCTTGCTGCTGTTCCCGCTTTAACGAAAAGTGAAGGTCAGATTTTACAGGAGATGCATTGTAGAGTGTAAAACCTAATCTGTTAGCGTAAAAGGAAACTTGTCTACAGAAAATAGGGATGTGTTACATATAATGCCACAGTTATGCTTTTAAGCAGCCACTGTGCAGCAGGTAAACCAGAGTTCTGAGGGGGGCAGCTGGACTCGGTTTGGTGGCCGGCACAGAAAGGGACAGGCTAGGGCTCAAGTCTGCAGGGGGATAGGTGGCCCAGATGTGGCAGCAGGGCAGGGTAGGAGCTCAACCCATGCTTTATTGGGGGATGGGCAAACAGAGGTTTACTGCAGAGAGATCAGCTAATAGCTTCCCCTGCTTCATCCAGTTTGCCATGAGAGGTATCAGTCTTCTCCAAATCACACAGAGCGACAGCGAGCTGATGCTGACTGATTGTGGACAGAAATCTGGACCTTATGTCGCAGTGCTCTGTGCTGCAGTAACACCAGACTACTTATTGCTGGCTTGGTGTGAAGAGGCATCCTACCGTGGAGGACAGAATAAGGCTGGCCTCCCCCAAAACCTGGTGAGAGGGATCAAAGAGTTCCTCTATGAGAGTTTTATTGAGATGTATAGGGAGGATTCCTGTATATTAACAAGCTGTTCCAGGGACACCCCCCACCACCACCACGCTGCTGCCCAAGCCTGCCAGAGGAGTGTCTTGGGAAGAATCCATGAGCTAGCTAGGGAAGCTGGTCGGGTCCCACACTAGGAGCACATGCGGCTGCTCTTAGAAGCAACAATTTTGCGGCGATGATCCAGCCATCCATTTGCCGTCTTTGCCTACTAGTACAACTGCCCCAGCTCCTTTATTTTCATGTCACACTGCTAGGCATCCCTGGCATATCCTTTCTCCTCCATGCCTTTTGCGATCTCAGAACATGTTATCTGCAGTCCTTTCGTCAGTTTGTAGTTCTGCAAGAACAGATTCCCTTCCCGAACAACAGCGAGGTCCAGGATCTCCTGCATGTTCCATGCTGGTGCTCATCTGCAACCATGGGAACTCATGGCCAGGTGTGCTGCCTGCTTTGAGGTCTGCTCTCTCTGCTGGCCATACAGGAAATGAAAAGCAATTTTTGCCGAGGCTTTTCCTGTTTATCTGGAGAGCAGTAGAGTAGAAAGTGGACTATGCAATGTTGAATTGAGTGTTATTCCTTGTGAAAAGCTGGAGTACTGAAATTGACTTTAACAGCCTGTAAAGTCAATGAAACGGGGTTGGTGGTGTGGACTCGTTTAGAAATTTGACCTAACGTGGTTAAGTTAGACTTCAATTCCCAGTGTAGACCAGGCCTTACGCACATAGTAATAGCAGCATAGTGCAGAAGCTCTTAGGGAGGATTAAAACCACCCACACCCACACAAAAAACAGTACTTCTGTCTTAGAGTTTAGCACACCTGCATTTTTGGATTTTTTTTCTTGTTATATGTGACCTGAGCCAGGAACATCTCTTCTTAGGCCAATTCTGACTAACTTTTCTGACCTACTATACCCTTGAGATGCATACTTGAGGTTAAGGAACTTGCATAAATAGGTTTGGGGAATATGAGAAACATGCCATTTTAAGTGCCAAACTAGAGTTTCACCTGCAGGTCATGCCAAATCCTTTTTCCAAGTGTAAAACTAGAGACACAGAATACAAGTGGAAGATTGTATAACAGGCACATGTGTATTTGCTAGTAGTTTTTGGTGGGCTAAAAGCCATTCTGCACTGCCCAAGAAGAACAGGCAGGGCTCAGACTTTTTATCAGGATCCAGCAAAACCACTAGTCTGCAGTGCCAAAGGGAAAACTGAAAATATCTTACTGATCAGCAGGGGTTACTTGAACACTCCTTCCATCAGTTAACAATATAGATGCCCATTTACTTCTGATCATGGATCTACCTTCCTCCTCTTAGTTTCATTTTCTGCCACAAAATCGTTCGTGTTTCCTTGAAAAAGGTATATTTAATAGTTAATATTTCATGAACCTAGACACTGTGCTAATTGGCACACTATAACTACTGTAGATAGGCAGACAGATGGACAATCAGATTATACTACTTCTCACTGATATTCAACGCAGAACACTGACCTACAAACTGCAAAAAAGCTACCAAGGAATATTTAGCATGTCTACAAAAAATTAAACAGTTCCCATTGATTTTAACAAGAATTTAAAATTTCTTCTCTCACTGAGTCCCAAACACCACAGAAGGGATGAGCTCTGGCCCCAGGCCTAGATCCAACCAGCTTCAAATTTCAAGGATGTTTGAAATCCAGATGCAAATCCACATTCAAATGATGTAAAGTTCTCTTCCACAATAAGCCAAACCTAGGCCCCACATTTAATATGTCCCAGGTATGAAAAGAGATTTCAGTACAGAAATTCATCAAACACTGATCATAGAATCATAGAATGCTAGAACTGGAAGGGACCTCGAGAGGTCATCGAGTCCAGTACCCTGCCCTCATGGCAGGACCTAATACTGTCTAGACCATCCCTGATAGACATTTATCTAACCTACTCTTAAATATCTCCACAGATGGGGATTCCACAACCTCCCTGGGCAATTTATTCCAGTGTTTGACCACCCTGACAGTTATATAAAGAGCATTTCTGGCTCTGCACCTCTTGTTACCAATATGGAACCTGATTCCTATTTTATGCATTAACAGAAGTTTCTCCTGCTATTGTTCGTCTGCCCTTTAAATACAATTTCAGGTTACGTCATTTTCTCGCAGTGCACCCTCACCAGCAAGCTACACATCAGATCTGAAGCCCACTGTAGTCACTGGAAGTCTTTCCCTTTACCTCAGTGGGCCGTAGGCTGTTTAATTTAACCAGTCACCTGCTGGTCACAGATAAAAACGGACTTATGCATGCTAACTTTGCAGCAATACTGCAGTGTGGGGTATGTAGTACAAACTCCCACTTACTAAACTAAACAAAGTGCACTCGCCTCTGAGTGTTTCCAGTCTTTCTTACTAATTTGCATCATGTAATTTTCCTTTCCTAATTAAAAAATCAGCATAGGTTAATACAAGTTTTTTAGAGAGGATAATACTGTTCCTGTCCAAGTTGTTCCATTGCTCACTATTATCCCCTCAGCTAATCCTTCAGCCCATATAAAACTCTAATTCATTTCCTCTTTTGTTCTCCTTCTGCATGATATAATCTTGGACAGGTTCACTCTTGTCCCACCAAGAATAGGAAAGATGAGGCTGAGTGTTCCTGGAACATATGTTACACATTGGGTAGTTGAAGTATCATTTACCATGTCAGGAAACACCTTGTCAACGGTTTTCAACACATATATGTGATTTTACTCAGGTAAAATTCATAAAAGATTAGAAAGGGGGAAAATCAGAATGAGCCATCTTTTACGTTTAAGATCAAAAAATGTATCTTTATAGAAGCTGTGCCCAAATTTTGCCCAACTCATGATGCCCTGACAATATTTCAGGTGTGCAAAGGCCTGATTCTTATTTACACTATGTCCTCTTTATAATAGAGCTGGCGGTGTAAAGATACCTTAAAATTACATTTACACTCAATTTGATGCTACAGCGGTGCAAAGTGACCTTAACTAGCATATATTATAGGCAGACTGCAGTCTTCTTCCTTTTTGAGCTTCCAATTCTTCCTCGAAGTTGAGGCTTCATGGAGCCTGCTTCTTCTCTGTTTGGCACCTTGTGTAAATGAGCATGAAGTGGGTGTACAACATTTGATTTGGTTGAATTTTGCATGCTCTTTGCACAGGTGAAGATTAAACAAGGAGTAAGGCAGTGGAGAATCTAGCCCTCAGCACTTTGAACACTCTGATGACCCTAAAACAGAAATATAGGTAAACTATAGAACTGAGACGATAAAGATCCATCTTGATCTACCTTGATCTGCAATCCCCCCCGGTCACATTTCTGTATTAGGAGTAAGAGCAACCACAGGCCACCTTTAATGCCATGGGAGCCTGATAGGCCATGCTGTCCCACACATCTTTTTATCGACCTGAACACACTCATGAGAGAAAACCAATGCCATCGAAAGTGAAAACACTTCCATGAATAGTCAGATCTCTAGAAAGGGATAACGTGCCCAACATGGATGTTAAATTTTGATTAATCGGCTAATTGAGTAGTAGATGGAATTTCCTATTTGATTAGTCAATAAGTGGGGTGTTCACTATCCCACTGTGCCTCTTCATTTGAAATGTACAAGAGCCACCCATGGCTCTTGCACTTTTGAAAGGAAGAGGCGCAGCAGGGAACCCGCATGAGCAGGGATTCCTTCAGTCTCCGCTCACACCATTTCCCTTGCTGTGCCTCTGCTGCCCCCCGCCTCCCACCCCTCCCAGAAACGGTGCTGCGGGGAACCGGCTTTTAAGCCAGCTCCTGCCAGAACTGGCTCCTTTTCCCCCCGGTGCCTCTGATACAGAGGCAGCAAGGGGGGGGAAAGCGATTTGTCGAGTAGTGACGCGACTACCTGATATGCCTTGCTCCCTAGTGCCCAAAGAGTATTGTGACTCATGCACTCTATACTGAAGATAAACAGCACCTCTTTAAATGACTGACATGACTGGTCTGGTCCACCTCATCAACCTTTGAAGCCAAAGTCCCAAGATCCTAAACAAATCTGGTTCTTCCACATGATCTATCGGGCTGTAATAGTCTCTCTATTATCATTCCCTGGAAATACCACAAATGAACCCCAAATATCCCTGGTTTCTGCATAGAATTAACCTATGCAAGCATTATATTTTCGGGAGGAGAGAGCTGATTCTTACGCCTTCTGCCAGAAAGCTACTTTCTGGACATCTGATACAGTTTTTAGACCCAAATGGTATCTGAGAGCTTTCAGTCTCATTGCTGTCTTCATCTGTTGCAGCATTCTGTATCTTTATCTTCCATCCCGTCTCTGCTGCTCCTCCTTGGCTTCCCACCTCCATTCCCACATCATCCATCATCCACCACCCAACTCTAAATGTGTAACCTTTATGGAGCATCTTAGATGAGAAAACATGCTTCCTGACACCTCTCTCTTTTTCCAATGCCAACAGCTACCCTGGGGGCACAATTAAAGTTCTCTGCCAGGGGTACCCAGCCATCCGGCACCATTCAAGAGCCCCAGCAAGTAACACAAGATGGGTTGGGCAGCAGTAGCAGAGCATTGCCACTGCTCTAAGTACCACAGTCAGCAGGAGAAAGAGAAGGTGGCTCATAAACAACTGCACATGCTATATTTTACAAGTGAAGAATCTCATCACAAACAGCCTGGTGCAGAGGTTTCAGGAATTATCACTCAGCTGTGTAATTTAGCTATTGTTCCTACCTGCCCCTGGTGGCCCCGGAGAATTACCGTCCCAATGCCGACATACTGTGTCTTTAAAAAAAAAACAGACATGCACATTCTAATGCTTCATTTTGCCAAGGGAAGGTGTCTTGGTTACTACCATATTGAAAGCAGGGCTCTTGGGTCAAGCAATGATTATATAGGTTTGACTGGGGCCACTGTTCAGAGGGCAGGGACGGATAGTGTAGAGGAACTAGAATACTAAGACAAAGCAAAGGCCTGCCACATTTTGAACCTTTTATCACCTTGTTCATATGTCCTCTACTGATTAATATTGGACTGTCTTGTTCATCTAGGTTATAAACTCCTTTAGGGAAAGAGACCAAGGTGCAAGACAGTGGAGACATACTCTGTACAAATGCTCTGTATTTGTACAGTGCCTAGTGTAATAGGGCCCTAGTTCTAGGCACTATTATAATACGAGTAATAGCTAGTATTCTTCTTCTTCATTATTAGACCTATTGGCATGGAGGTTGCAGTGCTCACAGTAATAATGAATCTGAAAAAGAAATTGATGAAGTCTCCAAATTGGCCAGATTTGATTGGTGCTCTAACGTAGTGCACGGGGTCACAACGCCATGAAGGTTTGATGGATCGGTTCCTCTATAGATGGAGACAGAGGCATGGGCAGGCCGAAATTGACTGGCATCATGACCTAGTGCACGGGGTTGCAATGCCCAGAGCAGGGAGCCAGGCTCAACCCTGCAGGACCAGAGCCACCACTGTGGAATGCGTGCAAGTTGGGTGTACACCAACCCTTTCCTATGCATAGTCCATGACTTTTCTGTGTCTCTGGTTCCCCCGCATCTCTGCCACCAACTTGACTAAAACTCTGCATTACAAAATCATAGCCCTACCTGTGACAAACATACAAAAGGTGGGAGAACAGGGATATGTTAAGTGTTTTTATACACACACATTTTATATAGACATGTAAGTTGCATACACACTTTTTATAAACACCGAATATTAGCCTTTTGACCTATTAGTAGGCCACATTCACGTAGATGTTATAGCACAAGTGGCTCAGGAGGAGGATTCAGTGTGCAAAGTTTCTTCATTCTTGCACAAAAGTATTCCATAAAAATTACTTTATTCCTTGCACGTTTTTAACAGACATCCCAAAAGGTCTACAGTGCAGAATGAATTGGAAAGGCAATGCAAATGGTCTGTAGAATTAAGGCTCATGGCTAATAATGCAGAACAGATAGTGGCCATAAAAATAACGCTGGGAGCTTCTGCAACATGAGAAAGGTTTTTTTTTTTCTTTTGTGAAATCCATTATGCAAAAATGTGGGTGCAACCAGCAGCAGAGACAATGAGCCTACTACATATATTAACAGCTACAGAAGACTTGTAATTTGTTTATGGATGCTAGTGAGTTCAAAAGGTAGATCTTTATTAAACATCCAGACATTTTTTCATAGACTACGAACTTAGAATTCCAGAAACGTGTGATTCTTAATAAGCAAATGAGGTCACAAGAACCCAAAGGCTGACATTCCCATAATAATCCCAGTATCATCAATCTAGATGATATCCATTCACTTTCCTCTTTTAGCAAATCAACCAACAAAAAATTAAAAAATAAGTAATGCAACCTTGCACTTTAATCTCGTTCCTACTTCCACTGTTGCTACAACTGTGGTAATTCTGATGCAACTAGAATGAGTGTGTTGTAAAACAAAGGCACTATTGAATACTTTTTTTTCAGAATTAATAAGACTGTTCTGCTTAGACCAGAGATTTCAATGGTTACAGCACTGAACGCTAAACAGGAACACCAACTGACTTTTAATCCAGAGATTACCTGTTGAAACATTAACGGCAAACACCTTTTGATGTGGGTTGCTTAATGTGGTGCAAAAGCCAGAAGTGTAATTATACTTCTATGAATCTAGTGCTTAAAACTAAAGCTTGACTACTGGTGTGCCTGTGTTAAAACTCTACAGCTGACTCTGCAATTTACCGGTGTGGTTGCAAGCAGTAAACATGCAACAGGGGATCTCAACCACTTCATTCATTGTGAGCTCTGATCAAGCAAAGGGCTAAAACAATTGCTACACTTGAGACAAATTCCTGTGTAAGCGATATCAGAGTGCAAACATGTTCGCCACTGAGTGAGTCATGATAGCACATCCGGAATTCACAAACAGATCTATATATGTTATTTCTGACGATACTAAATTTCTTTACTACAAAATCTTTTGCAAAAGTTATGATCTGCTGTTCAACCTATAACAATTATACTGATTATGGAAGAAGTACTTGTTTTCTCCTGTTGTCTCATTATTTATCATTTGTGGTGTATCCGGTTTTAATTATTACTGAAGCACAATATAAACCTTTAGTGTCCAAAACTGGCACACAATACGTGACTAGGCTTGGGAAGACAGTCAAGGAGTCAGTCAAATAACTCAACTGATCAGTCATCTATGGCTTATTATTTGACCATGGTCAAATGTTACAGCAAGGATGCCCTGACATAAATAGTGGTCTACTTTCTGACTGCATCACAGAGCCAAGTCTTCCATCTTTTAGCACTTTGTTACATTGTTATTTGCATTTTTCTTATTTACTTAACTCTGCATTTAAGTAACTTCTTGGTTTTTTGGGGTTTTTTTTTGTAATTAGGCATATGTATCTAATTAAGACTTTTTTGTTCATGTTCTAATAAACCAATATTATAAAATACTAGAACTTTTCCCAATTATTTGACAATATTTGACCCATCTATTTTTGGACCAACTATTTTGGGACCAATCAAAAACCCAACCCATCCTAAAATGAGCAATACAAAAAAAGTATTCCTAGAGAAAATGTAAAATGCTGTGAGATTACTTCTCTTACTCTAATTCATTCTAGAACACTAGCTTCATGCTTCTTTATTTCTGATGTAAATAATATTTTACAATAAAAGAGGGGATGCCACATTTGTGTGGGACACACACAACTTTGGGACAGAAATGAGAAATGGCCAAGAGGTATTTTAAATTATGTAGTAGTAGTAGTAGTAGTAGTAGTAGTAGTAGTAGTAGTGCACTAATGCCTAGCAGCCCTACTCAGATCATTGTGCTAAGAGACAGGCTGTGGCCCAAAGAGTTTAAAATTAAGTAGAGCTTATATTGTCAGTGTGACACTATAACTATTTAAAAATCAACAGCCAATTCAAAAAAATCATCCCTAGTCAAGTAGGCTATATAAGAACATATCTGAGTGTGTTACAGAACAGAAACTGACTTAAGTATGTGCTTAAGTGCTTCCCTGAATCAGGGCTGATAAGAATTAGCAGAAGCAGCTGCTTTCCCGAATAAGGTTTTTGCTCTTTCCTTCTTTCAGTTTTAGGGATTTATTCTTATTTTACAAGGGAGAGCATTCATACCCGTACAAATTCCCACACATCAAGAAGACAGAATTGTGCTTTCCTTAATTGTTTTGTCGAATAAGCACTCAAAAGTTCATTTCTGTTACCTTTCTCAGGCAAAATAAAAGGCTTCTTACAAAAATTCTATTGCTAAAACAATGAAATTCTCCTGGGAATGACTTCGTTATGGAAATGAAGTGACAGCTTCTTTTATCTAGCCAGGCAGAAAGTCTGCATTTATAAAAGGCATTCTGTGCACTAAGTACAGTGAGTGGGAGGATATGAAAATGCTATTTTTAATGCAGATTTTAGTAGTCCTCCCATACAGGGCCTCTGCAAGAGCAACAACAATAATAATAATAATTAATAGTGCCAAAAAAAGAACATCAAGTTAAAGCTGCTGGCAGCTCTAAAAAAGACTGAATGGTTAATACTTAACAAGATTTAGAGATGAACACAAGACTCACTTAAATAAGCTAGGGTTTGCCACTGATTTCAAAAGGGGCTAGGATTTGTCACTCATATTATAAAATAAGAGTTTCAATAAACACATTGTAAATTACTACTATAAATACTAATGTTAATACTGTCCATTTTATTACACAGATTTTTATTTTCATAAATACTACTTACATTCTACTGAGGCTCAGAGTGTTACTTGACAGTTCCCAAATTTGAGAAGCAATAACCCCCAAAAGAAAACCCAGGGTTAAATCAGTGGTTCTCAAACTTTTTGTACTGGTAACCTTTCACACAGTAGGTCTCTGAGTGCAACCCTGCCTCCCTCCCTCCCACCCGTTATGAATTTAAAATATCCTTTTTATTTAATATTATTTTAAATCTGGAGCAGGGGTGAAGATGGAGCTGGGCTGGTGGAGCTCTGACAGCTGTACATGGCTGTCTGGTCATAACCTCCTTATTATATCTTACAGTTTGAGAACCTCCAGCTTAAATCATGCCCTCAAATGCACTGGAATGTGTGCACAGAATGTAAAATTTGACCTGATCCAAAGCTCACTAAAGTTACTGGAAAAACTTTTCTCGGCTTCAGTGAGCTTTGGATCAATCTCTCAGAGGCCACCATAAATACTCTCCAAAAGCACTCGTGGTAAATGCACAAATACAAAGCACTCCCTTTCTCTGTATGGAAATGGAGAGCCAAATTCAGCTCTTATTTAGCATGATTACAATGCCCAATGACTTCAACATATGGTTGCCAGCCCTTCAGGATTGCCCTGGAGTCTCCAGGAATTAAAGACTGTCATGTGATGAAACTTCCAGGAATACAGCCAACCAAAATTGGCAACCATACTTCAACAGGAGTTGCATGGAATTTGTTGAGGGCTGAAGTTGCCCCTTGTTATCTTAAGCTTCTTTTTTCAGCTTTTTTCTATTGTCTACATCAGAAATCAAGAACAAAAACTTAGCATTTAGCACTTAGTATCAATGAATAAGGATTAACAGGCAATAAAGGCATAAAATGTGCAAGTATAGCATGGGTGGATCCTGAGTGTGATCGCATTTGGAATAACCTCACCATTAGAAATCCCCCTATTTCATGCTAAATTAGACTAACTGGGAAAGACTTTCCTTCGTCAATGTTCAGCCATCCTAACACAGAAACACTTCAGTCTAACACTGACTCACACTGCATATTCAGGAAGGGGAAAAAACCCACACACTTACTCTGCATTTTTCCACCTTGCCTTCCTTTCAACAGCCTAGGGTACCAAGCCTGATTTAAATCATTCCCCTTGAGGTCTGAATCTGCTGTGCTGGCAACATGCAACCCTAATGTGCATTAGCAATAACATGAAATCTACAGGCAACTTTCCCCAACAATTTACAATCTGACCCCATTGAAAAATCATTCACTTAAATATTTAACTATGTTCCCTTTAGGAAGGCTGTACTTTTTATTAATGTTCAGTATCCAAAGAAACATACCCTTTTGTCTCTTTTTAAAACAGTGCAGCATTCATGATTTAAGTTTAATTTAATTTGACTGGATTTGCCTTTTTATATAATGAAATTTAAGCATATAAAATACATACTCTAAACTTGATATTTTGACTGGCTGCCTGTGCTTGTGTGAGAAATTTGCAATGGTAAAAGTTAAAAAGCATACAAGACTGCAGTAACTTAGCTCCTGTTTTTGCTCATTAACCTACTCTGCCAAACAGGCTTGCTGCTTGGTCACTTTCTAGTTTGTAGGCAGCAAAAATTCCTGTGGGCACATCACCCAGGTTTAACCCTCAGTAAAATTCAACAGCAATAATATGTAGCTCTCAAGTAGTGGTTTACATATTACATGCTGTAAAAACAGATTCTTAGAACCCCGTGAGGCAAATTAAATATTATTAATTATGTCCATTATCCCTAGGGGGATACACTGGAGAGAGGATAATTGACTTGCCCAAAGTCATACAGTCAGAGGTGGGATTAGAAATGAGTTCAAATATTTCACAGTCTTGGGGGTTTCTCCACTAGAGCACGCTGCCCTTCCTAAGCCTTATGATTTATTCACATCTTATAATATAATGAGCTAGATTACTGTTTTTGCTCCAGGCCCCATACTGCTCATGGGGCTGGGAGGTATGTGGCACAGCTCTGGTGTAAAGACCCAGTGTCAGAGGCATAAGTCAGTGCAGATCCCAGGCAAGGTGAAAGCAGATGAGTATATTGGCCCACTAGACCAGGGAGCAATAATTAGCTCCCTGATATTCTCCCTTGCCCCATTCATTTGCGCCTAGCAGAGATAAGGGGAGAATCTGGCCCAGTATCCTTAGAAAAAATGGTAACTGACCTTCTGTAACTGTTTTTCTCATGTCCATTCCAAAGTTGGTGTGTGGTCTCCTGAGCATCACCAGAAAGTTGTTCCCTCAATGGTATCCATCAAGGTCGGCTCCAGTGTCCCCCGGGGTCTTTCAGTATAAAGGGGCGGTCATCCCACTGACCCCTCAATGCCTTCCTGTCAGCTAACTCCAACAGAGGGGCAGGCGGGGAGGGGGGGATTTGGGCGAGTTGGAATGGACACAAGCTTCACATCTCAAAGCAGGTGATACCCAAGCAGTCGTGCGGATGGAGGGCTTGGAGTTCATTGGCATGTTGCCTGTAATACCGCTGTCATGATCATGAGGGTTAGCCAGCATCCTGGGGACTAAGGGGTTAACTATGTCCCTTACCTAAACCAGGTGGCAGGCAGCCAATAGAAATGTAGGTAGGAATTTCAAACTGGAACAAAGGAATTTGGGGGTTTTTCCCTTTTTTCCCTGGGTAGTCTCTCTCCAGCTATTGAAGAGGACAGGATGTCTCCCTCTAAGAAAATACGTTTCACAGTCTGTAAGTAGGATAAAGTTTAGATAAATCCGTTAGGTTTTACTGTTTTATGGTTTGGAAAATGGGATCTGTGCATTTAAAAATGGGGTTTGCTGTCCTTTGTAACTAAGTTCCTGGCTCATGGTAAATTTCTCCTCCATGAGTATATTATTTTGTTACTGTTCCATCTAGTCATGATGCTTGCAACAGGAATATTGTGATGATAATAAAAGTTCTTTCTCTTTTCTTTTTATTAACCTGATATTGGTTAATTTTTGTGTCCTGGTTTGTACTTTAGGAGTAAGATTTCCCAAGTAGTCTCTCCCTGGTTGCTTTATTAATATTTGGGTGGTGGCAGCGGCTTTTTATTCCCAAAATGTACGTTGTTAAGATTTTGGGGGGGAAGTTTAAACCAAAGCCTGGTAGATACGGTTTTGGGGTACTTTTGCTGGCCCCCACTTCTGCATTTATCACGCCAGAGTGGGGAAGGAGCCATGAGAACCGCTTTGGCTGAAACCCACGTGGTCTCTAATCTTCTGAATGACGGTGTAATAAGATGTGAAAACATGGACTGACAAACCACGCAGACGCTATGCAGATGTCTTGGATAGAGAAACTTGATCTTTGGGCCCTTGTAATGTGTGCAATCAGGACCCCCACAGCATTTGCTGACACTGGAAGTGATCCAGGAGGAAATTCTCTAGTGTTAGACCAAGACTGGAAGGCTTTTCACACTGTTTGCAATGGCTACAAATAGCTAAGTAGGTTTTTTAGAAGATTGAGTCCTTTCTGTGTAGAAGGCTAACACTCATCTAATATCAAACAAGTGGACTCTCTGTTCGTCCCTGTTGGCCCCTGGTATTGAACAGAAAACAGGTAGGAAGACATCCTGCTTACTCTGGAATAGTGAGACCACCTCTGGAAGGAAGGCTGAATATGACCATAATTGAACCCTGTCCTTGACAATGACCATGTATGGTGGTTCTGAAATAAGGGCTTGGATATCCACCTTAGATATAAGGGCTAGGTAGGTCACCCTTCAGGATAGGCAGAGGAGATAGTACATTGCCAGAAGTTCAAATGCAGATCTGTTAGCCTGTGTGACACCAAGTTGAAATCCCAGGGAGTGAGTGGTAGCAGTACATGAGGGTCTAACCCAGAGGTCGGCAATAATTTTGTAAGGGAGTCACTTCACCAATTTTGGTAGTAGTCATGGGCTGACCCCGGAAAGGACTGACTAGATTTTGTGCTTTTTTGTAGAGCTTATTGCACTTTATTGATGTCAGTGGGCATTCTACCACAATTGAATGTGTGCAGTCATCATGCCTTATACAAAAAACCAGGCAGCTTCATGCAACATAGTAACACAGTGCACACTCCCTGAAAACTAGCACTCTAGAATACTCAGCTCTGGAAAAATTTGAGGACTTTTATTAGATGGAAAATAATCAGAGCGTCCCAGCTACATCATTATCTTTCACTTGAGCACTGCCAGCAGCAAGAGGCTCTGTATTCACTAAGCAGAGTGAAGTTGCAGCGCAATCCTGGTAGAAAGTAGCAATTCATGGAAAATGTCCTCAACCAAGAGGCAATTAGCAGAGAATCAGAAAGCAAAAGGAGTGGTTTCCTAACAAACCAGGCCTTGGGGGGGGGGGGGGGGAACGACCCAAAAACAACCTCATTTGGCCTCACAAAAAGCAGCTCTCTTAGCATATTTTTTAAAAATACCCCAGTGAAACTTTCTATAAGGGTTATTCTTACACAGAGTTGGTAGCCCTCCCTACTCAGTCTCAAGTTTTGCTTGAGGTTTTCTAGGCCAGCAAAAGCAGCAGTTAGATGGGAAAGTTTTCAGAGGTGGGAGTAGTGCTTACCTCACCTCTAATTGTAGTGAATCTGTCAACTTTTTTTCCCTGTGTTTCAAGACTACACTTCAAAATCATTCCCTGTGTGCTTTGAATTGTTATACTTTTAAGCTAACTACTTCTCAAAGTGCTGTTTAAAAACTGACATTTTCAACCACATTTCAGGCTGAGAATCAATCTAAATTTACAGTGTCTCGTTGGGCCCCTAAGAAAGTGCAGCCCTTTTTTTAACATTTGACAGCCAATCTCCTAGAAATGATTTGTGAAGAAATTTAGTTCAAATTACTTTATATCAAGACATTTAAGAGAAAATGTGTTTTTCTTTGTAATAAGCTAAAAATAATGATACACTTATCTCAGATAAAAAAAAATGCAAGCAGCAAGCAACATTAAAATAAGTCAGCAATCTTATGGCCTCAACAAACACAAACCCTAGTGTGATAGGTTTGGTGACAGGGATCTCCTAAGATTGTCACTTGATGTGATCATATCACAGAGCCTGCCTATCCACCATCTAGGACACCCTACCACCGTGTCCTCATGAGTCAGAACCTCTGCTCTCCCCCAGAAAAGGCCCATAGCCCACAGCAGAGCAACACAGACTATGAGAGCAGCTAAGCTCTGAGAAGGTTCAGTCACAGGGGCTTGGCACAGCCCCACTGGAACCAAAATCCATCCTATTCTCCATAAAAGTTTTATACAGAGCAAGCTCATAGGCTGTTCACTTCCTTTATCAATGAGAGAGATGCTTGCACCACTGCTGTTTCCCCCAGGTAACAATTATTTACACTGGGTTTAATAATAAAAGTGACTGTATTAAATATAAAAAGTAGAATTTAAGTTGTTACAAGTGATAACAGACAGAACAAGGTACGTTTCTACCCAAAACAAAACATGCTCCGAGAAGCTTGATACATGCAATTTTTTACTGACTGTAGTTTTAATGATCTTTTGTCACAAGCTAAACCAATGTTTCTTAAACTTTTTAAGACCAAGGAACACCAAACAATATATATATATTTTTAAATGAGGAACACCAAGGATTTTTTGTTGAGCAAAAAAACAAAAAAAAGTCGCCTGCCCCTTTAAGGGTGGCCATTTTGAATTCTGTTGTTCTCCACAGCACACCTCCGACTGCCTCGCAGCACACAGGTGTATCGCGGAACACAGTTTAAGAAACACTGAGCCTCGCAGTCTCCCAGCATGGGCTCGATCTTTCCCCTTCTTCAGTCCTAGATGTTTCCAGCAATCATTTTGGTACTAGGCAGGGGTGTCTTGGTGTCTCACCACTGCCAACACCCTACTGTTTGGTTCCTGGCATATAAATAGATTGTACCCAAGTAAGGAACCCTTTGTGTTCAGCTTCAGCTCCTTCACACCCACAGGCAAAAGTACCACATCCAAAATGAGTTCCTTCCAGCATTAAGTGACCTGGCCATATGTCTTGACAGAACCAACCATAGTCCAGGCTTACATGAAAAACAGGTGTATTCATAGATCACGGTCTTGAGTACCAGGGCAGATCATTCCATTGAATACTGCTAATGGCCTTCACTAGCACAGCTAGAGTTATAAACAGGTTTATATTTCATATTTCTAACTTCAAATACAGGAATAATACATGCATGTAAACAGAATACATTCAGAGAAATACAAGCTTCCCAATGAGAGGTTACATGCTATATTTTGCACAAAGCATAGTTAGGCATATTCATATTAAAAAATATATTTTTATAAAATATATGGAGGTGCAATGGCACACACAGCTACAACCTCTCCTGCTTTAATTGTATTTTAGAATGAGATGTTCCATATAGCTATGGAAATGGAGTAAGGTGATTCTTTATGCCTGCTGCATCCAGTGAAAAAGAAAAGCTTAATCCTGCCAGATGTTGAACGTCCTTTACTTTTACTTATTTCCAGAGGAGTTGAGGGCACCTCACAAGTGGTGCTCAGGGTCTCTGAGGCTTTGTCTACTTTTGCCAAAAGTAGGGCAGCGTAAATGCTGTTTGTTGACACTTTTGCTGACAAAAATCTTCCACCCTCCATGATCAGAGTTTGCTTTCTCAGCAGGAACACTTGCCGCAGCAAAGCTTTTGCCATTTGGGACGCAGCAGTTTAAGCACGTATTGCTCAATTGCCAATCTAGACGAACACTGAGAACTGAACTCAGAGCACAGCTCCTGGTAGGGTTTCCAGGTGTCTGGTTTTCCATCTGTCCAGTAGAAAAATTCAGAAAATACCGGACGTGTGCAATGTCCAGTATTTTCTGAATTCCAGGCTGGGCACCGGACGGAAGCCTGGCGGGGGCGGGGGAGTGACTGGGAGGCAGGGCCGTGATTGGCGCTAGCAGCCTGTGGTCACGTGCAAAAGCCGGGTGGGGTGGGGTGGGGTGGGGCGGGGGATGGGACTCCCAACCACTCCCCCCACCAGGCTTTTGCATGCAACCAGAGGCTCCCAGTGCCAATCGTGGCCCCGCCTCACAGCTAGGAGCTTCTGGTTGCGTGCAGAAGCCGGGCTGGGGGAGTGAGTCCCAGCCCCTCCCCTGCCAGGCTTCTGCTCGCAACTAGAGGGAGTGCCTGCCGGGGGTGCAGCCCAAAGGACTCCAGCTGTGGCCAGTGGCTGCACGCTCCCCCCCCCCCCCGCCAGGTCTGCTTCCCGCCCCCCTTCTTCCAGCCCCTTTCCTCTCGTCCAGCCCCTCGGTCCCCCACTCTCCCCAGCTCTGCTTCCCAGCCCCCCCCCTTCCTCCTAGCCAGTCCTGCGGACCCCAGATCCCCTCCCCCGCCAGCTCTGCTTCCCGCCCACCCCCCCGGCCAGTCCCGCCCCACTCCTGGCCAGTTCTCCCCCCCCCCCCCGCCCACAATCAAGTGTGTCCGGTTTTTTGGCGGGGTCTACGTAGCAACCCTAGCTCCTGTTCTTGCCATAAAGGGTAATTTGCTGACAAGTCAGCCTGTCAATGCTCCTTCTCTCTCACAAGACTCATGGCAACTGGGCCGATGGGAGCAGAGCACCTTGTAAGGAGCACCTGGCACTTAACACGGTCTAGTTTCAAGATGGCCAGGAGTCATGTTCCTTTCACACTTACAGGCATGGGGAACAGTACACCTACTTCCATTTGCTTTTGAAAATAAAACACCTCAAGAAGGTGAGATCAGTGTATCAACCTATTCATACACAGTTGTAGGCTACACATTCTGGGAGACGGAAATTTGGTAGGTGTCCATCCAGAGTGCAGGGAGCAAGAATAGGGTGCAGGTGGGTATCTGGCCAGGGGGTTGGGTTGTGATCTAGGGCAGGGGATTGTCTGCCCCACAAGGTTTGGGATATGTAGGGTAGCAGGAAAGAGGGCTGGTGGAGGTGGGAGGAACTGGGGTGCCAGAGGCAGACTCTGGCCAGGTCACTTACCAGAGAGACTTACAGCCCAGCATGTTTCTCCAGCAGGAGCCTGCCCTGCCCTATCCACAGACTGTAGGGCCATGTGCTCTGTGAATAAGAGCCTGAGGGGAGGGGAGACTGGTGCTTTGCGCGCCGCCTGTTCTTGAAACCAGCCAATGGGATTGTGCTGGGGGCAGGAGCAGCTAACTATGAGGAATGATTCCCTCTTTCCTCCCAGCTCACAGCGTGTGGAATACAAACGCCCCCACAGCTGATTTGCTGTGTGGTGTGTGGGGGTGAGGCAAGCAGGGCAGTCTGCCTGGGGACTCCCTGCAGACTCCATGAGCCTGATCCAGCCAGTGGAGGGTCTTTTGCCTAGGCCTGTTGTAGTGCCAGAATGGGCTGCCTGCTGCAGAGAGTGGGGGGAGGGTGGAGTTAGGGGGGGAGGAGAGGGCTGGGCTGGGCTGGAACTTCAAAAGAGCCGTATCCGGCTCCCTAGTAAGCCATAGTTGGCTCGCAAGCCATAGGTTTCTGACTCCTGGTCTAGACCAGTGTTTTTCAACCAGTGGTATGAGTACCCTTAGGGGTACTCGAGAGATGTCTGGGGGGTACATCAACACAACTGAAATTTGGATTGCACTTAAATTCAAAAAGTGATCTCATACTTAAAAAGGTTGGGGACCACTGTCCTAAGACAACACTTGTCAATCATGATAAATCAGCAAGCAACATGATCTAATCGCTACAATACACATTTCCTTGCTCTCTTGGGACAAGGCGAGCCTGAGATTCTCACTAATTTTGCATTTCTTCAGGTCATGAGAGTCATTTCTACTTCCTATCATCAAAGAGTTAACAAAGGAAAGAACCATTGTAGCATGTGTTTCATGCAAAGGTAAGTGGACTGGCCAACTATCAAAGCACCCTGCCCTCAACCTGCAATAAAAACAAGAATATAAATGTAATGTGGATGTAAATGTAAACCTAGATATTATATCTGCTGATAAAGCAAAGTCATGGTACTCTCAAAACTGAAGTTAATGGTCTGCAATATACTCACATATCACTATTCTGTACTCCTGCATTCTGAAGCTGACCTGTGATGATCTTGGGGGAGTCAAGGCTAACAGCACACTCAGCAAAATCAAACATTAAAGACAGGCAGGGAACTGAGATTATGCTATAAAATGCTAGATAGCTGAGAAGATGAGTCACTCCTGCACTTGGTAAATTCCTACTATATTTTGGGCCCCAATTCACCAAGCCTGAGTGTTCCATTTTTAATATTGTACTCACCTGGAAAAAATGCAGCCAGTGTAACATTTGTATTATTTACCTGTGCTTCCATAAGCAGAAATGGCAGCTGGAGCTCTCTA
The DNA here is from genome assembly GCF_049634645.1 of Pelodiscus sinensis. Taxonomy (NCBI): domain Eukaryota; kingdom Metazoa; phylum Chordata; order Testudines; family Trionychidae; genus Pelodiscus; species Pelodiscus sinensis. The sequence continues at coordinate 107,686,001 of NC_134712.1, forward strand.
AACATTATCACAGTATATTTCCTATTTCTTGTGAATTAACAAAGGCTACTCTCCCATTTAAAGATTTTTAGAATGCCTTCGGAGGACAAGTATAATATATTACTACCATCCTTTCTTGCCTGACTAGTGTCTCTTGGGAAGCTTCAGCTGTTTGTTTGCTGAACATCAATCCCAAGCTTTGCTTCTCAGCTGATGAGTACTGCATCCTAGTGTAGCATTTTAACACCTGTACATCTTGTGAGTACATACCGCAATAGAATCATGTATATTGTTTTGACAGCACCTCTACCTCACTAATTACTAGCAAACCTTTTGAGCGTTTTTCCACTGCATATCAGGTGGGTGGTTCTATGCCTTGGGAATACTGTTATGTCAGAGCTAATCTAAATCACCTTGCTGATGAGATGCAAGACAAATGGCTGCCAAGCCACTTCTCCTCCCTTCATATGTTTTCACATGTAATCGATTAGCAAACAGATTCCAGTGACATCACCACAAACAGCAGGAATTATAAGCAGCAGGAATTACAGGCAGACTTGCAAATAGTTGGTTGAAATAAATAGGTTGAAATCACAACAAAGAATGCTGTTAGTTCGTATTCCGAACACAGTTCCATCTTTAGAAAGTCCTGATTTTCAAGAGCAAAAATTACCTGGACCAGTTCGTGACTAAATTATGTCCACAGTAGCGCATAATTGAACAGAACAGTTGTATAACCGCATCACATTTTAGCAGTTTCATGATTATTCGATTAATCCTCAGGGACAGGGCTGGCAGCCAGTGTGCTGCCAGCCCCATTCCTGGGAAGCCCCCTACCAACCTGTGCTACTGCCTCTGGAGGGAACAGGTTTAAAACCAGCTTCCCATGAAGACCAGTTCCCTCCTGCTGCCCCGCCCTGTTGCCTCTGATACTGAGGCAGCAGTGTGGAGCAGCAGCAATCTCTGTTCAGAGGGATGAGAGGTCTGAGCTCCTGATGGACAAAAGCTGCTTCAGCACGGGGGATGCCGAAGCAGCCTCTGTCTGTGGGGAGTTGGACCCTCCACGGACAGGGGCTGCTGCCGTGGAGCAGTATCTCTTGCCCCCATGCTGCTGCCGCCTCTGATAGAGGTAGCAGTGCGGGGAGGGTGAGGTGGCTCCTGCCTGCCCGCCCCTGCTGCTTTGTAGGAGGCAGCAAAGGGGGCACACATGGAGAGCTGGCTTAAACCCAGCTTCTCACACCTATTGGCTCCCACCTGCCCCTGTCACCCTTCGTGCTGTTGCCTCTCTATCAGGGATACAGAGGCAGCAAGGGGTGGGGGAATGCGTGTGGTCAACAGGATTTTGACAGATAAGACCAGACTTACTGGTTAATTGTGTAGTCACCTCCACATTGACATGCCTAGTCCATAGGGGGGCACACAAGTCTGCTGTAGGTTTGACGGAGGCATGTGACTGTGAGAAGTGTTCAAAACCTAGCAGTAACCTTGTTAAATTGATTACATTATTGTGTACTTGCCACAGTGTTTGATGCTACAGGAATAATAGGACACAGTGCCGGTCCCAGCAAGATCACAATCTAATCCAGATATAGAAAATGCAGACTGGTCCCACATATACAGCAGAACAATAATACATATTTGGGGCATCGGAGATCTCTAGCAGTGGCCATTTTTCTGTTTCTTTGTAGAACGTTTTTGCCATAAACTGAAAAAAAACACCCAGAACAATAAAAACATCTGACAAAAAAACCCAAGAAAATCCTTCTTTATGTAACAATGGAAACAAGAGAAAAGGATGAGGAGAGGAATACATTACAACTCACAAATGCCTTGTCTACACACGGGCCTTTGCTTGTGACCAGCCTCCAGCAGACACCATAGGTGTGCGCTGCTTCAGTCAGGTAAGATAAACTGGCTATAAACACAATCTGAATCTTGAAAATCAAACTCCCTTGGTGCAAACAGCCGCTCTGCCTGTTAATACTAGGAATGTGCATCAGGGCAAATATTCTATCGGCTGGCTAAAGCAATACTCAAAAGACCAGAATTGCTGTAATGTTTAATCTTAGAAGACTGGACTGCACTTTCTTGGCAAAATGCAAGAGATAGCCAGAAAGAAACTTCAGCGATTACTTTAATTCGGGAGTTAAATTACTTTGTGCAATACAGATCTTTGTTGATTTTGATGCAAAGGATTTGCTCTACTTTTCAGCAATCTCCCCCCTTGCTCTATACTGTGCAAAGCTTTAACTGAAAGTGAATCCTGGTAAGACCAGATGGGGGCTCTAATAGTTTCACTGTTAGTGCTTTGAACTGAGAGATTCCATTTCCCTACACACAATAAAGCTAACGTCAGCAGTCTGAACCATATCTCATGTGGTTTATTTATTTTTAAACATTTTGACTGAATGTGGGTTCCCTGAAAATGAAGGAATTGCAGCACTGGCAAGGAGGCAGGCATAGGATAGGATTGTACTCCGTGCAGGCATGTCCATGCCCACACATCATTACTGCTCTGTTACCATATTGAACTACATTGTGGTTCTGTGATGTAGATTAGGAGAAGTCTCAGCTCATTTTCACTTAGGGCCTACACTGAATTTCAAACAAGAGTCTCTTTCTGGTTTGTCTAGTATTCATATGCAACTGCCTTAATTCAGTTGTTTATTATCAAAAATTTCTAGCAATAGGATGAAATTACCAAATTTTATTTGGCACTGCAGAGTCAATGCTGATCTCAAAAGCAGGCTTTTCAACGAGCCAAAACACTTGGAAATAGCCTATATTTTGAATACAAGTTACGTCTTCTCTAGTTTGGTACTTAAACAACAACAAATAGTCTAGCAGCACCTCTAAGACTAACTAAACATGTAGATGGTATCATGAGCTTTCATGGGTACAACCCACTTCTTCAGACTGTCCCTCATTAAAGACCAAATTCTGCTCTCAGTTGTATCTTGTAAGATCTCGTTTTCACTTCATGGTGGATTGACACTGCAGCAATCGATTCATCAGCAATCGATTTATCATGTCTGCTCCAAGTGCTCTCCTGTTGACTCAGGTTCTCCACCAAGATGAGAAGAGTAGCCAGAATCAATGAGATAGCAGCCCCTGCCCTTTAATGCATGGAAGACACCGTGGAACATACATCAACTTCAGCTACACTATTTGCATTGTCAACAGGGGAGGAGGCACAGTGTAGAGCAGGCCTAAGATTTCAGTGGTGTTACATGGGTTGAAAATGAGAGCAACAGAATATAGCAATCTGATTTTAAGAACAGAAATTAAATATTCATTTTTCAAAAAGATGAAGAAATATTTAGAAATGGATTCATTTTAAAAAGTGCTTAGCAGACCCCTGGGGTCCTGCAAACTGTGTCTAAGATTTCCAAAGGGACTCACATCTCCATTAGAAATTTTTCAGGGGTCCTGCAAATGGAAAAAAATGTTGAAACCCACTGATTTAAAGCATTTAACCATTTGCTAAAGAGACTACTGACTTCTTGTTTCCATTTTCCATTCCAAACTTGTGAAAGGCAGAGTATGATTATCAGCCAAAGAGAACACGGTGATGTAAAACCCGTCCTTTCTTCTTTTGTCAAGGACACTACAGATGTGTCCGCTTTTCTGACATGTCTACACAAAGCTAGGATGATTGTCAGTAAAATCCACATACTTGTTTGTCCAAATGCCAGGCAACCCCAGGAGACGCAGACCTCACTTCCAAGCACAGAGATACATATAACCTCAACAACAATTTATCAAACTTAAAATGCACACAACACCAATTTCAAGAAATGAAATTAAACAGTGTATTTCCTTCCACACTAACCTAAGACTATTGTTGAAGACCTAAGACTATTTAGCTGGCATACTCTAAAACCTTTCCCTGCTTTAGTTTCCATGCAAAAAATACATCAACTGTGGATTCTTATCAATGGAGAGTCTGTGAAGTAAGTATCCTTTACTAGCAGAAAACTATATTTAGAACTATACCTTAAGTAAAATACCTAAGGGCATGTCTACACTACAACAGAGAGGTGGGATTCCCAAAGCAGATACACAGATTCATGCATGCTCTGGTTGGACTAGCGCATTATACAAATAGCTGTGTGGACATTGTAGCAGTGGCCACCTGAGCTCCGACCCACGAGGTCAAGCAGGCCTGGACTCAGGCAGCTAGTCTGAGCCACCAATCAACCATGCAGCAATATCCACCGTGCTATTTTAGCATGCGGAAGAGCATGAGTAAGTCCGTCTGGGCTTCTCAGCAGTTATGGCCATATAGCCATGCCCTGGAGCACTTCTGAAAAAGGGACTTAGGTATTCTTGAAAATATTATCCCTAGGTTACAATAGGAAATTTCTCCTGCATTTCCCATTTCAGCTCTGCTTGTGGGAGAATGATAGGTGTACTAGTACAGAGAGGACACCAGTGGTCCCTGGCATTTTAAGCACCATATCACAGAAATCTTCTCTAAAGAAGCCTAGACAACATAATGCTCAAAGCCACCAGTGGCCAACTGGAGTTCTGTCTGCCTTTCTGTCCCTGTTCAGGTGTGCAAGAGTTGAGCACCAAACGCTGAAAGAGAGCTATAAGCTTCTGTGCAGAAAAGTTAGCAGGATCCCAAAAGAGAATAATTATTTCTTGTCTTTTTTAATACTTTTAAGAAAACAAGTAACAAAGAACTCCAAACCAGTACTCAATTACCTCTCCACAATGCTAACAATGGTTATTCTGATATTAAGAATTAACATATAAACACATAGCAAGGCATTAATTTGCTCACAAAGTGAACTGAGCAGAGAATCCTGCCAGATTCTGATGATTTATGACCTCTTTGCAGGCAATACTGTGTTCTCCAGATTCTGTGCTTTTGTTTAAAGACAATTAAGTTTCTAGCACTTCTGGTAGTAAAGATAACTTTACAATATAAAGCTGTCGGCTGCTCTCTTGCAGAGTTTGCAGCCAAAGGCAGACTGAAACAATAGCACCAAGAGAGGTGTGAACTGAATGTTAGTATAGTAAAGGCCATACCTTAGGCTTTGAAGTTAGAATTATTAAATCTGCGTCCAGTGCACAACCAGCTTCAGTCTTTGAAGCTAGAAGAACTGACCTTAGGAAGACATTTGTAATGCCTCTCTCTGTATTCGGAAAACCCCTCTCCTAACAAAACCATAAGCAGAGACCCAGCTGTACCATGTTTGTTCAGTGAGCTTAAACAAATATTATATGTATATTCACAGTGAGAGGCACGTGTTTGTATGAATTATCCCTGTTATTACCATCTCTAGAGGCCCCGATCAAGATCAGAATCCCATTGTGCTAGGCACTATACACACACATATTAAGAGACAGTTCATGCCCCCAAATAGCTTATAATCTAAACAGACAAGATTAGGAGAGGTAACCATATGTATGTTTAAATCAGTGTCTTTCTTTGCCTAGGGAAATGGATATATTACTCAATCAAATGCTCAATTTCAACCAGCATAAATAAACTACAAACAAAATGCTATCAAATCTCAACCATCAAAAAAAAAATTCAAGCAGCACAATCTCCACAATAACCTATAAATGAACATATACATTGATCTTGTGACCAAAACCCAGGACCAGGAGTCAAATAGCTCTATTCCCACATCTCCCACAGATTCTGAAACACACTTTAGGAAGGTCACTTAAGTGAAACATGGGCCAAGCAAGCCTAAATCCCTTGTATGGAGGGAGACAGACACTGGTTCCCGGTGCCTGCTCAGAGAATGATGATGGCTGAAGGCCTGAGACTTAAGCAGACCACAGAAGAGCCTGAAGTGCAGTTAACCACAGGCCAGTCTTCTTGTTCTTAGTTCTTGTTCCTGGACTCATCAGCCGACAGGTGCAACAGTTTCAGGAAAAGTTCTGCTCAGGACCTGAAGCTCTGGGTTGGATCATGCTCCATACTGCTGGAATCTTTTGAGAATTTAGCTATCAAGCTCTAACAAACCCCTAACACACATGTGCAAACTGAGAATTTTCAGAGGCAATAATTAGGTCAAATGGTGGCAAATTTTCATGAAGAGGAAAAGGCACACATTCTGACCACCAGCGCAACTTCCTAGCCAAATTTTGAGTCCCTCCTTCACAAAATGGAGATGCTAGAACTTCTAAAATAAACACCTATAAAATGTTTTTAAAATGGACAATACAATGTGTTTTTTCCTAATCTCATTCTCCGAAAGGGCCAAACCATTTTTGCTGACATTAAAAAAAACAACAACAACAAAAAACACCTGTTTGAAACAGACACCAACCATGGAAAATTTCATCTTGACTGCTGAAGTCCAACAAAATTACAGGCCAACTGAAAACAGAATCTTCTAATGGAAAGTACTGTGCAAACCTGACTATAAGTGGGGATGCTTATTATTATTAATTATTATTAAAAGACAGTCCTTACAGCTAATCCATGACATAGAACACAAGTGATAGTCACAGAAGATTCACAGACATGTGTCTTGACAAGGAGAGATTTAAAATACAACAGAGATTATAGCAATTAATGCAAGTGACAGAAGATTATTGTAGAATGAAAAACATCAATTGTTTGAAGAGATTGCTTGGTTCAGATAAGTGAGAGAAGGGAAGTTTGGTGTCACACCTTATTGAAACATTACTTAGAAGTGTGGATTGGTTTCTGTAGACACACACAGTAGTATTCATACTAGGACCAGATGATTAGTTTTGTATCACAGCCCCAGAAGTAAGGTCAAATTCTCTGATCAATGTAATGCAGCAATCTAATATGTAATTGTGGTGAACAAGAGAATCCAATTTATAAATAAATTTCACTGTCTAGGTTCAATCTGTTTAGCACTAAGTAAAACTACTAACAAAAACATATTTAGGTCCCTTTTTAGAAGAATATGTAGCTTTTCAACGGATGACTCAAATGTGAAAGTTTGTGGTCTCTGCTCCTGCAAGCACTGCAGGCTGCATGGTGAACTGCCATGTAAATGACAAGTGTTTTTCAGTTTCAAGTGTCTGAGGGGCAGTCCTGAGCCCCTTGTTCTATGGGGGGACATGGAGGAGAGTTATTAAAACACTGTTTTCTGTTACTGCCTCTGAAACAGTAAGCTTCTTAAAATTCATCGGCAGACAGAAAAGGCTTTCCCAGGACTTCAGTGTAGGTCAGGGCTACTCAACTTGGGAAGCCCCGGGGGCCACAATGATACTCACAGCACATGCTGAGGGCCGCTACGTAAGTGTGGTTGCATATACATGCAAATATATATGCAAATAGCTTTCACACTGACGGGCATGAATACAAAGATTAAGGCAAGACTATACAACACGCAGGCCCCATTTAAGTCAGTTCTGTTGATATTAATAAAATGCAACATTTACCTGATTTCCACCCATATATGACAACACTTTTAATGAGCAATGACAATCCAGGAATTTAACTACTAAAATGCATATCAACAGAAGACCATTATATTGACTACTTTTTGTTTTGGCTCCCACCTGCTGGCTGCGTGTTGAGCCCCAAGTAAACGCAAATCACACCACCACAGGCCACAAACAAATGGGCCGCGCCTGGTGTAGGTCATTCCAATTTCCCTAGGATGACCAGTTAAACCCCTCCTCAGTCCTCAAAACGTTACCATTTAAGTGGTATATTTGCCTTGTGTGGACCTTTTGGGCAAAGGTGGATTTTCGCCCATCAGTCTTAGTGCCTATATAATGACTAGCTTCCTTCCTACATTCTTCTTTTGCAAGCGGCATTTTAAAAAGGATAAAATATAAAATGTATTGTATTATATCATATCATAACAAAACAAACAGAAGCAAAGGCAGGTGTGAATTGGTAAATGACCTGGGTCTTCTGATAAAAGCCTGGGGCCAGCTGTCAAAGGTATTTGTGGGCCTGGCACTTAATGGAACTTTCAAAAACACCTGAGCAGGTTAGGTACCAAAGTCCAATTGAATTCAATGGTGTCTAACCAGTGTTTTTATCATCATCTCTTCCACCTTTATAAGACACAGTTAAATTTCGCTGGGAAAAGCTCCATGTCACTGATCAGTCAAGCTGAGGCTAACACTACAGTATGACAGGGTCCTTATAAAGAAAATGCAGTCTGCTTCAGTACATCTGCTGAGCATCAAGAACAACAGGAGAAAAACCTGGCAGGAATGCTAAGGCAGGCAACACTACCATTTAAAGTCTGCACCACCACACACAGTCCCTTTTCTTATCCACAATGGAGTTTTTTTCCCCCATGGGCGGAGGAGGACTGAAAGGGAGTAGACTAAAAGCCAACAAGCAGATAGGACAATCAGAGCAGGGAAATAAAGGGGTTATGTCAGGAAGCAACTCAGAAAGACAGAAAAAGAGGCAGGAAAAGAACAAACCCGTTTCATTTGGCCACCATGGGTACATCTACACTGGAACACTACTTTGGGATACCAGAGTATCCCGAAATAGCTATCCTGTGTCATCACAGCAAGCCCGTTATTTCAGGCTCGCTATTCTGACGTCCCTGTAAACCTCGTTCTATAAGGAGTAAGGGACATTTCAGAACAGAGCTTTATTTAGAAATTTGGCACTTTGTAGACAGCGCCAAATGACAAAATAAGCTATTTCGAAACAGCATTGAAATAAGAGACACAATTTGAATAGCTCAAATTGCATATCTTATTTCGAGTTACAGTTCAGTGTCGACACATCCCATGAGAATGTGCCCTACAGACTGCATAGCCTCCGATAGCCTCCTACCATTGTTAGTAGGGGAACTTCAACTCAAACTCCTCCTGCTGGATACTTCTCAAGTTACAGAGACACCAAAGGGAAAACAATGTATGCATGTGTGCATCAGATAAAGTAAATGTTTGGTTCCAGTGACAAGAGTCACAGTTAGAGTTGTTTCAGGGAAGGGCAATCCAAAGATTCTCTAAGAAGCAAACACTATGTGTAGCCTGTTTACATGGTAGAACAAAATTAGAGCGCCTCAGTCTCTCTCCACACTGGTGTAATTGCATTTACTTCAATAGAGTAATGCCCAATTTACATAAGTTTTATCTATTCCATGTGACACCAACTACAGGCCACAGTGCCAGGCACTTTAGAAATACCAATGGATTAGCTAGGTAATAACTACCCTCAGTGTCCTTCACATCTTGCTGGATTTCCTTTGAGTCATCGAAAAAAAAATCACAAAAACAGATCTCTCATCATCACAATGCATCAATCTCTAGACTGTAAAGCAAGCTGCAATATGCTCCATCTTGGCTAGGGCAGCAACAAGCTAATGTTGGGGAAAAAAATCCAACAGCTTGCTGAAAAGATCAGGGCAAGAAAATGGCCAAGGACAGGCTTGGGGTGAAATCAGCCCCTGTTTATGGCTTTATGATAAAGAACAAAAAGGAGCAGAGTGCACCATGTTTCAGTCTCTAGGATCCAACTTGTTAAAGGGAGATTAAAACAATCACAAAGCAGAGAGCCAATGTTATCATGAATATTGGCCTCACAGTAGTTAGGTCAAACAAAAAACAGGACTATGTAGCACTTTAAAGACTAACAAGATGGTTTATTAGGTTATGAGCTTTCGTGGGCCAGACCCACTTCCTCAGATCAAAAAGGTCAGGCACTCTGCTGGGATAAATTGCCATCAAGTCAATGGAACTACACAGACTTTAGCTTTTGATACGGCCTCCCACAATATTCTTGCCAGTAAGTTAAAGAAGTATGGTTTGGATCAATGGACTATAAGGTGGGAAGAAAACTGGCTAGTTCATTAGGCTCTATAGATAGAGATCAACCGCTCAGTGTCTTGTGGGCAACCAGTATCAAACAGAATGCCCAGGGGTCGGTTCTGAGACCTGTTTTGTTCAACATCTTCATTAATGATCTGGATGATGGGTCGGTTTGCACCCTCAGCAAGTTCACGGATGACACTAAGCTGCAGGGAGAGGTAGATATGATGGAGGGTTGGGATAGAGTCCACATTGACCTTGACAAATTAGAGGATTGGGCCAAAACGTTATTTACAAGCTCTCTGTTCTTGGGGAACCAGAGCATAGTATCCAGCCTATCTGACTCATGAAAGATCTTTCTCCCCACCTCTTGCCTCTGCTTGAACCAAAACTTACAAAAAGCAAGGAAAAGGCAGAGGAAGACACACCTCTACTCCAGATGCTAACAAACCCGCACCTGCACACACACAGATCAGTAATTATCACCAATGTTAGTCATAAATCCTCTATTCATATCCAAAATACTGAAACTGCCTAACTGTAGCTCATAGACAGAAATGATCAGTTCCTATTATCTATCCTAAACATAACAAATTTGGAATAGTCCTTTGAACTGTCAGTTTACCCATAAGTAAATCTAGTGTTCCTTCCTTCACCATTGTATGTCCCTACAAAAACCACTACCCACACTCAAGTAAAGCGTTCTGATGCCTGGCTCTAAAGTCTACATCAGTTCCATTGGAATCTCATCCTCCCCTGACTGATCGTGCTGGGGGCTCTGCTCTGCTTGTCTGCAGCACTCTAGACCTCTGGCTACCGCCACTGTTTGGGAAAACTCCATTCGACTGTTCCCTTCAGGGGCTGGAACCAAGAGCCTTGTGGTGTCAGGTGGGGAATGTTCCCCTTCTTCTCAGCTAATTCAGAACAAGCTTTGGGAAGAATGGCAGCACATAATTCTGCCAATTTCTTTATAACAGGTAAGATGAGGACTGCTGCCTATTTTCTTTCAAGCTAGGAAGAACAAGACTGAGTTTGTTTTCACTCTTGTCTTCAAACTCCTGCAGACACATTTGGCAAGAAAAGGACAAGGGGGTGGAGGACCAGCCAGGGTATGTATGCACCGGTATACTGGCACCACTCCAGGGAGCGCCCTGGCTGGCCCAACAGATACTGCTAAGGGAAAAAGCTTCAGAATCCATGCATGCAGCACACGCACACCTAACTGGAATGAACATGAGCAAGCAAAGAAGAAGGGCTTTTGTTTCAAGTTTTGTTTAATTGACAGGCTTTGCTATTAACTTGGGTGGAGGTGGGTGGAAGTAATTTAAAAGGTTGGGAAATATCAGATCAGAGTCATAGCTTGCTACACTCTCCATGTCAGTGAGGCCAGTTAGAGTGGCAGCAGCAGACTGAGCAAGAAAGATAATCTTAATGAAAGGGAATGTGGCTTACATAGAAACTGAGTAGAAAAGTACTGCTGATCATTTTAATTGTAAAGTTGCAGAAGAAAATTCACCCCAGTGCAGAGGGCCAGTGGTGCATAGTTCTTGCCGTAAGTCTTACTCTCAGGACAGGACTTAGTGAACAAAGGTCTACACTGCACCCTTAGCTCGAAATAAGATACGCAATGTGCAAATTGCATATCTTATTTCAATTCTTTTTCAAAATAGGCCACTTAAAAATTTGGCACGTCTACACAGCGCCAAATTTCAAAACAACACACTATTTCGAGACATCCCTTATCTCTTGTGCAACCAAGTTTGCAGGGATGCTGAAATAGCGCGTCTGCTATATTTCACAATAGCGGACTTGTTTCAATAGACACAGGGTAGCTATTTTGAGATACCTCCGGTATCCCGAAATAGCCTTGCCGTGTAGACGTATCCTCCGTGATGCAGAGGCTGTGTGTTGGTTGTCTGCATTGGATCAATTTCACTCACAGACAGAAGTGAAAGTAAGCCAGTGCAGTGCCCTGGTAAGAGACTGGCTGTATGGCAGCAGGGCTCTGGATGCAGCTGGCACCCTGGGCTGCGTAGCCACACTACACGCAGACTCCAGCCATGGAGATCCAGTGGCTGGGCAGCATGATCCCTACTGCCCCAGTATCCGGCAGCCAAGCAGCATGGCCCTACCCCCACCCCAATCCCATGCTCTGTTCCCCCCTCCCCGCCACTCCTGCCCTGAATGAACTCCTGCACCCTCCACCCCCTGCCCTGAGCTGCCCTCACTCCTCCCAACCTCTAGACCCTGTTCTGAATCTCCCACATACCCAGCCCCCTGCCCTGGGCTCCCCCATACATACCTTAATCCCCTGCCTTGAGCCCTTGGCACTCCATCCCACGCTTAAATTTCTTACAGGTACCATCTTATCACAACTCCCCCAGACCCTTCCCAATCTCCCCCCGCCCCCCACCTCCAGAGGAGGTCCCAAAGCAACAGGATCTGTAAGAAATGTAAGTTACTTTCACCCTGTCACAGAACACAGTAATTTAGAAGCAGAAACTCTGATCAGTAACGGGTAATTATTTCTGAGCACCCCAATTCTGCTGAAGAAGGTACTGGTGAACTGCAGATTCCACAGACTGGTAAACTAGGGGTATGTCTAGACTACATCCCTCTGTCGGCAGAGGGATGTAAATTAGACATACTGACATTGCAAATGAAGCAGGGATTTAAATCTCCCGCACTTCATTTGAATAAAAATGTCCGCCACGTTTTGCTGAGTCAGCAGTTTATCGGCAAAAGGCGGCTGTCAAGATGGGGATCGGGTGACAAAGAAAGCCTTTGTCGCCCGATCCCCGTCTTGACAGCTGCTTTTTAATGACAAACTGCTGACTCAGCAAAACGTGGCGGACATTTTTATTCAAATGAAGTGCGGGAGATTTAAATCCCCGCTTCATTTGCAATGTCGGCATGTCTAATTTACATCCCTCTGGCGACAGAGGGATGTAGTCTAGACATACCCCAGGTGTGGAAGGAGCAGCTAAATGACAGAAAGAAGAGGTGAGGAAATACAGAAGGAGAAAGGTGGGAAGGATGGTTCCGAGGTTAGGGCACTAGCATAGGGCTTGGAGGAACCAGATTCAAGTCCCTGCTTGCCAGAACTCCTATGTGACCTTCAGTGAGTAACTTAGCCTGAGCCACTCTGTGCCTCAGTTCCCCCTCTGGAATACAAGAAAGATTGTGAGGCACTCAGGTGTGTTAAGTATCGGGGGGCCATACAAAGACCTAGAAAAGACAGCAAGTCCAGTGGAAGTAAGGCAACAACAGATGCAGAGCTGCTAGGGCTCTCCCCTCTAACTACATATTTTATGCCCTTTCTCCAAGGAACAGGAACGAACGACCAATATTTCTAATGCTGGGTTTAAGACTCAGTGCAGGTGATTTCCTATCATATCACAGAAGCCCTAATTCAGAAAGAGAGTTAAATGCAAACATAACTTTTCAGGACACACGTTGCTCTTTGCTTAAAGTTAAGTTTCTCTCTCAGAAAGGAACTTAACTACAGGTTGAACTTCTCTACTCTGGCACGCTCTGGTCGGGCAATATCCATGGTCTGACATGATTTTAGTTAGCTGGATGTCCACTTACCATGGGTGAGGCGAAGTTTCCTGCAGACCCATAAAGTTTGCTCACAGACACCAACGCTGGTTCTGTGTTCTGTGCTGTTTTTTACCTCTAAATGTTTTCTAAGAGCCCAGTAAGCAGGGGAACTGTTGGTAATGCTGCTAGACAATATTGACCTCCGGTGGTCCAGCAAATTCTCTAGCTTGGCACCAGCTAGGTTTGTACTCAATCTGTAGAGAGAGAATGCTATCACAAGAGCAAGTCTGTTTCCCACATTTACCATACATTCTCACCCACATAAAAAAAAGCAAGTGTTTCTCTTTTCTTATCTCCATGTCCCTCGGGCTTCTGATTTCCCCTATTCAAGGCCAAATTCTTCCTGAGACCTGAATGAAAGAAAGCACCATTTCCAACTACAAGAGTCTCTGTGCATATGCAAGATGGGACAGACTGTGGAAGACCTACTTTTAATGCTAAGCCCTTAGTACGCCCACCCATGATGAGCCCCAGAATCAGCCCCAAGTGAAAGAACAATTGTTAGGTAGATTAAATAAGTAGAAAACAGAATTCAACAATGCAAACATCCATAGAATGCAAAAAAGGAAGAAGAAATTCTTAGCCAAATTATTCCTGATTTTTTTAAAAAGTGCAATAAGAGATCACACACATTTTTCAGTGAGAAGACAGAACTAAAAACCATGCCAAATTGTCTATAAGCCAGATATACGTTAGCCCAAAGAATCAGTTTCCCCCCTCTCTCTCACACCTTTCTGAGCATCAGACTAATCTTTCATGAGGTTTATGGATCAAATTCATTCATTTGATTAGATTTCTGGCACCCTTTTTCAAAACAATCTGCTTTAGGAAATATATGATGATAATATCTCCCATTTTTACCTAGATTACCCCTTCCAGTAGTAGTCAGAAGACAAATCTTTGCCAAGTTCTGCATCTATAGCATTTCATTGCAAATGCTCGAGGCCATTAAGCAGCCTGCCTAAAAATCTCCTAATATGAAATAGTTAATACTAGTCCAGACATTTATAGGTATTTTAGACACAAATACTAATCGCAGAGCCAAAATAGTTCTTTAGCCATGAATCTTTTCAAACCCCTCCCTTTTCTTCTCTTCAGGATCCATGTTTATCATAGCAGAAGGCTTTGATATTTGTACTAGAAGGTCTCAAGGCCTATTTTCATTAAAAAAGAAAAATATGCCTATTCTCTGACCATGGCAATAACAGCAAAAAAGTTTTATGTCTTTATAGTTTGTGAACTTTAAAAAAAATCTTCTTAGCTGGCTATCAAGTCGATCTTTAGTATGTTTGTTATACCTGACCTGCAGAATTTGGGCGATGTTTATCTCTTTCTCCTCTGATCCCGTATTTTTTTGTGCTCCAGTTAAAAAGCATGACTTTCTACTATTCACATATTTATTCAAGATATCCATAAGCCTGTAAAAAGGACTTTCCACAGCGAAGAACTATGTCACAATTTTTGTTTTCCCCTCCTTTAGACTCCCTTGTGTGATCTCTCATATTTTACCTTTTTTTTTTTTTTAAACATGACACCTGCTAGCAAATGAAAATGGTTTATTTGGGCATTTCAAATGCTGCCTTATAAAGTCACTGCAATTTAATTGATAATAGCTAAAAAAAATAAAGTGACAAAACTGTAGAACAACAGATAAAAACAAGTCTTGAAAGCACTATGAACATTTGACCATTGGCCTTGCATATTTATTCATCAAAAAAAGGCTACACATTTTGTGAGGCACTATAGTTTCCTCACAGTCACTCCTCTGTAGCTATTAGCAGCAATACGCCAATTTAGCTTTAATGAAGGACATTTGGTAATCAATGATCCACCTATGTTGCTCAGTCATCTGATCGGTCTCAAGGTCACTGTCTTCAGCAACTAGATAAGAATTACATCATCTGTCCAACTATAAGACAATTACATCAGCGATCAATATCTGAGGTCTCTGCGTATTATCAACAAATTCATGCTAGAAATGAGTTACAACTGAACAGACAGTTCTTCCAATATAAAATAAAACTCTTGTTCAATTCAATCCGAGTCCCAGTTCATATTAAGCTAAATAACTGAAAGCAAAATGATTACATTCAATATGACACAATTACATTACCAAAAAAGGATGATAATTCACAAATGGTGCGTTCTAAATTAGCGATAGATAGCACCGCTTCTTCTCCTATATCCCTCCATCCCATTTATCAGAGGTTGAGCCATGATGCAAGCATCCTTCATCTTTGTCCAAGGCAGAACTAGGTTTCCACTGCTTACAATCTTGACGCAATGCAATCCACCTTTTTTTTTTTTTTTTTACCTTTCCTCGGGGTCTCTTTCCTACTCCCCTCTCCTACCATGCTATCTTCACCAGGTCCTCTTCATTCACTTTCCATGTGTGTCCAAACCAGCGAAATCACACTTCCTAGATTTTATCAGTTACACCATGGCCCGCTTTCCAACCTAATGCCTTCATTTCAAAATCTCTTTGTGTAACTGTTTATAGTGCACAGATGTCTCATTTCAAATACTTGTGCGCATTGATTCTGCTGTCTCATTACTGCCCACCGCACTGCTGAAGGGGACACCATTCTTCTGTATAGTTGGGCTTTCCATCTCAGTGGCGCATGTCTGTCATACACAACACTTGACGTTATTCCATGCTCCCACGGCCCTCCACAGTCTGGACTATGTCTCACAGTCAAGCTCATCGTTTTCTGAAACTGAACCACTGAGGTACTTGAACCGACCAGTCTGGTTTAGTAGTATTCCATTAACCTCTATATCCCGTTTTCCTGTGGCACCTCTATTGACCCACAAGACCTCAGTCACAGACGCTTTCATGACATGCCAGCTCATTTCCCAAGGTCGTCTTTTGAAGATGCCCTTACTGTTATGTTGTCTGCATAGAGCAGCTTCTCACCTTTTCCTAGAGCTTCCTGCTGAGGTAGTCTAGCAGTGTGATAAACCAGTGAAATGAGGGCCAAGCCCTGATTTTCACTTCAGAGCAATCCACACTCTTTTGAGATAATTCCACTTCCCTTCAGTCGATGCCAAATCTGTTTTCAGATATTTACCCTAGACTGCTTGCACACACTTTTCTACCACACTTCCCCTTAACTTCCTGTACTTTCATCTTAATTCTTTTGAGCGCAGCGCCTCCCTGTCCAAGGTTCTACTTCAATCTTTGCCAGAAGAGGTTTGTGTTGCTGAGCTAGGCGTCCCTTTGAGGTCCATAGGTCTACTCCACTTAGACTTCCTCCACAGCATCATATCCATCTGGCTTTTGTTTCCACCAGCAACATATGTGACAAAATGACTCACCCTCTTTTGAACCACATATTGCCCATCATCCATTGATGGGCAATATAAATGTCTAGTAATATTTTCCATTCTTCATTCATGATGCTTATGCACATTTCCTGTTCATATTATTTTTGCTTCTGGGTGCATTCATATCATCCAGCACCTCCAATAGCTACTCTGGTCCTGTTGTGTCTCTTAGTACCTGCAAGTCTTAATGAAAACTGTCCTTTTCTTCTTCCTCACCTCTTTGTTGAGGTGCATATATCCCAAATGGAGCGTGCTTTAACTTTCACTCATGCAGACATCAATGTGTCATTTACTCTACAAGCTTCCTTAGCTCTCCTCTCACTATCACTCTGACTCCATTGTGACCCTCTTTGTCACAGGGTCAGCGAGTTTACAATCTGAGCCCAAGTATTTCCTTGCGTTCCTAGCCTTCTGTCAGGGATGCCAACTAGGGATGTTAAAATGCCGGTAACTGTGTAAATGCGTAACTGTTGAAAAACTCAACGGTTACACGCACCCACTACCAGCTCCCCAGGAGCCAGTGCACTTTGCTCCCCGGGAGCTGGCTGAAACCCCATGCTGCTGCCTCTGTATCAGCTGCAGCAGCAAAGGGCAGCAGGCAGCTCCTCGGGAGCCAGTGCTTGCCAGGAACTGGGTTTTAAGCCAGCTCCCTGTGCATACCGGCTCCTGTCTGCCACCCCACATTGCTGTCTCTAATACAGAGGCAGCAGCACTGGGCAGCAGGCAGACCCCCAGCAGTAGAGTGGGAGCCTGCATATAACTGTGAACGTTAACCAACAAGCTCAGGCTTATCGGTTAACCCCGCGTTTCTCAAACTGTGGGTCCCGACCCCCCGGGGGGTCACGAGCATCTTAGAGGAGCGTCACGGTATCACAAAGTTTGAGAACCCCTGGGTTAACCATTTACAGGGTTTTATGATTACACACACCCCTATTGCTGACAGCCTCTGCAGGTCCCTGGGCAAGGTGTGAGGGAGTGGTTCCTGCTCCCAAAAGGGGCAGGGACTCGCAAGAAGGGGTGGAAACAGCCATCCCTGAGCACCACCCAGCGCATGCCACGCCTGCCCCCAGGCAACCCTAAACACTGCCTAGAGCATAGTGCTGGGCCGCTCCCCCCCACCCCATCCTTAGTGCTGCAGAAACATGCAGCATGGTGCTCCGGCAGTGATTTAAAGAGCTTGGAGCTCCAGCTGCCACTCCTTTCTTTCCAAGGGCAGAATTCTACTTTCACATAGAGACTGGGGTTAGCGATTGACTTTGATATCCTGTTTTCCTTATATAATATGTAGGGTACATACTAACGAACTGAATTTCACATGGGTAGTGAGAGTAAGAATCATAGAATACTAGGACTGGAAGGGACCTCGAAAGGTCATCGAGTCCAGTCCCCTGCCCTCATGGCAGGACCAAATACTGTCTAGACCATCCCTGATAGACATTTATCTAACCTACTCTTAAATATCTCCACAGATGGGGATTCTATATCCTTCCTGGGCAATTTATTCCATTGTTTAACTACCCTGACAGTTAGGAACTTTTTCCTAATGTCCAACCTAACCTTCCCCTTGCTGCAGTTTAAGCCCATTGCTTCTTGTCCTATCCTCAGAGGCCACGATGAACAAGTTTTCTCCCTCCTCCTTATGACACCCTTTTAAATACCTGAAAACGGCTATCATGTCCCCCCCCCCCCAGTCTTCTCTTTTCTAAACTAAACAAACCCAATTCTTTCAGCCTTCCTTCATAGGTCATGTTCTCTAGACTTCATTCTTGTTGCTCTTCTCTGGACCCTCTCCAATTTCTCCACATCTTTCTTGAAATGTGGTGCCCAGAACCGGACACAATACTCCAACTGAGGCCTAACCAGCACAGAAGAGAGCGGAAGAATGACTTCTCAAGTCTTGCTCACAACAGCACCTGTTCAGAGACAAGATCCACAGTACATGTCTCAGAGCAGATTTTCCTTGAATAATAAAGAGATGCATTGTAACAACTATCCTATTCACTATGGGACAATTCCTGCATTTACTTATTCAGTCCTTTCTCTGGGACACTCCCAGAAATTTCAGAATCAAGACCCTAATCCTGCAGTGAGTTTCATAGCAATGCAGGAGTCTGCCTGGCAAAGCTTACTGAGCAATCCAGAACTCAGGTCATTATTTACTATGCTGGACTTTTTTTCCTGCTTTGCTTCACAACAGCAAATAAACTAATTTTTAAAAGGTACCTGAAAGGTAGATACTTTTGCAGTTTTAGCAGCACTTCATTCAGTGGAGGTACTCTTGATTTACAGCAGCATCAGAGGAGAATTAGCCCACGGAGACGGATTCCCCACTGTATTATGCTAATTTTACACCAATACCACTCCAATGAGCAATACAGTTAAACTGGCATAACACTAGCTGTCAGAAAATAAACATCAGCTATTCTGTCAAAAAGGAAGGCTAAACATTAGAATCCCTTACTCCTTCCTTATATACCCACTGTCATGCCAGGGGGTTTGAATGAAGTATAAACTGCAAGATTTGGCCCTTCACTTTTCCATCATGACACTGTATTCTTTTAGAAAAGCTCAGACTAAATGAAGAGTGCCTTTTTCACGAGTAATAGGATGTTAAAATGCAATCTGTCTGCAAATAACCTGTCTGTGCAACTTACTGTGCAGCTCATCAAGCAGATAAAAGTTAAATAAAAAGTTAAATGCTACTTCAATTTCATGACTGCTAATTCTCTATCACTGTCTTGGAACCCAACTATATTCTGTGGAGGAGGAAACATGTCATTGTCGCAAATTTTACCTGTGATGAAAAGTAATGTATTGTGCCTAACTGTGAAAAGTAAATTGATACCATCATCAAGAAGTTTGTATCTCACAAGGCCTGTCTCTATTATTCACTCTCTTTTTAAAAAAAGAGGTAAGATTAAAATAATGTAAAAACTTTCAGGCAAAATTAAATCCATCTGGATTTCATGAAAAGTTACAGATAATAAAGGCTGGAAGGGAGGAGACTCCTATGATACAAAACACAGTGAAAGGAGTAAGGTGATATCTTATTTATACACGGGACATATGAGTTTCTGCCAGCCTGGATTTTCCCAGCCAGGGGACCTTTTTTCCTCATTAGCAGGGCCTTTTGATAGCCCAAATTGTTAAACTACTTGCCGGATTTTTAAGAACCAGGCATAGTTTCATGGACAGCCATCTAAAGAACACACATTAGTTCAGTAAAATGGTGGGAGCTCTACAATATGTTGATTTAGGGTCAGATTGAAAATTAGGCCTCGTAACTAAACCAGCTCTTCTGACTTCACCCCTCTCGACTGTTATTTACAGTACCTCAGGTCTGTCTTCCTAATGATGATGATGGTGATAACAACCTGCATTTCATTATTGTTCCATTCATCAGAGGAGAACATTAACACTACAGTTCCACAAGAGAAAATGGCATGGCTGCAATTTATGTTAATCTATATGTTAGAAAATGTTCTGGTTTTACCACACCCTTTGGATAAAGAGACACTCTTATGATACCACCGCCTAGGAAGCTGTTATTTGAGGACACTGTTTCCTATTCAGGTTCACATAAATGAAGTGCTTAGTGAACACATTCCTCTAGCTGCCCTTACTCTAGTGAGGGCTTCATTCTGGACAAACAACAATGACCAGATTAGAGGTAGCATTCACCTTTTGATGTAGAACAAATCTCAAAAGAGGATAAACAGTGAAACTTCCCCCAAAGACTTAGCATCTAAGCTGACTGCCCATAACAAGAATAGATGCGTACATTCCTATTGTGACAGAAACCTGAACTTTCAAAATTATTAAACCTCTTTTTAATTAGTCCTTAGTCTGCCCCTAAGATGGACACATCTGTTCACTGATGTGCCAAAGCGAGTTTCCAAATGAACTAGACTTGGTAAAACAGAAAATAATTTTTCCTAAAATTGACCAAACACCTGGAAATAAGAAATAACTTTTCATAACTGCAATAGTCGCCCCAGGATGGGCTAGATAAATAGAAGCACAATCTCTACACAAAATTATGCCAGATTCCCTGTTAAAGAAAAATATCCCAGAGATGATGAAAGCTTTTGGTGCAATGGTTAGTGTAATGGGAAGTGGGGGCAATGGATCAGCACTCTCCTTGTGTGCCCGTAAATTCCCATTTCATACCGGGAAAACTGATTCAATCAGCAGACTGCTTTGAAAATCCTTTCTGTCGGGCTAAATTTTGGTCACATGACATCCAACATTTCTGATTTAATTCCAGCCCTACCGCACCCTTAGTACACTGCAGTTTAACACTGAGAGGTGGTTGGCAGCCGTACACGGCATTATCAGCATTCCATCATTATAACACTGATGTTATCGGTCTCCAAGAGATGCACCTCAGCACCATGATGCTTCAAGGAAATCATTCTTGACCTACAGTGCCACCCCTTACATGTCAAACAAGGCCACGGCACCTACACGTGGTCAAACATCCCGGATACTGTTCCGCTTACATCTATTAGTGTCTATGTGATGTGATTCAGGTGAGAGGTTTCCAGATCACCAATGTTTACAAGCCACCAAATGTTAACTGGAACCAGCAAGTTCCAAAGAGACTAATCTCATCCAGCTGTGTATGCAGGTGATTTGAACAGTCAACATCTTGATAGGAGATACTCGGCATCAGACTCAAGCGAAGACCAACTCATGGAGTAAGCATCTAACAATGATCTTGCCTTCATCCATGATGCAAAGCAGAGGAGAACCTTCCATTCAGCCACATGGCTTCTGAATACTCTCCTGATAAATGGTGGGTGTCATTTGTGGACAATCATTCCCAACCTGCATCATGTCTGGTCTTGGATGACTTTCCACCACAGCCATTCTACTCCTATCAGCATCGGCCTAGAACTCCCAAGCCCTAGAATATTTAAACAAGCCAATATAGAACTTCAGGAAGGCAGACAAGAAATATTGTACCGATTGTCTATTAAAAAAAGGATCTTCTGAACCAACTTCAAAATGATCCAGGGTCACTATGCAGCCAGGCTTCACACCTAGGGACCACATGAGGATCCCACTTTGCAGATCTGGCTAAAGAGACACAATATCACACACCACTGATGACTCCCCTATGACCAGGTTTGATGGTGGTTTAAGGGGTGTGAGCTTTGCTGATATGGGTTGCTGCAAATTGGCTTTACAAGCTCCATGTCCGATAAGAAGAAGAAAAGAAGTGCCTGTTACTAGATATGAAAGAAGAAAAAACCACACAGCACATCGGGGATGGTGAACAAGCAGGCTCCTCTGTTAACACAACTCAAGGCTACAATGGCTATGAAACCAAAGACGTGCTAGAGTCAACTCCGAGACTCATTCCACTCTCATTTATACCAGTTTTGCATCAGTGTAACAGTTGATTTCTAGGGAGTAACTCCAGATTTGCAGCAGTAAGGAAATGTCTACACTGCCCGGGAATGAAGGGGGGGGGGGGTTCAGAAAAGGGTATGCAAATTATGAACTGCAATTTACATATCTTTTTCCGCTTGTTTTTTCGGAAGAAGGCTTTTCCAACATCTGGCCCATCTACACGTGACCAAATGTCAAAAAACCTCTTCTTTTGGAACCACCCCTAAATTCCTCAGAAAAAAAGGAATACAGGGATGCTGAAAGAACGCGCCCGCTTTTTCAGAAACTCTTCCAAAAAAACAGATGCATTCCCTGGACGTGGCAGAGTTTTTCAGGGAGGTATCCTGGAAAATCGCTGCAGTCTAGACATAGCCTTAGTGAGAGGAGAATCCGGCCCACATATATTTAAATAGATGCTAATGTCACACTTTCCCTAAGTTTCAATCTCAAACAAGTGATTCTCAGCAAAAGTTATTAAGCAAGCTCAAATGTAGTCAGTGCAGCTGCATGTGCAATTAATGACGTTTTATTTGAAATCACTATTTGCATTGCTCCCTAAATCTCAAATTAATATGGGTCAGGCTTGATTCTGAAACTGTTTCATCTGACTTATGGAACAAATATGAGAAAAAAGTAAGGTTATCCCTGCTATTAAAGTATTCAGGCACAAACAAATTAGACTTTGCATCTTAGAGCGGAACAAGAGTTTCAGAGACAGAAGATAGACAAACTAGATTTAATATCTATGAAAAGTTATGCATCAGATTTGGAGAGAAAGCAAGTATATTTTTAATTAATAATATCAGTGCATGAAGAATTTCTGCCTTCACATAATTACAATTGTGTTTTTACCCACTGTTGTTTTCTCTAATTCCCCAGGTCAGTAACAGTGCTCCTAAACAAAGAAAATGTGTGTAGAAATAAGTGGGGGGGGGGGGGGACTGTATCTATGTGAATAAGCAAGATTTAGTGATTAATGTGATGTGTAATTTTCTTGTTCAAAAATATTTCCACTAAGATTTAAGTCTTTGAGAAACAAAATATCTGCTTTTATTTTACACACATTTCAAACTAATTATTGAAACATGATAAACAAGTGTTACTATTAAAACAGCTTTTATCTTTTGCAGCTGCTTGCAGCATTTTCTCTGTGGGAGAAATGGCTGGTGACTCCACATAGGCAAGAAGTTCACAGGCCACATCCCAGACTTTCCCAATTAGGGTTGCCAGGTGTCCGGTTTTTAACGGAACAGTCCAGTATTTGAGCTTTCTGTTCAGGAAACAAATTGAGAAAATATCAATGTCCAATATTTTCTAAATAAGATGTAATGTAGATTGTGATGTAATGTCAAGTGTGTCCGGTATTTCTGTTGAAACCATCTGGCAGCCCTATTCCCAATTCCTCTCATGTACCACCCTGAAATAACCCTGTCCCAAAACCACAGATATAGCCCCTAAGGGACACAACAAAGAGCCAAACAAGTGGCTGTAGATCTAAACACTGTATCAAAGCTAATGTTAAAAATGTACATAATACGCAGATTAAGAAAATAATGCCCATACATTCTTAGATTATCCACAAATAAAAAGTTTGTTTTAAAAGTCAGAAGATACATATGGTATATAAACAGTAATAACCCAAATTCAGAGGAATAAATTTTACAATATCATTTAGACACTACTACATGGGGTCTCTTGTGTCCTGATACTACTTTCTCAGATGTGCATTGGAAGCATGTGTAAACGCTCAATAAAAATGGAGGCAGATTTAGTTCTTCTTTTTGTAATGCTAATGAAATTAGGATTCATACAAATCCTTCACAGTACAAGCAAGTTCATTTCATAGGTAAACTCAGTGGTTGGACACAATGGAAGTAGGTGCCAAAAGAAACCATCAGAAAGATACATTAATTGAAACCCATCTGAACACAGTGTGCAAATTACATACAAGCTGTGCAACAAACACAGCAGCTGCAAAGCATATGG
Source organism: Pelodiscus sinensis (assembly GCF_049634645.1). Classification (NCBI taxonomy): domain Eukaryota; kingdom Metazoa; phylum Chordata; order Testudines; family Trionychidae; genus Pelodiscus; species Pelodiscus sinensis. The sequence continues at coordinate 107,710,028 of NC_134712.1, forward strand.
CTCTATTTGCATTCTCTCTTACGTGCTTTATGTAGTTCCCATTGTCGTTTCTAGGTACCAACTACAGCCCGAACTGTGCTCCCAACATTTCCATGTTTGAAAACATTCATCAATCAAACTTCTATGGCCGTTTCTCTGTACAAGTTCTCCGTATAAGGCGGAGAGGGATTTTTATTAGAATCACAATTGTTTGTAACATACTGTATAGGCAGGTAAGGTTTGGATACAAGACACATTACAAACAGTGCTTGGAATTTGTTTTCAAACTTATTAGCAGCCCTAGCACGGCAGACGGAGACTTTGTAAGTATGTACCTTTCTAATTCAGCTTCTGACTCTACTAGAACATGTATCATGTTGCAATGTGGCAGTGGTATAGTCCAAATAGCAATTGATGCTGTTCCATGCATCATTCAGAGGCAGTGTCTCCAGAACACGACAAAATGCATCCCTTCCTCATTCGCTATGGCTAACCGCACTACCCTTGCAGCAGTGTAAGGCCCCGTGAGCTTGTGAAATGTCTGGAGCCCATAACCATACCCAAACCTGGTAAGTATGGCCTACTAAATACACAGCCATGAAAAACACATCAGACATCATGAAATCTGGTCTCCTCCCATGATATTTGGTCTTTCATGTGCTTTTACCATATACTATACAGATTTCAGGAGGGAAACCAGCATCTCTCAAATGGAGGGGGGGTCCTGACCCAAAAAGGAGTTAGCAAGGGGGTTGGAGGGTTATTTTAGAAGTGTTCACATCCTTGTCTCCCTTACTTCTGCACTGCTTTCACAATTGGGTGGCCACAGAGTGGTGGCTGTTGGCTGGGCACCCAGCTCTGAAAGCAGTACCACTGCCAGCAGCAGCACAGAATTAAGGGCAGCAGTACCACAATACCCCCTACATTAAACGAGTGATCCTCTCTAAAAAAAAATTTTTTTGGCTGGGACTCCTATAATTATGACACTGTAAAGTTTCAGATTAAAATAGCTGAAACCATGAAAATTATTTTTAAAATCCTATGACCATGAAATTGACCAGCGTGGACCATGAATTTGGCAGGGCACTACAGATAAGTTTATGCATTTGATGAATCAAAACTAGAGTTTAAAGAGAACACTTTTAAAAAGATGAATGCAAGATGCATACACCTCTGCTGGGTCTATGCTCTGCCAGAATAAACTAAAGAGTAGAACACTGACTCATATTATGGAAAATTACCAAACAGAACATTACAATAGAAAGACTACAGAAGATCACCAGTAAGAAACAATATCTTTACAGCCAGCACATTTCGACAAGTCAGTATCATTAAAATCTGCAACATGGAAATTACTGCATAACCACATGATTATCTGTATCCTTAACAATGGGGAAATGACCATACCATGTAATGGTGTGATTATTTGTACCCTGAAAATTAAGGTATCCAATTTCTGTTTGCTTATTTCTAATGTTACGGTATAAAAACAGTGGATGGCAAAGGGAAAAGAATATACTTGCCTGAGTTATGGACCAAAGAAATAGTTATCTATTCATCTCCCACCCCTGACCTAAGTGATAGAGATGTAGCCGTGTTAGTCTGGGGTAGCTGACCTAAGGATACCAATAAAACATATCCCTTTGCTTTGCAGTTTTACTTACAATTCAAAGCATTACTGGATGACAGTTTTCTTAACCACAAACAGCAAACAACATCAGATTTCGAGCTGACAAAAAATAACTATCACTGAATAGATTTATGCAACATATAGAAATTTATTACCTAAAAGATCACATTCTTAACAAATGCTTAACATAGAAATTCATTCAATTCACCTTATATTGTATATTACATCAACAGTGCACTGAAAACCTTAGCCACTGGCTGTTTCCATTAAGACTCAAAGCCTTTGAGGTTTTTTTGCAGCTATGCAAGAAATGTCATTTTCCAATATTTATGACTCCACTAATGGCAGGTTTGGGGTTAGTTCATAAAATTCCTAACCAGTCTACCTTGGGGAAAAAAAAGATCAAAACAGCTTAAAATAAAGACAACACCGGAGTAAAACATTCCTACTGAAGACATTCTTTTCCCTTCTGCAGCAATTAGACTTTTTTCTCACACAACATATATTGAGCTTTTTTTTTTTTTTTAATTAATTGGAAGTATAGAATCTCTTGATGGGCACATCCCTTAATTTCCTGATGACTACACTCACCATTCATTTCTGCAGATTGTGGCTGATGAGTAACATCAGTCCAGGCCAATAACTTACTCCTAGTCTGATTGTACTGTAATAGTTCACTGTTTGGTGTTTTATCAGGCATGAAATTGTCATCTTCTGGCAGAAACTAAATTTAGTCCTTCAGTTGTCATAGAAAATTGTAGGCTATCTCCAGAAATATTTATTTGGGTAGCAAAGCGGAAAATGTCATTACATTGTTAATTGTCTTAATTCTTATTTTATAATCATCAATGCCAAAGAAGAAAATCATTGCATTAATTTACACACGGCACAGGTTTGTTCAAACCTCAACTCAGATTCACTGAAAAAAATGCCAGGTTTCAGTAAATCCCCTACAACTCCAATTTAGACATCGAAGCTAGTGCCAGACCTGAAATCCAAGAACACCCATTACTCTTCAGTAGGACTCTACGCTGGCATACCCTACTGCAAGGTCAAGATCCCAAATCTGAGCTGAGTTTGAGATTTACAATGGAATGAGGAAAAGTTTAATCTAAATTGGGATTTTATTAAGAAAATTGTGCAAAGCTCTATTTTAAAGGCAAAGTGAAGTGTATCCCTTGCAACAGATTAGCTTTCTATCACGACCCAGCTCTCATTTCAGCTAACATTGTTCTTTTTAAGCAGGTTTCTGAATTTTTATTTTACATTATCATCTGGTAAATAAAAGAGATCAGGTAATAAAGAGGGTTGAGCAATAATACCTTTTTCTTTATCAGACACAGAACATTTGGGTCCCAAAGTGAAAAAATATGGAGATAAATTTCAGAGAATTGACCACCTGTACTAACGTTTTTAATTTCCATATATGTATTCAGAATTCAGCAAGGGAAAAATACTGAATATCAGAGTCTTTCATGGGGTAAGTGATTCAATTTTCAATCAAGGAACGAGAACTATATTTAGAAAGACATAACACATTACTTTTTTCTTCTGTTAAATTCAGCAGAATTAAAGGAACCAGATGGTCAAATATCTACAGGATGTTCTCAGATACATTACACTGATGAAGAAACATTAGAAAGGAAAAAATTCTACCCGTATTAAGAGTAGTCCGGTGCACATGACATAGTAATGAATGGGATCACCATGAACAGCTATAAAGTAAAGTACTTTGACTTGTGACAATTTATATATGCCACGGAATTTATAGTTACAGAAATTCTGATACAATGAACTTTTTGTGAAGTCCTTTTCCTTCCAATATAGGCAAAAACAAATAATGATCAACTAACCAGTCCTAGGGTGTGTCTAGACTACATGCCTCCTTCGACGGAGGCATATAGATTAGCCAGATCGGAAGAGGGAAATGAAGCCGCGATTAAAATAATCGCGGCTTCATTTAAATTTAAATGGCTGCCCCGATCTGCCGATCAGCTGTTTGTCGGCAGATCGGGGGAGTCTGGACGCGATGCCCCGACAAAGAAGCCTTTCTTCATCGACACAGGTAAACCTGGTTTCACGAGGCTTACCTGTGTCGATGAAGAAAGGCTTCTTTGTCGGGGCATCGCGTCCAGACTCCCCCGATCTGCCGACAAACAGCTGATCGGCAGATCGGGGCAGCCATTTAAATTTAAATGAAGCCGCGATTATTTTAATCGCGGCTTCATTTCCCTCTTCCGATCTGGCTAATCTACATGCCTCCGTCGAAGGAGGCATGTAGTCTAGACACACCCCTAGGGTACATCTACACTGCAACACTATTTCGAAATAACTAGCTCTATTGCGTAATAACTTAGTCCGTGTCTATACAGCAGGCAGTTATTTCGAAATAGTGTCAAAATACTGTCAAGCTGGAGGACTTCATACTCCACTCCTGTAACCTTCATTGTACAAGGAATAAGGGAAGTGGGAAAAAAGAGTGCTCTATTTCAAAGTAAGTGCTGTGTAGACATGCTCCCTATTTATTTTGAAATAAGATACGCAATTCACATAGCTCAATTTGCACAGCTTATTTCAAGTTAAGCCGTGCAGTGTAGACACACCCCTAGTGAACAGCCATTTGGCAGCTTAGCTGACCTAGACTCATATATTAAAAATAAAATTCCATCTGTTCTGACCTTTAGAGCCCTGCATGGATATAAAATTTGTATCCAAAGCCACAAAAATGAGCTGCAGATATCAGCACCCTCATCTGCAGATGTGGATACCCATGGGTATAAAATGAATATCCGCACATTTTGCAGGGCTTTAATATTTCCAGTATAGACACTTGTTTTAAATGGTAAAACCTGGTAAATAGATAAAATAAAATCATTTCAAGATGAAACCAAGTATTTCAGGTTCTTAGCCTACAAGCAAACATTGTCACTGTTGAGCTATGAAGCATTTGAACTGTGTGAACATTATTTTTTATTATAAACACTATTGGGGAAGTATACTTACAATATAACGAATAAAAGTGGTACTGTCTGTGTGTGTTGCATTAAAGACAATGTGATGTTTCATGCTGTACATATTTGTAACAAGGAACTGAGAACAGGATGATAATGGTAATATATTAGTATCTTGACTAAACTGAATATACACTGGTTTAAAAAAAAAAAGAGGCTCGGGGAAAAATTTCTAACTATACCTCTTTTAAAAAATTAAATATCTGAATGTTCTGTAATGACACATCCCTAGAAAGTATTTACTGAAAAGATTTTCCTCCTACTTATCCATAAACCATCCACCCCCCCCCAAAATTGATGGAACTGTACATCAGCCTAAGCTGTTTAATTCAAGTTTATAAATAGCTACCCAATGACGGAAGGATTTATACTCTCAGTTCATTTTATATACACACTGTATTCATATGCCTTTTTAAAAAAAATGCACCTGATCCTCATTTATACTGCGGGCACTTTACACAGCTCTGGCAACGTAAAAGGGGCCATTAAAGTAAACAGGAACCAGGTCATTTACACCTAATTCAAGACCTCTTTACACAGCCAGAAGAGTGTAAAATCACCTTGTGTATGTGAGGATCAAGTCTTGGAAGTTTAACATTGCACAATGATCAATACCAATGTGCGAGACATGGGAAGAAGCCTCTGGTGACACAGTGCTAAAACTTCCAATCCCTCACTCCGGTGAAAGCTTTCCCTGTGTAAAGACTACAGGGTCATGACCCAAAGAAATAAATAACATAAAAAGGAAACCTTAAATGCATTGATTTTCCACATACCACTTGCACTGTTTTAAATGGCTGGGTGAAGCCATTAAACAGAAACGAGATTTCAACTCCTAAGGGCCTGATTCTCTGTGCCCTGCACCTTTTGCAGTCATGTACATCAGAGAAGGAAATGTATTTACATCACTGCAAATTGGATGGGAAATGTGACTAAATAAGAAAAAATGTGTTTTATAGGCACTCTGTGCTAGTCTAAATTACTGCACAAAGGGGAGGGCAGTGGAAAATCATGCCTGTTAAAGTTTACTTTGCCACACAATCCATTAAAATTCAGTTTGGACCTAGGCTGATGGCTTGACATAAAAAAGTTACAGTATCCTCACCATGTGGAATACTGCATACTATGAATACCCACATTAAAGCAACTTTTTTGCATTATGATTGGCATTTTAACATTACACAGATGAATGCTCTCCAGTGGATAAATATATATGTCAATCACTATATTTGCTTTTGATAGTATGACTTTTACACCATAAAATAAAATATCAGTTGGTAAACAAAACACTTTGTTCTGTGTCTCTAAAAAACAAATCACTAGAGTCATTTAAAAATGTACAAAAGTACAAGCTAAGACCATTAACAAGACAAACTGGCTCTCACTATCTACTAAAAATATACCTGCATTTCAACAGGAACTTTGGCTTCAGAGTAAGACATGCTTCTTACATACATAGGGCAATCATACAGAGAGATGTGAGAATTAGTTCCTTAATCTTTTATAACCAAAGGTGAGGGTTATCCTGAACCACCATTGATAACAAAGCACTCTCTCCGAAGGCACTCTGCATCTCATGAGATGGTGCCAATAACATAGCAATATACAGAAAAAAATGAGACAACATAGTCTGATTTTCAAATGTGTGTTTTTGCTGTTTTTATTTACAATTCATGCCTTTTTGTTCAATTCCTGGTGTGTGTCAGAAACACACACACACACACAAACTAAACTGCAGGCAGTCATCCTTACTTCTAAACAATAGACTTAAATTGCAGCAAGGGAGGCTTGGGTTGGACATTAGGAAAAACTTTCTGTTGGGGAGGTCAAGCACAGGAATAAGTGATCCAAGGAGGCTGTGGAATCTCCACCACTGGAGATTTTTAACAAGCAGGTTAGATAAACACCTTTCAGGGGTGGCCTAGATCAGGGGTCAATAACCTCCAGCACACATGCCGCAAGTGGCATGTGACCCTTCCCACCAGATCCATTGTGCAGGGAACACTACCCTCCCCAGCTCTGTGCGCTGCCATTTCTCTTCCCCCAGCTGGGACAGGCTCACACTAGCGCAGCGCAGCTGCAACAGCTGCCCTGTCGCCCTCCTCCCTGTACGTAGGTTCTCTGGATGCTTTGCCAATGGGCAGCCAGGGTGGGGCAGCATGTGGTGGCATGCAATTTCTGGAGCAATTTTTGCATCCCCGGCCTCCACTCCAGCTGCCCCACCACCACATACTGCGCAGCGTCCTCTCCCCTTCCCCCCCCCCCACAGAACTGCCTCTGTACAGGGCCAGGGTCCAGCCTCACTGCCTCCTCCTCCACCTCCAGAAGGCCACTTGTTGTTAGAGCGGCAACCACTGAGGGTGGGGGGAAGGGGATGGGTCTGAGGCAAAACCCAGCGGAACTGATCCCGGACCTCAGTGTCTTGGAGCTACTGCTTCAGCTCCGGAAGGGGCCGCACAGAGCCCAGCTGGGGCACTGCAAGTTGGGGCACATTTGGACTAGATAGGTGCACTCTGTGCACTGCCGCTCTCTCCCCCCACCCGCTGGGGGGGCATCAGCGCGTGGAGCCGCTCACTCTGCTGCTCTCTGCCGCGTCTGGAGAGGAAGGTCCAGGCTTTCCACACACGCACGCACGCCCTCCAAGTGGGAAGCCAGAGCGGGGATGGGGGGCTGAGCTCCCTCTCCACCCCATTGGGGGAATGACAGCGCACTGTCTGAAAGCTTTTCCCTGCTGCAAGGGGGCATCCTCCCTCATGCCAGACAACCATGCCCCAATCTCCCTCACTAACTCCCCTCCCCCTGCAAAGACCCCACACCTCCAGCTTGCTCCGACATCCTCTCTTGCTCCTCCCTCCACCTGGCCAGTCACCCTGCTTCTGCACCCTACTTCCCTCCCAGATTCTGCACCCGCATCCCTAGCCAACTCACTGGCAGTCCTGTCCCACACACTGAACCCCTCACTTTTGTCCCCACCCCAGAACCTGAAGGGGTCCATAAAATCCACTAACATTGGAACCCCAGAAAAATAAATCTGGCCTATGGGAAACTTATTCCATGAGGCTGGAGCACCAGAGGAGTGAGGTGTCTCAACTGGAGGCCACATCAGTAAGGATTGGGTTTCTTTGGAGAAGTTGTTTTTCTTCTCACTTGTGTGGTCCTCAACTGATTTTTCTAAGGGTCAGTGGCCACCAACCCAAAAAAGTTTCTCCACTTCTGTCATAAATACAGAAAATATTGAAACCTTTTGTGCTGGACACATATTAATGTTTTACTTGATTTTAAATGAAGTTTGATACACTAACTTGAGAAAGTTAAAATGCTTAATCTGTTTAATAATTTAAATTAAACCATTCTCCCTAGCTGCAGTTGGTTCAGAAAATACGGTCACCATATCCAGCCAGCTCCTGCCCACAGCACACAGATCCATAAATAGAAGTGAATAAGTTAAATCTTGGCAAACCACTTATGAAAGGTTGCCAACCCTTGGTCTAGATGATACTTAATCCTGCCATGAGTTCAGCAGACTGGACTAGACAACCTCTCAAACATGATTCTGTGGTTTAAAGTATATCAGGACTAGCAAAAAGAAAAAGCCCTAAATAATGGTCCTCTATCCAGACCAGAGGCATGACACAAGCAACTGAAATGCAAGCTTCTCCATAACGACCCAGCAATATTCGATGCCACCACTCTACCATTTAGTCTCCATGACTAAGCCTTGGCATCTTTGCTAGCAAGAGTCCCAGTTAGTGTCAATGGTCATAGAGATTCAACTAGAAAACATGGAGACTAGTCACTTGGGTTACTGAGGAACAAGAAAACATTTCTGATTTGGGGGGCCAGATTCAGATTTCATCTGGCATAAATTTGGAGCAATTCAGAGGATTTCAATTGACTTCTTATGGGATTTATAACAGTTTACCAAAGCGCAGAATCTGGCTCTTGGTTACTACAAACCTAGCCAGATTCAAAAGGCCCTGATTTTGTTGGAGCAGATATAATGTAAATGAATGGAGCTACAATCACTTAATTAGAGCAATATTGACTCACATTAGCTACAAATCTGCCCCCCCCCCTTTCTGAATATAGGATGTAAAATCTGCAGGAGTAAGGGGAGAAGAGAAAGATACACACATACACAGAGCTATATAAAAGTTCCACAGAATATCCTCCACCCAAACCACACGCATAAACCTGAGGTACTTGAATGTAAGACAATTTTTTGAGAACAGACCCTGTGGTGTTGGATTCATTAATGCAGCCTAATAAATAGCCACTAGATATGTATGTAGGTTTTTGACACAGCTGATTGTCCATATATTTCAGAAGAAAAGTTGGATATACATAAAAATATATTCCACAAATCATAATTCAGCAAAATCAGTTTATTGCTTCTTATCCTCAGAATACATATAGAGAAGGATTTGAGAAATATTATTAGTCAGGACTATACCTACTCAGCAACTTGGCAACCTATTCAATTTTAACGTGCTGTTCCTACTACAATTTACAAACAAAATTGTCCTTTACTAAAATAGATTTGTCCCCCCAAAATCCTAGGTAATAACACAAAATACTCAGAGCAGTTTTTCACCCACAAATTCCACTCTACAGCATTATTTTTCCCCCAAGACATTTTGAGCTCCAAATAAACAGAAACAAATCTGAAGCACATTACACTGAGCAGTACACAACAGACAGGTTGCACTCCCAGACTTTTATTGACATTCAAATCTGTAATGTTTAACTCCCACTATTGTTCTAAATGATGAACAGGCAACCTCCTCTACACACATGCATGCACACATTCGATGTTACATCATGTACTTTATTTCTAATAGTAAACCTTGCCGAAAGGAATTTTATTTTTACACTTTCTCACCACCCACTCCTAATTAATGTCAATCAGTGTCTTCTACATAGCACATGCTGCAAGTACGTGGCCATATCTACACTATGGATTTTGGGCAAAAATTTCCCACTGCTACTAAAAATTGATATAGCTCCAGGTATTGTGTTATAGATTCAACTAGGAACCACACAGAGATAGAAAATTCATTTCATTCTAGGCCATTGAACAGTAACAAAAAGGTAATAACTTTGGGGCCCAGAATCTGATCTTATTTGCACTGGTATAAATCTAGATTCCATGGACCTTAATAGGTTTGCTGCAGAAATACAAAGATGTAAGAGAGAGCTGGATCTGTCCCTAGATTTTATGCTCTGATAGCTAAAGGCCAGTAGTAGTAAAAGTAAGAGCACTAGTGATGGTCCTGCAGCCACTGTCATTTTTCAATACTGTGGTTAAAGTACTGACTGTGTTAAAGTCAGTGGAGTCGAGATTTCACCCCACATTGCTTAGACCTGTTCTGAGCAGAGTTACACTGCATTAAAATCACTAGCAACCAGAGATGTTAGTGTATAGTCATTTAAACTATTTATTAACCGATAAGCTCAGGCTTATTGGTTAATACACCCACCACCCCTCCTTGCTGCCTCTGTATCAGTTAGTAAGGGTGGAAAGGCAGGAGCCAGTGCCCATGGGGAGCCAGCTTTTAATTTGGCTTCCTGCACGTGCCACTTACCACAGAGCCTATCTCTCCTCACCCCTACCCCAGAGGTATCAGCACGGGGGACAGGTGGGAGCCATCTTCAAAGCCAGCTTCCCCTGAGCATCCTATCCCATGGAGCCGCCTGACCCCTCACCCCCAGGCTGCTGCCTCTGATAGAAAGGCAGCAGCACTGAGGGGGGGAGGGAGAGGTGGGAGCCGATACACGTGGGAAGCTTACTTTCAAGCTGGCTCCCTGCGCATATTAGCTCCTGAGGAGCCACCTGCCCCCCCTTGCTTCCTCCCACAGATGCAATGCAGGGTGGGGTGGGGCGGGGGAGATGGCTCCATGGGAACCAATATGGGGCAGGGAAGCCATCTTAAAAGCCAGCTCCCCGCAAGCACCAGCTGCATGGAGCCACCTAACCCCCGCTGCAGCAGCACAAAGGGAGCAGGTGGGATGCTAGAACAGCCTTCCTCCACGGGGAGCTTGGGCACACTGCGGACAGGGGATGCTGTGTCAGAGGCAGCAGCATGGGGTGGCAGGCGGGAGCCGGTCCGTGTGGCAAGCTGATTTTTAAAACCAGTTGTGGACTGGCTCTGCCTTCCACCCCACGCTGCTGCCTCTGACACAGAGTGATAGGGGGCTCCCAGGGAGTGGGGCTGCGAGCTAGGAGTGCACTGGCTGTTGGCCTTTGCCCCCAGGGGGGGAGGAGGAGTGTTTTAGTAACCGTGTGACCACTAAAAATCATTGTGGCTACACGATTACTAAAATAAGTTCTCTCTAACATCCCTACTAGTACCCATTGGAGGCTGGTCAACACTAGCACTCCCACTGTTACCAACACCAGAGAAGTCACCAGGGTGGTACTAACAGTGAGAAATTCCCTCCCCCCCAAAAAAACCCTCCAGTATAGACATTGCTTCTATCCAGTGGTCCAAATGGGTAAGAATTAGGCATATGGAAGTGTTACTGTGTACCCAGTGCATGGATGAGTCTTTTAAAATCTTAAAAGCTGGCTCCTCATGCGTATTAGCTCCCTGGTCCACCCCACGCTGGTGCCTCTGTATTAGAAGCAGCAGTGCGGGGACAGAGGAGCAGGTGGAAGCCGGTATGTGCGGAGAGCTGCCTACACCCCTCTGCCCCCGTGCTTCTGCCTCAGTTGCTTAATTAAACTCATTTCAACATCACTAGTCGGCATGGTACGGTACGCCATACCAGCAATTAACTGTAGCCAATACAGCATACAAGAAAGATTCCCTGGTGCCCATCCCCAGTCTCTCCACTGGCGGCCACGTCTCTGTGCACTGGGGTGGGGGAGGGTGGGCACAGGGCTGGGAGTACTATGGCAGGCATATTGCCCCTGCCAGCCCTGTGCTTGCAGTCCTCTATATGGAACGTGGAAGCTCTGTAGAATGGCAGGGGGGTGGGGCTGGGAATTATGCGCCTTTTCCTGCTGGAAGGGGCAGCAAGGAAAGTAGAACTGCCAGCATCTCCTCTGGCTGCTGTGTCACCCCCAGCTCTCCTTCTCCCAGGTATTGTTGGATAGGGGAAGGGAGCGGGAGTCCCACGACGGGGGAGGTTGGAGTCACGTAGAGGGTCACGTGGGGAAGTCAGATCTCCCACCCACTAGCTAGTGTGCCCTCCCACTACCATACCGGTAAGAACTTTTGTTTACTTGCACCACTGCTACTATCTAGAGACCTACAATACATATAAACACAATCATAAACCTCTTCCAATACCATTTTTCCCTCTCTCATATAAAAGTAAATCCAGCTCCAATGATTTCCCTCCCTTAACTTTTGCACGAGAGGAAGACAGGCAGCTAAAAAAAGAAAATTAGACACTTCATGAAATCTGTGATTTAAGCAAAGAAACTAGCAAGACAGATGGGCTGATGCACTAAGGGAGCTTCAGTTCATCATTCTATATTTTCCAAGCTGTACAGTACAACACTGTCTTCCCTTTTCAGATTATTTTTTAAGATTGTTTTGTAGTCCAACAATTCTGTTTTGGAGTCCAACTTGCAGTCCTCCTCCTGACTCTTACTTTAAAAAAAAACACTCAGAGAAGACTCAGTCACAACATCTATTTGCCTTCCCTCACCGGTTCCCACACACTTTTTTTTCCGCCTGTCATCAAGTTTGTGTACAGATTTGTTGGTACAAGATCCTTAGCTCAGGTCTGGCTGAGTATAAAAGTTCCTCAACAGTTTCTCACCAGAGTGGACATGAAACCACAACAGCACAGCTACCAAAGTCAGCTAGTCCTCCCAAACTCCATCCTACAACATAAATACTTCACATTTCACAATGAGTGATTCATATCCGGTTTCCCACCCCCACCCCTCTAGCTTTCTGTTCCTCATTGCTACGGGCATCCACTGAGTAACAGGAAATCCCATCATAGTATATAATGTTCAGCACTTGCGAGGTAACTAGAGAACTTCTGAACACCAGCATTTACTACAGGGGTGGGCAAAAGGGCCTCCGCAGGACGGATCCAGCTAGGAGGCCCTGCTGCTCCCCCACCCCCAGGCTAATTAGGGTTTGGGGGCAGAGGAGCACATGAAGCCTCTTCCCACCCTACCAGGAGCACGTGGCACTTTGAAGTGCCACGCGCTGCTCACAGGGCGGGGGGGGGGGGGGGAGAGTGGAGGAGGCTTTGCGTGCTCCCCCACCCCCAGGCCAATCAAGGACTGAGGGCGGGGGAGCTGCATAAAGCTTCTTTCGCCCTGTCCCAGCCCTGTGAGGAGCCCGCAGCACTTCCAAGTGCCACATTGCTCCTCGTAGGGTGGGAAGAGGCTTCCCGCCCTCTCCTGCCCCCAGGCCCTGATTGGCCTGGGGGTGGGGGAGCATGCCAAGCCTCTTCCAGGGCATGAGTGCCTAGTGGGAAGGGGGGGCAAAGGGTCTCCCCCACCCTCAGACCAATCATGGTCTGGGGGTGGGGTATCCCTGCCCCCTTCCTATTTAGGCCCCACCCCTTCCAGGGTGGCCCAGGGCTACTTCAAAAATTATTGCCCACCCCTGAGTTACTACCTACTAAATGCATTAAGGGAATGTATTCACTCAACCAAGGAGCTGGCCAAAGCCCAACATAAGGCTCTTCCTTGGGATTTGGGACAATGAAGTGACCAGGGCACACCTAACCTCTAAGGTTCACAACCAATAGAGTTATATAAGGTGTCGGGGCAGTGAAGATAATGCAAAGCAGTGCCACCACAACATCCTTCTGTCCTTTGTAACGTGCATGGAGATGTACAGAAAAGTAGTACCAGAGAAGACCTATGCATTGATTATTATTATTATTATTAAGATGCTGGGACAATAACCCAGCTTCCTGGGATGCCCTTCTTTGAAGAACTAGATTTTGTCCTGACAAAACAGCCATCCATTAGCTGATGCAGCATGTCAGGACCTTGATGAAGATGAGAACACAAAAGCCCAGAGGGAGAAGGAGGAGCAGACCCAGGAGGCTAATGGGAAGGGACACAAGATATAGGGAGATAAAGGGCCTTCCTCACCAAGGATTAAAGTATACTGCATTTTGCTGTGTGCATTCTTTGTTTCATTGTGTGTGGTTGGAGGAGCTCAAAATCCGGAAACCAACACTGCTGGCATTACCACTGCTGTTATTGTAAGGGCAGAAAGACTAGATAGCTAAATCCTTGATGTACACACATTCTTTAAAAATATTAAGTTCTATGAGGAAGGAAGAAACCATAGGTATCTATCTCCCTGAAAACAAAGGAAAAATGGGGGAAGCTGGTGCTCCAGCCATCATGCAAATTCCTTGCTCAGAACAATTACCAATTTAACTTCCTCTACTTTATTTGGGATTAAGCTCTCTTTCTGCAGGACACACACCACCACCACTCACCTGGAAAATAAAGTGACACTGCTACTCGGCAGAAATTCATTATCAATAAGAAATGCTGAATGCTGAGTCAGGGATGCTGTCTAATCTAACATGCAATTTTTTTAAAAAGTTTTCTTTCTGCTAAATGTCTGTTCTAAAGGGTCTATTTATAGTAATAATGTAATGGTGGTAATGAAGGTATTGCAACATGATGTCCTAATCATGGTACAATTTGTAATGTGGAAAAAAATGCCACTCTGCTTTCAATAAAAAACTATGGAAACGCATTAATTCAGACATCAAGTCCTTTTGATGAAGAGGTGTAGAATAAGTTGCATTATATCAGAGTTCACCAAAAAGATAATTCCTTTCCCTCTACCTCACTCCAGTTCCAAGTTAAACAGGTGGCATCTGCCATGGATGACAAATTTTCCTACCATTCAGGCACTGCCTCCTTTCCTTTCTTTTTCTCCACAGCTCCAGTTGAGACGTTCCAAAAATGTAATCTGAAAGTACAAGGGGATACAAAATGAATCAAACTTTTGAATAATTTAAAATGTAAACAAATTCATCAGAAATAGTTATTGAATGGCCAAAATCTGCATACATGGCATTAACTTCAAACTTCCTGTTCCTCTACCAGAAAAAGAACACTGTCCAGATTCTGTAATAAATAGCCAAGGTGTCCTCCTTTCCGAAAATAAGTAGTGAAATCCTGGCCTCAATGAAGTCAATAGGAGTTTTCCCATTCATTTCAATGGGGTCATGATTTCTCTCTAGGAAAGTAGTCAGAACTCTGTTTAATAGTCTTAGATTTAACAGAGTAGCTTTTCACAGGCCAGCCTAATATCAGTGCTCAGTTGTGATCATGACATAGCATTGCCTTCGGGCAATATGGATTGTTGCAGGGACAAATCAACTGGTGGGCTAACATCAGCTGACATAATGCTAATCACAACAGCTTGGCCACTGGGTTACTATTAAAATGATCCTGTTCAATTTTCTTTATAACCCTCCAAAATTAGAGATGGAAAAAAGTGTGTAGGTTGGACGAAAGAGCCACTTCATGATGAAGGCAGCTTGGGCCTCTTCCTCCATGCCCTTGTATCTGTTGCAGAGGTCATTTGCATTTTGGTTTTCTGTTGCAGGAAACAGGTATGTGCACAGATTTCATAGAGTTTCTACTACTGTTTGAGACCAGGATCTGCTCAAAGGCTTCTGCCTGTGATGAGTTTGCTTCCTATTTATACCACTGATTAGTACACTTTGTCTTAGCGCATGAATGGAAGATGGCATACTGTGTGCTTGAAAAGGAGGGAGATATCCTTGAAAGGAGATTTGCAACTTGATCCCCTTTTATGATTTTTGTGAGCAAAGAGAACATTAGAGAAAGGATGTTAGCAAATCTTTCTTAACTTGACCAGAGGAAGGTGGCCAACTCTGAACTCTGGGAGATTCCAAATAGGAAAGGGCTCCCTGAAAAGGACCGTTTTTAAACTAGAAGAGGCTCTGTACAAACTCCCCAACCCAGCAGACTTGAGTCTATCATCACAAGGAGCCTTTGGGAGGGGTCTTGCAGGGGCATTCCCTTTATTTTATTATTTATGTCTGTTCACTATACAAAGAACATCTTGACCTACTTGAGTATCACTACTTGATAGCCAAGATTCTGATCTGCAGACCTTCCATGAGAAGAATCTATTTCAACGGGCTTAGACAAAGTTGAGCCCATGGAACTAGATCCTGGCAGAAAGCCATCCCTCTCAACAGATTTATTAGCGAATGGAATGATGGGAAGTCCTGAGATAACAGCACAATAATCAGAGCCTTTAGCCTCAGGAAACAATAATTCAGAGGACCTATGGAGCTCCTCTCAGTATCTATCAGGAACCCTAACAGTGTGTCTAGACTACAGGTTTTGTCGACAAAAGTGGACTTTTGTCGACAAAACTATACCTGCGTCTACACTACCGCCGAGTTCTATCGACAGTAAGTCGACAGAATGCTGCAGTTTTGTCGACGGTGGTAAACCTCATCCTATCCCATCATTCTGTCGACAAAAGGCGTTATTACATCCACACTGTGCTTTTTCAAAGAGAGCGTCTAGACTCTTTGTCGAAAAAGCGGCTTGCTTTGTCGACAGAGGCTTTGTCGACAGTATCTGTCGACAAAGCCTCTGTCGATAAAAATCTATAGTCTAGACGTACCCTTAGTGAAAGATTTCTGGAATAATACCGCAGCAGTCTTCTTCTGACCAAACCAACACGCAAGCGTTTCTTACTACTGACCATGGCTTTTGCTGCTTGAGTCTCCAAGATGACTTTTGATTAGAATAGCCATTTGACCAGACAGGAGAAAGGGAAGGGCAACATCCACTACCTACAGTAATTGTTATACAAAATTCTGATGGCCGAAAATCTAATGGCCAAAGTGAAAGTGAGCTTCAACAAACCAACAGGTCTCTCAGCAACTGCCAGAGTCACCTTAATTTCACAAGGAGATGATATGGCTGAAGCCTGGTAGTTTGCTTCCTGAGCACAGTCAGTGCTAAGAGGGCTGGCAGACAAGTAGCTTAAGCTGCTTCCACACAGAATAAAAAAAGTAAAATAGGATCGGGTAAAAAATACCCACAAGAAATAAGGGAACGGAAGGTCCAAGTTTCTGGAAAAAAATAGTCCCCTAGACTGACTTGTTTCTTCCAAGGCATCAAACAGAATGGGAGCAGTGGAAAGAGGAATGGGAAGGCATCAGTGGCTGGCCTTAGACCTCAGTAGTTCCTCCGGTGCCACTGATATATGGGGCAATCCAGTTCCAATACTGATTACGGCTGCTTGTTAGTTGTGATACCTCTTCCCAAGCAAAGACAGTCCATTCTATATCTTCTGCCAATTCTTTCTTGGCTTTGCTCACTTTCTTTTTCCTTCAATGCTTGCCTAGTATGTCTTCCATCTTCCAAACAGTGTACATGTCCCAATCACCTGAACCTTCTTTCATGATCATAGAATCATAGAATACTAGGACTGGAAGGGACCTCGAAAGGTCATCGAGTCCAGTCCCCTGCCCCCATGGCAGGACCAAATACTGTCTAGACCATCCCTGATAGACATTTATCTAACCTACTCTTAAATATCTCCACAGATGAAGATTCCACAACCTCCCTGGGCAATTTATTCCAGTGTTTGACTACCCTGACGGTTAGGAACTTTTTCCTAATGTCCAACCTAAACCTCCCTTGCTGCAGTTTAAGCCCATTGCTTCTTGTCCTATCCTCAGAGGCCAAGATGAACAAGTTTTCTCCCTCTTCCTTATGACACCCTTTTAGATATCTGAAAACTGCTATCATGTCCCCCCCTCAATCTTCTCTTTTCTAAACTAAACAAACCCAATTCCTTCAGCCTTCCCTCATAGGTCAAGTTCTCTAGACCTTTAATCATTCTCGTTGCTCTTCTCTGGACCCTCTCCAATTTCTCCACATCTTTCTTGAAATGCGGTGCCCAAAACTGAACACAATACTCCAATTGAGGCCTAACCAGCACAGAGTAGAGTGGAAGAATGACTTCTCTGCTCACAACACACCTGTTAATGCATCCCAGAATCATGTTTGCTTTCTTTGCAACAGTATCATACTGCCGATTCATATTCAACTTGTAGTCCACTACAACCCCTAGATCCCTTTCTGCCATACTCCTTCCCAGACCTTCGCTTCCCATTCTGTATGTATAAAACTGATTATTCCTTCATAAGTGGAGCACTTTGCATTTGTCTTTATTAAACTTCATCCTATTTACCTCAGACCATTTCTCCAATTTGTCCAGATCATTTTGAATTATGAACCTATCCTCCAGATTAGTCGCAACCCCTTCCAGCTTGGTATCATCTGCAAACTTAATAAGCATACTTTCTATACCACCAATATCTAAATCGTTGATGAAGATATTGAACAGAGCTAGTTCCAAAACAGACCCCTGCGGAACCCCAGTTGTTATGCCTTTCCAGCAGGATTGTGAACCATTAATAACTACTCTCTGAGTACGGTTATCCAGCCAGTTATGCACCCACCTTATAGTAGCCCCATCTAAGTTGTATTTACCTAGTTTATTGATAAGAATATCATGCGAGACCATATCAAACGCCTTACTAAAGTCTAGGTATACCACATCCACCGCTTCTCCCTTATCCACAAGACTCATTATCCTAGTAAAGAAAGCTATCAGATTGGTTTGACATGATTTGTTCTTTACAAATCCAACCTGGCTGTTCCCTATCACCTTGCCACTTTCCACGTGTTTACAGATGATTTCCTTAATTACTTGCTCCATTATGTTCCCTGGCACAGAAGTTAAACTAACTGGTCTGTAGTTTCCTAGGTTGTTCTTATTTCTCTTTTTATAGATGGGCACTATATTTGCCCTTTTCCAGTCCTCTGGAATCTCTCCTGTCTCCCATGATTTTCCAAAGATGATAGCTAGAGGCTCAGATACCTCCTCTATCAGCTCCTTGAGTATTCTAGGATGCATTTCATCAGGCCCTGGTGACTTGCAGGCATCTAACTATTCTAGGTGATGTTTAACTTGTTCTTTTTTTATTTTACCTTCTAAAACTACCCCCTTCCCACTAGCATTCACTATGTTAGGCATTCCTACAGACTTCTCGGTGAAGACCGAAACAAAGAAGTCATTGAGCATCTCTGCCATTTCCAAGTTTCCTGTTACTGTTTCTCCCTCCTCACTGACCAGTTTTTTCTAAGACATCCTGTTCAGCCAGCTCCTTCACGCTCACATTTATTATTTTGTTTTTGCATGAAATGTTTAATATCTTCCTCAGTCATCTGTGATGGGCAGCCTCCAATCTCTTTTTGTTATCTATTGTCACGGCCCAAGTCTCTGCTCCACACAGTAGCAGGTTCAGTACAGTCACATGATCTAATCTGACCTTTAGCATGCTGTGGAGATCTATTTAACCAAATGCTGTTCATCCTTCCACAAGCAGGGTTTGCTTTTCTTAATCTCCTATCAATATCTTTATCACAGCCACCCTCAAATGTCATCACACTCTATAGACAGAATAACTCAAAGTTTCGTTTTAACTCTGTCAGGGTAGTCATTCTGTTCCCCTTTCTACTTAGTAAAGAAGACCATATTTTCAGAATGCAATTGCTGGAGGGTAAAAAAAATGGTTTGCCAATGTTATACGCTGCTTCCTAAACAAGGACAATCCTTATGGTGTGCACAAATGGTCAACAGTCCTGAAAAGCGAGTACCTCCACTTAAAGCTAAGGTTGACCAAAACCACAGTTCAGTTTAACCTCAGCAATAAAGGTTCAGCCATTTCTGAGAAAGTGGTTAAGGAAACGCACACTGTTTTGTATATGTTAAAAATAATTATTATTATTACCGCTTCATTGAGAAACTCTAGCACCTCTGGAATTTGGCAGGGAGGTAGCCTTTGCACAGGAAGTGCAGAAAGATATACCCCTGATAAACTCTCACCAAAATGTGGTCAAATTATGAGCCCTCAGAAAAATCTCAATTTGCATTTGCTCATTAGACACTTGCAAGTCTGCCTATTTGCTTCTCCTAAAATTCCATCTGCATTGTGTTTAGGCCTCAATCCTGCAAGCAGCTCCATGCAGGCCAATCCCAGCATATGTGAAGTCAGCTAGGCTTTGTGCAGGTGTCCATCGTGGGATGAAAGAAGCCACAGTGAGGGAAGAGAAGATATAATTATCCCAACATTCTGTCCTTAGCTCTATCTGAATAGGAACAGAATTAAGGAGACGATGCAGGAATGTACGCGATTAGTCAACTATCCGATAAGCATATGCTTATCGGATAGTCGACTCAGCTAGTCGGTCCGCCCACCCCACCCCGCTTGTCACCTCTATCAGAGAGAGGCAGCAAGGGGGGGGAGCAGGAGCAGGTGCAGGGGGGAGCTGGCTTAAAAGCCAGTTCCCCGCAGCACCGTTTCCGGGCGGGGCAGCGGGGAACTGGTGGCACTTCCATCTTTGAAATGTAGCAAGAGCCAGAAGTGCTACAGGAGCAGGGGATGAGTGGGGGACTCAAGCGGTCCCCTGCTGGCTCCACACTCCCTGCTTTTGAAATGTACAAGAGCCCCTTCCCCCCTGGCTCTTGTACTTTTCAAAAGCAAAGTGTGCGCAGGGAGCACAAGGCCAGAAGCTGATTCAAGAACAGGGCCAGCGAGGAACCTGTGCTCCCTGCACGTGCTTTTATTTTGAGATGTACAAGAATCCCAGGGGGGGCTCTTGTACATTTCAAAAGCAGGGAGCACGGGGGATGGCTTGAGTCCCCTGCTGGCTCCAGGTTCTCCTGGTGCTTCTGCCTTTGAAATGTAGCAAGAGCCACCAAGGCTCTTGCCACATTTCAAAGGCGGAGGTGCCCTTATTGACTAATTGAATAGGCGATGCAGATTGCATCGACTATTCAATTAGCTGATTAATCTAAATTTAACATCGTTAGCAGGAATGGCAGCTGAGATGTTTTTAAAAAGAAAGAAAAATCCACAGCTGCAGCAAAGTACAATGCACGCTTAAATATTCCCCACCACAGAGCCTTCCTGGAGGAATATATTCTGATAAACCAGCATGCCTATATCTCAGAACATCAGCAAGTGGCAAAGATCTGTGGTTTAGTCTCTGAAGTATTCTCATTCTTTAGAATCTTTTTGAAGAGTGACACTGTTAATGCCAAATATATCCTCCTTGCACCAACAGGCACTTTTATTTTAATCCTGCATGATATTTCCTCCTCATCAGAAACACTCGCTCACTCAGTCACTCATTCACTTCTCTTTTCATTTTTTGGGAACTCAATTTTTTCTTTCCATATGTAAATGAAAAACAAAAAATAAGCCCAGAATGTAAAAAGCTCTGCCAGACCTCAATTAACAAACAACTACTAAGGGTTAGTATTGACCCCATCCTCCTGTTGCACCCTCACAAACTGACAGAAAAACAAGGTATGACTTGGTAACAGAAAACCTCCTTGCTATAATATGACTTCTTCACTGGAAATGCAATATTTTAAAATGTAAGTGTGTGGGACTTAAAAATCAGAGGCAGCGATATCCACTGAAAAGTGTGGATACGTATTACAGGAGTCTGCACATCTGGCTCTGCAAAGCAACTATCTAGCTCTATAGCGGTCATGCAAAACATAGCACACATTAACACAGTCCACACTCACTGGATTCCATACATTGCATCAATGTAAGATCCAATGAGTTGCTACTAATGGTGATATCACACTGCTGTTTCTGTTTTGTCACACTGTTAAAGTGCTAACTCAGGCTTCAGGGCCAGAGCTGGGCTCCAGGATGAGTCAACCATATACCTTTGTGCATGGTGCCCCCTTTCTCCTAGTGTCACCTGTAAACATGAAGGATTGGAATCATTATAATAGCAGGAGTGGGATTTAAAAGGTTTTTGAGGGTAGGCATTGAGTAGTAGGAATTGGAGCAGGAAGCTCTGCTCTGCTGGATAAAGGCCACTAAATCTAGGCTATGTCTACACTATGGAAAAACTTTACACTATGGAGGGAACACGTCTGCTTTTCCGAATTTTTTTTTTTTTTTTTTTTTGGAAGAGCAGACACGTTCTTTCGGAAGTCCTGTATTCCTCATTTTATGAGAAATGAGGGCTCTTCCAAAAGAGGAGGTTTTTCCAACATTAGGCCTAATGTAGATAGGCCAAATTTCAAAAAAGTCTCTTCCGAAAAAAGAATCAGAAAAAGGTATGCAAATTGCGAACCGCAATTTGCATACTTTTTCTGTGGGAAAAAACAAAACAGCAGTGTAGATATAGCCTTACTGACATAGAGGCAAAACACATGGGAGAAAACGGTCAGAATTCACAATGGACGCACGAAGTTAAGGTTCCATTGCTTCTATGCTAGTGTGACTAAGGGAGACATGGGTTAAAATGCATTCATAGGGTTCCCTATCCCAGGAATAAGCACATTGATTCTTGTGCTAATTAACTGGTTCTGCTGACTGTCACCTTTTGAATGAATAAAATTCTATCAAATTTACAAAAAAGTCATAGTGGTTTGCATATCACTGAATGGAGAAGATTAACGCCTCATGATACTAAGAGATTTTATTGCAAATGCAGGAGAAGTTACCTTTGGGGTGACATATAAAATGACTTTCAACTCCTAATAGTCTAAAAGGAATTCAAATTCAATAGTTCAGGTTTTCTCTCTCTGTAACTCACACACGAGACTTCTAATCATGCTTAGTTTTTACATTGCACATCTCATTAACAGACCTCAACTCTTGTTCTGTCACACTCAGACGACTGGCACAAAGAATCCCTTTCCATCAGGCGCAGAGGTTTGGACTTGACCTATAAGTATGAGGTCTCTTCCAGCACAAGTGTGATGGAAAGACTGCCCTAAAATAATCTTGTACATCAGAAGTGAAGTCCTACCCTAGCGGCAGGCATCTGTGACTGAAGTTCACACTGAGATTAAAGGCTTTCACACTGTCTTGGGTAGGAAGCATCACAAAACTGTACCATCCCAGGAAAAACCCTGGAGAGACTGGCCCAGAGGTATGCACAGTCTCTCCCAGTGCCGCTCCTTGCACTCAGAGGAGTGAGCAGTTTGCTCAGTTAGGTTTAACCTACAGCCAGATTCAGGGGCCATACTGTAACTCTCTGGAAAGAGCTGTTTGAACTACAGGAAGGAATCGTACATTATTGTAAGTTCCCTGCATGAATATTTGAGGGCATGACAAACTGAGTGGTATGAAGGGAAGTGACTTGTGCTAGGCCATGCAGTGAGTCAGTGACAGAACTAGGAATAAAACTAGGACTCCTAGCTCAGCGGTTCCCAACCGCTGGGCTGTGGACCAGCTGGGCCACAGTGGCTCTGAGGGCTAGGATGTACCACCCAGTGCCTCCTGTCCTGTCACGGCTGGTGGGAGAGGCATGTCCTGACCCGCCTCTCAGTCAACTAGCACCAGGCAGGGCCAGGGTCTCCTCTCCCCCCGCCCCCGGCAGAAAATCAGGTTTGCTGTGTGACAGGAGGGTTGTGTGGAACCTGGCATGGAGCCTTAGAGCAGCTGTGACCCAGGAAACAGCCCTCAGCTGGGGGCTGAGAGGCAGCACAGGGCTAGGTGAGGGTTGCAGGGCAGGCACTGTGGGCTCCGGGAATGGAGCTAGTAATGGGAGGCTCTGGGAATGGGGGGCTCTAAGAGGCGAGGACTGGCACTGGGGAGCTCTGGGGGTGAAGCTAATATGAGGGGGCTCTGGGGACAGTACTGGGGAGCTCTAAGGAGTGTGGGGCTCTAAGAGGTGGGGGCTGACACTGGAAGGGACTGGAGATGGGGCTAATATTAGGGACTGGGAGCTGGCAGTGGGGAGCGCTCAGGGGGGTTGGGTGCAGTGGGACTCTGGACACAGGAGGCTGGCACGGGGGGGGTCTGGCGATGGTGGGCTCTAAAGGGGGCTGACACTCTGGTGTTTGGGATGGGGGGCTGACACTGGGAGGCTCTGAGGACAGGAGGATGCCACTGGGGGGGTTGGGTGCAGGGGACTTCAGGATCAGTGTCTGGCGCTGGAGGTAGTGGAGGGGTGGGGGGCTCTAGGGGTTAGAGCTTGCACTGAGGGACTCTAGGGACCGGGGCTTTTTATACCGCAGACTGGCAAACCCTTTCACAAACTTTTGGTGGACCGGTAACATTTTATTTGTATATTTGCACATTCATTCATAATTACGCATTATAATTAATATTCACATTTACAAATAAAATGTTACCGGTCCACCAAAAGTTTGTGATGGGTTTGCCAGTCCACGGTATAAAGGCTGGGAACTACTGTCCTAAATGACGGTCCTAAGCCCTATCTACTGGACTGCCCTTGTTTTTCTATTAGAAGCAAGTGAATTGTACTTCAACTATATGCGGCGAAAGAACAATGAAGTAATATATACAGACAGTGAAAACTAAAAGAGAAAGAACATCTTCACCATTTGCATTAAAACCTCTTTCAAATATAGCTGCCATTTTAATAGAGAGTTAATGCTGCAGTCACATGTCAGTAAATGAATTTCTTTTGGTAACTGCGGCTATAATTTTAGCTGCTGTTCGCATTGCTTCCATCCTGTTAGCTTCACAGTTGCCAAAAGCTGTAATACTTTCAACTACAGGGCCACGATTTCAGATAAAAATGTCTACTGATGGCTGGCTTTTTTCCAACACTTTCATATTAAATAGAAAACACCTTCAGACAGGATCATTTTTGCTGCGTGGAGTGAAGCTATCAAGAGTATTTCAATGTACGGTCATGGCTTACCCCCTACGTTCCTCTTCCATGACTTGGCATTTTGTCCGTCCCTAAGTCAAAACACTCAAGATGCAATAAGTGCTCTGCACAGGACTAGGAGGCAACTTTCTTTTTGTGGCTCCAAGTCTCTTAAGGCTAATGCAGTGTAACTTATTTCTGTGGTTCATCAGCCATTCCCCTATTTCATCTAGTCAAAGATAGTCTTTCATTTTTATCGATCACACCCTGCATCTGCATGCGGTCACTGTTTATCATACCAACCAGCTATCAAGAAAAATTGGCTGTGTTAATATAACATGTTCATACCGGGAACCAATATTCCGTCTAAAATTTTCCGTCCATATGTGGAATAAACTTTGTTGCATGCACCAAGATAGGTGCAGATGTGCACCACTAGAAGAAACACATGCTGCTGGCTGTGGGCACTCTGCTAATCAGCTGGGTAGCACCTGAATCTCTCCTGGGTGGCTGCCCAACCACTCAGTTTACAAGGAACACTGCTGGGAGCCTATCTTGGATGAGGACACATTGTACTTTTCATATGTACTTTCATTATGATGAAGCAGCAAATGCACTGAGAGCCAATTCATCCCCACAGAAGTAAAGTTTCAGGCAGAGCAAAAATGGGAAACCTAAGAAATTTGGGTGCTGACCAACTGCAGTTCTTCTGGGTTAACAAAAACAAGAATCCTATTGAGTCAAAATTCTAGGGCAATAAAAACAACTTAGAATATCTCTTATTTCACCGAAACAAAAAACAGGACTATGTAGCACGTTAAAGACTAACAAGATGGCTTATTAGGTGATGAGCTTTCGTGGGCCAGACCCACTTCCTCAGATCAAATAGTGGAAGAAAAGTGTGGAAGAAAATTTGATCTGCAGAAGTGGGTCTGGCCCACGAAAGCTCATCACCTAATAAGCCATCTTGTTAGTCTTTAATGTGCTACATAGTCCTGCTTTTTGTTTCAGCTAGACCAGACTAACACGGCTACATTTCTATTCTTATTTTACCTAATTTCTGCTCAGTTTCAAATGAAAGCAATTCCTTGGTTTTGTATTGACAATTCATACACCGATTTTTCATACTTCATTCTGATTTAAATATTGTTTTTACACTTCAGTTGATAGTATTTTGCTTTTTCAGTTCATTAGAAAAATCAACAAACAGCACATGAATCTAATCAATAGGTAGAACTGGAAGGATTAGATTTTTAATCAGTCAAGATAGGTAAATGTCAATTTCACTTCACCCACACAGACTCACCAAAAAATATTTCCATCGATAAACAGAAATGTACTGCTAGGCAAAGCAAGAAAAATGCTGCTTGAGAGCTTAGATTTAATTTAGATTAGAGTTTGATTTAAGGATATTTACAGCGTATATTTTCACTTTATCTTGACACGAGAGGAGACGCCCTTCATCATATGGCACTCTGCCAAGCTTTGGGAGAGATATCTGGTTCATCTTCTTTGAGTGGATGGTTCGTACTCTTTTGGTTCTTCCCCTTGAGACCAGAAGATGAACCAAGATGACAGCTTCATGGTACAACTTGAAAGAGTAAAAGACTCACAAGGGGCTTGATCCTACATAGTGCTAAGCACTCTCCTTCTCCACTTTGAAATCAGTGATGGTGAAAGTCGCAGCTCTCTGAGGCAAGGACTGTCACTTATCATATGTCTACAGACCTTGACACAATGGGTCCCAACCTGGCAATGGCCTTTACGCACAATATAAATATATAATAATAACTAGAGAATAAATAATTGCTTGAGTAGTTCAGCAATAAAAACAGATGGGACATAAAATGCATTAAAATAAAGCATAGTAAACTCAAATACAAACTGCTTTTAATTTATAATTTCATCCCCAAAGAAGCTAACTACAAATACCATTATACATAACTGCATCAAAATAAGTTTTATAAATATTTAATTCTAAATAATTCCAATATTTGTGTGTCTATTATTTTTACCATTATCAGAGTAAAATTAAACATGGTTAGCCAGGTATCATAGAGGGCTTGGATCTGCTCTCCTTGAAATCAATTGCTCTTAGTCTCCCTGGAAGTAGAATTGGGCCTATACTGCTGCATTCATTAATACAGCTCCATAAATGTCAGATTTGTATTTTATTAGTGAAAGCCACATTTTATAAATTAACAATAAAAGCATTTTGTATGTGTAGTCTTTGACCTCCTGTTGTGTCTTGGAATTCCTGAAGGTCAAATCAAATAGTCTATGAAAAGAAAAAAAATGTGTTGTAATACTCTTTCAGAGTATCTGCAATAAGACAACAATAGACAGCTGATTTCTTGCATGACTTTGAGGCCAACTACAAATGCTAAGACCACAGCTAATTAACTCTGACCGTGCAAAGGAATGCAACTTGTTCAATACTGTATCTACATTAGTTAACTCTTTTGTGATTCAATTCCAAGAGTACACATTTGTTCTATTTCCTCCCATTCCTCTATTCTAGATTCCCTTTGTGACTGTTTATCAATGGTAAAATTGAGGGAGGGATTTCCAGCTGCGAGACCCAAAAATCCCAGGAGGCTCAAACTGATCTGCTCACTCATGCAGCAAAAAGAATTTTAGCACAAGAAGAAATGAAAATACACAAAAGAAAAGGCCATGACCTAAAATTATTTTATTATCAGAATATTAAACTGCTTTCTATTCTGCAATATGTTTCTTCTCTCAGACCACAAGAATTCACTAGATTAAACAGAGTATTTTGCATGTAAAGCATTTGTATTAAAGGGAATTATGAGTTTTAGGCACATTTTTAAAACGAGTTAAAATTGTACCAGACACTATACTGCCTGTAATTCCCTCTTCTAACTTTTTTAAGTTTACATTCACAATTCCCTACTTAAAAATGCTTTTCACTCCACTGCTAGAAGACCCAAACACCACAAGGAAGTAGTGAAACAGAGTAGATAGAGTTCTGTCAACGCACTGAGGCTACAGCACAATCACATGTCTACATCTGTGTATGTAATTCCTACAACTGTGCATGCTATTTTGGTGCCTAATTTTCAGGGGTAAATTTAAATGACACTTTTGAAAATGTGGCCCTATGCACTAAATTTTTTTTTAATGTACAGAATTAATGGCCTCACAACGTCTCTAAGTTATAACATATATTTGGTTTATCTTTTTTAAAAAATGAAATGTCTCTAACATAAAATGACTTCATTTTCATTTTTAAAGGAGAATACATTTATTCATCTACTACATTATCCTTTCAAGAAAATTATCATACTTGACTGTAAGTACTTAATGAGGCACTAATTAGTACTTTTAGTTTCTTCCATTTGAAACTCCATTGAGAAATGAGGTCAGAAACCTGGTTTAAATATATGAGATGCTTCTCTAAATCTGAAGGAAAAACTTTCCAAATGTGATATACATTTGTTATCATTTTCCCAAAAAGGACAATCCTTACCAAAATGCAAAAGATAACTCAAAAATAAATCTCAATTAGAAATGATTCTCAATTGCAAGCAAACAGCAGCGATCTCAACATAAAAATCTGCAAAGCAAGTTGGTCTAGCAAGGACTCTATTCACTTCAAAAGTCTCAGAGGGATAGCCATGTTAGTCTGCAACTTTAAAAACAATGAGAAGTCCTGTGGCACCTTAGAGACTAACAAAAATATCAAGCTCATCTGAAGAAGCGGGTTTTGCACACCAAAGCTCACAATACTATAATGTATATTTGTTAGTCTCTTCACTTTAACTTGTGAATGGATCTAAATGTTTCCTTGCCTTTCATTTAACAGTACACAGACTACCCTTTCCTCTACAGTTAAGTGTCTCACTTTTAGATATGCAGCGTCCCAAAGCTTTATCTGAAGGGATGGTCGAACTGTGGGTTTATTTGTAAAACAGCTTACACCTGCGTTTCTCAAACTATGGGTCCCAACCCTCCAGGGGGGTTGTGAACAACTTAGAGAGGGGTCACGGTATCACAAAGTTTGAGAAGCCCTGGCTTACACAGGGTCTCACTTCCATCAATTGCAATAGTACACTGAAAGTGCAGCTCCACCTTTCTTCTAAACAGAGATCCTAACAGAGCCATCTATGATGGCTTCCTGCTAGCCATTACAGCTCTCGCTGTTCTTTGCAAGGGGAATAGATGGTACACAAATTAGAGGTTGTAAACAACTCCAACAGCAAGGGAATTCACTTAGAACTTGTAAATGAATTTCAACATGTTAAAAGAAAATAAAAGAAAAAGCATATTTTAGTTTGCCAAATTACTACCTCCACAATGTTCTCAGGAAAGTTATGCACCAGTCACCCAAGAACCTCATTGTTGTATCTGCTCCACGCTATGTACTGATCGCAATTATTTAGAAACTGCTCTGTCAGGGGTGGGAACATTTCCTTTTCGCACTGACTCTTACAAATTCAAAAGACACATGACCTGCAGACATAGCACAGAGGACACATTTTAAAAGTTACAAGAGGTGGGACAAGTGCTGTTTTAAACACATACAATTGGAATTTTTTAAAGGAAAAATGTATTTTAATCCCACATCTAAAAGTGCTTGAGTAATAGTCCCAAAGTGAGGGAACAAATCTTGAGAGAAAGACTCTGGGCAGCAAGCACTATTGTGCTGCATAATGTAACTAGAATCATCCTGTAGTGTTAGATTCACAGCGGTTCTCAGATGTTTTGTATTTGCAATGTCTTTCACACAGCAAGCCTCTGTCTGTGACCCTTCTTATAGATTAAAAACAGGTACATTTAATTTAATTTAATTTAAATTGAACTGAGGCTCAGGATATCAGTGCCAGGTCAGCTCACAACACTCAGGTAATAACCTCATGACCCTCCGATGGGTTATGACCCCCAGTTTGAGAACCCCTGAGGAATCTGCAGCCTTAGCTAGTCAGTAGAAATGGAAGAAGCTAGGGACAATGGTCTGAGATAGTTCAACTCTGAACCCTAAAGGGACATGGGGAAAGTTAAAAAAGGTGGGGGGAGGGAGGGGGAAGTGACTATTTCCACACAGGAAATAAAGAAAAAGAGAGATCTGATTAATGATGGTTCCTTATTGCTTCCCTACCTGTATAACTATGCAGTGCAACCTCCACACAACTTGGCAGCTTCTAAGAGATGTGTGCATGCATTCAACCCTGTGTCTTGTTTATTGTCATATTTTTACTCAGATGTCAGCGTCTAAGTTTTGAGTGAAGAAAATGACAAGTAAGCATTACCACCACACTATCACACTCCCTTTGTGGATAAACACAGAACTTTCATTTATAGCACTGCTCTCAGTTCATCAATGTAAAAGCAAAAGTATTCCATCTTAACCCTGCCACCTCTCTCCACCCCACACACACAACAACTAAATACAAAGTATTCGGGGCATCCACAATATTTGTTATTTTCATTGTCAATGCAATTCCTGCAAATTTAGCAGTGTAGAAGATGTCAAATTAATTCGTATTACAAGACAGAAAGAGAACACAGTGCATAAGGTCATTAGATACCATTTGAAATGGCATAATATTACATGCACTTAGGAGATAACATAACCAAGCAGATTATGTACAAATCACTTCCAGTCATCAATCACCTTCATAGCTGTAGGCCCAGTGCAGTAAATATTTATTTCAGCTGTCGCTAAAACAAAAGCATCAAACAAAGCACTGATGCTAACAAGTATGAAATATTACAAATTCTTTCACCATATCTGAAAAAAGAGAGACAGGGAGCCCCCAAAACGCTGTATGATATCAATGACCTAATAATATTAATGTTCTTATATCGCAATATATTTATATATTTAAAAAGCATATTTTATCCAAAGAAGGCAGAAGGGTAGGAGAGGAATGAAAAAAAAAAAGATGGGAGGATAAGAAAGAGAAAAAGAAATCAAAGAAGGGGAGAATGTTAGTTAAGAAACTAATAAAAGTGTTTTATATCCATTGTAATTACTGCTGGTAATCATTTGTGTTTGTCTCATTTGTGTACTCCAGTCTTTTATTTTGCAATTAATTTGCTCCTTTACGTAGTTTCCAGAAAGGCTTGGTTAGTAGCCTTAAAAACAGTTCTCTGGGTACATCTACATAGGGACAAATGTCCAGTACCTGGCTGACCTGAGTCAGGTGACTCAAGCTAGGTCTACACTACAGATTTTTTGCACAAAAACTCACGGAGTGTCCACACCTCAGGCGCCTTTTTACACAAGTAAAATTAAAGAACAGAGGGGTTTTTCCAGTGTAGGTATTCCTTCTACGAGGAATAACTCCTTTTTGCACAAGAGCTCTTTCACAAAAAGGTGTGTGTGGATGGGCAAGAGGGGTTTTTTGCGCAAGAAGAAGGAAGAGGAAAAAGCTGTCCATAGCAATCACAGCTTACAGTCTGGATGCTCTCTTGCACAAAAGTGCATTGCTTTTTTGATGCGCTTTTGCACTGTGGACATTCTCTTGCGCAAGAAGTTTCTACAGAAGATCTCTTCTGCAAAAAGCTTCTTGAGCAAGAAGCCTATAGTCTAGACGTAGCCTCAGGCATGTAGGGCTCTGGGGCTAAATACTGCAGTGTAGACATCTGGGCTTTGGATGGAGCTTTGGGGCCCCCAGTCCACATTCTCACAAGGTCCCAGAGCTTGAACGCCAACATGAGCCTAAATGTCTACACTGCAATTTTTCAGCGCTGGAGCCTGACCTTCACAAGCCTGAGTCCACTGACCTGGGCCAGCCACAGGTGTTTTCATCCCCATGTAGCATTAGTAAGAGATACATTCTGCCCTCTCTACATCCACGGAACACCACTTTTTCAGTGCAGCAATATCGCTAAAATAGACTCCAGAGCAGATGAAGAATTGGGGGTAGAGTGTAGCTCTTATATTTTTAACTCTTTATACGGTAGTATTGGGAATGCGCAGTAGAGGGAGTGCAAAAGTGGACACTACACACATGGGGGGGAGTAATGAGAACTGGATGGTCAATTTTTGCTAACAGTTTTCTGGATGATTCTGCATCTGTGCCTTGAGCCTCAGATAGCAAAGCAAACTTTTAGAAGGAATTTTCTAATTTCTGTTCACTCACATTCTTACCCAGCCTTACCACTGTATATTATCTTATGGCAGAACTTTGTTACTTTGCATTAATGACAAAGATACCCATTCAAGAAAATTGATGAATTACCACCTTATATTAATTAGTGAATACACACAACAGAAAAAAGCACTACAAAACCTATTTTAATTGGAATTTCAATTATTTATGCTAATACCTCATGATGTACTACTAAAAGTGCTGAAGTATACTGCGTACAAATATTTAAAAGTCTCAGCTTCCAATTCAGGAAATCATGTCTGTTCAGAACTGCATTTAAGCATCTGCTTAATATAAACATCTCCTTGATTTCAACAGTATTTAAATTGCTTGAGTTGGAGTGGACTATAAAGCATATGCATTTGTGCTTTCCTAAACTGAGCCTTCAGAACTGGCAAAGCACACTGCGGTACCTACCTGTTTAATCTACACTAAGAAGGGAAGAAGGATTATACACTGTAAAGATGAGCAATGTTGTACTGAAGACATTTAAATTCCAATCTATTTAAT
Organism: Pelodiscus sinensis; assembly: GCF_049634645.1. Taxonomy (NCBI): domain Eukaryota; kingdom Metazoa; phylum Chordata; order Testudines; family Trionychidae; genus Pelodiscus; species Pelodiscus sinensis. The sequence goes on from NC_134712.1 coordinate 107,741,951, forward strand.
GTAAGATTCACATGACAGTACATAATACCTAGACTTTTTAAACATGACAAGCAAAATTAGTTCACAACAGAACTATGCATCATTGCTCTCTAATCACAACACATTCTATGCACGTATCTTTCATGTACTATAAAGCGCTGTCCATAAGCAGGAACACCGTAACATGATAGGCTCCTGAGTAGCATCCACAGAAAAAGTCAACAAAACCTCACTACCTCATCACTTCAGTATACATGTCATTCCCTGATACTTCAGGTGGCTGATAACTGCTGCCAAGAATCCTAGCAACTGAGCTGTTTTATTCAGAATTCAAAATTTCAAAAAGGACCCAGGAGAAGAAAATATAATGATGTTTGTCTGGTTGCAACATTAAATCAAAATTTGTTTTTCTATCAAGGATACTTTACAGCATAAATCTTTTAGATTTAATACTAAAAAAGGGAAGTGTAGATGTTAACCAAAGTGATATTATACAGGTTTTACTAATTATATATAAAATCAAGCATACACACAATATAATTACCCTAGAGGTCTTCCGCCTGAGGGAAAAAAAATGAAGGACCTAATTCTTCATGGTGTTACTCCAACTTGACATTGATGTAACTGCTGGAATCAAGGGTGTTACCAGGGTTACCCTGTTCCCCAGCAATTTACAATCATACTTCGGTTTACCTTGTGCATACCATGTGCACTCATTAAACATATTTAGTGTGACATGACAAACCTCAGCAGCACAGGGCATGCAGTAAAAACGGGTGAACTCTTTGTCCGCTAAAGTTAATGAGCGTTTCACAATTGACTTCAATGAGGCCAGCACATCAGGTGATGTCCACAGAGGTGTGGCTCTGCATGTCAGCAGGGCACTGAAAAAGTTAAACGTTTTTCAATTATTTATAAATTCCACCCTCGTCCCTTATTCTGTTACTTCCTTTTTAATCTTCTGTATGTTCCCTCTATTCTCCTGCTTGTGTTGTCTCCCCTTTTCTCCCACCCATGATCCACTGCTGTGTGTTATCAGCCCCAGTCCCTCTGTCACTCTCCCAACTGCACCTGCGGCACTACGCTCTGCTTTGGATGCTGGTAGTCAAATGAAATTTACTGCACTCCTGCTTTTTAAAGCTTTGTGAAGCAGGTTTTTTGTCAATTACACTAGACTGCCAACACCAGGAGCAAAGCACCAAAGCTGGAAAGTTCTAAGAACAGACCAAGAGCTACAGAGCTGGGGAAAGGAATACAACAAAACAAGGGAAGTGTCTTATCCCAAGGGATCTTGGGTGTCTAAAATCAACATGTCCTGAACAGTCTGCAGGGAGAAGGAGATCCAGGCCCTCAAGTTAATGAAAACTCTAGAGAAATTACATTGACATCATCAACCATGACAGCAAAGTTCCGCTGGTTTGTCACAAGAAGCTTTAGGTGGATTTTTTTTTACATAGGTCTTATTTTGTTATGAGTCTAGAAGGTTTCTATCTTATACAATTCTTTGTGAATTGAAGTACAGACATTAGTACCAACAATGATATTATGGAGGTGTCAGTAATGACTCCACAGTGAAGGTTAATTTGAAATTTGCAGTTTAAAGCAGAACTTCAAATCCTTCTCTCTCACACTTCGATGACTGAATCTCATCTCCAAATTTGAGCCAAGAGCTCTACACAGAAAAGTGCATTTCCAATGTCAATGTTTGGTAAGATATGTGCTACCTTTTGCAGAGAAAACATTGTAAAATGCTCTCTTTGCTATCATATTGCATAGTTTTCCTACACATTTCTTTAAACAGTCTCTATCCCAGGGGCTCCAAACTTCGCGCGCGCATTCTGAGCACGTCAGAGTTATTCCCCTCATTCATGATACCCTCCTTTGGCCAAGATTATCCAACACCACTGTTTATGTAGACAGGTAGTATCTCGTGTACTTATATGGCCCTGATTACTACAGTAACTGAATACCTCTTAATCACGGTGTATATCTTCACAAACATCCCTGTGAGGTAAGGAACATCCCTGTAGTCTCCATTTTACAGATAGGAAACTGAAGCACAAATGAGCAAGTCACTTAGCCTAAGGTGACATATGACGATTAGTGTAGAGCAAGGACATATACCAAGGTTCCCCAAACCCATTAGCTACTTGTGTTTTGGCAGGCTTCCCTGTCAAATAAAGCCAACTAAAAACATATTGGAAAAATCACATTAATTTTTCACTAGCTTTAATTTTTATTTAGTTTTTTTCACCGGCTCTGTCGCGGACTAACTTGCTTTTGAGTGAGACTTGAAAGCAGAGGATGTATAGGCGAGGCTCTGGGGTGGAAGAGGAAGCTGTAGAGCCATGGTCACCAACCGGTAGGTCGCGATCTACCAGTCGATCTCAGTGGCTCTAAGAGTTGATCTTGAGCCCTCTCTGAACTGCACGCCTGCGCAGTACATTTACATTTGATTTCTTCATTTGAGCAGCAGCTACTCAGCGAGCAACAACACAGGTGAGTAGCTGCGAGGAATGGTGGAAGCTGGGAGGTCTGGACGGCTGAAACACCCTGGCCAGCTAGCTGCCGCTTTCAGCTGAAAGAGGCTGCCCCACACTCCAGCTGATCGGTAGTAAATTTCATTTGACTACCAGCATCCAAAGCAGAGCGTAGTGCCTCAGGTGCAGTTGGAAGAGTGACAGAGGGACTGGGGCTGATAACACACAGCAGTGGATCATGGGTGGGAGAAAAGGGGAGACAACACAAGCAGGAGAGTTTTTCAGGACCTTGGCCGAGCGCCATGGCTGCCAGGCCACCTGGCCATGGCGCTCAGCCAGGGTGCCCCACACTCCATGTGGGCAGGTGCAGAGGAGAAGCCGCTCGATCAGCTGGAGCGTGGTTCAGCCTCCTCCGGGCTGAAAACCACAGCCAGCTGGCCAGACAGCTGCTTCTCCTCGCTCCAGCCCGGCTGCTCTGCGGTCAGCCCGGAGGGAGCACAGGACGGAGGCTTCCCTCCGTGGCTGGTGTAGGGGACACCCTGCTCCCGAACCTTGTTCCCTCTCCCCTGCCCAAAACCTGTCCCCCCGCCCTCCTGGCCCAATGTTCCCTCTCCCTTGCCCCGCTGCAGAAACCTGCCCCCCGCCACTCTGCCCCCTCTGGAGAAACCAGTTCCCTCTGGCACCGACCCCTATGGCAGAAACCTGTCCCTCTGCCTTCCCCACTACAGAAACCTGTCCCCCTGCTCCACTCTGCAGAACCCTGTCCCCTGCTGCAGAAACCTGTCCTTCTGGCACCCTGCCCCCTCTCTCCTGCCCCGCCCCCACTGGCACCCTGTTCCCTGCCCCAGAACCCACTAGCACCCCTCTCCAGTACTGTGCCCCCTGCTCCCAAATGACTTTTCTATGGGTCAGAGACCCCTGACTCAAGGCAGGTTCCCTGCCATTCTCAGAAATAAAGACAATGCAGAAACTTTTTGTGTTTGACATAGTATTTTATTTAAAAATGAAGCCTGGCCAACAAGCCCCCAATTGGGGTCAAGCCCCCATCTGGCCACAACCATTCCTGCATTCCCCGTTCCCCAGACCCTAGATCTGAGCCTATCAAACACTGGAACCCCCTGCCCTGAGCTTTTCACATACCCCAACCCAAACTCCTGCACCCTCACATCCACAAGCCTGTGGCTTGCTTAGTACCCCAACATTGCCTGGCCTGGAGCCCCCTCCCCGAGCCAGCGTCCCCTTCTCCACCTCCTCCTGCATCCAGATTTCCTCCCAAAGCTTGCATCTCTCACCCCTTCCCACACCCAAATCCCTCATTCCCACCCCGGAGCCCACACATCCTGTCTCAACCCAGCAAGGGTACGGCTAGACTGCAGGAGTTTTTCAGGATTCCAGGGATATCCCTGAAAAACTCTTCTGCATCCAGGGTTGCGTTTGTTCTTCCACTTTTTTTTAGTAGAAGAGCAAACATGTTCTTTCGGTCACCCCTATATTCCTCTTTCCACGAGAAATGAAGGGGCTTCCAAAAGAAGGGTTTTTTTTCTGACATTTGGTCCAGTCTCTAGACAGGCCAAATGTTGGAAAAACCTCTTCCTACAGAAGACTTTTTTTTTTTTAAAGCAGTAGTACAAGGATTGGGGATAGCAAGTGATGGAGAGGAGGAGAATAGAGAGGGTGGGGCTTCAAGGAAGGGGTGGGGTGGTAGATCTTGGCTTGGTCTGTCGTTTAAAAAGTGATCTTGGGTGTAAAAAGGTTGGAGACCACTGCTCTAGAGGCTCTAGAAAAGGCATGGGGGGGGGGGGGGGGTTGAGCAGGCCTCCAAGGGAGACAGAACTTTCTAATGGGGGGTACGCACGAGGTGGATGTAGTCAACCATTTCAGTGCCAAGGTTTCAGCTGATCAAGAGCTCCACTCAGAGCTGCTGATTCAAAGCAATGGGAAGACATGACAGCAGTGTGATCAGGGAGCTCGTGATTCGCCGACTACTTTAGCCCTTGCCCCAAGGATTTTAAGTGTTTAGATAATATGACCCCATGTTAGGTTACCAAAATAAACAAGCCACCCTTCAGCAGTTGATCCACAAACTTAATTTTGCTCTACAGTTACAAGGAACTATATGGTTTAAATGTATGAATGTGGTCCAATGCACGCATGAGCTACCTGCTATGATGTTAAAAATGGAAAGAGTTGCACAAAGAAGAGGAGAGGGGAAGAGACAATTCTAAGAAATCTTTGGCTCAGCCATTATTATGCATCAGGTTTTTGGAGCACAGAACAGAATGCTGTCAAGACAAAAATGACAGGATTATTTCCTAATCTCTCAGTGATGTCAATTCTTTCACAAGCTACATTAAGTGCTGAAAAAATAGCAAACTACTAAGAATGACTTTTCCAGTTCTGATTTTGGAGAAAGATCTAAAAAAAAAAAAAAAAAAAAAGACAATTAAAATGAAACTCCTGCATGTGTGTATATATTTAAAAAAGGATAGAGCAGGTTGAACCTCTCTAATCCAGAAACATCTGTTGTCCAGAATGATTTTAGTTAGCCAAATGTCCACTTTTCATGAGTGTGGCCAGGTTTCCCATGGTCCCACAAAGTCTGTTACCAGCCACCAGTCCTGGCTCTCCATGTTCTGTGCTGTTATTTAGCTCTAATTTACCCCTAAATGTCCTCTAACAGCATAGTGAGCAGTGGAAGTGGTGGTCATACTAGACAATATTGACCTCTCATGGTCCAGAAAATTCTCTCATTGGGGACCGGTCAGGTCCTGAGGGTTCCGGACTAGAGAGGTTCAACTTGTAGTAATATTAGCAGTCTTGTGCCAACTATGAGTCAGGCTTTCAACCAAAAGTGTCACACATGGAATCCAAGTGCAGCTCTGTGCATATATAACAAACCTACTGTACTGTGTGATGCTTTTCCCTATGTAGTAAAGGAGTCACACAAAAAGAAAACCTAAGAAACAGACTGACACATAGTGGCAAATTAAACTTCTATAGCTGACACACTTTACTGTCCAATTAACTTTCGACAAGCAGACAGACCTTTCAACAATTTTATTTCTAAAAGCTTTAGAGTAACATGGCGCTAGCTAAGTACAACAGCAGAAATGGCTTACATAAAATTCTGAAAATAACACATTCACTCTAGCACGCCAACACACTATTTTTAATTGTGTCTCATTAACGATGTAATAGAAGAAGAATTATGCTCACTTCCACTCCCATTCCATCAATGCAGTGAGATAATAATGCTGCTGTGCCATACCAAAAGGAATACTTATGCTTTGTAATTTAAGTAATCTAATTGAAAGGCGGAATGCAGTGATTCATTCTTTCTTCTATCTGCAACTGTAATGTATTTTTTGCCTATTACAGGGCCCAAGCAGGTGCAGTACGGTGGTTAATGTAAAATGCAAGTAAAACAGACCTGGAAAATGGTGGGGGGGAGTCAGTTAAGGCCCTAAATCTTAAATTTAAAAATATTATTGCAAACCATGAGAACTTCACAAATTGCTTGCAACTGCAGTCCTGGAAGGTAATTTAAATCAAGTCAAGGCTGAGACTGTATTGGTGCAATGAATCATATCAGAAAAAGAAGAGTGAAATTATACACAAAAAAAGTTTGATCCTTTCTGTGTAGCACATTGTGTTTTACTTGAAACTTACCAGAAAGGAAAATAATTGTGTCCTTTTTTGGATTCTGAACTAATGCTGTACCGTCCAGAAATGAAATTACTAAAAATACACGAACAGTTACCCATTCACATCTCTAATGCCTAAGCATAAGAATTGGAACAGCAAAATGTGAATGTGTGATATTGGCATGCAGCCTCTTTATTTAAAAAATACAATAGTAAAAACATTCCATTTGAAAACAGTGTTACTACAGGACAAACCCTGGAACATGAGCATATGGGGCCTGGTCCAAAGCCCAATGAAGTCAGCAGATGTCTTCCATTGACCTCACTGGGGTTTGAATGAGGTCCATTCAGAGTAAATTGTGATGCCCACAAGAACCGCAGGGCTTAGGAACAGAATCTCCTCCCTCACCATCCTGGTGAGAAGCATAGTTGCAGAGTAAAACGGAAGTGGTGGGAAGGTGTGGCCAAAGCCCAACGGAGTCTCAACACACACAGTGTTTAGGTCTTGTGGCTCCAGGGACACTGTGGACCCTTTGGCCATGCCCTCACTACACCTACCTTCCTCCTTTGGTGGTGTCCTGAACACCACATAAAACAACATTCCTGCCACATAGATTTCTGATGCTTGGTACATTACCAGAGAGGAAATAGGCTGTTTCGTCTGTATCTGGGCTCTGTATGGCCTTGCAAATCCACTTAGGCTTTGAGCCATTACTCAAGTAAGTTTTCCAAATTATATTTTGCATTATAATCTAAACTCCTTTTATCCAACAATCTCTAAGTGCTTCAGAAAGAACAGTAAATATTATTCTGTTTTTAAAGATGGAGAAACTGGAAATGCACAGAGGGTAAAGAGGAAATGAAAAAATGACAGTCAGGTATCTCCCTACCACTCCTGCCTCTGAAAATCTCTCTTAAATGACTTGCCCAAGACTACAAAGCAAGTCAGTGGAAGAATGAAAGTACAGATCACTTCTTCCAATTCCAAATCCATAACTATAACCACTGTACCATACTGCCTACTTTAATATATTTCAAGGCTTTAAACATCAGAATGGCTAAATGTTAAACATCAGAGCCACCTAAACACTGACTGATGTATAACCCAGCAATACCACAGTTTTGTTTGCTATGCTCTGCCTCTTTAGAGGCTAGGTGGTGTTACACTGAACGACAGTAACAAGAAGGGCAATTTATACACACACATTTTTCAGTAGTGAGTATCAGCATGTGGTATAGCATGGGGTAGGAGCCATACCATATTCAAAAAAAGTCTTTCACTGACATGCATGGTCTAAAATTCTACAACCCCAGCTCATCCTTTGCAGCAGCAACATCTATTGCCTTCTTTTGTTTTTCCTACCACAGTTGGCCACAATACAAATACAGTAAACTTCCGATAATCCGGCACCTTTAGGACCCAGGGGGTGCCGGATTATCAGATATGCCAGACTATCAGAAGGGGGGGGCTATGAGGGGCCTGAGGGGTGGGAGGATGCTACCCCAGACCCTCTCATAGCTCCCGCTTCCAATGGTCCAGCTCTGCCCCAGGAGTCCCTGATTCAGCCGCTGCTGGTCAGTTTCAGCAGCGGCTGAATCGGGTTGCTTGGGGCAGAGCAGCTGGAGTGCTGCTGGGTGCTGGGTTAGTCGGGTAGCGCCGACCCTTGGCACCGCGAGACCAACCCATCAGCACCCCAGCTGCTCTTGGGGACGCCTGGGGCAAAGCAGCTGGGGTGCTGCCGGGTTGGTCCCGCAGCGCCGCTCCTCAGCGCGACTGGACCAACCCGGCAGCCCCCCAGCTTCTCTGCCCCAGGTGTCCCCAAGTCAGCTGCTGCTGAAACTGATCAGGGGCTGATTCCAGAAAGCCAGAGGCAGAGCTGCTCTGCCCCGGGCTTCCTGGAGTCAGCGGCTGGTCAGTTTCAGCAGTGGCTGAATCGGGACGCCTGGGACAGAGCAGCTGGGGCGCTGCTGGGTTGGTCTGGTAGCGTCAAACCTCGGCGCTGTGGGGACCAACCTGGCAGCAACCCAGCTGCTCTGTCCCAGGTGTACTCAAGTCAGATGCTGCTGAAACTGACCAGTAGCTGATTCCAGGAAGCCCGGGGAAGAGCAACTCTGTCTCGGGCTTCCTGGAGTCAGCCGCTGGTCAATTTCAGCAGCAGCTGAATCGGGGAAGCTGGGGGCAGAGCAACTCCAATGGTCTGGCTGCCTGGAGCACTTCCTGGTTCCTGATGGTGCCGGACCATCAGGAGTGCCGGACTGTCAGATGCCGGACCATCGGAATTTTACTGTACTCAAAACTTTGGGTGGCCAACAAACTGGCTTCTCACAGTTCTTTAGGTGTTCATGAAGTTATAAAGTCTCAGAGGGGTGTTAGTCTGTAACTTTAAAAACAACTTTTAAAAACAATTAGTAGACCTGTGATACTTTAGAGACTACTGATCTTGAGTAGAGAGAAAAAGGGGTACTCTCAGGGTTTGTCTAGACTACATGGCTCCGTTGACGGAGCTATGTAAACTAGTTTACCCGGCATGGGCAAAGAAGCGGGGATTTAAATAATCCCCGCTTCATTAAAATAAACATGGCCGCCGCACTGTGCCGACAATCAGCTGATCCGGCACAGCGCGGCAGTCTAGACACGGATCTGTCGGCTGGGGAAGCCTTCGCGGACCGATCCCTTATGCCTCGTGAAACAAGGTTTACAAGATCGGTCGGCAAAGGCTTCCCCAGGGGACCTGTTGCCTAGTAAGCTAGAGAGGGTACCTGAGTCAGAACAGTGGTGGGGAAATGCAGGTTAAGATGGTGAGTTCTGGCCAGGCAAACTCCCAGGCTGAGGCCTGAGGGGTACTAGAACTACAGGGAAGTAGTCAAGGCAAGAGAAGGTAGCAGGTCCACATACCCTTGCCAATAATGAGCAGTGGTGTTAAAATGCAGTTAATTGACTAGCCGAGTAGACAATGGAATTTCCATCGACTACTCAACCAGTCGATAGGCTCTTCCACATTCCTCCTTTGAGCCCGCTGGGGCTCTTGTACATTTCAAAGGAGGAATGAGGAACTCTGCGTGCAGTCCGGTACCAGCGGGAAGTCCCACTGACTCCGGGCTGCATGTGGGTGCCTGCTTTGAAATGTATGAGAGTCCCCAGCAGGGGCTCTTGTGCATTTCAAAGCCATGGAGCCCGGGGTCAGCAGGGGACTCCCCAACTGACCCCAGGTTCTAGGGAAATGCCAAGCAGAGCCTGGGATCAGCTGGGGAATCCCCAGCTGACCCTCTAAAACATGGAGGCAGCGTTCTCAAGGGGCAGCGCCGCACACCTGAGCTGTGTGGCAGCTGCCACTTTGAAACGCCGCCTCCATGTTTCAAAGGGGCAGCCGTGGAGCCCAAGGTCAGCTGGGGACTCCCTAGCTGACCCCACGTTCTGGGGAAATGCCACTCGGAACCCGGGATTAGTTGGTGAGTTCCCAGCTGACCCTGGGCTCCACACTTCAGGGTTTTAAAGGGGCAGCGCTGCATAGCTGAGCCGTGGATCAGCTGAGCAGTGGCTGCCCCTTTGAAACGCCACCTTTGGGTTTCAAAGTAGCAGTGCCTCACAGCTGATCCCCAGCTCAGCTGTGTGGCACTGCCATTTTGAAGTACCCCTTTCCCCTCCCCCTTTTGCTGCCTCTATCTCAGAGGCAGCGCAGAGAGGGGGGAATCGACAAGTCAACTAGCCGACTAGTCCTTAACATCTTTAATAATAAGTGGCCATTTCTGACTTCAGTTTGCCTCAGTCAGTGGCTAGATGATGACTGGCAGCACGGGTCACGGAGGCAAGGTGAGTTATAGGGAGTTGGAGTTCTCTAGGAGCTGAGGACCCCTGAGTGTGAGAGCACTGCCACAGGGCAATAACATGAGGGAAAGGGAGCCAGGGGCCAGTAGGCTCACGGGGCCTAACAAGTTGTGGAGATACTAACAGAGGAAGCAAGTTACTATGGGTGAGACACCGGCCAGCAGAGGGCACTCTAAGGCTGAAGAAGAGTTAATTCCCAGACTGGCCAGCAGGAGGAGCCGCACCAATGAGTGGTCAAACTATTGGAGATTTCAAACTATCCAGGTTTGAAAAAAAATTGTCCTGAGCTTTATGATATGTAATTATTTTATAATATTTTAATTCATCATTAAAATAAAAACTGCAACCCATTTTTCTAAACTATAGTCCAGAAGAACATTATTAAGAAGAGGCCAAATTCACTGTCATAAGAAGTTCTCAGTTCATTCATGCTTACAGGTGTCTCCTATCTTTAGACAAGTCACCATATAAATGCCAGGTTTCCTTTGCATAACTATGAATATCATCATAGCAAAATTATTTGTTACCAATGAAAATATGTCTCGGAGTAATCCATTCATTGGTTTATGGATCCAAAGTTCCACGGGAGTATAACAAATCCACAGAACATCCCTAAGTGCTGGATTTTAACCTCTGATGCAGCTGGCAGATGTGTAAAACCACAAGTATCCAGACAGCTCCCTACAGACTATGCAACTACACATACTGAAGAGGCCTACAAAGGCAATGAGTATATATGGGACAAACAAGCAGGGGAAAAGTATGCAAAGATCCCCAACATATGCAGATGGGGAATCAAAGCCAAGACAGTATGATTCATAGATTCGAAGGCCAGAACGACAGCTGTGAACAGTTAGAATGACCTCCTGCATAACACAGTCTGGAGAACTGGAGGAGATGACTGGGTAGAGAGGAGGACTGTAGATTTATCAGGAATGGGGAAAACGTTTGGGAAAGGGGGAGCCTATAGAGGAAGGATGGGCTCCATCTCAACCAAAATGGAACCAGATTGCTGGCACTTAAAATTAAAAAGGCCGTAGAGCAGTTTTTTAAACAAAGGGCCGGGGGAAAGCCAACAGGTGCAGAGGATCAGACAGAGACATCTCTTAGGGGAGGGTATAGTAATAGAGATTCTGTGTCTTAGTAAAGAGGAGAGGATGGAAGATGATAAAATATGTGTGAGATCTGATGAGTAACAGTCAAATGAAAGAGTCCCATTCAATCACCTCATGTACTGGCATAAGCTAAAAAATGACATGTTTTAGAAGTGCACATATACATATGTATACAAAGGCTAAATAATAAACAGGTGAGGGGGACTGGCACTGTGTGTAAGAAAGGATAGAATCAAATGAAGTAAAAATCTTAAATGAAACAAATTGTACCATAGAATCTCTATGGATAATAAGAGCATAAGAACTGTCAGACTAAAGTTCCATCTAGCACAATATCTTGTCTGCCAACAGAGGCCAAGACCAGATGCCCCAGAAGGAGTGAACACAACAGGTAATCCTCATGTGATCTCTCTCCTGTCACCCGTTTATAGACAAACAGAGATAACATTCCTATCCATCCTGGCTAATAGCCATTGATGGACCTAACCTCCATGAATTTATCCAGCTCTTTTTTGAACCCTCTTAATGTCCTAGTCTTCACCACATCCTCTGGCAAGCAGTTCCACAGATTGATTGTGTGCTGAGTGAAGAAGAAAAACTTCCTTTTGTTTGTTTTAAACCTACTGCCTATTAATTTCATTTGGTGACTCCTAGTTCTTATATTGTGGGAATAAGTAAATAACTTTTCCTTATTCACTTTTTCCAAGCCAGTCATGATTTGATAGACCTCTATTATATCTCCCTTTAGTCTCCTCTTTTCTAAGCCAAGAAGTCCAAGACTTTTTAATCTCTCTTCATATGGGATCTGTTCCAAACCCCTAATCATTTTGGTTGCCCTTTTCTGAACCTTTTCCAATGCCAATATATCTTTTTTTGAGATGAGGTGACCATATCTGTATGCAGTATTCAAAATGTGGGCATACCATGGTTTTATATATAGGCAATAAGATATTTGTCTTATTCTCTATCCCTTTTTTAATGATTCCTAACATTCTATTTGCTTTTTTGACTGCTGCTGCACACTGAGTAGATGTTTTCAGAGAACTATCCACAATGACTCCAAGATCTCTCTCTTGAGTAGCTGACCCTAAATTAGTCTCCATGTATAATAATTCCATGCTCTAATAATAAGAATATAGCAGTAAGAATATATTACCAACCACCTGACCAGGACGGTCATAGTGACTGTGAAATGCTCAGGGAGACTGGAATCACTAGAAAAATAAAAAACTCAGTAATAAGGGGGGATTTCAGCTATCCACAAATTTAGTGGGTATGTGTCACCTCAGGATGAGATGCAGAGATAAAGTTTCTTGACACCTTAAATGATCACTTCTTGGAGCTGCAAGTCCTAGAATCCACAAGAGAAAAGGTAATTCTTGATATAGTCTTAAGTGGAGCACGGGATTTGGTCCAAGAGATGAATATAGCTGGACCACTTGGTAATAGTGACCATAACATAATTGGATTTAACATTCCTGTGCTGGGGCAAACATTACAGCAGCCCAACCCTGTAGCATTTAATTTCAGAAAGGGGGACTATACAAAAATGAGGAAATTAAACAAAAATTAAAAGGCATGGTGCCAAGAGTTAAATCCCTACAAGATGCATGGAAACTTTTTAAAGACACGATAGTAGAGGCTCAACTTAAATGCATATCCCAAATTTTTAAAAAATCGTAAGAGAACCAAGAAAATGCCACCATGGATAAATAACAAAATAAAAGAAGCAATGGAAATCTGTGACAGAGTGTACCAACCCCACACTGGCCTGGGAGGGGTTAACCAGATCTGCTTGGCTGAGAGGGCCCCACCCCACAGCCCTGCTGGGCATGCTCCAACTGCAGGCCCAGTATAAAAGCCAGGAGAGCAGCTCAGTCAGGGCTGAGCACCGAAGGTATAGGAGCTCCTGCCAGAGCCCAGGAGCAGCCTCAGCTACTGCAGCCTCAGCAGCAGTCACAACAGCTGCAACCGTCACTGCAGCAGCAACAGCCGCAGCAGCAGCAGGAAGACACCAGGGCAAAGGCTTGGCAGCAAGGACTGACTGGGGTGAACGAGTAGCCCAGAGGACGTAGGTGGGGAAGGCGCCAGCCATTGGATGGGGCAGGAAGTAGCCCAGGGCGGGGAGCCAGAAGTCCCCCATGAGCTCAGCGTGTTTCGGGCGGATTCCCCACTGAACTTGTGGTGCGACAGGCCCACCACTGATAGGGCCCTGGGCTGGGGCCTGAGGAGAGGGAGGGTTCGGGTCCCCCTACTCCATCCCATTGACCCCCAAAAGGGGGGGGTGCCTCAACTACTTCACTGACTTGGCCACTGGGCCTCGTTGCCTCACAGACTGGGGTCATTGCTGACTGAACCGCTGTACCTTATTGACGCTCTCTTTCGAAAGAGGCTTGTAGTCTAGACGTAGCCTTAGAGACTATCAAAAGATCACGAGCTTTCATGGGTAAAACTCACTTTATCAGAGGAGTTGGAGTGGAAATACAGAATCTAAGATACAACAACAAAAACAATTACCTGTCAATTGTAAGATCCTTGTTAATGAACTCTACTTAAAAGGTAAGAAACAAAGGGTGAAAATAATTGGTGAGTTTTCAGAATGGAGAGAGGCTACTAATTGTGTCACCCAGAGATCTACTGGGACCAATTCTATTCAACATATTCATAAATAATCTGGAGAAAGGAGTAATTAGTGAGGTGGCAAAATTTGCAGAGGATACAAAATTGCTCAAGATAGTACAGTCTACAGCAGACTACAAAGAGTTTCAAAAGGATTTCACAAAACTGGGTGAGTGGGCAACAAAATGAAAATGAAATTCAATGCTAATAATTTCAAAGTAATGCATATTGGAATATATAATTCCAACTATACAAATAAAATGATGGGGTCTAAATTAGCTGTTACTATTCAAGAGAGAGACCTTGGAGACACTGTTGGATAGTTCTCTGAAAACAACCATTCAATGTGCAGTGGCCGTTAAAAAAACAAACACAATATTGTGAATCATTAAGAAAGGGGTAGATTAAAAAAAAACAGAAAACAAAAAGGAGATGACTTAGGGTGTGTCTACGCAGCAGGGTTTAACTCGCAATAAACTATGCAAATTGAATAGCTTATTTCGAAATTGGGAGCATGTACACAGCACTTATTTTGAAATAGAGCACTCTTCCTCCGCCTTCCCTTACTCCTCGTACAATGAGGGTTAGAGGAGTTGGAGGAAGAAGTCCTCCAGCTTGACAGTATTTTGACATAACGCTAGTTATTTTGAAATAATGTTGCTGTGTAGACATACCTTAAGAGGGGATATGATTGAGGTCTATAAAATTATGACTGGTATGGAGAAAGTAAATAAGGTCCATCAATGGCTATTAGCCAGGATGGGTAGGAATGGTGTCCCCAGCCTCTGTTTGTCAGAAACTGGGAATGGGCCTCAGGAGATGGATCACTGGATGATTACCTGTTCCGTTCTCTCCCTCTGGGATATCTGGCATTGGTCACTGTCAGCAGACAGGATACTGGACTAGATGGACCTTTGGTCTGGCCCAGTATAGCCGTTATGTTCCGCAAAATAATTCTTGATTGAACCAGAGTATCTCATTTTAAAAAATCCAATTTTGATTTAAAAATTGCCAGGGATGAAGAAGCCAATACAGTCCTTAGTAAATTATTACAATGGTTAATTACCCTTACAGTTTAAAAATTTGCATCTTATTTCCAATCTAGCTTCAACTTCCAGCCATTGGATTTTGTTACTCCTTTCTCTGCTAGAATGAAGAGCCCATTAACAACATTATGTTCCCCAAGTACTTATTTACAGATTGTGTTCAAGTCACCCCCTAACCCAGTGGTGGGCAACTTGCTGCCTATGGGCCACATGCAGTATATTGGGGTTCTTTATGTGGCCCACAAGACATTTTGTTTTCCATTGCCCATGCATTGGGTTGCCAAATCCCAATAGTTTCCATCCACGTAGTTTTTTTCCGTACTGGTATTACTAAAGTGACATGCACGTAAAGCAAGGGAACATGCGGTGAGGGGCGGGCTTACTGCACAGAACATTGGCTATAAAAGCCGTCCACTCCTGCATCCAGTCAAAGCACTGCTATGGCTCAATCGGCGCACCCTGTAAATTCCAGGTACTCAAGGAACAGCAAAACTTCCCTTTCTAGGAGACTGTGTTGGTTAGTACAATTGTGGCCCACTCACTAGCCTAAGTTGCCCATCACTATCCTAACTTTCTCTTTGTTAAGATAAATAGATTGAGTTCTTTGCATTTACCATTATAAGGCATGTTTTCTAATCCTTTCCTCATTCTCCTGGCTGTTCTCCGAGCCCTCTTACTTTTCCAACATCATTCTTGAATTGTTGACACGAGAACTGGACACAGTATTCCATTAGCAGTTGCACAAGTGCCCAATACAGAGGTAAAATAACCTTTCTATACCTACTTCAGATTCCCCTATTTACGTATCCTGGGATCAGATTGGCCCAGTTGGCCAAAGCATCACAACGGGAGCTCATGATTAGCTGCTTATCTGTGACTCTCAAATCTTTTCCCAAGTCACTTCTTCCCATCAAGGAGTCCCCCATCTTATGTGCATGGCCTTCATTCTTTGTTCCTAGATAAATGCATTTCCATTCAGCTGCATTAAATTGTAAATTGTTTGCCTTTGCTCAGTTTACCAAAGAATCCAGATCGTCTGTATAAGAGACCCGCTCTCTTCTTTATTTACCACTCCCCCCATTTTTACATTGTCTGCAAACTTTATCGGTGATTTTTGTTTTTTTCCCATATAACATTAAATAGCTTAGTACCGAGAACAGATCCTTGTGGGATCCCACTAGAAACATACCCACATCCATGGCCCCCCTTTCCCTCCAAACCCATTTGTGTGATCACTAGGCAACTTAGGAATCACAAGTCCACTCTGCAGCACGGCGTACTCCAAAAGCCCACAGATTTTGAGCTTCGTGGGGCTTTAAGGCCTTGCCACGTAACTCCTTTAAGCCCTTGCAAAACCCTCCCTGGGGAAGGAAGTTCTATCTCCAGAAAGGGGCAGAGCCTATTTTAAAAATACAGCTGTGTGATGGCTGTTCAGTACCAGATAATTGATCCACAGGACCCTGAATTGGTGTGCTTTTGCCAGAAGTACGCTGAAGAAAACAGGTTCTGTACTTATATCATACTGATTATGGGAAGAGAAAGGGTCAGGCCAGCCACAAGCAAAGTGATATTCAATAGCACTATTTTATAACTTGTGGGCTTTGCCAGCTTTATGAACAAAGCTAAAAATCACTTCCTACTAGAAATGGGCCTGAACCACGAACTTCAAATCTGGATCCTAACTTTCCCAAAACCGCAAGGGGGCCTGGATCCAGGGTTTTAGGTCAGGCCCATATTTAATCTATACTAATATGCTTTTTAGGGCCTTTCTAATAAATCCCCTCCCTGAAGGATCACAGTACTGGTTTCATTCATATTTACACTGCTTTTCCAAAAGACAATGCACATGCTTTAAAGAAAGCATTGGAAGCTTTTCAGATTTAGAATCTTTTGCTTTATGTGGTTTACAGTCCAAATAGACAAATGTTACTTCCATTTCAAGTTATTTAATTTTTATATGGCTTACTAGTAAATGAAAATCAGAGGTCGTACAGTTCATCAGTACTAAACTGAGCATGCCTGTAAGTGGCAAGAGGCAGCCTGATCTCCCTGAAACTATGTATTGTGTTGTTTCAGCCACGCACAATAAAGCTCCCTCTTCTCTCTCCGCAGCACATCCCTTTTACAAAAGCTTACTCTCACACATGTAAACAAATGAACAGTTCCACTATGTGTTTGGCAGCCTGCGGCTTTTCTTTTAATTCACAAAAGGTGCACCCCATTGAAAAGATCCACATACAGGGAACTCTATGTCAGCACACTTATTAGCAAAGCCTCATTTCCATTTAACACAAGTTGCTTTAGGAACCAATGCAGCTCATATGGAAGGGGGGGAAAAAAGCCCTTTTTCATTACCTCACACACACACACAAAAGCTAGCCAATGCCATCTTCCTTCAGGAGCAACAGTAATGTGACGGTTTGGGAGATCTAAGGATCGGGGTAGTAGGTAAAAGAGCTTGGGATATCCCCTGGGAAGAAGTTCAAATGCTTTTTCCTGGTTTTCAGGGTTTCAATTCACTTGCTGGTGGAGGCCGATCTCCCAGTGCCAGTGAACCTGACTCTGGGGAGTTTTTGTAAGCCTATAGAGGCAAGGTATTTTTAAAGTCTCCTGCAGGCCCCCACTTTCTGCACTCGGAGTGCCAGAGCAGGGAACAGCCCTGAAAACACTGTACAGTAACATTAGTTCGTCCAGTAGCATCACTGTTGGTGCTCCATGCCCATGCCCTTGTATCCCGAGACAAGAATCACTGCAGAGGGGTGGACCACAGCCTCTTCAACATCTTTTCAACCACTGAATATGTTACTTACCTTGTGCTATAACTGGAGTTCTTTGATATATGCCTCCCTATGTACAGGGCTAGAAAAATTCTGGAAAACCCTACTCACCAGACAAAAAAGGGACTCGCCACCCTCCCCCCAAAAAGTGTTTTTTAATAGCATAAATTCCTAATAAGAATAAGAACAGTAATTACTAATAAGTTATTAATAAATATCACCCACGTTATTACTAAATATCTTATAAACCTCTACCTTTTCCCTCTGCTGCCATGTCTCCTCCCCTTGCTCCATCAGCTCCCTTGGTGCCTCCTTCCCCACCCCTCACCCTCCCCTGCTGTCCTGACTCCTGCCCTTCTCACTGCCCTCAGCCTTCCTGAGACCTGGCCCCCTCCACCAGCCCTTCTCTCCCCCCTGTGCCCACTCCTCCAGTAGCCCCACTCTGATCTGATCCTCATCCCCTCTCCTAACACTTCCCTCTACACACCTGCCCTGCCTCTCTCCTCTGGTGCTGGTCCCTCCACTGCAGGTGTCTGCCCTTCTGCTTCACCATCAGAATCCCCTGGCACCTGCACCCTCCTGGTGCCTCCCCCCTTCCCTCACTGCCCCTGCCCCCTTTTGCTCTCTTTTTCCCTGATGCCCACCCTCTGCCCCTGTTCCCCTCATGCCCCTGTGCCCTCACAGATGACTTGCTCCATCCCCACCTTCCTCATACCCACCCCTTCTTTCAAGCCTTCTCCCAGCACCTCCCCCTCTCCCCTCTAGCCCCCAGTGCCCTTACTCTCTCCTCTCCCAGCATCACCCTGTCTCTCCTCCCACTGACACCTCCCCTCCTAACCTTTACCTCATTATCTGCACTGGCATTTCTCTCCTGCACCCCTGCCCCTTGGTGCCTTCCCCTTTCTTCTTCTTCTTCTTCTCCTGACCTCCTCCCCTTCCCTCCCCTCTCCTCCCCTACCCACAGCACTAGCCCCTTCCCCAAATTTTTCGCCTCCCCTCCCCACAGTCCAGTCTAGCCCAACCCAGCCCCTTCCCCTCCCCCAGGGCCAGCTCTAGGTTTTTTGTTGCCCCAAGCAAAACATTTTTGGCCCTCCCCCTTTCTTTGTCGTCTTTTACACGTTTGCATTTTGAAATGGTTTTTTTTTGTTTTTGTTTGTTTTCATTTTTGTCCTGGCATTTTATCCCTATAAATAGCAAATAGCATTTTCATTTGTTTTTTTCCATAAAGGCAAAGGCGCTTCAAATGAACTCCCCCTTTTACTCGCTGCTGGGTCACAGCAGCCTTTTCCCAGGCCTGTCCAGCCCCTCCATATGGACAAGCACCCCTCACTCCCAACCCACAGGGGAAACAGGGTGCAGGGACAGCACAGAGCCAGAGGGGTGCAGGGAACAGTGGGGGAGGAGGGTACAGGGGTGGCACGGGGAATGGGAAGCACAGAGCCAGAGGGACGCAGGGTGCGGGGTAGGCACAGAGAATGGGATGCGGGGAACGGGAGGGGCGGAGGGATCGGGTTCTAGGGGCAGTGCAGGGAATGGGCAGCACAGAGCTGGGGGGCAGGGATCGGCGGGGAGGAGAGTGCAAGGGCAGCGCAGAGCCAGAGAGTCGCAGGGAAGAGGGAGAGCAGGGAGTCCGGGGTACAGAGGTGCAGGGGAGGCGTAGGAAACAGGCGGCGCAGAAACAAAGGGGCATAGGGCGGGTGCAGCGAGCTGGGTGGTCGGTCAGGAGAGGTCTCTCACCGGCGAGGGGGTTGGGGCCATGGCAGGACTGGAGCTGGCAGGGTGGGGACTGGCTGCCCCACAGCCAGTTCCTGGGGCCACGCAGCCAAAGCCGGGCTACCACGGCCCTTTAAAATCAGCAGGGCCATGTCATGCCAGCATCCTGGAGTCTGCCGCCATCCCACCCTCTGGCTCATGACCCACCTGCTCATGCCAGAGCTGCACACAGGCAGCCCGGCACTGAGAATCACTGCGCTTCCCCCTTCCCGGCGGCACTCCGCTCCTCTGCCCGACCGGCAGATCAGATGGGGCCGTGCCGCCCGTAGTGCGGGCTATGGCCAGCCCGTCACAACCGCCCACCAGGCCAGTCCTCCCCTGCACTCGCCAGCTGATAAAATCTACTTGCCGTAGGCGAGTGCATTTGTCGAGCCCTGCCTATGTATATATCAAAGAAGCTGCCCTCTTTCTCTTCTGTTTCTCAGTCCCTCACTACACCTTCATGATTGAAAATAAAATGGAGTGGCAGCAGGTCCTCCCTTGTACACTTGTATCAGAGAACAGGAATATCTAGGGTGCAAGCATGGACTCAAGGACATTGTTGACAAAAAACACCGATCATGAGAACATGGGAGCACTTGCGTACCTTGACATAGAGCATCCATAAGGAAAAGACTTGGGGAAGTAGGAGACCATTGGAAAAGGAAAACCACGTGGACTACACTGGCCTGAGGTATGTTTTTTAGGTTTTTTTTTGTTTTTGTAACCCTGATACAAAATTAAAGACACAATACTGGCCTGAAATAATTGCAGATCCAATAGCTTATGTTTTATAAGGGCTAGAAACAAATGAATGTTTTGTATCACTTCTTTTTCTTAGCCTATGGCACAACGTGCCTCAGATGGCATATAATCAGGAGTCATCACCGAATTTAGTCTGCTAGTTGGCTCATTAGCTTCTCCGGGCCAGGCTAGATACTGACATGGAGCACAACATGAAAACTGGGAATATCAGATATGTTGTGAGATCTCAAACATTAGAAGAATATTGAATTGATTCCACATCTTCCTTTCGCACAAGCTGAAGTCTGACATTTTTATCAAATGCTACCTGAAGAAAAGTTTACATCTAGAGAGCAATGTCTTATACCACCTGGAGGACACAAGCAATCAGATGGCATAAAGTAGTAGCCTTCAGCAGTTTGCAAAGATTAACAGTTATTGGACTTGTATGGATGCTTTCAGGACTAGTATAATTTTCCAAGCAGTAGCCCTAAATCACTGACCAAAGAGGAAATACACCATTTCCAGCACTGAGCCTATTGATTCCAAAAGAAACAGATTGGCTTCATTCCTATGAAGCAAATACAAATCGGTGTCTATAGGCCTGCTATGATCTCCTCTAATCTTCAGCAAGAAGGGAAACAAGTGTGTAAACGCCACCCAATTAATCCAAGCAATGACAAAAAGAGAGTGGTAACGGGATACAAAGTGCATTTCAGCTTTTCTCCGCCATGCTGAATGGAGACCCCCCCCCCACCCATCAGCTTGTTTCAGGATTTTGAGCAACACAGCTGAATGGGGCAGGGAACATAAAGGATATGACAGATGGCACACACATTATGCCCTTCAGCAATCTGATATTCCAAGCTGATGACCTGCCCTTCCTTCTCCTTAGCCTTCACGGTGCCATTTTCATGTCTTCTCCGAGCTGCACGATAACAGCAATGCAGTGGTGCAATGGAAATCTTCCTGTTAAAGCTGCTCCTTGCAACAAGAATT
Organism: Pelodiscus sinensis; assembly: GCF_049634645.1. Lineage (NCBI taxonomy): Eukaryota > Metazoa > Chordata > Testudines > Trionychidae > Pelodiscus > Pelodiscus sinensis. The sequence continues at coordinate 107,762,932 of NC_134712.1, forward strand.
TAATCTCCTTTTCAGTTCCCCTCTCTGAGGGTTGAATAAATGCTCAGGCATAACAGGGGCACCACAACCATGGAGCAAGTCATGCTGCTTGAGCAAAGGGGAATGAAGGGTAAAAGTGCATCGAGATGTGGGATTTCTGAAGATCTGTGGGATTGATCTTAAGAGTCTTTGGTGGTCCTTGGTGGTCTTGAGTCCATGCTCTGCACAGGCATGATAAGACATTCTCTGCGCCCTTTCTACATCATGCCTAACTCCTGCCCCATAAGAGGAGAACACAGTAAATTCATCCAAATGCTCAACTGTGCAGGTTTCTTACAGTAATGTTTCTCCTTCAAGACCAGTACGCAGAATGGAAGGAATGGCTTGGTAGTTCTATTCAGAAAGGAGGCCACGGGACTTTTTAATAGCTATATATATAGTATATTCAGGGATCACATCTTTACAACTGTAACATATTTTCACCCCTATTCAACATAAAATAAGGGGGTCATTCCTTTTGAATGTGAGCAAAATAAAAGCCTGGAAAATGAAGCACAGACATGAAAGATGAGGCTCTTCACTGCAATTCTCTTTTTAAGAAAATGATAAAACAAAACAACACAAAGTAGTCTGAGTGACAGTAATGCTGATTTTGTTGTTATTCAAATATAGACACACCATTCATAACTCTGGCTCAGAAAGGGCACTGTATTTTATTTATTCTTTTAACTGCACCAGTTCAGAATGTCACCAACAAAACAGTTAAGCCAGCCAAAATATTAAAGATAAAATAAAATTACCTTCTTGCAGAGGTCTGATATTCCAAGTGAAAAATTTGAAAATATATAATTGAAAAGGTACCTATTTAACATAACAATACTACTGCAGACTGCTGTAAAATCTGATTACTTAACATCAGTTCTTTAACAATAAGAGAGTGTATAGGCATTTTCCTACTATCCACGATATTTTATACAATACCTTTCTTTACAAAGGATCATATAATATAGTCTCTGATCTCACAAATACTCTGATCTCACAAATACTCATGCATGTGAATAACTTCAAACACAAGAAGCCTCACTCATTCAATTGGGACTAATCATTTGCATGAAGTTAAAAACATCCATAAGTGTCTGCCAGATAATATTTGCTCAAGTAGTTAATTTCAGAAACAGAAGTATGCTACATATTTTTGCTTTCTTTCCCTTTCAAATTGTATGTTATATATTTCTCTCTCACAAACACACTCACTCATCTATCAGTGCAGGTTAAAAAGACATCCTGAGATTCAAAAGTTAATAATGATTAAATTAATTACAATCGATTTTTTTGCCAAAATCTTTCTTATCGCTTACCTCAAATCATCTGAGAGTGTTTCAAGATGCAGTCATAAATCTTTTCCCCCCTCAGCTCACCAGACAGTGCAGCACTTTTTTTTCTGATGTCTTGTATTAAAGCTTTTCCATTGTGTTCCAGGATACTTAAATAAAAGCAAAACAAGAAACACTCAGAATGAAAATGTCACTTCAGTGATTGGTAGGTGACTCAGGGGAAATCCCCGACCTTTCTCCAATGTATATTTTAAAGAAACTGTGTTAACTATGCAGAGCAGGAGCACTCTGACTGTTCTGTAGGTTGCACTTTTTTTTTTCCCTAATTGCCATAAATAATTTTACAGCATTTTTAAAATATCATGCTCTCTGGTATACTAGATTGTAATATAGTACAATCATTAATGAACCAATGAGTACCTCATTCAACAGAATACAAAACTGTATGTGGGAAAGGAGGAATTCTCTGAAGATGCAAATCAGAAAAATGTGTTGTGTTGAATAACAAACTGCTACAGTAGATAGTGATAATTCATGATTATTATTTAAGGAAGCTTTAAGTAAAGTTTGATTGACAGCCTAAAGATCCACATAGTTCTTTTTGTCACATTCACCTTTTTTAATAGTAATATGTGGGGAAATATCAGACCAGTCAGTAAAATACATTTAACAAGATATTGGAATTTACAGTACACAAGACAGACTAGCTGAAGGAGGAAGGAAAAAAGGGCGGGTGAGTGAATACATGAGTGTACGAGTAAGAGAAACTGCTGACTCTCTGTTATGATAACATTTTGATATTTCCCAGTCACCAAAAAAAGCATAAATGTTTTTGATTAGAAAGTAAGAAATTAAGAGTTACAACCACATGCTCAATCCCCCTTTGACTTGTGGTAAAACAAAAGGCCAGATTTACCCTCATGTACAGCCATTTGTCAGGGATGCAGTTGATCCAGTATTTAACATTTAAGCTGTCTCTTGTAGCATTAAATGACTTAGTGCTTTGGAACAGCACTGAGTTCATTTTCTCTTTGAGAACCCTCCATTTCATTTCACAATCTCCTTTGGATTCTGAAGATGTTAGTCATTATTTTATAAACAAATTTTAAAACTATATTTGGGATTGCTATATAAAATTTACAGTTAAATTCTTCGTTCAGTTACACCTGTGCAATCCCTACTGAAATTAAGGTTTCAGAATGTGACTTGAGGACAGATTTTGATCTTACATACATATTTACATTCATTGAAATCAAATTGTTTGTTTGCTTTTTCTCAGCTGTCGGACAAGCTGTGCTGAATTATTTTTTCCTATTGTTTTTAATTAAGAAATAGAGTAAATTTCCTTCCTGTGTCTCTAGGAGTATGGATTCTTCTGCAAAGAAAAATAACTTTTTCAAAAGTTTTCAAAAAGTAAAATCAATTATGATACATTTCCAGTAGAGATGTAATAGTGTAGTCGATTAACTGATTACAGTGGTCCCCAACCTGTGTGTGTGGCGGGCGCCACACCGGTGGGTGACATCATCCCACTGCGTCGCCCAGCTGGCCCCGTGCCAAGTGCACCAGCGCCAGATCCCCACCACAGCCATTTCGCGGCTCCAGACCAGCCGCCCTGCTCCCGTGGCTTTCCCACCATGCTCCCCAGCAGGTTCTCCCGCCGCAGGTGCTTCCCCATGCCCCGTCACAGCGCGAATTTGGCCCCACAGCACATGCGGCCCATCCTCCCCCAGCCATCCCACATCGTGACACCGACTAGGCGGGCGCACATAAATACCCCGGCGGGCGCCATGGCACCCGCGGGCACCTCATTGGGGACCACTGGATTAACTGAAAAGTAAAAGCTTATCAGTTAATGCTATAGATTACATGCATTTTCCCCTTCCCTCCCTTGCCAGTAAATTTTTTAGCAGGCTGACCAGCAGCCCAATTCTATCCGAGCTTGCACCGGGACTGTGACCTACTCCCACTGCAGATCTGCATTTAAAGAATATTAGGAGCCAGGTGACCAGGCAGCCCGGCTCAGCTCCAGCTCACGTTGGGTCCAGGAGCTCAGACCTGCTCCCTCCCCCACACTGCTGTATCAGAGGGAACAGCACAGGGCGATAGGCAGCCATTTTGTGGGGAGCTGGTTTTTAAAATGGCTCCCCTTGCGGACCAGCTCCTACCTGCTACACTGTGTGGCTGCCTCTGATATAGAGCTGAAGTGGCAGAGGGCTCCTCAGGAGCAGGATCAGAATGCACTGGGCTGCCGGCCCCACCTCCGGGGACTATAGAATAGTCGTGGAACTGATAAGAATTCATGCAGCTAATCAGCTAACAATCGATATTTAACATCCCTAATCTCCAGTTGTATAAAAAAAGGAAAGGGGCAAAAACTGAAGTACTTAAGAGGGAATAGAAGTACCCCAAAATCCCTTACTACTTTTCTTTTAACATCTGCACAGCATGCATTTCACCAGTCCTTAAAGCTGTTTATATTACATACAGAACTCAAAACCTCCTGTTTAAATTAAAGGACGGAGATGAGTAGTCTAGGCTTATTGGTCAATCTTCTCGACTACTCACATTCCCCCCCTTGCTGCCTCTCAATCAGAGGCAGTGGGGGGGGGGGGAGGAGCAGGAGTTGGTGCTGGGAAAGTCATCTTAAAAGCCAGTCCCCCCCAACACCAGCTGCACATTGCCGCCTGTCCCCCCTCCTCCCCTGCTGACTCTATCAGAGGCAGCAGCGTGGGGGGCAGAGGGCAAGGAAGGCTTCTGCGAAGCAGACTCTGCCCGCAGTAGGCAGCATCCCCTGTCCACGGGGAATCCAATCTCCTTGCGGACAAAGGCTGCTCCTCATCCCATGGAGCAGCATCTGTCCACAACGCACCTGGGCCTGCAGAGGCTGCTTCTTGGCAGCAGCCCCTATCTGCAGGGTGTCCCAGCTCCCCATGAACAGAGGCTGCTCCAGGGGCTATGGACAGGGACCCACTTGCACTGCTGCAAGTCCTCCATGGACAGGGGCCACCCCGTGCTGCTGCAGGTAGCTTGTCTGCATGGGGAGCTGGTTTTTAAACTGGCTCCCACCTGCCACCAGACGCTGCTGTCTCTGATACAGAATAGTAGAGTAACTGATAGGAATGAATGTGGTTACTTGACTATCCAATTAACCGACAGCTACCATCCCTAGTTTAAATACAAGTAGCCTGTTCCTGCCCACACTGGTCTCATCTGTGCAGAGCTTACTCACATGGATAAGCACATACGTGAGTGACCGCACAGACTTCAATGAGACTCACTCAGCATAACTAGGGATGGCACACTTCAGACCACTGACCTGTGGGAGGAGGATGAGACCGTTTAAAACTGAGACTCAAATACTCAAAAGCCTGGAAGTTCAAAGTTAAGGAAGACAATCTGTCTATGCCTCCCCCTTCCCCCCCACCTTGAAAACAGTATTAATTCAAGACAAAATATAATCGGCAGGCGTTACTGGCTCCCAGCCTTTACTGTGAACTTCCTGGCTTCCCTCTGTTTATATCTCAGATTTTCTGTGGTAGTGTAGATGTAGCCTATAGCCCCAGTCCCTTGAAGGAATTTAGATGCTTAACTTCTATTGGGAATTAGGCATCTAAATAACTTTGAGGATCTGAACCACAGTTAGCTTTGAAAATGGCACTTAGACTCCTAAATCACTTGCACACTTTACAAATGTTAACCTTAATCATTCTGTGCCTTGGTTTTCCATCAGTATAATGGAGTCAGTAATACTACTTTATTCACAGTGAGGAGTTGTAAAGAAATGTCTAACAAAGACTGTGAGATGCTCAGATGCTTTGGTAAAGGGAGCCAGCTCCAAGCACAACGGCTGATAATAATTAATAAATATTATTAACAATATAAAATAGGTAAGGGACAGACCTCTTTAAAACATGTTAAACAGCACCTTAATCAACGAACAACCCACTGCTTGTAGAGCAGAGGGCTAATCACAGTAAGTAACATTATCAGAATCTGGTCCTTAAATAATACAAGCTAGGAAATTCTTTGCTGGATTGTACTTTTACCAGCACTACTGCCTTCTCCTAAGCTCTCTGAGCACAACCATCTGTGGAAGGCTGAATGGTTTCACGTAGCCATAGAACTGTTTTACAGCTGCTTGACTCCAGAAGCTGAGGCTTTAAGAACAACACCGAGAATCGCGAGACTACTGATAAAAAAATGCCGTGATTTGACAACACAGTTAAGAGAGTCTTTCTCCTGGATTGTTTCAGACTCACATGTGTCTGAGGGTGTTGTCTGTGTTAAACTGACCAAGATAGTTTTCCACCCTCAACAATTTGTACTTAATCATTTTAGCATGTCTGACTATAATCAAAAACCAACGAAAACCACAGCATTGAAAACAAGGAATCAAGAAAAGAAAGAAATTAAAGCCTGGGACATGCATGCAACACAGGAAGAGTTAGATCATGCCTCCCCATGTGAGTGCCCAGAGCACAAAAAAAGGGTACAGCGAATTGTTCCCCTGCACAAATGCACTCACACTGAGGCAGACACAATCCATCTCCAAGTGCTGGGGAAGAGAAAGGCAGTGGATGGCTAGAACTGCCTGCACTACTAACTAGCCCTAGAAGTGATTCTGGATAGAGCATAGGCAGGACTCAAGGATGCATTCAAGACCAGACTAGGGCAATCCAGAGCCCTAGAGACACTCCATAGGGTGGAAGGGCCAGCCAGATTGCTCCCCCAGGCAGCAGTGAGAGTGGCAGCAGGTTGCCTCTTCCTCAAATCAGTAAGGTACTTGAGCATATACCTAAGTTTGAGCCTGTGAGCAGTGACCTCAATGGGGCTATTCACATGTTTAAAGTTAAGCACAAACCTATGGGCTTTCCTAGACAAGGGCTTTTATTTGTTAAGCTTCAAAAACATACTTGACATTTTACAACAATAGAGGATAACATGGTTATTAACCCTTACAATGCAAGCTGTCTTTCAAGCTTCTCCTCAATACACCCTTTTTTCTTGTATGCCTACTCATCCTAATTTTCTCCTCATGGTAATATCTACCAAAAAAGGGGCAGGGGAAGAAAGCTAAGACAAGAAAATTATGAAATGCCTAAGATGTGGCTTTTACTAACTAAAGCAATTACATGATTTAAGACATGATCTACACAAAAGAGTTCTAAGGCCTGGTCTACACTAGAGAGTTAAGTCGACATAAGACAGTTTTCTTCGATTTAGCGTCTACACAAAAATGTAGCTCCCACCAATGTAACTTGCATACTACTTCAACTTGATAACGCTATCTCTGAGGAAAGCATAGTGCTTAGGTCGATGGCAGTGTCAGTCTAGCGACTGCGGTGCTTACGTTAACTGTTGCTGTCTTTCAGAAGATGTCCCACAATGTCCTACACTGACAGCTAAATCAGTTCAAGTGCTCCTGGTGAGGACACACACTGCTGACACAGAAGTGAAGCCTGGATGTGAAAAAGTGATTTAATTACTGCAGTGGCTGTATGTCAACATAGCGTCAACTTCATTCTGTAGTGCAGAGTTGCCCAAATTGCTATCATATTCTTCTCCTCCCTTCCACTTAGCCCAGAAGGTTTGTTACCTTCCCTCCAGGAAGGTCAGTGTATTTTGCCTGTTAAGTGCTAGGTTAACGTACATCACTGCATTAGTAGCATTACAATAATAAATAAAATTATGATAAATCTAAATCATCATCATCAATCATCATCTCAGCTTTAAAATAGGAAGAACTATCCTGAGATGTAGTCAATTTAAAAAAAAATAAAAGGAATTAAAAGTAGTTTCAGGTACGATGCCTGCCCCACATTTTGTGGTTTTACAACCACATTTCCTTAGCTTTAAAAATGTTCTTTTCTCCCCTGTTGTGGTGTGAAAGATGCACAAAAACATCAAGAGAAACTGACTAACTAAATGATTATATAGGGGAAAACTGTGAAACTGACTGTATACCAAAGGCTGTCAAAAGCTCACCTTAAACTGGAAAACAGTTCTTTGTAAAGAGAAAAAAAAGCTTTCTTCTCCCAACCTCTCAGTTCCCTTTAACAGTAAATTTTAAGCATTACTTACAGACAGCAGAAATTAGAGACAGAAGTGTGATTTTTAAATTGACAGTTTTTAAAAGTCTGATTTTATGTCATTTCTCCTAGATATTCTTCTGAATATGGATCTCAAATGCCCCTTCAAATTTCCTTAAATAGACCCGTAAAACACTGGCATTTCCACCTCCCCCCCCCCATAATTCAGGTAATGAGAGAAACTTTCCACCTACATAAACCACTATACTTTCTGGAAACACTCATCCATCAAAAGGAGGAAGAGGTTTGTATGCTTTTTTATTAATGTATTTTCCCTAGCAATAACAACAGCCTAATGCAAATGTTTGCTACCAAGTTGCTATGAAGTAGCTGGAGACTGAAACTCCCAAATAGCCCTGAAGTAAGAGGAGAATCAAGCAGAGTTGGTGCTTCTCTCTGCTCCTTTGCAGTTTCCCCATTCCAAATTTGGCAACCATATGGAGAAATTGGATAGAATTCACCCCCCATACAGAAGCCAATACACCATTTGAGTCCAACAGGGGACTCAGCAAATTTCACTCTATCTGCATAGGCGTTCTACTGGCTCTCTGCACAAACGTGAATTAGACCCAGTGTTAACAAGGTCAAATGTGGAGGAACAGCTCCTAGAACTCACAATTTCTTTACAACAGCAATTTCAAAGGGCCTCCTTTCCTGAATGAAAACGATGAAGGAAGTTGAGAAGGTTGCCATGCAGAGGCGGGCAACCTTTTCTGGGTCGAGGGCCACTGATTCACAGAGGCTCCAAAAATAAAAACTTAAAAAAAAAACACCCTGCAGATTGGAATTAAAAGAAAGGAAAACTCAATGGCCCTAACATTTAAAAATGTCAGTGTTTCAAAATAATAATGATATTTCTAGGAGATTACTTTGAATATCAAATCTGAGCACAGTTTTACTCTAGCAGATTCAGGTTGAGATTCACTTTCCTTCTGTTGGTTTGATGTATTGTACTCTATATGTGATTATGTTTGGTTAATGTTGGACTGAAAATGTAAGCGGTCAATTGACCCATTTCTTTAACATGTTCAACTTACTAATGTAGTTTGTAATATTATTACATTTCAATAACACAAAGTGGGCCAATGCTGTTCTTGTGTGAGACAAGAAAAGTTATCTGTATACACATGTAGTAAAGAATAGATTAGAATTTGGTTTAGTCGAAACAGGGCAAGTAGGTGTTCTGGGGGTTTTTTGGAGACAGGGTGAGGTAAGGGTTTTCCCCCTAGATGGTTGAACAGGGTGTTTTTTCTTAATGTGATTCATAACATAAGTTAGATAGTGGCAACGTCAGGAATAGAGCTAAGTTAGTGGAAAATTCACGCTGTTGTGATACTTATTGTTATGAACTTCTTTCTGTGTTGTGGCTAATGAAGTTTAAAAATAATAAACTCTTTTTTTTAATGTCTTTTATACATTTTTTTACATAAAGTCACATGCTCTTATTCCTTTCACTGGAATGTACCTTAATCTGTACTCTATTTATTCAGGTTACAGAATATTTCTTATGCTAATTTCTCCTCTCCAGCACACCTATAAATTCAAAGGCAACTGATATAAAGTTAAAAATTAGGGTGTTCTTTAAACATTCTGCACAGTACGCTCAGTTTCTTTTCTGTAGCTATAGTAAGTAAATGGAATGCAGCAACACTCTGCCAACTGGTCTGCAAAAAACGAAAGTGCTCTTAAATCAGTCACTTCAGCATCATGGCCGTTTGCAACAAAGCTAACCAGCACAACTGTCTTCTATCTTCTATTAGATCAAAACAGACCCAAAAAAAGAAAAAAAGGAAAAAAAGAAAAAGAACACAACTCTCAGCTACTGCTTACTTATAGCATTAGTAAATAAGGTTAATATTTTTGGCTCTCAAAAGAAATAAAACAACATTTTAAAGGATACACACACACACATCTGTATACACATGCACATGTATGCCTACATGAATAATTACATTTCTATTTTACACTATAATGCATTTTTACAGCATAATACATACATTTAAATGGTATATATATTTACATGCAATATAATGTGTATATAATTGAAATCTTTGAACACAGATTAACAGCTTCTAAAAGTCAGAAGGGACGGGTATGATCACTTAGTCTGACCTAACTGAATGACACAGGGCATAACATTTCACCAAGGAATTCTTGAAGTACAGGGAATTATCCTTCCCTGCTATGCAAGTAGTTACTGTCAGGCACAATAATCTGAAGGAGAGTATATCTTTTAGACAAACATCTAGTTTCAATTTAAAGACTAGCTTGGTGGTAAGTTTACCACTTTCTTGGGCCTTTCTGTTTCTAATTAACATTTTTAAAGAATAAAATAATTTTACATTAAACTATTTTCAGAAAATGAGTGATTTTATTCCATCAAAATGACCAAATCTATTTAATAGTTTGTGCATGCATGAATGTGTCAATGACAGTATGCACATTAATATTACAAGAGAACATGAAATATAACTTCCCCAAACATGGCTCTTTAGAAGCCACACTTTTTTTTAAATAATTGTGTCTATATATTTTGTAAACTACTCTTAATACCCTCATTTTAAAATAGAGAGAATACATGGTGGCTGATCAGTACACATAATCATGATACACAAATACGTTTTTTAGCGGATTCTCTGCATTCTTTATTGGCTTTCAACAGTTAATTCTTTCACACAAACCATTTTATATCCTTTCAACCCACAAGACCCACTCAACATTTTCTTTAGCAAGTAGGGCAGATGGGTCTCTTTTTGGAGACAGTCAACACAGCTCTTTCAGGACCCAATCCTACACAACTTTTGCACACATATTTGAGGATATGAGTGGGGCTATGGACCTCAGCAAAACCGTAACCATATGCATAGGTAGGAACATAGCCTACACGAGTCAGAGGAGTCACTGTTAACTCCTTGTCAACGGTGAACATGGTATCTCCTTGGCTCTGCAATCCCCCACTATTTCAAGGAGGAAGAAGTCAAAACAGGAAATTGAAAGCGATGCAACAGAAGGCCCAAACAATGCAACTAGGCCACCACATTAGCGTGGCACACAACTTTCTTTTACTAATACTGACTGTTTCAAGTATTTGTACAGCTTTTTCCAAGACCATGCAGCAACTGTCAATTTACTACTAGAACTTGGTATACAACAGGTCATGTACAGTAAAACTCCAGTAGTCCGGCATCCAATTGTACAGCACTCCTGATAGTCCGGCATCAAAATGGCAAGAGCCTAGTGAGTGAGCTTCGGCAAAAATGAGTCACAATGCAGCAGCAGCAGCTGAACCGAGCAAAAAGGGTAAAAAAGGGTTAAAAAAAAAACATTACAGTATACTGTATCCAGTATGTACAATAAAAAGGGTTAAAACTCTTTATATACAGTATATACTGGATACAGTGTGTGTGTGTGTGTGTGTGTATATATATATATATATATATATATATATATATATATATATATATATATATATATATATATATATATATATATATATATATATAAAACCAGCTTATAGTACCTCCTGATAGTCCGGCACATTTGATAACCCGGCACCACCTAGGTCCCAAAGGTTCCAGATTATTGGAAGTCTACTGTATATGAAAATAATATACATAATTCATATGGACTTGTGAGAATCCATCTGATTTCAGCATCCCCAGCACCTTTGCCTTCTTCCTTAGCGTTTGACTTTATTTTCTGGAAATACTTTACTACGTTACTTGAGCACATTGAGTAGTTTATGTATTTTGAAAATGCAGATTATGCCATTAATCATGCATTATATGACAGTAAACTGAAGTGACTGCAATTATCTAATTTCACATACTCATGCTGTACACCTAAGGCAAGCAGAGTCAGCAGAGTATAAAATGAGGTTATCAAACAGTAACTGATTTAAAAGCCAAACTTGAATTGCAAAGCAATCTATGCTACAAAGCACAAAGCACGAATCAAACTCAGTGCTGCCTCCAGAATCACTGGAGTTTGCCTTTATCGTCCCTAAGCTTGTATGTGACGGCAAGGAGGCCTGGGGGAGGGTGGACTCGGAAGAAAGTACAGACTGATATACTTCCTTTAGGATGTGTTAACATCCCCTGTGATTTATTTCTCAGAATATAAAATCCATGCCAAAATTTCATTTAACCTGAATCTTAGTTTAAAATCTATCATCATCCTTTCTCTTTCATTTTCTCCAGGTTGTCTTTGATCTTGCCCAGTTCAGAATGCAAATGGTAAAATTTCGATTGCAGTCCTGACCACAGCTACAAGGGAGCATGTGCCCCATGCACATGAGAGCAGGCTCTGACTCTTAAACTGGAATGGCCTAGCATAACTAGGCTCACAGTTGTCAGTTCTATTTCTGAATGACAACCAAACAGAGTCCTGACTTCTGGAATCTCCCCCTTCAAGTCTCATGTCCCATCTGTTCTCATTTTAATTACCTGCAACTTCAGGTAGTAAGTGCCACCACCACCACCCAAAAAATGTACAGCAATACCATTTTCTGCATGAAAATGGCAATAATACTTGTAGCAAACTAGAAATAAAATAAAAAAATAAGAAGAGCTTCATACTACTCAGTGTTCAGAGAGAATTCACAGTTTCACATTACCACCGTGACACAGTTTATAAAATAATTCCCGAGATAAAACGACCCGTTTCCTCTCAGTGAGTGTGATGTACTATCTCTATTCATATAAGGTGAAATCCACCCACGACTGCAACTTATGCAAAAAGCCAGCACAAAGCCTATTTAACACTTAAAACCCTATTTCATACCAATTCACTTGATCTAAAGGCTGTGTATGCCTTGGTCTGTGTGACAAAGTGAGAATTTTCTGAAATATTTTATGATGCACACGTGTGCCTCAGTTTCCCTCTGAACTTTGCATTGTAAAAAAAATGTTTAAGTCTCTTGCTAAAACAGTGAAGGAAAGAGGAGTGTCATGGGGCAGGTTAGCAGGAAGGAATGGGGTCATTAAGCAAAACCAAAACCTAAATCCACCAAGCATCCAGAAAGGCAAAGAGAGGTCCAACAACTGAACTTTCAGCGCCTAAATGGTGGAAAGAGTGACAAGGGGGAAGAGGAAGAATGAGGAAAAACAACAGATGGAGTCCATCGCAAGTTGGCACTGGTTTGACCAGACTGGACAACTGACGCTTGGATCATCATGGCACTGGTTGGACCAGACTTGACTACTTTGGCTTAGATTAGCAAACAGAGGCAGAAGTTATGAACTTCCAAATACTCTGTGCCAGGTGATCAATAAGTTCTTACCTTGTTTTTTAAGAGGTTACTGTGTCACTGCAAATACTCCCTGAGAGCATCATGCCCTGAAGGGCTACCGAACAAGATTCCCACAGGACCCTGATCTGACTGGTGTCCCTGAAGAGAGCCATGGAGCATTGGTGCTGAATGCCCAGTCTCCTAGTCTTGGAGGCCATGGGCCTGTCCTTTTGGAAATGTTCAAGTCCTTGTGGGCCAGCACGCTAAAGAGGTCACTCCCAGGAAGCCTGGGTACAGGCTGAGGTGTAGACCAGACACAGTGACAGGCTAGTCCTCTGGGGTCAATTTCATCCAAGCAAGTCTCTTCACACAACATAAACCCTAATTTAGCCATTCACTGGGGATGACACAGAGAACAGAGGCACAGAACGATCCTCTGCACTGACTGGTTGAGAAGAGGGACCCTTTATTGACCTGAATAGGTCTATCTGGAGCAGGTGGTAAATTTATATGACTCCAATGGGTTAAAACTTCTGCACAAGCATGTGCTGAGAGTACAGCCACTGTTCCAGCTCACAGGCCGAAGCAGACTGGCTGCTGGTTCCATTCTTCTAATCCCATGCAGTTCCCTGTGCAAACCCTAATTACTCTGGATTTATGAGGGAAGAAGTGATTTCACCCGCACTATCTATAGATTTGTGTGCGTGTTTAATACAGTGGCTTCCAGATGCACCGTTACAGTGAAGGTATTATCAACTTTTATACTATATTGTAGCCTCCATTTTCTGGGCTTTATAATTTGAGCTTCAAATTTAGATCCAGACAAAAACCTCTCTAGTGATCCAGACAGTGCATAGCCATGGAGGTTTAAAAAAACCAAACAATTATAATAAATAACAATGAAAAGAAGTTTGTCATTTTAAGTCATCTTGGATGCCACTGTCATTTGTAAAACTGTACAGTATTATTAGTCAGACCTTCTGCTGACAATATAACCCACAAGATTGGAACTTGAGTGGTTTGTACATGTCACCAGATCTTTGGATTAAAATGCAGCCTAAGAATGTGGGTGTATTTAATTTTTTATAATACTTTTGTACCAGCATAAAAGCATTCACTTCACTTATATCACTTACACTCTTTCTTAAAATACTGTATCCTTTTGATCTTCTACAAATATATGTCTCTTTTCTTCAGATAAAATAATGCTGGGTACTTTTAAAGACAAAATGTTATGAGATTAGATTACTCAGAGTCCTTTTAAACATTTCAAGACACATTTTCAACATGGGCACAGTACTTGCAACTACAAACATATACCCCTTCATTCCCTACAAAACTCCACAGCACTGTGCTGAGGAGGTAGGGCAAAATTAGGCAATCTGAAGGCAGGTTTTTTCCCAGGGTAACTTGAGCCTGTGTGTATGAAAACACAGCATCACACTGTAAATCAAAATGGTCCAACTTCTCCTCTCAGTTATAGTGAGGACTCCCTACAGTTTGCATTGGTATCACTGGAGAGAGAATATGGCTCCACCCCGGGAAAGAGACCCCTGAAGAATTTCATAAGGATTTCAACAACTTCCACCTCACCATCAACCTCAGTCTGGATCAGTCCACACAAGAAATCCACTTCCTTGACACTACAGTACAATTAAATGATGGACATATTTCCACCATCCCACACCAGAAACCTACCAACTGCTACACTTACCTTCATGCCTCTAGCTTCCATCCCAGACACATTTCCTGATCTACTGTATACAGCCAAGCCCTAAGATACAACCGGATTTGCTCCAATCCCACAGACAGAGACACACACCTACAAGATCTATATAGAGCATTCTTAAAACTTAAATGCCCACCTGGAGAAGTGAAAAAACAGATTGACAGAGCCAAAAAAGTACCCAGACATGAACTACTTCAAGACAGGACAGAAAGAGAAAACAACAGAATTCCACTTGTCATCACCTATAGTTCACAACTTAAACCCCTCCAATGCATTATCAACAATGTACAACCTATCCTGGAAAATGACTCTCAGAGGCCTTGGGGGAAAGGCCAATTCTCACTTACAGACAACCCCCTAACCTCGAACAAATTCTTTCCAGTAACCATGCAACACACCCCCATCACGATCATCCAGGAACCCACCCCTGCAATCAGCCCTGGTGCCAGCTCTGCCCACACCTCTACTCAAGCAATTTCAATCACTGTACCCAACAACATCAGCCACCAAATCAGAGGCTCATTTAACCGCACATCCACTAATGTGATCTAGGCCATCAAATGCCAGCAATGCCCCACTGCCATGTATACTGGCCAAACTGGACAGTCTCTATGGGAAAGAATTTATGGACACAAATCAGATATTTGAAAAGGCAACACACAAAAACCTGTTGGAGAACACTTTAATCTTCCTGGACACTCATTAATCGATCTCCAAGTCGCCATTTTGTTTCAGACCAATTCCACAAGCTAAATCCACAGATAGGGGTTGGAATTTAACTTCATTCACAAGTTTAATTCTTATGCAAATGCTATGAATCAGAATATTGGATGGCTCACACATTATCAACCAACCAAATAATGAAAGTGCTAATAGTTCTTGATGTCTATGCAGAATCTGGTGTGGGTCATCTTCCTTTCCAAGTGAAAACTAAGGGTTCTTATCAGCTATTGTGACTATTTAGCCTTTAAGGTGCTACTAGACTATTTGTTGTTTTTTTAAGTTTTCACTGCACTTGGTGAGGTTATACCCAATATATCCAGAAAGGCCAAATTACCACCTTCTTTAATGCCAGAAAAGGTAATAAAACTGACATGTCACCAAAGCATAGCCTATAAAAACTGCCATTGGAGAAAAAACTGAAAGAACAAATTAGTTTATAAAAAGGCTTTCAGCCATTTCTTCATGAGCACAAACTGTCCCAATGCAGGCATTCCCCCGTCTTACACTTCACTCAGTGAAGAGTGAAGACAAGCCTTCAAATGGGCTCAGTGAGCAGTCCCAAAGTGGTAGAAATTTAGAAATTTGAGCCCAGACTCAGCAGAGCACTTAGACATATACTCAGTTTTAATCATGTGCTTATGCCCTATTGGCCTCTGGCGACTGAGCATATAAGTGATCTGCTGAATCAAACTCCATAAAAAGACATTGCAACTCCACTTGTTAATTTGGTTACTGTTTTAGATTAAGTGAACTGTACCTGAGAAAGACGGAGAGCCTTTAGGTAAGGGAATGCATGTCGTTAGAACATGAACTTTCCAAAGTTTTGCAGGGTCACCACCATTTGGAGCTTTAGAAGAAACCCTGAAGTGACTTCATGGCTTTTCATCGCCTCCAGTAATTTTGAAGCGTCACAAAGGCCCTTTCTGGCAGCTTCACAGAGCTGCAAAGTGCTCCAGAAGTTCTGTAACTTTTCAGCACTTTCTGGGAATTTTAGCAGTGGGATGGCCTTGCAACACAAGCAGAGATTAATCATTTTCTAATGTATAGTAATAAATAATGTATTTCCCAAAAGTCCATAAATTAAAACTATAATTTCATCTTAGTGCTGTGATGACACTAGAACCCTGGATAGAATTTCAGCCTTGTTTTAAACAGCTGGGATAAAAATTATTCCTTAAATTATGTTTGGAGAGCTGAAAATGAACTCAGAAGTTCTAAAGGAATTACTAGAAAGTAATTACATGTAATTACAAGTAGAAAGCAAAATTATTAAACAGATGATATTGCCATGTAAAATTTCTTACAGAGAGCAGCATTGCCCATTGCTGAAAAGTGCACTTAGTTTACTCACAGCAAACCAAAAACGGTTATGTATCAGAAACACAATTAATACAGAACAAGAATCCAAACAGCAATGCTGTAAATAAATGATGGTAAATAAAAAAGTCAAATCACAGTAGTGACTAGGGATGTTAAATATCGGTTAATTGAATAGTCGATTAAGCTCATTAATTCTTATTGGTTAGTCGACTATTCTATAGTCCCTGGGTAGCCCCTGTCTGGGAAGAAGGGGTCTGAGTTCCCAGACCCAGTACACGAGCCAGAACTGAGCTGGGCTGCCTGCCCACCTGGCTCCTAATACACTTTAAATGAAGAGCCACAGTGGGGTTAGGTCCAGGACCCAGTGCAAGCTGGGACTGAGCTGGGCTGCTGGGCAGCCTGCTAAAAAATTTACTGGAGGGAGGTGGGGAGGGGAGAATGTGTGTAATCTATAGCATTAACCAATAGGCTTTTGCTTATCGGTTAATAGGTTAATCGACTATACTATTACATCCCTAGTAGTGACATAAAGCTGAAAGCATATTCCCACTTTGAAACACAGCAGTTTACACACAAGTCAAAAGAGTATCCAAAAAAGGTACACCATGACTATCAGGAAAACAGCAAGCATAAGGTATCAAAATAAAGTTATAAAAATATGCATCTTTGTATTCATATCTGACAAGAAATCTACTAAACAAACCAAAGCGCACATGACGAGAAGTGGATTTTTTTTCTGCATTCAACAAATATCAGAGTTACAGAAAAAACACACTTCAAACAAAGCAAAAGTTCTCAAGGAAAAAAAGGTTACTTCTAATCACTCTCTCTGAAAATCATTTGAAAAAAAAAAGAAATCATGGGGGATAACAGAATAAATTTTATAACTGCACTGACACTGGAAACATATGCATGTTAGTTAATATTTGTATAGCAATATTAAGATAGAAAGACCAAATATTATTATCTATTTAAAGTCTTATACAGTATTTACTACAATCCTCAACCTCACTATAGGCCTTTTACACATTGTAAAAAGGGCAGTGCAGCAAATATGGAGTAAAATAATTAAGCATGGATCTCAATTTTATTTTTAAAAGCAAGTTTCTAGTTCACAAGGTTGCAGAGAAAAAACTTGAAAATCTGATTCCCAAAGACTATGACCACAAGAAGATGTATACAAAAGACCCAGGAAGTTATATTCTTTTTTTTTCCATTACTACAATTTTAAAAGCCCTTTAATGATGTTTAGAGAACTTGATTCACCATTTCTGAGCATTTAGGCAATAGCAGGTTTCTTTCTTCCTTTCCTACAAGATATGACCCAGGTCCCTCCCACCTTCTCCCCCTTCTACTTCCTTATTTTATGGTACACAGTAAACTTCCAATAATCCGGCACCTTTAGGACCCAGGGGGTGCCGGATTATCAGATATGACGGACTATCAGAAGGGGGGGCTATGAGGGGTCTGGAGTGGGGTGGGAGGGAATGCCACCCCAGACCCCTCATAGCCCCCCCTTACGATAGTCCGGCTCTGCCCCAGGCATCCCTGATTCAGCTGCTGCTGGTCAGTTTCAGCAGCAGCTGAATCGGGGATGCCTACAATAGAGCAGCTGGGGTGCTGCTGGGTTGGTCCCGCAGTGCCAAGGGGCGGCGCTACGGCACCAACCCAGCAGCAGTCCAGCTGCTCTTGGGGACGCCTGGGACAGAGCAGCTGGGGTACTGCCCGGTTGGTCCCGTAGCGCTGCCCCTCGGGGCTACGGGACCAACCTGGCAGCACCCCAGCTGCTCTTGGGGACGCCTGGGGCACAGCAGCTGGAGTGCTGCCGGGTTGGTCCCGCAGTGCCGAGGGGTGGCGCTACGAGACCAACCCCGCAGCACCCCAGCTGCTCTGCCCCAGGCGTCCGGATTCAGCCTGCTAGTGAAACTGACGCTGCTGGTCAGTTTCAGCAGCGGCTGAATCCCGACGCCTGGGGCAAAGCAGCTGGGGTGCTGCCGGGTTGGTCCCGCAGTGCCAAGGGGCGGCGCTACGGCACCAACCCAGCAGCAGTCCAGCTGCTCTTGGGGACGCCTGGGACAGAGCAGCTGGGGTACTGCCCGGTTGGTCCCGTAGCGCTGCCCCTCGGGGCTACGGGACCAACCTGGCAGCACCCCAGCTGCTCTGCCCCAGGCGTCCGGATTCAGCCTGCTAGTGAAACTGACGCTGCTGGTCAGTTTCAGCAGCGGCTGAATCCCGACGCCTGGGGCAAAGCAGCTGGGGTGCTGCCGGGTTGGTCCCGCAGCACCGCCCCTGGGCACTGCGGGACCAACCCGGCAGCACCCCAGCTGCTCTGCCCCAGGGGTCCCCAAGTCAGCCGCTGCTGAAACAGATCAGCGGCTGATTCCAGGAAGCCCGGGGCAGAGCAGCTGATCTGTTTCAGCAGCGGCTGAATCAGGGACCCCTGGGGCAGAGCAGGTGGGGTCCTGCCGGGTTGATCCCGCAGCGCCGTCCTTTGGCGCTGCGGGACTAACCCGGCAGCACTCCAGCTGCTCTGCCCCAGGCATCCCCAAGAGCAGCTGGGGTGCTGCCAGGTTGGTCCCGCAGCCCCGAGGGGCAGCGCTAGGAGACCAACCCTGCAACACCCCAGCTGCTCTGCTCCCGGCTTCCCCAATTCAGCTGCTGGTCAGTTTCAGCAGCAGCTGAATGGGGGAAGCCTGTCCGGCTGCCCCAGCACTTCCGGGTTCCTGATGGTGCCGGACCATCAGGAGTCCCGGAGCATTGGATGCCGGACTAATGGAGTTTTACTGTAGAATGTTTGAATGTAGATGTATACATTAGGGTTCGTGAAACCACATTTAAGCACTTAAATAAAAATAACTGCATTTTCAAGGTGCTGAGTACATGCAAGTTCTGTTTGTTTGTTTTTGAATTGTCTGGATGCTTAGTACATTTTAACGTTAGAACAATTCTAGTTAAGTGGTTTGAAGAGCTTAACTTCCATCACACATTTTTAAACATCTTGGTTTTTAAGCTTGTGCATATGTAAGAAAAAGGCAGCACACAGCCAAGAGAAAACGCAATTAGGACAAAAAAATCCATCACAATCAAAACCTAACACTTCATGCCTCGATATCTACAGCAGAAGCACATTACCACCTCTAAATAGCAACTCTGAACTTACTAAAGGAACTTACATAAGCCATGACTCAAGAACCAAAGTAATGAGTGTCAAAACATTCAGAGATGCTGTAACCTTTGCTCCCAGTAGTAAAGTAACAGAAAGTGAAGATGTACAAAAGATATCCTTGAAATGGAGAAAAATATTGATGAAGACCCAATATTCTTGGGTGAGTCAAAACCATGCAGAAGTGCTAAACTATTAACTTCCTAGCACATATTACTGAAAAATCTTAATCCAAAAGCAGTCTCAGGGTTCCTCTTCTCTCAAAAAAACTGACGTGTGCTCCAAGAATAAGAGTAATGTCAACATGCAACTTCATTTGTCTTTATTTCTGAGTAGTATTGCCACGAGTCTTAGGGTAGGAGGTAGCTTGCTAGACATCTTAACTGGTATGATACATCACCCAGGATCTTAGGAGATGATGATTCAAAGACAGGGAATAAAAACTGGCCTTCTGACAGGGTGTGGGAGGGGAATTTAGAATCCTTCCTTGTATGATTAGAATGAACATTGCAATGTTCATGGCCTGGGAACAGCAGTGAGGAAGAAAAAAAATCCACACAAAAATAAAAATTAAAAAAAGTGTATTACACAAGTCATTTTTCCCTTTACTTTCAGTAAGTGCTAATGCTATTTTATTCTATTCAGATTCTTACACCATGTCCATCACCATGGCATCTGTGACTGGTACAAACAGAAGGGTTCCTAGCACATTTTCCTCTTGATTAACTTGCACTTTAATTAATATTGTCAAGAGGAAATTACACTACCTAGTGTTCTAAAAACTAATCCACAGCAATATTCATACAACACACAACACATCTACTTTCCATGAATTCAACAGATTCTGTCCAAAATAACTGCTGTGCAATACATGAATTTCATGTGTCATAACAATGAGGTACTAGATGTAACAAAAGATCAGTTTGTAATGGATTTCTATAGTCCCTTGCTGGCCAAAGTACAATACTTTAAAAAGGCATCTTATAAAACAGAAGTGCGTGCACTCGCCTGTCAACTGGCTTTCCTTCTTTGCTCATTAGTACAAGATATTCTGATCTGATCCTTTCCTTTTGGGTCAGGAATCATAAGTAAAGTACTAACACCAATGTAATTTTCAAAAAGTTGGTAAACCAAGTAAGGAAGCAGATCTTCAGATGGACGAGGAAAAAAACAGTAGGCTCCTAGAAGAGTGATTATAATTGGACAAGATAAGCTCTATGGCAAGGAATTCTACAGTGGTATCATATCCAGGGAAGTGAACTTTGGTCACCAATCTAAATCCACATATGGCAAGCTACTATCTGCTTGAAACCATAGGTTTAAATCGCTATGAGCAATAAATAACATGTTGCCTGTATTATGTAGCAGGATGTAACCTCATTCATTCTAATGCCTTAAACCAAAAATATAAGGTGGGGTAGTGCATGAGAAGATAGGGGAGGGAAAGAAGAGCATGTTTGTGTGTCTGTTTCTATTAAAAAGTTTTTATCACTGAACATCCAAACTACTGTAAAAAAAAAAAAAAAAAAAAAATCAAACCTGAGTTACCAGAGGAAAAAAATGGTATTTCTAATCTATGTCTGTGGATTGTTTCAATAAAGGAATTAAAAATCTCAAGACATTGCCTGTGTTGAGTTTTACAGTCACCATAAAAGTGGATGGTGGTCTGCTGACCTCTGGAAAACATGGCCAATCATTGTTAGTACTCTACACTGCCACGTGGGAATCCCAACCTTAATTTCCAACATTACCTTTCCTATTTCTCTGGAGGAAAGAAGGGAATGCTATAGCATTCCATAATTAGTACAGAAAACTTCCGATAATCCGGCACCTTTAGGACCCAGGGGGTGACAGATTATCAGATATGCCGGACTATCAGAAGGGGGGGCTATGAGGGGTCTGAGGTGGGGTGGGGGGATGCTACCCCAGACCCTCTCATAGCCCTCCCTTCTGATAGTCCGGCTCTGCCCCAGGAGTCCCTGATTCAGCCGCTGCTGGTCAGTTTCAGCAGCGGCTGAATCGGGGACGCCTGCAGCAGAGCAGATGGAGTGCTGCCGGGTTGGTCCCGTAGCGCCGACCCTTGGCGCGGCGAGACCAACCAGTCAGCACCCCAGCTGCTCTTGGGGATGCCTGGGGCAGAGCAGCTGGGGTGCTGCCGGGTTGGTCCCTCAGCGCCACTCCTCGGCGCTACTGGACCAACCTGGCAGTACCTCAGCTGCTCTACCCCAGGTGTCCCCAAGTCAGCCGCTGCAGAAACTGATCAGCGGCTGACTCCAGAAAGCCAGAGGCAGAGCTGCTCTGCCCCGGGCTTCCAGGAGTCAGCCCTGGTCAGTTTCAGCAGCAGCTGAATCGGGACGCCTGGGACAGAGCAGCTGGGGCGCTGCTGGGTTGGTCTGGTAGCGCCAAATCTCGGCGCTGCGGGGACTAACCCAGCAGCACCCCAGCAGCTCTGTCCCAGGTGTACCCAAGTCGTCTGCTGATGAAACTGACCAGCGGCTGATTCCAGGAAGCTGGGGCAGAGCAGCTCTGTCTCGGGCTTCCTGGAGTCAGCTGCTGGTCAATTTCAGCAGCGGCTGAATCCGGGACAGCTGGGGTGCTGCCAAGTTGGTCCCGCAGCCCCGAGGGGCAGCGCTACTGGACCTACCCGGCAGCACTCCAGCTGTTCTGCCCCCTGCTTCCCGGATTCAGCGCTGGTCAGTTTTAGCAGCGGCTGAATCGGGGAAGCTGGGGGCAGAGCAGCTCCAATGGTCCGGCTGCCCGGAGCACTTCCGGGTTCCTGATGGTGCCGGACCATCAGGAGTGCCGGACCGTCAGATGCCGGACCATCGGAGTTTTACTGTATCATGTTTCAGAAATTTCTTATGTTTGCCTATCACCCAAAATCTTTAAAATAACGGAATAAAAATTATTCACGAATATTAAAAAACACTCCAAATCTGATGGGTTCTGAAAAGAAATGGCCACCCAGCAATGTTCTAAGTAAAATAAAGTTTAAAATTAATACAAGGGACAAAATTATACACATTGTGTAATTTAATGTTTAAAGTTACATTTATCAAAGATGGCTACTATTACACTGCGGAGATGATCACTTAATCCTCCTGTGAGCTAAAACGAAATAGTCTGGATATGTGAAATTGCAGCTTTGGGAATTATATTCCACTGTTGTTTTCTTACCCAGCAATTTCACTCAAACCATATTATTGATCATTATCCACTCCAACTATATTGATAATTAGATTTATATTGCAGGCACACATAAGGTTTAAAAATGTCAGTTTGCCAGTGGTGAGTGTAAAGCTTACCCTGCTGAGTACAGAAGCCTAAAGCAAAGACAGAAATGAACCTTTCATTTCAAAATACTAATTTTCTAGCCCTTATAGTTGCAAAGAACCTTTAAGGTATGAACTGTGTGTATAAACATAAACTGAGGCAACACCATCCAGAGTCTACAGATTGCAAACAACATTAGCTATGCTCTTCCTCACTGCTCTGCCAAAAAGCCGAAGAGTGAAATTAACAAGACTCTGGTCAGGTTCACTATTGTTATGTAGAAGGCTACAGAACAGTGAAACCATGGAAAATCTGATCAGTTTCACAGTGCTGTTGACTAGGCCAGCAGTTCCCAACTGCCAGTCTGTGGACCAGTGGCAGGCAGCAAACCACTGTCTGCCATGCTCCCAGCATTTATTTAGTCCCACCCCGTAGGGTTTCCAGAGAACTCCCTTACATGCTGCACGGAGCAACAGGGTGAGTGGGCGGCTGGTAGCTGGGTCTGATGCAACTGGAACCGGGACCACAGTGAGGCTGTCCCTACTGGGGCAGTCTCATCATGGCCCCAGTTCCAGCTCCGGCAATCACTATGCAGCCTGGCCAGCAGGGCCAAGCAATGTGCGTACAGCGGCTGTCCCAGTCCCTGAAGGAGCTGCACGGGGGGGGGGGGGCAGGGAGGGAAGCCCTGAGAAGCCTGTCTGTGAGGGACAGCAAGAGGCCTCAGGTAACTGAACAGGACCCCATAAATTGAAAGCATGGCCCTTTGAGCCCCTCATCTCAAAACGTAACACAGCTATCCTGAACCCTCATCTTCCTCTGATTTCATTCATCAAACTACATTCATTAGAGATAATCTTGAGTTACAAAGATCTGGGTGGCTATTTCAGTGGTGG
This sequence comes from Pelodiscus sinensis, assembly GCF_049634645.1. NCBI lineage: Eukaryota > Metazoa > Chordata > Testudines > Trionychidae > Pelodiscus > Pelodiscus sinensis. The sequence continues at coordinate 107,786,668 of NC_134712.1, forward strand.
TCTGCCAACAGATTTTGAATGAGTTTACCGGCCCTCAGTATAAAAAAGGTTGGGAACCACTAACCTAGGAAATCCATGCAGCAGGTGGCTTTGGAGTTATTCATGGAGTAACAGAATCTTGAAAGCAGAGTAACCTCTGTCCTCCCACCTCTCATAGAATCTATTAACTAGAGGCTGATCCACCTGGGGAATGGAGGAGGCTGTCTGAAACGCTGAATAAAACATTATGGTTGTTCTTTCAAAAGTTTACAATAGAACATTCACTTAACACAGCTTTGAAACTTTACTATGCTGAAGAAAAAAAATAGTAGCTGACATTTAACAAGTACATTATTGGGATTTTTGTTTGTTTGTGTCTCTGCTGCCTGGTTGTGTACTTCTGGTTCCAAATGAGGCATGTGGTTGACAGGTCTGTTTGTAACTCTGGTGTTCATAACTCTGAGGTTTACTGTAAACACAAAGAGCCAGATCCTGGTCTATACTAAGGCCCCTTTGTTCTGCTCTGGTAGCATTGAGAGGCTATAAAGCTTCCCAAAGTGACAAACTGAGGATCCTCCCAATGTGGAAGATTCTTTGGCAGGTGTGGAAAGGTCTGAGCCGGTTTTATACCACCACTGATAGCACAAAAGACGCATTAGTGGCAGGAGGGTGTATGGGCAAGCTTACTATGTTCCTGTGACCCCCCAACCAGTGAAAGGGCCCCTTTGGGCAGCTGTGAATTGACATCATTTAGGGCAGTCGTGAAGCTGTTCTGCTGGGGGCCAAACTGCCCATCCTCAGGATCAGGGCAGTGGTGTAAAACCATCTTTCATCCCATTCCCTATGGGGCACCAGGCATTGCTCCATTGCAACTGAGGATAAAGCCCAAACACCACACAGAGCTAGTGCTTCAAGCAGCTAAAACAATCCCAAAGGAGATGAGGAGGACCTCAGCTCTGACCCTCCCCACACCGGAACCCACGCCACGTCCTTCTATGAGACAAAGCAGTGGCATACTTGCCCTTTACGCGGCGGGCACTCCAAGAGGCATAGGAGTGGCTCTGCATAGCTCCCAACACAGGCCTGAGCCTAAAAAGCACAACAGGGCCCCAAATAAAATTCAGCTTGTTGACATGCGGAGTTCAGGAAGAGTCAGCGTAAAATGTATGGGGACCAACACACTATGGAATGAGGTTTTCTTTCTCTCTTTCAACCTTCTGTCATATCAAGAAAAAAAACATCCCCATTCATCTTCCTCAGTCATGAAAAACATTAGACTATTAAACACATGCACTGTGTTACCCAGCATTCTCTCTACGCAAAGCCATCCCGATTATCTTCCCATACAAGACTGGCCCACAATCCTGTGTCTGTATACTAATCCAAATGAGTCCTCAAAGCCAGCACAGTAAAATTATTGTTTTTTGAGAGAAGGGAGGGATGAAGGAGATGAAAGAAGTTTTATAATGAAACAAAACAAAGATACACTCGATCCCACCATGAGCGCGGCTTAAGACGTTCCCACTTGGGGGTAGGGATCCTTATTGCTTGATGGTTTTTGCAATGTTTTCTTTTTTCCTATGCCACTTTGCTTCCTGAAGAATGCTTATATAAAAGACGTGAGATTTGGCAATAGAGCTACACTGCTTTGTGAACATTTTCTGGCAAGGACCCTGTGGGCTGTCTACATTTACTACATTCATTTATTTAGGCAGAAATCAAAAGGGATAGCCCATCAGATTAATTTACCATGCCGCACTGGTACAAGATCTGGGTTTTTTTTAAAGGAGGCCAATGCTTCTTTGGGAAAGTCTCAACATATTATGGGATGTTTCTGACCTCAAACTGCAGCTTCCCTGGGCTGATGCATCTTGGATCTCAAAGCATGTCAAAAACAATGAATTACATCTCAATTCTGCTCTATACATACCTATATTAGGTATGAGGAAACTGAGTCAGAGATAGATTCAGGGCTGATTTATGTCTAGACTTACACCATAGCCAGAAAGTCTCCCTTCTCATTCCACAGAGGTCAGACATATTCCCTGTCCTTGAACTCCCAGCATGCAAGGGCTTTGGGTGTCCAGCTCCAGCAGCTGCATTAGACAACCAAAGAGAATATGCAGTCAGGCCATATTCCCTTCTCCAGAAACAAGGGAGTAAGCATATGCTGCACATCCTTTGAACAGCTCTGCCAGGCACACAGATCCCCCTCTTCACTCACCTTTCCCACCATGGGCTCAAAAGATAGAATGTAAGCAGGATTGCCAGATGGTTTCAACAAAAATACGGGACACACTTGACATCACAATCTACATTCCATCTTATTTAAAAAATATCGTACATTTATATTTTCTCGTTTATATTTTCTCAATTTGTTTCCCGAACAGAAAGCTCAAATACTAGACTGTCCAGTTCAAAACCGGACACCTGGCAACCCTAAATGTAAACTCTGTTATTTGCCCACAATCACACAACAAGGCACTAACACCATGAGGAATGGAACCTTGGGGGAAAATTTTGCCCTGCCTCCCTCCCCCTGAAGTCAATGCCAAAACAATTGACTTCCATGAGTCAGGATTTTGTTTAGAAATTCTGAGACCCAGTCTTCTGCTTTAGTCTCTAGTCCTCATTCAATCCTATATAAGAGCTGGTGATACACAGCTATACATGTGAGTTTTATAAAGTTGTATTTTTTTAATCACCAAACAGATCATCTTCAAATAATTATTATTAATCACATTTATTACAATAGTATCTAGGGACCAACCAAGATAGGGACCCTGATTCTCTCTGCTTCAGAAATGTTTTAAACAAATTGGACCAAAAAAAAAAAAAAAAACACCCCACCTTCAAATATTTTAAATAGAGAGGCAGTATAAAAATATTTTAAAATAAATAAATAAAATGTACCCAATTCTCAAAGCAGAAAAATAAAAAAATACAACTTGAAACTGTTCATATTATAAATGGGTTAACTGGTGAAAAACGCATTTGTGCATTCAAGTCAGAGATTAATAATTCCCAAATAATTGTACTGATTCAGTCTCTGGAAAATAAGCAATGCCCGTAAGGTCTCAAACCTGTATGGAAGCAATAAATAAATTAAAATAAATAAATGAATGGAGATTGCCTATCTCCTACAACTGGAAGGGACCTTGAAAGGTCATCAAGTCCAGTCCCCTGCCTTCACAGCAGGACCAAGTACCATCCCTGACAAATTTTTGCCCAAAATCCCTGAATGGCCTCCGCAAGGATTGAACTCACAATGCTGGATTTAGCAGGCCAAGGCTCAAGCCACTGAGCTATCCCTCCCCCAATAGAAATGTCCTCCACTAGTAGAAGACATGGAAAAATACCAGTAAAGCTTTATAACAACAAGTGGGTTTTGTCCTTTTTCCTTCCTGTTTTGAGACCTTTTCTTCTGAAATAGGGATGTAAGCAACTAACCAACTAGTCGCTTCTCCCCACTTGCTGCCTCTATCACAAAGAGGCGGGGGGAGGGAGGCAGGAAGAGAATGGGGTGTTGGAGTGAGCCGGCTTAAAAGGGGGCAGGGGCGCAGCGGCAACCAATTTGGAAATGTACAAGAGTCCTCGCTGGGGCTCATGTACATTTCAAAGCTGGAACACCGCATGGAGCCTGGGGCCAGTGGGGGACCCTGAGTCCCCCACTAATCCCAGGCTCCATGAGGCACTTCCACTTTCAAATTTAACATTTTGAAATTTAATATTTCTATTCTGAAATGCAGACCTTTTCCAAGACAGTTTCGCAATATCTAGTTTTTTCAATACTATCTTAGGGTATGTCTACACTACCACCCTAGTTCAAACTAGGGTGGTTAATGTAGTCATATGAACTTGCAAATGAAGCCCGGGATTTGAATTTCCCGGGCTTCATTTGCATGTTGCCGGGCGCCGCCATTTTTAAATGTCCGCTAGTGCGGACTCCGTGCCCGCAGCTACACGCGGCACGAATTAGATAGTTCAGAATAGGAAGCCTAGTCCGAACTATCTAGTTCGTGCCGCGTGTAGCTGCGGGCACGGAGTCCGCACTAGCGGACATTTAAAAATGGCGGCGCCCGGCAACATGCAAATGAAGCCCAGGAAATTCAAATCCCAGGCTTCATTTGCAAGTTCGTATGACTACATTAACCACCCTCGTTCGAACTAGGGTGGTAGTGTAGACATACCCCTACAGTCCACATTCAGACAATTTGACTTTAGTCCATTGATTTTTATGAGAATTTTATCTGACTGAAGAGCTACTTATCAATTGCACTCAAAATACTGGTGCAGGAAACTTAGGAATCTGTTTAACTGATACAACAAACTTTTTTACCATCTGCCCACCTCTCCCTCAAAAAAGATAGGGGAGTCCAGGATTCCTGATGGACTAAGAACCCCATTCCTGGTCTCACTGATGTAAATAGCATAACTGCCAAATCAGGAGAGAACAAGGGATGTTAAATATCAGTTAACTGAACAGTCGAATAACCTCATGACAGGTTAGTCAACTATTCTTTAGTCCCCAGGGGTGGGGTTGGGAACCAGTGTAACTCTACACTGGGACTCCACACCGCTGCTTCTGTATCAGAGGCAGCAGCATATGATGGCAGGTGGAAGCTGGTCCGCAAGGGGAGCCAGTTTAAAAACCAGCTCCTCTCGCAGACCGGCAGACAGTCATCCTGTGCTGCTGCCTCTAATAAAGAGGCAGCAGTGCAGGGTGGCAGCAGCCCCTGTCTAGGGTGGGTCTGAGCTCCCAGACCTGGCACAAGCTGGAACTGAGCCGGGCTGCCTGCCCGCCCGGCTCCTAATACATTCTAAATGCAGAGCCACAGCAGGGGTAAGTCCCAGACCTTGCATGAGCCAGAACTGAGCTGGGCTGCTGGGTAGCCTGCTAAAAAATTGACTGGCAAGGGAGGAGGGAGGGACATGCGTGTAGTCTATAGCAATAACCTATAACCTTTTGCTTATCAGTTCATTGACTACACCCGCGTTTTTCAAACTGTGGGTCCCGACCCCCGGGGGGTCACAAGCAACTTAGAGGGGTGTTGCAGCAACTTAGAGGTGGGTTGCGGTATCACAAAGTTTGAGAACCCCTGGAATACACTATTACATCCCTAGAGAGAACCAAGTCCTAAATAAGGACATTCAATTCTACATTTTAACCTGAAATCAGCATTTCAGTGCTAATTTGAGAACCCACCTGTAGACTAGGTACCTTTATTTAAGTGACAATGCTGGACCTGAGGACCCACAGTAAGAAAGGAAAACCTGATAGGCGTATAAAAAAAACTGCCTGTCTTCTCTGTCAAAACACAGGCAAACCAGAATCCCAGAGGGCCACAAGGACTACGGTAATGGGCTACATGCTTTTATCCAAGGGCAGACTTTAACCCTAACATTTTAAAAAAATATGAAAAGTCCAACAAGGCAAAAAAAAAAAAAAAACAACAACAAAAAGCCCCAAATAACTGCCACCAAAACGATGTGAAGGCAAAAGAAACATGAGGAAAACACAGCTTATATTGTTAGCCTGGCAAACTCATCAGCCCCAATCATACAATATAAACTTGTCACAGAAGCCAAAGCCACTACAGATTTTCTAGGGTGGCAAGGTTGGGGGGTTTTTAGGGTGGAGAGGGGGGCTTTGAGGGAATAGGGCTATGCTGATATATCAACTGAAAAAGGCAAGCATGAGTCATAGGAAAGGTAACTCAGAGTGTAATGTGACTGCAATGGCGAGCCAAGTAGACCACAATGCATGAGTCAGCAGCATAGATTAAAAAAAGGTGACAAGTAGTAGATGCAGCTTGTTTTTATTAAAACACTGCCTGACACAAGCCTTCCTTTAGACTAATTAAAAGAAGAAAAAAACATGTCAGACTCTCGCGATCTTTCCCCAGTATCCTCTTACTGTATTTAAAAACAGTAAGCACATACTGTTTAGAAAAGCCAGAGAAGAACACCACCTGTAAAGAGACCCAGGCTCACAAACGGGTGAGAAGTGGAAATCTGGCCCTCTTTATTGCAAGGCCACAGAAGAATCTTCCCCCCCAAACAACTTACAGCTGAGGGGAAATTTTATTATTGGGAAGGGGTAAGCAGGCTGGTGCAGGACACTGGAAATGACTAGCAGCCAACTTGGCAGGGTCCCATCAGCAAGGATTTCCACATGGAAATCTGCATGGGGTTAAATGCCGTATATTGCAGCATTAATTATCACTTCATGGCTTCTGCCTGGCTCAAAAGGCTGATAGTTATCTTGGCTAGAGGAAGCCCCAAGGTCACACCTGAGCCCACACAGTCTGCTAAGCAGCCCAGAGCACCACAGCTCCAAACACAGCAATGGGTTTCTGTGGTCATTCTCAGCTGTAGCTTTCAGATCCCCTCTTATACGCCTTCTGACTTTAGCAGGAGAAGAGGAGAACTTTCTATTCACGGATGTGACCCCTGCAGAGAGAAACTGCAGAGAGGATTTTAAAAGAAACGCTAAAGTTAAAAATCAGCCTAGAGGGGGAAAGGTGGAAGGCAAAACATTGTACTTCTAGATGCAAGATCCTGATTCATCAGGTTCACATAACTTTCAAGGGCGGTGCAGACATCGGTAAACAACAACACTGGCAAAAGATTTGCCTTGCAAAAATGAAGTTTGGTTGCTTCTTTTTCTTTCAGCATAGATAGTCTGAGCAGCATAAATTTAAGCAAATTGGCTTTCTACCCAGGCGCACACATCCACTGTTCCTATTCGGGAGAGAGAGTCCCTGTATTTTAGCAAAATATTTTTTTCCATTTTCCCAGGCCTGCCAAAATAAGCTCCCTGAGCCCAAGTATTTCAATGGAGTTAAAAGGTGTGTCTATTTTTCTCTCCAAACTTCCTTATTTATAGATTTCAAATGTTGGCAGGTATGCCCAGGAAGAGCAGTTGCTGGGCCTAACACAACTCTGCGAAGCAACAGATCTGTTGTAACAGACTAACAGTCAGAGACAACAAAAAGTTGTTCTAGCCTTCTTTACATATGTCCATGTCCTTAAAAAAGCAGCTTTATGGTGATAATGACAGTAACTGGGTGTCTAAAATAAAGCAGGATGACAAGCCAGCACCTGTGCAACCCAAGTGACAGCAGAATTTGGCTCAATGTGCTGATCACATACTTTTTCCAAATCAAGCATGTGCATTTTAAGCCCAAGGTAGAAGGATTTCTTTCCTACTAGAAGTAGACCAGGAAGGGGGTCAGTATGTAAGAAAAGCAAAGTAGTTAGTTTTCATTTCCTGTCTATTTTAATTTTGTCTATAGGCTTTGTGGGCTGATACTTCCATTTTCTGCCCTGACACTGGAGGAACTGCTTTCTTTAGCAATTTACAGAATTGTTCTTTTAGCTATTTTTATGGTCTCGAGCTTCTGACATCCCCCCTACCATTAATTGGTTGCTACTTTGCAGAATCAGTCAGCAACCACAAATCACTGTGCGAGCCTCCCATTTAGTATCGGTAGAGATAAACATACCTTCTTATTAGCCCCCCACTGACATCCTTATTTAAAAAAAAATTGTGCTGAATTAATGAAAGTGAACACGAGTTCTCAACACATCTACTCATTAGCACTTGACGACTCTTCAGTCTTCCCAAAGTTCTTTATATACTCAGTTTGCTTCTTTTCACACTTTTCCCCCTTGTTTTTGTTTTGCTTTTAACTCATGATGCGAGTGATTCAGAAAAGGTAACGCACAGTCTGCATCCGTGCACAGGGAGCACAAAGACACCGAATACAAATTAGGCTTAGAATCCAAATGTGGGCTTGGTAAGGATTCCCTTTCTTTTTCCACCTAGAGAAGTTTCTGTATTTACATGATTCCTAGCATGAGGCAGTTTGGCTTCCATAATCAAGGTTGCTCAATAAGATACAGAAGACAGCCAATAACAACCATTACTGCTATCGCTGCAAAAAGCTTCACACGTCTCTAAGGCTACGCAGGCCTCACTGGTAACACTCACTCTGTAAATCTGCTTTCAGGCAGAGCTACCAAAAGGCAACCGTCCAGCTAACCTAAGATCTGAGCTACAGCCAAGCCAACATCATAGGCTCCGAATTTGAACTTGGATCAGTGAGGGGATCTGTGAGGAAGAAGGGAGAGGCAAAGGTGTAAGTGATTCAACGTGGAAACCATGTTGAAGGGTGTTAACTAGCAACGCTACAGAGAATATGTGCAGTGAATGATAACCTCTTCGCCTGTGTGAACTGTGACTAGGAACTGTGCCAGAAAGTGAGCATACTACAGGAAGCAGTGGCTGCCAAAGAGGGAAGAGGGGGAACCACCTGATCTTCAGCATCAAGCTCTTCTCCATTAACTTCTCTTTCCACCACACCCCAGCTGCCTTCCCCAACTTTCAAGAATTTAACTTAGAAGACACAAAATGACAGACAAACAGCACGCCAGGCATTCCTTCAGATGCAGAGGGAAGAGAATTACCTCACGTAGCAATATCTACACATAGCTGACCTTTGTAAGGAGCTCTCTGTTGAAAAAGGCAACGCTGCACCAGTGCTCAGCGTTATCACACTTGACCCTGTACACGCCATTAAAGTTTACTCTCCCCTCCTCCCCATGAGCATTCTTGCAGGGATCAACTGCACCCAGAGCAGCACTGTTGTGACACAGGCATGCTAGGGTTCTGTACTAACAAGCGTGCTCACTTGCACTGTTGCAGCAGCATTTTTCTTAATTAAAGCATGAGGTTAGTTTATCCTCCGAGATGTTGAAACTCTCATTTTTATTCTCAATACCTCTAACAAAAGAAGCATGGCTTCGATCCCATTGCCTGTTTTACAGCTGAGTAAACTTGAAATACAGAGAGGACAAGTGTCACATATAAGGTCCCGAAGCATTATAGGGGCATGCATGAGTAAGGTCAGGGTTGCCAGGTGTCCAGTTCTGAACCGGACAGTCCAGTATTTGAGCTTTCTGTTCGGGAAACAAATTGAGAAAATATAAGTGTCCAATCCCTATGAGGATTGCCAGATGGTTTCAACAAAAATACCAGACACACTTGATATTACATCACAATCTACATTACATCTTATTTAGAAAATACCAGACATTTATATTTTCTCAATTTGTTTCTCAAATAGAAGGTTCAAATACTGGACTGTCCGGTTCAAAACCGGACACGTGGCAAACCTCTGCACAAGGAAAGCGTGCCTCCCAATCCTCTGCTCTGACCAGATTTACAAAACCCCTTCTTTTACACTGGACTCTAACCAGCACTTTCCAATTGTTACACTGACTAGTTGTCAACAACTTTACATACAATTTATCAACATTAATGTTTACATTTACATCAGTTCGGCCTCTCTCTTTTTGCAAGGCTAACTGGCACCTGTAAGACTCTATCCCTAAACGTCAATCTTTTAACATATAGCTTTGTAGGATGGAAAAATGGAAACATACAGCAATACCCCACAAGCCACCACATTTCCAACAGGTTTCAGGAAGCATGTCTCTTGATTCTTTACAGCTGAATTCATTCCTATCCCTGGAATCAATGCTCCACTCCCCTCTTACTCCTCAGACTAAAGAATAGCTGGAGTGAGATCACTGACCAGGACTTACGTGTGGGTAAATGGATGCTACACTGAAGGAGCAGTACTGATTATTCCTTCATTCCTCAGTAGCTGGGATGTCAGGGATCATAAAGCAGACTGTGAGTTCACTTACATTTGAACAGAGAGAAACATATATCAGTATTTAAAAATTGTGAGAGAGACTGACAGTGTGAGTGTGAGTGTGAGTGTGAGAATGAATTGGCAAAGTGGTGCACCAGGGTGCTGCACTGGCTGAAATCCATGTTCCCTTGGAGGGGAGCGGGACAAATTAGGGGTTTGCTATCGCTCTCTATATATGAAAAAGTTTTTCCAGCTGGGCAACAGAATGATGTCATCATGTTCTCACACACTGACATCATTATACTCTTTGGCCACAAAAGCCACCAGAGTGAGGAGGGTAAGTGAGTGCAGCAAGCAGCGGGCACAGCCCCCTTGTGTTTTTTTTAATTTCTTATGCTTCATAGAATGGACAACAGAGAGGAACAGCTCACATACATATTAAAGAGATGATTAAAGCCTGGTCACTGAACCATTTCCTCCCACCCCAAAAAATATCAATACATATGAAAATTTATGTGAAAAAAAACAACCCATATAAAACACCACCACTTGCTGAAGTACTTTACTACGGCTGGACTCGATAGCTAACACGTGCTGACTGTATATAATTTCAACAAGCAAAGCTGATCAACATCACTTCCTTTATTTCTGGTCACGTATTTACAGGAACAGTCTTTTGAAGCGTTCCAGTAAAATCAGCTGACTCACTGATTTTTTTTTAAAAAGTAGAACAGAGAGCAGAAGGATATCATCATCTTTCTGTGCATAAATCAGCTGTCTGTTACCACTAATGTGTTGCAACAACTAATAGCCAATATCATGTGAGTCTCTGTGTTGGGCTATATTTTGTGCATACGTGTGACCCTTTGCTACTGGACTTTACACTGTATTTACACTAGACAATAAAGCTTCAAACTATTTTGATAACAAGAGATACTGAATAAGTCTCGATAATGAATGCTTCAGAATATAAGTGAGGGAATTTTCAGTGCAAGCAAATCGAGGGCAGATGTATGACAGTGTTTCAGATAACAGGTAAAACTGCATAAACATTACAGCAATCTCACATATAACATAAGTAACAATGTCAGTACACACTTCAATGCCTTATCTGTTACCAAAAGCAGCGTGGTTGACTTTTTTTTGCCACGTCTCTGGACTTTCAAATGTTTCCCAGACTAATGCTCCCTACGGTGTACTATGCTACGCTGGCTATCCATAACCATGCAAAAGAAGGGGAGAAGGCATCCAGCTCCCAGCACAGAGGCACTAGCCAATAACCACAAGTGGCTCCTGCAGCTACAGGAGCAGCAGAAGCATAGAGTGGGGACAATAAAGGCATAGGGAGAGGCTATGGGAGGTGGAAGGTGAGTGGAAATTACTGGCTCTGCCTCCATTGACAAAACAAAATTATGCCTCTGGCACTGCTGAGACTTCCATGGAAAGTGAATTGTTCCCAAGAAAATGTTGATTCTCTCGGTGCAGATGTGTCCGTTATTGGAGTGGCTCTATTCTGTTACACAACCCAACCAGGAATTCAGTTTTATAGGCTATTTGGTACATTTTCAAAATGTAAACCAGAAGTGACAGCTGAGCCTGACTGAGTTACCAAGAATGTTAGCACTGTGATTTTAAAAACCAAGAACATTTCCTCTCTTTTTCCACTTAGCCCCACCACAGTTTACTCCAGTGCAGTATCCTTGATGAAATCTTATCTGTACAATACAGGCTATATTAACCCTTTTTAGTATATCAGCTTTGAATCTTCAGTGATTATTACAATCTTCAGCTAAGGGTTTGGCTGCACAAACGGCTTCTCAGCAGACCTGAGAGGTAAATATGATTATTATAGGCATCTTGCAGGTAACTGAAATGAGGCACAGTGTGGTTAAGCTACTTGTCTAACATCCCACAGAAACAGGAGCAAAACTGGGATCAGAACCTAGGAATAATCGTTCCTAATCCCCTGCTTTAACCAGCCTACACACCTGCCTCACAAGTATATTGTCAGTCTATACAAGAAATATCAAACACAATTAACGAAATATCCCCAAATAGAAAAATATTCCCAAATAAAAGATACAAAAAAGTATCTTCTAGGAAATGCAAAATACTAATCCTCTAGAGAGCTCCATTTCATGTAGCTAATTTCTAAAGTACATTTTGCATAATCAGTATTTCCATAGTGGGAAAACCCCACGGGGACATAGCATTTGCTTATAGCAGAAAGGTACCAAAAACATGATTACAATTTACAACTTAACTTTCACCAACTCAATAAATCATATTCTTCACCCATGGCAAACATGAGAGCATGGCAGGAGTAAGGAATAAATGCCTGTCAGTAATTTTGAAATGAAGCAACTATTGATCACTGCATTAAAAATTAATTTAAAATATAAGTTAATAAAAGAATTAAGAGAACATTTTAAAAAGCACTACATGCTCTGAAACCAAGAAAAATCACAAAGCCTGTCAATCACCCTTGTCAAGCAAAGACAAGGGGACAGAAAGAAGCAATATACAACAGAAATATATCATTGTTATCTTGTTAGTGGCCTCAGTGTGAGTTGCTGTACTCCAGATCAAACTGTCTGTGGCCCTAGTTCAGGAAAACAAACATCTGTTTATGCCCATCCCTGTTTTAAGAGTTCTTTAAGCACAAGTTGAAAGTCAAGTATGCTCTATTTGTTTGTTTGTTTTTACACATTTCAATTCCTCTCCTAATGTGTAATTTCCATTGTCATGATGTCAGCATTCCAAACAAAGACAATATTTCACACAAGTAGTTAACACATGACATATTCCTGGGGCTACCCAACGAGTACCCCAACAATCAATCCTAGCTCAAAATCAAGGAGTTGCATACCTTTGTCCCACCCCTTTGCTAATTCATGTCATTCTGAGAAAACAAAGTGATCAAAAGGTGAGGGAAAAAGTCCCTCAAACAAATCAGCAATCTGAGGTGTGCAAAAAATTCTGACAGCTTCATTTTGGGCCTCCTTTGAAAATAGCTTGCTGGCCAGTTGCAACATCTGCTAATGTCAATGGGAGCTGCAGGCATTCCACTATTTAAACCACATTATTTAATCTCCTTACCAATATTCTTTTTTCAGCCACAGAGTATTTAAAGATCATTTATTTTTTAAGGCCCAAGTCCTGCATTTGGATCCATAACCACTCAGCTTTGTGCCTACAGAGCTCCATTCACTTCCAAGGAGCACCACACCTGCATGGGTCCATTTTTAGGAAAGAGTCCTTGGAGCTAGTTTTGCAGATCCATTTGTTCTTGTAAAGCCTCCAGGTCAGACTTCTATGATGTTTCACACTGATGATACTCACATCAGATGCGAGCCTCCCAGTACTTTACAGGGGAAGACTTTCAAAAGCACTCACTTTCCCTTTGTGCCTTTTGAAAATTTCCCCTTTGTACATAATTTTTACAATGTAATAACTATACTACAGTGACGATGATAAATCACAGAACACAGGCATACGCCCAGGAAGTGAGGAAAGAGAAAGACACTCTAAAACCTTGTTTATACTTCAGTTCTCCAAAACTATAACACAGGGAACATAATATGTTATCCAGCTACATGCAGTTCCAAAAAATGCACAGCTGATTTAGTACTCACCAGTAAATGAGTACTGGTGCAAAAGGGTGTTCATATGGTGCAAAAGGGTGTTCATAAAGCAAGAGTTTTTGCTGCAAGAAAGAGAAGGAGAGAGAGAATTTCTGGACATGTTTGTAGCTAGCTCAAAAGTAAGCTATTTTCTCTGATATATCAAACTTGGCGGAGGAGGGGGAAAATAACTGAAGACCAGTACAAAGTATTACTGACTAAGACAACCCAGTACGAACAAGAGCGTTTCCCAATTCCCCGCCTGTAAAAGTATTCCTGAAAAATCCAGCTACTGAGCTATTGCTTGTCTTGGCTTTTTAACTGAAATAAAGCATAACAAAAAAACAAGACAGAACTAACATTATATGAATTAAAGATACCTCATTTGAGGAAATTCTAGTGAGCCAACTACAATCAAATTCTTTTTTGTAGCAGATTTGCCAAAGGCCATGTATTAATTGCTCCTACAGTAAAAATTAATGTGCTCTGTCTCAGCTGTCCTAGTAACTTGGTACATTTTACTTGAAGCAGCTACAGCATATTTACCTTCCTAGCTGCTGCTGCTCACCTCACAATCTTTGACCATGCACTATGATTTAACATATAATGCACTGAGTTCCAGGGAGATTTGTTATTCTGATTGCCTTTTTCTTAAGTGATGCATATAAATAGGGAAATAAATGTAATGCCTTTCACACTCATCCTCTAATTTTGCTCACTGTAGGTTAGGTTGCTTTAAAGTATCTAGTGCCTAGTAGTAAAGTGTAGCATAGCTTAATATGGAGTGTTGTTAATCTGCCCTTTACATAATGCTGGTACACTATGGCCGAAATACAAGAGATATGTTTGATGTGTACATGCTTTCAAGTATTAGTAAACAAGTTGTGGTCCATTATTAAGGAACAACGGAACACAACAGTCTTGTAGCTCTTTACACACACCATACTGAAATATGCAATGTTAAATATTTCCATTTGCGCATCATGTATTTCTGGAGCTTGTTTCACAGAGAAAGATTAGCCATTTTCAGAATTTTGGCTGCATAAATCCTTGTTTTTAAAAGGATCGAATGAAATATTTTAACATTATCAAAATGGACAACTGAAATGGAGATCACGAATTTTGTTTACATTTATGAAAAGTGGAACAAGTAAAAACCAATCAATAAAAAGAAAGTATTTATAGCTGGGCCTTTCTAATTCACACTCATTAATTCACACTTCTTAGAAAGCACTCTAATTTCTAAGACAATTATTTTCATGAAATATAGTACAAAACATTTACTAGTACACTATGAAATATCACAAATATTATACAGAAACTAAACCTTTCAAATTAGCAATCAACCAATTTGTATTCTATGATGCACGTTCTTTGGTTTTTTGATCATTACATTTTTCAAAATTCAGGCATTTAAAAGATGTATCCCAGTCCAGCAATCGGTACAAATAAGGGCCTAGCACTGAGACTGCCACATTATAAAACTACAGTATTCTTTTTAAAAGCTAATTTTCAATGCAGAGAACACTTACAATGCCAGTAGTCCACATAGCTGGGCTACTCGCATATAGACAATTACTTATATGCATATACGTGTTTTCAGGATCAGGGATCTAGTGCAATTCTACACATTTCAGGACATAAGCAGCAAAGTTGTTCATAATCAAGTGAACAAACCAGAGAGTCACAACATTTAGCAAATTTCTCTAAGATCTGGTACGAAAGAAAACTGATTCAGTAGCTGGTTCCCTAGCTGGGGTCTTAGAAGACTTACGGTATGACTACAGTGCAATTAGACACCCAGAGCTGGCACATGCCAGCTGAAAGCTGACTCAGGCTAAGGGGCCTTTTAACTGCAGTGTAAAAGTTCAGGCTCAGACTGCAGCCTGAGGTCTGAGACCCTCCCACATCACAAGGTCCTAGAGCCCGGGCTCCACCCCAAACCCAAACATCTACGCCATAAACAGCCCCTCGGCCTGAGCCCTGTAAGCCCAAGTCACCTGTCATGGGCCAGCTGTGGTTGTCTAATTGCAGTATAAACATAGCCTTAGGGTCAACTTCCTGCTCCACCACAGACTTCCTGTGTGGTTCTGGGAAAATCATATAGTGCTTGGTCCTCCGCCCACTGGCTCCCCCTTACTTCAACAGGACAGGATCAGGTACCTAGGTCTCTCTGTGCCTCAGTTCCCCATCTGTAAAATGGGGAAAATTGTCCTCACAATAGCTGTATGAGCTAGGGATGCACAAACACACAAAGATTTTGAGACACTGATCTACTACTGTACAGATAATACCTTAATGCTGACCAGATAAGTACCTAAGATAAACAGATTCAGTAGTCAGCTGTCCTTAATCCAGCACAATAAGAGTTAATCTGATCTGATTTATTTTGAAGACGTTGGTGCTGAGTTCACATTTTTTTAATATTATTTATTTTTAGTAGCTAACAGAATGAACTTCCTGTTTTAACAAAATGAACGAGCTTAACTCTGAGTCCTGATATTCTTAAATCTGAACTTCATTTAAAACAACAGCAACCCAGCCAGACAGCTCAACACAAGCGTTCTACAATGTGGGAGGGTCCCATCTCCAAGATGGCTGTTTCCACCTAACCCCATGGGGGTGCTGGGGCAAGCTGAGGAATGTACAGCTACTCTGGGCAGACACAAAAACCAATCATACCACCCGAGAGGAACTCTGAACAACAGCTGTTTCTTACTAAAAATTGACTGTACCGTTTTGAAAGAGTGGACGGATATTTTCTTTTTTTATATTAGGGATGTTAGATATTGTGCAATTGAATAGTCGTGTAACTGTGGTTACATGACTTTTGGATAGTCCATGGGGGGCAGGGTCAATAGCCAGTTAGCTTCTTGCCCCGCTCCTGGGGAGCTCCCCTATCACCCTGTGCTGCTGACTCTGATTCAGAGGCAGCAGCGCAGGATGGCAGCAGCCCCTGTCCATGGGGTGGGGGAGGGGTCTGAGCTCCCCGTGGACAGGGGCTGCTGCTGCAGAACAGTCTCTGTCCACAGCGGGCCCAGGCTCACTACAAACAGAGGCTGCTCCATGGAAGCTCAGGTCCGCCACAGACAGAGGTTGCTTTGTGGCACTCTCCCCTGATAGAGGTAGCAGCGTGGGGGAGCAGGTGGCACTGGGAAGCTGGTACTGGGAGAATCCAGCTTTTAAGCCTGCTCCTGCCAGCAAAGGCTCCTGCCTCCCCTTCCTCTGCCTCTATAGGAGGCAGCAGGGGTGAGGCAGGCTGGTCCACAGGAGCCGATACGTGTGGGGAACTGGCTTGAAAACTGGCTCCCTGCGCATATTGGCTCCAGCCTATGCCTCTCACCCTCCACGCGGCTGTCTCTCTATAAGAGGCAGCAGCGCAGGGAGGGGGAACAGGAGGAGCTGGTGCTCATGGGGAGCCTGCTTAAAGCCAGCTACTCATGGGCACTGGCTCCCACTCCCCCCACCCCCTTTGCTACTTCTGATACAGAAGCAGCAAAGAGGGGAGGGAGGGCATATAGTCAACAAGATTAACCAATAAGCCCAGGCTTATTGATTAATTGTGCCATTGTCTACACAATGAGGGTATGTCTACACTACCACCCTAGTTCGAACTAGGGTGGTAATGTAGGCAACCGGAGTTGCAAATGAAGCCCGGGATTTGAATTTCCCGGGCTTCATTTGCATCTCGCCGGGCGCCGCCATTTTTAAATGTCCGCTAGTGCGGACTCCGTGCAGCGCGGCTACACGCGGCACGGACTAGGTAGTTCGGACTAGGCTTCCTAGTCCGAACTACCGTTACTCCTCATTTCACGAGGCGCGGACATTTAAAAATGGCGGCGCCCGGCAAGATGCAAATGAAGCCCGGGAAATTCAAATCCCGGGCTTCATTTGCAACTCCGGTTGCCTACATTACCACGCTAGTTCGAACTAGGGTGGTAGTGTAGACATACCCTGACATCCCTAGTTTATATTTCAAAAGGAAGAAAATGTAAAATGGCAGCCATTGTAAAGAGATGATGAAGAGCGCTTCCTGAGGCCAGGTCTGCACAGGCCGAGAAAATTGATGCAAGATACACAACTCCATCTACGAGAATTGCGTAGCTAGAGTCAACATACCTGGCATCGATTTATTGGGGTGGCCCACAGCAAACGGTTGACTTTCCTTATGGCTCGTGACAGTGAGGAGTACCCGTGCTAACGGGGGCACCCTCAGTGTTCGATGTAGTAGATCTGTACTAGACCTGCTAAATCAAAACCCAGAAGATTAATTGCCAGAGCATCGATCATCCAGTAAGTGGAGATGTGGCCTGAGCAGTGTCCTGTGGAGATACTGTACCTGTGTCATAAAAGTGTAAGGTGCTGCAGAAGTGCTAGGAAAGCAGTTTGGAGTAGAAGTTGCTTTACCTGTTCCATAGGTGGTGTCTGCAAATTCTCCTAGCACTGCTCTACATTCTTAGACTGGTTTGTAGTAGGGAGACTTTGGCCACACCTCACCACCATGCACTCTCCCCTCTGGGTCTGGAAGACTGCATTGGCTAGCCTCCTCCAATAGCACTCCTGACGAACTAATAATCACACTGTGGTTGTCACTCACATGGGTACACTGTTGGATGAATGGTCTCCCTGCATGCTATCCTCCACTTAACATAGCATGACTAGGATTTAGCAGTTCTATGTGCGGCAGAGTTTTGTTCATGTCTTCAGTATGTTGTCCCTCTTGTTTCTTGGGGACACTTCAATCTCTTTCTAAAGCATGTTTTTCAGCAGGTTCACCTAAATGTCAGTCTGACTGTTCAGGAGTAAATAACCTCTATTGATGACTCTGCTACGGCATGTTTCCATTCCAATGCGTTAGCACGAGTTTCCTAAGGAACAAGTAAGAATGCGCATCCAGATATGAACTTCAGAGTTTTCAGACTGTTTTGTTCTGCTGTTCTGGGCTCATCTCCAGCCTGCAGTTAAAAATTTTTTATAACTGTTTTCTCTGAGCATAAAGTGTCTCAAATATATATTAAGAGTCAAAGCATGGTTTTTTTTTAAAACGCTTCCATACCTGGATATCTCAAAAGTGAACAAATAGAATTTTATCATTCATTATAAGTATGGATAGATATAGGAATGCATGCACGCATACATATGAACAATTTATTCACTTTTGGACTGAGGACAAGGAGAAATTTCAATCCAAAAGGGTTGTGGTTTTTTTTTCAGAAGATTGTAAAAAGTGCCTTGAAAATAGCATAACTAATGCTGTTAGCACAACGCTGCAGTACCTTTCCTGCAAATGCTACATTTTGAATGTTAAATGTTAAATTCAGTTACTTTACTGCAAAGGAGGAATGCAAAAAAAAGTGATAAAAAAGTAAATGTGTAACCATTAAAAATCCTACCAGGTTATATACGTTGCAGGCATGGCAGCATAAGGCTTATACTGTAGAGCTCACAGAGCAGCCAACTCCCTGGAGTGGGTCTGGCAGCCAGGAGCCGACTTGAGTGGAGTGGAGTTGAGTCGAGTCTAGTATATTGTAGTATAAGCTGGCTTTCAGCGCGCAGCAGCTCTGGATGCCAGCCCCACTCTGGGAAGCTGAGTGCACTGCAGATTCTGCAGTAGAAGGCTTATACTGCAGAGCCTGCAGTGCGGGGCAACAGCTAGCAGCCAGAGCCGGTGTGCGCCGGGAGTCATCTTATGTGCACTGGCTGCTGGCTGCTGGCCACCCTCCTGAAGAGCCAGCTGCCATCCTGCACTGTAGGCTCTGTATCAGAGCCCATAGTGCAGAGCAGCACCCGGCTCCCCAGAAGCAGGGCTTGAAGCCAGTATGGAAGCCAGTTCCTGGTGCACACTGGCTCCTAGCTGCCAGTCCCACTCCCAGGGAGCTAGCTGCAATGAAGGCTCTGCAGTATTAGCCTTATACTGTAGAGCCTGCAGTGCCAGGTGGCAGCCAGCTCCCCGGGAGCAGGGCTGGCAGCCTGGAGCTGACGCATGCTGGTGAACTGTGTAACCGTAATCGAAACTAATAAGCTGATGCTTATTGGTTAACCGTTTTAATGGTTACACGCTCACATCCCTACCGCAAAGAAATGTTCTCAAAATTATTCAGATTAATTGCTTTATCAGAAGAATACAATCAAAATTTTGTTGATCAAACAAGTACAGGTCGATTCAGAAAGAAAAGAAATGATATCAGCCTGCTAAAGGCTTACATGATGGAGGACGAAAAAGCTACACAAAAATTCACCTGAAAAATGGTGTATAGTAATTAACAGACAACAATATATCCAGACTGCATGTTTTAGGATTTAGTTTTACCTCTAGGATGTGGAAATGCATAGTATACAAACTAGCGATGTAAAATCCTGTTTCATCAGTTAACCGGTTACACTTACCAGTAACGTTTAACTGGTTAAGAGATTAAGCGGAATCCCACGAGTGCAGACCCAACAATGCTTTAAAATGATGTCTCTAAACAGACTTGAAAGACAGAGGACTAGATTTACTACTGCTAGAACAGGGAAGTGTAAACTACATCTTCAGGGCCCAGTTCTATCCCCTTACGATGGATCCATTATCATTCTCTTTGTAGCGGTGGGTTCCTCTCTTGTCACAGAGGGGGCAGAGAAGCTCTGCACTGTGCTCCTGGGCATCATCTTGCAGGGGAGCATGTGGGCAGCAGCAGGAGGCATACATGGCCAATGTATTTTAGAATTACATTGCACTGGGGCTGTGCAGGATCCTGCCAATCAGACCCCAAATTCAGAGGCAACCGTCCCCCACCTGGCCTGCATCTCCTGAACTGCACATCTGGCATAAGTATCAACAAGCATAAACCTGGGACATATCTGACACAGAAACTATAAAAAAAATACAAGGAACAGTCTCACAATGATACAAGGTTTATTATTACCTATACAGCAATACAGAAGGGCAGAGTGCTTTACAGCGGCCTGGTTGTAAGCCCATGGAGCTGTGCTATTGGATGAGGTGTCACATGACCCTGTGAACTGAGAAACCTCACTAAAGAGGAATTTATACTGCAACACAATTGCTCCAGACCAGGAAATAAAGTGATACTCAATTTGAAAAATGCAAGCTAATACATCAGGGGAAACATAATCTAAAACACATCTGGTGCAGCAAGCAACCCGTTCTCTAACTGCACAGTGCAGGCCAAAACTGGGGAGGTCTTCTGGGGTGACACTAGTCAGCACAGTTTATATTTTGTTACTGTGATCAGGAGGACCTATGGAGTCTTGACTTTGCCTAGAAGCCTCAGAGAATCACCTTTACATTCATTATCTTCAAATCCTATCTCTTCTGAACTGGAGGGAATTCAGAGAAAAGCAATAGCAATCATGTGAGTACTGAAAGCATTGGCTCATTGTGGAACATTAAAAGAGTTAAGTGAGTACAGCTTGACAAAAAGGTGGAGCATGTGCAGTTATAATCTGTGGAATGTAAGCACCAAGAATGCAGAAGAGCTATATAAGGTGGTACAAGGAGTTGTAAGCAGGAGTAATGGGATTCAGTTAAAAAACAAAACAAAATATTTTTACATAACACTCAATCTCAAAAGATCCCACAGCAGTTCACAAACTATGATACATGCAACACCACTGAAATGAAGCAGGCACTCAGCAAAACAACGGTGACGACAAGAAGGGAGAAATGACCCAGGCCTCCAGGGCAAATCCCAACTCTTAGGATAAAGTGACACTATGTCACCATTTCTCAAATGCAGCCACCGGAGGATATTTTTGTGGCCTGACAGCCTCCAACACTGGGGGAGAAGGGGAGGGAATCAGTGGCCCTTATCTACTACATGTAGCTGTTGCTCCCAAACAGCTAGTACCAAGTGCAGCATGATGTGCCATCTTAATGTTTGTGCTCACGTTGCCAGCAGAGGAATGGCACCCTACACCGCACAGCCTCCTCAGGGACCCTGAGAAGCACCTCTAGAGACACATGGGGCTGGTGGGCACAGCAGCAAAGGTGGGTCTTGTCAGTGGAGGTGGCTGCAATGTTCAGTAGCCCTGCTCTGTCCAGGGCAGGACTCCGCAGGTGGGAGGTGAGTTCCCAACCCACAATCCCCAGGGAGGACGCTTGTTAAAAGGTTGCAAGAGGCAGGGACAGAGAGGCATGTTTGTTACAGTGGCCACCAGCCAGAGTTGGTGGCAGCATGTGGAGGTGAGCAATTTTTTTTTTTTTTTGAGAATTCTTGCACTAAACCTTTGCCAAATATGCAGAGCTGAGAGGACCTCAGATGTCAAGGTTATATTCAAAAGACAGCCCTGGCCTGTATTCAATTCAGTAAACTTAAAGGAACTCAAAAAGTCTACCTTGAAGGACTGAGAGGCTGAGCCAATGCTGCCAAGACTTGAACTTACGGTTCTGGGCTCTAAATCGTACAGTAAGTATTTCAAACCTCAGCTTAGGTCACCAACTTCTCCCCCTCCAGCTGAAAACTAGGCAAAACTTCACAAGAGCAAAATCTATTAAGATGCCAATCCTGTAAATGCTTCTCTCTCACAGTCATTCCATCTCTCCATACCTCATAGGGCAATAAGTCCCAACTCCAGGAGGCGCTGCATTCAACCAAGACATCTCACCAAGTCAGGCTTTTTATAAAGAAAAACAGCAGGCAGATGAGAACGTCGTCTGGGTTAAACACGGATTATAAAAAAAATTAATTAAAGATGAATACAGGTGGGAAAACCACCTACCCTACAGGTAAATGGCTTGGTTTGAAACCAATATTTAGTAAGTATTTAGCAAGGCAGTGTAATGTAGACATAATCCTTTAGTTATTTACAGAAATGACAAATATTTCAAAAATGTGGCCCTATAAATTCTTCAGAATATACCATTTGCATTAGGACATTTAGTACACGTACTGTGTGTATGCAGAATACAGCACAGACTGCAGAGGGTATTTACTTTTTAAAAAAATAAGTCTCCATGGATACACAAGAGTGTAGTCTTAAACAATGAGCCAAAGACTAAAGCATTTTGTATGTGGTGTGCATTGGAGCAGTTACCATAATCTGTCAATAATCCATAGTTGGTTCCTAATATAAACTAACACAGCAGACCCTGATAGCTCCATATTAGCTACTTACATGCACCATGATAATCATTGGGAATCAGGAGTATTTCACAACTCCTGTTCATTTTTTTCTAAACTTCCTCAGCCATAGCTAGGTGCTACAGCACATTACTTTGTTTTTGATCTTTAAAGAGTTGATCCCGCCCCCACTGTCTTGCACTGACTTCAAGCAGATAGGAGAAGACTCTAAATTATGAGATTAATTGTTATTTTAACAATGTATCTTTGCATCTTTATGCTTATTACAGACTTATGCCTGGATTCAGGAAAGCACGTAAGAATGAGTGTAAGTGCTATCCTAAACATAGATGCTTTCCTGAACTAGAGTCTCAGGAATCCTTTGTCAATGGGTCAGGGTATATTATACACCTAGCATAGTGTGGTACATACATAATCAGCACCAGTGGCATCCCATCATACACAAAGCACACCCTGCAGAAAGCGGCAGTTCTGTACTTTTCATCCAAAACGGAATCAACACCTTGCCGCTCACATGACAGTCTGGCTGTGGGGTAGGAAAGACCTACTGCAGCGTTTCTCAAACTACGAGTCAGGACTCCAAAGAGCACTGTGACCCTGTTTTAACGGGATTGCCTGGGCTGGTGTTAGATTTGCTGGTGCCCAGGGTCAAAGTCCAAGCCCTACTGCCTGGCCAAAGTTGAAACTCAGCTGCTTCAGTCCTAGGTGGCAGGGATCGAGTTATAGGCTCCCTGCCTGGAGCTGAAGTCCTGGACTTTGGCTCTCCCCCACAAAGGTGATGTGCTTGGTTAGGTTCAGGCTTGGGCTCCCTTCCTGGGATCATGTCGTAATTTTTGTTGTCAGGAGGGGGTCTTAGTGCAATGAAGTTTGAAACACCTGACCTACTGCATATAGACTCATAGACTTTAAGTTCAGAAGGGACCATTATGATCATCTAGTCTGACCCCCTGCACAGTGCAGGCCACAAAATCTCACCCACTCCTCCTAGAATAATCCTCTTACCTAGATCTCAGATATTGAAGCCTTCAAATACTTTGAAGGCCCCAAGATGCAGAGAATCCTCCAGCTGTGATCTGTGCCCATGCTACAGAGGAAGGCGAAAAACCTCCAGGGCCTTCTCAGCTACTATCACAAGCACCATATTTTGGGCTGGCCACCAGTTAAGTATTTTGCAAGAAACAAAACAGGCAGGCTACCTGAACCTGATTTTCCACCACCTTGTCCCTGAAAGAAGCATTTACCTCTGTGCAAAGTGCGTGCAAAGCAGTAACAAATCAGAATTCTCTACTCACACCACGGACAACATTTTAGACCTACTTTCCACAAGTGCACGTGACCATGCAAAGCAGTAGAGAATCAGACCTCTGTATCGGACAGTGTGCCTAATTCAAATTTCAGTGATTAAAGAGGGATTGCCCTAACAAATTAAACAACTCACAGAGCCTAAAAAGCATGTCACAAGCCTGGAGATGTTGTGTAAGCACAAGCTTAGAAGTTTAGAGTGATTTTTTTAAGTGTGCGGATTGTCCACCTTTTCACTAGGAACTGTGAGGGGATGCAGAGTAGATCCATTGTGTCAGCTATACACTTTCTGGGCAACCCCCATATAAAGGGGGCAACCCTGGAAGACTATTCCTAACCAATTTAAAACTCCTTTATGCTACCGAGATAAAAAGGGCCCATAATGGAACATAGATGCCAGCTGACGAGGCCAATTTCTGCTTCTAGTTTACACCCAGGCAAACCCACTGCCATGGAGGCCCGCAGATGTGCGGGTGAGGGGGCAAAGGGGGCAAGTGCCCAGGGACCAAGGCAATTTAAAAGAGCCTAGGTTCCCTAGCTGCTGCCAGTAGCACAGCAGGCTTCTTGCCCACCATCATTCAGCACCACTCTTGGAAGAAGCCAGCACTATCTTCCGGAGGCATCTGGTGGAGGGAGGAACAGGAGGTCACCAGACGCTGTCCCTGCCCTAAGCACAGTCTCCGCAGCTCCCATTGGCCAGGAACTGCAGCCAACAGTAGATGAAGGGGTGGTGCCTGTGGGCAGTGATGTGCAAAGACTCCTTGAGACCGCCTTACAACTATCTTGAATCCTACTTAGCCATCCAATCTTTCTCCTAAATTGGTAGCTGAAAACTTTATTTTTAGTCTTTTGGTGTGTCGTTAGAAAGATTGTCTTTTAAAAAATTATTTTTTTATTTATTTATTTTTGTCTTTTTGGTCTTAGGCAGGGGAGACCTGCCGGGGGGGCCATGAACCGGAGCTGGCGGGGATGGCCTGGCGGGGGGGGCAGGGTGCAAGGAGTCGGCGATGGCCTGCTGGGGAGCCCAGGAGCTGGAGCTAGTGGGGGCAGCCTACCGGGGGGAGCGGAGGGGGCCGGGAGCCAACCGGCACAAAGCCAGTTAGGCCAGAAGCCGTGTGGCATGGAGGCAGGCGGGCCAGGTGCAGGAGGTGGTGTCAGCAACCTGCCAGGGGAGCCAGGAGCCATGTGGTGCAAAGCCAGATAGGCCGGCACCTATACGGTGCAGCATGGAGGCAGATGGGCCACCTGCAGAAGCTGGCGGGGTCAACCTGCTGGGGGGGGGACTAGGAGCCAGAGCTGGTGGGGGAAGCCTGCCGAGGGGGCTGGCCTGCCGGGGGGGCCGGGAGCCACGCTGCACAGCACAGACGCAGAAGCTGGCGGTGGCGGCCTGTTGGGGGGGCCGGGATGTGGAGCTGGCAGGAGTGGCCTTTTCAGGGAGGGGGCCAGGAGCCGGAGGAGCTGGCTCCTCCACAGCACAAAGTCAGGTGGAGCCGGAACTGGCGGGGACAGCCTGCTGCATCTGCCACAGCGGGAGTCAGGCAGCATAGCATGCACAGAGCACGCCTGCAGGAGCTGGCGGGGGCGACCGCGTTGACGCGTGCGCAGGAGGGGCAAGTTTAAAATCCCGTGACAGACAGACAAGAACAGTGACAGCTTAACAGAAAAATTATCTAATAAAAAAGATCTGTACCAATGTATTCAAAAAAAGTAAGAGCAGCTCCCTGCTAAAGAGAATTCAGCAGCTAAAACTGGCTGATCCAGACCAGATCCTTTAACATATCTCAAATGATTCAGGCTGATTAGCCTGAAAAGCTGCCATCTTACATATACAGGTGCATGCTCACATATACGTATGGCTCCCCTCACAGACCAGCTCCCACCTGGCACCCCACAGTGCTATGTCTGTTACATAGGCAGCAGCGCAGAGTGGCAGGGGCTCCTCAGGAGTGGGGCCAGATTGCACTGGATTGCTGCCAGCCCTACCTCCAGGGACTATAGAATAGTTGAGTAACCGATACGAATTCATGAGGTTACTGCCTATTCAATTAACTGATATTTAACATCTCTAATTCAAACCATCTGGTGGTAGCATTGTGCTATTTACCATTTTGAAAGATGACAACTTCATTAAAACCAAATGAAGACACAAATCCCTATTGTTTTATCTTTACCCATCTAAAGCTATTCCTAAAATGAACACAAAATGTCCAATCCTGAAAGATAACTTTTTCCTCAGTTTTCATTCAGCATTTCATTTTCATCATATGTGAAGCACTTCAAAACCGTTTTGTTCTTATCTGATCAAAATGCTACCTTTGCCTCTAGTCCAGCCTTTATTTGTGGTCAGGATGTTTCAGTATCAGTATTAATATTTCAAATGTCAAGTATATGACACTATACATTTCCTGTACTATTTAAAAGCTTTCAGAGCAATTATTTTCTGTGAAAGATTAAAAGCGTAATTTTTGCTACCTGCTTGCAATTTCTTAAGTCCTAACAGTGACAGAATAGCACTTAAACCATCCCTACACAATTTTACATATAGCTGTATTGTTGTGTTATTTTAACAATACCGTTGTAGTCTCTTGAAATAGTAATTCTGCTTTCTAGCTACAATACATATTTATTCTTTTTATGAAGTGCTATTCAGGATTGTATAACATTTGAATTTACAAATGTTTAATATGTAAGACTCATGTTTCAAATACACTATCATTTGATAGCCACTTTAGTACAGAGTGAATCATCAAATGTTTCTTGAATATTTACAGACTGTATTATATTAAAGAACACCTTTCAATTTTCACATTTTACTGTGTTTCAGTACTCACTTGAGTTGATTGTTTTTGTAATTATCTAAATTGTGGTTACTTATCTTTCTTATATTAGGTATTTTTATTATAACTTGTGTCTTAAAAGTAACATATGTTAGTGCTACCTAGCTCAAAATGCACTAAATTGCCACTCCCTCCTACTGAGCTGTGCAAAATTTGGAGAAGCTTTCATACAACAGTACAAATTGCAAATAATGAATTCCCTTGTTTAAAAAGGTATACAGGGTACACGAATTACAGAAATATATTTTCCTCTTAATAAAAGAATGGCTAAAAAATATATTGAGTTTTCCATGCAGATACTACTAACTGAAAATTAGAATGAAATATTCTGAATAATGCAAAAAAGTTACATTACTAGTCTGACTTGATCCTACTATTATAGTCCCTAAATTTCCTGATACTGAATGATGAGACTACACCATTATCTCAACTGCTCTTCTGTTAAGAGCTGTCGGCCATATTCTGCTCTCATTTACACCAAAATTAAATTAAAATTAAATTCACTCTAGATTTAAACTAGCTGTTGCCATAAATTCAATGGATGCAGATCTAACCCAGCAAAATTTGTCCTTGCATGTCTACGATAATCCATATTTGTGAATTATAACAAATGTCAATAACTCTATGCTTACAGGCTGTCTATCAAAGTTTTTCTTTGGTCAGTTGGATGGAGTGTCCAACAGGCACTTCTGTTTCCTTCTGGGACCTATTGACTAGTAACTGAACCCTGAGTTTTTGCACAGCACAAAGGCACACCTATCACCAGGCCAGATCTGCCTCAGCACCTTTGCTGTAAATGTGTTTGCAGATGGCTGTACAGAGAAAATATTTTTTAGGAAAATCCAGAATCCAGATTATGTATCTGTGATATACTCAAATTTTAGAAGATATAGAAGTTTAAACAGGAGCTAGTAAGTGCTGTGCACTGTAACTCTTCATTTTGCTGTTTACGCTGCATTTGGAATTACAGATGAAGTAATACAGAACAAGACCCTTTCTGCCGCCCTATGGAGACTGTCCAGATTAAGTTAGTGATCCCACAAGCTACGTAAAAAACCCAAGGAATAACATCAACATCCTGGCCAACATCCTCCCCACCCTAATCAAAGAAACAGGTTCTAAAGTTTGGTCTTTTGTTGCACACATAATGGCAGCTGTGTTTATCTACAGTCACTGCACTATCAGTACCTAGCTCATTATTTTTAAAGTGCTTGAAATACCCTGACCATGAAAGTATGATATAAAAACAAATTCCATTCTACAGTACGCAACTCATACTACTGTTAATTAATTCACATTCACAACATAAACTGTAGCAGTTCCAAAAATTCCATTATGTTGCATCCTGAGAATAGGTATAAAAATAACACACAAAACTTGGCTAAACCCTAACAAGTCTATTCATACAATATCAATCTTCCCCAAATAAGCCTGTGGTCTCTCTCTCTCCTGCCCATTTGTTGTTTTTTTTTCTCTTTTCTTTCTCTAAATGGGTCCATCTAAGTCCCACAACCTCTAGGTATCACAGACTCAGTGGTTTTTATGTACTAAGTGGGACACAATGGGGGTGGGAAGAACAATTTTTTAACCTTCCTGCAAAAAATGAAATTTGAAGGGAAAAAATGTTTACGTTCTTAATTTTGTAAGTCAAATTTAAAGGGGACCTATACTATCCTCAGTTATGAAGCCTAGAGGAGAGAATAATGCCAGAATTAGGGAACAAAATCCCATTAACATTCAGAAGGCAGAATATTAAACAGAACACGCTCCCTCTTACCCCAATCTCTCAAATGCCCCTTCTCTGTGTCTTTGCTTCATGTTCAGGCAATGTGGGCTTTTAGAAGAAAAACTGATAGCAGAAGGGATATGCAATGTGCTTTCATTAACACCCCACAGCTTTGAGGGTGCCAGTCAGCATGGGACTTAACTTTGCTGAAAGATGATTAACTCCAAAACCCTGACCACCACCACCACCGCCATATCTTTACAGAGCAGTTGTAGAGACAGGGAGATAGAGGGCAGTGTGGCTGACTGAGGCTAAACCAACGCAGTAAAGTCAAATAAACCAACTATGCATGGTGTGGAGTCTAAGACATTCCTTCTGAATTTTCACAGGAGCAAATGGCACTTTGTGAAGTATGAAGAACACATCCACAACCCGTTCTGAGAGGCTGGTATCCAATTTCCCACCCCACACCTCATTTGAAGAATCTCTCAAATATCTAAGGTGAAGTTATTTTAACTTAACTTTTCCCTAAGGTAAAATGGGTCTCAGGATTTGATCTCAGTACAGAGACAGTCTATATGTATTCACACACAGCCAGATTTGCTTTCAGAACCATGCAATTATAATGATTCTATACTAAATCTCTATGAGCCTATCTGTACATCAGAACTCTTCACTGACTTCTCGAACTACATCTAATAACTGTTTGTGGCAGCAAGTACCTGAGTTCTTACCAAAATATACACGTCGCACTTACATGCTTGTTTTTTTTAACTGTGCATTTACCTTCATACTTACCTGTACATAACCCTAAAACCACAGATAAGAATTTTAAATATAAATAAATAATATGGAAAATCAGTTGCTTCAGTTCTGGAGCAATGTACTGCGAGCTGGAGATAAACAGCATCCAATCCAACACTGCACGCCTGCCAGCAAGGAGAAGTCCCATTTTAAGGCCTCGAAAGCCCTTGGAAAGCTGTTACTTGGCTGATTATGTGCTCTGTCAAACGGGTGAGGTTTCAGAGTAGTGTGCATAACAGATTAGAAACATGACTCCTAGTATAGTTAACAGGAGTTGTAGGTCTAACCTCCACCACACACACGACACTGCACGTGTCCCAAAGTATTTTTCTAAGCATTACTGTAATATAAATAATGGGGCTGTTTGCCGTTCAGGGGCATTGACAACACAAATTTAACCCCACTGAAATGAACTGGTCTGAGGAACTTTTTGTAAAGAAAAAACTGGTAATATTAGTGGTTTATATAAAAAAAATGGACAATACATCTTTAAAAGAGGACAATTTGGCTTCTGCAGTGTATAAGATGTCTTCATATACTTTTCTGATTTTTTGCCAGTTACTATTCAAAAAGACCACTTAACAAGCAAACAGGTTTTCAGCACAACAAATAATACAAAAAAAAAAAAAGAGAGCAAGGCTTGTGCTATTTAAATATCATGAAACATTTTGCTAATCATGTGCAGATGGAAGTACAGAAGCTTCTGCCAGACGTCTTGTTCAGAAACTCTGCTCTATTTTTAATTATTTGATGCAGAGAGGACTGGTTTGGTGATTAAAAGGACACATTGTTTTTGTAAGGGCTCCATTGACATGGTATTTAATCAGTTAAATAATATGAGAACATTAAAAGTAATTACACCTCTCGCTGAATCTCCACTAATGATATCTGTAGTTTTACAATCACATTTTTCTATTTTTTTTAAAAGTCTCTCTTATCTGGGAGAACCAGCTAACTGATAATACAGAGCAAAGTGAAACTGACTACACACAAAGCTGTCAAATACTCTAAGTAAACAAACTGGGGAAAACACATTTTTCCTAGTAATCTCCTTCAGTTTTAGTAATAGTAGGCATTGCTTGTAACAATAATAGGTAACCAGTATAGCAACATGAAGGGTCAGTTTTAAATCCAAAATGTAATTTTCATGAGAATATTTTTTTAATCTACTATTATTGAAACATTCATTACATTGATTTGTTAGTCAATTACAACTTGAAAATCATACCTGTCTGAAAATGGTGCACTGTAACCAGTAACATGTAAGATTACTAACCTGAAAAACAACAGCAGCTCCCATCAACCTATTTTCTCAGTTTGGATATTGTGTGCACTAGCAGCACTTAAGGATAGCTAATTTCATTTTTCCTCCACATCTGACATTTTTATCCTTACTGAAACGACCCTTATAAACAGCAACAGATACAGAATTTTCAATTACATAAGTTAATTTGTTTTAAAAATGAAGCTGATGGTATCCCTTTTTTAAAAACAAGTTTTTAAACTTAGCCTTGAACGTTTTGCAAGCTATCACTATAGTACTGTGTTTCTATAGGAGAATCAAAAAGTGAAAACAATTAGAAACAAAAATGAAACCATCAAGCCTATTTCCCTTGTCCACAAAATGAAGTGCTAAGAGTAATCACACAGCAGGAGCACAGAAAATTAAACAATATTTTTAAAAATCCTGTCAGTTTTAATAATCTAAGGTACTATTTATAAGATAAGTGAAGAATTGTCTTATTGTACCATTATGTATTTAAAATAACAGTCACCCTTTAATTTGTGGGCTGAACAGTACACAATTAGTATGGCTCCCACCCCTCATCTAGGCACACAGAAAGCAACAGAATTACTTTTAAACTGCTAATGTATATTACAAACAAGTGAAAAAAGGCAACTAATTTGTTAAAGACCAGCCTGACAATCCTGAAAAGTAAGGTGACTGCTCAAAAGACACTGGAGGTGGAAGCCACAGAAGACTGGCAGGGACACAGAGGATTGAAAATACAATATTCAGCCAAAGAAACTGGCATCAACAATGGAGCATCAGAGGAGAAATAAAGATTTTTTTCTTGAGTGAAGGGGGAAGGGTGCACGGAATGAAAGGCCTGTCCAAACAGCTCAATTGAACTGTAGTTTCAGAACTTGATTATGACTAATAAGGAAGGAAGAGGGGTAGATGAAACAACACTCAAAAACACTCAGTTCTGCACACATTATTAAAACTTTAAAATCCTTTAAGTAGGACTGGAAGGTAGACAAAAATCAAG
Organism: Pelodiscus sinensis; assembly: GCF_049634645.1. Lineage (NCBI taxonomy): Eukaryota > Metazoa > Chordata > Testudines > Trionychidae > Pelodiscus > Pelodiscus sinensis. The sequence goes on from NC_134712.1 coordinate 107,817,960, forward strand.
CAGAAAACAGGTACCACAGAGAATAAAGATGTTGCACAAGAAATGAACCTAGTAAAACAGGAGCAGTAGCGGGTCAGGATACCCAACAGCTAGAGCAGCTGAGTAAAGTGAAATTTCAGAAGAAAGGGAAGTAAGACTTAATTGGCCAGAAAGAAATCATAGAATCTGGAAAAGGAGTTGTTGATAGTGTGAAATTTTGTTTTATATCTAAAGATCTGCTAAGTTAAAACACTAAAACAATATGTCTGACACAGAAAGGGGGGAAAAAAGACAGAAACCACTTGACTGAGGAACATTTTTTAATCCCCATTTACTGGAAGGAAAAGCAGAGCTACACCTCAAGTACACTAGCCATAAACAAGCAGTGAGCACTGTCTTATCAGCTATGCTGACCTGCCAGCAAATAATTTTGAGTTTAAAGGGCCCAGACACTCTGTGGTGATTGGTTCAGATTCTACACAAGTAGAGCTTCATTTAAGTTGTCAGTTTAAGACTGGTGTAACAGAGTAGGGAATCAGGCCATTGCTGTCTTTGGCTTAGCACCTTACAAAATGCAGAACACACAAAGTTCACATTAAACAAGATAAGCAGCATGAAAATCTGGTTGTTGCAAAACATACTGTTCAGTTAGCTTTGGTGAGACACTGTACCTTAAAAAAAGCTAATTAAATAGCACGAAATACTATAACCGCTCCCTATTAAGTCTAGCCAGCTTAAAGTTCAGAAGATCTGACAGTCATAAACATAGCTGAAGTGTCTCTTCGTTTGCAGTTCTTCCATTCCTTTTGTCCGTAACAACATTCAACAAGTTAACTCCTTACAAACACAACTTCATTTTAATGTAATAAAATGAATATTCCATGATTATTCTTCATGCTGCAACTTTAATTTTCTTTAGGCTCCCTTATGATTGTACTCTTAACAGAAACCAGTTAATACCATGCAATATCATCCAGTGAGAAATACCCTTCTTTCATTCTGAAACCACAATCATTCACACATTTTGCTAGAAAATAGGTTTTTCTTGAATTCTTTGCAGAGCTGAAATCAACCAGAGTGCAAGATATTTGGTACTTCCTAAGACCTAATCAGAACCTTTATGTCTCCCCACCACCACTGTATTATCTGAGTACATATAAGGCCAGGCCTCTTATTTTGTCAACTTGTACAACTCTGGAACAAAACAAAGACTTTCTGGGATGAATGTTTTTCCTCCTTCCACCTAATTGATGATGTAATGCCACCATGACAACAGGACTATATACCATTTATGTAAGCTGCCCAGAAAAAGAAAGAAGCAATGTGATCTTTAGAGCCCTGCAAATCTATGGATATCTGCTTTATATCCACGAGTATGCATGTCCACAGATGTGGATGCAGAAATCCGTGGCTCATTTTTGCAGATGCAGATATAAATTTTGTACCTAGAACCCTGCATATTTATGGTTAGCCAATTCATATCTCCAGTTATCCACAGCTCATTTTCGCAGATATGGATACATATTTTATATCCACACAGGCCTCCGGTGATCTTTACTGGTTAAGTTTAGGCACTATAGTAAAATATATGTTACTGGATAATGACAATTATCATCATTATCTTTTCTCATAAAATGGAAGAGAGAGCCCATATAAAACACATTATATAGCCAGTGCTGTGAAATCAATTATCTGTGCAATATTTAATCACTCTTCTATAGAGTTCATAAAGTAATCAGTAGTTACTTTTCCATGAGTAGGTAACCAACAAACATTAAGCCAGATCATCAAAGGGAAAGTCCCTCAGCAAGGCTGACCTTTGGGGGTGACCTGTAATTATTCCCCTCAACAGAGTCTGCTGGGGCCACAAGTAGGGGGGAGGGTGAAAAGACCTCCCAAACCCACAGATCCAGGGGACTGACAGGAAAGAAATCCCCCAGATCCATGGAGGCAGGAAACAGCCTCTAAATTGAGAGCTTTTTCTACTTCAATGGCCCTCCTCGCCTTTGGCTGCCTAGTTACTAGAGGAGCCAGGCTGCTGTTCATGGGATCCCCTGACTGCTGCTCAGAAGAAGAAGTAGAGACCACTAAGGGGGAAGGACTACAGCTCCCAGATGTATTACCTCCCTCCCTGAAGACTCTGGTCACTCTATATTTTCATATGGATGTCAGGAGGCTGGCACCCATTCTGAGAAGACTTTATCTTGTGGTGATGACATCTTTCTTAACATTGGATTGTAAATATTAAAGAGAGTAATACTGAAGTAATCTTTTGTATTACATGAAAGGTTATTAATGATACTAGACCATTTTACTTACAGTAGTTCACGTTAGATTATAAATATGCGTATGTGTCTTTTTTATCTATTTTTCCTCAATTCAGCAATTGCCTACAACAATAACTTTTTTTCGGTAGAAAACACTGTGGGCCAAATCTTTCAAGTCTTCCTCAGGCAAAACTCCCACAGAATTCAACAAGACTTTTGTCAAAATCAAGAGTCCAAGATTTGGCCCCTCATGAAATGTTGGGGTGTCTACACAGTTGTTTGAAGAAAAGCCTAAATAGTTCATGAGACTGGCAACCTTTCAGCTGGAGGTCAGAAATTCAAACTCAGGGTAGGTGAGTAATTGAAAGTTTTCACCAGCTGGTGGCTCCTTACTGACCTCTGTAAAATAAATCTCAATCCACCTCAACAGGCACCTTTATTAGTAGACTTGGCAATGAGGCCAAAGAAAATGAATTACCCTGGTATGTATAAGTGATCCCAGATGAGAAAGGAGATATTTTGTTCAGGGTGGGGTATTTTGATGCAGCTTGTATCTGTTTAATGGCTATGTTGATGATTTTAGGCCCAGATCATCATACAGGTATTTAGATGACTAGCTCCTATTAATTGCAATGAGAGTTAGGCACCTAAATGTCTTTGAGAATCTGGGCAGCAGTTTGTCAGATTGGACATAAAAGCACATTTCAAGACCACAATAATCATTTTTTAAAAATTAAGTAGAATAAAAATTCAGGCTTTGGGGGAAGAAGAATGAAAGGAGTTTGTAGTTACCATGCCCTTTTTATTAAAAAAATATTATGTTCACAATTACAGATATTTTGTAAAAAGCAAAATTATACAATTTTACATTTAATGTGTATGTTCACTGAAGTGTACTTCTGTGATTTAAGAAAACAAAGCACTCAATAGGAAGTTTGGGGAAGAGGAAGGGAGCCAAACTGCTTGATTTTTCCTCCTCTGTTGAAAATCGGAAACAACACTTCAGAGTCACAGCAAAATTAATTGCTTTAGAATTATAATTATATACTTCAAGCCACCTTTAATCAACTTAATTAATATTACTTTCCAAGGTAAACTTTATTAAGTTTATTAACCCAATTAAAATGGATAGATCTGTTTGGAATTCTACATTTTATAAACCAGATTTGTAAAATCACTATTTCCAGTTATTAATTCCACAAAAACATCAGCAAAGTAGCATTTTAGTCATTAACTAAATATGTGACAATCCTCGCAATGACTGGGCAGGAGGTATCCTTATGAACGTCTAATAAATCAGCAAGTGAGATGATGCAATATCATGCAAGCTAGCACACAGCATACAATACTTCCTGCTAAAAACTACAAGGGGAAAAAAAGCCCGATTTTCAGCTTCTATGGTCACATCAGCAAAAAGAGTCACAAATCTCAAAGTATCAACAAAGTTAATGAACAACCCCAATCCTTCTCCCTTTGACGTCAGTGTTAACACTCCATTGAATTTCACAGCACAGGATCAGGCCCTACATGGAAGAATTTCATAGAAAGCATGAGTTTCTGAAAGTCACTTTGACCTTACCAGGAACTTCACAGGCAAACTAAAGGATATATATCCCCAAACAGAGTACTGTATCTAAGCACTGCTGAACTCATGTACCCTCAGGGAACAGTGCAATATTGTAGTTAGAAATGAGGGTGCTGGAGAGCTAGTATAAAGCATTCCTAAGCCAGAAATGGGTGTTGCTGTGGCCACCACAGCAGTGGAATGCAAAAGGAGACTGAGGAAGAATAACGAGACAGGTAAAAAATGGAGAAAACAAAGTGATATTTTCCCTTAAGTATCACTTATTTTAAACAATATTGTAATAAATAATTATAACACACTTAAATGTAAAAAAAAAAACTTATATGATGCAAAAGGTGGGTTTTTCTTGTTTTAAACATAAGGTTTTGTTAAAAAATATATTTGGATGGAGGTGTGTACGAGCTGGACTGTGTTGCGAAAAGACACATTTTCATAAGTACTTATTTCAAACATCCTTCTAGGCTTCTGTTTCATTCAGGCCATGTGCTTAAAATACGAGTGCAACAGCAAAATAAAATCCCTACTTTATTTTTGGAAAATACCATGCATCACTTATTACTAAGCCTCCCATTAACTGTGAACTGTTAACATGTTTTACTGCGGTTTCAATGTTCCTAATGCAAAAGCTGCATGTAGAAAACAAAGATAACCCTAGTCACACTACGTCTTTCTGAAGCACAGATTAAACACGGTATTCTGCTCAACAAGCCCATCACTGTTAAGTAACTCATCAGAAAATAAAGAGGGAATTATCAAATGGGAATTGCCAAGTAATTAGTTCTCTGAAGCAGATGACATACAACTATCAAAGGGAGGGGCTTCCCTGCTAGTCATATGTCAAAGGTAGGGCTCACTAAGCTGTAAATAAAAGTGCACTCCATGAGATACTGCTATGGGTTTTTTAAGCACCAGTGACACATTGAAAATAAACATGAAATTCTCTTTAGTGCAATAATCCACTATGATCTGTTTTTTTAATTTATTTGGGTTTTTTTTTTGTTGCTGCTGCTGCTGCTGCTGAGGCATACAATGGAATTTCAAACTGTCTCTGATCTCCCTGCTGTTAGACTATCTGGGGAAGACTATGCATATAGTACAGTATCAGGAAGGTGATGTTCTCAGGCCCTAGGAAAAAGGAGAAAACCTTTTCTATCCCATTAATTTGAAAAAGCACTCCCTACTGCACTACTAAGATGTGACAATGACAAGGAACTGCACCAATGGGAAAACATTCATTGGTAGAAAGAAACTGAGCGTAGCAAACAAGGATTGTACTGGTGGTTTTTGTAGTAGTATTTCTTTCTAAAACTTGACTCATGTATTTACATTCACAAAAATATTTAAATACACAAAAAAATTAAAGTCCCTAGCGCAACAATGGGCAACTTAGACTTGTGCGTAGGCCACATGAGCGGCCCTCCATCTCAGTGGGACACAAGACTGTTGTAATCAAGATAAAGACAGACTAGGGTAGTTTTGCTAATTGCGCTTGCATACCTAGAATTCCCAGGATGTGCTGACTGAACTACAGCAGCACTTTGAATGCAGAGGGAGCGCACAGCTCTCATAGTCAACCTTGTGTGCAATCAGCATGCACCTCACTTCACATGTCCTTGCTTTTAAGTCCAAGTCACTTTAGTAATAGTGGTAGGAAAAAATCCTACGTGGATGGAAACCAGTCTCATTATGGGCAAGAGTAAACAAAATGGCTCGTGAGCCATACATAGAACCCCGATGAACCATGTGAGGCCATAGGACTGCAGGTTGCCCACCATGGCCCTCGCATGCAGCTGTCTAACAAACGAAAACTTGTCATGATGACAGTCACCACCACCTTCCAATACAAGGTGTTAAACACTACAGGCTTGTCTACACATTTTGTTCCCAGTAAACTGGGGTCTGACTCTATCCTGCACCAGCCTGTGATGCACTAACTGGCCCCGTGCACCATTGCTGACACATATAAGCAGATAATTAAATCCCATTGATTCAGTCCTCTTTAAAATGAGGTGGCACGGCCCGAGAAGGAACCACAGTCTGAGAGAACTTCAGGTCTCCTCTTCTCCTACAAGCACATAGTCTGCCAGTGAAATCCCAGGACCCATTTACCTTAGTAGGCTGATTCTTTTAGGCTTATCCACAGATGCTCAAATTTTTCACAAATGCAAAAAAATATGAAATATAACCCCAAAAAAATCACTCTGCAGCAGCGCCTGTCCCTTGGGGGTAGGCCTCATTTTCCCATTCCAAGTGTTGCAAGGCGCTGCTCAGGTTTCACTCCCAAACCAACACTGAGGGGCAAGCTCACTGTGTAACCTTCACCCCATCTAGGGATATCAACATGTAGTCAACTACATGTTTCCCCCAACACCAGCTCCGTGGTGCCGCCTGCACCCTCTTGCTCTGGGGGAGAGAGAGAATAGGGAAGGCTGTCGCAAAGCAGCCTCTGTTCACAAGGGATCCCTGCTTCCAGTGGACAGAGGCTGCTCTCACTGACTCTCAAGGAGCAGCCTTTGTCTACGAGGAGCTGAACCCTCCCCCCCCCATGAACAGGGTCTGCTGCCGAATCAGCCTCTGTCCACGGCCAGCCCCAGCCGCTGCAGACAGAGGCTGCTTCATAGCAACTTCCCCCAGTCTTCTCTCCCCCCCCCCCCCCCCAGCAGTCTCTGTCTGCGGGGAGCTCGGACCACCGTGGACAGGGACTGCTGCCATCCCACAGTGCTACCTCTATATCAGAGGCAGCAGCATAGGGCAGCAGGCAACCGGTCTGTGTGGGGAGCTTGTTTCTGAAACTGGCACCCCTCACAGACCGGCTCCCACCTGTTACCCTGCATTGCTGCCTCTGATGCAGAGGCAGCAGCACAGGATGGCAGGCCAGGAGCAGGGTCAGGAGCACACTGGCTGCCGTCCCCAACCCCATGGACTATTGAATAGTCAGGTAACAGCTAAAATGTCATGCAGTTATGAGCCTATTCAATTGCTTGATATCTAACATTTCTAATTCCATCCTGAACTCCATGCCACACAGAGGCAAGACCTGATCCCTCCCAGGCTCGCCCACATCACTGAGGTCAGGACTCAACCCTACCCTCTGCAAGCAGATAAAATGGATAAAACAAATATACATCCAATTCCCACAAAATAAAACAAAAACATAAACATTACTAAATGTTCCATGGGACTCTACTTATCTGCACTGGATACCAGCTGCCAGATGTGACAAGCTGCATAACGTTACCTTTCCCAATATTAAACTTTCAGGTCCCATTACTTAGAACCAAATTACACCTCCATGAAGCTCTGAGGAAGAAAAAAACCCACTGCCAATTTGGTCCATCAGGAAAAATTACCTCCTGATCCCAAAACAGGTAACCACTCGGATCTACCACACCCTAAATAACACAGCCTCTGTACTACTGCTGTGAGGCAGGAGGAGAGGGCACCTTGCCCCTGCCCAGTACATCCCCTACTTAGGCCTTCACATGACCCACAATTTCCAGTGTGCCTCGGACAGCCAGGTTTTTCCATAATTCACTGGAAAACAGTCATAATGCAGCTTAGCAGTAGCAGTACAAATCAACCACTGAATAAGTTCACAGAAACTTTAGCAAGATACATGGCTGTCTGCACCATCAGTGAGGACACAGTAACATGAATATAGCTGCTCACATCAGCCTAGGCTAACATGGATGCTCATATCCAGATGCCATCACCCAGGCTAACTCTGCCATCAACACATACACCCTTCGCATGCAAGTGCAAATCCAATAGACATACAATTATACAAACTGCACGTGCAAAAGTATGTGTGGTATGGAAGTGCAAAATCAGCGACCATTTCTGACATTTTGACCCCAAAAATGAAAACAGTTTCCCTAAGGATGTAAAATCCCGTCCGTTCAATTGGTTAAATAGATAAATGCAGTGCCAACACTTCATTTAACTATTTAAAGAGTGGGTGGTCTGGGGGGGATGAGGCTTTCCAGCAAGGCTGGGGCAGCCCACACTGCCCATTGGGGTTGGGCTACAGTAGCACTCACCACAGGCACGGGGCTGCTTTAGCTTGGCTGCTCCTAGCCCCACACTAGGGCTGCTGCCATGGCTCCTACCCCCTTCGACCTCCCGTGAGGACTGCCGCAGTTCATGTTCCCGCTCCCCCACCTCCATGGGCTGCCGGATACCCTTAACATCCTTAGGTTCATCACATTAACACTTACTCTGCCTAACACCTCTGAGATGATGAACTGTTTCTTTAAGGGCTTCAGATGGGTAGCCGAGTTAGTCTGTAACCGGAAAAACTTAAAAAAAAATGAATAGTCTAGCAGCACGTTAAAGACTAACAAAACAAGTAGATGGTATCATGTGCTTTCGTGGGTACAACCCACTTCTTCAGATGAAGTAAGTTCTTCTTTAAAGAACTTTTACCACTTCTTTCAGGTACGTTAAAAATGACAGACCAGATTCTTCACTGCCTTGCACCTTGCATAGTCATTCACATCAGCGCAAATTGGTGCAAAACATTATCAAATCAGTATGACAGTGTTTTCATGCTCACTTTGCCTAAGTGTAAATACACACACAAGGCACGAGAGAGTGGAGAATCAGTCTCCTTGCTGCGTATACAAACACATTTACTTACCTTCATTACTACTAACGCTTGCATTGTTAAAAGTGAAAGAATTTTTAAAACTGCAGTTTCTTGGATGTTTATGCTATTCGATTACTTTTTATCATCTTTCAGATTAGAAAAATAAAATCAGTGAAGACAGTTTCACTCTCAGGCTCTTAATGTTGCAATTGTGATAAACATTTCCTGGCAGTGGTTGGTATGTGTGGAATTTCAAAATAAAGAAGCATTTCTACCCATCTTTGGTATTAGTAAATCTTTTTAAATTTACTTTTGGGGTTAGGGCTAAATGTAAATTAACAATGTCCTTTTTAACTTGGTTTTACATAACTATTTGTGTTACATTGATTTTTATTTTTCAAAAGATCACTTTCAATTCTTAAAGTCATGATCAAAACTTCTCTCTCATATTCCATTTAAAAAGTGATACTGAAAATCATAAGAGAAGCAGGAACAATGAACCATGGCTCAAATCCTGGCTTATGTCACAAAAGGTGTTCCCATCTTAAGTACATCACAGAACAGCTTAATTTATCTACATCAGAAAACCTTAATGCAATCTGGCATAAAACTGGCAGTCCCTGTTCAAGAAAGATCTAGGAATGATAGAGCAGAAGTATGGAAAGTCAGCTTGGAGGCGACAAGGCAGAGTTGCAAAGCACTTCCCTGTGTGAGGCCAGTCTGCACTGTTAGTTCTTTATTTTCATGTACATTAAATTTACTCCCACACTTAAATACAAAACAAGCAATTAAAAAAATATAAACGTGATTTCTAATTACAATCCAATTATGCCTAGTTCAAATCCATTTTTCGGGTAGTCTTAGTTCAGTCAAAATCTCCACCACCTTCTGTTAGTCCTGCCAGAAATACAGGCCTTCACATAGAAAAAGAAAACGCAGAACCAGGCAGTGGAAACAGCAACTCTGCACTTTTGAATGGCCAGCAGGGGGCATAATACTTTCCCCATACAGACAAAACACATCATTCTCCTCTTACTAAAAATGATTTTAAAATTATATTTATACAGAAAGGTATGTCTATAAACAAGCTGTAATGAGTGTTCAGCATATATTAGAAACACACCACATTTAAAAACAGCTGAACATATCTTACGTAAAAGGGATACCATGTTAAGCAACATATACCCATAGTTAATGAAACTTCAGAAAGTACAGTAAACGGATTGCTGCAAGTGGGACAGTTATTACAGAGTCAACTAGATGTCACAATATGATTAATATATATCACATGAATTGAACAGTGGAAAAGATTAAAAGGAACTTGTCCAACATTTCAAACAAAATTCTCTTAACACAACTGTTCAAAAGGAAGCAGAGCTATTTGCCTACCTGAAAGGAACAATGCATGCTCTGAACAAACAAGCAATAACTTTCTGAATGTTTTTATAGTTCTGGCTAAAGTTAATCCAAGTTAGGGTTAAAAAATAATATTTTAATCACCTTTTTTACTCATGTTGATATCTGTATTCAGGCAAAATGATTATTATAGTCAATGTGAGTCTTACCTAAAAAGAACAGTAAGAACTAAAGGCTTGATCCTATTCACTGCAGCAAATAATGTTATTCATGCGAGTGAAGTTGCCTGTGTATATGTCTGTACAATTAAGCCTTAAGTAAGGACTTCAGGATCTGATCTGGGTTAACTCAAAGGTGCCCAAATATTTTTCCTGTATGAAAGACAATGAGAACGTGCCATATGCCACCTAGTTTGCATTTAGTGAAGCAGACTGCAACCATCCTCATCCTCGGTAAAATGCTAGAGTAGGAGAGCGATGGGTCTCAGCATACATTTCATATCTGATCTCTGAAACTTGTCTAAGGCTAATGGCTGCACTACAGAACTGCATGGGTTGCATTCCATTATTTTCAACTGTGGGTATCCCTGTTAAATCAAATGACAAGGATAATGTCTGTAACCAGACAGCATTCATCTAGATAACTTTTATATTATTTACTCCGATACATCTTGGGCTTGATTTTGATCTCCCTCTGGAATAAATCAGGAGTAAGCACTAAAGACAGTGGAGGTACACCAATGTAAAACTGATGTGACTAGAGAAACAAGCTCATTGTATTTTAACAATAAAAAACAAATTTTCTCTAAGGTCTATTAAGATCACCTTAAGCACTTGGTGTATTTGTAGTATGCCAATGGCTGAGAATCAATTGCAGTAGATACTGTATAAGGTTATTTTTATGTAAAATGTATACTTAAATAATTGTTTTAATGTAATCATAGGAAATATCAGCTGCTAGAAAATTCAAGATGACTTCACGGTACATTTTTGGTAATACAATTATGGTCATTCAGAAGATACTTCAATTTGATTAATGTGCTATAAACCATTATGCCTTCTAACTATCAGTTAGGAGCCTTTTCTGTAGTAATAATTTATTTAAACAAAAACAACTTTACAAAACCTGAGCTAATTCTGGACAAACGAAGAGCTTGGTGGAAATGTTAATGCCTTGACAAAAAGATTTATTCCACCTGATCTCCAAGTCAACATCTGCTATCAAGTAAATTTTCTGAAACTGAAAGAATGAAAATGTGTTAGGGTGATTTATCTGGCAATTTAATTCTCAAAAAGAATAATCCTCCAGAGATGTAGTGATTACAAGCTGCCCCTCCATTCTAGATGATTATTGTCATCTATAAGAGACATGCCTTTACATGCAACTACATGCTTAGACCACTTCCCTTTAAAGAACAATACTCCATCCTTCAGTCATAATAAAATGTAAATTGATGTACTGCACACTTCACTATGACATACTGTATACATTAAAAAGTTATTTCACTACAGAGACTCTCTCATCAGCTTTTCCTCAACAGACTGCCACAGTATCTTAGTTTTCTGTCTTTAATAAAAACAAAAAACATACTTTCACTTTCTGAATTTAATTCCTCAGCTTAATTTGCTATATTATTTAAAAGAACAGCCTATTTTCTTCCTACAACCTTTATATTTCTGTTACCATTAGCAGGGTTGCCAATTCTAAGTACTTAAAATGCATGAGTCAGGGACATGAGATAGGCTTAAAAAACATGAGACTCAACTAAGAAAGAACATTTGGGTTCCTTTTATTTGCAGACTGATTGACACCTAAAGGTTCAACACATTTTCAAGCTCTTCTCCATAAACATATGAGGTAGAAACTTTCTTTTTTACTTCCCTCTTAAAAATAAAAAGAAAGTTGAGACTGTCCTGTAATCACACCACTGCAGGAACGTAGGACATAAACAAATCACCAAGTATTATGAGACATGAAATAAAAATCATGAGAGTTAACACTGCTTTATCCAAGGTTTAAAAAAAAAAGACTTTGGTACGTCACTAATGAATGGTTATCCATGGCTTTAAGCAGGGCCAGCCCTACATCAAATGAACCCCAAATAAGGAGTGCTCACCATTTGTTACACTCCTGAATACCTTACACCACCTCAAGCCCAGTGCAGCCCTCTGCCCCAAGGCCAGCATCCCAGGCGGTTACATAGGTTACCCCCACCTTAATCTGGCCCTGATTTTAAGGGAGAATCTGCATGCCAGATTCCACATAGGAGGGAATCTGGAATTTGAAAAAGACAAAGTGTCTGCAGGCAATACAACCCACAACGTAATTACCTATAAAAGTACAAGATGGCTATCTATTATTTTATGCATGGCAGTTTATGACAAAGGTCAAAGGGTGAAATCTTTTCATTCATCCCATAATCACACCACATACATTTTGACCAGGAGTGAGCATCAGAACCACCAATCTGATATACAGCATCCTACAAATCAGAGCTTTGGGACTCAGATTGGGTAAAATCACAATGGTTATTTATTTCTAAAGCACCCCCATTCCTGTTCATCTTGACACAGAATAATTCTGTGTCAAATGAATTATAAAAACATTTCATGGCGTCCTGGTTTGCCAAAAGAAAGAACAGACTGTGTATACTTGAGAGAAATAAAAAACACTAAATCCTCACCTTGTTTACAGAGCATCTATGGTGAAGACAAAATGATGGTTGTCACTGTTCCTTGGGGGGGGGGGGTGAAGAAGAAATTCACAGCTTTAACTGATTCCTCATCCAGCTTTGCCTGCAACGTGACTGTTGATCCAAAGGCTGAGGAGATGAAAACCAAAATAACAAAAAAAATCTATTAAAAAACAACCAATTTAGCAGTGACCTTACAATTACTAAACTATTCCTGTGAAGATTGGGAGGGCTTACTGATTGAATGATTCTTTTCTGGATTGTACAGATTACTGAGGGTCGATAACATCAAAAGATTAGAGTGTTGTGTGAGTTTGAGTGACAGGAGGATGGTAATTCACTTCCAACAAGTGACCCAACTAGAGTAAATATCAGGGCATAGGACAACAAGCCTGTCCCCAAAAACACGTTGGTCACTGCAGTTTACATCTTACACCAGCTTGACCCTATGAGGGACATCTATGACCTTCACTGCCTCATTAGAACTTCACGAAACACAAAAATATCTACATTTCATGGATCTCCAAAAAGACAAATCCTTCATGCACAAGCTAGATGAAAGCACTACAGAAGTGGACTCATGTGTACCCGGCCTTGTGTGTGCTTGTGCATGGGCACCCTTAGCCTCTCTTCCTGCCAGCAGCTATGCCACCGTGCACATCTGCCCACTGCAGGCTGGGTCTAAGAGCCATATACATGTGGAAGAAAGCACAGCCCATTTTTCCATATGTAGTTTCTTTCCAAAATGTGATATTAGTGAGTTTGGAAAACATAAATTAGTCGTGATGACAGTCTTCACTGGCAGCACAGCATACTTTTTTTTGAGGAGAGGCAACATCCAAATAGCAGACCATATTAAGGGGATCTAGATGAAAAAAACTATTAGATTTTGTGGCATTTCCCCAGTTCAATTGTCTTAATCCTGGCATTCTGGAATTAATGCATTTTACTGCAAATTCCCAAACATTATGAGCAGAAAGCATATTATCATAGCAATATTTTTTCTAATTCTGTATTTTTAATCATTAAAAATCATAGGAGCCAGCATCACAATTCTGCTGACATCCCATATCAAACAAAATATGTTTTGCTTTTTCACTTGGCACCTCACCAAATGTTTTTGTCACTCTTTAGCGGGACTAGTATTCCTCCATCGTGAGGCATTTTTGTGTTTGAGTTTGTAATCATACTTATGGCCCCGTTCATCCAAGGACTTACACATGTTAACTTTATGCCAGTACTTAAATCCATCCTTATTCAGCAAAACACTTGCAGAATTTAAGTTTGTGCTAAAGTGAGGGGTTTTTTCGGATTAGAGTTAATTATACATTCATGCACATAGTAGAATACAAAACTATGAATAGCTAACTATCACATTACTGTATTTTCCCCTACAACTATTTTGGTAATACAGTAGTTGAATGACAAATACACTAAGCTCAAGAAGAAATCAGATCTACTTGTCCGGTTTATTTAACTTCCAAATACACCTCCTGAAGAGTTAATTTTTTTAAAACTTATGCAATCTAAACATCTATATCAAAATCTTATCACCTTAAATTTTTTCTCCACATTTTAAAAAATGTATTACTTTTGAATATATGTTATATGCATATAACATCAGAGCCCAAAAACATTTTGTGTGTTTGTTCTCTCTATCCAAAGATAAATATAGTAATTTGTCTCACTCGAAGTTCTGCATAAGATCAAATTAAATGACCACAGCAATATTTTCCCTTTTAAAAGCTTAGTGCATCAAATGTCTTAAATCCAAAATTCACTGGCATAGAGCACACCATTTCTTGGGTCTGCAATACTTACTTGTACCAAACCTGCTGTACTTCTGTTTCTCATGCTCGTTACATTTTGATTTTGCTAACGTAGACCTGGTTACAGCACTATGAGCAGAGGACTCCAAGTAAAGCTGTTTTCTGAAGCGATTAAGTTGCATGACCTGTACCTGCACAATCTCCCACAATAGTTAAACGCTCAAAAACCTGTATGATCAGCTAACAGCTTCGTAGTGGGCTGTCTCATATTCTAAGGCATGGTTGAAACCAGGGTACACTTCAGACCATGTATGCAATTTTGGTACACATTTTTAAAGCCAAAATACACCATTGCATTCCCTTCCTATTTGCAGACTACAGCAAAAGCATTATGCTATATGAATGGCAATAAAATAAGAAACTCCTTCTCCCTTTGAAATTAAGGAAAGTTTTGCCATTGAGTTTCAGTGGGAACAGAATCAAGTCCTGAGATTTGACTCTCTAACTATATTGCTAATATATACCATTTTCATTTTTCAAGTAGTTAACTGTTTTTCAATTGACTGCATTTAAAGATCTGTTTTTTAAATAATTTAAATGAAACAAGGCTATCGGATAGATTACAAAAAAAAATTCTTGGAGGCAAAGGAAATTCAGGCCTGGTTTAAAAGATCCTTTAAAATCAGGCCACTTTTGTCAAGCTTTTTTATCATGAAGTCCAGGGAAAAACTGCTTTTCCACAAGTCCCAACTATGAATATAATGCATTTTAAAATATATTTACTTTGCAGTGCTGTGCACCACCATTATAAATACTTTATATAAGAAGCATGATGCAGTACAAAGGATCGTACAAACTGCAGGAGTTAATTTGTGTGGTTATTTGAGTTTCTCCAGTCCCATTTTTCTAACCCCCTCCATACCTAGGCCCAAAACAAAAATGGATGGTGAACGCTAGTCAAAGCTAATGATACAGCACCCTTATTTTACAAAAAAGCCCAAATCAGCTAGTGCACTAAAAGTTGCACTTAGAATGAGAAACTGTTCATGAATTTCCCCATGAGAAGAAACTCCTCTGCTTGGCAGACCGACAGAAACTGCAGGCTCAGTTACACTGCAGCTGGGCTTGTGAACTGGCAGGCAGTACAAGATTTGACCATACTACAGGCATTACTCCTCTTTTTCCCTACTCCAGTCTTGTACCTAACATCAAAGCTATTAAAATGCCTATATTATTTTTGGATACTATTATACTCCAGCAGTTAAGGGCCTGATCCTGAGAGGTGTGGAATACTGAGCGATTGGGAATTACGGGTATCATCACTGCTCAGAATCAAGCCATTAAAGTCATAGGTCTAAATTCAATGTGAAATGTGACTGAGCTGTTAGCCAGTTAGGCAGGTCACCAGCTCCTTGAGCACAGTCCTTACTCAAATGAAGCTCTCATTCCAGCGTAATAAAGAGTTCACATAATAAGCCAGATTTTGAGCTCCATTACTTTGAACATAGCCCACTAAAATCACTACAGATTTACACCAGTACTGGGAGCAAAATTCTGACCATTTAATAAAAATCTATTATTTCTTAGAAGACTGATTTAAGAGTGTAATATTCAAACACTGACATTAAAGACAAAATGT
This sequence comes from Pelodiscus sinensis, assembly GCF_049634645.1. Taxonomy (NCBI): domain Eukaryota; kingdom Metazoa; phylum Chordata; order Testudines; family Trionychidae; genus Pelodiscus; species Pelodiscus sinensis. Next base: position 107,833,835 of record NC_134712.1, read on the forward strand.
ATTTTTAAATAGAAGCAAACAAACTGGAAGCTATTTATATTCTTAAAGTGCACTTTTTACATTGGAGAAAAATGCATTATAAACACTGAAGCAAAAGGCCTTCAACTGTATGCTATGATGAAAAAATATCTTTTAAAGTAGTTTGAAAACAAATGTGAAAGAGGTTACTATTATCAGAAACGAACTAACCAGTATTGAGTCTGTCACAGATAAAGTAGCCGTGGGTATTTAGTTGGTTTCATTACAGTATATATGCCCTAATTTTTTCCAAGGTGAAAAATGGAAATTCAATTACCATATAAAACACATTCAAGGCCCTAATCCTACAAAGAATTATGGACATGCTTAACTTAATAAACTATCAATTAAGGGATAATGATATTGTGAATTATCATTGACTTAAAATATACTAATCAGAGCATGCAAAGTTAAGCATTATGCATGAATTTATGGCAGGTTTGGGGCCTTTCAATGGTGACATTTTCACAACTTCATACATATGATTTCAGCCTTCAAATAGTTAAACACTGAACAAATCAAAAGCACAATATTGCAGGAGAAGCTTTCAGATATGCTTGGGAAAGACTTTTTACAATTAACAAAACATTTGTTGGTTCATTAACAATAAACACATGTGGAATTGGTAGAATGATTTCATAAACTAAATATATTTGCATACTCTGCACATATGTAAAATCTGACCAGCCAGTGCTGTAAGAGCTCAGAAGTATCTTTCATAAAAGTTAAGTGGCTATGAAATGTCATAATATGCTTAAATATTCTTCAAGACGACACAGAAGTGAGATGTACAGGCTGTAAAGCATAAATACTGTACATACGCCGCTTGAGGTAGCCCAGTCACAAGACAAACACACCTGAATGGACGATGAATACTGTCTGTTACCATGGCAGCCTGATCTAATTACATGACTGATCAGGGCTAGAGTAAGTGCACTGAAAACCTATAGCACTGACATGTAGATACAGGATGAGAAAGAGAGAGAGACAGAGTTGAAGAGAACCCTCAACCTTTGCCTTCCATAAATGATGATGAGATTAAAGCCACCCATGTAAAAGAATTGCTGCCTGGAAAATATTGGGCCATTTTAATGAAGACATTTGAGGGCAATACAATAAAATCATAACTTACTATTAAAAGGTACCTTTCAGCAGCTCAAAAATAAATGTAGTCTGATTTTTTGTCACTCTCAATTATCTCTCCCTCATTCATAACCCTTGCTCCAGAGCTATAAAACTGAACTGTCTTTGCCATCCAACCAAACAGAGCTACATTAACATGAAATCTAAATTTTCCATTAACTGAAGGTTACATCAGAAGCTAAAATAAAAAGACCTTGACTTCCCTAACATGTCAGCAAAGTAACTGGCTATACCTGAACACATCTGACATGTAACTAACCAATACTGCATAACATATATAACAATGATCATTAATATTAAGTATAGCCTGCATTATGAACTATGCATTTCTTTATCATATGAAATATAATATGTTTCAAAAACTAAGGTCATCCACCTACACAATTCCTTATTTGTGCATAAAGAATATCTGTAAGGAACAACAGTTTACATCATTATGTTTATTTCTTGGACATAATAAGGAATGCTTACAATTTTTCCTAATTGTATCCGGAGTTCAGGATCACAGGGGAGAGATGCAGTTTGGCCTCCCTATTGCACAGCATACCGTAAACAAAATAAAAATAGCTCATCGTTCTTCTTATCCACATAGTACATTATATAACCAGCTTCGGACTTGTTTTCTTTCTATTATTACTCTTCAGTAATTTCCCTCATCTTCAGTGGCATGGAACCAGTTCCCAATCCTGTCTTTTTACCATCATCACTACTACTAAAGGAGCCAACATTTTCTAATACATTTTAGATTGGTCTCTAACAGTCTTATAATTTATTATACCCATGTACTTAGTAGATACAGGCCATTCAAGGATTATTAAGATGTTTTATTTAAAAATGAAACCTAACAAGGGGTTAGCAATGCATCTATACAATATATATTATATATAATAAAAAGAACGCAGTATATAAAAAAATGCAGCAGCAGCCACAGCCACCATCAGAAATGGAAAGAGCAAATTATTGTTATAGCCATAAGCACATCAATTCTTTAGCACCAGAGGCTGTTGCTAATCCCCTCCTGGAGGAGCTAAATGGTCTCTTTGCTTTTAGCCAGCCCCAGATCTCTCTTACAGGGACTGGAAGAGGATGAGACCAGGAGAGGCTCTGCAGACGGTGTGAAGGGGGAAAACGGGACACCCAGGCCTCCCCTGACCTTCCCGCCCCCCCGGCACTAGCCCTCCTCACTCACTGCTGGAAGTGCCAGCTGCTGGTGTCTCCAGCCGGCCTGGGCCGTGAGTGCAGCGTAGTGGGTCCGCTGCTGAGCGCGTTCCCCGTCCCAGCGCCGCCTCCTCCCCCGCCTCCCCGCTTCATTCACCCCTCCGGCAGCCAGCCTGACCCAGCCCGTACTACACGGCGCAGCACGGGCCGGCCGGCGGCGCTCGGAGCCCGCACACACCCGGCGCCGCGCAAAACTCCAGCTGCTCTCGCTCGCCTGCGCGCCGGCTAATGCACCCGGGGCAGCCGCGGCCAGAGCCCGGCAGCAGCCGAGCGAGCCTGAAAACGCCACCTCTCCCCAACGCGCAAACACACGTCCGCTCTCCTCCCCGTTGCGCGGGGGGGAGGTGGGGGGAAGGAGGTTGACTGAAAGCAACCCAGACCCAGGGGCTACGGCTGTCTCCGTGCCTGTACCCCCTCCTTCCCCCTGCCTCCTTCCCCCCCTCCCCCCGGACATTGCTTGCATGCACGGAGTGCGATGCATTCCAGCCACCACCCCCCCCAATGTGCCTCCCCTCCCCCCAGGATCGCCAAGCCATTTTCTGGCCTCCAGGCTTCCCAGAGCTGGGGGGTCGGGCCGGGCTGCAGTAAGGGAGGCTGAAGCACCCTCTGTGGGGTGGCGAGTGCAGTCCACTCCCCCCCCCTGTTTCTCTCCAGCTGGAAAGCACCGGGGGGGGGGGGGGTTCCAATCGAAACGAGAGAAGCAAAAAAAAAAAAAAAAGCAGAGAAGGAATAAAAAGCCACTTACTGCCAAGTGTCAGGGGAGATGGGGGCAGAGCGGGACTCCACATACACACACACACACACAGTCTTGCTAGCTGATCACAAGGCGAGGGGGGGGATGTTGGTTTGTTTGGTTGCTTTTTCCCTCCTCCTTCCCCCTGCAGTGACACAGGTCCTGGATGTCTCCACCACTGCCTGTAGTAGAAATGATGTCTGCGGTGCAGCGCTCTCTCCCTCTTCTCTCCAGTATGTAAATGTGTAATAGAAGCCAAATATGGAGCAGTTGGCTGCCTCTGCAACAGCTCAAGGATCCTACTTCATGCAAAAGGGACGGGGGAAGGGAGGAGAAGAGGAGGAGGAGGCACGGCAACACTTTGGCAGGCGGCCAAGAGAGCCACACAGATTATTGCATACGCACCACAGAGCCGGGCCAAACCAGGCTTAACCCTTTACAGGGCTTCTTCCCAGTTTAGAGGAGACGGGGATGTGTGTGGAGGGAATTGCAGGGGGGTGAGGCTGCCCCCCCCACACACACACACACACTCTAAAGGCAACGTTTGCCTTCAAAAGCACAATTACAAAAAATACTCAGCAGCCTGTGGCTCAGGACCCCTAAGTGGACCGTGACCCTGGTTTAATGGGTCACCTGGGCTCAGATTATACTTCCTGAGGCCAGTGCTGAAGCACAAGCCACACTGCCCAAGGCTGAAGCCCTTTGGGCTGTGTCTTCCCTCCCCCAGCCCCCCGCACACATGCACACACCAGCCTGAGATGGTGGGACTCAGGCAGACCCATATGGACGATTGGTGGTGGCAGGCCCTTTGCTTTGAGGAGCCCCATGGCGGCCACCTCAACCATCCTATGGACAGGAGGGACCGGGGAGCCTTGTGCAGGGTGGGCAGCATGGGTCACCCCCTTCTCCCGCACTCATCGCAGCAGCAGGATTCAGAGCAGCCCAGCAGCCTGCTCTGCTCCACAAGGCTGCACTGTCCCAGCCAACTGTGCTCTGCTTTTCAGCAGCAGTACGAAGCAGACTGCCCTGGCCCTAGGGCACTCTGCTGCCCACTGCCGCAGAGAAGCAAAGCACAGCAGGCTGGGGGCGGAACAGGCTGCAGGGCCACTCTAGCTCCCACTTCCAGAATGAGTGGGGAGTGACTCCTGCTGCCACTCACGGGAGGGGACAAGTGTGTAGAGCAGGGGTTGGGCTCGTGGAATGGACAGGGTGGAGCCTGCAGCATAGGGGTTGCCCTGGGCTCCACACTTGGGGCAGTGGGGGAGGGATTGCCCCAGGCTCATGCCCCCCCCCTCCTCGTCCGGGACAGCCCTGGGCTCAGACTGTAGCATTGGTCCCCCTACTCAGACCAGCAGGGCTCAAGCAAGCTCAGGCTTTGGTTCCTGGAATGTGTACTAGTGCAATGAAGTTTGAAAACCCCTGTGCTACTCTAACGCCTCATGTCCATGGGGATCTCATAGCACTCTGTCAACAATAATGAAAGTGATCAAAGGAGAGCCTGCTGGAGATGCCTGCATGCTGTCCTTTGGAAGTGGCAGAGAGTGCTAATTTAAGGGACTGCTGAAGATCAGCCACTCAGTGAGGAGTTGAGGGGGTCATTTTCCTAATTAGTATTATTCCTCCAGGGACAAATCCTCAGTTCCTATTGGAGTTGCTTGGAAAAAGATGCCTACCACCTAAATCAAACCCCAAATGACTTTTACTCAGATCCCTTATTACACGGCAAGAACACAGGCAGATGTGGACTTTGTATAGCCAGATACTTTTAGGTGTTGACCACGTTCTGGACTCCCTAATACACACTATGCAGATTACACTTATCCTGAGGCTGAACCTCTTCCAACTATTCCCCCAAGTAAAGCAATTTACCACTTACCTCTCCATGAGGCTCCGGCCTCCACTTGTTCCACTGTTCTGTTCCCCTCAAGAAATGACACAGGCCTCAGCAGACCCATTACTATAAATCGCAAGCGGTGGGTGGGAGAATAATATGCTCAGAAGCAAGGAAGAACCCAAAAGCATGTCTTCTCTGTTAACTCCCTGGGCTGGATCACTCCTGTCTATGATTTCCAGAAGAAAACAGAAGAGAAAGAAACTTGTGACTTCAGTTGACAAAGAGGAACAGAATAGCAAAATTCAAAACTAAAAATATTCTTGAAGAAGTGACAAAATCAAGTTCCTTACCTCCTAGAACATTAGGACGCAAGGTGGGAGGAGGTATGAAGGCAGTGGGTCCTGAAAGAAACAATGTCTCTGTGCCTGAGCATCAGCACACATGAGGACATAGCATGAGAGCGTCTCTCTTAGCTGACACACTAGAGATTGAACCAGGGAACCTTCAGAACTAAAGGCATAAGCTGATACAGCTTGAGATAAAGCTCTGTGTTTGAGGATATAAAGACACATGCCTTTCTAAATACAAACAAGCTAGGCAGTTGCCTAGAGTGACAGATTTTGGCCTGTCTGTCCCCTCCAGTCATGATGCTGGGGTAATTGGGCCAAGCCTGAGAGGCACCATGACCCTGTGTGCCAGGTCACTATGCCACTTGCTCAGATTTGGCCCAGCTGCTCCTTCATCATGATGGAGGGGTAGCTGGGCCAAATGTGACTGATGTGTAAGGTGACACACTGACATGTTGCTTAGGATGGAAGAACAACCTTGGACACTTCACCTCTGGATCAGCACAAAGGGAGACTAGGAACAAAGTTATCAATATCAGACAGGTAGATTAACTAGTGTTGGTCTGTATCTGAAAAAACAACAAGGAATTCTCTGGCACCTTAAAGACTAACATTCATCTGGACATAAGATTACTTGTCAGAGGCATACTTACCAGTGTGTTTCAATGCCAGGGTTGCAACATACCCTCACAATGCACAAGCAGTTTCTGATGAAAAACAAAACCATTCAAAGTGGGCAATGGGACAAACCAAAAATGTGATCAGGTATAAATTTCTCCTGTATACTATGAACATTATGCATATGCTGCAGGGTGCTGTGCTGGGCCTTGTGGGATAGGTGCAATAATCCACAGGCCATGCAATGCTTGTAAGGAGTGCTGTGCATGGTCCCAGAGTAGTGTTTGTACCCAGAATGGGATGACTACTGGTGACACTCTGCAACTTGCACCAGTTCACTTACATCTGGACAAGTTATAATATGGCACTTCTCTAGTGTAGACACGCACCAGTGGCTACATGTAAAAAAATGCATGACTCTAAACTGTCAGTTTCTGTTGATGGGTCTGCAAGGTAATTCCTTATACAAAGAAATATGCGGTATATTTGTAACATAATAGCTGAAAAGATTATAATAAAAATATTCAAAGAGGCAATGGTTTTGATCAATAGGCAATAGAATAGTGTATACCATATAAAATAGATTTACAAGGCATAAGGATCCTTTATTATTACAATGACTGAAACTTTAGTTAAGAGTCCATATGTAACCTGATGACATTTTCTGTTTAATGAGATCTTTGGGGAAAAGAAACAGCAACAGGCCAAGACATTTGGACAGACATGCAACTCAGCACCTCAAAGCAGTGAATCTGCAACAGCAGCAGCAGAGCAGACAGCAACATCATCCTCACCCTGTTAATGCAAGATTCATTGATTGAATCAAAGGCAGGGAGGGAGAGAGACTGTGGATTACTGAAAATCAAGTGAAAGCATTAGTCAATTCTTAAAGTGATCTGGAAAAGTGTAGTGTGGGGGGGAAAGGTATATTATAATCTGGGAGAAGCAGCTTTGGGGGGGCAGTGGTTAAAATGCCCCCCACAGTGATCTGGCTTGATTAAAACAATTTTTTTTATTGACTGGGTCTGCAATCCCTTGCAATCCTTCATCCCATAAACACACTTTAAAGCACTGCCTCTAATGATATTTCAGCCCCTTCAGCTGGACACAGTTTTGAATGTGCTGTATTCTCCCGCTCCCGCTACCTTTTTCATTTCTCTAGTTCAGGGTGTTACTTCAGCAGAAAGGAATCTCTCATTCTAATATGTTCACCTTGCCAATAGGTGTGGCACACGCAGATAAAAAGTAGCCACATTCAAGCTGAAGCAAACTCAGAGCAACCTCCTCCTTTGCAGCAGATGAATGTGAGTCCGGTGTACACCTCTATTCTTTAGCTGCACAGTTTGCTGCAGAAACGCCAGGACCGGCCCACAACATTTTGGCAACTGAGGCGGGGAGCTCAAATGATGGCCCCATGCCCTCTTGCTTGGGCCAAAACTTTGAAAGTTCTCAATTCTGCCTTCTTCCTGTTTTACTCCTCTCATGATACTGCACAGAGAATACATATGCACCAGCAGCAGACACAATTTTCTACACTCTGAGTCCTAGGGTATGTCTAGACTACACCCTTCTGTCGCCAGAGGGATGTAAATTAGACATGCCAACATTGCAAATGAAGCGGGGATTTAAATCTCCCATGCTTCATTTGAATAAAAATGGCCACCGCGTTTTGCCAACTCAGCAATTTGTCAGCAAAAAGCATCTGTCAAAACGGGGATCGGGCAACAAAGAAAGCCTTTGTCGGCCAATCCCTTATGCCTCCTAAAATTAGGTTTACAGCATTGGCCGACAAAGGCTTTCTTTATCACCCGATCCCCATCTTGACAGCCGCTTTTTGCCGACAAACTGTTGACTCGGCAAAATGCAGTGGCCATTTTTATTCAAATGAAGCACGGGAAACTTAAATCCCCGCTTCATTTGCAATGTTGGCATGTCTAATTTACATCCCTCTGTCGACAGAGGGATGTAGTCTAGACATACTCCTAGTGTTGCCCCCCGCCTCCCTACAGTTTGACACCTGAGGCTGCCGCCTCAGTTTGCCTCATGGTAAGATCAGTCTTGAGAAACTCTGCTGCAGAATTGTGACTCCAGCTCTTAAATCTCTCAGTATATTTCTAGACCTCATGACTAACGCATAAATTGATGCAGTGTTGTCTTCCTAAGTCTGCAGACAACCTTAAAGCAGCTTTTGGGAAGTGCCACAAATCGAAACTGCTAGGTAGCAGTAATTCCAACAGCTCCTTACCTAGCTGCTGCTCTTTCATCATATTCTGAGAAATTCTCTAGGGCAGTTATAAGCTGTCATCACAAAAACCTTTAGCATACAAAAACCCCAAAATAGGAAGATTGCTTAAAGTAAACTGAATTTAATATTAAAATAAGCTATTGCACTAATTGCATTGTTAATTTTGATATTTGATGTATTACACAGCTACATTAAAAAAAAAAGCTGCAGCAGAATTTCCAGCCTCCACAGCAACCAGGAACGTTGCCACAAAGCACATGTCCAAGTTACCACGAAGTACAAGAACCCTTAATTAATGCAGAAGAGCTGGGAGACAGGGACATAATGTGACCTTTCCAAACAACTGGCACAAAAGGCCGGATTAATCCTTCAATCTTTATTCAGGCAAAATGCCCTATCGACTTCAGCTGGGAGTTTTGATAGAGTAAGAAGTGCAGACCTCAACCTCAAGGGAGGCAGAGTCATTTGCTTCAGAAAGTGAATGTTAACTACTCCAGGATGAAGACTTAGGGTTTGCTTCTCTGGCTCTTTGGAACTTTCTATAGTTAGTACTTCAGAGGAGTAGCCGAGTTGGTCTTTAACAGGAATAACTTTAAAAACAACAAATAGACTAGTCACTAGTAGCACCTTAAAGACTAACAAAACATGTAGATGGTATCATGAGCTTTCATGGGCACAATCCACTTCTTCAGATGACAGGAGTATTAGTAGTCCAGATCCAAGAATAGAATTAATGGACACAAATCAGATATCCAAAAAGGCAATACACAAAAACCTGTTGGAGGACACTTTAATCTACCTGGCCACTCATTAATGGATCTCCAAGTCACCGTTTTATTTCAGGCCAGTTCCACAAGCCAAATACACAGGGAAGGATTGGAACTTAACTTCATTTACAAGTTTAATTCTTATGCCAATGGTATAAGGACATCAGCTGGCTCGCACACTATCTTCCACATCCTATGACTTAACCTAACAACGAAACAACGGAGGTGCTAATTGTTCTTATCAGCCTATTGTAACTATTTGAACCATCTACTCACTGTCTCTTTTTAAATTTTTTTTCTCCTTCTCCTCCCTTCTTCCCCCCCTCCACTCCCGTTCCCTTTATTCTTGAATCTGGACTTCTAATACTCCTGCCATCTGAAGAAGTGGGTTGTGCCCACAAAAGCGCATGATACCATCTACATGTTTTGTTAGTCTTTAAGGTGCTAGTAGCGTATTTGTTGTTTTTTAAGTTATTATAGTCAGTACAACAGACAGAGCTTTGTCTGTGCAGAAGACAGAGATTTCTCAGAAGCTGGTCCAAGACTTTGGAATTATTTCTCCCAAGACCTAAGGGCCACCACAAGCCTCAACACCCTCCACTTCAAGTTCCAGGCACACTTCCTTGACCTTGCCTCTCTTACATAAGCACAGTAGTAGGTGAGTGTGTGTTTATATATGACAGATGTTAGGCAAATTGCTTAATGCACTACTACTAGAAGGTGTTCAGATACCAAAGGAATGAGCACAATATATAAACTTCTATAGACCAGAACAGGCTACATCTGAAGAGATTAGGTACTTTATTTACTGCTTATGAAATGCTACAGATGATATGACTTCCTACTGAATTCATTCATGACTGGAGGATATTAATCAATTTGACAAGTAAGATACACAGTGCCAGAAGAAACCCTGTGTCAACATACTGGTTGTAATGTGGCATCTACAGTGTATATATTTTACATATCCAATAATGACAAATGGGAGAATGAGAGGTATAAGACAACTGGTTTTTTAATATAGTTTTTAAAATTCAAACATGAACAAGCCATTTCAACTCCTTCCAGAAAAGCAGACCCATGATTATTCTTCACACTCAGCACATCTTTAAGTTTTAAATAATTTATTATTGCAGTCTAAATTTTAGGTCTATCATAAAATGACGTTGTTAGTCTCATTACAGCCTCTAGTGGACAGTAGTAATCCACTTCACAGAGCTGTCACACGCTTATGCTTCAGATAACAGGCATGATCGAGGTGGAGGTTAGCATAAGAGAGCACAAACACACAATATTTCTCCTCCAACAGCAAAAACAGAGTTCTGAATAAGAGCAATGGTTTGTTGGCATTGGTGTATAGCAGGGTCTCGGGTTTGTGCTTTGGCTATTGTTTCTGGTTTGTGAATAAATAGAGAACTTCTGCTATTCATTTCAATTTCAGACAGCTTTCCTTAAAAAAAACAAATTAATCTCAAATATTTTTATAACAGAAAATATTGGTTGCCATGTTTTTGGCTTAAGTAAGATGTTTTTATTCCAACTATCTCGTGACTGTCCAATCTACCTCCTGTCTGTTTTTAGCCCTCTTATATTTAGATAATTTTTACTAAGGCAATTTTATTATTATTGCACAGACATATGCAGTTGATGTAAGTTATTTTAGGAGCTTTAACAAATCAGAAATCATAATTTAGATTAGAGCTGGCCAATTAATATAAATTTTCCCTCAACAAACCTAAATGTGTAGCTGACTTAAATAAATCAAATATTTAAAATATGTTCTTTTACTTTACATGGAGCCTCATAAAATATGACTAAATTCTTTTAGTATTGTATTGAGCGCTAGCATAAAATCTAAACATATTCCCTTATCGCAACTCAAATACTGACAATTGTCCCTTCAGAGCTCTAAATGCCATTGTTTTCAGATGGTAAAATATTAAATTGCAAGTCACAGAAAACCGACACTGCCTCTTTAAAGGCAAAAGCATCTCATGTGAACATTGAGTGAATTGAGAACATAGCATTCATAAATCAGTAAGCAAATATGTAGTACTACAATACTACTCAATGAGAAAAATATAGTGTAAATCCTTAAGTCCTTCACAGGCAAAACTCTTAGGGTATGTCTACACTACAGCACTAATTCGAACTAACTTAGTTCGAATTAGTTAATTCGAACTAAGCTAATTCGAATTAGCGCATCTAGACTTAAAAACTAGTTCGAATTACCGTTTTGCTAATTCGAACTAGCATGTCCACACTGAGTGGACCCTGAACTGAGGTTAAGGATGGCCGGAAGCAGTGCCGGCAGGGCATCAGGTTAGGACTTAGAGTGTGGAGCTGCTGCCTCAGGCTAGCCGAGGGCTGCGCTTAAAGGGACCCGACCCCCACCCCGGACAGACAGTTCTCAGGGGTTCCCCGCTTGCAAAGCAGTCCTGGCTTGGAGAGCCCTGAGTGCCCACACTCGGCCCATCACAGCACTCGGCCATCAGCCCAGCTGCACTTGACGCAGGCTGCCATCCAGAGTGGGGGGATCAATCAAGGGGCTTCAGGAGAGTTTCCACCTCGAGGAGCCTGCAGCGTCAGCCCAGTCCTCCCCATCGGGGGCTCGTACCCCATTCCTCCCTCCCCTCCTTCCACTTACCCCTCCCTAGCCCCCCTTCCTGATGTACAAAATAAAGGACACGTGTGTTCAAAAATAGAAACTCTCTTTATTGAACAAAACTCGGGGAGACTGGGAAAAGAAGGTGGGAGAGGGGAAGAGAGAGGGTGGGAGAGGGGAGGGCAACTAAAATGATCAGGGATTTGGAACAGGTCCCATATGAAGAGAGGCTAAAGAGACTGGGACTTCTCAGCTTAGAAAAGAGGAGACTGAGGGGGGATATGATAGAGGTCTATAAAAGCATGAGTGGTGTGGAGAGGGTGCATAAAGAAAAGTTCTTCATTAGTTCCCATAATAGAAGGACTAAAGGACACCAAATGAAATGAATGGGTAGCAGGCTTCAAACTAACAACAGAAAGTTCTTCTTCACAAAGCAAATAGTCAACCTGTGGAACTCCTTGCTGCAGGAGGCTGTGAAGGCTAGAACTGTAACAGAGTTTAAAGAGAAGTGAGATAAAGTCATGGAGGTTGGGTCCATAGAGTGGTATTATCCAGGGGGTAGTAATGGTGTCCCTGGCCTCTGTTTGTGGAAGGCTAGAGATGGATGGCACAAGACAAATGGCTTGGTCATTGTCTTCGGTCCATCCCCTCCAGGGTACCTAGTGTTGGCCGCTGTCGGCAGACAGGCTACTGGGCTAGATGGACCTTTGGTCTGACCCAGTACGGCCATTCTAAGCTCAGGGCTCAGGGTCGGGAGTCTCACTGGACCACCTTGATTTTCATGCCAACCTGCTCCTGGGTGGTCAGGCTGGCAGCTATCCTGCCCTAGATGGCCACTTTCCTGTGCCTAGTGCGGAGGTCGTGGATGAGGTCCACGATGTCTGCACTAGACCAGGCGGGCGTCTGCCTCTTGCGGACCTGGGCAGGCTCCCGGGAGCCGCCAGCCTGGTCCCGGGAAGAGGCGGAGGGCTGGGTGGCAGTGGGTGGTCGGCTCGAGCCGTGCCAGGTGCAGGGTCTGCTGGCTGGGTGCTGGCAGGCTTGCACCTGGCACGGGCACCGTAGCCAGCCCGTGCCCCTTTAAGGGCTCCGGGGCCAGGAGGGGGACAGAAGAGTTTCCCTGGTGGTGCCCAGAGTGGCCACCAGGGAAAACTGGGGAGGGCTAGCCTCCCACTAGTTCGAATTAAGTGGCTACAAAGCCCTTAATTCGAACTAGTTAATTCGAACTAGGCGTTAGTGCTTGTAGAATGAGGTTTACCTAATTCGAATTAAGCGCACCGCTAGTTCGAATTAAGTTCGAACTAGCGGTTTGCATGTGTAGCGCCTATCAAAGTTAATTCGAACTAACGTCTGTAGTGTAGACATACCCTTACTGAAGCCCAAAAGCAAGGGAATTCAAAGTTCAGGCTGTCATTCTTTATCTTACCCATTGCACTTAGGTATAGCAGAGGTCTATGAACAATAAGTCATTCTACATATTATGTGTAATGAAATATTTAGGTATAAGAATGCTTTATTCTTAGTTCTCTCAGTTTTAAAAAGAAGCTATGAGGACACCCCTCTCTGTAGCTTAACTGGGCCTAAATTGAGTTTAGCAAAGTATTAACTGGAAATAAAGTTTCCTAAAAAAACAAAAAACCCAGTAAGGATAATTAATCACTGGGATATTTTTCCGTGGGAAATTAGTAAGTTTTAAAATCTAGACTGGATGTCTCTTTAAAGAATATTGTCTAGTTTAGTCACAAGTCTTTAGAACTGATTCAGGAATTGCTAGGTGCTCTATAGTTTGTGAAATGCTGCAGGTTACACTAGATGAGCACAATGGGCCCTTCTGGACTTAAAATTTGTGACAATCTATGAAAAGTGAGGAGTGGCTTTGGCTCCTATTAAAGGCCATGGAGATGTAGAACCTTCCAAAGCCAAGGTGCGGTTCAAATCCAGGCAAGATCCTTACTCAGCAAGATGTTGAGCAAGTGCAACTCCCTCTGAAGTCAATGGGAGTGAGGGTCAATTGAGGATACTCAGTGTCTCTCAGGAGGCACTTTAGCATTTTGCAGGAATAGTGAATAGTCACTAGACACTATGTCCTACATGAGGTGAGTTGATGGTTTCAATCCAGAGCCTAGTGGAAAGTTATCTATGTAAATAGGGTTGCCAGATGGTTAAAACAAAAATACCAAACTTCCCAACTTCCCCCCCAAAAAAGCACCGGAAACAAATTCTGTGGAAGGGAAAAAAGGGGGGAGGCCAAAAAAAAAAGGACTTATTAAGCAAAAAAAAAAAAAGTAGACCCTCCGTTGGGGTTAAAACACATTGGGAGGACAGAGTGGGGAAGTTTGTTGTCCCTCTTCTGTGGAAATTATTATTTTCGCTTACAGGCCTGTCAAGCCAGCCTGTTAACAAGGATCAGTAGTCATTTACATTTACAAAAGGGACTTCTGAAGACTGCACAGTACTGATCATCCCCAAAAAGTGCTGGGGAATGCCAGCTCTCACTGATTTTAGCTAGGGAATGCCAGCTCTCACTGATTTTAGCTACACATCTCAGGTCCTTCTTTTGAGGCATATAGCCCCCTCTGATCAAATCATACCATGTGAACAGAGGTTCTTATCTCCAAATTCTCTTGCCTGTTTTTCTGTCTCTTTCTAGTGATATAATCTACTTGAGACAGATTAGATTAGCAGCTAGTTATCTGATATTTAGCATTGGGAAATAACACTTGGCATTTTTAACTTTTTTTTTTTTTTTTTGGTGTACAGTACATATGGGCTCTAAAGCCTGCTACAGGCTGTCTAGTAAATACTGTACATGTTTAGATAAGCATATTGATTTTGAAAAAAAAGCACAGTTCACCTGTCTGAGCAGATCTAGTACTTTGAAATTGTGGATTTTTGCCACAATAGACCCTAATGGCTCCAATGGAGCTGTTCTGGTCTATCGAACAAATCTTTCCTACTTCATGGATCATTGACCTAAGAGACTTTCAGAGTTATGCTCCATTGTGTCAACCCAGCAACCAACTGTGTACATTTTGTCCACATAAGTACTAGAAATCCTCATGTTTTTTGCTGATAAAAAAATACACAAATAGCAATTTCTAAACCTCATTATATACACTTTTATTTAAAAAAAAAAAACAAATTTGGGCCCATACTGTGATGTTCACATCCAAATTGAGAATTGAAGTTTACCAAATTCTGTCAGAACATGGAGATCTGGATTTTTGCCTTAGACTTCTTAGAAGGTTGGGGATCCACAACAGCTTTGGTCCAGGCCCATTTCTAGTTTGTACCTGTATTTTTGTTACATTGTCAGATAGAACAAGCAATAGGTAGCATACTGATAACCAGAAAGATCAGAATTATAAGAATCATGTATACAGAAAAGAATATGGTATTTTATTCCCAACAAGGTACAATACAACATAAATCTGCTACCGCCAAACCCACAAAAATTCACAAAAGTAGCCAGTGTGAGGGCTATTGAAAGAAAAACTCAATCAGGGCTCGACCCTCACAACATAAATGTGGTGTGAATGTGTCAGCTTACCCCTTTAAGCTTGGTTTTTAACCAGAGTCCAATAGGAATTACTCATGTAACACCAAGATCATAGCCCCAACAGTAGGACACCTTATGAGAGAAAACCCTTTAGGTTGAACTCTTCGATAAAGGATTCTGAGGCCTAGTCTATACACTACACCTCACACCCCATTAATCTAACCTATACAACTTCATAGCATAGCTGAAATCAGCGTACTTACCATTGTGTCTGCCACATGATAAGGTTGTCTGGGGCTGCTCTGTCATCCATTCCAGCTACTCTTCTCATTCTGGTGGAACACCAGAGGACTCTGAGGTCAATTTACTGTGTCTAAACAGACACAATAAATTGACTGCTAGTGGCTCAGGTGCTGCAGTGTTGATTCACTTTGTAGTGAAGACAAGCCCTGAATCTAGTAGACTCCAGCTACCCTAATATAATTCCCTCCCTTTAGAAGTTACAATATATTTTAATTTCTTCTGTGTAGTCTGAGTGAAGTCACCAAACAGTTTAAACCCTCCTAGTTTATAGTAAAACAAGATGCATTAACAGAAGAGACAGAAAGTCATGGTAAAACAACAGACATGCTATGCAAAATGAGCCCCAGTATAAAATTCTGCAAAAATTTAAGGGTTTATCTATTAATGAAAGTTATTTGGAACTTAGGCAGGTGTGATTTTAAAAAAGAATAGCTATGCTAGACTATGTGTACACAAGCCCTAAACTATTTTGGAACTACTTTTAAATCACTATTGTACAAAAGACAACATCTTACTCTCCTGTAACTCAGCCAGAGGCTAGGGGACTGTTACAGAAATGGGTGGGTGAGATTCTGTGACCTGCAATGTGTAGGAAGAGGTCAGACTAAATGATGACGATGGTCCCTTCTGACCTTAAAGTGCCCATCATTTCTTCAGTTTTGCCTGTTTTTTACCCTTTAATAGACCAGCATGCCAGAGACCCACCCTTTGGCCTACATTCCCCTCCTGTATCAGGTGTTTTACATCACCTCCCTTCTCTAGCTGGACTTCCCCAGTCATATCTGTCAAGTTACTTTGAACTGCTCCAAGGCTTATTCTCACTGGCTACTTATTTTGTTCATCGACTCATTTGGATTTAAAATGATAAAAAGATGCCTATGGAAGGCTCTAAGTATCCTAGCATCTAATTAGTAATACAAGACACTCTCAGGAGTGTTAAAGCAATAATTTCAACAGGAATTCAGCCAGGCACCTATAGAGTCACCAACATCATCATGAGAAACACCCCCCCCCCCCCAGCAGCTCACAATTCTCTGAAGCAGGTGTCTGTTGCAGCAGGCCCAGAAAGTCACCAAATTTGAGCTATTTTAGATGAAGGGGAGGAGCAAGTTCCAGGATGGCAGAGTCCTCACCAGTGGCACCTGCCCTTTTATAGCAGGAGTAGTCCAGCTTGAGTGCCCCTTCTGGCCACAACTGTGCAGTATGGGCCAGGGAGAGAGCACTCCCGCAATGCTTATAATGATCTCTTATTTAATGTCCATTGTACAGTCCCTAAATCTGTTTGGGAGTGTAATTATTGCTTTTGATAAACTGTTTGGAATCACTGTTTATCCTATTCCTCTTTCACATCTTAAAAAGTCACACTGACAGTGGTTTGACGCAACAGTTCTTTTACAGTTCATATTTCCAGCTCCTCCACTCCATCTAGATTAATGACCATGCTTAACAAGTTAATGGTAATGGAAAACCTAGGCTAGTGAATGGGCTGCATAAGTGGCCTTCTTTCACCTCATTGGGCCAGGAGGATTATTGTAACCAAGACAAGCTCCCGGGATAGGATAGTTTTGCTAACGGCGCTTGTGCGCCCAGAGTTTGCGGGGTGTGCCGACTGAACCGTAGCAGCGCTTTGACTGAATGCAGAGGGAGTGCATGGCTCTCAGTTTCAGTGTTGTGTGCAATAGGCACCCACCTCACTTCACGGGCCCTTGCTTTACGTATGTGTCCCTTTAGTAATACTGGTAGGAAAAACACTATATGACTGGAAACCAGCAGAATGTGGCAACCCTGTACATGGGCAACAATAATCTAAAGGTCTCGTGGGCCACATATAGAACCCTGATGGGCTCCATGTGGCCCACAAGTTGCAGATTGCCCACCACTGTATTAGCTGGTACTCACTCTGGATTTAAAACGACAGAGCTCGCATTCCTTTTATAATTACCTCACCTTTATTTCTGCTCTACATGGAATATGACATTGTGAGAGACGAATGTTGATCTGTCACAACACAAGCTCCCATTAAAACTTGCGTGTTTATTGGGGTGGAGGGAGATCTTATCCTGTTCTTAGACACAATTGTTATGGGATGGATGTACAGACAGGCATAAGACTGGGAATCAGGAACCCCAGATTTCTAATACAGTCCTGACCTACTCCCTGGGCTTTAGACTTGTCACTTATCCTTTCTCCTTCAATTTCCCCATCTGCCAAGGGCAAAGCATAACATTTGTAACTTAAAACAGAGATGAAAGTATGGCTTAATTGAGGTCTACATTTTTAGATGCAACACATTCAAACAAACAAACTCTCCAACTGGCAACCCCCTCCAGCCTACTGCTACCTTATTAAACCAAGAGCATGAGGTTTAATCTAGTTCTAAAAGCCCCATGTGATAAGGCATCTACCACTGCCATTGGGCTTTCCTGACATTTAGCCTACATTTTTTACAGCCCATTTCTCTTACATATGCACTTTTGTACCACATTAAATAAATCCTCCTCCCACCTCCTTCTCGGGCCCCAGTGTAGCAAGTTTAGGAACATGCTTACACACTTTAAACATCTGAGTTGTCTCATTCTCTCTTTATTGTGTTGACACATGCACTTAAAAGTTAGTTGTGTTCTGGGGTACCTTGCTAAATCAGTGCCTTAGTGCTTACACTGTTTCAATATATGTACACTTGTGTTCCAGCCTCACATGATAGCTAAGCTTGCAGGGTGTGTGTGTGTGTATTTTTTCTTTTTTCTGAACACTTCCCCATTGTCAAGATCTCTATGGCAATAATGTGCCCATAAGTGAACAGACTACATGCATTAAGAGGAACTGCTACCTTCTGATCTGTGATGTGATATCGCTGCATACACAGCTCAAAAGATGGCTTTTTGTACTGCTATACAACTTTACAAACTCCTGTCTGACTTATTGTCCACTCATGGGTCTCTTTCTACATTAGACTTTCCTACCAAGGAATATTTGTATTTCAGATGACTTTACAGTATGTGTATTATCCAGCACATCTTCAATTTGAATCACATCTTGTTACGCTCTGACCAAGTTCGTATTACTCAAAGTCCTTATGTATTGATACTTCTGTGTCTTCAGGGGTGCTTGCAAGCTCTCACAATTTAATACCATCTGCATAGTTCATTAACATGCTGTTCAATCCCCCTTCCAGATACTGTTGCAGAACCTAAATAAAGGCCTCTACTTACAAGACAAGCAGCACCCAGCTACATACTACCTCTCCCTACATCAGTTTTTTCCTGTGTATCATTACCCTTTGTTCAATTACTGCTCCTCATACAGGTTTCCCATTAATGTGACAGCTTTCCCATTGAAACCAGTTTGATGTTTTTCAAAATTTCATTTAACACCATATCCGATGCCTCACAAATATTCAAATGTATCCAGCTCCTGCATTCTAATTTTTTGCAATTCTGCAAGAATAAAAACAATCACATTTATGTGACAATATTTATTCTTTATCAATAATCTATCACTCACAGGACCTCTATAGCCTTTAGCCCATGTTACTCTTCTGAGTTAAATGCACAATAGGGGGAATAATAATATCTATTCAAATTGTCCACATATAATTCTTTAATAGTAACAAAGGGTGTGTCTAGACTACAGGGTTTTGTCGACAAAAGTGGACTTTTGTCGACAAAACTATACCTGCGTCCACACTGCCTTTGAGTTATGTCAACATAACATCGACAAAACTCAGCAGTTTTGTCGACGTATGTAAACCTCATTCTACGAGGAATAACGCCTTTTATCGACAGAGTTCTGTCGATAGAAGGCATTATTGCATCTACACTGTCCTTTGCGTCCACACTGTTATGTCGACAAAGCGGCTTGCTTTGTTGACAGAACTGGATGTAGTCTAGATGCTCTTTGTCGACAGAAGCTTTGTCGACATTATCTGTTGACAAAGCTTCTGTCGACAAAACCCTGTAGTCTAGACATACCCAAAGTCCACACACATCCCATTCTGGGGAGGCGTGAGAAGAGCACAAAGGGGGCTGGTCTCATGAAGACTGGTTCCAGCCTTCTCAGAATTTGGGAAACACTCTACTCTGGCAGGAGACCTTACATTCTTCTTCAGAAGAACTGAAATCTCCTGTTCCTTAGGTCTGGTCTACACTTAAGTTATGTCAACATAGCTATGTCATTCAGAAAAATCCACACTTATGAAGAATGTAACTATGACAATTTAATCCTCATTGTAGATGCAGCTAGGTCTAGAGAAAAAAAGCTACTGTTGACCTATTGACAATCTGGTATCCCGGAGAAACTCTGCCATGTCCAAGGAAGGCGTCTGCTCTTCCAAAATTTTTTTGGAAGAGCAGACTTGTTTTTTTGGCATCCCTGTAAACCTCATTTTATGAGGAAGAAGGGATGTTCCGAAAAAGTTTTTTTCTGGGCCAAATGTCAGAAAAGCCTCTTCCGAAAAAAGAAGCAGAAAAAGTTCTTCTTTTTCCAGAAGAACTGTGTAGTCTAGACATAGCCTCTGTGAGAGAGGAAGTTCTTACAGCAACAGAAAATCTCTTTCCATTAGGAAGCATATACACCATGATACTACAATGGCCTACTTACTGTGCAGTAGTTGTTCTGCTGAAGCACCAGTAGTATAGACACAGCACAGTACTGTAAATAATGTGTTTTAGGTTTTGCCTGCCTGCCTTCTTACATATTTCATGGACTTTAATACTTCCTGGTATCACATTGTGTTCACTGGATTTCTTAATATCCTGTAAGTTGCTTTCCAGAAATTTACGATCCTTGTTCTAATGCATTGTGAGAATTCATTCTGTGCTAGCTGAATTCAAGACACTCCCAGTCACCAGTTCTGATCTTCCTTATGTTTTGTATCTCCTCAGTAGGTAGGAAGAGTATGTGGAATAGATTCCTCTCTGGTTGCAATCTCTATCGTCTGGATATAAAACAATTGCTTTGTACTTATTCCGGATCATCTTTAACTGTGAGTGTTTGACGGTGAATGTTACTGATTGGATAGTTACAATTCCCTGTGAGTATATCCTGCAGTTTCAACTCTACGGAGAATTGGTCCAGTAATTTCTTATCTTCATTTCCTTCTATTCCTAGTAATCTATAGTTGATGCCAGCTATTCTTTGTTTTTCCACTCCTTTTATTTTTTACACAAATAATTTCACCCTCACCAGTCTTTGCTCTCAAATTGTAGTTGGGTGTATTACAAATACATTGAAATATAGCTCTCCCTCTCCCTCCTTGAGTCTTTCTCTCTCTCCTATCTATTGATTAATACCCCATTTTTATTGACATTCCTGTTACGAGAATTAGCTCACCCTCTTTCAGTAAAGTTCGCTAGATAGTACTCTCCACCATTTAGTTACACTGATTCTGGCCCATTTCCATGCTCTTTGTATTTGTGTTTAGACACTCAGCACATTAATACTCATCTTAATCTTAATCTTTTGTTTCAGAAAAAAAACAAACAAACCCGCCTTAACTTTGTATGCTGAAAGAACATGCTATTAATATTAATTAATTTATTTTAAGTTGGTAAAAGAATTTGCTCCTAGGCTGAGAATGAGAGTGCCAAGTTTTCTGTCTGTAATTTGTTATGGCTCAGTAGTAAACCCCTGAAAATAAGAATTTCAAATGGAAACAGTGACAGGCCTTTTAACTATGCTATAATAAGCTGGGTGTTTTATCCTGCATACTGTACGTTGTTACACAATAGGAGCAGATCATAATGTGCATGGAAAACAAAAACAGTCTCTTAAGAGTACACTTCTGTCTCAAACTGAGCAGGCACAGGAAGCAAAGCAAGCTGGAAAAAACAAAGGACTATAGGGTCAAGATCACCACACCCAAACTTGCGCTTTTCTGTTATAGACTGGGCACAGGGATCTTAGCAAACATGCATTTGAATAATTTTTCTTTGATCCGTTCTCCATAATAGAGGGGTGTAGACAGCCTGTTACATTGTTCAATGAAGGAGTGAGAGTAACTCTGATTTAGACTTAAGGATTAACACTGATGCTGTAGTCTTCTGTAGAATATTGCAAAAAGTACAGTTCCTACATATATACTCTACTAAAATATGTGCATTTTGTAGGCATACATGTAAAACAGCTGCATAAAAACACAAGCAATGTTAAACTATGTTTGTGTGCTAGTTTTTGTAGATGGGATAATCGAATAATTTAGTGGTGCAGAAAATTCATAATTCCACATGGAAATACTTCAGATTTACATCAGTATAAATGAAGCAGAATTTGGTCCTAAGTCTTTGTGGAAGTAAAAAAAACAAGCCTCTTTTTTTACAACTAGAGAGTTGGCAGCCACGAAAGTGACTTAATCATATGTATAAAATGGAATCTTCAGGACTTAAGCTTAGCCCTTCTGGGATGTGGAACACATGTTTAAATGCCATGTAGTGAACTGCCCCATCATGTCTATTTTTACTAATTGAGTTTACTTGTGTTTGGGCACAGTACCAAGCTACTCAGCAACTTGAGATTAATGTCAAATCTTCACTCTATTTAGAAAGTATAGGCACTCTAGATTTACATATGCTTATTCTGAGGGTGGCTGATTGGTGATTCTGATACCTTCGAGTAACAGATGACTTTGTGTGTTGCACAGATAATGAAAATGATATAATTTGCTACTTAACAGTAAACTAGGGCAAAGAGCTCCAGGAAGGAAAAAGGCATCATACTTACCTTCCTACCAATGAAAGGCTTTAAAAAAAATGACAAGAGACACACTTGATGGTTATCACTTGTCTTGCGAATTCACATAAGGTAAACCTTTCACAAAGTACTCTGCCTGAGTGGGACTGAAAAGCACCGGCCCCCAGTAACATTAGAATTTATAGCTTTAATCTTCTTAAGAACTGCATGGCTTTTCTCACATGCAGTGAAAACAGACTTGATGTTTCTGTGATTAAAACTAGTGAGTTGAACTTTGCTTGTTATTAGCTGGAAGCATTTGGAAACCTAATAAAGCTTTCTATTCAAACCTCAGCATTTTAGTATCACAAAAGAACCAGGTTTCTCAAAATGCAAGCCTAAATGCAAAGGACACTTTTTGGAAGGAGATTCTGGAATTTGGTTGTTAATAAAGTTCTCAGTGACTTAAAAATAGATCAAAGGAAAAGGCAGGTAAAATGGAACAATAAATTCTTGATGTAACCAGCAGTGTGAAATTCTTTGTTCTGTAAACTTTATGACATTTAAAGATATTTCTTCTTGTTCTTTTAAATCGTGTGTGTGCGTGCACACACTGACCCTGGAAAAAGTACATCACCTACCATCTGCCACTGACTAGCTGTGTGATTTTGGACAAGTTCCTTGGGCTCTGATTTTTGGAAATGCTAAACACCCAACAACTCCAGGTGAAATCAATAGAAACTGTGGGTGCTTATGATTTCTGAAAAATATCAGATTCCTAGCTTCTCTTTGTCTCAGTCTTACCATATGCATCTACTTCAGAGTTACATTACAGTTCCAGTCAAACCAGGGAGCCTAGTAATGACAGTGTGGTGACATCACATTTAGAAATCAACCTTGAAACTGAGTGCCACTGTGATAACTGTCATGTAGACAGCCCTGGCTTATCTTCCTCACAGAGTGTAGAGATGAGGGTTAGTTAGCTAATGCTAGTCGGTGTTTTGAAGATAACTGCTAAGTGGCTGCTTTTGGGGAAGAGAGGGCAGTGTCATTCAAGAGTTTTGATTTATGAGGAGGCCACAAGGAGCACAATCAAATTCTCAAATGCATCAAACTGTTTGTCCCTATCTACACTGGCTACAACCATGCTTGTTTTAGATCTTAGCTGCACTATGGCTATAACTAAAGTATGGGGGTCTAATTACAAGCACTTATAAGTTGCAGTATAGACAGGACCTCCCCGTGTTCCTGTAATTGTGTTAAATCTTGAGAATGCTTGTGGCTTTAGTCACAGGGACATTGGTAATTCCAGCTACATAACAAGTTTTCATTAAGTTTTAACTAGACAGGGGGCTGTTTACAATGCTGTGGAGCATTTGACTCAGCTACAGTATAAGGGTACAGTAGTTTGCAAAATATGGTGCCAGAATAGACAAGGCCAAAGAGTATTTTTCTTCATTATGCCAGTGAGCCCTTTCACAAATAATTAAGTTTAACTGCTGAGCAACGTATAGTGCTCGGAATGGGGACTGCTAACATTGCTGGTTTGCTTTATTTTTATGGCACAGACATATGAAGAGGTATCTACTATAACAGATGCTTTTTGACAGTGTGAAATAATAGCACTGAGATAAACTGTAAATTATAAACAATTCCTTTCTAAGCACAAAATGAATGCACAGAATGGGAAACGTTGTCAGCCAGGATATAAGTAAATCACATTGAAAAAGACAAATTCCTCACTAACGCTGAAGTAGCCAAAATTGTATTCGGTTAGCAGTACTGTCATTAGAGCTCTTCTGTTCTTAGCTGTGATTAGCAGAAATGAAATAGTGTAATTATAAGCAATATGCATTAGAATCAGCCGTATTTTTCCTTTCTAAGTAAAAGCAAGTGAATTTCTTCTCCCCTCCCCTGTAAAAAGATGCTACATAAATTCTACTAGTAAAAAGTCTAGCTGCAGTGAGACAGACATTTCCCAAGTGATTTCATAATTATGTTTTTCCCCCCACAGAACCACAGACAAGGCCATGAATTAAAATTGACCTTGTTGGCTCACTGGTACAGCTGACTTGTATTTCATTGCAAGCCTATTGGTTCTAATGCCTAGCTACAAAGCAAGCTAAAAATTAGTTAAAGCACAGATTTTGTTGTACAGAATGTCTCCACTAAATTGGCTGACAAGATCCTTTAAAAAAAAAAAAACACACACACACACACACACAAATTACGTTTTCCCCTCTGACCTTTTACAAATTTATTTCCCCCTCCCCTTCCTCTCTCCATGAAATCTTTTTGGTACTTCCTGGGTCAATGAAGATTTTACAGAATGAGGCACTCTGGGTTGTCACAATTACCCTGAATTACAAAGGTTGCAATAAGACTTCTGGTATTTGTGATGTCATCAGTCAGAGATCTTCCATGAGTAAGGAAGTAGAAGGGGGATTTCACAGAAGGGAAAAAGGATTAAAACTAACCCTTTCATTAAAACTCATTTCTTTGCCAACTTAAGTGTTTCCCATAGCTGGGGTTGCGGAGATGGTGAGCAGAGGCTGGTATTCATCTTTCAACCAGACGCATAGACATGCAATGTTACGTAACTTATAAAATCAGTCAGTAGCTAACTGTATTCTTAGACACAGGGACAGCACACGTGGATGCGTAACTCAGCCCAGAATCATGTTTTCAAGGCCTAATACTGCCCTTCTAAAGAAACGAGTACATTGGAGAAAAATGTTGGCAGAGCTGTGTGTGTGATCAGGACAGTGGAATTTATACCACATTCTGCCCTTTGATTTTTATGGATCTGGCTGTGGGTGGAGTTTCCATGCTGATGACAAACGTGGTCAGGTTTTAACCCGCACATTTGGATGTCTACTGTACTTAGCACTCAGTGAACACAAGGGGCCTGATTCTAACTAGTCACTCCGGAATGGGCTCATTCATAACTCCTTTCCACACATAAAATCCAAGATAGTAATTGTGATTAGCATTATGAAGAATGAAGTATCAGCTGAATTCTGTTCAAAGTCCATACACATGTATTACAACATAATGTAGGAATAGGAAATAGAAAGGGCCAGAGCTTGACCCAGGGGTCTTTTAGCGGTGCAAAGAGAATGTGGGTTAGCCCTCTGATGCACGTGGAATGCCTTGTTGGCATAAAGCTGTCAAACTGGCTCTATGAAGTCTCCCCCACTCCTGACATATACCACTAGAGTGTTCTCAAGTGGACAGTGAGAACAGACACAGAGGAGTCAGAGGAAGCCTAGTCCGAACTACCTAGTCCATGCCGCGTGTAGCCGCGCGGCACAGAGTCTGCACTAGCGGACATTTAAAAATGGCGGCGCCCGGCTTTATGCAAATGAAGCCCGGGAAATTCAAATCCCGGGCTTCATTTGCAACTCCAGTTGCCTACATTACCACCCTAGTTCGAACTAGGGTGGTAGTGTAGACATACCCTCAGAGTGCAATGTGGGCAGGCAGTCTTTGGGCCTTGGTAAGAATTGCTGTAGCCAGCTTAATTTAGAGCCTCTTGTGGACTGCTCTATGACACCAAGGACCAAACTGAGGATCAAGGGAAAAGAAAGGTGGGTTAGTATAACCCTTGCCCAAGATATCAGAGATGTATGGATACCACAGAAACATTCTTACTATGGGCAGGCAGCATGGACTGCACCTTATTATTCCCCCGGAGCAGAGGAGGTTAAGGTATTTGGCAGCAATAACTGGGGCAGTGCACACTGTAACTTTCTGCAGCTGTATTAAGAGACACTGCTAAGTGCTCTGACCACATAAACCATTCTATATGCATTTGCCCTCCGCGGGCAGAATGGTCCGGAGGCCTTCTACAGGACTGCTACAGGTATACTCCTGTCCTATCCCTTCTCATGCCCAGTGCACGCACATTGGAAGGCAGGTTGGAAGGGACTTGGAGGGGGGCAAGAGACAAAATGTGGTCCCTTATTTTAGACTGTCACAGTTCACAAGTGAATGGATGTTAGAATGAGAGTAACTTCCACAGATGTTTGTCCATGTGGCAAAATCACCACTCAGTTTAATAAAATTGGGAATCTCTGCTCAGGACAAGGTCTGGAATGGAAAAAGCTGACGATTTGTAGATTCAGACCACAGACCAATAAGGAAGTTGCAGGAAAAGGCTAACTCTCACTATGCCTTGTTCTAGCCCATGCTCTTAGATTCTCATTTTACAAGCATAAAACCTCACCTCAAACCAAAACTAACAAGCAATAGGCCCAGCAATTCCAATTTCATTATGTCCTAAGTGTAGTCAGCACAAAGCACCATGCAGTTTTTCGCTTGTGAAAGGTTAGCTCAATGCATAGTGCCATTGAACTCCCATGCAGGTAGGTGTACAAAATGTTTAAACCATTTAGCATTTCATCGCATTAAAATTTCAGTCATTCATGCTTTCTAGAAACAGATGGCTCAAACCTGGAGTCTTTATTCAGGTCAGCTACCTATACATGGCAAGGGAAATTTTGCCCGAGGAAGAGCTGCAGGATACAGCCCTTAAGTTTGGTTGCTGAAATTTGTGGTTGATTTCAAGGCCAGCTGGGTTAGAAGTTTATTACACCTTAGGAAATTTTAGCAAGTGTAATTATGGCATGTTTGATTTAGTACATAGCATATGCTTCAAAAATATAATCTTATAGAAAGACTTATTCTGTTGCTGTGTTGTTATGCTTTGTACCCTTTGACTATGGAACACAGATGACAATTTAAATTCTGATGTAAAGCTTACAGAAAACTACCACTAAAATTAATAGAGCATAGTTACTGAATGGTATTTCATATACAATTATCTTCTCTGGAGTGTGAACAATGCTGTGGCAAACAGACTATGGGTTGCTTCATTTCTGTGATCCAAATTTTGTTAACCAGCTGATGTCACTAGGGAGATCTGAAGTCTTTATAATTAAAGCTCAAGGGGGGGGGGGGGGGCGAGGAAGAGAAAGGGATGAATTTATGTTTCATACATTCATTCAGGGAATTACCTGTGATGGCCTGTTAGCTTGTTTTGCCTGTTAGGAAAAGTGAATTAAGTCTCTATCCAGATCCTGTTTTATGAGTAACATCTCAATTTACGTTTCCTGATTAAAGGGGGGGGGGGGGGAGAGGGAGACTACTTTGTCCCAAACAATTGCTTTCACAATCCAGTGGAATGAGATGTAAATAAGGCAAGGAGTGTTGGATACAGCTCCCTATATTCTGCTAAGAAGGAAAAAATGTTTCTTTCATCTTCCCGGAGAGAAAGAATTCAGGTTATGTTCTGTACTAAATTAAAGCATTTGTTCAGTTATGTACATGTAGAGCTTTGGAAACTGTTCCTGCTTCTAGGTCAAGGGCTCTCCCTGTGGCTTGGTGCCAGCTTTATCCCTGGACTCCCATAATCCCCTGAAATAAATCAACTTTCCATTGAAATCCTCTGCCAGTTCCACTTCAAACTAAAATGTGTTGCCTGTAGCATGATGCTCTTTTATACTTTTGTAGAAAAAGAAGGGAAACAATGCGGACATTGTACACTTCAAAGTGTTCCAAGTAATCCATGTTGTGTATATTAAAGGGTATCTTTGTATGGTGCACTAACCCCAGACTTCAGCATTTATTATTAGAACTAAGAAAATGCCTTGGATTAAAGGAATGATCTGATTGATTGAAAAGGATCCTAGTCTGTGTGCAGCCCTCCGACAACTCAAGTAAAAACATGTGTTGAAGCTTGTAGCAACATTCTCCTTCTTCCTAGCAAAGGCAAAGGATTCTGGTAGATGAAACTATTTAAGATTTTGTTCCCAGTTCATTTCCTCTTCTGTTCTTTTTAAAAGAAAAGAAATAATTTTACACATGCTTTCTGTCCCTCTGGAACCTAAAGGCTGTAGCTGCTTTCTGAAAGCTCGCTGCTTTAACCTAAACTGCAGCAACCTGGAGAACAAATGGTCAGACACTACTATGATTTTTGGGGAATCTTATCTCTTCAGAACTGCTGGAAGTTCTGAATATTAAACAATAAAAAGCTGTTGCTGTTTTCCAGTTAGTGCCAAGTTTAATACTTTCCCAAATAGGTTCCAATCAGAAAACATAAGTGACAGACATTTCTGGAAAGGCCTGCTTCTCCCCTAGTCTCGGCAACTTCAACTGGTCTGCCAGTTAAAATCATAACAGCCTAGTGCAAAGCTTCCAATTTTCTGACAAGCTTTATATCCGCCTTGTTCCTACGTGGCCCTAAAGCTGATTGTGAGTAATCCTGAACTGAATGTAGAAGAAATATGAAAACCCATACCCATCATGATTTTACAGGTTTCCAAAGGATATGTCACTAAATAAAAAGGGCTGGATTTCTGGCATGCTAATGCACCATATAAAACTCACAGCTAGTTCTTTAAAACAACAAAAATCAGAGCCAGAGCCTGCTGAAATTTCCCACAGAAAGCTTGGAAATAGCCAGCAGCTCCTCTAGAGTCCTCCAGATTGTCAGAGGGAGGAACTGACCCTAAGTGGTTCCATGTTCCCTCAGGCTCTGCAGAATTGCTGCTGAGTTTGAGACGTGTAGGAGTTTAGGAGGGGCGAGGGGGGAGAGGGTGACAAGGGCAGGAGGATCAAAGACATGGTGGAGCCAAAAGAGAGAGCAATGCAGCTTCTGAGAGAGTTCTTGTCCTCCTCTTTCCCTGCTCGTGCATTCTGTGCATCATTCCCCTTCAAACTTAATGGGGTTGTTCCCTGTAAAATAATGCTGAACCTATCCATCATCAATCAAACTAAAGAGGCAATCTGAGGAGGCCAGGCCTGAGCCAGTGGGAACAGATCTCCCTCATGAGCCCTAAGATGGAGGTACAACACCTCTTCAAGAATCTTCTGGCATGTGATCCAAAGGATTCCCCCACAAATCTTGGGATAACTGTAAGTTCAAATGGCCACAAGTCTTGTCTGCAGCATGGAGTGCAGGAGTGTATGGGGACAGGAGCCTTGCTCCTTCCCCATGCCCCCAGCAAGCTATGGAAAAGGAAAATCTGTTTCAGTTTCCTAGTCTTTCTGAAGGTTTTCCACCCCAGATAAGGCATGATGTGGGCTTGTGTGTCTTTTGTACACAAAGCCCTTGTGTAACCCTCTATCAGGTGGCGCTAGTAGCAGCCAGGGCGGGGTTCAATATTCTAGGGCAGGAGTCTCAAACTTTCTTGAGATCTCTGTGTCACGGGCTGGGCCTGGGCACCGCTGAGGGAGTCCACTCAGGGCGAATTGCTCAAAATCAGTGCTGCTTATAGCCCTCAACTGGAGACCTTTCCCAAATAGGCCACAAACCAGTCACACAGAGCGCTGCAGCTGCCAATCCGGACAGCAGGAAGCCTCACGAGCAAAACCCCTCAGACACCCCAACTCTCCCGTGCCACAATCAGCCCCGGGCCTACACACAGGTGAAGGGTTATAGAACCCAATCTCACCTACCCAAACAAATCTTCCCAGTCCCAAAGAACCAGCCTCAGTTCCCTGGTCAAGTTACACTTTAGATCTTACCCACAAGATCACGCTGAGCCAATCCTTTAGAATCTAAAATCTAAAGGTTTATTAATAAAAGAAAGAAAAGGTTGAGAGTAAGGTTGTTAAGGAGAGTACATTTCATGCACCAATCACCAAGTTCTTGATGCAGGCTCTTAGCAGAGATGTTACAAACTGCTAGCTTAAAAGTCTCTGGTGTACATCCTATGTCAGGATGGGTCAGCAATCTTTCCTGGCTCTCTGTCCCTGGCAAGACTGCCTCTAGGATCAGTAGCAAGATTAAAAACAAAATGGAGTCCACTTCATGGCACCTATATATCTCTGGTGTCTCCCAAACTGGAGCTGGTCACATGATGGCATGATTCACATGCCAGTAGCCATGAGATACTGACTAGTTTGCAGGTTTCCAGATGCATTCCTTAGGTGTGTATTAGGCCACCCTGAGAGTCCTTGTCCCTGCAGCCGTGCTAATTACATTGTCATTGACTGAACAATCCTTCTTTACAACAGGCAGTCCAGGCCCATTGCTCTGTCTCAGGCAGAGAACATTCACAATACAAGCACAGAGTCCATATTTATAACTCCACATACAGACATCACACAAGCACATGAGTAGCATATACAGAATCAGTAGAGCATAAGCTTTCGTTTGAAACCTCACATGGCCCACTTTGTACAGACTTTGGGGCAAACACCCCCCCCCCCATGGGCGCAGCAGTGATCTTTCTGCTCACCTTAAAATCCAATAGCGTGACACCCTGATTTTGAGGTTCCTTTCAATTCACCCAACACAGAACTGGCTCAAGCCAGGATTAACCTGGGAAATTAAAACACCACCCTTGGGCGCCTCCGAGAGGCAATGCTTCCCCACTCGCAAGTACAGAGTCTGTGCATAGAAAAGAACATTTTATTAAAAGGTAGAGAATTGGCTTTAATTTGGGGAAACACCGCAAACCGGGTTCACAAACATAAACTACATGTAAAAGTCCCACCCCAAGTAGGTTGGGCAGTGTGCTTTTCATCTCAGGTTCTTTAGCCCAGCAATGTAACTGTCCCCTTCACATACCCAACCCTTCTCTGCATCCCACTCATAGTTGCTGCCTTTGGTTAGTTCAGACCCAGAGTTCAGAGATGCATCTGCAAAGTTCATCTCCCATCCTGAGTGAAGAGAGGTAAAGAGGGACCTTACTCACTCCGCTGGTCACTTGCCATCTTCTCTGCTGCCGCCCTGCTGGTCACTGGTCACTTGCCATCTTCTCTGCTGCCGCCCTGCTGCTGCTCATCACATCTCTCTACCACTGCCCTTTTGGCTGTCAGTCACTAACTCCTGCCATAAGTCTCAAGTGATCTTTGATCCTAGTGATTTCAACTATTAGTTAGCAAGGTAGAAGAAATACAGCTCCAACACAATTAATATAAGAAAAAGGCTCTTACTGATGTCTATTTAGTTCTCTCCTTTGAGCAGCATGTATGTGAGGGGACGATAGGTCAAACCAGACCAGGAAGGAGAGAGTATGTAGCCTCCTGAACAAAATAACCTTTCCTTACCTCCTCTTACTCTCACAGAGCTCTGAAAGCTGAGCCCCTGCTTAGCAAGGTTATTTCTGCTAATTGTGAGGTCTTTCCTTTGGAACAGATTTAGCACAATCCTACTTTTCTATATTCCAACAAAATTACAAACATTGGTAACCATATTTCAGCTATTCCTGCATTAAGTACAAGCATGGCTGGTGCTGGGTCACAAATTAAGTTGATTACAATGAGCAAAATAGCACTCCATCGACTGAATATCTAACAAATCTAAGTGAAGCAAATTGTATTTACATAGACAAGCCCAGGGTCTCTGTCCCCTTCCAGCTAGCTATAAAGATTCCTTCAGAGCCTGCTTACACTTAGAATGGGGCAAATGTAGTGAATAAAAGGCACTGGTTCATAGTAACACATATGTATATCTCAGGTGCAGGAACCATTCAGCTTTGTGGCTCTCAAATACCTTTCAAAAGCTGTCCATTTGACTGTAGTTATATTTCCATTCCTGTGCTCTTACTGTAGCAGGACACTGGGGAAGTTCAGTTGTTAAAAGACATGTACTGTAGGTTCAAAGAATAGCTGTAATGCATTCATCATAGTGTAACCCACACACCTAGAGATGTTACTGAGTACTGCAAGTGGACCCAGACCACTGCAATAGTTAAGATCAAGAGATCTCTCCAGCATGGGTTGGGAGCCAGCTGGCTTTTAGCTAAGCAGGTAGAGGCTTGTATAGTCAGCTCCTGAGGTCCCAGGTTCAAATCCGCCTTGGTGGTGGTTACAATAGCAAAAAATGTATGTTCTGGTGTTGATTTTTAAATAGGATTGGATGAAATTGCATGGTTTTGCGTTGGCAAGTCTGATGTGGACATTTTCTCCAGAAAGGTTAACAACCCTCTGAGCTTCATTTTAAGAGCCTGGAAATTTGTTTGATTAAAAAAAAAATCAATCAATATACCTTGTGTTTCATGTCAAACCCTCAAACTTGTGAATGTAAGCATAGAAGTCTAAGCCCATCCAGACTTATTCAGAGCTGAACCCAGGTTTGCTCCAGTAGTCTCAGAGAACCTGGTCTGAGCTGAATGTGTAATCAAACACCAAACAAGAATAGTCATGTGACTTACCTATTGTCAGACAGGGCACAAGGCAAGGAACCAGGATCAGAACCCATAACCATTGGTTCCCAGTTTCCTGTTCTAACCAACAGACACTGCTTCAGCCTGAAAGGTAGAATTCCCCTTCTAAAATGACTTCATTTTGTGCAGCTTTGGCCAAACCACTCAAAATAACCATGTTATTTCAGTTTTTTTCCCCTGTTTCTTGCATCTTCATTGTTTTAACAGGTCACATGACAAAGAATGAACAAACACTACATCATCCTTCAGAGGATTCAGCTGTGGAAAAAGGCATCTATTTAGCTTCAGGGTAGTTATTATTGGATAGCTTTGATTTCACTATACAATGTGTACTCTGTTTATTGAAATGCTGACATACGGCCTTGGGTGAAATCATCATCATGTCTGGGTTCTGTAATCTGATATATCCAGAACATACCTCAATCTGTTTTTTTAGGTCTACCAGTTCCTCCCCTCCCCGGCAAGAAACTGTGGCTGACCTTCTGGCCTTTTCATAGCCATTCCCAAAAATCTGTCTTTAAAAAAAAATCCATGCTGACAATGCAGTTTCTTTTAAAGGACTTGGCTGGTTGTCTACCTCATCCTATGGCTCCTTGAGATAGCACTATGTTCATTTGCACAGTTATGGCGGACTTAGCAGACTCATTTTTGGTCCAATTTGTTGTTTGAGAGTCATGTGACTATATGGGACCAGCCCAATTGACCTACAAACACCTTTAACACCACATAAATGATTTCAAATTCTTTTAGTGACACACACACACACTGTTCTTGCAGGATCAATGGTTAATGCTCATTACATCAAAGATTAGAAGTGCCTCATATCTCTAGCAGCCCCCTCTGAGACACCTCTGGGATGGCAACAAGGTGCCCTAGAGCTGTCTCCAACCTTCTTTCATTAATGAATGAAGTATTGTCACAACATAGAGATTTTAGAAAACAGGAACATTTTTTTATTAAAAAAAGAGGGGAATATGTAAGCAGGGGAATGGTCCCGCTATTGTGGGGCACTTTCCTGGCTTCTATACCACCCTGGTGAAATGGACCAGCGAAAGGATCTGAGTCCCCGCTCCCACTTCCTTTACCCCATTGCTTCCCTGATCCTGAGGGTTCCCCCTCCACTCTCCTGCGTAGCAGAGTCCTCGAAACCCCAACAAGGCTGGGCCCAGGTTTCCTGGGGCTTAATCCCCGACCTTGTAGTCACTAGGGGCAGGAGTTAGGGTGTCCCCACTCCGAGGTGCTCTCTTTACACTGCAGCCTTTCTTGGCCCAGTGATCATTTCATAAGGTTCAAAGCAAATACAATTTATTAAACGTCAACTGATTAAAGAGAAAATAAGAAAAAATGAGAAGAGTTAAATGAGAATACACAGTCCTGCTCTGTAGCACGGGGACATCAAAACAGCAGTCTGCAGAGTGTAAGGACAGTCCACAGTCTCTTCCTTATAGGCCCTGTAGAGGCCCTGGATGTGCTGCAGGGGGGCTGCAGGCTGGACACGCTTGCTCTGGCAGTGACCACACAGCCTCAAGCTCTAAGTGGCCAGACCCCTCTCCCAGTCTGGCCTGCTGGGCCTCTTGGCTGGTGATATCTCTCTGCCCTGAGCCTCTCCCCACACTTTGCTGGTCCCAGCTGCTCACCACACCCAGCTGCAGGCTGTGCTGCTTTGCCAGTCTCCAGCTCCTTGCATTGCTTCTCTGTCCCTTTTGGCTCTCTGAGCACTGCCAGTCTGCTGCTCAACACAGGATCTGCACTCCTTGGGCTGTATGTGCCTGGCTCTCTTGCTGCAGGACTTCTTCTCCACACAGCTTGCTCCTCTTAGCAGTCTCTCAGCTCTCTCCTTGCTCAGAAAGACTTAGAACAATCCCAGCTCACAGGGAGGACAGGGCCTGGCCTCTAACTTTCCTCACTGGCCTGTCCAACCTGTCAATCAGGCCGAGCTGGAGTGTTGGCTGCTTTCCATTGTCTCTGGGGTCTGTCAGTCTCATGGACCCTTCCCCTTTTGACACTGGGAGCTGGTGAACCAAAAACTCCCACGGAGTTTTAGTAAGGGGCTAACAGTCCCCTTACAAATAGGAGTATTAGGACTTTGGGAGGAGAAGAAACCCACCCAATTCTTAAAATTTTGTATCTGTAGACTGCCATACAGTGTATGTTTTCCCAGCTGGGCATTGAGAATCCAGTGCACACCTTTGTTTCATCCAGGTTAATGACTATGATTCACTGTTTTCCAGACTCCTACTTAGTTTGTTTGCAGGCAAATATCTGCCAAGTTCTGCTGCCAGAATTATATCTAGACCTAAGCTTTCCCACCATATCACTCAAATATTAAAAGAACTTCCTGGCTTGCTGTTAAACCTTGCACTGATTACAAAATTCTTTTGATTACTTAGGGCCAGATTCAATACAAATTCTGTCCAGCTTCTGCATCATGGTAGGCCACAAAGCCTTCAAATATTGAGGTCTGGAAGTCTGCGTGGGCTTCTATGGCTTGGCTGCTGGGCAATGTTTTCACAGTGTCTGGTCCTAATGAATCTTTTCAAGATCTTGCTCCACATGGACCAATTGATTTTTCATCATTTCAAATGCAGATTACAATCCTCTTCACAGAACCTCTGATCTGTGCCTCTAGCTAGGAACTAAATCCTTCAGGTCTAGACCCTTTGTATATTAGATCCTATCGTCCACAGAATGCCAGAGGCATCAATACTACAGAAAATTAAAGCTTCCTTTTAAAAGTATTATCCAGTATCTTTTGGATGCACTAGTTCTATATGAATGTAAGCAAAATGTTAAAAACAAAAGGAAAAATTCAGTAAACTATTCATTATCTGTATTCATATGACTAAGCTACACATAGAATGTAGCTTTCATCCCCCATAAAAAATGTACAGATGTTCTATAGAAAACTGTATGAACAATCTTTAACCTCACGACTGCTATTATTTTGTAATAAAAGGCTTACAGCATAATGTGAGCTTTTTTTAGAATATAAGTTCCATGTGAGTAGTGTGTTGTTAATTTAATATTAATGCAATGTACTAGCAAGAACTCTGCTCAGAATCAAAGAGAGAGCATGAGAGAAAGAAAGAGGAAAAAAATCACTGTTCTGTGAACATGAGATCTGTGCAAGGATATTTGTTTCAGAAACCCACCCAAGATAATCCATGGATCATGATCACCATTGCCATAAGGCAGTGGGTCCAAACACAAACATTTTCAGGACTGAACTGCAATATTCCTACTATGCTCCTGAAGTCGTGCAGCTAAGTCACATTGTAACTGAAAATGTACCCCTTGCTGTCAAGCACAGCAGCAAATTTCTTTTTTGGGGGTGGAGGGGAGAAGGAGAGAGCGCAACAAAATAAAAAAGATATTTTGCTGAAATAACCTTCTTGTACAGTTTAGTTGTGAGCAACTTCATCAAAATCTTATGTATTGCAAATGTCATGTCTGCTCCCCACACCAGTGATGTGTAAACTGGAACTATAAGCCAAATCCAAGAGTAATTCATGCAGCCTCACCATTAGTGAGAGAGCCTTCTCCTTTGCAACTTCTGCTGACTAGAACATCTTTCCTATATTTCTGTAGGGCATCAACTCTCCATCTCTTTTTTAAGTCTCATCTCATAACATATCTACATAGGTAATTATGGCTTCTTTTATTGTAATTGCTGAGCAACTCCCTGGCACATAAACACAGCAACAATCACCTCTCTCTGTCTTTCTTCTGTTCCAGCCTGTAGGCAAAATAGCTTGATTAGCCTCACGGGGTTTACATATGTGCATAAGCATGTATGTGCGCAAAACTTAGTGAGGGGAATGTGTGGAAATGAGTTTGGCATTTAGTCCTGGAAGTGGTGAAGTCTATAGTCACATGTCTCTCTTGCAGGAGTGCATGCTCTATGTTAGGTCTAGCGTCTGGGAAAGTGCCATTTTCCCCAAACCCCTGAGTTTTCCTCTAAGGCGCCATAGTTTAATTTTTCCAGTGGAACTGCAGTTGTGGGCAGTGTTCCCTGTAAGCTGAGTGCTTGGGCAGCTACCCGGGAGAGATTCAAATGCCGCCCATCAGATTAGCAGAGTGTCCACAGCTGCCATCATGTGTTTCTATTGATGGTGCACATCCACACATGCCTTGGTGCACATACCAAAATTTGTTCCACACATGGATAGAAAAAAATAGAGGGATCCTTGGATGTGGGAGAGATTGGCTGTGGGAGAAGATGTAGAACTCCAGCTCATCTTGTCTCTCCAGCTTGCCAGCAGTTTCTCACAGATGTTAAAGAACAGGGATAAAAGATGAGAGTCTTGTAAGATTCCAGAGGTGAGGGCTTTGGTGATGGAAGATCCGTTGCCCATTATGAGCGGCTGGTCTGATCATAGAGGAAGGACCCAAATCATTTAAGGGTGTTTCTATTTATGCAAACACCTTCCTGGGAACAGGACAGTAGCATTTAGTAGGCAACAATAGGCAACAGTGATATTAAATGTCCAGAATGATCCAGCAAGATGAGAAAGGCAATAGAAATAGATCCTATGGACAGGAGATGGTCACCCACCAAAGTACCAAGTACCCTGCTCTGTCTGAAACTTCAGTCAGAGGGACCCAGGATACTGGTTGTTAATATGAGGCATTAAAGACTGATTTTTGCTATAACAAGCAGTCCTGTGGCACCTTAGGGCCTGTCTACACAGCAGTGTTATTTCAGAATAACAAAGAGCGCATTTACACGACAAGCCTTTATTTCAAAATATTGGTGAGCTGGAGGACTTCTTTCTCTGACTCCTGTAACCCTCATTTCACAAGGAGTAAGGAAGGTCAAAGGCAAAGTGTTCTTCCTTCAACTTCCTGCTGTGTAGACAGTGACAAAAGACGAAATAAGCTATTTCAACTTCAGCTACGCAACTGATGGTTGCAAGATGGTTTCAACAAATATACCGGACACACTTGACATTACATCACAATCTACATTACATCTTATTTAGAAAATACTGGACATTTATATTTTCTCATTTATATTTTTTCAATTTGTTTCCCAAACAAAAAGCTCAAATACTGGACTGTCCGGTTCAAAACCGGACACCTGGCAACCCTAATGAACCCTTAGAGACTAACAAAAATATACAGCATCATGAGCTTTCAGGGGTAACTCATTTGATGAAGCGGTTTTATATATTTTTGTTAGTCTCGAAGGTGCCACAGGACTACTTGTTGTTTTTAAAGTTAGACTAACATGGCTTCTCCTCTGATTTTTGCTAGCTTGCTTAGAAACCACAGCACTTTCTATGGGAGATGAGAGAGGAAGGGATGTTTCAGTGCTGGGTGGTCTATAGTAGGAGTCAATGATACCTTTATACATTTGATTCTCTACCTATTTTATTATTGTATTCTGAAGTATTTTCAAACACTATAATTGGTATGAAAAGGGAAAAAAGTTGCTCCTCCCTGTTTGGTCCCTCATTGCTCTGATTACATTCCTTCTTGGTGACCTACTCATTTAATAGTTCGGCTGATTGCTTATGGTAAAGCCCTAATAGTTTATGTTCATGAACTGAGGAAGGGGTGTGTATGAAAGGATTTGCATGCACCCTGAATCTCTTATCTTCCAATTCAGGACAAACATTTATTGAAGAAAAAAGTCTCCTACATGGAGATATCTGTAGTCAGAAGTTGACAACCCCAGAACTGCAATAATCTGGTACTGTGGGTATATACCACTGCCCTCTACTGGGTGAAGCTGGGACTGTTCTGAAAAAAGCCAAAATACTCCCCTTTAGTTCAAATAGTAGGGCCTTATGCTTGTGCACAGTAGGAGACAAGTGCATCCCCATTTTCATCACAAAATTTATAATGGATGTGCTGCACAGAATAGACAACTGTGTATTTTAGAGAGCCACAAAGAATCGCAGAGACACTATTTTTTAAAAGGTGCTAGAAAAATTGGCTCATGAACAAATCATTGTTCTATTAGCATTTTTCATTAAAACAAAACACTCACAGCTGAGACTTACAAATGACCCTGCCACGCCAAGCCATAGTAAAAAATGCTCTAACCTAACTGAAATCTCTTAGGTCAGAATTCTTTATTGCAAAGCATTCAGCAAGCTTTACTGCCTGGGCATTCTGTAGTACAAGGAAGGCACAATGAACACTACTGGCAAATATCGAGCTCCTGTTTCATGACCAGACTCCTTCCCGTTTGACTTTCACCACTGAGCATTTTAGGTATTTCACAACTGGCAAAGGCACTGCATCAGCCAGGTCAGTGTCAATACTGTACGGAATAAATAACTATCTGCTTTTAGAGCTGATAAAGGTATTTGGCTCAGCTTTCCCTATTTTAAAGCTACTCTACCATGGCTTTGAACGCTCGTTGCTGTCACTCAGCGGTGGAGGAACATATATG
Source organism: Pelodiscus sinensis (assembly GCF_049634645.1). Taxonomy (NCBI): domain Eukaryota; kingdom Metazoa; phylum Chordata; order Testudines; family Trionychidae; genus Pelodiscus; species Pelodiscus sinensis. Next base: position 107,872,409 of record NC_134712.1, read on the forward strand.
AAGATGTTGTTTACTTTGCACAGGGTGGTTATTATTTCCCTTCAATGGTTTAATCATGTTCTGCCTCCAGAGAGATTATCTAAGCCATATTTTACTGTATGCCATTGATCTGTACTCCAGAGTCACATGAGCGGTGCAGTTGGGTTTCATAATGGAGTTCATGGAAGTCAATAGAAATTGAACAGAGGCCAAAGCAGAAAGCCATGTAGAACAGATGTCTTTACAGTGGATAAAACAAACAAAAAGAAACAGAGTACAAGCTGGAACCATGTGCCTACAGTAAATCTTTAAAAAGCCCCAAACTGCTGTAGTGGAAGGCTGTACAACACATTCAAATTCCACATGGATACATTTAAACACATTAGCAATGGTAATTTAATAAAGAACTTCTTGACCTAAAGAAAAATCATAGCACAATTCTTTTGTGAAGAAAAGCTGGATAAGCAAGCTCTTTAACTTGGTCCATTAATGCACCTTAATACCATTCTTTAGAAGTACAAAAACATTACCTTGCTACCGATGCTAATTATCTTATCAGATAGTGAACACGAGGCCTGCCATATATGTAATGTGTTAGGCTTTTTTTTTCTTTTCCAAGGCTAATCTTTCAAGTAGATTTGCAATTGCATAACTCTCAGTCCCTGGATTCAGTGCAAGCTTTGTCTGCAGCACAATAAACTTACAAAGAAGAAGAAGAGAGGGGGAAAATGCAATTTTGACCTGAAATGCTCCAAGCAATTACTTTCTTTCGCATCACTCTGTTTTCTCTCCCATCAGTATTTTGGAATGACTTGAATATTAAAGTATTTATCTGATATGGTGGGAAGCTTTCGCAAGCTCACATTACTAAAAACTATACCTTAAACTGTAAACAGACAATCTGTGTAAATAAAAATACAATCACAACCAAGCAGCGACTGTGACCTGTAGTACTGATTCCACTACTACTGGGTTTCAGCTGACAGCTCAGCCTGAAACCCTGTATTCATCTTTATTACTACTTCAGCTGTTTTGAGAGCAGAAAGGCATGGAGGACTTGTCCTCTGATTGGCCAGAGGCTCTCTAACTTAGCAGGCTTGCAAAGCAAATCAATATGCTGCACTCAAGAGCACAAAGATGAATTGTGAACCCAAGGCCTGTGAAAAAAGAATGTGCACTGTGTCTGGAGGACATTGAGAAAGCCATTTTTGTTCTGACAGCAGCTTTCCAGCCCATGCAGGTTTGTGCACCAACTCCATGGCACCCTTCCAAGCAATTTGTGAACCTTGGTTCACACCATTTTCAAAGTAGGTCATACACAGTAATCTCAGTTGAGGAGAGAGACACTGTCAGCAACAGTCACTAGAGGCTGCAAGGAGGACTACGGCGTCAACCAATCAGAGAGCTGGTGGAAATTAATAGCATGAGAGCCATGAAACTGCATGCTCCAAGGCCAGCTCTATCAAGGTGCTTGCCTTGTTCAAACAGCTGACAGACAAGCTTTAACAGACCCAGCCTCTTTGCCATTTATAGCTGTACAAGGACCAACTGTGCTCCTGGACACACCACCAGCATGGCTTAAATATTAACCTGAATGAAAATACAGTCTGAGAAGAAATCTAACCTTTACTTATCTGTGTGTGCCAAATGGCAGGAATCACAGCTAATTCTCAATGACGGGATTTAGAGAAAAAATAATGTAGATCACAGGGTGCTAACCTGCCTCTCTTGTGCAACCCTCATTTACATTTTAGAGTTATTTTAATTACCATCTTCACATCCAAAATGGAGATTCATTAGACAGGAGTTACAGAAAAATGATCTTTCATGATATTAGTGGAAGGACTCTTGTAGCACTTCAAAGTTCTCTGTTCCAATGTTTTAAATTTATCCCTTGTTTTGTGTGTTTTGGGGCTCAGATTTGGGCACTGGCAGGTTGAAAAGTATTTCTTAAAGAGGACTCAGAAAAATACATGCCCAAATACACACAAACTCTCTCTCTCTCTCTCTCTCTCTCTCTCTCTCACACACACACACACACACACACACACACACACAACACACACACACAGAAATTCATCAGAGAATTATTAGTTTCATGTAATGTCAACATACTACATTCACATATAAGCTCTTTGGAATATGTGGCTTTTAAGCTAAGTCTGCAAGTCATCAGTTATCACTTAAAGCTATAAACCAAGAAGGATATCTGCAGATTTCTTTACTAAGTTGTGAGTTTAAAAAAATTGTTAATTTTAATCAGTTTTAAATTTCAGCTCTTACACATGTTCATGTTTATTATTGAAATCAGAAATTGCCAACTCCATTGGCTCAAACAATCCATTTTTTTTGCAATTAGATGAGCCAAAGAACTAACTTCCTTCCATTTGAAAAGCTGTGGCTTTTCTGTGATGTGACAAATTGGAAATGTTACAAATACAAATAAGCAAGGAATTTCTGGATTTACTATGCTCTATGCAAAGCAGGAGTGTACACGTGCCCTGGTGTGTTGTAGAAAGGCAGTGACAGTGGTCTCTCATCCATGAGACAAAGTAAATGAGAGAAAGGCTACTGAGAATGACCTGCTTTCTAGCAAACACCTTATCTGATCTATAGCTTCTCTGGGGAGCTTGTAGAATAGGTAGCAATAATGTTCTAGTTGTATTAGATTAAAAGGACTCATGATGGCTTTTATTAAAAATATTTAAAAAGTATAAAACTGAAACAAGTCTCAGGGGGTAGCCATCATAGTCTGATACTATCTATATTTTTTGTTAGTCTCTAAGGTGCTGCAGGACCATTGGTAGCAATAACTATCTGTTTTTTTAAAACCGAACAGAGATATCATTCAGTATGTAATCAGATGAGGAATTTATAGTCTAACATAAAACATGATACTTTCCTGCAAGATTCATATTGCCCATGCATAATCACAAAGCACATTTAAACACTCCCATGGAGAATGAATGAATAGATGGATGGATGGATTCTTAAATAGCCAGTTACAAAGAAGAAAAAAAATCTGACTAATTTTTCCATAAATAAAAAGGAAACCTAGGTACAGGCAGTCCCCGGGTTACGTACAAGATAGGGACTGTAGATTTGTTCTTAAGTTGAATCTGTATGTAAGTCGGAACTGGCATCAGCCGCTGCTGAAACTGATCACTTTCAACCGCGGCTGAATCTGGATGCCAGTTCTGACTTACATACAGATTCAACTTAAGAAACCCAGGTGTCCCCAAGTCAGCTGCTGCTGAAACTGATCAGCGGCTGATTCCAGGAAGCCTGGGGCAGAGCAACTCTGCCTCGGGCTTCCTGTAGTCATCCGCTGGTCAGTTTCAGCAGCAGCTGACTTGGGGATGTCTGGGGCAGAGCAGCTGGGGTGCTGCTGGGTTGCTCCAGTAGCGCGGAGGAGCCGCGCTACTGGAGCAACCCAGCAGCACCCCAGCTGCTCTGCCCCAGGTGTCCTGATTCAGCCGCTGCTGAAACTGACCAGCAGCGGCTGAATCAGGACGCCTGGGGCCCAACTGGCAGCCCCCAGCTGCTCTACCCCAGGGGTAGGCAAGAAAAGCCTGGTCTGCTGGGGGGGGGGGCACTAGCTGCACCCCCCCCCCAGCAGACCAGGGAGACGGGGGTGGCGGGACCGCCCAAGCTCTCCACGGCTTTGCTCCATCTCCCTGGTCTGCTGACCTGGGAGACCCGGAGCAAAGCCGCAGAGCACGCGGGCAGCGGGACAGTCCAGGCATGCCGCGGCTGTCCCACTGCTGGCGTGCTCCGAGGCTTTGCTCCCCATCTCCCTGGTCTGCTGGCCAGACCAGGGAGACGGGGAGCAAAGACGCGGAGCATGCCCGCAGCGGGACAGCCCGGGTGCACTTGGGCTGTCCCGCTGCGGGCGTGCTCCGCAGCTTTGCTCCTGTCCCCCTGGTCTGCTGGGGGGGTCCAGCAAAGCCGCTGGACCCCCCCAGTAGACCAGGGACACCCACGCAAAGCCACCGCCTGGGCGGCTTTGCTCATTTGTCCGGGAGCAAAGGCCCATTCGTAAGTGCGGATCTGACATAAGTCGGATCCGCGTATGTTGGGGACTGCTTGTACAGTTACAAAGACTACTGCAATTTTTTCTTCCACACTGGACCATCTGTGGTATAAACTGATTGAAACATAGGGCATTTTTTAGGCACCAGGTTAATTTTTTGCTCCTTCTCATCCCCTGGCTTGCCGCCTTTTCCTTGCGCCCCCAAGCACCAACCCAATAATAAAATGCATTTATTCAAAATCTCCTTTAAAAAATGAATTTCAGAAAGAGAAAATCCTATGTGTTTTTCAGTGCTGTTGAATGTAACTTAACTCCTTCCCCCACCCAACCCTTCGGAAGGAGTAATTTTGAAATTTCAAACAGGTCAGAGAGTAATTACGCATCCACCTGAAAAATTAAACACATATTCAAAGGCTTAATTAATAGCATATGCTAATTCATAGAGGATAGCTTCCACTCATTTTTTCATGGTTGCTCATTAAGATGTAAGGCAAAACGGGATCCTGTCAAACCTGCTTATCACTTCAGGAGAAGCACTCTAATCTTTCTGCAGGGTTAAAAGGGGACAGAGATTATAACAAGGTGATATTATGTTCACAAAACTGATCTGATATTGCACTGCAATGATATGAAGGCTTGCAAGTCTGACATAATAGTCTTGAGACTGGGGAATCTGAAGTTACTGAAAACAATACCAGGTAATAGTACTGCTATTATATGACCATGTAATGACCCAGTTCTGGGGCCCGGTTCTGATCTCACTATGGAGATCCATGGGGCAACTCCTGATTTACACCAGTGCAAAAACAGAATCAGGCTCTTATTGTCTACATGGTAATTTATCATTAAGACAAGAACAGTAATGAGATGCTAAGGGATAAAATTTGCCATGAAATGCTCTGTGTCTACTCCAGAATATGCTAACCTACCTCACTGGGATGGTCAAATTTAAATCCCAAGATTTTTTTTTTTTGTCACTAACCTTTTTATAACACAGGTTGGTTGCCTGAGTTACATTAATGTACTGAATTATGCAGTGATATCACAAGTACAATTGTGTTTGTTCAGAGTCAATACCCCTATCAAAGTCTCAGAGAGGTAGCCATGTTAGTCTGTAAGGCTATGTCTGCATGTCAGCGTTTTGGTAATACTCACATTATTCCGAAATAACATAGTTCACATCTACTCAGCAAGCAGTTATTTCAATGTAATGGCGAGATAGTGGACTTCTTACTCTGACTCCTGTAACCCTCATTTTTTGAGGAGTAAGGGAAGTCATAGGAAGAGTGCTCTAACTTGGATTTCCTGCTTTGTAGACAGTGCCAAAAGCCGAAATAAGCTATTTTCACTGAAGTTACGCAATTGATGTAGCTCAAGTTGCATAGCTTATTTCAGCTTTAACAGTGTAGACATGCCCTAACTTCAAAAACGAGTAGCCCTGTGGCACATTAGAGACTAACAAAAATATATACTATCAGGAGCCTTTGTGGGCAAAATATACTTCAGCTCAAGCTCATTTGAAGAAGGAGGTTTTGCCCACAAAAGCATACATATAAGCTTATATATAAGCGGATGTAGCTGATGTTACCTGAGTCCCTTTCTGCTCCTTGCTGTAGGGGTGTGTTGAACGTATTCTGGGGAAGGGCCAAAGTGCCACCCAGGCTAGAAGAGACCTTTGACACACACCCCACCCTTCTCCAATGCTACGATTGAGATGGCAGAAACATGGTTTAGACCAACTTTTGATTCTCTGCTTCTACTTCAGCTGCACCAAGCATGAGTTCAGTGCATGTGAGGATGGCAGCCCACAGTGCCTATTATTTGTCTCTTCGATTCATTGCTAGAGTGCATCTGAAGCATGGCCTAATTCCTCTCAACTCCCTCTCCCCAAGGGGAAAGTAATGGGCTTTGTGGCAGGGCAGGTACCCATTGCACCATCAATAGGAATCCCAGGGTCATGTCCAAACCAATGTTCTGCTGGGATTTTTCCCTTGTTAGCAATTCTGATCTTTCCTACTTTGTTGTTATGGGAAAAGTCTATTCAGGACAGGATGACATCACAAGGCCACATTCCAAGAGGATTAACTAGATTTGTTTGGAGGGAGAGGGGAATCTGTAGAGGTAGAAAGTGAGGTTTGAACTAATCTGCTTCCAGTAAAACACCTTTTTTGTATGCTAATCAAACCTTCCCATGTTAATTCTCCAGTGTGCTTGTGCCATTCCCAGAATGCCCAGTGAATGCCTAACTTCTGCACAGTGATTGTGTTATTGCAGTGGCTATCTGTGCTGCCATTTGGTTTACTAGACCACACAGCTATTGTTGATGAGACAGGACATGCTTCAAGAGGCCAAGTGCCTAAAGCAAGCAGAAGGCACTGTAAGATCTACATAGGCAAACTGCAGTCTGGATTTTTAGTCCATTCACCATCCATTTCTTTCCTTTAGATCAGGGCTCTGGGTCAAATTCATGCCTAATGTAATTCTACTGAAACTCATGAATTCAATCTGGAAATACATTTGGCGGAACTGCTTTACATGGATTATGGACGGTGAAAAGTGATACAGACAGGCGTCTAAGAAATTGAAAGTTTACAGAAGCACCTTGCTTTCCTACATGCCAGCTGTTTGCATCTCAGTAGTTCTCCTTTTAGCTTTCTGTTGTTCTCTGACCATCCTCCTTTTACAGAGACAACAGGCCCACATGGAACAAAAAGGCCAAATTCTGCTCCATCTACACAGCGGAGCTATTTTGGGATACCTATTCTGTGTCTTAAGAGCAAGCCCATTATATCAAAATATAACGGGCTCGCTATTCCAACATCCTTGTAAACCTCATTGCATGAGGGATAAAGGTGTTTGGTATAGACCAGTGGTCCCCAACGCGGTGCCCATGGGCGCCATGGTGCCCGCCGGGGCATTTGTGTGCGCCTGCTGACAACCTGGGCTGGCCCCGCCCCCGGCACACGGCGCACTGGAGGCGCCGTCCCCAGGCGCGCGCCACGCACCGGCGCCTGGTGCATGGCGCTTGGGGCCCCGGGGCACATGCGGGCGCGTGGCGCCGGTGCCAGCCCTGGGCCCACAGCACAAGGCGCTCGGGCGGCCCCGGCCCTGGGACACATGCCGGCGCCGGGTGCAAGGGCTTCCCTGCCCCTGGAGTGCCCCAGGACGCGCGGCCCCACCCCCCTGGGTGCCCGGCGCATGAGTGGCCCCACCCCCCGGGCGCCCGGCACGTGCGTAGCCCCACCCCTCGGGCGCCCGGCATGCGAGTGGCCCCGCCCTCCGGGCGCCCGGGAGCCTCTAAAGGTTGGGGACCACTGGTGTAGACAGTGCCAAATATAGAAAATAAGCTATTTCAAAATGACATTGAAATAAGCTACACGATTTGCTTATTTTGAGGTAAGGGTGCTGTGTAGACGCACCCTACAGTGGAGTAAGTCTGGGTACAGGAACTCCAGTGAAGTCAAGGGATTTATGGTGAGGTAACTGAGATCGAGTTGGCCAAGAGTTCTGAAAAATCTGCACTTCTGTATTATCATTGACGTCTTTGACTACTCCATTGTTGCCAGCTAGATTAACAATGTTAGGTTACTGTTTTAACAATGTTAGGTTACATGTCTTTGGCCCAGAGTGCCAAAATATAGCTGCTGTAGCATGGGTGAGCCCAGGGGGAGTGGCTCAGGGCATGAGCCCATTCTCCCAACCAATTCACTCATGCAAGAGACAGGCATAGTAAGGACTAGCTCTGCCTATAGAGTTCATTGCTACCATATGTACTACAATGCTATCTGAGCACCACACAGGCTTATACTCTCCATTTAGTATACGGGAGCTTTTTTTCTTCAATGTTAATAGAAATTGCATGTTAATCCTTATGGTATTCATTAAACAGTACTGGAAAAATCCACTCATGCACTTGCCAGATGCAAGAAGGTTATTTGCTGGGTACATGTGGGAAGTCGTCTAAGCCATGGACTCCTGCAAAATCTAAGCTTTCATTAAGAAAAAAGAAAAAGCCTTAAGCCTTTAGCCTTTATGGTTGCAGAGGAAAACCTTCCCAAACACCAGCTTCCCAAACAAAATATAAACAGATGCAGTGTTGTCTTACTGACTCTACAGAAAGTCTGATCAGTTGTACCTGGGCTGTTTGGAATGTGGAAGTGGAACTCACAAGAATCAGGTCAGTTTCATGAGCAGGAGCAGAAAGCAGGCTCTGGAATTATTCACAATTGAAAAAGGCCCTTCAAAACAAAGTTGAGGGAAGGGTAGAGTCACAGAAGTCTCTTTTCTCTGCAGAGGTATAGTAAAAATATTTTCCCCTTTGAATCCATCTGGAGGGGGGGAAAGAAACAAAGCCCCTTCTTCAGCTCCACAGTAAAAGCTGAAGCGCCACTTTCTAACACCTTTTAACTAGGAAAGCATGCCAAAAAAGAGCCTGCTAGCAGACTCTTGGGATAACCATCTAGCACCAATCCCCAAATCTGAGAAGGTGTTAAGGAAAGGGTCCTGGGCTTCTCATAATGGCATTTAGCCCTAACTTCCTCTACCACTAGTTATTTTCCTCAGTAAAGGTCAGGCAAATTTCTTCAGTCCTAGTAGGTTAGGCCTCTTCATGTCTATTGCCTCCTATAAAATGGTGAAAAATCAATCTGGTGCCAATCAAAGCTATGTTGTGTATGACAGTTTAGGTTATATTTAGTGATTAATGGAAACATGCAAAGTTATCAACATCCACATTAGGATTCATTAACCCTATTACTCGTCAAGCACCATCCATCCTACATCTTTCCCATTTAGCACTCTTTTCCCTTGACAGCTGTCTCATTCAACTGGTTAAGTGAGGAAGGAAGGTCCTGGGCCTAGCACCAGTGAGTTAGTCGGTCGGCAAGTGGGTTCGGTATAATTCCTATAGCCGGCACCTTCTTTACCTTGAAAATTCAGAATTTTATTAGCACACCATATCTTTTGGCTAGGCGCTTCAGAGTTCCTTTGCATCCTATTGCTATAGCCATTGTCATATTTATAACTTTGTAGTATCAGATTAATGAATGATGTTTGGAAGGAAATTGGATCAAGAAGAAAAAACCAACACTAATAAACCCAGTTTTTATGAGAGGTTCAGCAGGCATATGAGAGAGCAATGTAAAAGTCATAATTTTAATGCCTATAGACAATTTTCTATGGTAATTAACACATTGCAGTTCTTTAGGCAAACTAGGTGTGCAGGCAAATACTTAAAGTAAAAATTACTTAATTCTCTTGGAGCATGGCATAAAATATGTTTTCATATAATCCATTAGACATGTGCTCTGTAATTAAATTAGAAACTGATGACCAAAGTACTACTGATTACTGAAATAAGCTTGTAAAAATATCATTTTTAGATGGAGCAGTCTGAATCAACCAAATTGAACACAGCAGGAAGTAGCTGGGGGAAAAAGCCATCTAGTGGACAGAGTTGTAACCACATCCAACAAAACTAAATTTTTCCATGTGAAAGATCTGTTCTAGAGTTGCTGATTTTTGAATTGCTAATTCACTAAAGAACAACTTGTAAAGAAATGTTCTGAATTCTTGGGTATAAGTAGTGACTGTTGTAGGACAAACTGCATACATTCTTTAGCAAATAATTTTATAGCGAATATATACACACACACACACACACACACACACACACTATTATAGCTAATAATCTAAGAATTGATAGCATTGTTTCTGGGGTTCAAAAGAATATTTCTTATAATACTTTGGGGGTTGTCATTCCATTGGTTATGCCTTTTTATTTATCTTATCTCTAGCTGCAATACTGTGTGCCACGCAGACTGGCATTGCCCCAGGGTTAAAAAGTTGAGTTAATATTTAAACTTTTATCCTGTCTGTTCCCTGAAAAGTCAGGTGTAAAATAAGGAAAAAAATTAGTTTTTAAACAAACAGTACTACATACCACTCTAAGAAGATTTCTGTGACTAAAATAATCTTTGTCATTCCAAAGAATTGTAGGTTCTCTCAAATTCTTTCCATTTTGTAACTAATTTATAATTTGCATTTATAATCAGTCCTTTATCCAAGAGTCTTAACACATTTAACAAAGGTAATTAGGTTTTATTATCCCCATTTTACACATAGGGAAACTGAGGTAAACAATGTTGAAATAGTCTGCTTAGAAGCCCAGTGACCCCATGGTGAAGTCAGCAATGAAAGCAGTCTCTTGCTTGAAGCACTAGATCATTCTACATCCACTGTACTTAATTTCCTTAATTTTCCCGTTGCAGAATCTTGCAGATTTCTTCCTACAGAGAAAATAGTTTTCATTTTTTTTTCCAATGACACAGGCAGCAGTAGTCAGGGGCCTAACTGAGTGCTCAAATGACATAGAGGCCTCATGACCCTGGTCCTCAAACTTGTTTTCTTACTTATAGCATACATGTCTCAGCTTGAAAGGTTCTCCATGCTCTTACCACCCCCTCTTTCCAGATGAAAATATCAAAGCCCTGTGTCATGTATTATTTGTGACAGGACCTTTAAATAAAGGAAGTCTGGGGAATAAAACACCAGTCAGCTGTTTAACAATCACCCACAAATATGCAGGTTCCATTCACTTAACACCCAACTCTACTCCTCATTAACTGAAAAAGTAGGGGAGGAGGGAACAAAAGATCTTCCCAAATAATTTAAAACTTTCATTGGCTATGGTTGCCGAAATGCCATCTACTGGTTGCACTAGCCCATGCCTCTGTGTGTGTGTGTGTCTCAAACTTCATTCCACCATGGTCTCTTTCTGACAACTAAAATTACTATGCGACTCTCAAAGCAGAGGTCAGGTATAGGGGGGCACAAGAGATCATGTGTGCCCCAAATGCCATGAACAGGAATGGAAATCTAGCAGTTGGTGGGGAAGAGGCCCTGGAGCTCTTAGCAGGGGCTATGTCTAGACTGAAGGTTTCTTTCAGAAGAACCTTTTTCCAGAAGAGATCTTCCGAAAAAACTTATTCCAAAAGAGAGCGTCCACACACAAAAGCGCATCAAAAAAGCGATCTGCTTTTTTGAAAGATAGCGTCCACACTGAATGGATGCTCTCTCGCATTTAAGCTGTGATTACTATGGACGCAGTGGCCACCAGGTCACCTGTGCTTTTTCCTCTTTCCTCTTCTTTCAAAAGAACTCCCTCTTCCTCGTCCACACACACCTTTTTCAGAAAGAGCTCTTTCACAAAAAGGCTTCTTCCTCGTAGAAAGAGGATTACTATTGCCGGAAAAACCCCTCTGTTCTTTCAATTTACTTTTGGAAGAACACTATTGCAGTGTGGATGTAACTCAGGTTTTGTCAGAAAAACAGTTGTTTTCCCAACAAAACTCTGTAGTGTAGCCATACCCAGGGATCCAACCTCTTCTCCCCCTCCACACTCACCCGCAGCAGCGGGGGGGGGGGGGGGGAAATGGAACAAAGAAGCTCCAGATGCTTTGCTCTCTCAATGTGCCACTCCGGGGGGTGGGACTGCCCTGCACTCCCCAGTGGGAGCAGGGCCATGCAGTAGGTGGGGGGCGGGGAGGGAGCAAAGTGAGCTGGAGTCACCCTACCCCACTTACCCTGCTGCCGCCGGGGAGTGTGGGGAGCACTGCTGCTGGGCACCGCCCTCCCCCGCCCGCTTACCCCCCAGGCTGCCTTGATTGGGGAAAGAGGCAGAGCAGGGGCAGGGAGAGATGGCTTGTTCAGCCCTTCTCTCAGGTAGGGGATGGGGGGGGGAGTCATGTGGCTAGTGGTCCCTCCTGGTTCCCCCTCACCAGTCACCTCTGCCCCAAGGGGCATGTGTGTGAAGCCTGAGCCTTCTCTGAATTGTTGAGGAAGGGGAGAGGAACCCTAGGCCTGAGTCCAGGGGGCACAGAGCTGAAGCCTAAGAGCTTCACAGCCCCACTGCTCAGGGCTGAAGCTGAAGCCTGATCCCTGATGCCTGGGCTTTGGCCCTGTGTGGTGGGGCTCAGGAGTCAGCAAGTTATTGCCAGCACTGATAACCCCATTAGAACATGGTCAGAACCCACTTTGGCATCCCAACCCATAGCTTGAGAACTACTGGCCTATGCAAAGAAGAGAATAACCAAGTCTACCCTTAGCCAACACAGGCTAGTTATGTACAGCCAGCTGGTTATGCCCTGCTATTTTTTTTTCAGCCCCCTCATCCTGGTGTCATGAGAGAATTACAATTAAAGCTTTTTATCCTAGCATGACTCAAATCTTCTAGGCACTTCCCCATGCATTCTTACCCTTTCCTTAACCATCACCTAGCCAGTGGTTGGCTATATCACTTTTCAGCTGTCACTAAATGACAAAAAATAAGTGTAGGCCTCAGTATTAGAGCAAGAGTGTAATTAACACCACAGAAAAGTCATACACAGACACCAATACCATATCAACATCCTACACCATGTCATGAATAGATATCCATATCCTGCAGTCCCAGGACAGCTTAATGACTATTTGGCATGTTTTTGTCTAACCAATCCTGTTTCTCAGTAAAGCTAGTGCTAGGCTATTGATTTATTGAAAGACCTTAATGAATGACTTCAGCTGAGTTTTTGTGCATAGGAATTACCATATGGGATCAGACCCCGGGTCCAGCTAACCTAATACCCAGTCATTGCCAGTTGCCTGCATCAGATGGCTCAGAAGAAGGTGCAAGGAACCACAGGGTAGGAACATGTAGGGTAATCTGCTCCCCGTGAAGATCCTTAGCAGTGAGAGATTTGTTTCAGAGTTAAACCAGAGGTTTCCTTTCCTTTTCAATGCCCTCTTTGTCAGTGTTAACTATTAACATGTTGCCTATTCTTGTTAGCTTTTGAAACACCCAATTCTCTTTGACTCTTGCTAAACTGATGTCCTCACTGATGCCCTGTGATAATGAGTTCCATAATGTAACATTTCATGGGGCAGAGAGCAGAGAACTCCTTTAGTCAGTTTTGAACTCATCACCTTTCAGTTTCATTAAACAGTCCCTTTCCTGTTTCATAACACCAGCACAACAACAGAAGCTCCTGATCTACTTTCTCAGCACCATGCATTATTTTACATACTTTTATCATGCTGTCACTTAGGGTAGGTCTATGCTTATGGCAGCTTATAGAGTACAGACACTCTCTCTATATAAATAGCAATGTAGATGGAGAGGCACTGTTTAAATGAGCAGAGTGAAGACACACCAGACCTCTAGGGTATGTACAGTACTCTACAAGCCCAAGTGATGCCTCCCACTCTGCTCTGCTGTTTTTAGCAGTGTAGCCTCTCACTGCCTCTGCATTGCTAGAGACTATCTTCACCTCATCATCAAAAGGCTCCAGCAGTGAGGAGAGGCCCTGGCAGCCTTTTAGTGACACACATACCTACACACCTCACTATGGACACAGGCTGCTTTTTATTGTGGTGTGTATCTACTTAACTACATGCCACCACAAATGTAGAGAGGGCTTTATTCATTTCCTTTTAAAGATAAACATTGCCAGTCTTTTCAGAGTCTCTTCACAGGGAGCAAGGATTGGACCCATTAGTGATATTTTGTAATAAAATTGTTTATTTAAAAAAGTCCTATGATAGTGAAATAGAATACAACGGGTACTCTGCATGTAAGTTCTTTGGGACACAAAAACAGTCTTGTTGTTGTGTATATGTGCAAGGCCTAGCACACTGGAGACCAGCACCAGATTGTAGTGCAGGAGCACCTAGAAGTGCCAAATAATTAACACATTCTAAGACATAGTCACATTCAACATATTCTTAAGAGATAAAACTGTAGTAAAGCATGTCTGACAGGGTGGAGTAAGCCCCTAGGCCCCCTGCTGGAGGCTTTGTGGCCCTACCAGACCCCACCCCAGGAAAAGAGCAGTACAGAAATCCTCCAAGCACCCTGGAGCAGCTCCAATCAGGGCACAGCAACCTAATATAAAGAGAAGTGTTGGACCAGAGCCCTTGCTGGAGCTGGAAGAGTGTGGATGTGGTGGATGGTGTGGCTGGCTGGCAGAAATGCAGAACCCCTGGAAAAAGGTGGTGCTGCCAAGAGCCAGAGAGAAAGAGAAGGAGCCCAGACTTGGGTGCTGGGACTATCTTGCACAGAGTCCTGAAGTTAGTGTTCCTTATAAGCTGAGTGCTTGGGCGGCTGCCCAGGAGAGATTCAGGTGCTGCCCAGCTGCTTACCAAAGGTCCTCCAGCTGATCACAGCCAGCAGCATGTGTTTCTATCGGTGATGTACACCTGCACATGCCTGGGCACACAGAACAAAATTTATTCTGCACAGAGATGGGAAAACTTAGAGGGAACATTGCCTGAGGTAAGGGCAAAGACAGTGCAGGACTGTGGGAAGTGGGCCAGGGAATTAGAATAACAGTGCAGTAACTTGAATGAATGGACACAGCAAACAGCTGCTATCTACAGGGTCCCTGGGCTGGGACCCACAGTCGTGGGTGGGTAGCAAAAGAGGCCTGGATATTGAGGCATCCCCAGAAGAGAGAGCTCGGAAATACTGCCCTATCCTGGAGCAGGAAGAAACCGAGAGAGTGAATAGGCACACAGGGGCCGCTCATGTGAGGAGAGTGAATCCTGTCACAGCATGGTTTTTTTTTTCTATTTTGGAACTAGTAATAGAAACGTTACACTGTTTTTAAACTTTTTGGTGTCGGTTTCTGCAAGCGGGGTGGAGCCAGTTTCCAAATACTTGTGAGACAAACTTCAGATTATTGCTAAATTTTGAAGGTGAATTTGTTCTTTTACTTTTAAAAAATGTCCTATCTAAAAAAAGCTACAGAGCCATTTTAGAGTTATGCCTCTGTGAAAAACTTACATGCTTTTGTTTTTCTAAAAAGAATCACTCTCAATCATTGTAATTATTCCTTGAGAATGCTTAAAGAACTCCACAAAAATAAAAAGCACAGCCATTTTTCACAGCTACAAAAAACTCTATAGCAGCTCTGTGAAACTTAACAAAAAATTGCTTTTCAGCTGAGAACTGTAAAAATAGATCAAAATCCAATAAGCTGGCCCACATGGCAAAAGACAGGTGTGCTTTCTATTGGATTTGTATGCTGTATAAAGATATTTACAGTTTTGAGAGGAGTGTAACAACCACAGGTTCTCTTTGACACGTACCTCCATCCCACATCTATTCAAACCCCTATCCATTCATTATGAAGGTTGAAACCAACATTCCCTCTAATTTTTTCCAACCCTGTGTAGAATACATTGTGTTATGTGCACTGAGGCATGTGCACCACCAGTAGGAACAAAAAACTGGGATCATATACAAGAAAAATTACCATATGGGTAATTGTTCCAGCCAGAACAGGTTAGTCATTTGAGAACTCACTACACACACACACACACACACACAAAGAATAAATTTAAGTGTAAGAAGTACAAATTATGAAATGCATAGACCAGTCACAACACTAAAACACCACATTTTGAAAGAAGAAAATTACAGAGACTATATGTGCATTGCAGGAAGTATCAAATAGTAACACCACCCCGACCACCACAAGTACATGCCGGGAGGTGAGTAAGTCCCAGAGTGGGTGAGAGAGACAGTGTGTATGACACAGAGACAGAGTGTGCAGGTGGGTGACACAGTGACAGAGTGTGTTTGTGTGACACTGTGTGAAAAAGAGAAACACCCACCCCCAAGCAGTGTTTGTGCTGGCTGCTGCTGGGTAAGTTTCTGAGAAAAGCCATGCACTGTCTGTGTAGCAGAAATCTCAGAAACATTGCACTGCCTCTTTAAAAAAGGCATGCACCACTCACTCACTGCCCAAAGTTTGGAGTCATTCAGACCCCAGCAACTCTGAGTCCCCCTGAGCCAGGCTGTCCCCACCCTCTCCTCTGCTCTAGAGAGATGAGGTACAGTGGGAGGATGGCATCCTGACACATCAACACCCTCTTATCCCCTGCTCTGCACAACTAGTAGGAGGTCCCTCAGGGGACCACCTACAAGATGGAGCAAGGGAGGAAGAAGGGTACCTGAACACATGCTGCTGGCCACACATGTTGTGCTAATCAGCTGGGTGGCATGTGAATCTCTGCTGCACAAAGTTGACACTTTTAATTTCGACAAGCCAGAGAAGATGCACTGTAGTGGTGTAAATCTGCATAGCTATTAAAAGGAGTGGACCTTGTGGATACCACATCTACAATTCAAATATTCTCCTGCTTATCTCAGCTAAGGAAGCCTCAGAAATTTACTTGCAATACATAAACCACGATGACTCTTCTTCAGGAGGCATTCCAGAAATAAATTGTTTTAGAAAGTGCAGTCAGAGAGGATGGTGGACACCCCAAAGCTGATGAAACCACTCTAATTTTACTTGAGGTGAAATGAATGGTAAGTTTGGCACAAAGTGGCACATTATATACAACAGCAAAATGAGATGGAACATGCATGAAAATTCTTCACTCAAGCCAGCTAAAACTTCTCAGTCTTTGTGGCAGAAAACATAATTACAAAAAGGAGAGGTCACAATAGACCTGTTCAAAACTGTCCACCCACAATTAGTAGTCATGTTATAGTGGCACCAAGAAACTGCACACGAGATGGGTCTCATTGTGCTAGGTACTGTAGAAACACATCCTATGAGCTGAACAGACTAGACAGACAATGGGCAGGAGTAGAGGAAGGACTGAAATGACTTTTCCAAAGTCAACAAGTAATGGAGCCACAAAAGAAGCCAAGTCTACTAGTCTAGTGCCCTATCCACTAGGCCATGCTGCTTCCCCTTACCCTGAGGGAATCTACAACTCAGAGGAGTTTGGAATATGGATGCTGTCTTGAGACTGACAAATTAGCTGTGCAGACTGGATCTTAAGATTGATTCTCACTCCACTAACACCATCCCTTCTGTGGTAAGCTTGGAGCCATTGCAGCCAGGTGACACTTGTCTTCTGCTTTAACTTAAAAGCCACCTAATTCTGGGATCCATTTGGTTGTGTATATTTTAATTACATTCAAAAGTTTCTTCACCCTATTGAAAGTTGAGCAACCCTGCTCATTTCTTGGTTGCAAATGTAATGGCTCTGACCTTGAGAAAGCTAATGTCTGTTTTTATCACTACTAGAATTAAAATAGCTTACTTCAGTTATTAGTTGCACAATAAAAGAAAATGAATAAGATATACCTTACAAAACAGTGCTGTTCATATTATTTTTCATTATGAGAATATAATGAAGTGCTGGTTTTCAGGATGAAGTTTTACTTCTGCAGGAAAGTTTGCTGAATCTCTCCCACTCTTGTGCATAAAGCACAGTTCCTTTTAATCCTCACCCACAACAATTTCACAATTTTTGTCTAAATCATGGGAACAGATATGGGTACTAGCATGTGCTTTCCAATATGCCAACTTTTTAATAGGCCATCTCAAAGAATTTCTTGAAAAATGCCCCCCATTAAGCCAACATTATAATTTAATATTTAATACTCTTTTCATCCACTTGTCAGACAACCTAACCTCTTTCTAAGTTTCCCACCACAACTTCAACCTCCACCACCTATCAAGCCACTCACACACAATCCTACATTATCTTGAACAACAGAACCCCACAAAAGACTATATGCAAGAAACCCACACCTTAATTACCTCCACATATCCACCAGCCATTCAAACCCATTACCTGCTCTTAAGAGAAAGTGGAGGATATATGTATAAACTCACTTAGAAAAACCTCCTTCACTCAACAAGGACACTACCACAAAAGTAGATCACATCACGGAAACGGCTATCCAAATACTGCAGAAGAACATAGTTTTAAAAAAAAAGAGGAAACAAATATCTGCTTGCACACTTTTAGTTGTCATCTACCATCCTACACTGGAATTTACATAGTGCATCTAAGAATTACAACCCATATTTGATGATGACCACATCCTGAAGGAAATTGTGAAGGCCTCTCTGGCCTTAAAACATCTCCCCACAGCCTCATCAGCAGAAGCAAGCTCCTCCTGGATAAGGATGTATTGACTGAAGACAGCACCAGACTTTGCCAGAACATCATAATGCAAAACTGGCAGACCTGTCTCGATTGCTGTGGCGATCAATCCCCCCTGAAACATGCTTTTCAAGATCCATGGTCCTATAGATGTTTATCACAACATGAGTTGTGGCTCATCCAATGCACTGAATGCCTCAATGACAATTACGTGGGTGAAACTGAACAGTCATTCTCCTCTTGACTTATTTTCCTGTGTGAGTTCAAAAGACAAAACCACACCCTATCATTCATGTGAAAATACTTTTCACAAAGCCCTCCCTTCATATCTGCTCTTTCAAAAGAAACCTCTTCAAAATCTGAGCTTGCGAATCTGAATTCATAACTCTGCTAGATGCCAAACATCATGGATTTAACAGGGACACCAGTTTTATGGCTCATTGCAACAATTTGTAACATACCATGCTGCCTGCTACTCTTAATTGCCCATCTCAGACCCTTTCTCTATAATATCTAACCCCCTCTAGTTGCCCATTTCATTTCAAGTGACTACCTCCAACACATATGAGCCTTTCTGCTTAACAATCTGTCCCAACTTTAATTTAGCCCAAACTCTCTACTTCTTCCCCTAGACTGGAAGAGGAGCCCTGTGTAGCTTGGAAACTTGCACCTTTCCCCAACAGAGTGAGACAAAAAAGCTATTACCTCTCCTACACTGTCTCTCCCATATCCTGGGACCAACCCAGCTACAGTAGTACTGCAAACAATTCCCAAAGACAGAAAGCACTTATGTTATATAAAGAACTAGACAGATTGCTCCAAGCCTCCAAAGCTTTTAGGAAATGAGAAAAATAATTCTCCTCTGACACATAGCCAGGCACAGAACCAGAAAGACATAGGAAGGTTATGTTTACTGTATGCAGGAGAATTTTGGTAGGCTCTTAAATAAGAGTCGGATTCTGAAAGCTGTGGAACGTCTTCAGATATTGTTGCGTTTGGTTGAAGTCGTGGCTGTGGTCCCAAAGAACTCCCAACTGGGCTGTAAAACATTGGGGATTGCCATTTAGCCTGAGATCCTCTAGTGCAGTTAGGCACTTAACTCCCATGTGGGTATTAGGCACCTAAATACCTTGAGGGAACTAGGCCAAAAAGCCTCTACATGAGGTTTTCCCTCTGGCAACCACAAGCATCAGGACCCAGAAAAAGTTCCAGCTGATTATACAAGCAGCGAGTGACTTGCTTTCTCAAATACAGCTGCTTTCCTCATTAGAAAACTAAAAATAGTTCTCCTAGCAAGCCGGTTTCCTTTTAAGCTTTCTGCCATATCCATTTGTGTATTTCATTCAGGGTTTCTGCATATCTACACACCATGGTGATTCTATTTCAGACCTTAAGTACATTCAAGAAATTTTTCATTTCCCTCCCCCATATTCACTCCAGATGTCCTGAACTGTCCAAAACTGTTTCACGTTAGTAGAGCTCACATTAATATTTTGGCATTCATACCATTCCCATCTGCTTTAGTATTTTCAGGGGGGAAAAAAAACACTTTCTCCCCCAATTGTTAGCAAATTGTGACAATTAGTTCATGTTTTCAAATTTACACAACTGGGGTTGATGTTCTGCTGGTGCTTCTACTTCCATATCTTTCTAAATATTTTAGAGTGTGTCCGTCTGTGTGTCTGCGAGTTCATTTATTAAAGAACTCTTCCTAAATAGTAAAAGCTAGGGCCACCAAATTTGGTCTGCAGCCTCATCTTCTCCGAACTTAAAGCAAGGCTGGGGTTTGGTTGTGCAAGGATCATAGAATCATAGAATAATAGGACTGGAAGGGACCTCGAGAGGTCATCGAGTCCAGCCCCCCGCCCTCAAGGCAGGATCAAGCTCCGTTTACACCATCCCTGACAGATGTCTATCTAACCTGTTCTTAAATATCTCCAGAGAGGGAGATTCCACCACCTCCCTTGGCAATTTATTCCAATATTTGACCACCCTGACAGTTAGGAATTTTTTCCTAATGTCCAATCTAAACCTCCCCTGCTGCACTTTAAGCCCATTACTCCTTGTCCTGTCCTCAGAAACCAAGAGGAACAAATTTTCTCCTTCCTCCTTGTGACACCCTTTTAGATATTTGAAAACCGCTATCATGTCCCCCCTTAAATCTTCTTTTTTCCAAACTAAACAAGCCCAGTTCATGAAGCCTGGCTTCATAGGTCATGTTCTCTAAACCTTTAATCATTCTTGTCACTCTTCTCTGTACCCTTTCCAATTTCTCCACATCTTTCTTGAAATGTGGCGCCCAGAACTGGACACAGTACTCCAGCTGAGGCCTAACTAGTGCAGAGTAGAGCGGCAGAATGACTTCACGAGTTTTGCTTACAACACACCTGTTGATACAACCTAGAATCATATTTGCTTTTTTTGCAACAGCATCACACTGTTGGCTCATATTCAACTTGTGGTCCACTATGACCCCTAGATCCCTTTCCGCCATGCTCCTTCCTAGACAGTCGCTTCCCATCTTGTATGTATGGAACTGATTGTTCCTTCCTAAGTGGAGCACTTTGCATTTCTCTTTATTAAACCTCATCCTGTTTACCTCTGACCATTTCTCTAACTTGCTAAGGTCATTTTGAATTATGTCCCTATCCTCCAAAGAAGTTGCAACCCCACCCAGTTTGGTATCATCTGCAAACTTAATAAGCGTACTCTCTATCCCAATATCTACATCATTGATGAAGATATTGAACAGTACGGGTCCCAAAACAGACCCTTGAGGAACTCCACTTGTTATCCCTTTCCAGCAGGATTTAGAACCATTAACAACAACTCTCTGAGGAGAACCAGAAGCCCTGGGAAAAGGACAGTTTTCCATAACATGCAAAGGGAGAAGCTCCTTTTGGAGGGACTTGATACAAGGGTAGCCACTGGGAGCAGTGAGCCTGCAGGGGAGAACTACCTTGCAGAGTGTCCACTGGGGGTGGCTGCACCACCAAGGGAGTGGCCTGCAGGGCTGGGGTCTCTGCCATTTTGCCTGCCAGCACACCAGTAAGTAGCCCTTCTGCCCCAAACCCTTTCCCCCTCCCCCGCATCCAGTCTATCCCTCCAGCCCCTAGCCACAGGGACAGAGTGGGGAGAGAACAGATCCTGGGTGGGCTGGAGGGATGGGCTGGAGGCGGGGGGAGAACAGGCCTCGGGCAGGTAGGAGGTAGCCTGAGGGGAGAGAACATGCCCCTGGCTTCCAGCCTCCTGCAACTCGCCCCCCATCCCTAAGGCCCTGCCCTGAAGGACCAGGGCAACGCCAGGTAATTCTGTTAATACTTTATAGAGCAAAGAGCAGTGGCTGGAGGGGGGGGGGGGGGAGGGCAGGAGAGGGGCTCTAATCCTTCCTGTTTGGGAGGGACACTGCTAAACCTGAGATGAGTAATTAAGAGTCTAAGGCACAGTCAGCCCCAGGCCCCTATGTTCAGGCTGACAACAACGAGGGTGCCAGCTGTGATGAGGATGTTTTATGATGTGTACAACTGTACACTCAGAACTCGACTGGGATCACCGAGTCATCTGGGCCACAATACTGAAAAGCTATGAGACAAATGTCTTTGCCACTCCTGACCTACACAAGCATTCAATTTACCAATAGGATGGCTCTTCAGACCAAATCAGTCTTGCCTTTCTCTTGTAAAAATTCCCATTGGTTTCAAAGGAATACTTGTGCAGATTCCAGTGGTCTAGCCTGCTGTTTTCATGGAAGTCAATGGGAGTACTCCACACTCAGAAATTCCCATTTATTTCTAAGGGTACCATACTGGAGATCTCAGATACACATTCAGCTCACTAGAACCACTTAAGTTTGAGGGCTTATGTGGGACTGAAGTGAAGCAAAGACCTAAAACTGCCCATGTCCAGGAGTGAATTCTATTCCTAGTCACGACAGTATTCCTTTTCCTTTGAACCATTCCGTTCTTACCTCATCACTTCATACAGCACAGTATTTTCCATGGGAATAGGAAGCCATAGTGCAATAAAAGGAAAAAGAAGTCTCAGAGGAGTAGCTGTGTTCGTCTGTAACTGAAAAAATGGATAAAACAACAAATGGTCCTGAAGCACTTTTGAGGCTAACAAAAAATGTAGATGGTCTCTAAGGTACTGCAGGAGCATTTGTTGGTTTTTAAGATTTATAGAAAAAAAGAGTGTTACTCAAAACCCCAATCTGAAACATTTTTGAGGCTTTAAAGTTTTGTTCTATAATTGTGGTGCCTCTCTGCACTTCTTGGGGGTGTACATATAAAAACTCTCCGTGAAAGGATTTTTTAAAAATATATTTCTAACCAGGCTGAAGCTAGGATCAACTGGAAATCTAAGAAGCAAGCTGGTAACAGATACACAAGAGACTCTATAACCTGACTTGGACTTACAGGGCTTAAGGCAGATGGACTATAAAATGGCACTGGTAGATGTTTGAACTTGTGCTGGAGCTCAGAATCTGAGGCCCTTTGCACCGCAAGGAGTCCTGGAGCCCAAACCCTAACTTCTACACCAATTTTATAGCTCCTTCAGCCAGAGCCCAAGACAGTGACAGGCCAGTAACTGGTGTTTATTTGCAGTGCACACTAGGGGGCGAGGCATCTGGTTTTTGACTGTAACACCTAGTTGAAAAAAGGGACCCTGATAGTTCCAGTCAGCAGCACCACTGATCAAACTGCTAAAAGATTGGTCAATGGTGCAGTGGGCCTAAGGCCCTGCCTGTTCTGACTCTGGGTGGCTCCAGCATGTCCAGCTTCTAGGTGCATGGGCAGTCATAGGGCCTCCATACACTGATCTGCCCCAAGCATCGGCTCCATAGTTTCCCTAGGGTTGCCAGATGCTTTAACCAAAAATACCGAACCTTTCCCCCACCCCAAAAAAATTCTGTTGAGAAAAAAAAGGGGGGGGAAACCAAAATTTTTGAGAACCCCCAGAAGCAACCAGCATGGTCCCTTTAAGAAATGCCTTGTCTTCCTGTTCCAGACCAGACAGCTCCCCTGTGGAACCAGGTAAGCACCTGGGACAGTGGTCCCCAACCTTTTGAGGTTGTGTGGCGCCAGGGGGCGTGGCCGTTTGCCCGCCGGGCGCCAGGGGGCGGGGACACTAGCGCGCCCGTGGGCGGGCCCCCGCCTTGCCGCGCGCCCGGGGGCAGGGCCCCCTCCAAGGGCCGCGAGCCCGGGGCCGGTGCTCCCCCCCCCCCGCCGAGTGCCGCGCGCCCGGGGCCGGTGCTCCCCCCCCCCCCGCCGAGTGCCGCGCACCCGGCGCTCCCCCCCTCCCGCCGAGTGCCGCGCGACCGGGGCCGGCGCTCCCCCCCCGCCGAGCGCCCGGGGCCGGCGCCCCCCTGCCCCCCCCCCCGCCGAGTGCTGCACACCCGGCGCTCCCCCCGCCAAGCGCGCTCCCCCCGCAAGCGCCCGTGTGCCATGTGCCCGGGGCCAGGCCAGCCCCGAGCACCTGGCGGGCGCATTGAAATACCCCCGCGGGCGCCATGGCTCCTGCGGGCACTGTGTTGGGGACCACGGACCTGGGATTTTCACTTCCTCCTGGCTGGGGAAAAAAAAAAAAATCAGAAAATACCGGTATTTTCTGAATTTTTTTACTGGACAGGAGGTAAAAATACCAGACTGTCCAGGTCAATACCAGATATCTGGCAACCCCAGTTCCCACTGATGGGGAACCACAGCCAATGGGAGCTGCAGGGGCAGTGTGGGTTGGCATGGGCAATTGACAGCCTGCTGGTACCTCTCCCTAAAAGCCAAACATGCCGGCTACTTCCAGATGTTGCCTGAGGTCAATGCCACCCAGCCAGAACCTGCACCCCAAACTCTTCCTGCACACCAACTTCCTGTCCCAGGTCAGAACCCCCTGCTGCACCCAAACTCCCTCCTAGAGCCTGTGCCTTGCACCCCTTTCCACACTCTGAACCCCTCAGCCACCACTTGGAACTCCCAACCATACCCTAAATCCCTCATCTCCAGGCCCACCCCAGAGCCCACACTTCCAGCAGAACCATCACCCCCTCCAATGTTCCAAACTCCTGCCCCAGCCCAGTGAAAGTGAGTCAGGGTGGGGGAGAGTGAGCAAGTGACAGAAGAAGGGGGGATGGTAGGCACATGGGGCGGGGCAACATGGTTAGAACATGAGTCTAACCCCGATTAGAAACTTGGCAATCCTGTTGTAGACATACCCATAGATAAACAAAGGGGACCTGAACTTATGAACTGTTTCAGGGGAATTATTCCTATCACTATTTTTTGGCTACTGCGAATGTGTTATCTGCTGAATTTTATCTAGTACAACTTTTCTACTATAGGCAAGCTTCTAGTTGACTGAAATTTTTCTGTGCTGGTGAAGGTAATTCATGAAAGCCCCAGTTCTTGTTCTCTCTGCTATGAGCTGCTAAATACTTTCTGAGAGAGAGATCCAGAGTGTTCACAATTCCAGTATCTGTCCATGGGAGTTGAGGGCACTCAGCGCTTCAGATTCAGGTTATATATTATATGACTATCCTATACTAGTCCTGAATGGTTTCTATGTTACTAAATCTTGTAGCTTTCAACTATTCTTAAATAAAAAAAACAGTAACACTCAAGAAGGCCAATGTAAATAAATTCATCTTGCCAAATTCTGCTCTCAGTGATTCTGGTCTATTCCCACTGCAACTCCAACCAAGAACAGAATTTGGTTCAGTGCTGGGTTTTTCCCCCCCTCTGAATGCCACATTTTGGCTATGCAACTGTGTTATTTTCTGGCTAAACATTAAAGTTATCAAGTGTATTAAATTCTTCAGCTAACTTAGCAGTATTAAATGCAAATGTTCCCTGAACCTATGAATACATTTATTAACAATTAAAAGTTTTGAAGATCTGGAGGCGTTGAAACAGCTGATCTTCTCTGGACAACTCTTATGGCTTGAATTAATAATTTTTTTTTTCAGAGGAAATGTGTGTGGAAGATCTCCAGCACCTCCAGAGACGCTGAAGTCAGTCCTTTTATTTTACTCACTTACTGGGAGCTCTTAATATGCTACTGTTTTTTCTCATTTTGTATTTTTAAGCTATATAAATTTTATATTTTTTGTTCATGTGCTAATTTTGAGTGATTTGTGATAAGTATGAATTTTGAATAACTGCAACAACAATTATTAGTTTTAGCATAAACCTGTTAAATCCCATCTCCCTTCTTTGTAAATGGACATCTTATTTCAGCATCCTATATGCAAAATAATGATGTTTCATAGTCCACTACAGTTTTTAATATGTTTTCAGGAGTACAATTCAGGCTATGAAAATCAGCAGATTTTGTTGTTTGGTTACTTAGCCAGTTCATGGTTTGCTGGCTTCAGGAGTATTAAGTTCATGAAATCTTGCAGAAGTGCTCAGTCTGTCAGGGTGAGGATGTGGTCTGCCAATGAGCAGGAACAGACCATCATTAGGGATTCGTAGAAGGGCTTGTGACTCATGATTCAGTAAAACAATGGCTCCAAACTGTGGGGTGCCTGGAAGAACATTTGTGAGGATGTGGGTAGGTCAGCCCCACAGAAGGTGGACATGGAGAACCACCCAGCAGCTCTGCTCTGTCCTGAGCCTGCTCATGCCCCACCCCAGCCCTACTCCCAGACTTAGTTGGGGCTCCACTCCAGGATTGTGGCCCCAGCCACAGCTTTGGCCCTGGGCTGTAGCCCAGATAAGGTATTTTTTGGGGTAAGGTATGACCAAAAAAATTTTGGGACTCCTGCCATAAAAAGTGTTGTAGATGAGCTGATAAGGTACGGGTAGCCAGTGGAGTGACAAGAATATGGCACCAAACATACGTCACTAGATATTATGCAGCTGGAGTGAAAATGTTTTCTAACATCTTAGGGACCTATTGCCAGTCCAGTGCATAACTCTCATGGTTGCCCAGCTCTTGCTTTCTCCCATGTGCAGTTGTTGAGTCAGTTACTACTTGTGGTTGGCAGGAGGATCCTCCTAAGAGATTAGTAACGGATAAAAGAGAAGTCATCAGATTATATCATCTTGCAAATTTGCATACTTAAAAAGTACAGCTCAAATTCTCTCTCATTGACTTGGCCTGGTCTACACACAGATTTTGTACTGGCACAACTACTTTGGTTAGGGGTGTGATTTTTTAAAAAACTAACAGCTATACCAGTATACCTTCCAACAGAGATACCACTATAAAGATGTCTTATGCCAGTACAACTTATTTCCCACAGAAACACTTTTATACCAGTATAGGTGCATCCACAGTCAGGGGGTACAGTTAAAGTCATATAACTTCTGAGCGTAGACAATGCCTTAGTTAAGGGGTAGACAGGAAAGAAGTATGTAAGGAAAGCAAACAAAAGCCTAGTGCCTTTCTTCCAAAATCCATAGGGTAGGTAACCTAAGTTTAACTCTTCTATGTCCATGGGCAGTGGGTGAACATGTAGCTGAGGAAGGCAAACACCAGTCCCGCCCCTTCCGCCAAAGGGCCCGCCTTTCTTCAACCTGCCCCCCAAAGCCAAGCCTGGCCCCCATGGCAGAAGCCTGGCCGCTACTCCATGTTAATGACCCCTGAACATCCCCACTTCCCTTAGTCTCACCCATCCCAGCAGGTGGCATGGCCCCATCCTTCCCGTCTGTCCAGTGTTCCTGGTGGCTGCAGACCTGAACAGCTGTGCCACAGCCTGATAAGTTCTGGCTGGCCAGATCAATGGACAGCTGTGCCGAGGCCCTAGCCCTCCTTGGCAGCCAGGGGCCAAGCAGCTAAACCACAGTTCCAGCCCTCCCCAGCTGTCAGAAGGCCAGGTGGTAGGCGTGTGGGCAGTTTTGGGAAGGCAATACCTTGCCTACATTATCGGCCCTTTATGTCTAGATCACAGAAAGTTAAAATAGTTTAGATCTCTAGTATAAGTGTAATGCTGACAGGCAAAATCTAATCTGGGACGTCTGGAGCTTAGTGCATGAGCCTCTACTAAGGATGTAATAGTGTAGTCGATAAGCAAAAGGTTATAGGTTAATGCTATAGACTACACACATTCCCACCCCCCTCGTCAGTAAATTTTTTAGCAGGCTGGCCAGCAGCCTATCTCAGTCCTGGGTCTGGGACCTACCCCCACTGCAGCTCTGCATTTCAAGTGTATTAGGAGCTGGGCAGGCAGGCAGCCCAGCTCAATTCCGGCTCATGCCAGGTCCGGGAGCTCAGATTCCTTCTGGACCAGGGCTCCTGCCACCCCGTACTGCTTCCTCTGTATCAGAGGCAGCAGCACGGGGTGACAAACAGCCAGTCAGCGAGGAGAGCTGTTTTTTTTAACTGGTTCCCCTCATGGACCAGCTCCTGCCTTGCCCCCCACTCTGTTGCCTCTGATACAGAGGCAGTAGTGCAGCATTGCAGCAGCTCCTCTCTAGGAGGGGTCGGAGCTCCCGAATCCCGGTACCAGTCGCTCGGCTCCTAATATGCTTTAAATGAAGAGCTGCAGCCGGATAGGGGATTCCTTGGGAGTGGGACAGGAGCAAACTGGTTGCTGGCCCCACCTCTGGGGACTATAGAATAGTCAACTAACCAATAAGAATTCCTGAGGTTACTCGACTATTCAATTAACCGATATTTAGCATCTACAGGCAGTCCCCGAGTTACGCGGATCCGACTTATGTCGGATCCGCAGTTACAAACGGGGCCCTTCCTCTCCCTGGTCTCCAGCAGACCAGGGAGAGGAAACAAAGCGGCAGAACATGCGGGCAGCGGACAGGGCAGGCCAGGGGGACGGAGGGGGGGGGCAAAGCAGAGCCGCGTGTTCCGCCGCTTTGCTCCCCGTCCCCCTGGTCTGCAGACCAGAGGGACGGGGAGCAAAGCAGAGCAAAGCCACGGAGCCCGAGGGCAGCAGGACAGCCACGGCGCGTCTAGGCTGTCCCGCTGCCCCCATGCTCCGCGGCTTTGCTCCGGACACCTGTGGTACAGCAGCTGGGGCGCTGCCAGTTGGTCCCGTAGCGCCGCTCTGGGCGCTACTGGACCAACCGGGCAGCACCCCAGCTGCTCTGCCCCAGGCGTCCTGATTCAGCCACTGCTGGTCAGTTTCAGCTGCTCTGCCCCAGGCGTCCCCAAGTCATCCGCTGCTGAAACTGACCAGTGGCTGACTACAGGAAGCCCCTGCTCCGGGCTTCCTGGAATCAGCCGCTGATCAGTTTCAGCAGCAGCTGACTTGGGGATGCCTGCGGTTCTTAAGTTGAATCTGTATGTAAGTCAGAACTGGCGTCCAGATTCAGCCACTGTTGAAACTGATCAGTTTCAGCAGCGGCTGAATCTGGACGCCAGTTCCGACTTACATACAGATTCAACTTAAGAACAAACCTACAGTCCCTATCTTGTACGTAACCCGGGGACTGCCTGTACAGCTTGAGCTAAACTCCAGCTGGCTCTCAGCTGAGGCTGTAGAGGAAACCTATTCTTTCTCTCTGTAAATGATCTAAGTGCCACTACATGGGACAGTACTCCACACTCAGTAGGTGTGTGGATTACATAAGCAGCAGCATTTATTGCTTAATTCACTGATTCAATATTTTGAATTGACAATGCTCAGCAGGCCAAGTTAGCTATTGACACAATGTTGGTAGCATTGATTTCAGAGCAGAGGGAAATATCAAAGATTATTTTTCTCTAAATTTGCCAATTTGTGAACATGCAAGAGAAAACACACTTCATCTGACTTTGCCCTGATAATTGCTGATAAGTTCAGGCGGAGAGCAGGTATGACTGAGTGTTCACATTTAAGTCTCAGCCATTACCTCATGCTTCGTCCCTTCTGTTGATAGCAACCTTGTCACACAGCCAAACACCCAACAAGCATAAACAAGGCTGAGCACTCAGGTTCTTAAAGTAGAGAAATGTACATAACAAAACCCATTAATTGCCACAGACATAAATCACAAAATAGCAAATTATAGTCTCTCTATCACCCCTCATGCTCCCAACAACATCAAAGTTTGTTGAGATGTCTGCAGCCCTAAAATGGGTTAGTTTGGGGGTTGAGTTATGGTTTACTGAGCTGTCTATGCTAGATTATAGTTATGAGTTATTTTCAGTTGTTAATGGATTTTATGATTTTACTTGAGATTGATTAAATCAACCGATAGTGTAAGTTATGATTCCCGTATTGGTAGAAACTTTGCAGTTTTTTGATTCTCAGGCAAAGACTATAGTATGAAATATTGATTGATTATGTGAAAATAATCTGTATTTTCATTTGTTCATGCAGTGAATGTTTTTGTCTTGTGAAGGTGAAGAATTATTTTTGCCTCTGTCTGGGTATGTCTACACTACAGCATTATTTTGAAATATCTTATTGCGAAATAACGCGTCTACACACAAAATGCATTTCGAAATAACTTTTTGCTATTTTGAAATAATGTGTCCACACTGATTGGACGCTGAATCTCATTTAAGGCCAGCTGGAACTGGTTCTGGCACGGCATCAGGATAGACGTTCCCTTGTGACCAGGGCGGCCGGCAAGGCACTCTGGGAAGGACTGGAGTCCCCTATTTCGAAGTAAGAGTCTACATAGCGCTTATTTTGAAATAGCAATTTCAAATTTGGCGCTATTCCTCATGGAATGAAATTTACCAATTTCGAAATAAGCCGTCCGTTATTTCGAATTAATTTTGAAATAGCAGTTGGCTTGTGTAGATATTAGGAAAGTTATTTCGAAATAACAGCTGTTATTTCAAAATAACTTTGCTGTGTAGACATACCCTCTTGGATTTACTACTTATTTGCCTGACTAAAGGCAATTTAAAATATAGTTGACTGAATTATTTTAACTTAGTATGTTATTGTTTTCTTAATAAGCATTATAAAATTTCAGGTACAGTCATTCCTATAGGGCTCACTTATGGGTGTAACCCTTATCTAATGCACTGACCTTCAATTTCTTGCTATAAGTTCCAATAAAGTGATTAGTCCAATGAATAGTGGCCTTGTTAAATATACTCAATTTATTATTAAAACAAACCTACTAACTTCAGTCTTATACTTTGTAATTAATTCCTATCCTTCTGAAAGGTATGGCTTTTGATCAAACTTGTACACTAAAAATAGAAGAGGAGCTGAGGGGGCAGGACAGGCTGTCTGCCCCTAGGATGATCCCATCTGGACCCCTAGGTATGTACTAGGGCAGCTAATCAACACAGCTACTCTATTTTTAGTGCAAGCTGTGAATCACGCTGCCAGCTCTAGTGTGGACATACCCATAGCATGTTTAAATTGATCAGATAACGCTGTAGTAGCAATACCTCTGCAAAGTTAAGAGGCAGCCTCTAAAATGATTATAGCTTACTTTCACTAATAATATAAATAATACAGAGTGAATGTTAATACAAGCATTTCAGCTGTGGAACTAGCCAATGGGAGTTTCATGTGCAAAGCATATAGGATCAGGCTCAATTTGAAACAGATGAGTCATGCGGTGCTGTAGATTTAAACATTACCTATATCTTCACTTCTAATGAAAAAAGTATTCAAAACTTTTGTAGGAACTTATATTGCTTGCAATATGTTTTTAAAAAAACCCTACAGATGCCACAAACAACAAAGCCCTGTGTGAGGCGCAACACTACACATTCCATTATGCGAGTCTCTGTGAGGGGCAACATACTATTAGAGGAATTGGCATCAGTTGTCAGTGATGGAATTTCCAAATGGCTTATTTGACTTAATAGCGTTAGAGTGGAGCAGACCTCAGAGGAAGGGACAATGCTGTTTTTATGTGGTTTTACTGGTAGTAACCACAGAAAAGCAAGCTCTGCTTATGCTCATACAGTAATTTTATCTGGATTAGTAATTCAGATATTCTTTGTGCCAGAAAGCTACCTCTCTTCTACAACTATGCCCATATTGGATATTACAAATAAAAATGTGTTACACTGCTAAGGTTCTGTTGTATAAAAGGATTACAGTGCATATTGTGGGACTTATAAGCAAAGTTCACTTCTAAACCTGGGGAAGAGCTTTACTGAAAATTGCTTCTGTGCAACACAACAATCCTGGGAACTTCTAAAGAAATTAAAAAAAAAGAAAAGTGTACAAAAAATAGCTGTTTTTTCTGTGCTTTAATACACAAATGTTCACCAAAACCAAACAATCTTTGTTGTTGACTTTTCCTGTGAGTTGTGCTAAGTGAACTGGTCAATGTGCATTATAAAAACTAGGGATGTAATAAGATAATTATTTACACGGTTAACCGATAAGCCTGGTCTTATCTGTTACCGTGAATGATTACACACAAACTCCTGCCCTGCTCCTGGGGAGCTAGTTGTCACTCTGTATCAGAGACAGCGCCACTGGGCGCTGGGAGTCATGCTTTTAAACTGGCTCCCAGCACACACTGGCTGCCAGGGAGCAGGCTGCTGCCCCACACTGCAGGTACATGTAACCACTGAAATTTTCAGCACATGTCACAGCTACCCAATTACCCACTTTTTAACATCCCTAATAAAAACTGAGAGTAAGGGCCCATTTATATCACCCATTCCACTACCGCAGGGAACCTGTTTACAACATGATTCTAACAGGCAGCAAGACTACTAGCTCTTATGATGTCTCATAACTAGCCTGAAGCCCTGCATATGGCCTGTCCGGTCACCACTAAAAATTAAAACCATATTGTGGTTGGGTGACTGGACAACTGTGTTGTAACTAGATTTGTGGGCACAGTTGCATTTATAGTGTGGTCAGGCCCAGTTATTCAAAATCTCTCCCCCCAATGACCTTATTGCTCTAGATAAGCTAGGCAAAGACTGATCCCTCAGGGTGTTGTTCGAACATTTTCTGTGCAATATTTCAGAGGTGGTGACAGTTCTGGGGGCCAGAGATTTTGCAGGGGGTCCAAGAACACCTTTATATCCCCCTATTGCTTCAGCAATTAATGGGCCAATTCCTTTCCTAGCTGCACAGCTAAATGGAAAGCAATCACTCCTGAGTTCTTCACTGGGCCCCTACGCATGGTCAGGCCAGTCCTACAGCTTGTTGCTACTGATCTGCTAACTATGAAGTGGTTTCCCTGATGTCTAAGTCAGAATTTAAAAAAAAATTTTTTGCTAGTGGCATATGTAACGCAGCCATTAATTATGTGATAAGCCTGTGACATTTATGTAACCAGGGTTGAGAGAAAAATTCCTTCAGAACTAGATTTACAGATGAATTTTCTCATTGTCTAACAAGCTTCTCATTGTTTTTTCCATTTCTCTCCATGTTTGAGGAAAGACATGAAAAAACCCCTCTATTCAGCAGTTTCCCACTCATAATTTAAGAAAAAGAGAGTAATGCATTATAATATAGATAATTAGCTGTAACTGAAAATACTAAGTTTGGCACTGCATATTCTCCTCTATAGCTCAGTGTAGCCATTTATCGTCTTGTATACTCTCCATCAAGGCTAATTACTGCAACTGTAATTACTAACCTGTTGAAAGAAAGAACAAAAGATGCAACTAACTATGCACTTAAATAAGTACATTGTGGTTTCTAATAAGAACTTGGGAGTCTCTCTTTGGAACACATTTACGTACCCGTTTGTGTACTTCCATTCTGACACACATAACCCTTCCTTTTCTGTTATTTTGTGTCCTCTCAGGAGAGATGCTGCCAATCATGTCAAAGCATGACAGTAATACATTGCAGAACTACTAAGCACAGTATGTAACCTAACACTTAAATCAGCCTCCGTCCTAGGTGACTTGCAGATTGCAGTCTTTCAAAAAAAATCAGCATTAGGTTAAGCTGAGATGACCCTGGCAATTACAGGCTGGTATACCTAACTTCAGCACAAATAAAACAGAGTGGCTGTGTCTACATTGGCCAGATTTTGCGCAAAAGCAATTGCTTTTGCGCAAAATCTTGCCAGCTGTCTAAACTGGCCACGAGTTCTTGTGCAAGAACTCTGACGCTCCTGCTCGGGAAAAATCCCTCTTGCACAAGTATTCTTGCGCAAGAGGCCAGTGTAGACAGAGACAGGAATTTTTTGCGGAAGAAAGCCCCGATGGCGAAAATGGCCGCCGGAGCTTTCTTGCGCAAGACAGCATCTACACTGGCACGGGATGCTCTTGCGCAAAAGCCCATGCCAGTGTAGATGCTCTCTTTCACAAATACTGTAACGCAAGAACTCTTGCGTTAAAAGTATTTGCGCAAGGGAGTGCCAGTCTAGACGCAGCCAGGGATCAGACATAGATTACCAGGATATACTGGGGGATGCAGCTTTTGCAAAGAGAAAATCATGCCTTATCAATCAATTTAGAATTATTTGTGGGTGTCAACAAAATGTAAGAGTGGACATTGTGTAGTTAGACCTTGTCCAAGACTTTCTGAAAGATTCTTAGGCCAGGCCTACACTAAAGGTACATCGCCTCCAGCTATCTTATTCTCATAGCTGGAGTTTGCCTATCTTAGGTCGACTTTCTTGCATACTGTATACCTGCCTGTAAGCAAAATAGGTAGACATGGCATAAAAGGGAAGGAAGAAGAAAGTGATCAGAAAGGGTTGCCCACAAGTAGAAGCATCCCGGCTGATCCAAGAGATTTAAGGGCTCTGAGCATTCAGTGAGCAGAAAGAGGTGCTATATTGTTTATCCATTTCTAAATTAAAGGAGGCATTCAGAAATCAGTGATGATGCAGTTTTATTGGGAGGGGAAAAAGACACTTATGTTTGCTATTAAATCTGTTCTGTTGCAAATACAACAGAAGCGAACACAAAAAAAGGTTACAGCAAAACCAAGTAATCAAGAAAAGACCTTAACTGAAAGCAATTTGTTATTGTGACTTAATGTTTCATTAATGCTTTTCAAGAGGGATGTTTATAGCAGGATATGAGACCTGCAGTTGCATAAATGCTAAATAAATAACAGAAGAATCAGCAAAAATTATCTTGTGAGAAGCATCTCTGAGATGACTATGTAATCAGTGCCTAACAATTCAAAGGATACATGAGAAATATTAAGTATGACATTTACCATTCTGAAAGACAATGCCATGATAGGGTATCAAATGCTAGTGAAATAGCCTATTATTAATTGTCCTTTTTAATCTACTGGTAAAATGGTCAGAGACACAGGCTATTGTCTTACACATTAAGAGGGGTGTACAATGGTGATACAATAAAAATTCTACTTATTAGCTGCAAAACCAAATCTCTTAAATGAGATTGTTGAAATACCACCCTTTTGTCTGACTCAGCAATCTAGTAGCTGCATGTTAAACACAAGAGGCGAAGTAACTCCTTTTTAGTTCATTTCCAAGCAACACTTTAAATGCTGGAGGCCGGTCTCCTTAACCCACAATTTGTTTTTCCAAACTGGGTCATAAAGAAATGCCTGCAATAAATTGTAGGCACCACTTGACTTGAAGAATAAGTTGTAATGGTCTTGAAAGACAAAAGCCCTTCAGTATATCTAGGATTTATTTAGTGTTACTATGTTCTCTTCAGGAAGTCTGCCTTCACGCTCTAAATTATTTGCTTTATACGGCATAAGACACAGGGAAAAGCCCACACAGGAAAATTTATATATGTATGTATAAAAATACTGTCTTACAGTTTGGTGAAAAGCAGAGAAGGACATAAGCTAAAAGCATAAAACCAAACTCCCCAAACTTTAGGAATCTGGACCCAAACTTCATAATTAGTCCCCATTTCTGTGGTAATTTCAGAAAGATTAGTTCTAGATACAAACCTTGGGCCCAAAAATCTGTAAATTGCCAAGATACTTTTAACCCAATGACCTGTAAAACGCTTATGGTTTGTATAATTTCTACTTATGATTATTCTGTTCAGCCACTGATGTCTGTGCTATATCATGGAGACAGTTTAGCTTTTGGCAACAAAGATTAAACAAAATGAGCTTTCTTCCTATGTATTGCTCTCCTGGCTAATAAATGTCTGATTAAGAAGAACTTAATATATTCTGATGCTTTGATTCTATCTGTAGTTTAAAGAGGAGGAAAAAATATTGTACCCTAACATTCATAGGTAATGCTAAATATAACAATATGCATTGATTTAAGTGTTATAATGTTCAAGATGAAATAACATTCAAAATATAGGCAGGCCAAAGCTGGAAAACTCAAGATTGGGGGATTTCCATGAAGATCAAAAAGTCTGGAGAAGTTTGTATTTTAGCTCAGTCTGTAAGGTCTGAGGCTGTTCCAGAGTTATATTAGGACACCAGCAGTCATAAGCCAAGAAGCAGAAAGTCTCATCCTCACATTCCTTCTAAATTACAATGTACTGTTGGGCTGTTAAGAAGGTGATCCTGTCCTAACAGTACCCACCACCACCACCAGATCAGAGCCGGCCCAAGCTACGGGCTGACAAGGCAATCGCCCTGGGTGCCCTATTATAGGGGGTGCTGCTCGGGGCTGCCAGGCCAGGCAGGGGCAGCACCACGCGTGCTCCGTGCGCCCGAGGGCGGGGGGCGCTGCATGCCCGGGGGCAGGGCTGCACGTGCGTTGCACTCCCGGGGACAGTGCCATGCTCCCAAGGCCCAGGGCACACAAATGGCTCGGGCCGGCCCTGCACCAGATAAAGAAACAGGTCTTAAGGTGTGCAAAGAAAACTGACAACATTCTCTCTGGCAGAGAATCACTGAACACTAGTGATTGTGAAATCTATATTGTTTTGCTTTTACAGTCTCCACTTCTCTGTAGTTTCTGGGTGGTCTCTGATTTTTTAATTGCTTCTGTCGTATAACTAATTTTGCCCAATTTAAATCAACCTTGAGGTGAAGAGAGAATTGTTTTGTAATTGTCTAGGATTGGTTGAAGTGCTACAGAACACTATTTTTATTTTAAAATGATTGAGTCCTGCTTAGCTATACCTTAATTAATCTGAACGATATAAATTGGGGTCCAAAAGGAGGTTCCTTGGAATTTAACTCCAGGACAGAGCCCCAGGATCTGAGTTGCCAGACCTCAGCATCCTGCCAACTCTATCTTGCAGAGGCTGGAGTCCGCGCAGGACCTGATGCTGAATGACCATCAGGAAGAGTTCATCTGTGTTATTGGGAGTGGTGAGCTTTGTACACTTAGTGTGTGCATTCTGTTTTGGTAACTTACTAAATAGAGGTTAAGGATATCACTGTGCAAAGCTCTTTCATTGATAGAAGGCCCTGCAAACCCACAGAAGTGTATACCCTGAGCCCTAGGAACTGGGGAAGGCTGGAAGACTGTTGCCCCGAGGCCGAAGATCTGGGAAAGGATGTAAGGTGCCTAAATAAAGAGAGTTACACCTTAAGCCCTGGAACTGCATAAAGGGTGCATGGGAAATAAGCCTATAAGGGTCATGTATAAAAATGTATGTCTAGTGAGTGGACAGGCATACACTAGGGTGCTACATCAATGCAGCTGCAGTGCGTCTGGTGAAAATGCTTTATGAAGATGGGATAGCATTGTCTCGTCAGCATAATTACTCCCCCTCCAAGAGGGTCAGAAGCTATGTTGGCAGGAGATATTCTCCTGCTGACATAACACTGGTGTGGACAGCACTTAAGTGACTATAAAATGTGTCACTGAGGGAGAGTGGATGTGTCTTTTCCACACCCCCAAGCAATACAGGTTAGATTGATTCAACTGTAGAATAGACCTGCCCTTGGAGTGCTGATATTGCAGCCCCAGTGTTTGCAGGCATTTAGTTTGAATCACTCTCCATATGCAGGAGTTTTACTATTATGTAAGTTAAATATGTCTAGGCAACTTTTTGGAAAGTAAGTGGAGTCACTTTATCTGAAACAAATGTGATTTCCCCCCCCCCCCCCCCGAAAAGCCCTATTTTCCAAGGACTGAGTATCTCCTCTTATATTTTTCCATACACAAAGACCTACTTTGTAATTTCAGCCTGATACATTTTATTTTAGCGTCATTAAAAAACCCTTTAAAATTAAAAGAAGGTTATAAAGGTAGAGTGCAGACCTTAAGAGTCAGGAAAAAGCCCATGAAAATGTATCTCTGCCTTTGTGTATAACTATAATGCAATGTTTATTTGCATGATTATAATTTTGACACCACATAATCTATTGTACTTTTGCTATCAATTGCTCCTAAGTAGCAAGGTATGGTTCTCCTCCTTTCTGCTTGCTTTGTTTTACTTGAAGGTATTATTCAGAAGGTGCTGAAAAAAATCAATATGGTGTCTCTACATCCTGAAGCAGTGTTGCCTATCTGTGTCACTTTTTTAGGTTATTATTAACAAAGCCCTCATTTCTGTCGTAACCCCAAGTTATAACTTTTAAAACAGTGAATCCTTGGAACAGTTTGCTAAGGAGCAGGTGGATTTTTAAACCAAGATTTGATGTTTTTCTAAAAAGATGTGCTGTCGGAATTAATTCTGGGGAACTTCTATAGGTTTTGTTATCATGGAAGTCAGACTAGATGATCACAATGGTCCCTTCTGGCCTTAGAATTTAGATACCAGCTTAGGCATAGCTGTTAGCTCCCTGTGGAACTAGCAGAATTGGACATTAAAATTTAAGGCAGACACTGCTCTGCTCTTTTCATGGTGTCTGATTATAAATCGGAGTAACAAAGAAAAAGTTCAGTCTCATCTGGACTCTTTAACAAAACCCCCCTCACTGTATAACAACTTGCAAGTACAAACTTTTACGTTTCCACAGCTCGGTACACAGAGTCTCTGTTA
Source organism: Pelodiscus sinensis (assembly GCF_049634645.1). Lineage (NCBI taxonomy): Eukaryota > Metazoa > Chordata > Testudines > Trionychidae > Pelodiscus > Pelodiscus sinensis. The sequence continues at coordinate 107,910,048 of NC_134712.1, forward strand.
AAGGCCCATGCTGTTGCAACACAGAAGAAGAATTAACACCCGCTGTTCCATGAGAAGGTGTTTGGTGTAGGCCAATACAGAGAAACTCTGAACACAGTTGCCTAGTGTGGCTTGTGCATGAATACATCACTTCAGTTCTGCCAGTCTTAACTTTCCTACTCATAAGTATCTAGGAAAACAATTTCACACCTTTCATGGATACCAACATAGTAAAGTATTCCGAAGACGCAATAAGCACATATGGTTATCTCAGAATATCACAGTCACCCATGGATATAGGTTTGTTTGTGAGAAAGCTTCATAAGCTCTCCCTCCTCCCCAAACAGATATGTCATGTATAGCTGGGTTTATAGTAGATGTTAAAAATGGGAATAGATTAAGTGACTACAGAGCACAGAAGAAAGTTTTTGTGGTCAAAGCTTTTGCCTGAGAGATCTAGGGTCAGCTCCTGGCTTTGTTACAGACCTCCTATGTGACTTTGGGCAAGTTATTTACAGCCTGGTTTTCAGAGGAAACTATGACTGGCTTTCAGACACTGAAGACTATTCCTGCAGTGACTGCACAGCACTTTTGAAAATAAATCAGATTATCTAGGTCCGTAAAAATGGGGAGGTGGCTTAGCAGCACTTAGCCTCTTTTGGGTATGTCTAAAACGGAGTAGGAGATGCAACATCCCGCTTAGGGAAATGAACCCATACTAGCTCTGATTGAGCTACCACACTAAAAATAGCAGCATTTTGCAGCTGCATGGGTGGCAGGATGATCTTTTGATCCTGAGTACAATCCTACCTGAAACTCCAGGTACATATGGAATGCTGACAGATAGAATTGAACCTGGGATCTCTGGATCTTAGTGTATGAGCCGCTGCTGCATGAGCTGAAAGCCAGGTAGCTATTAGTTAAGGCTGTGTCTAAACAGCAGAGTTTTTCCGGGCTACCACTTGGAAAAGCTCTGCCGCGTCCAAAGAATGAGTCTGCTTTTTCGGAACAGTTTCCAAAAAAGTGGATGTGTTCTTTCAGCCTCCCTATATTTGTTTCGGTGAGAGGAATAAGGGATGTTCCGAAAGAGGAGTTTTTTCCCCCCAAAATTTGGCCCTGTGTAGATGGGCCAAAGTTCGGAAAAGCCCCTTTTGGAAAAAAAGGGAAAAAGATAATCAAAGTGCTGTTGAGTATCTTTTTCTGACTTTTCTCTGCATTATAGACACAGCCTAAGGCAGTAGAGCAGACTCATTCTCTCTGTAAGTGGTGTCAGTGCCACTAGATGTGACAGTGTACCACACTCAGTCGGTGCGTGGATTACACATACTTGGGGCAGCTAGCCCATCCTGCCACAGCCATAGCTACAGTTATTTTTAGCATGCTTGTAGCATACCTGAGCTGAAAAGCACACCTCCAACCCCAACACTGACATAGGAGCATCAATAACACTCATGTAGGATAAATGCCTATGGGGATGTCTAGCAAAGCTAGAAGGTATAAGTCCTTCTAGACATACCCACGCTAACTCTTATGGAGCAGGTGCACTAAAATTAGAAGCATCGCCGTAACAACACAAGCAGCAGGAAGAGCTAGCTGCCCAGAGTACCATCCCATCCAAGACTGCTCAGTGCAGCCCCTCCCCCTGTTCATTTCTATTTCTACAGGGCTAGTTCAATTAGAGCTAGTGTGAGTACATCTCCTCCAACTGGGATTTTCATCCTCTAGCTCTAGTATAGATGGTTTTGAAAACAGCACCTGGGATCATCTAAGATATCAAGGGCAAAGTACAGTCAGAAAGCTGCTAAACCTGCCTTTGGCTGCATTATCTTTCTTCTGCTTTTGTTATGTGCAAGGATGAGCGGAAGGAGGATCCATGCTCTCCTGACCCTCTTTCATTCAACCCAGCCCAGGCCATGGAAGGTGCTCCCCAGGGTCCAGAAGCAGTCCATTTTTACACCCCTAATGAGGTGTCCGAGGTAAAAATAAAAATGGAGCAACATTAGTTCTAGCAGGGTGATTAATATGGACATCAAGATAAATTCATCTTGCACAATTTGAAGCTAACTTCATTGCCAATAGCAATCATAGAAATTGCCATGCCATATCAGTAGTCTGTCTGTAATTCTGACAATGGCCAGCAATCCCTGATAGTTCAGAAGGAGATGTGATTTCCCCAATGGGGAAGTTAGTCAGTTATCCATCCACTACAGGGGGGGATTCTCCTTAACACCAGTTATTGGTAAGCTTCTGAACAGGAGAGTTTATATGTTTCTTCTAAAGCAATATTATTTAAAAGCAACTTCGGATGTTTTCATTATCCACAAAAAAGTGTAATCTTTCTTTGAATCTTACAGAACATCTATGGCGTCTTTTGACGCTGTGTTCTACAGGTTAGTTATGTGCTGTATATAAAGAGTATGTCCTTTTGATCAGCTTTAAAATTTGTCTCCTTCAAGTTCACAGAATGTGCCCTTATTATGGTATTATGGGAAAAGATGTATGGACATATCACATTAGCGTCCTCTATACTATTCGTTAACTTACTGAGGTCTCTACAATTATCTGTAGACATGGGTCCAGATTCACAGAGGGCCCTAGCAACAGAAATGCCATGTAGACATTGGTGGTACAAGATGCTTGCAATTTCTTCCTCATTTCTGCGGTGCTCCAAGTTGACTAGCTTTGCCCCAGGACTGGCTGTTTTCACTGGGAAAGGACCCAGCTAGAGCAGCCAGTGGGATACTATTTAAACACATACCTATCATCGGTCTTTTGTTAGGATGACTAACTCTAGTGGTGGTTTAATGATGCAATCTTATCCATGATCAGATAAAAAACAACAACAACAAACGAACATTGAAAAAAAACACTGGCTGCCTAATAAACAGTGGGGCAGGAATGGTCTCAAATTACAACAAGAGAATGGGACCAAGGGGGGGGGGGGGAAATCACACTCTGCTGTTGGCATACAAATACTGTAAACAGGTTGCATAGTATGTTCTTCCTTTCCACCACATTGCAATTCAAACACTGCTCACATATGGAGTACGAATGTTCTTGTTCAGACTCCCATAAGGCTTTTATTTCCTTTGCTTATTGACAAAACAGTAAAAAAACACTATGTTGAACAATTTTTTGCCACAAGAAAACAGTAATTTGTCAGAATGATTGAACAAGTCATAACTCAGTGGAACCATAATGATATTAGCTCGGGGTATGTAACAGAGATAGAGCATAACACTTAGAGAGAGAGAAAAACAGTGTTTTTTAAAGAAGGTGCCAGTTCATAAATAGTACACAGTATTACATGCACAGAAAATGTACTTGAAAAGATCATAAAGAACGATCAAGAGACATAAAATTGGCTGTTTCCAGTTACCCTCTGGTTATGACACAAAGCAAGGAGAAACCTAATGAAAGTAGAGGCAGTGAATTTTAAGTGATACAAGAAAATACCTTATTCAATGCATGAGTTAACCTGTGGAACTCATTGCCTCAATATATTATTGAAGCCAAAACTTTATCTGGATTACAAATAGGATTATATGTACATGTCGAACCTCCCTTGTCTAGCACCTCGGAACCTGAGTGGTCCTGAACCACGGAGTTTGCTGAACAAGGGGAGGTCAAGGCTCCTTACCTGGCTGCAGGCTCTGCCCCCGGCTGGGGCTGCACTCCCTGCCACCTGCCTCTGCCTCCAGCCCCGCACTGTGCCAGCCTTGACCAGGGCTGCATCCTCCTCCATGCCAGCACCGCACAGGGGCCAGCCCCACGGCTTCCAACCCTGGGCACACCACACCAGCTCTGGCTGTGTGCCCAGCTGATGGCTCCGCTGACTCCAGGCCTGGCTGGGGCTGCTCTCTCTGCTGCCAGCCCCAGCCAGGACTGTGTTCTTGGCTGCCGGCCCTGCTGCCTTCAGCACCAGCTGGAGCTGCGCCTCCCTGCGCCCCACTGCACCAGCCCTGACTGAGGCTGTGTTTGCCTCTGCACCCTGCCCCAGGCAGGACTGTGCTCCCCATCTTGCCAGCCCGGGCTGCCTTCTGAACCTGGCCAGCCAGGGCTCTCTGGTCCAGCAATATCCATGCTGACCAGAGAGTCCCCGATTTTAGAGGCTCAACCAGTACAATAAGAATGTTCATAACACAGATTTAGGGTAAAACTTTCAAAAGCACCCAAGTTCAATTTTCAAAATGGATTTAGGCACCTAGGAGCTAATATCAGGCCTGACATTTTTATGCAGCTTTTTCAAATGTAGAGATTTTGGAACAAGCAGGAATTACATAGTGGGAGTTGAATGTGAGGATATGTCTACACTTCATTCCTCTCTCTATGGAGAGAGGAATGCAAATGCAGACACCCAAAATTCAAAATGAAGTGGGGATGTAAATATCCCGCACTTCATTTGCATAATCGCGTTATGGTGCTATTTTGAAATAGCGCTATTTCGGGAGAAAAAACAGGCTTATTTCGAGATAAAACCCTTCCCTCGAAATAACCCTTACTGGGCCTATATCACCCTCGTATGTTTTGGTGGGAATGTTTCAGCACTTTGGGGCAAGGTCATCATCTCCTCAGCTCATTATGGGTGCTCAATAAAATTATTGTCATCACCTGCTCCTGAGTTATGCAGATCACCAGGAGAAAAAAAACACAGAGACTGCAAAAATCAAAGATTTGAGAGCGGAGTTGCAAAAGTCTTCTGGCTACCTGAATTCAGTAAAACAAAGGTGTGAAGTTAAGAAAGCTAGTGAGTAGGCTGCAGCTGGAAGCAGTGTTACAATTCAGCAGTGTAGAAGAAAGCTGAGGAATCATGCGACACTATAATCAAGGTGCAGCTAGCCACAAGTCCTCTGGAAAAATCAGCATGCACAGGGCAAGCGGTGTGTGACAGAGCCAGAAGATGACAGTGAGGGGTTTGCAGGATAAGTAGAGGATCCAGTGCTTCATGGATCCCTTAGCCCTCCCCATACCGTGTAACAGGTGTACTGCACCCCTAGGCCTAATTCAGCCCTGCTAGAAGACGGTTTAAAATGAATATTTAACCTGCAATCAGATGGGAGAGTGCAGCTCATGTAGACATAGCTGAGCTAGCTAGGGTTGCCAGGTGTCCGGTTTTGAACCAGACAGTCCAGTATTTGATCTTTCTGTTCGGGAAACAAATTGAGAAAATATAAATATGAGAAAATGTAAATGTCCGGTATTTTCTAAATAAGATGTAATGTTGATTGTGATGTAACGTCAAGTGTGTCCGGTATTTTTGTTGAAACCATCTGGCAACTCTAGAGCTAGCTCATGAACTGACAGCAGTGAAACTACATTAGCATGGGCTTTAATAAGTACTGCACAGGCCTACCTGGAACTCCAGGCTGGGTTGCCAACAGACTGTAGAAAACTGAGCACTTGCTCTAAGGCAGTGTTTCTTAAACTGTATTCCGTAGCACACCGGTGTGCCATGAGGCAGTCAGAGGTGTGCCGCGGAGAACAATAGAGTTCAAAATGGCTGCCCTTAAAGGGGCAAGTGACTTTTTTTTTTTACTCAATAACTTTCCCCCCGACCCTTTTTTTCCCCCCCTCAACAAAAAGTCCTTGGTGTTCCTCATAAAAAAAAATATTGTTTGGTGTTCCTCGGTCTTAAAAAGTTTAAGAAACACTGCCCTAAGGCCTGGCCCCTAATTTACTCTTAGGCCCTGTCTCCTCTCATTCTCTCTCCCCCCCCCCCCCCGCCAATCATTTGCTCTCTCCCATCTCATTAAAAGGTTTTATGGGGGTGGGGAATGGCTCCAGCTTCGGGTGAGGGCTCTGGGGTAGGACCAGGGGATGAGGGGTTTGGGATGCAGGAGGGGGCTCTGGGATGGGGCAGAGGGTTGGCGTGCAGCAGGGAGTTTGGGGTGTGGACTCTGGGAGGGTGCTCAGAGCTGGGGCGGGGGAGTGCAGGCTCCAGGCAGCATTTACCTCAGGCTGCTCCCAGAACTGGCCAGCAAGTTCCTGCAGCTCCTAGGCACAGTGGTGGCTAGTGGGTTCTGCAAGCTGCCTTTGCCTGCAGGCAGTGCCTCCGCAGCTGGTACTGGCTGTGGTTCCTGGCCAATGGGAACTGCAGAGCCAGTGCTCAGGGCAGGGGCATGCTGACTGCTTCCAGGAGTCACGTGAAACTGCACAGGCAGGGAGCTTGCCTTAGCCCCTCTGTGCCGCTGACTGGACTTTTAAGGGCCTGGTCAGTGGTATGACCAAACTGCCAGGATCCCTGTCTGATCAGGCATTCCAGTCAAAAACCAGACGCCTGGCAACCCTAACATTGGGTAATTACTTGGGCAGCTAGCCAGTGCTAAAGTCCAGGCTGCTGTAGGTTCACTGCCATTGGTATCTGTACTAGCTAGATTAAAGTGAGCTCCTGTGCGTTTACATGCTGCAATCAGACCGCCAGTTGCAGGGGAGCCAGACCCTAACTCAGTTGAAGTCAATGGAGTATTACCCATTTTTGTCAAGTCTGAGCCCGGCCACTTCTCTCTGTTTCAGCATCTATAAGAAAGAGATTTTACCCACAGCACAGCATTGCTGGCAGGTTTCCTTATTAACTCATATGCAGTGTTGAAAAGATACAGTATTCTAACCTTTGTATTCCTCCTTACTGGTAGGAGATGTTCATCAGAGATCATTCTTTTAAATATCCAACTGATACCAGAGGCAATAAGGATAAAGAGGATTGAGTGTGATTATCTGCTGTATACCTATGTAAATAGTACAGATTTAGATGAAGACATTTATGTAAAATATTTCATTTTCTATTCAGAATGATAAGGCAGTTGTGGCTTAGAGAGATGACTTTCCACAAACCACAGTAGAAATTGTGGCGTTTGTCATCTTTAATATTGTACTCCGCACTAGTTTTAAATGAATATGCTCTAATCTGAATGTATATTCTTGCCTATGTATCTATTATGCATCACATGAACATAAAGCTGAGTGTCTGATCATGCATAGATGCTGTTTGGAGTACGCAACTTCCCTGGAGGATTTCCATTTAGAGAAGGAAGCAGCTCATCACAACTGGTGCAATGATAAAGAAAACCCAAAGTGTTCAGTCATGGAACATGAATGTCATTCATGTGCCACAATTTTAATAAAATGAGGTAGAGCGACAGTCCTCTGCCAAGAACTGGGAACAGATTTCCAAGATCATCAAGCAGAGAAACAGTCTTCTCTCCTTCTGCTACTATTGTCCAATTTAATCTGCCAAGAATTTGGGAGGAGAATTTGCAATATTCTCAAAGAGAGTCTTATTAAAACACATCTGTGACACTACAATTACAGAAGAGCGTATGCCCTTTTCATTTCCAACACACTTGGTCCTCTGACAGGTTAAACAGGGCAAAGTAATGAAAGCCATTGTAAGTGAAACAAAAAAAATGGGGAAACCCCCCACTAATTTCAGTTTCACCATAAATTCTTTGCTCACAGATGCTACCATTATTTACCAATTTGATGCAAGATGGTGTAGGCAGTCTTTTAATAGTAAATATGAAGATGCATAGTTTATATACTTTCAAATGAACACAAACTGGTAAATAATGGTATCATCTGTGGGGAAAGCATGGACTTGCAGTTTTGGTTTTTCCTAGGGGCCAAATGGAAGTTTCTTGAAGTAAGGTGGAGGATGTACAAATAGGGCCAAATCCTGAGATTCTTTTTCCATAGCGATAGTGACCAGATAGAAGCCTGACACTGTTTTGAGCCAAATTTTCTCTGATGTGACTGAGTCACATCAGAGAGTACGTTGGCTCCTTATGTCTAAAATATATACTTCTAAACAGCACTGTATTAAATTGTATAGTATGTTGTATTTTCAGTGGCTGTCTATTTCACCCTTTCCCATGAGATGTAATGAGTGGTACACTGCATGAAATGAATGGGCTCCTGCTTTTGATGTCATTGCATTTAGATTTGCACAGATATATCAACTACTTATGGTAGCATGGGATTAAAAGTGGATACCATCAGAAGGTTGTTCAGTTCTCTACATTGGACTGGGACCAACAAACTAGTTTCCCAAAAACAAAAGTCCTCGTCATAACACCCACCACCACCGGCACTAATCAGTGCCCTTGCTAACAGTCTCAGCAGAGAAGTCCACATTGACTGAATGGAACTAGGAGTGTTATGAGACCTCAGTGATGGGCACGATATAAACTCATAGATGAGAAAAAACAGAACTGTCTTAACCTCAAAGGGTAATTCCCCTCCAGGTTAAGGGTGTGTTGACACTACCAGCAAGGGGGATTCTTAGCATGCTTATATTGAGCTAACAGGCTAACCGGGAGTACTGTAGCCATGTTAGCATGCGCAGCAGCAGCAGCGATATGGGCTAGCCTTCCCAAGTTCATATCCACAGGATTCAGGTGGGTTTGTGCTCGGGGCACCTAGTCCATGCTACCATGCATGCTACCACAGCTACCCACATAATTTTAGGATGCTAGATGGATGAGTGCTAGCACGAGTATGTCTACATGATCTGGGAACCATATTCTTGGCTCATACTGTAGACATGGCCTAAGACACACACGCTGTATCTGTTTAGGGTTCATAGAGGGGTAGCCGTGTTAGTCTGTACCTGCAAAAACAATGAGGAGTCCTGTGACACCTTAGACGCTCTTTCGGGGACCCTTGTATACCTTGTTTCACGAGGCACAAGGGCTCCATCAAAAGAGAAAGCTTTTCCGCCATTTGGCCCCGTCTAGATGGGTCTATGGGTATGTCTAGACTACATGGCTCTGTCGAAGGAGCCATGTAAACTAGTTTACCTGACATAGTCAATGAAGTGGGGATTTAAATAATCCCCACTTCATTAAAATAAAAATGGCCGCCGCGCTGTTCTGACAATCAGCTGATCTGGCACAGCATGGCAGTCTAGATGTGGATCGGTCGACAAGGGAAGCCTTTGTCGACCGCTCCCTTATGCCTCCTGAAACGAGGTTTACAGGAGTGGTCAACAAAGGCTTCCCTTGTTGACCAATCTGCGTCTAGACTGCCACGCTGTGCCAGATCAGCAGATTGTCGGCACAGCGCAACAGCCTTTTTTATTTTAATGAAACGGGGATTATTTAAATCCCCGCTTCATTGACTGTGTCAGGTAAACTAGTTTACATGGCTCCATCGATGGAGCCATGTAGTGTAGACATACCCTATGTTATTTTGGTATAACATCAGTTATTCCAAAATAATTCTGCTGTATAGACGTATCCTAACAGATTTTTTTAGGGCATAAGCTTTTGTGGGTAAAACCCATTTCATCTGATGAATAGGGATTTAGAGGTGTTAGTCTGGTCTCTTTCCAGAGTGCAAAGTTTTCGTACATTTTAATGCAAATAAAAACAAAAAAGGTTGATCTGTATTTAGTGGTGAATTTCATTGATCTGTATTTAGTGGTGAATTTCAATAACCTTACACAGTCTATGGCAATGATTTTCATCCCTAGATGTCAAATCCTTACCCAGGTGAGCCAACATATTTTGTCTGAACATTTTATAACAATAGTGATTTTTTAAAAAAAGAAATGAGAGTTTGCTAACTGGGGCACCCAAGTTCCTCATCTGGTTAAGAGGATTTTCATCTTGCTAATTAGGAGCTTCTCAAATCCACTAATGGGGATGGTAAAACACTGTTGGTCCCCTGAGAAGACCCTGTTTTAAGGATCAGAAGATATTATCACTATGCATAGTCAATCCTGCAAGGTGCTGAGCATCCCCTGTGGGGATTGATTCCAGCAGCAACAAAGGCAATGCTGAGTTCACTCTGCTGCCCTTGAGCTCGATGGGATCCAACGCCACTTTGCATCTGATTAGACAGTTTTTCACCAAGGTATCTAGTGAGGATCAGTGCCCCATTGCATCGGGCACTGTGCACACATGCACAAAGCCATGCTCCTGCTCCACAGAGCTCCTTACAGGATCTATCTTTATTTGAATAAGGCAGTGCTAAACCTTGTATACCCAAATAAACTTTTGCTGTACCATCTTCCACTCTTACCCTTCATTTTCCACCTCTCACAGGGAAAGGAAATGGAAATGTTTTATTTCTCAATTTATATCACTTTCCATCCCCAGATTTCACAGTGGGTTTCAAACATAATACTGCCACACCCCGTGTTCGTTTATCCCCATTTCAGATGGGGTAATTTTACTAAAACAATAGAAGTTTGTGGTACAGCTGGGAAGGGAATTAAGATTTCTAAATGCCAACTCTCATGCTTCAATCCTTCCTCCTTTTAAAAAGGCCTCTATTCATTTCACAGTGTGGTTACAGAGTAACCACCAAGAATCAACTTCCCAACTGCCTGGCACCATGTGCTGGCTTTCACACCCATACAAAATGCTACCAGTTTCTAGTAGTAAGTGGAATGTGGCATAGAAGAAAGCATAATCTAGTATCTAATGAACAGTTCCGAATCTGAGTAGTTAGAGCCAGTGTTCCCTATAATTTTTACCATCCATGGGTGTATTGACTTCTGGTATATGTACCAATATTGAGATTGTGTGCAGATACGTGCCACCAGTACAAACCAAAATATATGTTTTTTAAATGTTCATAGATATGGAAGAAGAATATTAAAACAAGGCATAATTGACAAGGTGTACTGCTTAAGATAATAAATATGGAATCAAATAAAAATAAAATTAATACTGCCTTTGGAGAACATGTATTTTATCATCCTTTCTAACAATTCAAGCTAATAAATACACCAAAATGTGGTATACTCGAAACAGCTATATAAAGACAGACATGGCCATTATGTGAAAATATAAAAATATGCACCAGAGGCCCAATTTAATAACCTACTCCTCCTACCATACATAGACCAGTAAATCTTCAGGGAAAGCCTCTCTGAAAAAATGAAGCATATGCCAAAACACAACCATCCTATGGACTTTTGCAGTTCACAAAACCATCCCACCCTGTTGCATGCACATCATGCACACTTAGCATTAAGATGCTAAACAAATCTATGAATCAACTAGAAATGGTCATGCCCTCATTGCAAATATTATTAGACTATTTTCTGATCCTGGAAGGAATATAAAAGGTATTCACTCAGGCTTATACAATTTCTAAGAGATAACTCAAATAATACTTCACACACAGAAAACAGTAAAAATAAAATAAGCAACACAGAGAACAAACAAAACTGTAAACAATCGACACCAGTGAAAATACAAGTAAAACAAGTGGTTGGTTATGTGTATTTTAAATGAGTGTTTAGGACTATGCAAAATTTGCAATATGCAAATGCAACAGAGCCATGTAGAAAAAAGCAAAGTTTTCCTGGTTTCATACTGTTTCACCAACTTAAATACATTTTTAGAAACACTCCCTTAAGGAAACAGAGCACCTTAAAACATGGCATTGGAGTTTGCATCCCTGCTTCAGAGCTTGCAAATAAGGTCTTCATCCTAAAAAGCATAACATTAAACCTAGTGCTTGTTACTTATGAATCACTGAGGGTATGTCTACACAACAGCACTAATTCAAACTAACTTAATTCGAATTAGTTAATTCGAACTAAGCTAATTCGAACTAGTGCATCTAGACCTAAAAACTAATTCCAATTAGCGTTTTGCTAATTCGAAATGGCATGTCCACACTGAGTGGACCCTGAACCGAAGTTAAGGCTGGCCAGAAGCAGTGCCAGCAGAGCATCAGGTTAGGACTTAGAGTGTGGAGCTGCTGTCTCAGGCTAGCCGAGGGCTGTGCTTAAAGGGACCCGACCCCCACCCCGGACAGACAGTTCTCAGGGTTCCCCGCTTGCTTGTCTACCTCGATGAGGGACAGATAAGCAGTCCTGTCTTGGAGTGCCCTGAGTGCCCACACTCGGCACATCACAGCACCCGGCCATCAGCCCGGCTGCACTTGCTGCAGGCTACCATCCGGGGGGGGTTAATCGGGGGACTGTCAGGATCCAGGAGACCCTGCAGGATAGCTTCCACCCCGAGGAGCCCGCAGAGCCACCCCAGTCCTCCCCATCGGGGGCTCGTGCCCCATTCCTCCCTCACCTCCTTCCAGTTACCCCTCTCTAGCCCCCCTTCCTGATGTAAAAAATAAAGGACATGTGTGTTCAAAAATAGAAACTCTCTTTATTTAACAAAACTGGAAGTGGAGGTGGAGGGAATAACCTCTGGGGAGACTGGGAAAAGGAAGTGGGAGAGGGGAAGGGAGAGGGGAGAGGGAAACCTGGGAGGAGGGAGCTGGAAGGGGGAAGCCAGGGGAAGAAGGAGGAGGGGAAGTATAAAACTATGGTATGCCCACATCTTTAGTACCTTGTACAGATGTGATCTCCTCACCCCCGAAAAGATACTTTAGCCTTGGAAAGGGTTCCGAAAAAGGCAACTAAAATGATCAGGGGTTTGGAACAGGTCCCATACGAGGAGAGGCTAAAGTGACTGGGACTTTTCAGTTTGGAAGAGAGGAGACTGAGGGGGGATATGATAGAGGTATATAAAATCATGAGTGATGTGGAGAGGGTGCATAAAGAAAAGTTCTTCATTAGTTCCCATAATAGAAGGACTAGAGGACACCAAATGAAATGAATGGGTAGCAGGCTTCAAACTAATAAGCGAAAGTTCTTCTTCACAAAGCAAATAGTCAACCTGTGGAACTCCTTGCCACAGGAGGCTGTGAAGGCTAGAACGATAACAGAGTTTAAAGAGAAGTTAGCACTCATGGAATCATAGGACTGGAAGGGACCAAGGCAGGACCAAGCTCCGTCTACACCATCCCTGACAGATGTCTATCTAACCTGTTCTTAAATATCTCCACCACCTCCCTTGGCAATTTATTCCAATATTTGACCACCCTGACAGTTAGGAATTTTTTCCTAATGTCCAATCTAAACCTCCCTTGCTGCACTTTAAGCCCATTACTCCTTGTCCTGTCCTCAAAAACCAAGAGGATCAAATTTTCTCCTTCCTCCTTGTGACACCCTTTTAGATATTTGAAAACCGCTATCATGTCCCCCCTTAATCTTCTTTTTTCCAAACTAAACAAGCCCAGTTCATGAAGCCTGGCTTCATAGGTCATGTTCTCTAGACCTTTAATCATTCTTGTCACTCTTCTCTGTACCCTTTCCAATTTCTCCACATCTTTCTTGAAATGTGGCGCCCAGAACTGGACACAGTACTCCAGGGCTACGTCTACACTGGCCCTAAATTACGGAAAAGGGATGCAAAGCAGGTAAGTCAGAATAGGGAAATCCGCGGGGGATTTAAATATCCCCCGCGGATTTAAATAAAGATGTCCGCCGCTTTTTTTCCGGCTTGGGGAAAAGCCGGAAAAAAGCGTCTAGACTGGCGCGATCCTCCGGAATAAAGCCCTTTTCCGGAGGATCTCTTATTCCTACTTTTCCCCAAGCCGGAAAAAAAGCGGCGGACATCTTTATTTAAATCCGCGGGGGATATTTAAATCCCCCGCGGATTTCCCTATTCTGACTTACCTGCTTTGCATCCCTTTTCCGGAATTTGGGGCCAGTGTAGATGTAGCCCAGCTGAGGCCTAACTAGTGCAGAGTAGAGCGGCAGAATGACTTCATGAGTTTTGCTTATAGCACACCTGTTGATACAACCTAGAATCATATTTGCTTTTTTTGCAACAGCATCACACTGTTGACTCATATTCAACTTGTGGTCCACTATGACCCCTAGATCCCTTTCCGCCATGTTCCTTCCTAGACAGTCGCTTCCCATCTTGTATGTATGGAACTGATTGTTCCTTCCTAAGTGGAGCACTTTGCATTTCTCTGTATTAAACTTCATCCTGTTTACCTCTGACCATTTCTCTAACTTGCTAAGGTCATTTTGAATTATGTCCCTATCCTCCAAAGAAGTCGCAACCCCGCCCAGTTTGGTATCATCTGCAAACTTAGATGACCATGGTCATTGTCTTCGGTCCATCCCCTCTGGGGTAGCTGGTGTTGGCCGCTGTCAGCAGAAAGGCTACTGGGCTAGATGGACCTTTGGTCTGACCCAGTATGGCCATTCTTATGTTCTAAGCTCAGGGTCGGGGGTCTCACTGGACCACCTTGATTTTCATACAAACCTACTCCTGGGTTTGCATGTGGCCTTTGGTGGCCAGGCTGGCAGCTATCCTGCCCTAAACGGCCGCTTTCCTGTGCCTAGTGCGAAGGTCGTGGACGTTGGAGGCCTCCCCCCAAACCTGGATGAGGTCCACGATCTCCGCACTAGACCAGGCGGGCGCCTGCCTCTTGCGGCCCTGGGCAGGCTCCTGGGAGCCGCCAGCCTGGTCCCGGGAGAGGCGGAGGGCTGGGTGGCAGCGGGTGGCTGGCTCATGCCGTGCCAGGTGCAGGGTCTGCTGGCTGGGTGCTGGCAGGCTTACACCTGGCACAGGCACCGTAGCCAGACTGTGCCCCTTTAAGGGCTCTGGGGCCAGGAGGAGGGCAGAAGAGTTTCCCTGGTTGTGCCCTGGCCACCAGGGCAAGCTAGGAAGGGCTAGCCTCCCACTAGTTCAAATTAAGTGGCTACACAGCCCTTAATTCAAACTACTTAATTCGAACTAGGCGTTAGTCCTCGTAGAATGAGGTTTACCTAGTTCGAATTAAGTGCTCTGCTAGTTCGAATTAAGTTCGAACAAGCGGTTTGTATGTGTAGCGCCTATGAAAGTTAATTCGAACTAACGGCTGTTAGTTCGAATTAACTTTGTAGTGTAGACATACCCTGACATACTCTGAAGAGCCAGAACTACACTAAATAACAGAGATTTGTCCTTTCTGGTTCTCAAAAGCTGCCCCAAAACAACTCTAAAACCTAACGGGAATCACTTGTCTGGAATCCAAGTGGTTTCTGTTAAGTTTTAGAAATTGTTTGGGAAAAGGCATCTCTCCTGGCTGGTGCCATTGCATTCCCTGAGCTAAACCACAGTTTCTGGAATTTCTCTTCAGCCAGAACTGCTCTCATCTCCTCTGATCAAGCAGAATCAGATTTGCCTGTAGCCTAGTGCAGTTGAAGCAGGGACTTTCAGTGGCTCCCAGCCCTGCATCAGCCCATCTGGGGCTGAAATGGAGTCGGATGCTTCTCTGCCTGCCGATTGCCACTGCAGGAGGGACTTTCCCAGGCTGTGGAAGGCAGCTTGGCTGGAAGTGGAATGCCCCAGACTTAGTCCCACCTGACCCACTGATCCTCATCCACCCCTGTATTCTTTCCCCTTCCCCCTTCCATGTCTTTTTTTGGGTCCAGGAGGTACCTAATTGGTGGAACCAGAGCCATATCTGCATGGCTCCCCTAACTAGATGTGCGGCCCTTCATTTCCTCCTGTGCAGGCACACAAGCGCGCACCCTACTGGTAATTATGGGAGAACCCCGGGAAATTTGTGATTTATCAGGAATATTGTGTTATTTTGTCCTGTTCTAAGGGAGACAGGAGATCCTCAGGGGAGAAATGTTCCAGTGGGAGCATAGGGAGATGCAAAGTAAGCTCATTCCAAGCTCACCCCATAGAGGTAGCTCCTCTCCTGTTAGGCTGGGCCCAGTTCCCCACTCTGATTGTTGCCAGCTGGCACATGCTGTATCCGCACCACTCAGGTTTGAACCAGCCACTTCTTTGTCATGACAATGAGGGAGGAGCACCCGGTTGCAATGCTACTCACTCAGTCAGATTTGACCTGGTTGCCTCCCCTGTCTGATGGAGAGATGACTGGGCCAATAAAAATGACCCAGTCCACCGGTTCACAATGCCCAGAGCTGAGCTTTGCCCAGCGGAATAGGAGTTGTAGGGAGAGAGGGTTTTTTTAATGCTTTCTTTCGTGTTATTTCAAGTTTATGCAAATTTATGGGGCTTTAGTGATACTCTGTCAACTCAAGAGGAATGCAGGTTCTTTCAGCCTCTAGACTGGCGCGAGAATCTTATGCCTTCCCCTGAGCAGTGATTGCTTTTATAGGCCTCAATATCAGAGAGACTATTCCAGTCCTTAAAAGTTAAGCATGCGCTTAAGTACCTTGCTGAACTGAGGCCTTAACTAGCAAAAGAGATTTCCTTGTGTCACTGTGATGTGGAACAGGATGCCAATTCTGGGACCTCTACCACATTACCCTAAACTTGTAATCTCCTTGACATCATGAATTCCACAAGAAACATTTTGTTCCCTAGAGCTTCTCAAAACTCAACTAAGCATATGGACTGCTCGATTACACATAGCCCAGAAGGCTGAATACCGAGGCTGTATATCGTTTAGTCTCTGTGGTGTAAATATGTATAAATTTATACGGTGTTAATTTATGGCATGCAGTACAGAAGGCTGTGCGCAAGTTATATTGCATTCCATCCCACGTTTCTGCTGAAATAAAACATGGGGAAAAGGACTAGGAGATGAATTCCTTAGTCTCGCCACAGATGTTTGGGCAGCTTGTGTTAGAAGGGAACGTGTATTAGAAGTACATTTACGAATGTAGGTGATGAGAATATCAACTGTAGTGTGTGGCTACAGCTTAGAGGATTAACAGCCCTGGCGAAAACTCACTGATGGCTCAGTCCTGCATTTTAATACACAGAAATACATCACACCATAGCTTGTAAAACCAACACCTGTGATGTAGCCATTCTGTGCACAGAGGACTTCTGTCTCCTGGGCTGGCAATCCAGTTTCTTTCACAAATACTGCATTCACATATCAAACCCAAGTAAGTTAGCTGCTGTGCTTCAGCAAAAGCCAGCTTCTCAAGAGAATGGGCACCTGCTTATTGAAAAGTAAAATTCAGTGCTAGAAGTCCAGTCTTCTACATCTGCATGGGCATAGCTTGTGAAAGTGAAAACAATATGCTCCGTCCTTTTGTGGGTATGGCACCAAACTCTCTTGGATTTCTTTTGTGGCCTTGAGATAATTGTATCATCATTCTGGGCTTCAGGTCCCCATCTACAAAATGTGGATAATGAGACTTCCTTTCTTCCACTCTTTGTTTTTTCAGTTAAGACTGTAAGCTCATTGCGGGCAGGGAGTGTTATTAATTGGGTGTCCAGTGACTAGCACAATGAATTCTTAAGCTCAGCTGGAGTTTCTAAGCACTACTCTTTTACCAATAAGAATACTGAAAATATTCTTGTGGCCAACTTGAAATCTTTTCTAGATTTCTTTCCTCTTTCCGATCATTTCAATCACCCAGTCATGGAATTAAAAACAATGCAGTGGGATTTAGGTAACCAATCACATCTTGAAAAAGTGAATAGGAAATAGAGAGACTGTCAATAGTTGGAACTCAGAGGCTGAAATATGTTCAAAGTGTTCAAATACTGGACAAAATTAGAGTCTGATTATAGAAAATGAGTGACAAAAAAAGGGCTAAAATTATTGGGCAAGTTATTCAGTACAAATAATTCACCCAGATCTTAAGACAAGAAAACAAAACTTAAATTATGCACCTGCTCTTCTAGGATCTGCCTCTATGGATTAATACACCAGCTAACATATTTTACTCCTTCCTATGTAGGTTCCCTTCTGTAACCAATCAAGCATGGCTAGTAATCTTCATTTAATAAGCAGAATTAGAAATAAGAAGTTATTTTAGTAAGTAGAAGAATAAACTTATTCAGAACAGTGGGTGAAACACCACGACAGAATGGAAATTGATTTTCTAAAAAGGGAGAGTGAACTACAGCATTTTGCAACATGTGGTGTGCCTTTCAGGAAAGCAAATGTCATGTCACACATTTTATTTCCCCTACTGAGGCATTCCACAACTGAAATGGCATATCACAGCCTAAAAGCTAATTTATGATGTGCCCTTCACTATATTAAGAGGTAAGAACACACATTATATATATATATATATATATATATATATATATATATAAATCACACCTTGAAACCTGACCAGGGAAATGCAGCAATACAATTGCTCAAATACATAGTATTGCTGGGATACATGACATATATGCTTGCACAAGACAATCTGAATTTGGACAAATTCTGGCAATTCAATTGCATTTTCTAGTCATAAATACCAGCTAAACAGCTTGGACCTCCAGAAGCTCCAATATAAGAGTCCTTTGCTCTAATCACTAGACACACTCTTACTCCATTCATTTCACAAGATCAAATAAATACTTTATGTAGGCCAAACTACCAGCTGGCATGTGTGGCTTAGCTCAGGCTCTTTAACCAGTCAGAAATCAGTATCAAGTTGTTGTCCATCCACTACTTGAGTATGAATGAGAAAAAGTGTTTTAAAGAGACTACCTCCCCTTTATAAGATTAACCTTGACACCAGGATTAAAGAGAGAGAGCTTCCAGAAGTTTTACCCAAACTAGCTTACCTCTTAGAATCACTCACACGTATGCCTAGAATCCATCTGTACAGAGTGGCAGAGCCCTCCCCCAGCCTGTAACCAGATGGTGCTTTGGTCAGTGTGGGAAGCTGTCTTTCAGACAGATGTTATATATGAATTATTAGTGGAAATTACGCATGGAGATTAATCCCATAATATGACAGTCTTGTATTTCAGCATTTAACACATGACTTGCTGTTTACACTAAACCAAATGACTCACCACCAATGCTAAAAATATTCACATACCCCAGAACATACAGGCAGCTTTCACCTGGCCTCATCCCCACCGCATTTGGTGGCTCAACTCAGCAGATTGCTAACAGCTGTGCTATGCCTTGCAGGTATCTGGTGCCAACAGCTAGCTACATTTGGCCCTTTTGCACTGCCAGTCCATCTCCAACCTACGCCTTTTCACCAACCCACCCACACATACTGCTGTCACCAAAGAAATAGCCTTTAATTCCGTCCAATGCTTCCAGTACAATGGCCTGCAGTCCTCCTCCAGCTCTCTAAAAGATGGACTGCAAAAACAATGCCTCTCTATGCACTTTATAGCTCATTTATGATTTATAAAGACAGCATTGCGAGGTTTCCCACCCACTTTGTTTGCTGAATTAGAAATAATGGGTCCTGGCGTCTCTTTTTTAATGAAGATGAATGATGGCAACCTTTGGAGGACAACCCCAGAGATTCCTAAGATCTAAAGTTAGGCCCAAACCAAAATTGCATACTCCTGAATTTTCACAGGCCTGTATCCAAGTTTTGGGCCTGTGTATCATCTTTATTGCTCAGAACCAGTTTTCAGTAGAGACTCTCTTGTCTCTCTCCAAATTAACTCTTTTCTCCTCCTGATTTAGCAAGTCACTAACATAACCAAAGTCAGCTAAGATAAAAAAAGGAAAAAAAAATTTTAGATTCTTCTCCTCAGTTGTTAGTAAGCTAGAGACAAGTACATGTTCCTGCAAACACTTCTTCCTGAGCCTAGTGCCCTCTAATTCAGTTTTTTTCAAGGAGAATTAAGTGGTCTTATTTAATTCAGTAGTAAGCACTACACCCCGACCAAAGCATTTGCAGATCAGAATATACACCTGGAGTTTGTTTGCTTTACTTACTTATTAAGCATGCACTTCATTTCTATCCCAATCCGAAGGAATTTGATTTTGTCATTTCCTCCTGGTTACTTTGTTGTTTCTTCTTCTACCTTCTCCTTATCAGGCAGAGCAGGAAAAAAAAATCTCACTAGCCAAAAGGTCCAGATTCTATCTTCCTTTCAAAGCAAGTGTTAGAAAATCCTCCCTATACATTTTTCAGATAAAAGGAAAACAAGCTACAGAACCCTTACAGACGGTCACAGCTCCCGGTATTCAGAGCCATCAGTGATACTGTCCCGAAAGGGCATTCATGAGTAGTCTGCATTAGGGATGTAATAGTGTAATCGATTAATTGATAAGCAAAAGCTTATAGGTTATTGCTATAGACTACACGCATTTCCCTCCCCTCCCCAATCAGTAATTTTTTAGCAGGCTGGTCAGCAGCCTGACTGAGTTCTGGCTCATGCCAGGTCCGGGACCTACCCCCTCTGTGGCTCTGCATTTAAAGTGTATTAGGAGCCAGGCGGGCAAGGCAGCCTGGCTCAGTTCCAGTTTGTGACGGGTCCATGAGCTCAGACGCCCTCACCAGACAGGGACTGCTGCCTCCATGCACTGTTACCTCTTTATCAGAGACAGCAGCACAGGGCAACAAGCAGCTGGTCTGCAAGAGGAGCTGGTTTTTAAACTGGCTCCCCTCGCAGACTAGCTCCCGCCTGGCACCCCGTGCTGCCAGCCCCACTCCTGGGGACTATAGAATAGTCGACAAACCAATAAGAATTCATGAGGTTACTTGACTATTCAATTAACTGATATTTAACATCCCTAGTCTGTACCTTCCTCTGTTTGCCCAGCCACACTTAAATCTAGGGTTGCCAGATGGTTTCAACAAAAATACCAGACATACTTGACATTACATCACAATCTACATTACATCTTATTTAGAAAATACCAGACATTTATATTTTCTCAGTTATATTTTCTCAATTTGTTTCCCGAACAAAAAGCTCAAATACTGGACTGTCCAGTTCAAAACCGGACACCTGGCAACCCTACTTAAATCATTTGACAGTTGCAAAGTCCAGCTAGCAGATTCATTTGTTCATCTGCTCATGGAAGTGAATTGGAAAAAAAAACGTACCTAGAACCCAAGGGCATTCTGCCCTCTCTCTGTGGTGCTACTATTGAATTTAGAGAAATCAGAGGAGCCACCACTCTCTCATCTTCTCAGCAGTGGTTCTGTGTTGGCTTCTTTTACTATTGACACATAACACAGCTAAATCAGGTTTCCAGTCTTGTGTTTTGTTGAATAGATGCTCTGTATAACATTTCTACTACAGATATGCATGTATTATGTAGTTTATTTGTACATGTTCAGTCTCATTAGTCTTTTCCAACACACACTATAAGCAAGATAGCTATGGCTATCGAAAGGCAGCCAACAGTGTGTGTGTGCGCATACTCCTTATACATTTCTCTTTGTCCGCTTAATGTTAATGCAGCAGAGTAACAGTTACAAGAAGTGATGATCTTGGTGAGTAACTCAGAGGTGAGTTCTTCTGTGGACTTTGCCACTCAGAGACGTGATTATCCACAGACGGGCTTTTGATACACCACACTGTATTAATATAAATTGATCTCGATATTTATGCTGCTTATTGCACTTATATCTGAATCCGTCACAAGTGAGAGCCAATATTACCCTCCCCCTGCCTCTGAGGAAAGGGGTAAAGACTTTACAGAGGGAGATATTAAGATGCAGAGATAAAGTGACTTGCTCAGGTTCTCCAAGCAGGTAAATGACAGTAACATAAATAGACTCCAGGTTCCCAAGCCAGTGCCTGATACTCTAGGCCACACATACTAAATAAACTGCTCTCTGCATGAATGGCATGGTATAATTTGTTTTAACTAAGCTGCCCGTAAATCGGGCTGGCTGACACAAATTGTATGTGGTATAATAAAACATTTGCCTGCACTTATATTCATTTTATACTGTATAAGAGATGGATACCATTAAACTTATAGCAGATGAAATTATGATCCTCAGTCACAGTGAAGGATGGTAACTTAACCACAGGAAGTGTAGCAATTAACATCCCCTGCAGCCTTCAAGTTACAAGGTAATCTTCCACAATTTGAAACCATTTAGGATCCTTGTCATTATATACATGGATCAATTTAAATCTCACAAGCTGCTTTCATCTTTCCCTTTTATTGAAAGGTGCATCTTCTCACTTTCAAAGAAGATACAATACATTCCTTCACAGCCCGGCCTTATTGCATCATTTATCTTTGTTTTACATGAGCTGGTTGAACTACATTGAATGCAATGAGGCTACAATGGTAAAGAATGAGAAATCTTGGTTACCTTAATATCTACCTAAGATTACCCGACTGGCAGGAAACTAAGAAATGAGCTGCTGCAAAGACAGAAGTGTAAGATTTCTAACTCAGACACAGGTATGTCAGTGGAGATTTTTAAGTTTCACGTGGGGCTCCGTTTGCATCCGGTTTTTT
Organism: Pelodiscus sinensis; assembly: GCF_049634645.1. Classification (NCBI taxonomy): domain Eukaryota; kingdom Metazoa; phylum Chordata; order Testudines; family Trionychidae; genus Pelodiscus; species Pelodiscus sinensis. The sequence goes on from NC_134712.1 coordinate 107,931,951, forward strand.
GGAACACCTGCTTTTGGAAGACATTCCCTCCTGTTTCTGAAGACAGGATGCAGCAGACTTTAGGCAGGGGAGGGAAGTAGGTAGCTGCACTGCGTCCGTGGCAGGGCTTGTCATACTTTGCCAATTCAATGCTCATTAGACCCACAGTGAGCTTTCCAGTGATCAAAATCCTCCTGTACCTGACAAAATACCTGCGTCTGGGCACCGCATTTCAAGAAAGATGTGGAGAAATTGGAGAGGGTCCAGAGAAGAGCAACGAGAATGATTAAAGGTCTAGAGAACATGACCTATGAGGGAAGGCTGAAAGAATTGGGTTTGTTTAGTTTAGAAAAGAGAAGATTGAGGGGGGACATGATAGCAGTTTTCAGGTATCTAAAAGGGTGTCATAAGGAGGAGGGAGAAAACTTGTTTATCTTGGCCTCTGAGGATAGAACAAGAAGCAATGGGCTTAAACTGCAGCAAGGGAGGTTTAGGTTGGACATTAGGAAAAAGTTCCTAACTGTCAGGGTGGTTAAACACTGGAATAAATTGCCCAGGGAGGTTGTGGAATCCCCATCTCTTGAGATATTTAAGAGTAGGTTAGATAAATGTTAATCTGGGATGGTCTAGACCAGGGGTTCCCAAACTTTTTGACACGGGGACCAGTAAATCCATTCACGAACTTTTGGAGGACTGGTAAGTTTTATTATTACTAGATGAATCAGTCTGTAGGTTCAAACTGCCTGGCTGGTAAATGTGCTCAGGCTGCATGAGTGTGTCTACTAGCAAGAGAGTTCGCAACTACTCAAGGGGCTGTGTGGGGGGCACAATAGAATCCCTGGGCCGGACTCACTCGTGCTTTGCGGGAGGGGGGGGGGGGGAAAGGGAGCAGTGTCCTGAGATCTGCATATGGCTGGGTCAGTCCTGCGCCCCGGCGGCCGATTCGCTCCCCCCACTGCATCTCCAGCCAGCCCCATTTCTCCCAACCCCCTCCCGGACAGCCAGTTCTCCCCAGTTTCTCCTCCCAATCTCCCTTGGCCAGCCCTGCTGCCCGCGTCCAGTCCTGCTTCTGGCGGCCACTTCTCCCCCCGCCCCCATCTTCCCCGGCCAGCTCCCTACCCCTGACCTCGCGCCCCCCGGCAGCCCTGTTTCTGTCAGTCCCCCAATCTCTCCCAGACAGTCCCGATGCCCCATGCAAGCCCTGCTTCCAGCCACCGCTTCTCCCCTACTCCTCCTCCCAATCTCCCCTGGCCAGCTCTGCTTTTACTGGCTGCCCCTCCCCCAATCTCCCTAGCCTGCCCCGATTTCCCTGTCCAATGCTGCTTCCGATGGCTGGCTCTTCCCTCCTCCTCCCCTCTCCCCCCCGACCTCTCCTAGCTGTGCCTCTGCCGGGAGCCAGAACATCCAGCTGCAGACTCCGCCCAGGCCAGCCAAGAGCTTGGGAGACCTGGCGCCACACAGGCACTCCAGGAGCCCGAAACACCCCGGCAACCATGCTGAGGCCCTGTATTTTTTTCCTGTGGCCTGGAACCGGGCCGTGGCCCATATTTTGGGAAACGCTGGTCTAGACAGTATTAGGTCCTGCCATGAGGGCAGGGGACTGGACTCGATGACCTCTCGAGGTCCCTTCCAGTTCTAGTATTCTATGATTCTATGAAAGATCATTATAATCCAGGGCTTCTTCCTGGTGTTCCTCATTAGACATTTCTTACTTTACATTTTGGATGGTAAAACTACAGAAGTTTGGTCCTGAGCACAACATCACTGTAAGTACCAACACATCTTTAATTGTGTTATTCCCAGAACTGTAAAGAACCCCTCTTTAATGTGCCAACTTACCACTGGCTTGTTTCATTAAATTGAAATTTTATATTCTCCTTTGGCCCCTCTAACAACTGCTCTACATTTAAGGGTTGTCTTTACAGGAGAAAAAGACAACCTTAGGATCAAATGCTTCAAGAACAGAGCAGGTGACTAATACTTATGGGCTGTCTACATGGCCACGAGTTCTTGCGCAAGAACACTGATGTTCTAATGTAAGAAATCAGTGCTTCTTGCTCAAGAACTATGACACTCCCGCTCAGGAATAAGCCCTCTTGCGCAAGTGTTCTTGCGCAAGAGGCCAGTGTACACAGGTAACATGAATTTCTTGCACAAGAAAGCCCGATGGCTAAAATGGCCATTGGAGCTTTCTTGCACAAGAGAGTGTCTACACTAGCACGGATGCTTTTGCGCAAAAGCACATCTCTTGCGCAAAAGCACATGCCAGTGTAGTCTCTCTCTTGCGCAAACACTTTAACGCAAAAACTCTTGCGTTAAAAGTATTTGTGCAAAATCTTGCCAATGTAGACGTAACCATGATGTGTCAGGTTTCCTTGTGTGCATGGAGAACAAATCATGACCACTGTCTCACAAACATTCCTGCACTTGCTTAACTTTATGACTATGAGCAGTCACCTCTACGCAGTAGTAAAATGAAGCAAATGCAGAAGAGTAAGCAGATTACGGAAATACTGTAGGTTCTTTTTCATTAGCATAGTTCCCTTACATACTCATAAACATGCAGCAAGACCTTAGTTTTGGCAACTAAACATCACAATTAGGTACAGACCCCGGGTGGGAGTGGGGGGGAGAAAAAACCCTCAAACACTTCTACAGTGTTTAAGAACCTTCCTCCTCACCCCCCAAAAATGCAACACAGCCAACAGGAAATTCTATATTTCTTTAAGATACTAGACGACAAGGTGGTGCAAGTGAAAAAAAAAATCGCAGGATATTATCAGCATGCAACCAAATCTGATGGGAATTATGGTTGAAGACTGGAATGGAAAAAAAATGCAGTGCTCACAAGTTTGAACAGCACACAGTGTACCAGCTTTGCTTTAGCTGAAGTTTTGCTAAGCCAGAGAGGAATATTATTAACATATTTTTAAAGAAAAGACTTTGACCTTTATTTTCAGTCCCCTCAGAAGACACACAAGCAAAAGCTGCAATCATCTGGTTGTGTTGTCATCTAGATGAATTGTAGTTCAGTAGCTCCTCACATGCCTTATGTGATCTGGAATTAATCCTCCAGGCCTTGTTCCCTGGTTTTTCTTGTTCTCTATGCTTGTCCTTCCTCTGCTGGTTTTAAACTTTCCAGTTTTGCAGGGACAGTAGAATGAATTCTTCTTCAAATCCATTCACTGCTATAAAGCCTTGAATGGCTAGGAATCTATCTGCTTAAGTAACTGCCTTTCTCCCCACTCCCTGGTGTTGTGTGGAGGTGTCGATTTTATTTGGAGTCATGGAATAGTTGATACTTCATTTAAAGACCCAGCATCTTCACTCACATGACTGTGGAACAATCTTAACTCTCTTTTTAGAATAAAGTTTCTAGCCTTCTTGGTTGCTCAAAAAAGCTGGAGAACTAGTGGTTCTATGGGTAAATGCCAGCAGGCACATGAAAAGACTGAAGTTATGAAATTTTAGAGCAGAGGGCTGCTCCAGCTAGGCCATGCCCACCATGCTGCAGGTGGGGGGCTGCTCTTGTTGGGCACTCCAATTAATTGGTTTCCGGTAAGCATCACCCTTTACATCCCTAGATGTAGTTAGCCTAGCAACTCAAGCTGCATTAAAGTTTCCCTCAGTATAAAAGAGGGAGAGTGGTCTGAAGGTTGTTGTCTCCACATTGGAACAAGTCCATGTTGTCTAAAAGACTCTCAAATCTCTTGACCTTCAGGACACATCTACACAGCAGGGCTGACATTGGAATAAACTATGCCACTTGAGCAACATCAATTGCATAGCTGAAGTCGAAATAGCTTAATTAGGCTTTTGGCGCTGTCTACACAGTTGGAAGTCGAAGGAAGAAAACTCCCTTCAACTTCCCTTACTCCTTGTGAAATGAGCGTTACAGGTGTTGGAGTAAGAAGTCCTCCAGCTTGCCATTATTACGAAATAACTGCTGACAGTGTAAACGTACACTATGTTATTTCAGAATAACGTGAGTTATTCCAAAATAGCGCTGCTTTGTAGACATAGCCTACACGTGCACGCTGCAAGGGCCATCTGTTTACTTTGGCTCTTTGAGAGGGAGGGGCATGATAAGGATAAGTGGAGGGTTTGGGAGAAGAATGTTATTTATGTTTTGATTTCAGCTTTGCTTAATTATCTGTTTTGTGGTGCAGAACAGTTGCTAGTTCCACAGTCAACCCCCAATCATTGTAAGTTATGCCCAAAGCATTTATAAAAGCAGGTGATCTAGTCTCTGTATTATAAATCAAAACAAATAAAATAGCTCTCTGATTCCCGTTAGTATGATTTGGGGTTCAGTAACAGTTTGTTCCAATTATATTGGAAGACCCACAGTGGGGGAAGAAAGAGGTTAAACATCTGTGATTATCCTGCTTTCACTAGATTTCTCAAATTTGAGCTGAAGAAGGGCATCACCACACCACCATTGCTGCCTGTAGCTGAGTGTAGATCTGCTGGGACATGCCTCAGTTTCTCTCCTCAGGGAGGTCATTTAGAACAGGCCACCAAAGCAGTACATCTCCCTCTAATAAAGCCTTCAAAAAGGAGCATTTGCAGAAAGGTTTAAAGGCTCTTAATTCAGAGTCTGGGTAAGCTCCCTTTGCTTTATGGCCCAGACTTTTCGGCTGCCTAGAGAGCTCTGCAGTCTTTCTGGGTTGCTCAGAGTCTCTCCTGGATTAGCTTTCCAGGCAAGATTCCGTCTAGTCCAGGCTCGTAGAGAGCCTCTCTTCTCAGGAGCCTTCTTCAAGAGGTTCCCCCTTAGCCTTTTACTTGTCCCCAGTGCTCCTTCCTCGTTTAATTGTTTTCTAGATACTTTAGAGAGAGAGAGAGAGAGAGAGAGAGAGGATGAGGTAATATCTTTTATTGGGCCAAATTCTGTGGGTGAGAGGTACAAGCTGTTGAGCTTCACAGAGATCTTCTTTGGGAATTGGGAAAGAAACCAGAGTGTCTGAGCTAGATACAAGTTGGGACAAGTTGTTAAGCAGACAGCATTAAGAGACACTATATAGGAAACCACTTCCAATGAAATGGGCAATTGAGGGTTAAGAGGCAGTTAAGAGTTATTGTAATGATCCCAAAACTATCCCTGTTAAGGCCATGGTGTTTAATGTCTACTAGAGCTCCTAGATTTGCCTTTTGAAGGAATTGTGCAGGTTTCCTTTGAGGACTAGTCCTGAGAGGCCAGATAGTGACTGGTCATTTTGTGAAAAGTGTTTGCCCTTGGACTGAGGCATATTGTCTTTTGTCATTTTGCTGTGTGAATTCATTCAAGGATATAGTGATTGTCTAGCTTCGCCAAGATAATTGTTGTTGGGCCTTGTGATGGACAGCATATGCTGAGATAGGCATATGTAGGACCAATGAATCTTGAAAGGCGTGCTGGTGTGGTATTGATCATTGTAGCAGTGGGGATATGTCTGCAGGCTTTGTTACTTAGTCACTTAATTGTCCCCAGGTGGACCTGCAATTACGCTGGTTTTTAAAATACATTTCAAAATCTGCAAGTGAACACAGTGCTTATAAAAATGAAAGACAAAGAAGCAGAAGCTACCCATCCTTATTCCATGTCTTGCTCCACTAAATCATTCCTGAGATCTCTGATTAAACACGATTTTACTTAAAACTAAATCGACAGTTGAACTGGGGTTCTCAAAGACGAAAAGAAAAATAACCAGGCTTTTAGTTCTGGAAATTCTGTCTTTGCATCAAAGTGGAAATAAAATGTGACAGCACAATTGGTTAATGAGTAAATTGAGAACACCCATGGCTAAGCCCAATTGTTTGTATCTTTTATATTCTGTCCATCTATAAATACTATTGTATTCCAACAATTTTAAAGGGGAAGAGAGCAGGCGACACTGTGAAGAATGCTGAGTTTGTTTTTAAAAAATATATTAGTAGTTTACAGCATACCACATGCTAGACACTTGTTTTGGCATAAGTTGTATGGCTAAAACAATTAAACCAAGTCCTCTTCAAGTATTTAATTCTTAGTCAGAGTTTTCTTTATGAATGAAAATAGGTGGCTGAAGATGACTATATTTTTGCTGCGTGTGATCTTATGTCATAGCCATATAACTGTTGTCCGCTACTGTGTCCCTATTCCCCAACACACACCATATCTTTGAAAATTACATTCTAAAGAGTGATCTGTTTTGCTGATGCAAACAAACAAACAAACAAACAAAAAAGGACAACCATTTTGGTAAGCTCATTCCTCTGTTTCTGCTTATTCCTACAAATACAAACTCCCTTTTCAAACAAAAATTGTTTGGAGATTTAACAGTCATTCAAGTTACAGTATATTAACCAAACATTTCCCTCAAGGCTGAGGTATAGATTATACATACTTTTCATGTGTGTGTCCGCGCACACAAAGATTTTCATTAAAACAAAGCAAAGCCTACTTCTTGTATGAAGGAAGTTGAACTGCATGATTTCTTGTTCAATGACTTATTATTTTATCTAATTAGCAAGGGCACTTAGTAAGGGTGGACATGCCAAATTAATGGAGACTAGCAAGAAGGGGAATAAATACTCTGAGGATAGATGATACCTTGGAGACATCTTGCCTGAAGGAGTTGATATTAATTAGAATAAGGCATAGAAAGAGGGGAAAAATGAAAGTCCATTTAGAATAGTGCCACCTGCTTGAACAGACTGATGTGACAGCAAGAAGATGGTAAATTTCGTATTTCCATCAATACCAGACTGTGGCTCTATGTGGTGGGGTAACCTCAAACATTGAAATAGGAATGCAAGAACATTTGTTGCTCAGAATTAACACTAAAAAGATAAAAAACGATGGGCAGATCCTCCTCAGTTGTAAATTGTCATAGTGCCATTGAATTTACACTAGCAGAGAAGCTGTCCAATAGAAGCTAGCTAACTGTTTAATAAGTGCTCCCATTACAGATTATAGCTTCTGTGTTACAGTTCCTTAGATGTTACAGTAATTGGCACACTAAAGATAGATTAAAGCACAGACTCTTACCCGTGCACAAGCTTGAGCATCATTTACAATGCCATTGTACCCAGTGAGCAACATCAAAACAGTCATGTTAGAAAAGCTATAGGTGTTGGGAATTGTCAACATATCTTGGGCTAATTATTATTTAGTATTTATGCTGCAGCTGATCACTTGTGGTAGGCTTTGTACAAATTCATGGGAAGATGAGGAAGTCCCAGAGAGGTTAGGATGGGACTAGGGACCAGCACATTATTAACTGAAAACCTACTTTTGGATGGAGACCAAACAGGTAGAACAGATAATGAAAGTCAATGGGACTCAGGAGTCTAAGGCTATGTCTACACTGCACTCTAAACTCGAAATAAGGTATGTAATTTGCATAATGCAAATTATGCAAATTGCGCAATTATTTCGAGTTTATTTCAAAATAAAGTGCTATTTTGAGACATCCCTTAACCTTCGTGGAATGAGGGTTACCGGGATGCTGAAATAGTGCACCTGTTATTTCGAAAAAATGTCTGGTATCCCAAAATAACTTTGATGCATAGACATACCCTAAGTCTCTTTTGAAAGTCAGTAGGACTGAGGCACTTTGGAAAATTTGAAAATTTTACCCCCAATCTTTTTCTTTATTTTAGACACAGAACAGCTACGAACACACTGATGGGGAAAATGTAATAGATATTGCAATATTAATTCAAATTGAATAAGATTTTAACTCACTATATTTGCAATATAAAGGCAGAAACTGTCATTGCTGCCCAGCTATGGGAATGAATAGATGTTAAAATTACCCACCAGAGAATCCTTATATTAATGTTGATTTAATGTGCAAGGGCAAATTAAATTAAAATAATTGATTATATAGTAACAGACTTAAACAAAATGTCCTTTGGTTTACTTGAAGTCCTCTGTGTATACAAAATATCATTCAATCAGAAAAGCATGTGTGTTTGTTTTACTGTTGACCAAAAGACAATCATCACACAGCCATAACAACTAGTAAATGGTGCCTATTTCACCATCTTACAATCAATGGTCTGGATTTTTTTAAGACCTTGGGTGACTGAGCATATTGGAATCCAGATGGGTTTAGTAACTCCTCTTACGTCTGCTGGCAGTGTTCATTTTCTATTTGTCATGCTATAATTAACACCTGGAACCTTTCAGAGACCAGTGGAGAAAATGTGGTTTACAATTTTTTGCTAGATACTCACAGTTTGATAGTGCTTATCAGCTAATTGCTGCATACAAAAATGCTAAGGGAGTACAAAAGATTGCTTTAAGGACTAAGGCCATGTCTATATTTACTGTGCCCGAGGTAGATCTTCTAGCATTCAATTTAGCGAGTCTAGTTAAGACCCTGTAAATCAAATGCTGAGGTTGGCTCCGATCGATGCTGGTACTCCTTGCAGTTGTGAAAGAAGGGAAGCTGAGGGGAGCATTTATTCCCATCAGCCTCCCTCAGAGAGAACAGCGCCTTAAATTTAGGATGTGCAGAATTAGATTTTGTTTTTAAATTTCAACAATAATATTGCTATTTAGTTTTTTTAATTTCAACAATTACCACTAAATAAGTATTGTTTGCATAATTTGCTGCAACTAGGAAAAATTACATTGATAAAAATAGAAAAAAATCCTAAAAATAAAGCTTTACAACCATTAAAACACAAATTGTCAAAATCACAAGTCAAAATATACAAATATCCTTAAATAGAACTCTAATAAGCTCTTAAGCAGCATTTGTCTTACTTTGCCTAACTGTACATTTTGATTATAATGCACAAAGATTTGTTTGCTCAGTTAGGGTGAATATACGGTGAAACCAACATTTACTGATATTTACTGAGAAAAATTGAATCTTTCCAAATCCACTTAAGGAAACAGTAAATACAGTGATATAAAACAGGCCCTGATATTTTTCTTAGTGATGGAGCACTACATTTTTAAAGTACAGGCAGTCCCTGGGTTATGTACAAGATAGAGACTGTAGGTTTGTTCTTAAGTTGAATTTGTACGTAAGTCGGAACTGGCGTCCAGATTCAGTCGCTGCTGAAACTGACCAGTGGCAGACTACAGGAAGCCTGAGGCAGAGTTTCTCTGCCCCGGGCTTCCTGGAATCAGCTGCTGATCAGTTTCAACAGCAGCTGAATCTGGACGCCTGGAACAGAGCAGCTGGGGTGCTGCGGGGACCAACCTGGCAGCACCCCAGCTGCTCTGCCCCAGGCGTCCTGATTCAGCCGCTGCTGAAACTGACCAGCAGCGGCTGAATCAGGACGCCTGGGGCAGAGCAGCTGGGGTGCTGCCGGGTTGATCCAGTAGTGCCGAGGAGTGGCGCTGCGGGACCAATGGGCGGCGACCCAGCTGCTCTACCACAGGCGTCCGTGAGAAAAGCCTGGTCTGCTGGGGGAGAGGGGAGGCGCACTAGTTGCACCCCCGCCCCCAGCAGACCAGGGAGACGCGGGTGGCGGGACCGAGACACACCGAGACACGCCGCGGTCCCGCCGCCCGGGTCCTCTGCGGCTTTGCCCCGCGTCTCCCTGGTCTGCTGGGGGCGCAGTTTTTCTCGCCCCGGAGGACGCGGGTGGCGGGACCGCGGCGCGTCTGGGCGGTCCCTGCCACTCGTGTCCTTCGGGGCGAGAAAAGCCCCGTTCGTAAGTACGGATCCGATGTAACCCGGGGACTGCCTGTACAAAAGAAATTTAGAGTGCAGAGACCATTCAACAACTACAGTGTCAAAAATCACTTAAGTATTTTTTCCCTTTGAAACAAACAGCTCTGTTCTGTTTTAGTGGAAACGATGGGCCAAACTTTGTTCTCAAGTAAGGGGGTGTAAACCCACAGTTACTCTGATGACTCAGGTTACTTCACTGAGAGCAGAATTTAACCTTCAATGTTCAGTTGGATCGAAGTGCACATGCCACAGAACTACTAATTTTATTTATGCAGTTACCTTCATATCAGTAACGCTGTATGTTTATAGGAGTTGTTGGTAACAACACCCTGTACATTTCTATAGCTGCACATTGGTATTTGGCAAATTAAAATATCTGATATATAATATGGATAGTAAGACCACTTAATACAATGGGTGACATTTAATAGTATCTTGTTAGCATGCAAGTAATAAGAGTGTTAATAAACTCTCAAGTCAAGGAGATATAGCATAATGTGCTAACTATTCTATTTTGACAGGGCTCTGTCAGATTTCTATTTTTTTTAAAACCTTTTTCTAACATGTTATTAACATATTTTAAATTAATAAAACAAAGAAAACTAAAACCCTAAATATATTTTTCACTGTTGATACTGTGTTTCCTTTTTGGAATACACTCAATTTTGACAATGAAAGCAGATTAGTCAGTTTCATTTTAGCTTCTCGTCATTGCTGGTTCTCATGAACTAGACTATGGATGAAATATTTTGGATACAGTCAGGCCTGCTGATGGGGCAGGGGGAAGCAAAGGGGTTTGAATTGCTGAGCCCCAGGGCTCTCAGCTGCTACTGCTATAGCAGGAGCCCCAGGCCCTTTAAACAGGGGCAGATGACCGTTTTGCGGGGCCCCGGGCAGCATAAATCCGCGGGGCCCCCCTTTGCCACGGCGCATGCGCGGGGCCTTTTGAAGCGCGGGGCCCGGGGCGGCCGCCCCGTTCGCCCTGCCCTATATCCGCCCCTGCCTTTAAATTGTTGTTGGAGCGCCATAGCAGGCACCACACATGGCTCTGAGGGCTTGGGGGCAGGGTGTGTGCTGCAAACAGGGTGGCACTGAGCGCTGGCTGTCCCTGCCCACACCCTGCCCACATCCCTTCCAGGCCACGGAGCCAGCACCCCCACCAGTTTTCCCTCTAAGATTTTCCATCCATGAGCGGAGTGAGTTTTGTCTTGTGCGCCAACAGTGAAATCACGTGCGCTTGTGCACCCACCAGTGGCACTGCTCCCCAAGAGACTCTCCCAGGTAGCACCCTCCCACCTCGTGGGGAGAAGGGGAAATGTGCATTCCCCCGGGGAATGCTGCTTCCTGGGCAGGGTGTGTGCAGGGCAGGACTATCCCAGGCTGCGCCTCGCAGGGCTGCTGTGAGTCCCACCTGGGGCAGAGGGAAGCTGCTGCCAGCATCCAAGGTTTGCAGGGAGTGCAGTGCTGGTGGTGGGGCAGTGACATGTGAGGAGCAGGGACCGACAGAGGGTTGGAGTGACAGGGGGCTCTTAGGAGCAAGAGAGAGGTGCGGGAGCGGGAAAAGAGAGCTGCAGAGAGCCCCAGCCCCAGGAAAAGCTGCACCACAGCCTGGTTCCAGCTTTGGGCAGCTGCCACACAGCCCACTCAGGCAGCAGTTGGGAAGCCATTTTACAACACTAGCCATAGCTCCAGCCCTGGGAAAGGCTGGAGCTGGCCCTGGGAATGGCCCTGACCACTGGAGCAGCCCACCAGCATATGGCCCCGGCTGCTGGAGCAGCCCCAGCGCCCCCCATCACATAGCCAGAACAGGTGTTCCCCCCCATGGCCAGAGCAGGCGGTCCCCTGGTCCCCCTCCACCATGTGGCCAAAACGGGCCCTGGCCGCAGGAGCAGGCTCTGGCCTGCCTCCTGCCATGTGGCTGGAGTGGGCCCTGGTCCCCTGCCATATGGCAGGTCCTGGTCTCCTGCCCTAAGCAGCTCCCACCACCATCACACCATTTCAGCCAGCTTTGGCCTGGAACAGCCGCCTGCCTTACCACTCATCTTCCAGCAGGAAAGTGAGTGGTGTTGCGCAGCTCTGCAAAGGAGGTGTGCGGGCCGAGATTTTTTTGTGTGCAGCCAAGCAGGTGAGCACCTTACAGGGAACTTTGACACCCACACCTTGCCCAAAGGCCCACGGCAGCTGTCAGATCCACTGGATACCATCACCAGAGAAGAATAATTTAAATTCCAAGTGTTATTTTTAAACCAAGTGTTATTTTTAAAAATAATGCATTATAAGCAGTTTATGCTATTTCATTATTTAGAAAGTCTCAGGGGGTAGCCGTGTTAGTCTATAACCTTAAAAACAATTAGTAGTCCTGTGACAACTTAGGATGTGTCTAGACTACAGGGTTTTTTCGAAAAAAGTAGCCTGTTTTCGAAAAAAACTTCACCTACATCTAGACTGCAGCCGTGTACTTTTGAAAGTAAATCAAAAGAATGCAGCAGTTTTTTCGATCACGGTAAACCTCATTCTACGAGGAATAATGCCTTTTTTCAAAAGTACTCTTTCAAAAAAAAAGGCGCTATGGAATGCAAACTGTGCTTTTTCAAAAGAGAACGTCTAGACTCTCTTTCGAAAAAGCGGCTCGCTTTTTTAAAAAGTCTGCTTGTAGTCTAGACACTCTCTTTCGAAAGAGGCTTGTAATCTAGACATAGCCCCAGAAACTAACCAAAATCTATAGAATCATGAACTTTCATAAGTAAAACCTACTTCATCAGATGAATTGGAGTGGAAATAACAGAAACCAAGGGATATATATATATATATATATATATATATATATCACAGCAGGAGTACCTGTCAATTGAGGGACCTGTTTAATGAGGCTAATTAAGTGGGCTGGATGTGTTACATACCAGAGTTTATGCTCCTTTATTCTCCTCGGTAGGATTTAACTTTCACTTTTTAAACAATGCCTTTTTATCTCTCTTTGCTTCTTTTGCTTGATTGTTAAGCCACGGTGACACTTTTTTGGTTCTCTTACTATATTTTTTAAATTTGGGATATACATTTAGTTTGAGTATTTATTAGGGTATCTTTGAAAAGTTTCCATTCAATTTGCAGGGATTTTACTTTTGTCACTGTACCTTTTAATTTCTGTTTAAACAGCCTCTTCATTTTTGTGTAGTTCCCTTTCTGAAATTAAATATCACAGTGTTGGGCTGCAGAGGTGTTTTTCATACCACAGGGATGTTAAATTTAATTATATTACAGTCACTATTACTAAGCAGTTCAGCTGCAGTCACTTCTTGGACCAGATCCAATGATCCACGTACAAATAAATCAAGAATTGCCTCTCTTCCTGTGGGTTCAAAGACTAGCTACTCCAAGAAGTAGTTATTTAAGGTGTCAAGAAACTTTATCTCTGCATCCCATCCTGAGATGACATGTACCTGGTCAATATGGGAATAGTTGAAACCCCTCATTATTCTTGATTTTTTTTATTAATCTCCCTTCAGTCATAATCACCATTCAGGTCAAGTGGTCTGTAATAGATCCCTATGGCTAAATTCTTATTATTAGAACATGGGATTACTGCCCATAGAGATTCGGTGGAACAGTTTGGTTCATTTGAGATTTTTACTTCATTTGATTCTACGCTTTCTTTCACATATAGTGCCATTCCCCAACCAGCACAACCTGTTCTGTCCTTCCAATATATTTTGTACCCTGGTATTACTGTGTCCCATTGATTATCCTCATTCTAACAAGTTTCTTTGACCCCTGTTATATTAATATCCTCATTCAATACAAGGCACTCTAGCTCACCCATCTTATTATTTAGATTTCTAGAGTTTGTATATAAGCACTTTAAAAACTTGTCACTTTTTAGCTGTTTGCCATTACAAGATGTGACTGACTGGGACTCTTTCATTTGACTGTTTCTCATCAGATCTCACTCATCTTTTATCATCTTCCATTCTCTCCTTCTTACTAGAACACACAGAATCTCTATTAATAGACCCTCCCCTAAGAGATGTGTCTGTCCATACCCGTCAGCTCCTCTGCACCCGTCAGCTTTTCCCCAGCCCTTAACATTAAAAAGGTCGCAGAGCAGTTTTTAAACTAAGTGCCAGCAGTTTGGTTGAGGTGGAACCCATTCTTCCTGTCTAGGCTCCCCCTTTCCCAAAAGTTTCCTGAGTTTTTATGAAATCTAAACCCCTCCTCCTTATACCATTGGTTTCATTCTTGTATTGTGATTCTGCAGTTCTGCCTGTGTACCAGGCCCTGCATGTGGAACTGGAATCATAGACTCAGTCAAGCTCCTGCCGGTGTCAATACTTCAGTCTTTTTCCTCAGGGATACTTTTATTATTTAAACATAATCACTGTTCAGCATCAATCAAGACAGGTAAACCAGGTAAACCTGACTCCTGCCATGTGGCTCCTTCTCAGACCTCTGCCTCAGGGGCAGCTGATGTTATTGTACACCAGATATCCCCAACCAGCTTTCTCCTATCGGGTGTGGCAAGCCCCCTTCCAGGGCCTTTCCCTGATTCAGGGCCTCCTGCAGGCACCCCCTGAAACTCTTCTCAGTGTGATCATCATTGGCCATTTATTCCAACATCTGGGAGACCAGTGATTAGCCACAGGGGGCAAATAATCCCATCCCCCCTTAAAGGTCTCTCTGACAGCTCATAACCAGCGGTGCACGAGAGGAGGAAGTATGGTCTTCTGGTTTGGGCAGTGGGCTAGAATGAAGGTGCTCTGGATTCTATTCCCACTTTCACCACCCACATCTTTTGTGACCATGGTCAAATCACAGTCTCTTAATGCCTCAACTTCCTGGCCATAAACTGAAAATAATAATCCTTCCTTTAGCTGTCTTATCTTCTTAAATTGTATGTTCAATGGAGCATAGACTGTATGCATTTTACAGCACAATGGGGCCATTATATGCTTTGGAGTCTCTAGAGTCCACTGGTCTCAGAAGGGTAGTCATGTTAGTCTGCATCTGTAAAAACAACAAGGAGGAGGTAATCATTCTCTTATGGTGTATGTGATATACTTTTACCCTTGGTAATCATAGTTTACACTGACACAGTTCCAATGAATATCAACTTGACCCTCTTCTAATAATAACTGAGAATCATCTTAGATGTCAGACATTTATAGTTGCCACTTTAACAGATCATACTGATGCAGATATTGAAAATGTTATTCCATCCTGGCAACGTGAATGAAGTCAGACGCAGTCGTTCTAGGTTAAATTTAGTGTCCTTTCTCAAAGTGTGGTATTGAAATATTCAGGGACTATGTCTTATTTGTATGTGTGTGGGAAAAAAATGTAAGTGCTAGAGATGATTCACTGTCAATATCAGCTTAAAAATATAATAGCCAACTTCTGCCAGGCTTCTTCACATTGAGTTCTCTGAAAACAGCCCCAGTGAAAACTCTTAAAGCTCTAGGTAATTTGACATCAGTGGGACTACTTGTGGAATAACATGTTACTCTGTGTGAGGAAGGTTGGAAGAATGTGGCCCTAAGTATTTAGCTGAATCAAATGTGACTTCTGAAGCTGATCTGAGCAGAGTGGGGATGAAGCCTGTAGCTTTCCATTTTGCAATCACTTAAACATCAAATGACCAGTTTCTGCTTTGTTCCTCAGATTTCTCCTGTCAGCTCAAACTGGAGTTACCCGCTTCAGCAAAGTCAGCACTGAGGCAAGTGTCTCGTTCTCCCCGAGTCAGATTACACAGTAACAAGGAATTGTTGGCAGTCTGGGAAAGTAAACAGTTCTCCCATGTCCAGGATGTAACACCAGAACAGACGATAATAAATAAGTCACTTCAGGAGGGCTATGAAAAATGATCCATTACGTAGCTGTAATGAAGCAAATGTCATCTTGGAAAAGGCTTCTCCAAATGCTTACAGAGGAGTTCAAGAAACGTCTGGCTCAGAATTGCAGTGCACTATTAATACAGCACACTGAATGTCTGGGTGACTTACTAATGTCATGGAGTGGTTCTCTGCCAACTGAGTGCCCTCTCTTGAGGTATCAGCAATTCAGCAAGTAAAAAGGCCTCTCCCAAACCCATCCTTTAACCTTTTTCCAAATCTACCCTTAGGCTATGTCTACACTGCAAATCAAAGTGTAGTCTTAGTTGTAGCTAAATGTGGTTAAAACAGCAGTGAGGACATAGCAACGTGGCTTAGCAGTATGAATTAAAGCCTTGGGGATGTGGGGTGGTGGTATAGGAGGCTGAGGGGAGGGAGGACGTGAGAGTGAGCGTTGAGGGGTGAGGAGCAGCAGCAGATTTGGGGCAGGGCGAGCGGGGCGGCTGCCCTGGGCCCCGCGCTTGCAGAAGCCCCGCGCATGCGCCATGTCAAAGGCCGTGCCTGGGGCCCCGCGGCTCTCTCATCTGCCCCTGGTGAGGAGGGACTGAGGACAGAGGGTCCCCCTCACCTGCCAAGGGCATGTTCGCTCCACCCCCTCATCCACCAGGGACGCGTTCTTTTCCACCACCCTCAGGCTCTCCCTGTCCACCAGGGGCCTGTTTTCTCTCCCTAGAACGCTCCAGCCACCAGGGGCCTGGTCTCTCCCCTCCCTCTGGTGCTGCAGCCTAGGGCCAAAGGGGGGAGCGGGGAGAAGAAGGGTTTGGGCCGGGAGGGCTACTTACTCTGTGTGTTCACAGGCAAGACAAGATGGTGGAACCCCAGCCCAGCAGGCCACTCCTTTGGCTGTTCAGCTGCCCCCTGTGGCCACTCTGCAGCATAGTTCTCCCCTATGGGCTCACTGACCCCAGTGGCGACTCACAGTATCACGTCCCTCCGAAAGCAGCTCCTCCCTTTGCTTAGTATGGAAAACTGTCCTTTTCCTAGGGACTCCGGTTGTCCTGGCATGACGAAACTCTGACCTTGCTTTAAGTAAGGCGACAATGAAGCTGCCTTCCAAATTTGGTGGCCCTAGCTCAGGCCTGGGCAAAACACCCTCTATGGGCCAGATCCAGCCCACCAAGCCACTGGATCTGGCCTGCAGATGCAGAGGGGAGCGCAGGCAGACTCCCCTGCTTGCCCCACCCTTGCAAGCCACTCAGAAAAGTGGCTGCTGGGCCATTTGTGTTTCTTAAATTGTGAGCGGGGGAGTGATGTTCCTGCCCCCAGCACAATACCTGTTTGAAGAGCAGGAAGTGCGTGAAGCACCACTCACCCCCCCCCCCCCAGGCTCTTGTTCACAGAGCACGTGACCCCTGCAGCCTGCGCAGGAGTGGGGCAGGCTCCGGCCTGAGAAACATTTTGGGCTGCTAGTTGGGAGTCTCATAGGTAAGTCTCCTAGTCAGAGCCTGCCTCTGGCACCCCAGCTCCTTCCTCTCCCCAGTCCTCTGCCCCTGCACTCCTACTCCAATAGCCCCTCCCAAATTCCGCACCCCGATCTCCTGCCCCACATCACAATCCCCTGCTGCTCTAGGTCACATCCCAAATCCAAGCACTGTAAACCCTTGCCATTGGTCACAACCCAAAACCTTGCACCACCTCCTGCAGCCCAGGCCTCTACTCTAGGTCACAACCCCCTCCTGTCCTAGATCACAGCCCAAACACCTGCATCCCAATCTCGTGCCCCTAGTCACAACTGCCTCCTTCACCCAACTACCCCCCAGACCTCACAAGCCCTCCTTTACCCAAATCCTTTACCCTAAGCTCTGTTCTGCACCCAACCTCCATCCTAGATCCCACACCTCCTCCATTAATATCATGGAATTGTGTGTCCTTTGACCACTTTCTAAAATCTTGGAGTGGCCCCCATCACAAATCACTGCCCATCCCTGCCCTAGACCTTACCATTTAGGAGGAGTTCTTGAACAAACGGACTCACAAACAGACGTACTCTAAAATATATAGACACACATTTGATTTTCCAAATTTCAACATTCAATAGGATTCTATTAATTATTTTATGTCAGTAAAAGAATTGACATTTATCAGACTATTGGACAAAAGTTCATCCTTTTAAAAATACATACAAGAATTTAATACATTTCTCTATAACCATAATAAGTCTTAACACCATACTATGCATTGTATTTACAGAACAAAACCTTCAAAATGTCAAAAAATATCAAAATTGCTCAATCATTTGAGAAACTGTAAGTCCATAAGGATAATTTAGAAGTAATTTCAATAGTTTTGGTTCATTGTTTTAAATGGAGCTACTCTGGTGATAATGAAAGCAGAATTTGGGCCACTGTGTATGTTGACTCAGCAATACAGAAGGGCTCAGTTTTCCTAGGTAATGAGTGAATTGGAGTGTCCAATTCACATTTTAAAGCAGCCAGATTTCCAGAGGAGGCATTCTCTGGGCTGTCTGAAAGTCAGGCCCATTTCCAGTATCTCAAACTGGGTACCCAAAAAATCACTAGTTGCTTTTAAAAAATGAATCCAATGTTCTTTCACAGACAAAATGAATGACTTCACCTGGCTTAATTCTCAGCAGACATGATAACTTCACAAGCAAGTCCGACATGAGATTCTATTCTAAAGTTATTACTAATAACTTACAAAGCACTTTACTGTGCCTCTTGAAAGTGCTATACAGCCGAACACTGATTAATTCTCATAGCCCTTATCCAAGAAAAGTATTATTCCCATTATATGCAGATAGGGCAATTGACACATATTTTTATTAAAAAATAAATGAGGTGCCCAAGACTGTGCAGAGAGCCAATGACAGAGAGAGAGGTAGGACCCAACAGAGGCATGTAAAATAGGCTACCCCACATAGTCAATGAAGCTGGGATTTAAATATCCCCGGCTTCATTAAAATAAAAATGGCTGCCGCGCTGGACCAGCTCAGCTGATCGTCGACACAGCGCGCGAGTCGAGACGTGGCTCAGTCGACAGGGGAAGCCTGTGTCGACTGCTCCCTTATGCCTCATGAAACGAGGTTTACAGGAGCAGTCGACAAAGGCTTCCCTTGTCGACCGATCCGTGTCTTGACTCGCGCGCTGTGCTGACGATCAGCTGAGCTAGCACAGCATGGCGGCCATTTTTATTTTAATGAAGCCGGGGATATTTAAATCCTGGCTTCATTGACTATGTTTGGTAGCCTATTTCACATGCCGCTGTCGGCAGATGCATGTAATCTAGGCATACCCGAGGAGTCCAAACTTCCAGTCCCACTATACCTTCTCCAAACAGCAACGCTCACGGATGAAGTCAGGAAAAGTAAAAAAGGATCATCTCTGAGGCTCAGATCTCCAAAGGTATTTAAGTGCTTATCTTCCTTTGAAATCAGTGGGAGTTAGGCATCTAAATAACTTTGAGGAGGTGGGTGTAAGAATAAAACTTTCAAAAGTTAAGTGCTTTATCAGCCCAAATCATCTTTTGAAAACTGACTGAGGTACCTCAGACTGCATTATAATGGTAAAAGTTGGATAGAGAACGTAGTAGGTCATTCTGCCAGTCAATGCAGGATTGTTCCCTCCAGCGCATATTCCATTGTTTGGATCAGTCTAGTTTTAGAAGATCCATGTTGGACTACATCCTAGGAAGCTATTCTTCACTCTAATAGATATCACTGCTAGGAAATGTTCCCAGACATTTAGTCTAAATATTGCTTGGCTCAGTTTCAGCCCATTTCTCTTAACTCTTCTATACATAAATCTTCCTTGATTGCTAAACAATTCAGATACATGTGGATGGTTAATACACTCACAGTGTAATCATCCCCTGACTGATCTAGATGTATTTAGAAGGATTGTGTCTCCTCTTTCATGTCCAGACTCATTCCTATGATAAAATCATCCTTTTGTCATTTAAGTTTTTCCTAAAATCATTGTTATATTTAACAAAGAAAAAAGGTCTTCCAAATGAGAAAATAAAGCAAACCCTGTCACAGCTGCCAGTGCCCAACTATACCACATAAAGACAACAGGGGTGGCTTCCTCACAAAAAGTCAGTTTGGCATGGCATTTAAGGTATGAGAGGAAAAGGCGGTTTCTTCCCCCCCCCTTAATTAGAAATCTACAAAGAGAAGATTTCAGCAATCTATTCCCATGGAGAGAAGTGGCGATTATCATTGCTTGCCAGAGTCCTCAGCTACATTATTTCCTCTTAATTAGTTATGCAGGTTGAAACCCTACCATACTAATATGCCAACAAATAATCTTGCTGGATTAGTGGATCATAGTGGGGGGGGGGGGGGGGCAGGGGAACATGGTTACACACCAGTGTTCCCTTTAATCTTTTCCATCCATGTGAAAAATACATTTTTATGTGCATCGAAGCATGTGCATGTGTGCCACCAATAGAAACACAAAACCTATTTGTGGGTGCTCTGTTAATCAGCTGGGTGGCATTTGAATTTCTTCTAAGAGGCTGCACATGCACACAGTTAACAGGGATACACACACACACTCTCTCTCTCTCTCTCTCTCTCTCTCTCTCTCTCTGCTAACATGAAACTATCTTATCCAAGTCCTATAAAAAGAAATCAGTATTCCTCAGGCCAACAGTAAAGGAGCCTAACAATGATAACTTCACCCTTTTATCAGAACAAAGAGCTATGTACGTACATGTACTATGCTGGCCAGCAGCAGCACGAAGCACAAATGACAGATTGCCACACGTAACAACAGATTTCCAAAACTATACAAAGCTGCTTGAGAAGGACTAGCCAGACAGTGTAACTGAAGTGTGGCCAGTGAGTACAGCTCCACTTCTTCATTGCCTGAGGGCCTTTCCAAAAAAGTGGAGCTACTGAGACAAAGTCCACATCAGTCCCATGAGATGCTGTAACACTCCACTGCACATAGTCGGGGGAGCCGACAGCCTCGCCGAGCCACTTGGCAAGGTGTGGGGGGCCTTGCTCTGTGCTTCTGGAAGGGTGGAGCTGCAGGAAGAAAGGATGAGGCTAAGAGCAGCCAGCCCTCAGTAGTGCTCAGACTATGCCTCCCGCCTCACCCCGCAGTGCTGCCTGGAGTATGCCTCCCCAGGCAGCCCTGAGAACCACCAGGAATGTGCCGCACGCTGCTCCAAAGACAATTTAAAGGGCTCGGAGCATCAGGCCCCTTTGAATCATCAGGCCTTGGGACAGTTGCCCCATTTTCTGCCCCCTCGCCCCCGTCAGCAGGCCTGCACGTGGTGAACAGACCCCAAGTGTCCAGTGGTGAATTACAAATGGAGGGTTGTGGCTATGACATTCCAAGAAGGATTGTGAGGAATAACTATCAGACATTGCCTTCCCCCCATGCTCTCCTGCAACCACCTGGCATTAATTCACCTCATTATCAGGCTGTGAAACATCAGAATAATCAAACACAGGCTGACAGCAATCCATAGGCCTTCTGAGCCCATTCTCTTCCACGAGTGTCTACAATTCAGGAGTGATCCAATAAAACAGAAATACCGCAGAAGCTAGTGACTGTTGGCGCTCTGCTGACTCCCAGTTCTGGCATGGGCATACACTGCAGGAATGGTGGACCTCCACATCAGTCAGCTGCTAAAATCTGAAGTTAGCAGGCTTTCCGAAGGGATTTGGAAATGCATTTAGTTGGTGCTCTTTTCTCCTTAGTTCCCGGATGTGTCTAAATCCTTGCTGGATCTGCAACACATGTTAACGTAATCAGTATGCATACTTGATAGTAATGATTTCTCTGGGCAGTGAGCAGTCACCGAAACACAGAGCTAAACCCACCCTGGGTGCATTTCCGCTGCAGGGCTTCACTCGAAATAAGCTACGCAAATTGAGCTATGTCAATATGCAACTGACATAGCTCAATTTGCGTAGCTTATTCTGAAATTGGGAGCATCTACACAGCACTTATGTGGAAATAGAGCACTCTTCTTCCGAATTCCCTTACTCCTCATACAGTGAGGGTTATGGGAGTCGGAGTAAGAAGTCCTTCAGCCTGACAGTATTTTGACACTATTTCAAAATAACTGCCTACTGTGTAGACGCAGACTAAGTTATTTCGGAATAGCGCTAGTTATTTCCAAATAGTGTTGTGGTGTACATGTACCCCATGAGGTCAGGACAGGCATTTTTATAAATTAGAAAAATAAATGAAATAATTAAAGAAACCCCCCATGGTGGAACTTTGCTTTGCTATAAGTCCTCTTCCTCGGGTTGATTCCGAATGCCCAACCAGGAACCCAAATCACCGCCATCAAGAATCAGTTCAAGTACGTGTGCCATGTTAACATGGGGTACCATACTCAGGACAGAGGTCATGACACACTGGCTCACAGGCTTGCTTTTCAAGTAGCACGGAAGCAGGCAAACAGCTTCCAGACACAAGGCTTTGAGAGACTGGCAAGGGCAGCAGGTTTGCAGAAATTCTGGTGATGCCCAGAATACCCAGTGCCCATACTCTTCCCCCACTTAAACTCACCCCCCCCACCACCACCACCACCTGCCTAAGGCTCTGAGAGGGAGTATTCATGGGGGAGGGGTGTGGGCTCAGGGAGGGAGTTTGGGGACAGGATGGGGGGTGGAGGAAGTTGAGTTTAAGTGGAGGAGGTGGTGCTGGCTCTGGAAGGAATGGGGTGCACAACAGGGTGTGAGAGGAGTGGGTGGAGGTGCCATACTTACTGGGGAGCCCCCACTTCTGGTAATGGCTCTGAATGGAATGGGGGTCTCCCATCACTGCAGCTCCCTTTCCCCTGTGCACTACTCCATGTGCCTTGGGCAGAGGGCTGGACTTGATGACCTCCTGAGGTCTCTTCCAGCTCTATGAGTCTATGATTCCCCCAGTCCTGCCTGCCACCACTAGGCAATTTAAAATACCGTCAGCCCTGCTTTCACCACCAGCAGTGCAGCAGGGTTAGAGTGTCTTTAATTCTTGTAGTTAGACACCTCAAAATCAAAGAGACAGTATTGGAGGACAGCAGCCACAGAAATGGACTTGGATCTATGACTACTGAAGGGTGAGTAGTAGTACTGCTTGTAAGCTGAGTGTCTAGGTGGCCACCCAGGAGAGATTCAGCTGCTACCCCAGCTGACAAACAGCACCCACAGTCGACAGCATGTGTTTCTTTGGTGGTGCACATTCACACATGCCTTGGTACACGTGACAAAATATATTCTACACATGGATGGAAAAAATTGATGGGTAGCCTGAGAAGTTGGCCCAAATGCACCCTGTTCAGTCCTTTACAGGAGCGGCCCAAAGCCGGCTGCAGCAGCTGGCGCCCCAGGCGGAAGGCGCGATTGGCACGCCCGCCTGCATGGCCGTCATTGGCCGTGATGTCATCACGGGGCGCCCGGGCCGGTGGAGCCCTAGGCGACTGCCTAGTCTGCCCAGCCTCACAGGCTGCCCCTGGTCCTTTAGCCAATGCTCCTGTACCATGATGACTTTTCAGTGTGGAGAGGGTGCAGGTAGTCAGAGTTGTGTTCCAGCAGCTAGGACTCTATTCACATTGATAATCATTGAATCAAAGTAGTGTCCAATCCTATATCGGAGCTATCTGTGCTTAGAGAATAATTAAATCTATCAACACGAGGTGACTAGCTCAGGGGATGTTTTAATTTCATTCTTAGTCTTTTCCATATAAAGCCTCCAATTACAAGAGAAGTTCCAGGCTATCTATCCCTATAGCCATAAGAAAAGGAAGGTAGCTGCCCCCTGTTACACATGGTTCCCCTTGCCCTTTTGATATGGTTATGACGCTCCATGGGAGGTTGCTACTGCAAGGTTGTGAAACATCGGTTCTAGAATGTTCTCTTCTAACCTAAGGGGCTATGTCTACACTGGCACCCTTTTCCGTAAAAGGGATGCTAATGAGACACTTCGGAATTGCAAATTCTGCGGGGGATTTAAATATCCCCCGCGGCATTTGCATGAACATGGCTGCCGCTTTTTTCCGGCTCGGGGTTTTGCCGGAGAAAAGCGCCAGTCTAGACGGGATCTTGCGGAAAATAAGCCCTTTTCCAGAAGATCCCTTATTCCTACTTTCAAGGGATAAGGGATCTTCCAGAAAAGGGCTTATTTTCCGCAAGATCCCGTCTAGACTGGCGCTTTTCTCCGGCAAAACCCCGAGCCGGAAAAAAGCGGCAGCCATGTTCATGCAAATGCCGCGGGGGATATTTAAATCCCCCGCAGAATTTGCAATTCTGAAGTGTCTCATTAGCATCCCTTTTACGGAAAAGGGTGCCAGTGTAGACACAGCCAGGATGTGTCTAAACTACATTCCTCTGCCACCAGAGGGATGTAGTTTAGACACACCCTAAATGTCTGGGGAGTGGAAGAAGCATTCCAGACTGTTGAGCTTCTCTGCTCTGATTATGGCTTGTTGGAGTTAATCCATTTCTTCCCCTGAGAGTGCTGCTGTGCTGCTTTCCTTCACCAAACCCCACAATTGTAATTTGCACACCTCCTCTCCAATGCTCTAATCTTTTCCACTTCTAAGTGCAGAATAAAGCTTATGTGCACCAGGAATGATAATTTTCAATTAATCAGCTAATTGAGTAGTTGATGGAATTTCCATCGACTACTCAATTAGTGGACAAGGGGGGTGCTCGCTATCCCACTGTGCCTCTCCCTTTGAAATGTGCAAGAGCTGCTCTTGTATATTTCAGAGGAAGAGAGGCAATGTGGCACTGAAGCAGTTCCTGCTGGTGTGGGTTCCCCTCTGTGCCTCTTCCTTTGAAATGTACAAGAGCCGCAGGTGGCTCTTACATCTCAGAGAGGAGCAGCAGTGGGACTGGTACGAGCGGGACTGTTTCAATCCCCGCTTGTGCCGTTTCCCTGCTGCCCCCTGCTACCACTGCCCCCCCGCAGAGATGATGCTTGGGAGGGGGTGTGAACCGGCTTTTAAGCAGGCTTCCCCCAGAACCAACTTGTGCTACCCCCCTTGCTGGCTCGCTCTGATAGAGGCAGCAAGGGGGGAGGGAAGCAACTAGTCAAGTTCCTATTCAACTACCCAATAAACATTTGCTTATCACGTAGTCGACTAGTTGCTAACATCCCTAATATACACCAAGGCACACGAGAATTTGCACTGTGTGTACAAGCACACAGCTTACAGGGAACATTGTTCCTCTCCCCCATTTCCCTCCTCGGCACATAGCTGGGCAGTAGCAGCTCTACTGGTGCTAAGTCAGAACACAACGGTCAGTGTTCCCTGTAAGCTGAGCGCTTGGGTGGCTGCCCAGGAGAGAATAAGGTGCCACCTTGCTGATTAGCAGAGTGCCCCTATCAGGCAGCATGTATTTCTATTGGTGGTGCACATCGGCACATGGCTTGGTGCACATAACAACATTTATTCTGCTCCAGGATGGAAAAAATTAGAGGGAACACTGCCATGCTGGCTGGAGACTCTTCAGCACTGATCAACAGGCTCAGCTTGTATGATCTGATGGGTCTGAATGAATATTTTCATTTGCATTTTCCCTTCTCTTTTTTTTTTCTTTTTTGCATTTGGTAAATACTGGCAAAGTAAATGGTAAGATGTCATGTCTCCCTTTTAGAAAGTGATTGGCAGGCCCTAAGTGCTGTGAGTTTTTTTATAGCCAACATGACTGACAGCTTTTAAGTGGAGAGCAGTTTATGCAACTTTCAAATGTTAGTTGTCTATACGAATAATATGAAATATTGGATTTTCTTGTATCTAACAGTGTTTCCTACTGTGCTGGCAGCCACTGTAATAACTCAACTGTTAAAAATAAAAGTCTGCTTTCAGCTCTGCACATTTCTAAGACTTTCACACTGACAAAAGGAAAGGAAAACTAGTGCATATTCCTCAAGGACTTGCATTTCAAAGCATTACAGAGTTACGGTAAATAGTTTTTTCTTTATACTGGGGATGGCTACAGGAAGAACTTTTCTTATAGAACAAATATTTCTATTCAACACGTTCTGCATCATACAGTATGTCCAGAAATCTAACACACAGTTGTTCTTCCATCAATGTATCATGGAAATGAAGGGGTTAATTTCCATAATATTTACTCCTGAAAATCTATCATCATGACCCACTCATTGAAAGAACAAACCATTTAATGGTTTATATGTGAAATTTGGTCAATTGTTATGAAGTACCAGTAGTACACCTGACTTGTCAACAACTTGGACAATTCAACCTGTGCCCAAAGATTTTACAACTAGTTTAAATGCAGATGAGATGGGAATAGCTTATGAAGTGCTAACATGAAGTGGAGATGATGGTCATTTTTGTGACAGGCTACCCAGAAGAGGGAGAAGAGGGCTTGCAGGAAGGAGGAGGTGGGTGTATGACAATCCAGTACCAATGTACTTTGTAATGTTATCAGCCATTAATATTTTTATAATGACTGATTCTAATTCTATATGTTTCTCACTGCAAAAGAATTTTACAACCCAGTTACAGAGAGAAACTGCTGAACTGGAATTCATTTACAAATTTGACACTGTCAACCTGAGCTTGAATAAAGATATTAACTGCTTGACATACTACAAAGCCAATTTCCCCTGCCTTTGAGATTTGTATTTTCACATCAAAAGCTACTAATGGGACATATACAGCCTACTTAATTAGCTTCATTAACATGGATCCTACAATTGCTTTCACAGTTATATATATCTTAGATTCTGTTGTTTCCATTATTTCCATTCCAACTCGCCTGACAAAATGGGTTTTACTCACAAGATCCCATGATCCTATATTTTTTGTTAGTCTCGAGGGCTGTGTCTAGACTGGCCACTTTTTCCGGAAAAGCAAGTGCTTTTCCGGAAAAACTTGCCAGCTGTCTACACTGGCCACTTGAATTTCCGCAAAAGCACTGACGATCTCATGTAAGATTGTCAGTGCTTTTGCGGAAATACTATGCTGCTCCCTTTTGGACAAAAGTCTTTTTCTGAAAAACTTTTGCGCAAAAGGGCCAGTGTAGACAGCAGAGATTTGTTTTCCACAAAAAAGCCTTGATCGTGAAAATGGCGATCGGGGCTTTTTTGCGGAAAAGTGCGTCTAGATTGGCCACAGATGCTTTTCCGCAAAAAATGCTTTTGCGGAAAAGTGTCCTGCCAATCTAGATGCGCTTTTCCGAAAATGCTTTTAACTGAAAACTTTTCCGTTAAAAGCATTTCTGGAAAATCATGCCAGTGTAGACGTAGCCCATGGGCATGTCTACACTACAGTGTTATTTCGAAATAGCTTATTTCAAAATAACATGTCTACACACAGAATGTATTTTGAAATAGCATTTTGCTATTTCGAAATAGCATATCCACACTGAGTGGACTCTGAATCGCATTTAAGGCTGGCCGGAACCAGTTCCAGCAGGGCATCAGGTCAGGACTTACTGTGTGGGGCTGCTGCCTGAGGCTATCTGAGATCTGTGCTTAAAGGGACCCCCACGGACAATCAGTTCTCAGGTTTCCCTGCTTGCTTGCCTAACTCGATGAGGGACAGCAAAGCATTTTGTCTCTGTATGCTCTGGTTGCCCTCACTCGGGACACCACAGCACTCTGCAGCACGGAGTCAGAGCTTCCCCTGGGCACTCTGGTGCTTCTCTTGGATGTGTTGCTGTGACCCAGGCTGCACTTTCTGCAGGCTGCCATCTGGGAGGTCCATCGGGGGGCTCTCATTATCCAGGAGGCCCTGTGGGAGAGCTTCCATCCTGAGGATCACTAAGAGCCTCCCTGGTCTGCCCGACTGGGGGCTTGTGCCTCATTCCTCCCTCACGTCCTTCCACTTACCCCTCCCTAGCCCCACTTCCTGATGTCAAATAAAATACATATATTTTCATGAACACAAACTCTATTTAACAAAACTGGGGGGGGAGGGAATGAAACTCTGGTGAGACTGGGGAAAGGAGGTGGAAGAGGGAAGAAGAGAGGGTGAGAGAGGGGAGGGAGAAACCTGGGAGGAGGGAGCTGGAAGGGGGAAGAAGGGAGAGGGGAAGCTCAGGGCTCAGACTTGAGGGTCTCACCGGACCAACTTGATTGTCATGCAAATCTGCTCCTGGTTTCACATGTGGCCTTTGGTGGCCAGGCTGGCAGCTATCCTGCCATAGACAGCCGCGTTCCTCCGTCTAATGCGGAGATCATGTACGTTGGGGGCATCCCCCCAAACCGGAATAAGGTCCATGATCTCTACCCTGGACCAGGAAGGTGCCTGGCTTCTCCGGGCTCTCACAGGCTCCAGGGAGCTGGCAGACTGCTCTTGGGGAGCGGTGGAGGGCTGACTGCCAGTGGCTTGTTGGCTCATGTTTTGGGGACACTGGGTCGGGCAGTGACTGCTGGCTCTGGGTTGGCAGGCTTGGAGCTGACACAGGCACTGTGGCCAGTGTCTACCCCTTTAAGGGCTCCGGGGAGGTGGGAGGGAGTGGAGTGTTCTTGGTTGAGGCTGGAGTGGCCACCAGGGCACCCAGAGAAGGCTGGAGGCCCCCTATTTCAAAATAAGTGTCTACACAGCACTTATTTAGAAATAGCTATTTCAAATTTGGCGTTATTCCTCATAAAATGAGGTTTACCAAATTTGAAATAAGCACTCCGCTATTTCAAATTTATTTCAAAATAGAGGTTTGGCTGGGTAGACGCTAGGAAAGTTATTTTGAAATAAGGTCTGTTATTTTGAAATAACTTTGCTGTGTAGACATACTAAGGGTTTGTCTAGACTACAGGATTTTTTTGCAACAAGTGACCTTTTTTTTAAAAAAAAACTTCCCGTGTCTAGACTGCTGCCGTATTCTTTCGAAAGTAAATCGAAAGAACGCGGCAGTTTTTTCGACCACGGAAAGCCTCATTTTACGAGGAATAACGCCTTTTTTCAAAAGTGCTCTTTCAAAAAAAGGTGCTATGTAATACAAACTGCTTTTTCAAAAGTACTGGTTGTAGTCTAGACGCTCTTTCTTGAAAGAGGCTTTTTCGAAAGTATCTTTCGAAAAAGCCTCTTTCGAAAAAGACTTGTAGTCTAGACGTACCCTAAGGTACCACAGGACTACCTGTTGTTTTTAAAGTTACAGATTAGCATGGTTACCCCTCTGAGACATCTATAATCATGAACACTTAGGCCTCAATTAATCAGAAAATATATTCTGCCTTCTGGGCAAGATAAGTCCTAGAAGGCTATGTGATACGGGCTCCACAAGAGGTCATGCTATTCAGGAGACAGTTTAGGTTGCATTCCACAGAAAGGTAAAGGATACTGGCCTTGTGCATTGGGGCCCTGTGATGCATCCCAGAGAAAGGAGTGTTCTCTGCCTCTTGGACACTAAAGGTTCATCTACACTGCAACACTATTTTGAAATAACTGATGTTATTTTGAAATAACAATGTGAGCATCCACTCAGCAATTCCATTATTTTGAAATCATTTTGAAATAATGGCTGGCTTATTTAGAAATCTGCAATTCATTCCATGAGGAATAATGCCTATTCTGAAATAGCTATTTCAGAATAGCAGTAATGTGGATGCTCCACTGCTGCTATTTTGAAATAGCTCCTCTCCTGGGCCGTTCAAAGTAATTAGTCCC
The DNA here is from genome assembly GCF_049634645.1 of Pelodiscus sinensis. Taxonomy (NCBI): domain Eukaryota; kingdom Metazoa; phylum Chordata; order Testudines; family Trionychidae; genus Pelodiscus; species Pelodiscus sinensis. The sequence goes on from NC_134712.1 coordinate 107,961,022, forward strand.
CAGTGCATCCTGGGGCTGTAAATTGAGGTAGCGTGTCCACATTAGGGAAGCCTGCCTTGGACTAATTTTGAGGCTTCCCTGTAGTGTAGACGTGCTATTTTGAAATAAGGTATTTCAGAAAAAAAATCGAAATAGCATATTTTGAAATAGGCATGCTGTGTAGATGTACCCTAACAGATCTTGCATCCACCCTTCTCCCACTGCATGCTCTCAATGATGTATAAAGGGGAGATTTTAGAAAGCCTGTTGGCTAGAAAGGAGAAAGTGGGACTTTGTTCTACCTTCAAGCCATCAAAGGAGTAGGCTTTCCCAGTGCTATCCTCGCATTCCACAACATATTTGTTTGATTGGCTGAGCAAATGACAGAAGGATCAATAGCCCAATGGGCCCCCATATCTAAACTCCAGTGCTGTGCCAGAGGAGAGATGTTGCCTTAAAATTTTCGCCATCCGACAAAAGAACCTTCGGCATCAAAACAATGATGTCAATTGCCATATGTGACAACCGGGCTCAATGGAATCTGTGATGCTATGCGGACCATTACATAATGTTTAAACCATTATTACAGTCACTGCTGAGGATGAAAGTACTCCCCTGACACAGGGAATTGGGTTCATGCCTGAAGCTGGAAAATTGTATAGGTTCTCTTCTGCTAGCTCAGACCCTTTGTTCAGTTGCTTCTAAAAGATACATTGACAGTTAGCCTAGCATTAGACCATTCCTGTACACTTTTCTGTGTATAATGCAAGTTTTTATAGTCACATTTTCCATCTTCATTTGCATGAATAGTAGCTCAGTTTTTTAAAAGGCATATAAGAACATAATTTAACCTACAACATACTCTAGCTTAAATAATTACAGTTTCCTCTTTTTCAATTCAGAGGACAAACAATAATCAGGTTAGGTTGTTATCTTTATGACATTGACCTTAGTTTCTCCTCATTTTCCCTTCCAATCTTTCTTGAGCTCTCCTCTAATTCATTTCCAAGTGACTGAGTATACCCCAAAAAGAAAAAAGGTACACAGATAAGTCATTTCACCTTGGAAATTTGTCAGTGTGAAAAATAAGCAAAGCACTGCCCTCAGAAACTTCACAAATTAATTTAATCTCATGAATGGATGGAGTTCATTTATTTTCTTTACATAGGAAACAAATTTCATCATGCAAATTGTGCCCTGAAGGAGAGCAAAATTGCTAGTTTAATTTCACTTAAAAGCAAATAAGGGCACTCACGTAATACCTCTGAGTGAAACAATTGCCCATGTTTTGGAGGTTAGTGGCTTATTTATGTAGTACTTGGGTCCTGTAACCATTAAAAAAAACATGTTGGCTTACCCGGTGGCTCACGCAACCTTAATCAGAAATTGGCTTGAGCACATGAAACAACAGTGATTTAACTGGCCACACTTTTCATTGGATTAACATTTTTTTAATAGGTAGAGATGCAAATTACACCCAAAATCAGGGCCGGCCCTACTATGAGGCAAACCGAGGTGCCAGACTGTGTGTGAGTGTGTGTGTGTGGGGGGGTGCCACTAGGACTCAGAGTTTAGAAAATTGTGTCTGCTGCTGGTGCATATATATTCTCTCTGCTCTAGATGCACAGAGATAGTGGAATGCTGTGCTGGAGGAAGGAGGGCACAAGAGACCTTTCAAAGTTTTGGCCCAAGCAAGAGGCCATGGGGGTGTCATTTGAGCTCCCTGCCTCAGGTGCCAAAATGTTGTGGGCCAGCCCTGCCCAAAATGAAATTAGCTGGAGTTCTGGGTGGCTCTTCTGTTTTCCTAAGGCTCATCTATCTCAGCCTAGTCTCTACAATCACAAATGGGAGGGAACATGCGCCTGAGGCAAAGTGGTTGTAAGAAGTGTAAACTTTTCAAAGGGTATCAGTTTAAAATCCGTCTATGAGTGGTGACCTGAATTCCAGATACTTTTGGTGTTAAGTCATCTCCTCAAGGCCAGGCAAGGTGGCCCCTCTTTTCCGACCAAGATAGATATTTGGATCCTGGAAATTCGAATTGGATTTGCACTGTATCTGTGGCAAGTGCAGCCTTGCCTTACTTTCTGGAAAAAAGAAAGAAAAAGTATAACCAAGGAAGATTCACCATACAATATTTCATTTGGACTCTGTTATATACATTGAGTGCAACCAACGTCAGCTGTACAGGCATTTGCTCTGATTGTTCAAAAATGATCTCACTGAAATGGGGATTACAGAATTGGTGATGGACATCTGAAGATTAAAAGGCAATTGGACACTCACACTGCCGCAATATCTGCCAATTCTTGAAGAACCTGAGGCAAACATGCTGTATGAATCTGACTCGCAGCAACATCAGTGATAGGTTCAGGGAGAAAGTGTAACTACTGAGTAGTGCCCAGGAGAGGACAACCCATGTCAGGTTCAATGGTGCTGCTATCTAAAATCAGGTGGGTCAGGTATCAGATTTGGCCCATCAACGCACCTTGATCAAGTATGATGCACTTATAACAAAACCCCTCAGCATGTGAGCTGGTATGCAACAGGATACCCACATGAAGCACTGAGATCAGTCACTTCTTTGGAGATGACTATAGATCCAGGATGACAGTGTCAGGTCAAGAGATGTCCTTGTGACACTGAAGAATAAACTCATCAGGGACAATAGGTCTCTATGGGAGTGATCTATTGGCTGGTGTTGTTTACTGGATAAGGCATGTTAAGTTTTAGTTTTGCCTATCCCCTCACTCTGGGATCTTTTATACCCTTCTGGCTCGGTTGATTAACATTGATCAGGCAGATTTCCTGTCTCGTAAAATATTATGCCTTGTTGACTGCAGTGCCTGCATTGGTTGTAGATAGTGAGATTTCTGTGAATTTACTGGGTTGTTAGGTAATGAGCCCAGGTCCTCCATTGCATTTGCAAGAGATATGGGGGTGGAACTGAAATTAGTAGGCCTGATCTTCCCTGCTCAGGGACTGCCAGATTGCATTCAATACGCCTGCAGTGACTCAGAGGTTCTGCACTTGCACGAGAGAGTTGGCGTTAACCTTTTGTGAACGTGTGGAGTTGTATTTAAAGGTGTAGCGGGGGTTAGAGCAAAGTAATTTTCTGGAGAGGGAATATGCCCTCGAGAGCAAAGTGCAGAACACTGGTAATTTGCAACCTTCAAGGGGAAAGAGACATCTGAGATCCACCCTTTCAAGTAAAGGCAGAATATAGTAGTTCAGAAGAGTCTTCTGCAGTCAGGTGTTTAAAAGTGAACAAGCTCTTTTTTTACTGCTGCTTTTAAAAAAGATTTTCTTGTTTCTTCTACTTTGTCAAACTGTTTTTCTTTTACATACTTTTGTTATGTGCTGGCAGAAATAAGTACAGTACATAAATTTCCCATCCTGTAGGAACAATTGGGTTGACATGGTGTAGCATTCTCCAGTTTGGCCTTTCTACCACCATAGCTACTACTACTCTTCACCCAGAATAGCCTGATGACATGGATCTTGAGGAAGCTCTTCCTGCGCTGATATTCTGAAACGAAATTACCTGTCCAGGGCCTTTGGCATTCTGCTCTCCCCAGCATGAGGAAACTAGACTCCATTGTCTTTTGTTTGAGAGGCCCGTACATTGTGTAAAATCAAAACCAAGTAAAGTCAATTCTCTGATGAATAGAGGCAAGTATGGTGTCCTCAGGGCCAGCAATTCTTCTTCTAGGAATCTCCATCAGCTGGTTAGGCCCTGAAGAGCCAAGTCATCCAGAAACAATCCAAAGTGAGTAATAAATCCCCCCTCTTCACTCTTATTTGTATCAGCAAAGCACTAGCATAGGCACAAGCACAGAACTCATTCAGGTGCACAAAACTCATTCAGGGCTTAGCAAGAAGGGTGTGAAACGCTTTCCTGGACTAGTCAAAAGACCACAATGTCACTGTTAAGGGAGTTGATCAAGGAACATTTAGCTGATACCAATAGAGTTGCCAGGTGTCCGGTATTCACCTGGACAGTCCAGTATTTTCGGCTCCTGCCTGGTAAAAAAGAATTCAGAGAATACCGGACACCTGTGATGCTTCCCCTGGGTCTTAGTGCTCAACTACTCCCCTGTTCCTATCCCTGTACTTAAAGGGGGCAAGCTCTTTTAATGCTGTTTTATTTAATTTTTTTTTGGCTGAAGTCCTTGGAGTCTTTGGTCTCACCCCTTTTTCCCCCCTTCAACAGAATTTTTTCCTGGTATTTTTTTTAGGGAGGGTGGGGGGGATGTTCGGTATTTTTGTTTCAACTATCTGGCAACCCTAGACACCAAATGTGATGAATTAAGAAAGGGAGAGATGACCTCCAAGAAGCTGGCAGTTTGACACGAGGGTGGAAAGAGGAAATGCTAGCTGAAAAAGCCTCAGCCTATTTTCCTTTGTTTAGAAGTCAGGCTAAGGAAGGTTTGTGAACTCAGTTTAAAAACTCTCACAATGAGCAGCCCTGTTAGGTTGTTTGGACTAGAACCCCTAAATCCCAATGGCATCAATTCTTTGGACTTCAGTAATCTGAAGTTTTGTCCTAGCCTCCACCATATCTTCCATGATCTGTCTCACAGAGCAATAGCCTAATAATAGTTCTGATTATTTGTCATACAACCTGACAAATAATTTCAGTCGCAACCTCACAGTCCAGTCACTGAATTTCAACAAGGCCTCAAAGAGACTGTTACCGGAAAACAACCCCAATCTACATTGTGGGGTCTCGCAAAATCTAGTTCTAGGATTGCTGCTGAAAATTTAAAACAACATTGGTGACAAACAGTTAATTATAAGTCATGGAACCTGATGGACAGAATGAACTTTTTTTGAACCTCAGATGCATTTTACTTCAGATTCTGACAGCAGATTGTGGCTGCTCTTCTTTTATCTTCACTTGTTAATCCATATTCAGAGCCTTTTATGTTCTGTGACTGTTGCAATTTCCCCATGAAAGTCACTCCTTGCTGCCCAAATATGCTCTAGAATCTCAGCTGTTATGTAAAAAATAAACGCTATTTCCAGCACGTATGGTTTCAAAGGTAATCTTGAAACATGAACTGAGGGTAAACTGATGCAGTGATTCTGCATAAGATTGCATGCCATTTTAGCCCAGAACTCAGTGATGTGAACTGCCTCATTCATCTCAGATAAGAACCATGGTCACCCCCAATTCCCTGGCTGCAGAATGTAGTATTTTTCCAAGATGCCATAGCATTCAGCATTTTTATTACTGGAATCACCAGTTTGTTGCAGTCCTGTGCCTGATAATTTGTTTCCTGTCTCCATATTCTACTAGGACTTGCCTTTTGCTCTCCAGTTTCTCCACCAAATTAACTGGATTACAGTGTATGCATCGAGCAAAGTAGTGAGGGGCTTAGGAGCTAGAACTGGAGTCCCATCTGAAGCCAGGCAGCAAGCCTGGGGATCCGGAAGCATAGAATCATAGAATCATAGCGTGGCAAGAGACCTCAGGAGTCATCGAGTCCAGCCCCCTGCCCAAAGCAGGACCAGCCCTAACTAAATCTCAAGACAGGACTTCAAAACCTCTAAGGCTGGAGATTCTACGACCTCCCTAGGTAACCCATTCCAGGGCTTCAGCACCTTCCTAGTGAAATAGTTTTTCCTCCTATCCAACCTAGACCCCCCACCCACTGCAACCTGAGACCATTGTTCCTCCTTCTGCCATCCTACACTACTGAGAACAGCCTCTCTCCATCCTCTTTGGAGCCTCCCTTCCGGTAGTTACAGGCTGCTATCAAATCCCCCCTCACTCTTCTCTTCTGCAGACTAAATAAGCCCAAATCCCTCAGACTCTCCTCGTAGGTCAAGTGCTTCAGCCCCTTAATCGTTTTCGTTGCCTTCCACTGGACCCTTTGCAATGCGTCCACATCCTTTCTGTAGTAGGGGGTGGGGGCCAGAGTTGGATGCAATACTCCATAAGTAGCCTCACCAGTACCGAATTCAGGGGAATAATCACATCTCTGGATCTGCTGGCAATGCTCCTCCTAATGCATCCTAATATGCCATTAGCCTTCTTGGACAAGGCACACTGTCGGCTCATATCCAGCTTGTCATCTACTGTAAACCCCAGGTCCTTTTCTGCCAAACTGCTGCTTAGCGAGTCAGTCCCCAACCTGTAACAGTGTTCGGGATTCTTCCGTCCCAAGTACAGGACCCTGCACTTGTCCTTGTTGAACCTCATCAGATTTCTTTTGGCCCAATCCTCCAATTTGTCTAGGGTCACTCTGGACCCTATCGCTACCCGCCAACGTATCTACATCTCTCCCTAGCTTAGTGTCATTCACAAACTTGCTGTGGGTGCAATCCATCCCCTCAACTGGGTCATTAATAAAGATGTTGAACAAAACCAGCCCTAGAACTGATCCCTTGGGGCATTCCACTTGAAACTGACCGCCAACCAAACATCAAGCTGTTGATCACTACCCATTGAACCGGACAATCTAGCCAGCTTTCTATCTACTTTACAGTTCATTTATTCAGTCCATACTTCCTTAACTTTTTGGCAAGCATACTATGGGAGACCATATCAAAAAGCTTTGCTAAAGTCAAAGTATATCACATCCACCAACTTCCCCATGTCCACAAAGCCAATTACCTTGTCAAAGAAGGCAAACAGGTTGGTCAGGCATGATTTACCCTTGGTGAATCCATGTTGACTATGCCGGATCACTTCCCTCTCTTTCAAGTGCTTAAAAATGGACTCCTTGGGGATCCCCTCCATGATTTTTCCGGGGACTAAGGTGAGGCTGACTGGTGTGTAGTTCCCTGGATTGCCCTTCTTCCCTTTTTTAAAGATGGGCACTACATTTGCCTTTTTCCAGTCATCCAGGACCTTCCCCGATCTCCACAAGTTTTCAAAGATAATGGCCAAAGGCTCTGCAATGACATTTGCCAACTCCCTCAGCACCCTTGGATGCATTAAATCTGGATGCATGTGTATGTCCAGCTTTTCTAAATAGTTCTTAACATGTTCTTTCTCCACTGAGGGCTGCCCACCTCTTTCCCATACTGTGTTGCTTCGTGCAGTAGTCTGGGAGCTGACCTTGTCTGTTAAGACAGAGGCAAAGAACGCATTGAGTACTTCAGCTTTTCCCACATTATCTGTCAGTAGGTTGCCTCCCTCATCCAGTAAGGGTCCCACACCCTCCTTGATTACCGTCTTATTGCTAGCATGCCTGCAGAAACCTCTTGTTACCCTTCATATCTCTTGTTAGCCTCAATTCCAATTGCCCTTTTGCCTTTGTGAATACACTCCAGCATTCTTGAGCAATATATTTATACTCCTCCCTGGTCATCTGTCCAGGTTTCCACTTCTTGTAAGCTTCCTTTTTGTGTTTAAACTTACCAAGGATTTCAATGCTAAGCCATAGACGTGTCACTTAGACTGCTTGAACAACAGTGCCGCAGCCAAACCCCACGGAGATGAGATACTGAATTTGGGTGCAAGCTCTTTTCTTCCCTGGTACCCATGGGAGGATGGAGGTTCTGAGCTGGGCCACTCAGCCAACATTGTAACAGCCCTGATCCATTGAGTTAGGCATAGCCAGAGCTCTGTGTGTCTGAACCGGGGATGCAGTGACAAGATGAAGGGGAAGGGTATTACCATGGAGATAGGACAAATACATAGCAGTGGAATTTGGTTCCCTGATGACATAGATATGAAGAGAGCCTCTGGTTGCATCTACACTGGCATGATTTTGCGCAAATACTTTTAACAGAAAAGTTTTTCCTTTAAAAGTATTTGTGCTAGAGAGCGTCTATATTGGCATGTGCCTTTGTGCAAAAGATTTGCTTTTGTGCAAAAGCATCTGTGCCAGTGTAGATGCTCTCTTGCGCAAGAAAGCTCCGATGGCCATTTTAGCCAAGAAATTGATGTTACCTGTCTACACTGTCTTGCGCAAGAAATTGATGTTACCTGTCTACACTGGCCTCTTGCACAAGAACACTTGTGCAAGAGAACTTATCCCTGAGCAGGAGCATCAGAGTATTTGCGCAAGAAGCACTGATTTCATACAGTAGAACATCGGTGTTCTTGTGCAAATATTCGCGGCCAGTATAGACAGGCGGCAAGAATTTTGCGCAAAAGCAGCTGCTTTTGTGCAAAATCTTGCCAATGTAGACACAGCCTCTGTGTGTTATTACCATCCTTGCGATATCACTGAGCATCAAAGACTGACTGGATCATCTGTCAAAGTGGTCCCCTTTAAAAGTTCAATCTTTGCCATTGGTTATCATATTATGGCATCTCAAACACTGCCTATACCTTCCAATCTAAGCAGAGAAACATTGCAGTATCATGGATACCACTGATAAATTTAAAAGTTAACCTTTTAAGCACTGTCACCTGCATAGGTGGCATCATTATTAGAAAGGGCTTTTAAGGGCCAAACTATCCAAGACCTCCCTCTCAACAGCTATGCTACCTTGCTTCATGCCAAAAACTCCAATTCTCCAACCAGGCATCAGAGTTCTTTCCCCACAACCCACGCTATTTTTGTGTTGCAAAATAATCAGTTGTGCACATGGGTCCAAAACATCACTCTGGAGCCAAACACCCAGATTTTAGTGAAAGTTTGGCTATAGAACTGCATTTTTATTGTATGGCACTCTCTCTTCTCACCATGATAACCCTTGGGTTTATCTGTAACTAAAGGTTAATTATTATAACTGATTAATATGGTAGTGCCCAAGTACCTACTTATATCCCACTATCCATCCCATTTGTAATGTCTCATCTTAAACTAATAATGTAAATTTTTTGGGAGCCAGACTGTGTTTGACTTTGTCTACAAAGCATCTAGCATAATGGTGCCCACCTGGTAGAGGCCTCAAGTTGTATGTAACATGAATTGATAATAATAAGGTATTGCAAATTCACCTGTTGTTCTGTGAAAACAGGATTTTCAGAGCTGTGACAAGAAACATGCTACTAGGTTTGGGCAAGAGTGCATTTTAGACATTCAAACAGAAGAGGTAGCCATTTTTTTGGATAAAATTTTGTGAACTACCAGGGTAGCTGGGCCTAATACAATGCACATTGAAAAGAACATTGATACTCTATTGTTTAAGAGCAGCCTGAACAAATGTTTTGATATCTCCTGCTAACTGTATCTGATAACATGAGAGCAAGGGCTGGTCAGTGCTTTTCCTGTTATTGTCTAAAAACCAAAAGCCAAGAAAAAGAAAGTATGTTAGGGTCACCTGCATAAGCTTTTAATTTGAACACAGAAAATTCGTTTATGAATGTCTGGGTTTGTTAATATCTGGAAGTGAACTGGAAGAAAAATTGTGTTTTTAAGAAATGAAAGCTACATACACCATACAATGAAAGCAGACAGTTATTATATTGATTAAAACATGGGCTACGTCTAAACAGCTTCTTTTCGCGCAAAAGCCTCTTGCGCAAAAACAGCTCCTAATTAATTATGCAAATGAAGCGTGGCAATAGTCTACTCCGTGCTTCATTTGCATAAGCTTTTGCGAAAGAAGGGTGCAGTATAGACGTAGCCATAGACATTATGGAGGAAACAGTACAGACTTTTTATTAAAGGACACAACCAATACTTCACGAGTCCTGAATTCTAATCCTGATATTTACTGAGCAATTCTGGCAAGATATTTAACCCCTATATGCCTTATATGCAGCTGTGCCACTGTAAGAGCTCTAATGTAGTCGCTTTATGCCAATGGGAAAGAGCTCTCCCATCAACATACTTAAACCACCCTCAAACAAGGAGCAGTAGCTGTGTTGGCAGGAGATGCTTTCCCACTGCCACAGCACTGTGCATACTAAGGATGTTAAATGTGGTTAACTGACTAGTTGACTAGTCGATGAAATTTCCTTCAACTAGTTGACTAATTGATAGGCACTTCCGCATTCCTCCTTTAAAATGAACAAGAGCCCCTGCGGGAGCTCTTGTACATTTCAAAGAAGGAATGCAGAACTCCACATACACGGGGCCAATGGGAAGTCCCGCTGACTCTGGGCTGCACATGGTGTCCCTGCTTTGAAATGCACAAGAGTCCCCAGCAGGGGCTCTTGTACATTTCAAAGCCATGGAGCCCAGTATCAGCGTGGACTCAGAGTCCCCCACTGACCCTGGGCTCCATGCTACACTACATGCTGCTAGGAGCCCGGGGTCAGCTGGGGAGACCCCAGGCTCCATGGTTGCCCCTTTGAATAGCATGGAGGTGGTGTTTTAAAGGGGCAGCTGCCGTGGAGCCTGGGGTCTATCTCATAGAGGCAGCAAGGGGGGGAGGATATCAACTAGTAGACTAGTGAAAAGACTATCCAATAAGCAAATGCTTATCAGATAGCTGACTAGTCAACTAATCTTTAATATCCCTAGTGCATACCAACGCTTTTGTTGGTGTAGTTTATGTCAAATGGGGAGGGGGGACTTTTTCACACACTGAGCAACATGAGTTATTCTGACAAAGTGGTAGTGTAGACATAACCTTATTTTCCATATCTGTAAAACAGACATAGTGAACTCATGTGTAACACCAACCAAACAGTGGGTACTTCTAGAAGTACAAATTGTTCTTATCAGCCTCTTGTAACTTGAACAATTAATTCACTATTTTTTTCTCTTTTTTTCTTTTCCCTCTTCCTTTTCTCCCCACCTTCCTTTATTTATTCTTGGATCTGGACTTTTAATACAGTATTCCAGTCATCTGAAGATGTGGGCTGTGCCCACGAAAGCTCATGATACCAGAGGGTATGTCTACACAGCAAAGTTATTTCGAAATAACTTTCCTAGCGTCTACACAACCAAACCGCTATTTAGAAATAAATTCGAAATAGCAGAGTGCTTATTGCGAATTTGGTAAACCTCATTCTATGAGGAATAATGCCAAATTCAAAGCACCTATTTCAAAATAAGTGCTGTGTATTCAAAATAGGGGGCCTCCAGCCTTCCCAGGGTGCCCTGGTTGCTACTCCAGCCTCAACCAAGAACACTCCCCTTCCCCCTCCCCTCTCCGGAGCCCTTAAAGGGGTAGACTTTGGCCACAGTGCCTGTGCCAGCTCCAAGCCTGCCAGCCCAGAGGCAGCAGTCACTGCTCCTGACCCAGTGGCCCCAAAACATGAGCCAACAAGCCACTGGCAGCCAGCCCTCCACCGCTCCCCAGGAGCAGTCTGCCAGCTCCCAGGAGCCTGACAGGGCCCGGAGAAGCCAGGCACCTTCCTGGTCCAGGGTGGAGATCATGGACCTTATTCAGATTTGGAGGGGATGCCTCCAACGTCCATGATCTCCACACTAGATGGAGGAATGTGTCCGTCTGTGGCAGGATAGCTGCCAGCCTGGCCACCAAAGGCCAAATGGAAACCCAGGAGCAGGTTTGCGTGACAATCAAGTTGGTCCGGTGAGACTCCCAACCCTGAGCTTCCTCTCCCCCTTCTTCTCCTTGCTTCCCCCTTCCAGCTCCCTCCTCCCAGGTTTACCCCTCCCCTCTCCCACCCTCTCTTCTTCCCTCTCCCACCTCCTTTCCCCAGTCTCACCAGAGTTCCATTCCCTCCCCTCCAGTTTTGTTAAATAAAGAGAGTTTGTGTTCATGAAAATAGGTGTATTTTATTTGACATCAGGAAGTGGGGCTACGGAGGGGTAAATGGAAGGACGTGAGGAAGGAATGAGGCACAAGCCCCCAGTGGGGCAGACCAGGGAGGCTCTTACTGATCCTCAGGGTAGAAGCTCTCCTGAAGGGCCTCCTGGATACTGAGAGCCCCCCGATGGACCTCCCGGATGGCAACCTGCAGAAAGTACAGCCAGGCTCACAGCAATGCATCCAAGAGAAGCACCAGAGTGCCCAGGGGCAGCTCTGGCTCTGTGTTGCAGAGTGCTGTGGTGTCCCGAGTGAGGGCAACCAGAGCATACAGAGACAAAATGCTTTGCTGTCCCTCATCAAGGTAGGCAAGCAAGCAGGAAAACCTGAGAACTGGCTGTCCGGGGGAGTCCCTTTAAGCACAGCCCTCAGATAGCCTCAGGCAGCAGCCCCACACAGTAAGTCCTGACCTGGTGCCCTGCTGGAACTGGTTCTGGCCAGCCTTAAATGCAATTCAGAGTCCACTCAGTGTGAACGCACTATTTCAAAATAGCAAAATGCTATCTTGAAATGCATTTTGTGTGTAGACGCGTTATTTCGAAAGAAGCTATTTTGAAATAACTATTTCAAAATAAAATATTTCAAAATAACACTGTAGTATAGACATACCCCTATACATGTTTTGTTAGACTTTAAGCTGCTGCTAGACTATTTGTTGTTTTTTTAAGTTTTCCCGGTTACAGACTAACTTGGCTACCCCCCTGAAGCTTTTACCAAGAGTAATGTAAGGTTTAAGTCAGTGAATGTTTCATATGGTTTTGAAGAGGCCTGGGTGGGAGGGGCTAGCGAAATGCCTTTTTGTTGTGACAAATGTACCTATTTAAGACTTCACTGTTGTCATTATGCTGCACTACCCAGCCATTTGGAATAGGGGTGACAGGCAGCACAGAATCCAGATTCTTCAAAAACACAAGCCTCTTCTACGAGATTTAAAGACATAGCTGTTAGCAGCTGAGGCCGATAAGCAGCTCTAATGTTATCCAATAGTACATATAGCTTCTAATTAGCACATTGCAATTCTCTGTGATTAAGCAATTCTGTATATAAAAAATGTGAGATTTCAACATTTTACGCATTTCAGCTCCGTCCACCCAAGTCCAAAAGATCAAATAATCTAACTGATCAGCAGAAACACATGTTCCATGAGTGAATAATCCACCAAATAAAAAGGGCTAAACTATCAAACCACTCAGAAGCATGCACACACTTCAGAGCTACCATCTCAGACTTAAAGGACACAGCCATATTGCGAAATGTTTTTAAAACAAACTCAGGACGTTGTAATACGAGCAAAACGATTACAGAAAACAGTGCAGCTAAGCCAAGGAAAGAAAAAGCAGTACCAGCACTGACATATGTTCCCAGCAACTCCAACGTCCTTTGTGTACAAAATAATGCTAATAAGAGGGTAAGTTGCTTACCACAATACAACAGTGCAGCGGGAAATGCCTAAGCAATGGTTTCCCTTAAACTGAAGAAACAGGACTGTTTCTGGATAGTGTCTTAAATTGTGACCCTATAACTATACATTAGTATGAAGGAATGACAGCAGCTATTTCATCTGTGATGCGTTTATGACAGGCCACCAGTTTTTGGAATGGGTGTGATGCAGACAATCTGTGACAAGTCTGGTGTAGTGAGACCATAAAAAATATGAAAGATTTCTGGAATAAGTGAGCATATGTATGTGTCTGAGTTTCTAAGAAGGCTGAATTATGAGAATTCCAGTCTTGGGGACTTTTGATTCTGCTCCAGTTGAAACAAACTTGCAATAAACCCTGTAGAGCATTTCATTCAACAGGATGAGCTAACCAAGAAAACAGTCATTTCTGGCTAGTTCCTCAGCATTAGCAGCAGCTGTGAACTCAGTAAACAGTTCTGTTTTCTGGTTGTCAAAGAGCTGCTAAAGCAGATGTGAAACTCATCAAAAATAGGTCACAGCAGCACAGAACATGAAAGGGAATGCGGCAAGCTGAAAATAAGTAATGCTGGAATATCTCAGCAGTGTTTGTAATACCACACTGTACCTAAAACATAACTGCAGCTTACATCAGACTGCCTTCATGTGATTCATGTGCTAGGGCTTCCTAGGTACTGTACTCTGTGCACGAATAAGGGAGTGGTGCTTCCAGCAATGAAGTATCAGGTTTTAAATCTATGTAGTGTAGAGGTGCTTTCTTTCCTGATTCTCTTCTCAAACATTGCAATTATCCCAGCCTGAGATAAAGCACAGAGCTGAGTGGGAACTTTGCCATAGGTGATTGTGCCTTTGCCACTACAGAGTACAAGATCAATCTGTTTGCTAGGCAGTCCCCCAGCAACAGTGATCTGTAAATGAACTGAAATAATAGTCACTCAACAGGCTGGTTAAATAAATGTTTCAACCTGTGAGGTCTAATCTCAGGAGGTTACTCTTGTTGGATACTTATGCGGGTATCTTCCTAGTGCTCTCATTTGCTCTTCAAAATACTTTAAATCTCTGTTAACAGACATTGAGTTGAATAAGATATAGCCTTAAAGGTCACTTGCAAAGGAAAATTAAAGGGGTTATGGTTTGCTTGGTCTTTTCTGATTTTCAGGTGATCTTCAGAAACAACAAGTTTTTTGTGAAAAAAAATTCAGAGTCAAAACCCGATGAAAAACAGTTTCAATGGAAAATTTTGGATTGGCCCTAATGCTGAATGCAGTTAGCAAACATGTTACACCTTCTCTACTGCCTACCCTTCAATACTGTGAATAGACAAGACAATGGAAAATACAAAAAGATAAATGACTTACAGCTTGTATATGATTTCAAATACTGCATGCTTCATGGGCTTTCCAGCAGAATTAGGCAATTCTACAGTTTGTCAAAGCTGCAAGATCAGACAAACTCAGTGCATATGGTGTAGACGGAGCTTGGTCCTGCCTTGAGGGCGGGGGGCTGGACTCGATGACCTCTCGAGGTCCCTTCTAGTCTTATGATTCTATGATTCTATACTGAATATTACATTGATTCGCAAATTTTGTCAAACCAAAGGCAGAACAATTCCTTCCTTCAATTCAACTAGCATTACAAGGAACACACATAGAAAAACAAGCTCAACAGTTTGAATGTTTCTCGAGGGTGCCATTTCAAGAGCGGGGGGTGGGCAGCAGCTATGGGACGCGGCTTGCTTTTTATCCCATTCTCCAGACACTAAGGGAGTGAGGGGAAAGGGTTTGCATTCCATACATGCCTCTCACACCTAGCTGGTGAAGGGAGCTATTTCCGTCCCGAAATGGCATCCTTGGTGTTTCTTTGCCACAGAAGCTATCAAGAAAGCAGGTAGGGTGAAATCTTAGCCCCACTGAAGTAAATGGCAAAACTCCCATTTTACTCCTAAAATGCAGTCAATGATTTTTCTCCATATGGCAGGCCCAGAAGTCTTGCATATATAAAATGTTTTTACATGAAGTAAAGTGGAGAAAAGGGAAGAAGAGTTAAAGAGATTTGGACAGAGACTGGGGATAAATTTCAGGGGTTCTGTTATGCCAGACACATGTTCAACTTATAGGAAGAGCTGGTCCAAAAAACTGAGTTAAAAATCCAGCAGAAATTTCAATAAATTCAAAATATATTCCATCCTGTTATGTTTTGTAATAGTTTTTTCTTATTTAAAAATGTTCTCATTACATTAAAAAATTCACAGAAATGTGGCAAATAGAATGTTATTTTAAAAACCACGGAAAACTCTCACACCACAGAATTATGCTTCTCACTCAAAAGTTAGATCCTGATCTTTCAAACTCACATACTCAGCTTTATATTTTGGAACAATGCTATTGACTACACAATGCATATGTTTAATTGTGTGACCCACCATTCATGTGTATAAAGTTAAGTATGTACAGAATTATTTGCAGGCCCAGGGAATCAAAGCTTAAAAAATCTAACAAGAATTTGGAGGAATATGTGATTCTTTAATAAGAGAGATGTTCAGAGACAGCAGGCAAAGTGATCACATAGCTTTAGATTGCTGCAAGAATAAGGTTTAAACTTAACCTCAGGCACAGATATCCAACTAGTGAAATGACAAAAAATATGAAGATTTTATGTTACCTCATAAAGGATGGGCAGTTAGTCCATCTGTCATGTCAGAAAAGAAAAAAAGAAATGACAGAAATGAAAATGACAATCGAAATAAAAATTAAATGGTTTTCCAACAAGCAAAAATGCCTTTGTGCAAAATGTCAAGATTATGAGCCAAGAAGTTGTTCGGCATTTGATCAAATATGCCCCCATGTTCCATATGAATTAGGTACTAAAAAAACCTGAAAAACCAAGAAGCTAGTTTAAACATTGCTTGCTGTAAAATCCACAAAATACATACCAAGAGCAGAAACAGCAAATTGGGAAAATTTTAAGATGTCTTCCAAGGCCAATGATGTCTGAAAGGAGAATATCCCACTGAAGTTTCAAATCAGAAACTCCAGAGATCTGTCTAGTCAACTTAGAACAGCAGTTCCCAGTTTTCTCTGGTTGGCAACCCCTTATTCAAAGTGAGATTTTCACAGCTTCCTTTACTTTTTTAAATGCTTTTGGAATAAATGTTTCAGTGATGACAGTTGTACAGAGAAGACACATGGTTCAGTTGTTCAGGTGCTAACCTGGAACTCAAGAGAGCGAAGTGTTCAAGTCTGTGCTCTACCACAGACTTGGGTGAGCCTAGGAAGTCAGTCACCTTAGTTCTCATGTGTAAAATGAGGACAATAGCACTTTCCATCCTCACAGGAGTGCGGATAACATATTACAGGCTGTGTTAGGTGCTCAGATACTATAGCAATGGGGCCTTGGAGTGCTCCTTTGCGGCCTGGGCTCACTCTCCCCATGTCTTTTGCAACAAAAGTAGGACCACAATCCTTTCACTTAAGATCCATTTCATAGGGGTGTTACTATGAGCTCGGGTGCTGGAGGCAGCCCTTACCGGAAATGCCAAGGTTAGGACAGGCTGCAGTAGGGAAAGCAGATACTCGCAAGACTGGTGAGTACCACTGAAGTTAAACTCCCAGCCAGTCACAAACTATGCTTCCGATCTCTCTCACACAGGCTATCAAGAAACAAAAAATGAAATCTCACAGCTCCCCTTTATTGCATTCCAGTTCTCTGGCTCCCAATCAGCACTGAGGCCTGGTACAATGCGAATTAAAAAACAAAACAAAACAAAAAACTCCGCTCACACGTACAAAATGTTCTTCTTACCCCAAAGGGCCATCCACATTATCAAGTCACAACTATAGGTTTGGATGTGACCCAAAATACCACGCTGCCAGCCGTCTTTTAGTGTCTAAAATTAAAGGTTTATTATAAAGAAGAAAGAAAGAACAAGAGAGATGTTAAATGGTCAGTCACATACATACAACTTCAAAGTCCATCAGGTTCCCAGCAGTACTGATGAGTTTGCTGGCTTGATAGCCCCTCTGTAACACATCCACAGCTTGGATGGATCATTCAATCCTATTTTCATAGCTTCATTTGTAGCATGGCTACTCCAGAGATAGGAATCAGGCATGAAGACAAGATGGAGAGGATTCTGCTGCATGTTATATTCCTTTTGCCATGTGACTTCTACTTCCTTTGTCCCAAACAGAAGCTACCCAGTTCATGGCCTGGAAGCTTTTGCACGGGGGCCTCAACCCTGACAGAGTGATTGCACAATCTGGCCTGGATGGGGTATTATGTGGGGGGAGATGGCAGGGTAATGGCAGGAAGGGGCAGGGCTTGAGGGCTGGTAATAGAAACTCCCCTCCCTCCAGCCCAGGCTGGATTGCAAAATTGCTCTAGCTAGGGATGGCTCATGGGCCAGGGGTTTGAGATTCCTGCCTTAGAGTTCTGTCCATAGACATGTGCCTACATATCTGGCTGAGTCATAATGCATATCCCCTGCCTTCTCTCAATGGGTCAATTGAATAGCTCATGGGCCATCAAGCAGCCTAAGCAGAGCATAAGTTTGTAATATAGACATATCCATAACACAGGCACTATAAACAGAACAGATTATCATCTTTGGCAGATGATAATTTTGCTGATATCTTACATGATATATCTGGCATAACTCATTGCCATTTTACAATCTTAATAGTCATAATACCCTCAAGTGTCCCCCAGATTCCACACAGTGTCACCATTACGTATTTAGTCTTTCACCAGCGACAGACCCTTTGGCCCCACTACCCTAGCCCTTCATCTTGCTACTTCAAGAGTCCCACAGTGCTGTGGGCCTGTGTGATAGTCCAGACATATTCCTCCCCTTAACACAGCCTCACAGCCCTCCTTCTACGGGCCTGGTGGCTTTCAGCCCTTCCCAAGCTCTTTTCAGCCTCTCCTCTGTGGTCCTTTGTGTGCCCTCTGCTTTCTCAGGAGCAGCAACTTCCAGGTCTTGCTTCTTTCTCTTATTTATACCAGAGGCCTTATTTGGTCACCTGGCCTGACTTAAGGAGGAAATACAGAGTATGATGTTATAAGCCAGAGGTGCGCAACCTGTGGGCTGTCTTCCTGGGGGGTTGCAGCGCCGGGCTGGTCGCCATTTTGTTTTCCCATCTCAGCCCCCAATGAATGCATGACAGGGGTAGTGGCAGTTACAGGGGAGCGGACCGGCACTTTAAATTAAAGGACCCTGGCACTTTTTTTTTTTTTTGCTCAACCAAAATTTTCCAGGAGCTGGGTGGGTCGCAAATTAACAAAACCCATGAGGGTACGGGACTGGACTCGATGACCTCTCGAGGGCCCTTCCAGTCCTGGTATTCTATGATTCTATGAAAGGTTGAGCACCACTGTTGTAAGCTACCAAAAGTTAAGCAAGGGAAAGAAATAAAGATATTCATGGCTGCAATTCTGTCAGCACAGGGCTAAGCAGTTGGTGGGAAGAAAAAGCACAACAAAACTCCGAAAGACATGAAAGAAAACATCAAATATATGTTATAGAAAAGTATTTTAGCCTTCTATAAGATGAATAAGTAAGGTCTCAAATGAAGTCTCAGGGCATTTCCGCACTATCCCAGAGACACAGTTTAGACTACAGCAGCGCAAAGAGGACTATGAGGGTACGTCTACACAGCAACATTAGTTTGAAATAACTTAGTCTGTATCTACACAATTAATTCGAAATAATATGGCAATACTGTCAAGCTGGAGGACTGCTTACTCCGACTCCTGTAATTGTACGAGGAATAAGTGAAGTCGGAGGAAGAGTGCTCTACTTCAAAATAAGTGCTGTGTAGACGCTCCCAATTTCAATTTTGAAATAAGCTACGCAATTGATGTAGCTCAATTTGTGTAGCTTATTTCGAGTTAGACCTTTCGAGTCAAAACCTTTAATCATGCATTCACAGTGTCCATGCAGAAGAGTTACAGTGCAGCACTTTGGTATACAATGCAATTCACCCTGTTAGTCCAAACTGCAAGGCAGTGTAGATATGCCCCAAGTGTAGCATTGATCAGCCTGTTATAAAGAAAGGTTGAATATTGTATCAAATGCTATTCATGCCTGGTAGAATCAGGGCTGAGTTTCTGCTTCTGGTCTGCAACTCAAAACAGTGATGGTAGACTGATCGAGGAGGACCAATTGAATGAGTAAATCAATGATGCAGAGGTACCTACTCATCGCCCTCTGCTAGAAAGCAATCCATGTATGGAGATTTAAGCCTGTGTGGAGACTCAGTGGTGTGGTTCACTTGCATAAATCATTTAGCAATGTTAGTGACTTAGGGGCAGCTCCAGCTTGCACAAGCAGGCTATGGTCCCCAAAAGATCACCTTCTGATTATCGCTCGTCAGAGCATACTACGCTTTAGCCCAGGGGTGGGCAATAATTTTTGATGGGGGGCCACTCCAAGAATTTGGAAAGTGGTCAAGGGCCACACTCTTCCATGATATTAACAGAGGAGGTGTTGGGTCTGGGATGGTGGCTGGGTGCAGAAGAGAGCTTGGGGTAAGGGATTGGGGAGTAGGAGGGAGAAAGGAGTCTGGGAGGGAGTTTGGGTGAAGGAGGCAGTTGTGACCTAGGCCAGGAGACTTACCAGCCGGCAGCCAAACTAGCCTGCCTGCCTCCCTGCAGAGCTAAATGCTTGCAGAGCTTAAAACGTTTCTGCCTGTTCAGTCATATGCTTGAGTGAGTAACTGAGCAGGAGGGTTGTGCTTCGTGACTTCCTGTTATTCAAACAGGCAGCTCCCATTGGCCAGTTTCTATCCAGAAACCAGCCAATGGGATTGTGCTGGGGACAAGAGCAGCACCTGAATCTTCCTCTCTCCCCTCTGGACTCATAAAAAGAAAGTTCCTCACAGCCACATTTCTGAGCGGCGTGCAGGGCAAACAGGGAAACCTATCTGGGGCTTCCCACTGCATCCACAGGCCAAATCCAGTGGCTTGGCAGGCCGGATCCAGCCCACAGGCCGTATTTTGCCCAGGCCTGCTTTAGCCATTCCTACTTGCCACTATTCTGGGTCCCCTGCACAAAGAGCTATGGGAAAGGAAGCATAGGAGTGGATTACACCAACTCTGTGCCCAGTGGAAACTCCTGCAAGCCAGGGTATTCCACAGTAGGCAACTTGAGGATGGCTTCCCTTTCCGTGTTGCAAAGGGAATGGAATAAGACACAGAATCTGCCCCAAAGTGCTGACTGAGTTTTTTGAAGCAATGTGCTTGTTGCTTAGGCTCAAAAGGGGGGACACTCCTGGGGTATGATGTCTTGAAATATCATCACTGAAAACTTCAGATTGTTTGTTTACAACAAAAGTGAATTCCAAGGCAAGCCTTCAGATTTTAATTCAGAATGTCCTAAAACTTTTAAAATATCAATGCTATAAAGAAAGTTTTTGATTCTATAATTTTTAAGAGGTACTAGTGTACTTTCATTACAATATTCACTGCATATAGTCTGAAAAGAAAGACAGTTTATTTTCAGTCTTGAGATATAAACTCTGGAAATTTTCTTTAATTTAAAGTGTTGCCAGTAAGCACTCTGGGCCCAAAATATTAAGCTGTAAATGTCATACAAATGACCTGATACTAAGAGATTATCCCATTAACTTAAATGTGTGTTGCAAGTGTTCAGCACTTTTTAGGATCAGTCCTAAGTGGACCAAAATGTACTTCACCTGTATTTTTAACCTTTAAAACATGGGTAATAGTAGCAGTAATCCCTTTTTATTACTTTTCCTCCCTGGAGGAACAGATGCAAATACAGCCACAGCGTTTATGATACTTTACATCTTAAATGCGTACCAAACTATAGTTATACAAATCTTTATTTCCTAGTGTCTAGAGGGCTAGCCCCTTAAGGATTCATATTATTAGGTGATATTATCAATGAACAAACATCAAAATACACTAAACCCTTGTTCCAAGTGGAAATTTACATTACTAGCTAGAGTAATTTTTCCTGCTACATTCTGTAATTATCTATTAAAGTTGTATAGTGTAGCCCGTAGGTAGGACCTTATCTATCTGGGTAAGTATTTAGCTTTTCCATCACTTTGATAAAATGAGATCAGTGTAAAATGAAATACCATATTAATTTGCTTGTCACCCATAGACCTTCCAGTGCTTCTAAACCATTGTTCTAAGGCGAGAGGGGGAGAGAGGCAGAGTAAAGTTAAACAGCTTCCTACCTATGGTACTCTGTGCACAGTATATGAGCCAAATTAGCTAATAAGCTAAATAAATAAAAAATGAAAAAATAAACACAGAAAAACCCAATTAAGTTTAAAGGGATAATGCCTGTGATAATGATGTTTCTGTGATCAAAATCTGTTAAGCTACACCAAAACAAGCAGCTTTGCAAACCAAGGCACACTAAAATGTTGACAAACCATTCTGCTTATACATTATTTCACAAAAGATTGGGTTAGCAGTATTACCCCTTAAAAGGCAAGTGAAGTGTAGTAGCCCAGGTATTGCACCTTATGTGTCTGTTTTCACTATAGTCAAAGAGCTCCATCTGCTGGTGGAGGTACAGACTGGCTCAAAAAACAAATATCAAAAAGCATGTATAGTTATTTGCTCTACGGTGGTATTAGGCAAGACCACTTAAATTTGGTCTATATGAGTTGGTTTGCATTTCATACTAGGATGAATGCCCTTTTTCAGGAGCAGAATCTAATTCAATTATAAATCTGCTCAAGCTAATTCCAGTTCACAAAGATAACTGGTAAAAGCGACAAGGAGTCCTGTGGCACCTTATAGACTAACTGAAGTGTAGGAGCATAAGCTTTCGTGGGCAAAGACCCACTTCGTCAGATGCATGTCTTTGCCCACGAAAGCTTATGCTCCTACACTTCAGTTAGTCTATAAGGTGCCACAGGACTCCTCGTCGCTTTTGCAGATTCAGACTAACACGGCTACCCCTCTGATGAAAGATAACTGGTGTGTTTTGTCTCTGAATGTGGGTTCATGTCAGTCCATATAAGGCAGTGTCCCATGGATATCCCCCTCTCCTTTTCATTTTGGCAAACTATAGCTTTCTTCCCTCATCGTCTAAATTGAAATCTGCTATAATGTTAGGGTACGTCTACACTGAACAGCTATTTTGGAATACTGGAGGTATCCCGAAATAGCTATCCTGGGTCTACACAAGCCAGCTGTTATTTTGAAATACTTCTCGAAATAACGGGTGCACTATTTTGGCATCTCAGTAACCCTTGTTTCATAAGGCTTAAGGGATGTCTCGAAAGAGCACATTATTTGGCCAAATTTTCAAATAGATTTGAAATAAGATAGATAATTTGTGTAGCGCAAATTCCGTACCTCATTTCGAGTTTAGGATGCTGTGTAGACACACCTTTAGGCATCTCCTATTGGAAGAGCAGTGAATTCATCAGTAAAAAATGTTTTCTTTCTGGAACTCTTTGACACATCTGAGCTCTTTTCATCTAGGATTCAGTGTGGGGTCTGAGAAGGAATTTAGGTGAAGGAGGGGGTTGTGATGTGGGGCAGGGGACTGGGGTGCAGGGTCAGGAAGGGGGCATGGATGCAGGAGAGGATTCTAGCCTGGAGGAGTGGTGTAGGAGTGGGTGCAGGGTCGGGGAGGGAGTTGTGACCTGGAGGAGGAGGGGAGGGTGCACAGAGTTTGGGTGGTGACCTGCGGCAGGGAGTTGGACGGAGGGAGGGACTAGGGTTCCAGAGGCAGGCTGTGGCTGGGAGGTGCTTACCTATGCATCTCCGGGCCAACAGCCCTGCAGGACCCTGAGGAACCTGCCTGCTGCAGCCCCAGCCTTCTTAAAATGGCTGACTGCTCCCTGTGGCTCTCTGCTATGGTGCTATGGGGAGAGAGAGGCTTCACGTGTTTCCCTTGCCCCCAGCAAAATCTCTCAGCTCCCACTGGCCAGTTTCCACAAAGTCTCCCTCTCCCCCTAGAGCAGAGAGCTACAGGGAGCTGCCAGCCGCTTGAAGCTGGCTGCTCGGTGCCTGAGTGTCCTAGCAGGGCAATTCATGGGTCAGATCAGGTGGTCCACAGGCTTGATCCTGTGGCTTGGCGGGCTGGATTCAGCCCATGGATCATATCTTGCCTGCCCCTGGTGTAGAGTCATGGCCTAGGAATCAGGAGACCCAAGGGCTGATCTCAATCTATTGCTGTCTCTTTGTTGTGTCTATTTAGATTATACAGTTTTTCAGCACAGAGACTGACAATGACTTGGTATTTGTACAGTACACAGCAAAATAGGGTCCTAATTTCATCTTCAGGCCTCTCAATGCTAGTGTAATAACATCAATAAATACGGCTCTACCAAAATTACACTAAAAATCTACAGACTCCAGCGGAGAAAAATCTTTCCTACCTTTAGTTACTTGATGCTCAGCAAGTGACTCAAGGTCTCTATGATTCTCTGTCTGTGGCATATGATAGTCTAGTCTCCTGTGGGTTGCAATGCTTCAGTCTAATTTCAATTGTGGGGTTTAGCATAGAGGTGTGGGGAGCAGTGCCTGGCCTGTGATATATGGGTAGTCAGGTTGGATGATCTTCTGGTTCCTTCTGGCCTTCAACCCTCTGGTTGTATTAAACTATGAATTAATAAAGGATCATACAAAACATGGGGACCTTTGCAGGCCTTGTCCTATAAAAATAGTTAAGACTAACTAGGTTGGAACTGCTGGTTTTCCCATGTTAGAATTATAAGGGAACAAATGGTAGAGCCCACAACTTTGGCATATCTCTACTCTGGAAATAGACCACAGTGCATCTGTGACTTCCTTCTAGGCAACCAAACTCTTGTTTGGTTTCCTTTCAATGCCACTGATGACAGGTTTCTGCTGTCTGGTTGTTTATGCTCTTGGGAGGAATGTGGAGGTTATATTTTGTTTCTTATTATTTTCATTTAACAACCCGCAGGGTCGTCAGGTCTGAGTCTACAAACTGAACTTCATTATTATCATCATCAACCCGCTATGATAACAGGGCACGTGTTGTCCTTCATTTATTTTTAGTTGATTAAAAGCATAAACTCAAATAACCTGTATTGCTGTTTGTTCTCTGTGCAGTTAGTCTGGAGTGGCAAAGCAATCCATACTTCACATGTATTTTCTATACTGAGTAGCAAGAAGATTGAAGGATAAACAGAGGCTGGATGAACAGGACATTTATTTTAAAAAAAAAGCACACACATTTAATCTATGAGTGGCAATTTTATAATGTCAGCCCACAGTAGGTCAGCTCAGCAACAGAAAGAATTAATCACCACCAATTTTACATGTAAAGAGACATTCACAATCCAGGTCCACTCTGACTGATCATCCACTGTCCATCTTGGGTGGCCACACATTGGCTATTTTCATTCAAAGGCAAACAAAACCAAACAGTTCCTCCCACCTGCTCTGCTGGGATCTTTGCTTGATTGGATCCAGTGTTTCCTGCCATACTAGTTGTACTCATACTATGAGTGCCACACTAATACTGGAATACTTGACTCCATAGCAGAAAATCCTGTAAGACCGATGGGACCAAAAGGCTCTTGCAATGACAAGTATCACCTTTTGTAGCAAGCAAACCATCAAACAAATGAAAAAAGCAAACACCAGAACATTCAGGATCCCAGAATTGCCATTTGTG
The DNA here is from genome assembly GCF_049634645.1 of Pelodiscus sinensis. NCBI lineage: Eukaryota > Metazoa > Chordata > Testudines > Trionychidae > Pelodiscus > Pelodiscus sinensis. Next base: position 107,985,690 of record NC_134712.1, read on the forward strand.
TTTTCTTTTGCATTCCTTTCTGTTTTTGAAAAGCAGCAGTGCACCTTTTATTTCTGGGAGTGGGTAAGCAATGCCTATATAATACCTATGTGGTCCGTTCTAGAAGACTGGGTCTTTGTTCCCATCTAGTGGCTAGTGTACAGAGAAGTTAAATGAGTCCGCTACAGCTGCCAGCAAAGGGATATTGTCTCTTTTAATTCAAGCAGTAGTGACTCACTCTTTTAGCTTTCAGCCCAAGGGTGGGTCAGTTAAATCTACTTCCATCCTCTTTCCGGAGTTAACATTGTACAGGCCCATTCCCAGGATGATCCAGTCTCTCTTTTTCAATTTTTCAAGGTTCTCCCAAATAATGTGAATCAAAATATATACGACACCACCCTCATCACTCATGCATTTCCCCATTACTGCACTGAAACCCTTAGGCAGAGTGCCATGAAAGTTGGTTTTTTATGGAGACTGTTTATGTTGCCAGCTTCTCCACCCTTACTACCCCCCCTTAACTAGTTATATAGCCTATATTCCTTACTGTAATCTATGTGGGCAACAAACAAACCTCTAGTTTCTTCTACCACCCCACTTCGCAGTCACAAAATAAAGCAGAATAATGTTTGACTTTTTCCCCTTTCCTAGAAAAGAACTGAAGTAAATGGAAGTTATTAATGAAGAGTGCGATGACCAGGCCTCCCAACGGGAGTGGGGGGAGATGGGGGCATTTGCCCTGAGGCCCAGTGATTAGGGTTGCCAGGTGTCCAGTTCTGAACTGGACAGTCCAGTATTTGAGCTTTCTGTTTGGGAAACAAATTGAGAAAATATAAATGTCCGGTATTTTCTAAATAAGATGTAATGTCGATTGTGATGTAATGTCAAGTTACAAATCTGGCAACCCTACCAGTGATTCAAAGAGGCCTGGGTTCTCCTGGCTGCAGCAGAGGCCGGAGTCCCGGGCCCTTTACATTGCCATTGGAATACTGCACCACATGCTCTGCATGGCTCTGAGGGCTGGGCAGGGGTCCCAGCATGGCAGTCCAGGCAGCGCAGAAGGCTGGCTGCCCCAGCTCTGCCCCTTCTGCCTAAGGTCCTGCCCCTTCCAGAGGCATAGAGCGGTGCCCCCTTTCCCCCACACACCTTGTCTGGGGGCCCACAGAAGCTGTCGGCCCCCCTGTGATATCACCCATTTTGTAAAATATCATTTCTGTGTTCTCACTGGAGACTCACCCTCAGAATCCTGCACGTCCATATACCTCTGAGCATCAGGGATCCTGCAATGAAATAAAGGTATGTCTACATTGCAGCAAGAGGGGAGTGTTGCAGTATGTGTAGGCATGCCAAACTAGCTTTAAGCTAGGTAGCTTGGATATCACTAGCAGTAAAGCTATAATGGCATGGACTTCAGCATGAGTTAGCCACCCAAGAGTACCAAATGGGCTTGTACAACCTGTGCAGTAGCGTGTGTTGCTGCAGCTTCCTGGCTATCAATATCCAAGCTAGCTAGAATGAAAGCTAGCTCAGGCATGTTTGCACATGCTGCACTGTAGATATACCGAAGAGTCATGTCAAGCAACTGGCACTTACTCCATCTTTGCATGTCATTTTCTATAAATGAGAAGAGACTGAAAACAAGCAAAATTGGACCGGCAGCCAGAGGTAATTGTCCGGATTTTTTTTGGCACGTGGTGCTTCATCGTGTATTCTTTAGGAGGAGATTAGGGGACAGGAGAGACTGAATTGTGTGCTGTTTTACCTCTGTGACTGTAACACAGTGCAAGCCAAGGCAGAATTTGTCCCAAAGTGTATTAACGTGATCTTCAGAGGCAGGAGGTGAAGCGCAGTGGGTGATGTACTGGGATGCTATAAATGGAAGTTAATTACTCATGTATGAATTAGCTTATGAATATTTATGCACGTATGCCTGAATGTGAAATACATCCAGATTTATATAATACTATCCCAGTACACACCACTTTAGCAGAGGTGTAAACAGACAAGTGAGACACAAATGCTTAATTCGTTTAAAAACACGTACACATCTTCTTGGCAGATTTTCCACATTCACTTGAGGACAATGTTGTGAAAAGCAGCTCTGCAGAGTAAAGTGAACATTTTGTCATCCTAGTTGCTATTTTAAACTAATCTATATTCAGACTCACAGAGTTAGAAGGTGCATCATTCAATTGCAGAAAGGAACCTTTTCTCCTCCTGCCCATTAACCTCATGTTGTCCTGCCCTTCAGCCTCACAGCTTCTGCTATTTCCAAATTACATGCTAAAGGAGTTTTTGTGCCAAGGGCCTGGCATAGAGGCTAGGATAAGGTGCATGAATTGAGTTATTCCTCATACAATAAAACAGCAGCTTGTGATTGTCTTCTTACTTTAGACTAATAGGGTAATTTCTGGGACTGGATTAATTTAGGTGCACTTGTCAGTGTCAAACAGTATGAATTGTTACCATTTTCCTTATTCCATGCTTCGGTTACAAGCCATCTCTGATAAAATGTATGTCATATTGTATTTTTATCACATGGAAAAGCTATTCTGCAATTGAAAAGATCCTTTTCCCAATCCTAGGGTCGTGTCCAAAATAAACAGCCCTTAAAGGGTTCACATTCAACACATTAATTTAATTTTGCTTACTACTACCTATAGCGACCCCTATTAAATGTATAGAATCATAGAAATATAGGGCTGGAAAGGACTTCAAAAGGCCATCTAAGTCCAGCCCTACCCGTGATGCAGAAGCAGTTTATCTAGATCATCCTTAACAGGTACTTCTCTCACTTGTTCTTAAAAACCTCTAATGCAGAGGTGGCCAACCCGCAGCTCTTCTCCCCAAAAGTGCAGCTCATGAAGCTGCTCCTGTGGTCCCCCAAGCAGTCCCTGCCGCCAGCTCCCCCCGGCCCCTGGTTCCCCTGTGCTCACTGGGGCGGCGATTCAAAATGGTGCCCAAGATGGTGGCCATTTCCGGGAGCCTGATATGGCCAAAAAGCATAAGCTTGTTCTTAAAGGGACAGCTCTTTTTTTTTTTTTTTTGGCTTGACAATTCTGGTGTGGCTCTTTGTATTTTTTCCACCGCTGTTTCGACTCTCTTTGTTAAATGGGTTGGCCACCCCTGCTCTAATGACAAGAATTCTACAACCTCCTCAGACAACCTATTCCAATACTTAACTATCTTCATAGCTAGAAACAAAATCCTAATATCAAATCTAAATCTCCTTTGCTGCAGATTATTCCTATTACTTCTTGTCTTAGCTGATAATCATCCTTTTTATAACACCCCTTAAGATAGTTGAAGACTTTTCAGGTCTCCCTTTAGTATTCTTTTCTGAAACCTAAACTTATACAATTTTTTAGACCTTTTCCCTACTGTTGCTCTTACGGCAGTATTGTTACCTTTCTTTATATCCAAAAAAGCATCCATATGCTTTCACCATAAATTATTTGCTTTGTTGTTTCCACTGAAATTAAATAAGGAATAAGTGTCCATGAGTATGGGTCTCCTCTAACATGCTGGTTTCACTCTGCCTCACAAAATGGCAGCTACTTGTTCAGACAGCATATTTCTAGTAATTCTAAACTGCGGAAGAGAGTCAAAGCACTTACATAGGCTGTCTGTAAGCAAGGACTGGCTTGTCTCTGTGAGAGTGAGGGATTGTTTTCCAGGACAGGTGGCAGATTGTCAATGGTGTGCTGGAGGGATTTAAGCAGACCTTGGGAGGCAGGCCAGTCCTCGTCTACAGACAGCCCCCCAACGTGAAGCAAATACTCACCAGCAGCCACAAACACACCGCAAAACGTTTACCCAGGAACCTACCCCTGCAACAAACCCATTGCCAACTCTGTCCACACATCTATATAAGTGACACCATCACAGGATCCAACCACATAAGCTACAACATCAGGGGCTCATCCACCTGCACATCTACTAATGTGATATACGCCATCGTGTGCCAGAAATGCCCCTCTGCCATGTACATTGGCCAAAGTGGAACAGTCTCTACGTCAAAGGATAAATGGACACAAATCAGACATCAGGAATGGTAACACATGTAAAACCTGTAGGGGAACATTTTAACTTCCCTGGACACTCAGTAATAGATTTAAAAGTAGCCATCCTTCCACGAAAGAATTTCAAAATCAACTGATAAAGGGAGACACCTGAACTGGAATTCATTTGCAAATTCAACACTATCAATTTAGGACTGAATAAGGATCTTAATTGGTTAATGCATTACAAAGGCAATTTCCCCTCTCTTGATATCCACATTTCCACATCAACTGCTGTGAATGAGCCACTTCCACCCTGACTTGATTAGCCTCATTTACATAAGTATTCTTTTTCTTGGCTGTCTTTATATATATCCATGCCTCTGTAAACTCCTCTCCAGTTCATCTGATGAAGTAGGTTTTACCATCGAAAGCTTATATCCTAATAAATCTCTAAAGGCATGTCTACACTATAGAGTTATTTCAAAATAACAAGGCAAGCCACTACCAAGCCTGTTATTTCAAAATAATGGGCTGGTTATTTCCAAATAATAACTCCTGCTTGTCATGAGGAATAACGCTAATTTAAAAATTTTATTTCGAAATAGCATTAATGTGGGTATTCAGTTGCTGCTATTTTGAAATAATTGGCCTCAAGAGGCCTCTCACAGCTACCCTTGTGGCCACTCTGGCCACACCGCTGACAACTCCACTGCTCCCCTTCTCCTGCCAACTTTAAAGCTGCAGGCAGAAGGGAAAGGGCTTGTGGTACCAGGACAGCCCTGTTAGCCCTGTGCCACATAGCACCCTGCATTGGACGAGCTATGTCTGATCCCAGTGCTCCCTTTGCATCCCCCATGGCTACCAGCATACCCACAGCAACCTCTGATGCCCCTGGCCAGGGGCGAAAGAGGGTACCACTCTGGACTGGCACAGAGATCCTGGATCTCATTGAGGTCTGGGAGAAAGAGACCAACATCCAGGATTTTCGCACCAAGAGACACAATGCTGAGGTCTATGGCTGGACAAAGGGCACAGCAGGATGTTGGACCAGGTCTGAATGAAAATTAAGGAGATCTGGCAGTCCTACACCAAGGCCAGAGAGCAAAGTTCCCATTCTTGGGTGGCACTGCATATCTGACACTTTTATGAGCATCTTGGGAGCGGGGGCTGGTCACTGCCACTGCCTGTCATTGTCGACTCCAGCCAGGACATGCCCAGTGTCAGCCTCCATGAGGGTGGGGTTGTGGAGGAGGAGCAGACTAGTCAGGACACCATGCCCACCAGTAAGGAGATCATCATCAGCTTGGAGCTGGTCCCCCTCCTCCTCCCAGAGGATGTCTCCCAGAGCTCAGACAATCCCAGCGAAGGCACTTCAGGTGAGTTTCATCACTTTCCCTATACACATGCAGGGGAAGACGGTGGCCCGTGAGGGGCTGCATGCTCCTCTCTTGGCTTACTCGGGGGGGGTCGCACAACAGCCTGTGCATGTGGGTGCATATTGAGCCAATTTGGAGCGCTCAGCCCCATGACGCTTTCACACAGGAACCTCTCGCTCCTTCTCACAGGCCTGCCTTACTCCGGCCCCATGGTGGGACATCTTCCCACAATAAGCCCCCACTAAGGAGGCTGGGTTCATGGAAACACTCAGCAATGCTGCACATGACACAGGCTCATGCCCACACTCTCGGGCAGCATCCGCTTCCAGTCAAGTGTGGCGATGCAAAAGAAACCAATCCCCTGCATGGGAACCTACTTGGGGGGAGGGGGGGAAGAGGAGACCACAATAGCACTCTCTCTGATAAGTGACCTCTGCTGCTCACACACACCTACCCCAACACCTTCCTCCAGTGGGCAAGGATAGAAGTTCTCTCTCTATGGAATGCCGCCAGTGCCGGAACCGGCACGGGCCAGACACAGAAGGAAGCCAAACCGTCCTGTACCCTCCTCCCGCCTTCAGGCTCCTGACCTGGCCAGCACCTTCCCATGCCTAATTTTCCAGGAAGGTGGCCTTCCACATGTGGAAATTCTGTAGGCTCCAGGAAGGTGGCCTTCCACATGTGGAAATTCTGTAGGCTCCAGGAAGGTGGCCTTCCACATGTGGAAGTTCTGTAGCCACTGCTGGTCATCCCATTGCATGGCAATGCAGTCCCACCAGCCGGTACTGGTCTCCCTCCACCAGAAGTGGTGTTCCATCATGTCCAGGGAGTTTAGGGGCATTTACAGCAGCAGGAGTGCTAGTACCTGGGTGAAGAGGTCTTCTGGTTTGGGCTGGTCATCATCCTGCTGGAGCACCATGCAGCTAGTCTGGATGAACTACGTCATGAGGTACAGCATAAGGCCCATGAGCCTGGCACTGCTCTGAAGTAGCTTCATCTCCATGTTGGAAGTGCTATGGCCTCCGCAAGGACAGCCGGAGCACACGACGTGAGTTTGGTGTCCCACGAGGGGGTAGGCAGTGGAGGAGTAGCATGTGAGACGTGTCTGTAAAGAGGCGCCCCATTAAGTACCTCTCTCAGCTAGCCTCAGCAAGCAGCTGTATGAAGTGTCTGCTCCCCTGGTGCCCTCCCCAGAGTACTTTCAGGGGCTTTAAATCTGACGTAGGCTCCAATCAGTGTGGAGGTGCTATTTCAAAATAATTCTGTGCTATTTTGATGGTGACTTGTAGTGTTGAGACGCTATTTTAGAATAGTTATTTTGGGAGTTATTATTTCGAAATAAGTTATTTCAAAATAATCTTAGTGTAGACATGCCCTAAGGAACCACAGGACTCCTTTTTGTTTCTGCAGATACAGACTAACACGTCTATGCCCCTGAGACCTTCTATCGTGGTGCCTTATTATTTCCAGACATTTCTGACCTGCCCTTTTGTCTCTGATTCGTACCTGGCCTAAGAAAAACATTAATGGTAGACTCCAAGATTCTCTCTTGGGCCATTTACTGGAGGGCACCATCATGCTCCCTAACTGCTTGAATTTTACATCCTCACTTGCCAGTTTAGGAGCACCTCTCTGACACAACTATTTCTCCACACTGGGTCCATTCCAGAAGAGTTACCAAAGGGACTGATGCAGTCCTGTTCCTCAAATGCCAAATTATGATCATTCCACCTTGATGTGTACTCTGCCATCTGATTTTCAAAAAAACAAACAAATCAAACATATCCCTGCCTTCCTTCAAAGGACACAACAACATTTCAAATGTATTTCTATACATTGTTTGAGCGTAAGTATTTTGTTACAAATGAATGACATTCTATGGTCAACACTAGCAGACTTGCGACTTCTTGGTGACCACTTTAAGCCCTTGTGAAAGTCCAACCGTGAGGCAGTTCCAAAAACCACTGCTCCCAGTATTCAGGCAGGCACATCTCTGAAAACATTCCCTCTTGTCTCAAGTTAGCGATGGAAATAGAAAAAACTCCAAGACTCTCAGATACCAATTTTATCAGACTCTAAACTAGCTGACACGGTTACTCCTTTTGTAACAAGAAAAATTAAACTGGATCAGCAAAGGCACAGACAAGGATGCGTGTGTTCTGCTGCCTATAAATAGGATTACTGCCTTCTAAAAAAATAAACAGCCAGCTGTTACAACTCAACAGCAAAGTCAAGGCAACAACTGAAAGGAACAGTTGTTTGCTGAATAAATCTGTGCAACTTGCTCATGCTTTAATTGGGAAATTCTGTCCAGATTAATTTTAGATGAGAGGTGATAATATTAACATGAGCTCTGAAAGGTAGAAAGGGTAGAACATGTTCTTCAAGATAAAACATCTTGTAAGTGAAGTTTTCTAACCCTAGCATTTTCCTCACTGATTCCCCTGGCAATTTTAGCAGAGAGGCCAAGAACTGAATGGACACAGAGAAAGAGAATGGCTAGGGGCTAGCCTGGGATGTAGAGAGCTATGTTCAATGCATGCATCGCCATAAATGTCCTGTTGATCAGTTCCTCGCCTGTGAAATGGGAATAATACTTTTCTTCCTCACAGGCATGTTGTGAGGAGAAATAATTTAAAGACTGTGAAGCACTTCAATACTACAGTAATAAGGGCCATGTAAATACCTTAGATAGACTGAACTATTCTCTTAACCCACGAATTTGATTGTCCCTCTAGAACAGGCCTGAGGCAGATTAGAGGTATGCCACCCCATTACTCACCTGTGCAGTCCTATATATATCTTGTGGAGCTACATTTACTACTGATTCCAGTCCCAGGTGATAAGTCAGAGTGTCTCTTCAAGAATAAGGGAACAGATAACCAGAGTGTAGAATACTTACTGAAGGAAACAGGTAGTTGTAAAACACCTAGGCTGTGTCTAGACTGGCAAGAGCGGAAAAACTTGCCAGCTGTCTACGCTGGCCACTTGAATTTCCGCAAGAACACTGACAATCTCATGTAAGAAATCAGTGCTTCTTGCGGAAATACTATGTTGCTCCCGTTCGGGCAAAAGTCCTTTTGCGCAAAAGCTTTTGCGCAAAAGGGCCAGTGTAGACAGCTAAGATTTGTTTTGCTCAAAAAAGCCCCATCGTGAAAATGGCGATCGGGGCTTTTTTGCGCAAAAGCGCGTCTAGGTTGGCACGGACACTTTTCTGCAAAAAGTGCTTTTGTGGAAAAGCGTCCGTGCCAATCTAGACACTCTTTTCCACAAAAGCTTTTAACGGAAAACTTTTCCGTTAAAAGCATTTGCGGAAAATCATGCCAGTCTAGACGTAGCCCCACTCCTCAGGGCTGCAGTTGCTTAGGTCTACTAAATGTACACAGCCAGGCCTCAAAAAGACATGTTGTATGTGTAGCTACAGTTAGTTTGGACCAGAGAAAGCATGGTTATTCCAGGAACTGGGCTATTTTTACCTTTTCTCATTCCACCACAGTATCACAGCAAATATCTTTCTAAAATTCTATGTTCTGTGTAGTAATTGCACATTTAAAAAGAAACTAAATTAAAACAACTTTACTGAGGGAATAAAGTCAAGCAGTCAAATATTAGGAAATGGCAGAATTAAGGTTGCCTCTGCAACCCATGATTTTAACATTCCAATCATGCAAATCATCCCAACAGGCCTCAAGAATACCAGTTTGTATCAAATTTCCTCATCAATGAGAATGTCTCCTTTCACTTGCTTATTACCCAGTATCCTCGCATTCATTTATAAACAACCCAGTCTCTCCACATTTCTTTGCCCCCCTTTATTTAACTTCTTCACAACACCAAGTTTGTACCACGTCGGATCCCTTTGCACGCTTCTTTTGCATTTCTAGTATAACTGTACTAGTCTGCAACCCATTTTAGATTATCCCCCACATGTGAGGTGCAGGCTGCCTCATTGGTGCAGCCCCCTCTCTCGCTGCAAGGGCTTACCACAGACCTGAGGCAGGATTCGCTGCAGATGCCATGCCATGCTGGGAAGGTGTCTGTGCGCATGAGCCTGGCGCACTCTGGGATGTAGCTCACAAAGACCACAGCAGAGATATCTCCTGCAGCTCACGCACTGGATGTGTGGGGCTTTCAGAGCTGAATCAGGTCCCACCCTCATCTGACCAGAGGCGTGTACCAATGGAAAGGGGGTCAAGCAGGGACACGGGTTCCCACAAAGAGTGGGGGTACAGAACTCTTCCAGTGCCAGGGCGAGGCAGGGAGCCCCACTGATCCCAGGATGTGGAGGAAGATGACAGCTATTCACAGCAGAGGAAGATCCAGCTCCTCTGCCTGCTGGGGGGAAACCGTGCTCCACCCATCCCCAGTGGAGCAGGGAGCAGCAAGCTCCAACAATCAGGTCGGGAAGGCAGGAGGAGTGAGTCAGCTCTCCAGCTGCAGAAGGCACGGAAAGTGCCCCTCCAGAAGCAGCCACATTTTTGTTCTTGTGCACCTCCCGGCACTTCCCAGACATCCCCATGCTCCTAATGTACAATGCAGTAATTCAGAGTGCAGGGCAGGAGCTCAGTATCCCTGACCCAGCTCCCAGGATAGGGGAAAGTTCTGCTTCCTGACTCATGATGGTGCCCGGAAAACCCCATGCCATCTTTGTACAGGGAATCCACTGAGGATCTGGTCTGCCTATTGCTGGATGTGTTCACCCTCACTCACTGACCCAGTGGCCCCCCTCTCAGATGCTCAGGCATCAGTCAGGAAGAAAACTGACTGGAGCCAGATCACGCAAGATACAATCCTGCCTTAACTCAACCCCCCTACGGAATTCCTTTTATGCCATGTAGCAAGGATCCATGTAACACACACAAACTAAGGCCATTAGCAAGGCTCTGAAGTAGGATCCCCAGCCTCTTACAGCTGAACTCTGCCAGCTGGAAATAAGTAGGAAGCTCTTGTCCTGTAGCTAGGCACAGCCAATGCAGGGAGAGAAGCTCCACCCCTGAGCTGCTTTAATGCACCAGCGCAGAATCCTTGCCTCCCCCACCCTCCCCATATCCCTATAGTCAAAGCTCCTGGTGTCCTAGAGCCCTTCCCGACACCACAGCAAAGACTCACCATCTTCGTAGTCCATCTCCAGCTTCACCGCCTCTTGCATTCTCGCCGGCCCCATCGCCCTCTCCACCTTCACCATCAAGCAGAAGATCTCCCTGGCTTTCTAGGAGCTATACTTCACCTGATAGGCTACCATCTCCATTTTTTACACCCCCCAGAGATACCAGAAGATACTCTCACTGTTTCTCTGCTTCTCCCTCTCCACTTCCCAGAAGATCGTATTCTCCCTCTCCATCTGTCCATTCACGAAGATCATCTTCTAGGCATGACTGTATGAGGCACCATCCATACAGGTGCTCTCCCTCATGGTCATCGTACTATCACCGGGACCGCTATGACTCGCGTTACCACAGGGAATACTCACCGTGTTATCATCATTACCATTACTCGCCGAGATCCCCACCAAGGTCTACTACGGGATATTCTTCCTTCAGGCATTCCCCACTCTCAGCCTCCCCATTTCCAGATCAGGACCCACTGCCAACCCACCCTCCTCCTTCTGACCAGGAGGAGAGGCAATTAACTACAGTGGATACACAACTCCTTGTAGTATCTCCCTCGGACCAGTCCTCCTTGCCGGAAGAGGCAGTTATACCCGATGATATCTCTCCACCAAATGATTTAAGGCAATTCCAGGACCTTTTTAAAAGTGTGGCAGCTTCACAAGAAATACAACTAATGGAAATTAAAGAAAAACAACATCGCCTTCTTAAGAACTTACAGACAACGCAGAGCGCCAAATTAGCTATACCTCTGGATGAAGTGATCTTAGAGGTGGCCAATGAATTATGGGAAACCCCTGCTTCTGCCCTCCCAACTAACAAATATGCTAACAAGAAGTACTTCATGTCCCCGAGAGGGTCAGAGTTTTTGTTTACCCACCCACAACCCAACTCCCTTGTAGTTGATGCAGCACATCAAAGAGCAATGGCGCCCCAATATAAAAGCAACGCAGCAGACAAGGAGTTGAAAAGGCTCGATTTATTCGGCAGGAAGGTGTATACTTCTTCAACTTTACTCCTTAGAATCGCCAACTACTTCGCACACTTATCAAACCATAATTTTGACAATTATGCAAAGTTGATTGCCTTGATGGAAGCACTGCCAGATTCCAAAAGACTACTGCTTAGGTCCATCGTTCAGGAAGGCTACGCTTCCACACGAGCAAGTCTGCAAATTGCTATGGACGTAGCTGACACAGCAGCTTGCACTACCGCTACTGCTGTAGTTATGAGAAGGACCTCATTTCTTCAGTTCGCAGGAGTCCCTAGAGAGTTGCAGACAAAAGTAGAAGATTTATCTTTTGATAAAGACAAACTATTCGGCGAAAAGACAGATTCTGTTCTACATTCTAGTAAAGACTCTAGAACAACACTTAGATTGTTGGGAATATACACCCCACCGTTCAGAAGAAGGCGTTATACACCATTCCAAAGATGCTATGATTACTTCCACACTAGACAGCAGTGGCAACACCAGCAATGACAATTTGACCAACCATGTCATCCTCAACGTCAAAGACCACTGAGACGATGGAACCACACCAACCGTACACAAAATCAACCCGGCAACAAACAGCACATTTGACATGTTGGTCGAGAGCAAGCAGACAGCTCTCCCAAGCATCCATATGTTCTGCCATAGGCTAAGGCCCTTCTACCATCAATGGCTCAGCATTACCACTGACAGATGGGTTCTGGAAATAATCCAGTCCGGGTATACCATCCCATTCCTTTCTCTTCTTCCCACAACCCCACCATCCCTGTCCCTTTCCAGGGACCCATCTCACGAGGACTTACTACCACCGAAATCATTCACCTGCTTCATATAGGTGCGATAGAAAGAGTGCCTCTTCAATTTCAAGGGAGAGGATTCTACTCGCGCTATTTTTTGGTACAAAAAAACCTAGGTGGATGGAGACCTATATTAGACCTCCGACAACTGAACAAATACCTCCGCAAACAACACTTTGAGATGGTGATCTTATTCTCTATACTACCTACTCTGGAGCAGGGCAATTGGTTTGCTGCTCTCAACCTCAAAGATTCTTATTTTCACGTAACAATTCATCCTGCACACAGGAAATTTCTACTTTTCACAATCGGTACAGATCACTTTCAATATCGAGTTCTACTCTTTGGCCTCGCAGCAGCACCCAGGGTGTTCACAAAGACTCTGGCAGGGGTAGCTGTGCATCTTTGACCCAGAAGGGTGAGAATATACCCCTACTTAGACAATTGCCTTATAAAAGCAGGCTCGTCAGCGGAAGTGTACGAAATGGTGTGGATTACGAGCAAAACCTTCCTTCTTTTAGGCCTCCTTATCAATGAGGACAAGTCCACTCTCCAACCTACCCAGAATATAGACTACAAAAACTACTGGACAAACTTCTCTACAAACGCTCAGTACAGATTATAACAGTGCTCAGACTGATGGGCCACATGGCCTCCACGACATACGTCATACCCCATACATTTTTGGCCGCTACAACACTGGCTGCTCAAAATCTATAACCCGCCGAAGCACAACGTACACAGGGTAGCGACCATTCCTTGCGTAGTCAAATCCTCTTTCCACTGGTGGACCAGAGACGGCAACTTACTGTCAGGCCCCCGGTTTTGTCAGCCTCCACCTCATTGCCACATTACCACAGACGCCTCCCTCATCGGCTGGGGTGCTTATATGGGCAAACTTTCCATCCAAGGCCATTGGTCACCCCAGGAATCTCTGCTACATATAAATCTGCTAGAGCTCAGGGCAGTCGCCAATGCCTGAAGACATTTTCACACATACCTTCGCAACTCTACCGTGGGTGTTCTCACAGACAATATAGTGACCATGTATTATATAAATCGTCAGGGGGGCGCACAGTCCAGATCGCTGTGCGCAGAGTCAACCCGATTATGGAACTGGTGCATTGCCAATGGCATAACCCTTGTGGCATCTTATTTACTTGGCATCACCAACACAATAGCGGATTCCCTGAGCAGGAATTTCACAACAGTTCATGAACGAGAGATTTACCAGGGAGTCCTCCATTCCATATTTTGACGATGGGGCACTCCTCATATAAACCTATTTGCCACTGCCAACAACAAGAAGTGTCACCATTACTGCTCCAGGGCAGGCCTCGGTCTCAATTCCTTGGGGGACGCCTTCCTCCACAACTGGAGAGGTCCCCTCATGTACGCTTTTCCACCTATGCCCCTTATCTCCAGAGTCCTCCAGAAAATCAAACTAGACAAAGCCACGGTAATATTAATAGCACCCGTGTGGGCACATCAAGACTGATATCCACTCCTCCTATGACTGGCTCTATACCTGCCATATCACTGCCCGTTAATCCTGAACCTCCTCACTCAGGACCATGGCTCTTTCCTGCATCCGCAGCTGCATACCCTTCACCTTTCAGCATGGTACCTAGTTAGCTAAACGCTTCCGAGGCTCTCTGCTCTGACCAGGTCAAAAACATTCTCATCCATAGCAGGAAACAGAACACACAATCTACTTACCTTGCAAAATGGACATGATTCACTTCCTCGTACTCTCAACACAATATGGATCCTCAAATACGTGAATGGGAACTATTCCCATTCACGTTATTCTGGACTATATGATGCACCTAAAACAGAATGGATTGGCCTTAGCATCTCTGAGAGTCCATTTCGCGGCATTGACAGGATATTTAAATCCCCGCTTCATTAGCAATTTCGAATGCCTGCATTTTCATCCCTAGTCCGAACTAGGGTGCAAGTGTAGACATACCCTGTGATGGCAAGCATCACACCTTTAAGAGGCAGTGGGATCCAGTGCCCTTGTGACTGTACCTGCTCTCAAACTGGGTGTAAAGGAAGCACTTGGGCCTTTGGGGAGTGGAACGTAGATGGGAAAGGGACTTTGAATTTTGTTCTGAACTTTTATGTGAATGAATGGCAGACTCTAAGGGGGGCAGTTTGAACAAGGGGCCTGGAAGAAGGGAAACTGAAGCAGGATGTCTGCAGAAGAACCTCAAGCAGCAAAAGGACATTTGTGAGGTGACTGATCCTGTTGCATAAAGTATAAATGTGCATCGTGTCATGCATGGCTCTGGAGAAACATCTCCTTTCTTCCTTGATGGCTCATAATCTATGTTGGTTTTTATGCTGTGCTCATCACCATAGTATCCCAGAACTTTCCAATAATGCAATAAATAGTGTGACAAGACATCTGTCACATGTTTTAGTAGCTTTTTTATGTAAGAATAAAAGCACTTGTTCCTATCTGTTTATATCAGAAAAACTTTTTTTCAATATTCATTTGACTATTGCATGTTTGAAGGAGCTTAATACAACTGAGCATTCAGCCGGCAGTGGCAGTTGATTAACAGTACTTGTATTTCAGTAGCACCTGGAGGACCCAACAAGGATCAGGCCTCATTATGCAAGGCACTGTACATACAGAATGAAATGCCAGACTGTGACACTCTGTGCCTCAGAGTAGCTGCCTGGAATTCCCACGTTCACCATTGCCATATGTACAACGCATGCCATGTGAGGTACAGAACCATTTTAAAAAGTCTTGCCCTTAATATCCTGTTGAATTGTGTGTACTATCATTGTGTGTGAAGTTATGAAGTTTTGCTATATTTGCGTTATTGAACTATGTTGGGAAATGTCTATAGCCAGTCTTTTTGTTGCAACAAAGAAGCAGCTTAATGGCCCATCAAGAAAAAGTCACTCCCCCAAAAGCTCCTTAGAGAAGGCAAGTATGGCATGGGGGCTGCCTGACCCCCCCATGTTGCAGCAAGGATATTTCTAGCACTTGGACTGGTTGATGCTATCACCAGTTGGCTTCTCTCCTCCCCCATCTCAACACGTAGGAGATCGCCAGGAAGACAAAGATTTGAATGGGAGAGACAGCCCCACAGTAAGAAGGAACTCAGCCTGCCTAATAACTGTAAACTAGCTGAAACATCCAATGGGGTGAACAACTGCTTGCTTCAAACCTTGCTTTGTCATAGAATGTAGAGTGCAAGTTTATTTGTATTCCTTGGGTAATCAATGTTGATCTCTACGCCTATTACTTATAACCCTTTCAAGTCTATCTTTCAGTACGTAATAAATCTGTTTTCTATTGTATCTAGGACAGTGTGATTTCAGCTGAAGTGCTTGAAGAATTCGGCTCAGATTAACAAGGGCTGTTAGATGTCCCCTGCCCTTTTGTCAGACCGGTGAACCAATTAATGAGCTTACACTCTCCAGGAGACCCTTGCATCAATGTAAGGCGATACATTTCTGGAGTGCAAGGCCCAGGCTGGGATCTCTCTGTAACAAGTGGCCCAGGGAGCTTTCTTAGCTGTGTGGGGGGTTCCGCATGCTAATAGCTTTGTGAGAGTCAACCTAGGTTGGAGAGTTGGGACACAGCAGTCCCACAGTTCCAGGTTGTACCCCAGGGAATGGATCATGTCACAGAGAGCCTGTCCCAGGATCACTGTATTAACAGCCATGCTTGTTGCACTTAACTGGCATTGATTACAAATAAGATGAAGCCTGGGACAATATCTGCCTCCTGTCCAAAGCTAGAAGCAGTGAAGAGAATCACTGCCTCAGTTTACCTAACAGGGGTGTGAGTCTTCCATTCATTAATTATTTGTATTAAGGTACTCTCTAGAGGCCCCAGTCAAGTCACTTCATAGCTCATAGGAAGATGTGGTTCCTACGTGGAGTTCATAATCTAAGACAAAAAGATTCATAAAGTGATTTGATCAAAAGGGCTCATGTAAATGCAACATTTTATTTTGCAGCCTAAATTACTCCTTATGGTGCTAAGGCCTGGGGAAGGTACTGCTGTTGTGTCCTTTTGTCATATCGCACCCTTGCCCCCCTTTCCTCCTGCCTTGATTTTAACGGCCTCATCTTTCCCTTCCTTTAAAAAGGACAAGCCTCAAATTGTAACAACCAGTTTGAGATTCCCCTCTCTGCCTGCCCCCTCCCCCATTTTAATTTAACTAATTTAACTTAATTGGGCTCAAATCTGTTTTCCTCTGCCAATGGGGTAGAAGGCAAAGAGGACAATAGCCCAGAGGCTGGGCAATTTAAAGGCTTCCCTGTAAGCTGAGTGCTTTGGTGGCCACCCAAATACTGTCCAGCTGTGCAAACGAGCACCCACAGCTGGCAGGATGTGCGCATAACAAAATTGATACCACACTTGGATGGAAAAAAATTAGAGGAGACATTGCTGGGGGCCCCAGACATTGCCATGGTAGCTCTGCTGAAAAGTGTCTCCTGATTGAAAGACAATTTTTCTATGCCCCCTCCCTGCGGGTTCTGCGGTGGAGTTACTTAGCCCAGAGCCTGCATGGGACATATCAAGTGTCTTTCAATCAAGTGATTCCGCTGTGGCTTTCCCCAGAGCAAGTAGGTTGGGTACGGGGGGAAGGGAAGGGAGGCACGGTGCGGCTGCCCTGGGGCTTGTCCTGCAGGTAGGACATGGGGCTGGGTTGGTCCAGGGCTTTTCTGGCTTGGGATTTCTCCAGGCAGGCTGGGGACTTGGGGACCCAGCTGAAGGAGTGCTGCGATGCATTTATTTCTGCTCTGGGGCCCAGAATTGCTGTTGGTAGCACCAGTCAGGTAGCAGCCTCCCCAGCTCAAAGGGCTGAGGGGTTGGTTCACTGCCTTCCCAGCAGGGCATCTACCATCCTCTGCTACTATGAGAGTGAGGAGAAGGACAGGGCCAGGCAAGAACACATGCTTCCCACCACATTCAGTGCCTGATCTATTTGTGCTAGTCTGACATGCATAGTGGGGTCACACTCAGCTCATTCTCTTCTTACTAGGATCCTGTTGCTTCACTGTTCATCGTAGTCATGGATGTTTATAGCAATGTATTCTTCTGTTGACCATGCCACCTTATTTTGTGTGTGCCCTTTGGGTCTGCTGTCAACAACAGAGGCTCAGATATATTGATTCTTTTACATAAATATTATTCATTGGGGGAGAGGGTGACACTATAGGCACATCTAAACAGCAGGGCTAAAGCCTAAATGAGCTACGCAACTCTAGCAATGTCAATTGAGCAGCTTAAGTTGAAATAGCTCATTTTGTTTTTTGGTGCTGTCTACACAGCAGGAAGTCTGAGAAAGAGCACTCTTCCTTCGACTTCCCTTACTCCTTGTGATAGGAGGGTTACAGGAGTCAGAGTAAGAAGTCCTCCAGCTCAACTTTATTTTGATATTATGTTGAAATAACTACTTGCCGTGTAGATGCGGACTGTTATTTCGGAATAATGTCAGTTATTCTGAAATAGCACTGCTGTGTAGACACACCCTAAGAGACAGCATGCAATAACCCCAGTGAACATCAACTGTATTGGTTTTTAAAGTGAGCAATTAAAATACAAGAGTCCAGAACTTCCCGTATTATGACTGTGTGTTTGCATTTTCCTTTTTTCATTTACAACAGTAACAGACTGTTCTGTCTCACTCACATGGCTTTTCACCAGTATACTTGCAAAACAAGTGTCATTTTCAGAGAGAAATCAACAGAGGGGCTGCCAACAACAGATAAAATGTGATGGTCACATTATTATTGCCCAAACAAAATGTTAATTCAGAAACTCAATAACCTGCTTTCTGAACATATAGTGGAACTGCAAACTGGTTAATTACAAGATTCCATTTTCTATAAATCCTTCAGAGAAAACAAGACATTGCCCTACTTAGAAATTAGAAGCCTTATTACTATTTATTTGTAATGCAATGGTGTCTAGAGGCTCCAATTCACTGTACTGGTAATGGTATAAACAGAACAAAGACATGAGCCCTGGTCTGAAATGCTTATCTATGAAACAGTGTGTTCAGCTGCTCTTGTCTCTCCACCCACTACATAGTTCAAACTAGGTCTGACCAATGTGATGTATTTTAACCATTATCTAGCAGAGCCCTTTGGGCTTCATTCAGATGTCGAATACCCATACTCAGTTTCCTGTAATGGTTTGTCACCTGATCCTGCCTTAACAAATTGGCCGAGTCATCTGTGAAAATAAGCTACGAGGCTGCAGCATCTTGTATTCTCCTGTGTAGTACTGCAGTGTGCTACTAAAAATAGCTGCTGCCTTCAACTCCGGAGTGGCTGCTTTCTGAAGACAAGTGAAATGATTTTTGTACTGTGTGTGTATAAACAGCTTTGAAATATTCTACCATCCTACTCGCACAGACTGAAATTCATCCGTGGGCAGAGGGCCAATACATAGCTCATGTCCCACTTAAACATTGTCCCACTTTTACTCTAGACAGCTGTTTTTAACTCTTCCTTTTTGGAGTGTTTCTCTTGTGTTGGTTTCATAATAGTCTACATAGTTCTATACTGCTGATAAGATCTAAGTTCTTGTATTAAACAATGAATAACATTTTGGAGCTATCAAGTGTATTCTTAACAACACAGTATTTAAACAACAAAATTCTAATCTCAGTTAAACTGAAGTAAATCTGGAGAAACCCCCCCAGTGACGTCAGTGAAGTTGCGCCAGGGTAAAACTGGGGAGAGCAGAATCAGGCCTTAAGTTTCTGAACTGCTTCTGTGGAAGGGCTGAAATTCACCTCTGGGCACAGAGACAGCAAAAGACCTACACCAGCGGTTTTCAACCTTTGTAAGCATGAGATCACTTTTTGAATTTAAGTGCAATCCAAGATCTACCTCAAACCCAAACAGCCTTGCCCCTCCTCCTTGTGCTCCTCCGTGGTCCTGCCCCTGCCCAATCCATCCTCCTTTCCTCCCCCATCCTCACTCACTTTCACTAGACTGGGGCAGAGGGTTGGGGTGCAGGCTCTGGTCTTTGATTAAGTGATTTGGCATGTGAGACGCGCTTGGGGTAGGTAGTTAGGATGTAGTAGGGGGTTCATGAATGGGATAGGGGTTTCAGGATGTGGGCTCCAGCTTGGGCACAGCTTATGTCAGATAGCCCATGGGTGGTGGTGCAGTGGGGCCAAGGCAGACTCCTGCCCTAGTCTTGCACCACTCCCAAAAGCAGCCAGCAAACTCCATCCCAAACCCTGTTGTGCCCCCTCTCTGCTCTGTGGAGATAGGATACAGGGCGGAAGAAGGGGACCTTGACATAAGAACTCCTCTTCTTCTTCCACTGCCCCACGCAGAAAGCAGAAGGCGCCTGACGGGACAGCTCCAAGGCAAAGGGCAGGAGATGCACAGCAGTAGGGGGAGGGGCAGCTGAAGTGCCAACACTTGATAGCTACTTGGCCAAATCAGGTAGGATTAGGGATGTTAAATCGCATTAAATCAGTTAATCCACTAGTCGATGGAATTTCCATTGACTAGTTGATTAGTTGATAAGGGGGAGAAACTGCAGAGCCGTAGTGGGGTTTCCTCACCACCCCAGGAGCTAACCCTGCTGTGGCTCTGCCTTTTAAATGTATTAAGAGCTTCTAGGCTCTTAATACATTTAAAGGGCTGAAGCGCAGTGGGGGGAGGGACCAGGCACGAGTAGGAATCAGCTGTCCCAGCTCACGCCCAGTCCCCACCCTGCTATGCTTGTGCTTTTAAAATGTATTAAGACGGGGTGGGCAATAATTTTGGAAGGGGGGCCACTTCATAAATTTCAGAAGTGGCAGCGGGCTGACCTGTAAGGGGCCAGACCTCAGGCAGAAGGGGGAGGGGGAGGCTGAGAACTACCCTGCTGGGTACAGTGACCTTATTTTCTGAACCAGCTGCAGCAAGGGAGAACGGTTTAATTTAAATTATGAAACAGATGAAGCATTTTAACTTTCTCATTTTAGTTTATCAAACTTCATTTTAAATAAAGTAAAATATTATGTCCATCAAAAGGTTTCAATGTTTTCTTTATTTTTGGCAGGGGTTGGGAACCCATTTAGGGTCAGGGGTCACTCACCCACAAAAAAAATCAATTGGGGACCACACAAGTGAAAAGCAAAAACATTCCTCCAAAACCCTGCAACACTCACTGATGTTGCCTCAATTGAGACACCTCACCCCTCTGGTGCCTCAGTGTCACCGGGTAAGAGGAGGGAAAGGGGGGGACTGAGGTTTAGGGCCTCCCATAGACCAGATTTACTTTTCTGGGGTCAGGGCAGATGAGAGTTTTGTGGTGCCCAGGGCGTGGGGCCTATTGAAGCATGGGGCCTGGGGCAGCCGCCTCACTTGCCCTGCCCTATATCCGCCGCTGTCTGGGGTTCTGGAGTTAGTGGATTTAATGGACCTCCTTAGGCTGTGGGGTAGGAACCAAAATGAGGGGTACAATGCACAAGACAGAGCTGCCAGCAAGTAGGATAGGGAAGGGGTGCAGAATCTGGGAGAGAGGTGGGGTGCAGAAGCAGGCTGGGAGTAGGGAGTCTGGCCAGATGGAGGGAGCAGGAGCAAGGGAGGGTGCAGAGTCTAGCCAGGAGAGAGGGTGCAGGAAAAAGGGAGGGTTTTAGAGCAAGCTGGGGCTGCTGGATCTTGAGGGGGGAGGGAAGTGACACAATTGAGGTCGGGGGGAAGAGCTGGGCATGAGGGGAAACCTTATCTGGCTTTGTGCTCCCTTACAGCAATGGCTGTAGCCACGCTGTTCTGGCTGTCCCAGAGGGAGGCCCCACAGCTGCAACTGTGTTGTCTCGGAGGCCGGAGACACCACTGCCATGGTCACATGATCTGGGGCTGGCCCCGAGGCTGTCCTGGAGACCAGAGGCTCCTCGGCCGTGACCACATGGCCTGAGGCCAGCCTCTGGAGCCAGTGGCTCAGGCTGCCCAAAAGGTGCTGAGGCCTGGGGCTGACCCTGGAGGTGCCACTGCTGCGGCTACACAGCTTGGGGCAGGTCCCAGAGGCGCCATCGCCACAGGCCGTGCCAGAGGTTCCACTGCCATGGCGATGCACCTTGGGGCAGGCCTGAGATGCACCAGTCACATGGCCCCAGGGCTGCCTCTTCTCCAGCAGCAGCGTGCGGTGTGTGGAGGGGGTGGGGCCGAACTCCAACCCTCCCAGGGTGGGGCCTATAATTAGGGGAGGGGCCTGTAATTGCCTCATGGGCTGGATCAAAGCCCTAGGCAGGCCAGATCCAGCCCACTAAGAGGCTTTTGCCCACCCCTATATTAAGAGCTTCCAGGCTCTTAGTACATTTAAAAGGCTAAAGCTCAGAGACCAGGCGCAAGTCAGGTCAGCTGATTCCTGACTTGCGCCCAGTCCTGCTTGCTGCACTTGTGCTTTTTAAATGTATTAAGAGCCTGATCAGCATATACTTATCGTATAGTCAACAAGTCGCTTACATCCCTAGTTAGGATCACATGTCAGAGGCTCCAAGATCTATCCGTAGATCCCGATCTACTGGTTGATGATCACTGACCTACATGCTCTTCAAGTCCCACTTAAACTCTACATTTGAATTGGTGCATAGACTTTGTAGGCTTTTTGCCTAGGGATGAATTTTACTGCTCTGCTGTAGTAGTAGTAATATTTAATGTTCTTATATTTCAGTGCACTTAGAGGCCAACCAGCTCAGGGCCTCCTTCATCTAGATACCCTACAAACAGAAGATTATGCTCCCTGTTCCCAAAAGCTTACATTACCCAAAACAAGTCCTAAAAGTGGATGAAAAAAGGTTCAGTAGGTGGGGAAGAAGTTGTAACAAAAATAATAGACTGTGCCTGCTGCTTAGCCACGTCCATGAATGAGATGACCCAGAGATAGGGAGCAGAGGATGGACCCCAGAAAGATACGCACTGCAAGAAAGAGGAGAGGAGGATGACCCACCAAATAAAAGGCACTGAAAAAGTGGTTCCAAAGATAGGAAGAGAGACAGAAGAGGCACAGTAACTGCTACATGTCACTTGCATTGGTCTTCCCACAATCCACCAGCAAATACAGAAAACAATTACCATGCTACTGCTGCTAACTGCAGCAAAAGGTATATAAGGGTATGACTACACAGCAACATTATTTCAAAATTACTTAGTCCACGTCTACACAGCAGGCAGTTATTTCGAAATAATGTCAAAATACTGTCAAGCTGAGGAATAAAGAAAGTCAGAGGAAGAGTGCTCTATTTGGAAATAAGTGCTGTGTAGACACTCCCAATTTCGAAGTGAGCTATTGCAAAGGAAGCTACTCAAATGACAGCTCAATTTGCATAGCTTATTTCGAGTTAAGCCCTGCTGTGTAGACCCACCCTGAAGGTCCTTTTTTATTTTAACTGTACATATTTAGGAAAATTATACTTGAAGAGCTTTGTATTCCAGGCCCTTTAAAGAAAATCTCTTTTGCGAACAACAGCAGAGCTCTATTTAACTGCACAGACTTCATTTTAGCAACTATTTTTTTAAATAAATGACCATTGAGTTTAATATATGGAGGGAAAGCAACTACATTCAGACTCTGACAAGACAGTCTGTTGTGATCACTGAGCCTATAAATTTACCCGCAGGCTACGTCTATACTGTAGCCAAGCGTTTCCCAAACTATGGGCCACGGCCCAGAACTGGGCCATGGGAAAAAAAATACCAGGCCTCAGCGTGCCTGGTGGCTGATGGCCATTAGGCCAATTCAACCGATTCGGTCGAATCGGGCCCCGCGCCCCTGAACTCGGAAGTGCTGGCGAGTTACAGAGCCGGAGCCCTGCTCCACCAATATATGGAGCTGGGTCTCTCCCTCGACTCTGCCTGGAGTGTGCCCCGGACTCCCAGCATGTTCTCCCACCCCGCACCCAGAGCGTCCCCCTCGGCTCTGGGCTCTCCCTGCCACGCACAGCTCCTCCTCGCCGCCTGCTGCTGCCCATGCGCGGCATTGCACGTGGGCGGGGAGGACGCCCAGGCGTAATGTGACATCACGGCCTGAGGTTTTTAAACTCTTCGGAGGCACGTTGCGGGGCCACGCTGGCTCTGGGTTGGGCCTCTGAGGCCTCAGCACAGCCTCCAGCCCCGCAATGTGGAAGGCAGAAGGTAGGGAATAGGCTTATGCGGCGGCGGTGGCAGAGGGGAGGGGAGGAGAGAGGAGGAGAGGCGGCGGCATGGGGCTTGGGCTTGGGGGGAGGAGAGGAGGTGGCGGCGGGGGGGGGGGGGGCTTGGGCGGAGGTGGGAGGGAGGGGTGGAAGGAGAAGGGGCTTGGGCGGGGGGAGGGGAAGGCACCAAGGGACAGGGAGCAGGAGAGAGACAAATGCCAGGAGGCCAAGTGCAGACAATGGAAAGGGCAGGAGGGGAGGGGTCAGTGGGAGGGGGCACAGAGTGATGCTGGGAGAGGAGAAGAGAGGGGAAGGGCATTGGGGGCTGGAGGAGAAAGTGCTGGGAGAAGGCTTGAAAGAAGGGGTGGGCATGAGAAGGGTGGGGATGGAGCAAGTCATGTGTGAGGGCACAGAGGGGCAGGAGAGGAATGGGGCAGAGAGTGGTGAGGGGGAGGGTATCAGGGAAAAAGAGGGCAAAGGGGGCAGGGCCAGTAAGGCAAGGGGGAGGCACCAGGAAGGTGCAGGCGTAAGGGAAGGTGCAGATGCCAGGGGATTCTGGGGTGAAGCAGAAGGGCAGACACCTGCAGGGGAGGGACAGGCACCAGAGAAGAGAGGCAGGGCAGGTGTGTAGAGAGAGGTGTTAGGAGAGGGGATGAGGAGGGGTAGCTCACATGATCAGAGTGGGGCTACTGGAGGAGTGGGCACAGGGAGAAGTGAAGGGCTGGTGGAGGGGGGCAGGTCGCAGGAGGGCTGAGGGCAGTGAGAAGGGCAGGAGTCAGGACAGCAGAGGAGGGTGAGGAGTTGGGGGGCAGCAGCACCAGGGGAGATGGTGGAGCAATGAGAGGAGACATGGCAGCAGAGAGAAAAGGTAAAGATTTATAATATATTTATTAATAACTTGGTATGCTGCCCACAGCCAGTTTGTTTGTGCCCCACGGTGCAGTTTGAGTTTATGTGGGGATCAACATGTGGCCGGTGAGTGGGAGCCTAAACAAAAAAGTAGTCAGTGTAATGATCTTCTGTTGATATGTGTTTTAGTAGTTAAATTCTTGGACTGTCATTGCTCATGAAAAGTGCTGTCACACGGGTAGAAATTGGGTAAATATTGAATTTTATTAATATCAGCAGAACTGACTTAAATGGGGCCTGTGTGTTGTGTAGTCTTGCTTTAATCTTTGTATTCATGCCTGTCAGTGTGAGAGAAGCTATTTGTATATATTTGCTTTCATATGCAACCATACAAGCTGAGGCCCTCAGCATGTTCTGTAAGTATCAGTGTGGCCCCTGGGGCTTCTAAAGTTGAGTTGCCCTAGCTCATCCCTGACAGGTGTCTGTCTAACCTGGACTTAAATATCTCCAGTGGTGGAAATTCTGCAATCTCACTAGGCCAGCGTTTCCCAAACTATGGGCTGCAGCCTGGTACTGGGCTGCAGGAAAAAGCTACTGGGCCTCAGCGTGGTTGCCGGGGTGTTCTGCGCTCCCAGAGTGCCCGTGTGGTGCCTGGTCCCCCAAGTCCTCTGCCAGCCTGGGCGGAGTCTGCAGCCGGATGTTCCAGCTCCTGGCAGAGTCCTAACTAGGGGAGGTGGGTGGGGGGAGGAGGAGGGGAGAGCTGGCCATCGGAAGCAGCACTGGACTGGGGAATCGGGGTGGGCTGGGGAGATTGGGGGGCTGGTGGAAGCAGGGCTGCCGGGGGCTGTGAGGTTGGGGGCAGGGAGCTGGCCGGGGAAGATGTGGGGGGGAGAAGCAGCCGCCAGAAGGAGGGCTGGACGTGGGCAGCAGGGCTGGCTAAGGGAGATTGGGAGGAGAAGCTGGGGAGAACTGGCTGCCCGGGAGGGGGTTGCGGGAAGTGGGGCTGTCCAGAGGCGCAGCAGGGAGAGCAGGGGGGAGGAATGAATAGGCCTGCGTGGAGTGGGACTGACCCAGCCATATGTAGATTTCGGGGCACTGCTCCCCTTCCCTTCTCCCCCCCACAAAGCATGAGTTAGTCCAGCCCGGGGATTCTATTGTCCCCCACACACACTCCCTCTTGAGTAGTTGCGAACTGTCTGGCTGGTAGACACACTCATGCAGCCTGAGCACATTTACCAGCCAGGCAGTTCGAACCTACAAACTGATACATCTAATAATAATAAAACGTACCTACTGAGAAAATACCAGACATGTTATATATCTGGTATTTTCTTAGTTTGAAAGAAACTTGCTTTTCATGTGTTTATATTTTTGGGCTGCAAAAAACAGTACGGAAAAAAAAGGGTTCCAACTAAAGTAAAAAGTTTGGGAAACCCTGGTCTAACCAGCTTTGTCTGTCTTACAGCCTATTTATCCAATCCATATTCCTTAACTTACTGGCAAGAATATTGTGGGTGACCATATCAAAAGCTTTGCTAAAGCTGGCCCTGGAGGTTTTGGGAGGACCAGAAACAATTTATTTGAATATTCATTATTTGATTAATGAATATGCAAATATGTAAATGAACGTTACCGGTCCTCCAAAAGTTCGTGAATGGATTTACTGGTCCCCGTGTCAAAAAGTTTGGGAACCCCTGCTATAGCCTTCTTGTGGAAAAGCATATGCAAATGAAGCACGGCATGGAATATTGCCATGTTTTATTTGCATAAGTAATGAGCAGTCGTTTTTGCGCAAGAGGCTTTTGCACAAAAACGAGCAGTGTAGATGGAACCTTTTTGTGCAAACCCCCCCTCTTGCGCAAGAGCCATTCTTTCTTTGAGCCATCTGCACTGCTCGTTTTTGCGCAAAAGTCTCTTGCGCAAAAGTGGCTGCTCATTACTTATGCAAATGAAGTGCAGCGATATTCCATGCAGCGCTTCATTTGCATATGCTTTTCTGCAAGAAGGCTACAGTACAGACGTAGCCTAATCGTGAGCTTAATTGTAAAAAGTGAGTGTAAGTTCATAAGATGTCACAGTCACCTATCCCAACAAATGTTGATGGGGAAAAGCATAAAGTGGAGACCAAAAAAAAAATCTAAATTAGTCCCAACAAAAAGCCCTACCTGATATAATTCAAGGACTGTGCTAAGATCATTCCTGGTAAGCAAGAACAAAGTGTGACCAAAAATAAATGAATCAAAATTTGTGTGTTAGAAATTAGGACTATTGGTGGACAAAATAACAAGGAGAGGGGATATTTACCCCATCAATTGTGTTTGGGGTCCTTAAAGACAGATTTGGGGGGGGAGGGGAAATGTCATGGCTACCACTCCCACCACGTCCTGGGATTCCAGGCCTTCTTCATACTGAACGTGAAAGATGTCCTGACCAAACTGAGCCAGAGAGAGGGAGTCAGATGACACCACCAACTCCACTGGCTCTGGTAAAATCCTAAATACATCGGATGTGAGACTCTGTCTCTCCCTCTTGCATGCATGCACACACATATCGTGCTCCTTTTCTTTCCCATCCCTTTTTAGTGAATCTAATCTATCTATCTACCTTAAAGATTTGTGCATTTGTCTGTCTGAGAGTCTGTTTCTTCAAGAACTCCTCCTAAATGGCAAGAGCTAAGACCAATAAATATGGTATGCAGCTTCTCCTAATTTAAAGTAAGGTCAGAGTTTGGTTGTGCCAGGAAAATGGCATGTGCCTGGAATTTGATTGTTTTCCGTAACATGGAAAGGGAAGGGCCTGAGTGAAGGGACGCTATACTCCCAGCTTCCACTGGGGGCAGTGAGTGCAGAGGACAGCCGTACTGCACCGTGACCACTGGGGGCAGCCGGGCCACCAAGGGAGTGGCCAGCTGGGAACAAGGCTCACCATCTTGCTTGCCACTGGCCCAGGTAAGTGGCCCCACAGCCCTCAGCCCCAGTGCTTGACTGAGGGAGTAGAAGCCCCACTGGCTTCACCACCATGGCCCCCCAGCACTGGGGCAGGGCAGCACATGTCCTCCCCTTTCCTCACCGGGCTGGGCCAGCCCAGAGAGTGCTGGCAGGAGGTCTGTGTGGCCCCCAGGCTCCCCTCCCCTCCAGCCCCTGGCTGGGCCCGGGGAGCATTGGTGGGAGGCCTGCAGAGCCTCCACCCCACCCCCAGGAAACACCAGGTAAGTCTTCTAGTGCAGTGATTCCTAACCTTTTTTATACCACACACCGGCAAACTCATTCAAAAACTTTTGGCAGACCGGTATCAAAACATTTGCATGTTCATTATGGTAATTAATTTATTTGCATATCTGCATATTCATTTTGGTAATTTATTTTAAGTGGTCACGTGTTATTTTACATTGCATCTGTACACACAACAACAAGGGGAAGCGGGGGAAGATGGAGAAGAAGGGAAGGGAAAGGGAAGGAGGAGGTGAAGAGCGCAAGCGAAAGAGGGGACCAAGCCTGGAAGAGGCTGAGCTGAAAGCAGCGGGGCACTGACTCTAGCTCGGTGGCTTCTCCTGCCTTGTCTCCTCATCCCACCCCAGCCGCCTTGGAAGAGTTGGAAAATAGGTCGTTTTTGCTGGCTAAGCCAGACTCTTATTAGACACTACAACAGTGGTTCCCAACCGCTGGCCCATGGACCAGTGCTGGGCTGTGAACCGCTGGCTACTGGGCCGTGACACACTGCCAGGCCATGCCCCTGTGGCTCGGCTCGGCAGGGTTCCCTGTAAGTTGCATGGCAGCGTGGTTGTGCAGCTGCTAATTCAGCTGGTGTGCTGCAGCTGGAGCTGAGGCCGCAGTGAGGCGCTGTCCCTACTGGGGTATCCTCACTGTGGCCCTGGTTCCAGCTCCGGGGGCCGATTTCTTCTCTTTTCTCCCAAAGGATAATTATTACCAGCTATACAATTGTCAACTGAGGGTTTTTTTCTTTTTTCTAAAAGCTAAAAGGAAGAAGGGATGGTGTTAAAATGAAAGCCTTACATAATACTTCATATTTCAAAGGCTTTAACAGGTTAAAAGAGGGTTTAGTAATGTGTTTCCTGTGGTACTAAGCAGCCATGTGATCTGTGTACCACACCTCCAACCTTGTTCAGCACGGCACTTGGGTTATGTTTATACTATTGACTTTGGGGGCCACTGTATTCCAAATCCCTAGAAAGCAGCTATGTTATATGCTCAATTTTTCATCTTCAGTGGCATCTTAAGTCCTACAGGGTATATAGATGAGCCAAAGCAGAATGCTATATTCAAACACCCACAAACTTTGGCAAGGTTTCCATCTCTATAATGGGTAAAGCCAACACCACGGCTCACAACACTTGAAAACCATGGGAAAATTATCTGGGGGTAAAAACAAGAGTGGCTGTTACTCTGTCTTTTGGTCCCATAAATGCAAGATAAGATGAGTTCACTCTGGATCACAAAGTTCTAGGAAAGGGGGTTTGGATACATGGTCTCAGCTTCGGCGCCTCTTCAGTTGCATTTAGCTTTGTCCCTTCTTTCCTGAGAGATTTCCAATTCAGTCCTTACTACATCTAAACATTCTCAAGAAAGCTCCCATTCCAACTGGCTTGCATAGGAAAATAAAGACATTACTTTGACCTTCGGGCTTGTGTACAGGAGGAAACATACTGCACTGCTGTAGTTATAAAAGAGTAACTCCCCATGCAGACACTTCTCTTCCAAAATCAGTGTTCGCATGGGAGTTCTAATGGTTACAGCAGTATAATTACATCTGTACAGTAATGCTAATACATTTCACTGTGTAAACAAGCGCTTGGAAACCTGTCAGTCCATGCTTCCACTATGTGCAAGGTGAGGCAGGATTGTTTCTTGGTTGTTGCTGAACTGAAATGCAAGAGCTACACTAATAGACCCTCAAGGCCAGAAGGGACCATCAAGATTATCTAGACTGACCCCTGCATATTGCAGGGCACAGAGCTTCGCCCACCCACTCTTATAATAGATCCCTAACCTCTGGCTGAGTCACTTCAGTCCTCAAATCATGATTCAAAGACTTCAAGTTACAGAGAATCCAGCATTAATTCTATATTAAAACTGCAAGTGGCCCATGCCCCAGGCTGCAGAGGAAGGCAAAAACAACAAACAACAACAAACAAAACAAAAACCAGAGTCTCTGCCCATCTGACCTAGGGGAAAATTCCTTCCAGACGCCAAATATAGTGATCAGTTAGACCTTGAGCATGTGAGCGAGACCCACCCGGATAGAATTCACTGTAGTAACTCAGAACCCTCCCCATCTAGCGGGGAGCTCTGGCCATGGGAGATATCTACTGCTAGCAGGCAACTCTCAGCTATACATCACTGTAGAAGTAAGTTTAGTTCTGAGTTCTGCCACAGCTTCCCTGTGGGATCTTGGGCAAGTCATTCACACTTTCAGCCTCAGTTCCCCATCTATAAATTTGAGAACACTTCCTTTCTCCACGTTATACCTGCCTTGTTTCTTTGGCATGTAAGCTCTTTGGAGCAGAGACATTCTGTTCCTGTGTATTTGTGCAGTACTGAGCACAATGAGACCTCTGGCTCAGATAACTATTGATTCCCTCCATACAGCACAGAAGACAGACAGAAACAGACAGGTGGCACCAGGTTAAAAAAGAATGATTCTATGATGCTTCATAATCAAGGCTTTCTGCAGCAAGAATAGGACTGTATTCTGCCAGTTCAGCCCAGCCCCATTTCAGGGGTGGTATGGAGCTGCATGAGGCTATGTCTTCACGTATTCCGAAATAACATAACGCGCATCTACACACAGGCAATTATTTCAACGTAATGTCAAAATAATGTAGAGCTAGAGGACTTCTTACTCTGACTCCTGTAACCCTCGTAAGGAGGAGTCAGGGAAGTTGGAGAAAAAGTGCTCTAACTCGGACTTCCTGCTGTGTAGACAGTACCAAAAGCCGAAATAAGCTATTTTGACTTCAGCCACACAATTAGCGTAGCTCAAGTCGCATCTCTTATTTTGAGGTTGTCCCTGCTGTGTAGACCTGCCCAGAGTTGGGTTAGCTACTTCCCGCGTGGAGAAGGCTTACAGAGAGCACTGGGAGAACTGTCTCCTCGCGCTTGTGCTGTGGCCACACTTTCAGTTTAAAGTGCTGCCACAGCTGGGCTTTAAACATTTAAGTGTAGACAAAGCCTTAGTAACCCTGAATTACAAGTGCATTGGGGAACATCACAATCTCCATGTGGCTGTGTGTTAAGTAGATAGAGAGAGGAGAATTCCATGAGTAAATAATTTGCTGCAAAAATTATTCCAGGTCCCTATCCTGCACAGTCAACGGGCTCCCACACAAGTAAAAGCAACGGGCACAGTTTGCCTGACATTTGGGAAGCGCTGTGCTTTGCTGGCTGGTGCCCACTGAGCTGCTGGCTGCACTATTGGCTTCCCTGCCCCTGATGCCGTGCCCGTCCCACTCCTACTCGCTCCCGACCTCCGTCGCTCGCTCTCCTGTCTCCACTCACTTTCACTCAGTTGGGGTGCAGGGTGCAGGCTCTGGAGGAAGTTTGTATGCTGGGTCCAGGCGCTAGGCTGAGGCAGGGAGCTGAGGGGGCAGAATGGGGTGCCGGCTCTGAGAGGGAGGTTAGGTACAGGCTCTGGGCTGGAGCAGAGGTCTGGGGTGCAGGAGGGAGGAGGGTGGCACTTACCTCAGCTGGCTCCTAAATGCAACTGGTGAATCATCTGGCAGTGGCTCCTCGGTGAGGGGGGCAGAGGGTTTCCATGTGCTACCCCTGACCACAGGCACCATCCTCAGAACTCCTATTGGCAGCAGTTCCTGCCCAATGAGAGTTGTGGAGTTGGTGCTTGGGGTCGGGGCAGCACCTGGAGACCTGTTCCCACAAGGACTGCAGGGATGTGCCAGCTGCTTCCGGCATGGAGCAAGAGTGGGCAGGAAATCTGCCTTCCTGCTTTTGCCCTGCTGCACTGGCACCAGCAGCCAGGTACCCCACCCCCGGTCCTTTAAAATCACTAGGGCTTCTGGGCAATTGCTCCCTTCCAGTCCCCTCCCCCTGTCGGCAGGCCTGGCTGCAAATGTGCTTGGCTCTGCTTACTATCTTACTTATCTCATTAATGTCAGAAAACTGCCAGACATCCTTGAATTTAAATTTCTGTATAAGGGTATGTCTACACTACCCCCCTAGTTCAAACGAGGGGGGGTAATGTAGTCATACGGAGTTGCAAATGAAGCCCGGGATTTGAATTTCCCGGGCTTCATTTGCATAAAGCCGGCCGGCGCCATTTTTAAATGCCGGCTAGTTCGCTTCCTAATCCGAACTAGCTGTAAACCTCGTTCCATGAACTAGCTTTGCAAAGCCTCGGGGGAAGCCGGCAGCGGGACAGCCCAGGCGCGCCTGGGCTGCCCCGCTTCCCGAGCCCCTCCATGGCTTTGCTCCGCGTCTTCTTGGTCTGCAGTCCATGTCCTCCGGGGCGAGAAAAGCCCCGTTCGTAACTGCGGATCCGACATAAGTCGGATCTGCGTAAGTCGGGAACTGCCTGTATAAGCATATGCTTTGCTGAAGTGTATACCAACTGCAGAAAATTACTACTTTTTAAAAACTTATTTACTAAATCTAAATTTGGGACCAAAGCCACCTGCTGCTGCCTTTTTAATATTATATTTATACTGATATTATGCTAGAAAATACTACAATATGATCCTATCATTATATTAACATAACTACGGTTAATATTAGCATAATTGCTGTCATGTACTTGCTAATGTTATCATTGAGATATTGTTGCCCTCTGCTGGTTTTTAAGTATTAAGACACAGACTTCTCAGATAAACAGTCTTTACAACACTGATGTGAGCTAAAGTAAGTTGGAAAGAGTTGGTATCTAGTTAATCACCTGCTACAACCTGGCATCAATATTGCTTATGTAGAGAAGAAAAAAAAACTAGCTAGTAGGTTTCAAAGGCATAAACACTTTTACTGAATATCTGTGCAATGAGAAATTCCTTTCTCTCCTTCTGATTTTGTCTTGGCTCTCAGTCATCTCTTCACTGGCTTCCAACTGGCTGCTTGAATTAGATCTAGTAGTGTAATTGGCAGGCCAACCTGTAAGGCTACAGTCAGACACTGAGGGATGAGAGCTGTGGAGTGTGTTGATTTGGTACAGCACTCCTCGCTAGGGACAAGTCTATAATAAATGATGTATAGGCCAGGATCTCTTCCTCTGCTGCAACAGCGTGGCTACTGCTGGCTTCTAGCGATGCAGCAGCAATTCCATGCCAGGAGCTTGCAGGGAGGGGGGAGGAGAATGATTTCTTCATCTGAAGTTACAGGGAAAGTCTGCAGGCAGAAATGTAATTACCTGAGTGGGAATTCTGGCAGGAAACCCAAGCTCTCCCTCTCCCCACTCCTTAAATAGCCACAGATTCTATGCCGTCACCATGGAGAGATTATACACAGTATTGGGATCAGCTACACCCCTGATATGCAATACATACACACCGTGCCAATGCTAGCCAGGAAATGGAGTTTAGCTACACCGACAGCCGTCAGGTCTGGGCACACTACAGCCACCCAGAAAAGCTATAACCAAGCGCTCTCACATGTCAAACCTGGGGCAAGACCCTTCTTGGGGCTCCACTCTATTAGGTGTCCAGCATCTTTGGGGTGGTACTGAATACCTTTAACTCCCAATGGGCCAAATCCTTAAAGATGTGAGGCTCTTACTGCCTTGAAGGGGAGCTTGACCATGACTTATCCTGGCAACTCAGTAAGATGGATTCATGAGCTGCCTCAGGCTGGTGATGAGATCTCAGTAGGTCCTTCCAATGCCTCCACAGTGATACCATGAGGGTTGCCAACCCCCCCAGGATTGTCCTGGAGTGTCCAGGAATTAAAGATTAAACTGTAATTAAAAATGGTCAGGTGATAAAACCTCCAGGAATATGATCCACCCATATTGGCAATGCCTAGATCCCATAGATAGGGATGACCACTGTTAGCAGTAGCCCCTACCAACCTTCAGTGGCAGAAGGAAGGGCAAGAGAAAGGGCTCTGGAGATCATAGGACTCAGCACCCACAAGAAAGTGAGGTTGGGGAGGAATTTAGTCAAATTAAGGCAAAAAACCACCGTGGATTCAGCCAGGCGTATTACAGTACAGGCCAGTAGTCCCACATATTATTAAGATTGCCAGACATTTCCCATTGTAAAACCCCGTTTTGAGGCATTTGTAACTTTTCCCAGCTTTAACCATTTGCGCTGAAATTTGCCACATCACGAATCTGCCTTAGGCTGATATTTTGGAAAATTTTAGCAAAAAAGCTTTAGTTACTTCCAAGGCCAGGGATCAGAAACATACATGTTTGTCAATGCTAAAAAATTCTGGTGACCTTTTCTTTAAGAAGCGTTAGCAAATCCCATGCGTTTAAATGTGACAGAATGATGACCTTTCTGTCAGAGAAGTGCTTTTTGGTGCTTCTGGAAATCCATCCAAACTTGGCCAAATTATAAGCCTTTAAAAAAAATCAGTTTGCACATGCTCAGTACAGAGCACCTGTTCTGAGAGCAGGGATCCTCTCTCCTGTGCTCTCAGTGACCAGTCCTTGAGTCTCACCAATGAGCACAGAGAAGCAAGACACTTGATTTGAATGCTGATGAGACAAGGGATAGACTGGTGCAGGTGAACAGGTTAGGGCCAGGTGCCCACACAGGCAGAACTGAGAGCTGGCAGGGGATTGGAGAGGAACTCTGGTTAATTAATTATTTTTGCAGAGGTTCACTCCTTTCTTGAGTTATTCAATCCCCATCCACGCTGGGTCTATATAAGAATCCCCACAGGTTTTCCTGCCCCTGTTCAAGACGCCAAGCCTCCTCCTTTGAGTTGGAGTTCAAACAATCTCCTTCATGACTGCCACCCCTAGCTCGCCTCGTCAGGCTGCGGGTTCCTCTCTCTCACCCTCAGACAGGAGTCCTTCACCTTCCCTCCCTGGAGCTGGAGTTGTAACATAGGACAGCAGTGGGGCCTTAATAAGATTCTCTTTCAGCTGGCCCTTCACTGCCCCCCCCCCCCCCGCCAATTAATCTCAGGCTCAGAGGGTACAGCAGATAAGCTTTTTCTTGCCAGGAGGGAGGAAGCAGTATATCTGATGGGTCCCTTCCTGTAACTCATCCCAGCTGACTGAGAGACAGGGGAGCCTTGCTTTGCTCACTCCTAGTCCCGGACTCTTAGGGTGTGTCTAGACTACAGGTTTTTTTCGAAAAAAAAAGAAGAAGCCTTTTTTCGAAAAAACTTCCCCTGTGTCTAGACTGCTGCTGTGTTCTTTCAAAAGTAAATCAAAAGAACATGGCAGTTTTTTCGACCACGGAAAACCTCATTTTACAAGGAAGAACGCCTTTTTTCACAAGTGCTCTTTCGAAAAAAGGCGTTATGTAATGCAAACTGTGCTTTTTCGAAAGAGAGCATCCAGACTGCCTGGGTGCTCTCTTGCAGCTTGCTTTTTCAAAAGTACTGGTTGTAGTCTAGACCCTCTTTTTGAAAGAGGCTTGCAGTCTAGACGTAGCCTTACAGAAACAGTAACGGGATTTCCATGCATACTACTTATAACCAGGATCAGTTCTCTACCAATATCTCCTAGCTCCTTGTACATATCAGACCTCCCAATATCGTAAAGGGCCACACCACATGACAGGGTTCTGCTGACCACTAGGCAGCACTGCCAGAGGGCAGACTACTCCACCACAATTGGTTAATAGATAACATGTTGCTGATGGCACTCAGAATGTAAAGTACTTGGGTCTTACTGGACCAGTAAAATTTGTTACGTATTACAAAGAGCTTCCCATGTACAAATCTTTGTATTACCTCTTAAAACCATCCATTTTTCACCCATGTGGTTTGAGATTTTGAAAGCACACGGGACGAGAAAAGTAGCAAAGGTGATTGTACATTGGGGATGGCCTGACTCCCATTCAATACGCCCCCAAAACTTGCAAGCCATTAAGCTGCTTGGAAATTGTGTATATTCTTTATAAAGTATATACAGTAGGACCTCAGAGTTATGAGCACCAGAATTATGCACTGTTCAGTCAGCCCCACACACCTCACTAGGAACCAAAAATACACAATCAGGTAGCAGCAGAGATCAAAACAAAAACCAAACAAAAATAAAACACCAAATACAGTACAATACTGTATTAAAAACTGTGATGGATAGGAGGAGTGCTGGCCAATTCTCAGTGATTAAAGGGTTAAACTCAGTTAGCTAGCAGTAAGCCAGGAAAGCCAGTGGCAGAAAGTGTTAAAATTTGAATTGAATAGATATACCTGCCTGCTGTTCCTTTGTGAGACTTTAAACTAGGAGCTGGCAGAAGCAAGATGATGTCAGACTAAGAGGTCAACTATCAGAGATTAAATTTTGTTTTCTGTTTTTATTTTTCAAGCTCTCTTGTGGTAAAAGATCTTGGGGTACCCCTCTGGAAGAAGTTCAAGTGCTTTTCCTGGGCTTAAGAAGAGGGGTATGTTTATACTTGATGGTGGCAACTACTTCCCAAGGACAAGGAATCTGTGATCTTGGGGAGTTTTTATAAGCAGAAGCCTATAGAGGCAAGGTATCTAAGGTCTCTTGTGGGCCCCCACCTTCTGCACTCAGAGTGCCAGAGTGGGGAACCTTGACAACCATAAACTACTAAAAAAATTAAAGGAAAGACATATTTTTCTTCTGTTCAGTAAAGTTTCAAACCAGTATTAAGTCAATGTTCAGCTGGAATCTTTGAAAGAACAACCATAACATTTTGTTCAAAAGTTACAAACATTTCAGAGTTACAAACAACTTCCATTTCCAAGGTGTTTGTAAATATAAGGTTCTACAGTTTTTCAATGTCCTCCACTCAATCCCAGCAATTACTTTAAAAGTTGCTTTTGATTTTGCAGTGATTTTTCCAAAATGTAGACCCCACAGAATTGACTTTTGTTTTTATTTTCACAAGACATGCCATTAAAAGGCTTCTGATTTTAAAAAAAAAGAATTTTCATTCTCCCACCCCCACCCCCCGCCGCCCCACATGGCTAAATATTGATTGGCCTTGCTCTTCTTTTCTCCCTCTTGTTTCAACTTCTGTATTTCAGTCAAGCCCACATGTTTTTAAAGTAAGGCATCCTGTATTTACCGTTATGGAAAACTCCCATCCCCTCTGCCTCCATACCCACATGTATTTTTCGATCAACTCTACTGACTGTTTTAAGGCCCTGATCTTACAAAGATTTATGCATAAGCCTAAATTTATACACAGTGATCCACAGAATTGCAGCAATGTAAGGCTTCAAGGGACCTCGAGAAGTTTTTAAGTCCAACTCTCTGTGCTGAAGCAGGACCAAGTATACCTAGACTGTCCTCGACAGGTCTTTGTCCAAGCTATTCCTAAAAACCTCCAGTGAAGAGGATTCACAGCTTCCTTGGAAGCTCATTCAAAAGCTTAACTACCCCTATGGTTAGAAAGATTTCCTAATACCAAACCTAAATTTTCCTTGCTGTAGATTAAACCTATTACTTTTTATCCTACCTTCAGTGGGCATGGAGAACAACTGATCACAGTCCTAGTCTATGTAACAGCCCTTAACATATTTGAAGACTTATCAGGTCACCCTTTGCTCTTTGCTCAAGACCAAATGTCCCCAATATTTTTAACCTTTCCTTACAGGTCAGGTTTTCTAAGCTTTGTCTTTTTTTTATCACTTTCCTTTAGACCCTCTCCAGTTTGTCCTACTTTTCCTGGTACTGACAATTGGATACAATACTCCAGCTGAGGCCTCGCCAATGCTGAATCAAGCAGGAGCTTTGGTACTGACTTCAGAAGTAAGTGTTGGATCAAACCCAGCAAGACCATCTGCATAGCCTCTAGCAAAAGCCTACAGCTCCTACTGACTCCAAAGTAGAGCACGTTAAGTTTAAGTATGTGTGAGTCTTTCCAGGGTCTGCATTTAAGTATCTACATACTAATGAGCAAGGTTCTTTTCCTTTCACAAATGTGACCAAATGCAAACAATTTGTTTCAGCCTATATAAAATACTCATGGTTTCTTCTCTATTGTCATTTATCTTGCTTTCTCTTTACATGACACTGTCAAGCATAACTTGATCTACAAAATGCAGAAGCATGATTCATAAATCATTCCTGACTTCAGATTATATAATAACCTGAGATTTTAGATTTCTGTTTAATCTGGTTTCTGTGTTTAGTTATTGATATTCACTTTCTAGTGTCAAGCTTTACTATTTTGCTGTTGAAAGAGCAAATATAAATATCTGTGGTTTATTGCTAAGATTAAGTAAATAATTGTTTATGGATTTAAAAAAAATATCTTTTGATACCACATTGTTACCATTGCAAAAGCTGAAGCAAACAAGCACCACATAGCATACTGTGATTAATACTAATTCATATACTAATAAAAATAACATTACAATCATATTGTATTATGATCACATATATTCTGTAAACATTTTTTTTTAAACTAAAAGTAAATTTTTATTGGCCTTAATCTGAATTCTCTGTGAACCAAAAACTATCCCAATAGTCCAATCTCCTAGGGCTGTGGTCCCCAACACGGTGCCCGCGGGCGCCATGGCGCCCGCGGGGGCATTTGTCTACGCCCGCCAAGTGCTCAGGGCTGGCCTGGCCCCGGGCACGTGGCGCACGGTGAGCGCCGGCCCCGGGGGCGCCGCGGATTGACCCCCCGCGGCGCATGGGGGAGGGGAGGGAGAGAGCGCCAGTGCCGGCCCCGGGCACGCGGCGCTTGGGGGAGAGCGCCGGCCCCGGGCGCGCAGCGCTTGGGGAAGGGGGGGGGGGAGAGCGCCAGCGCCGGCCCCGGGCGCGCGGCGCTTGAGAGAGAGCACCAGCGCCGGCCCCGGGAATGCGGCTATGGGGGGGGGGCCCCCGGCGGGCGAACGGCCACGCCCCCTGGCGCCCGGCAACCCCAAATGGTTGGGGACCACTGTCCTAGGGTATGTCTACACTACCACCCTAGTTCGAACTACGGTGGTTAATGTAGGCAACCGGAGTTGCAAATGAAGCCCAGGATTTGAATTTCCCGGGTTTCATTTGCATGTTGCCGGGCGCTGCCATTTTTAAATGTCCGCTAGTTCGGACTCTGTGCCTGCGGCTACACGCGGCATGAACTAGGTAGTTCGGATTAGGCTTCCTATTCCGAACTACCGTTACTTCTCGTGGAACGAGGTGTACTGGTAGTTCGGAATACGAAGCCTAATCCGAACTACCTAGTTCGTGCCGCGTGTAGCCGCGGGCACGGAGTCTGAACTAGCGGACATTTAAAAATGGCGGCGTCCGGCAATATGCAAATGAAGCCCGGGAAATTCAAATCCCGGGCTCCATTTGCAACTCCGGTTGCCTACATTAACCACCCTAGTTCGAACTAGGGCGGTAGTGTAGACATACCCCTATGGAGTAGCATTGATATAAAAAAAGAACAGAAGTTACTAGCAAAAGAGAGAGAGAAGGCCCTTGAAATGGGATTGTATCTCAGAAGTCTCTGGATTCACAGTTGAAAGTTATTGGCAGTATACAGTTGCAGTCATTCCCTTTTACTTCTGGGATTCATCTGATCCTCTAATATGGACTAATCCATTGACTGGTGCAAAGTACATATGCATGTGTCATGTAAACATCTTCATGCAGCTCCGTTTACTTCAGTTCTAAAGGAGATAATTCTGGTAGTGGGTTTTGGGATATGAATCTGAAGAAGCTAATAAATTCTGTGTGTACATGTGTGTGCATGCACGTCCTCTCCTCACTGGTTCTCAGTAAGAGATAAAAATATGCCAAAACCCCCAAAGAAATATTAAAAACAAATAGCAAATTCTTGGTGCTCACAAGTAACTAAATGGTTAATTATAGTATCTTTACAGATATTGGGAGACAATGCATTTATTTTACAAACACAACAATGAGTTATCAAAACATTGCCTTCATCACTTTATTTATATGCTGAACTTCTCTCTGACCTTCTCTTCCCTACCGTGTCTCTGTTCCCATTTTCTCACATAAGCTTTTTGAAGCGAGAACCGTGTATTCTTTTACACTTGGAAATGCAACCTAACCCTGTGGATGACAACAGAAACAAATAATCATTATTAGGCATTTCAGCCTTTCCAACATACTTTTGAAAGCACTATCCTTGGTGTTCGCTAATTTCTTGCTCTGTTGGACTACACTACCTGGCTATGAAATGCAGAACTTTTGCCAACAAGTCACAGTAACATAACCTACAATATGATTCTTGGAATTCTTGATTGGGTGGCTTTTTATTTTCTGCATCCTTTGCCGTTAGTAAAAATGATGGACAATCACAGGTGATAGGAAGAATGTGGACAGAAATGGCAATGGAGGAAAAGTTACATGAAAATTTCTCTTTTTATTTTCTTTAAAAAGCCTGGAGACACCCTGCCCCTTTGTGTGATCTGCAGAAACTTGCTGCTGTCACTCTAGGGCTGTTGGCTGGCACCAGAATGCCAAGTTGCCTCTCACCCTAAAGTGAGATCACCTGGACTAAGGTGATGTGTAAGTACTGCCATGTTCCAAACCTGCCTAGGAAGAAACCTTTTGTATTGTCATTTATTATAGCAACAGGCCCAGGCAACTGCCTGAGTCCCTAGTGACTACACACAGCCAAGCTCTTCCAGGACTTTCAAAGCAAGAGAAGGAGCTGGTCACACTCTTGCCATGGGCTGCAGCACTTCCTGCAGTATAGAGGGGGTACAGCCATCAGTCAAGGAGCTGCCAAATGGCTGGGGAGCCAAGAACCAGGTAATGACTTTTCCCAAGCAGCTGTGGAACAGGGGATGTTACATGAGAAACCTGAGTGGGTGGGAAGGTCGGTAAGTAGGCAGAAAGAAGTAGCTCCATTTGGGTAACTCTGTGCATCAGCCCTTACAGTGCTCACCCAAGCGAATACAAGTCATGCATTGCAGAGGTGCATGGCACAACTGTGCGTACGGGTTAGGGATGTTAAATATCGGTTAACTGAATAGTCGAGTAACCTCATGAATTCTTATCGGTTAGTCGACTACTCTATAGTCCCCAGGGGCGGGGTCAGTAGTATCGGAGGCAGCAGCATGGGGGGCCAGGCAGGAGCTGGTCTGTGAGTGGAGCCAGTTTAAAAACTAGTTCCTCTCATGAACCGGTTGCCTGTCACCCCATGCTGCTACCTCTGACACAGAGGTAGTAATGCAGAGTGGCAGCAGCCTCTGTCCAGGGCTCTGGGGGTGGGTGGGTCTGTGTTCCTGGACTCGGCATAAGCTGGAACTGAGCCGGGCTGCCTGC
Source organism: Pelodiscus sinensis (assembly GCF_049634645.1). Taxonomy (NCBI): domain Eukaryota; kingdom Metazoa; phylum Chordata; order Testudines; family Trionychidae; genus Pelodiscus; species Pelodiscus sinensis. The sequence continues at coordinate 108,026,261 of NC_134712.1, forward strand.
CATCCTAGCTCCTAATACACTTTAAATGCAGAGCCTCAGCAGAGGTAGGTCCCGGACCCATCACAAGCTAGGACTGAGCTTGGTTGCTGGCCAGCCTGCTCAAAAATTTACTTGGGGGGAGGGAAGGGGAGGGGGAGAAATGCGTGTAGTCTATAGCAGTGTTTCCCAAATGGTGCTCCGCGGAACCCTGGGGCTCCATGAAGCGAACGTAAGGGTTCCGCGAGAACCCGAACGCTCCCCTCCCCCCGCCCATAAAGAGACAGAGGAGCCCGGCGCGCAAAGACGCTGGCTCCTTCCCCGCTCCCCTTTCAGACATCTCCCGCGTCCCCCACTGCCGCTCTGCTTTTACCACCGGACCTAGCAGCAGCAACAGCTGCTTGTCCCGCTTCTGCCCGATCAACCCAAGATCCCTCTCCCGCGTCCCCCGCTGCCGCTCTGCTTTTACCACTCCAATATTTTTACTGAAACCAGCAAGGAAAATACTGAGGCAGCTCAAGTTAATTATGAAAAATTTCAGCTGACTAATAAGAAACGCAGGTATTGTGAGGATTATTTGGCATTTGGATTCACAAGCAATGGAAATGAAGATGCTCCAGGTGCCCAGTGTGTAGTGTGCAACAAAATATTATCTAATAGTTGTTTAGTACCTGCTAAATTGCGAAGACATTTTGAAACAAATCATCCAGAATACAAAGATAAAGACATTAGTTTTTTTAAGCAAAAGCTTGAATCGCTTGAAAAAAGTAAACTCTTCATGTCAAAAATTGCCAAATCTGAGCATGAAAATGCAACAGAGGCATCTTATAAAGTAAGCTATCGTATATCGCTCGCCGAAGAAGCACACACTATTGGGGAATCACTCATAAAACCATGTGCGAAAGATATTGTAATGTGTATGTTGGATCAGGAGTCTAGTAAAAAAGTTGAGGCTGTGCCACTATCAAACAATACTGTCACACGTCGTATTCACGATCTTGCTGCTGACATAGAGAAGGAGCTTATTTTTCGGCTGCATTTATGTGATGCATATGCATTACAATTAGACGAGTCCACTGACGTTGCAGGTCTTGCAGTTCTGCTTGTATTTGTCCGTTCTGATTTTAATAGTTCTATTGAAGAAGACTTACTTTTATGTGAATTTTTGCAAACCAATACAACTGGTGAGAATATATTCAATTGTATCAATAACTTTATGAAAACACATCAAATAAGCTGGGAAAAATGTGTTGATGTGTGCAGTGATGGTGCCAAAGCAATGGTAGGAACAGTGGCTGGCGCTGTAACACGAATAAAAAATGTAGCACCAAACTGCACCAACAGTCACTGCATTCTCCACAGACACGCTCTGGTAGTTAAGAATATTTCTCCCTCTCTTAAAAATGTGTTGGACGAAGCAGTACAGATTATTAATTATATAAAAACTCGACCATTACAATCAAGACTGTTCAAAATTATGTGTGAAGATATGAGTAGTCAACACACAGCCCTGCTTCTACATACAGAAGTCAGGTGGCTATCACAAGGAAAAGTGCTGGTTAGATTATTTGAATTGCGTCATAAGCTCTCCGCAAATCTGATGGATCACAAATTCCAACTGTCTGATCGTTTAACAGACTTTTTGTGGTTATCTAGAGTTGCGTATCTTGCAGACATCTTTACAAAACTAAATGAAGTAAATCTGTCGCTGCAAGGAAAGAATGTAAATATTTTTAATGCGAAAGACTAAATTTTGTCATTGTAACGGAAGCTACAGTTTTGGATCTCATCTGTAGGACGAAATGATTTGGATTGTTTATCAACTCTGAATGATTTCCTTGAAGAAAATGGATACAAACTTGATGAAGATATTCGCAGCGACATTGCAGATCATCTCCGCGATTTATACACGAACATCATTAAGTATTTTCCAAACATCAATGACAACAATAACTGGATTTGAAATCCATTAAGTTTAACAGAAAAGCCAGTCAGTTTTTCTACACAAGATTATGAAAACCTAATTGAAATCGCTTCAGATGGCCAATTAATACAAACATTTAAAGAAGTTTCTCTGATTACATTTTGGAGTGACTTATGTCAAAGTCAAGAATATTCATCTTTATCAAGACGCGCAATTCGTCAGCTGTTACCCTTTGCCAGTACATACTTGTGCAAAACTGGGTTCTCAAACTATGCAGCAATGAAAACGAAATACAGAAATTGACTGAATGCTGCGCCAGATATGCGAATCCAACTTTCTAGTATTAAACCAAATATAAAAAGAATTTGCCAAGAAAAGAAGAAAAACCACTCTTCGCATTGAAAACTATGAATATAATTAATATTATTTGATAGTTTTATTTTTTGTACATATTTAATATGATTTTTGTTGAATATAAATGAATGGTGTTATATTCAATATGCTGAATTTAAATGAATGGTGATCTCATGACCGTATTTAGCATCTTATTACTACTAATTGTGGTGTACTGGCAGTCTGTGTGTGTTTGGGTGTGTTTTTTTTTTTTTGCTCAACAAACTTAATCCCTGGCTAGGGGGTTCCTTGAAATTTTTCTGAGTTTGAAAGGGTTCCGTGGTCAAAAAAAATTGGAAACACTGGTCTATAGCATTAACCGATAAGCTTTTGTTTATCGGTTAATCAGTTAATTGACCACCCTTTTACATCCCTAGTACGGGTTTATTGAGTTTAACGAGTCATTATGGAGACTGGAAGGTTATTGTAATCCTCTCCCTCGCTCCCCTAATTAAAGGAGCTAGCTTCCTCTAGGAGCACCTTCCCCATTAGCAATGAATGATCAGGGGTGCTTAGATCAGCTTAGAAAACCACAAATAGTCTGGTAGCACTTTATAGACTAACAAAACATGAAGATGTTATCATGAGCTTTCATGGGCACAGCCCACTTCTTCAGATGAATGGAGTTTGGAGTTTAGGTGTACAGACCCAAAATAAATAGGGCACAAGGGAGGGGCGAGGAAAAAAAGGGTAAGTTTGCCCTGGAAGATACATGTTACAATGCCTGAGGGCACTCTGGAATGGCCTGTGTGCATGAAGACAATGTTGCATCTTTGCCTGTCTGCTTTGAGAGGCTATGTGGTGCTATCGGAGCGGACAATGAATTGCCATTACGTGCGGGCAAATTCTTTTGGCTGACGTTATGTTTAATTGGATTGAGTGGTGTATTCTGTGGGCGGGTCACCCTAAGGTGACACCTCTTTGCAGGGTTTGCATCTGACCACTGGAATTATGAAGGAAGGACATTGCAAGCGTGTCCTGCCGCATCTGCATATTCGGAACAAAAAGAGCCACGAGTGCCGGAGAGTGGGAAGGTAATGGGGAGAGTGTCCAGTTGCAGGTATTGCCCTGTCATCAGTCTTGCCAGTACCAGCTGCACACAACATGGACACAGCATAACAAAGGGGCACAGAAATATTGCCCAACCAAAGGCTGCCTTAGCCACTTTCTGAGAGCATGATTGCGCCTAATTGGCATAAAACGGCACACACTGTTGCTGCCCTTCTTGCTATTACAGAGTTATGCTCACGGCAACTATAGCTGAAAGCACGAGATTTGCAACACATTTAAGGCCCAATCCTGCATTTCGTGGGCACCCAAAGCTGCCACTGAGTGCTGAATGAGGAAGGCATGTAGGACAGGATCCCTAGTATGTGATAATTTGAGACTCCGGTATGTTTACTGTGGTCACATCTTCTTAAATATTTGCAAAAAACTCTTCATTTGGAATGGTTTCAAGCTTTTACCTTTCAATGTGATCAAGGACACAAAGTGTCCTTGTGATCCAGGTGTAAGGTTGTTGCTCAAGTCCTTGAAATTCTTCTTCATTTCATTACCATAACCAATAATCTGTGAAAAAAAACATGGCTCCTTGTCAGGATATTTCTGGAGCAGCACAGATGCACAGAGCTGGGTTCTGCTCCACTCTAAGCCTGACACTTTTATGGAGCCATTTTGGGAACTGTCCACTTGTAAATAGGGTTGAAATTCCCCAAGTGCCTTTCTCATTTTTTTCTTTCTTTTTCTTGCAGGCTAACAATGACCCATCTCAGAGAGCAGCTGGCTACACCATTTGGAATAGATCCACTGGGCCAAAAGGCACCTCAGACAGTGGAGTAAGACTTGAAGATGGATTTAGTGAGATAAATTCACCTGAGGGAGGTCCGAAAGAGTTACTTTCTTCTAAAGAAAAAAATAATGGTCAAAACACAGGTAAACAACTGAAAACTTCATGGCAACCAAAAGAAAGAAGATCTAGAGTCATTCACCCTTCTCGGCCCAGTGCTGCAACACTTACTACACAGTGCAATGTACTGCCCCATTGACTCCAAGCATTTGCAGGGCTGTGCTCCCTAGTCAGTTGTTCAAATCTGGCCCGAATAATATCCAATTACCAGTTTTTCCTCTGTGTGACTCAGTTCTCATTATCATAATAGACAGTAATTGTTACCCATATCGACAAGCTTGTAGGTGGGATCGTGGAGAGGAAATTCCCATCTCACTCCTACAAAAGGTCCCATCCCTCCCACTTCCCCATCAGGGTTGTGACATATTGACATTGACCCTGCCTGTACTGTTCCTGTTTTGTGCCTAAGCAGGGGAGTTTGGCCTTTCATAAGCTCTAAAGTCACATTAAAATTGAAGAACAAAATGGAAATAACTATTTATGGCTCAAATCCTCTGCTGGTGAGAGCTGCCATGGCTCTAGTGAAGGCAATAGAGCTATGTATATTTACAGCAGTTCAGGACCTACCCCAGACTGTGTAAGTGCAAAAGGAAACATTCGGCTTTGGCCCTCATATACATTTACAATACTTTAGCAATGATGAGAGTTGCTAAACTAACAGCCGATGTTGGTACATATTAAAGTTCTTATTTTGCAATTTAAATCCCTATTTGCCTGTTTTCTAAATGATTTGAAGTTCATCAAACATACTTACTGTTCTTTGTCACAAGTAAGTCTGTAATAGACCAGTATTTCCAACTGAGCATTAAAGGAGTAAATATTGGAATTTGCTGCTTTCTAAAAACAACTTAAATTCCATTCCCATGTTTCTTGATTTCCTTTATGTTAAAATTACACAGCTGTATTTGCCTGAGAACTTTGTGGGTAAGATTTATAGCTAAATTGATACATCTAAATGTGTAACTTTTTACACACACTCTCTCTCTCTCTCTCTCTCTCTCTCTCTCTCTCTCTCTCTCTGAGGGATGAGGGCTTTAGAAATATGGGTTGTAGTACTAATAATTGTAAGATACTTTCTGATAAAGAATATTTTTTCCCTCTTTTCACTCTGTTGAAATCATACAATTAAACATTGCTTTATATTTTACATAGTAAATCATAGTTTTGAGTAGTAAGTGAAATATGTTGAGAAAATGATAATGTGATTTGTAATTTTTCCTGACATATTTAAAATATTTATGAGGTCCATTATAATGAGCATTATACACATTTCCTATTTTTTTTTTGTTACAGAAGAGCAAAATATAATCTATATTCCCAGGATCTCAAGGTACTGCATTCCAGAAAGTTTGCTGAATACACGAATGCATGCTTTTCATACACACTATTGAGTATCCTTAGGTATGTACATAGGCAACACATGGGGAAAGGAGACAAGGTCTCACCTGCTGCCCAGATTTAAATTTCTGAAGCAGGGTGCACTCACTCTACTCCCTTCCCCATGCAAATAAACAACAGCATGCAGGCAAAAAATGATTTTTCTTGCAAATGTGTGACTGCAAACTTAATGTCCAAAAATTGCTAGTCTATTCATAGCATGTCACTCATGTACAAATCTCTATATATAAAAAAGTTTTTCCTGCTGGATGACAAAATGATGTCATCATGTTCTCAAGCTCTTTGGCCGCAAAAGTCCAACCTCCTGTGCTGGGGTCAGCAACCTATGGCTACTGAGCCAAACATGGCTGTTTTTCAGCTGCACCTCAGCCCCCCTTCCTGCTCCCCCTGCAACAGGAAGCCTGTGCTTACCCAATATGGCCTTTGGCTGACTGAAAGAATACATATTCTTTTAACACATCTCACCTGAAAGCATAGAAGCCTATTTTTGCTGGCACCATTTTGGATGCTGGTTGGAAGGCTGGCCCCCTATGATTTTTGGGTGACAAGCTATAGAATAAGATGACTGCTAAAATCATCTTTGGGCAAGTATGATCTCAATATTCTGAAAAACTAATCTTATTCAGACTCAGGCTGTGTCTATACTACAAAGAAAAGTCAGAAAAAGATACACAAATTGCAAACCGCAATTTGCGTATCTTTTTCAGCTTTTCTTCCGAAAGCTGGCATTTGGCTTTTTTTGGAAAAGCAGACACGTTCCTTGGACGCAGCAGAACTTTTCTGGGATATCTCCGGGAAAAGCACAGCAGTCTAGACTCACCCACACTGTTCTAGTTTTCTCACTATAAAATACATTTATCAGATTTTCAGGCCACTCATGAAAAAGTGACAGAGGTCAAATAACTGCGATTCTAATATAATCCAAGTCATCGTCTCAGAAAAGCCTTCATTTTTGCTAATTTAAATGATGTAATTGCAAACTAAGGTTTGCAGACCTGATCTATCTTGGCAACAGTATTTTCTTATTTATTGCTCATGCTTAATGTGTGGAAACCTAACAGCAGCTCAGAAGGGTTATCAAAATAATTTGATTATGTATTCTTAATTGCTGTTTATACATATATAATTAGTGCAGAAGACAAATGTAATCAGACACAAATGTATACACTTTCTAAGAACAAAACATAGGTCTTGGAAGCATACAAGGAGTTTTTGTTTCCCTTTCATAGAGTGCAGTGGCCTGTAGAAAGCTCAGTGTTAAATGGATAATCTAAACTCACCTAAACAAGTAGAGTTCTCTAACTAGCTGGATTCATCTTTTAGAATCAAATTACAAAGCTCACTAAGACCCAGTTCAGGACAGCTTGTGAATGCCGACTTCCATGGGACTCTCAGCATATCCTTAAGCGCTTTTCTGAAGAGGGATGCTTTTCTGAATGGTGACCTAAGAGGCCACAATGTGCAATTCACCCCATGCGGCGGGCCAGTGCATCAATTAAGACCACTTAAAAGTTTAACACAGAGTTTAAGTGATGCATAGGCTGTAAGGGATTGGGCATCCTCAGTAAATAAATATATGGAGAAATTACAAGACTGATGTGACAATGAAATTAAATGGGTGAATTGACCTGAGCTCTGTGTGAATAATAATTTTAAACAATTTCTTTTTAAAGACATCGTGTTACTCAGTGGTGGACTTATCAATAAACCGATGCACTTTCAGGAATGGGAGAGGCAAAAGTCATCAGATATCCTTGAGGAGCTGGTGATGCAGGGAATAATCAAGAGCCGAAGTACAACTGGAGATGCAGATGTCAAGGCAAGTATCTTATCAATGCCATTCGAAACCTTAGACTGGGGTGGGCAAGAGGCAGCTTGCGGGCCGAATCTGGCCCACCAAGCCGCCAAATCCAGCCCGTGGCTGCCTCGCCAGCACTCTTGCTATAGAGCAGCTGCACCCGCTTTAAACAGCAGGCTGCAAACTGCTCTGCAAACTGGTGAGGAAGGAACAAAGGACAGGACTATGCAGCACTTTAAAGACTAACAAGATGGTTTATTAGGTGATGAGCTTTCATGGGCCAGACCCACTTCCTGAGATCAAAGAGTGGAAGAAAATTGGCATGACCATATATACCAAAGGGATACAGTCAAAAAAAGTGAACACATATAAAAAGGACAAATCAAATTTCAGAACAGAGGGGGGATGTTCTGAAATTTGATTTGTCCTTTTTATATGTGTTCACTCTTTTTGATTGTATCCCTTTGGTATATATGGTCATGCCAATTTTCTTCCACAATTTGATCTGAGGAAGTGGATCTGGCCCACGAAAGCTCATCACCTAATCAACCATTTTGTTAGTCTTTAAAGTGCTGCATAGTCCTGTCTTTTGTTTCAGCTAGACCAGACTAACACAACTACATCTCTATTACTGGTCAGGAAGAAGAAAGCTTTGCCCCCTAGCAAAAATCCCAAGCTCCCATTGGCCAATTTCTGGCCAATAGGAGATGAGAAATGTTGCTAATGGTAGGGGAAGCGAATGAAGCCTCCTCACTCCCTTTCCCCCCGCTCATTCCCACCCTCCCTTCCCGTGCTGGAGCAGAGCCACGTCGAGCAGCTCACCCAGCACACAGGCAGGCTTCCAGTGGAACTGCTACCTGGGAGCTGCCTAAGTAAGTGCCTCCCAGCCAAAGCCTCCCTCTGACCCCGCCCCTTTCCTCCCAACTACTTGCCCCAGGCCACCAACCAAACCCTCTGCACCCACTGTTCCCACCTCCTCCAGTTCACAGCTCCCTCCCAGACTCTGCACTCCTCCTATACCCCTCCATCAGGCCAGAATCCTTTCCTGCACCTCCCTGACCGTGCACTCTATTCTCTGCCCCATGTCACTACCTAAACCCTCTGCACCCCCTTTCCCTCCTTTTCCTAGGTCACAACTCCCTCCCAGATCCTGCACCCCCTCGCACATCCCTCCCCCAGGCCAAAATCCTCTCCTGTACCCATAACCCCTTCTGGACCCTGCATCCCAAGCCCCTGACCCAGATCATAACCCCCTCCTTCACTCAAATTCACTTCTATGCCCCAGCCACTGTCCCAGACCCCACACCCTTCCACAGAAGTGCAGCCCTTAACCACTTACCAAAATCTTGGAGTGGCTCTCCATTAAAAATTATTGCCCACCCATGCCTTAGACAATATTATGTTTACTGAAGGCCTGATCATGCAACGAGCTCCATACCAATCGATCACTGCACCCACAAAGAGCTAATTGCAATTAGTGAAGCTCTATTCGAAAGTCCTTTCAAGAGGGAGACCTACGTGATTTAGAAATAAGAAGCTGGATGACAGAGACACATACTAATGAGAAGCTTATTTTAACGCAGAGGAAGATGACTACAACCTTTGTTAATTTGTTTGCACACGCCCAGGCTGGCCTCACTCTTACAAATGCTCACTGCCAATTGAATATTGATGAATTGTTTTTCAAATCAGCAATCATGTGGCAGCAGTTAATTGACATAATCTACTTTCAGTCTTTTATTATTTGGGATTTACATTACAGCTAACTCAAGATTTTGGGAATTTTAAACATCTGACTCTCTGAGTAATCCAGAATTGATGCCACATCTCACATCCAAAATTTATTAAAAAATGAAATTAGTTTTTGAACAAAATCTGGGTATTGCTATTTTAATAAAATACAATGCTGCATTCCCTCCATATCTGTAAGATTGCTTTTTCCTGGCAAACATTATTGTACAGCAGACTTCTGATAATCCGGCACCTTTGGGACCCAGGAGTGCTGGATTATCGGATATGCCGGAGTATCAGGAGGTACTCCAGCAGGGGGAGGCTATGAGGTGTCTGGGGCGGGGAGGTCGGGCAGGGAATGGCATGGTGTGGGGCGAACCAGGTGCTGGTGAGGGGCAGCATTGCGAGACCAACCTGGCAGCACCCCAGCTGCTCTGCCCCACGGCTTCCCCAAGTCCGCCGCTGCTAAAACTGACCAGCAACGGACTTGGGAAAGGGCGGGCAGAGCAGCTGGGGTGCTGCCTGATTGTTCCCGCAGCACCGCCCCTCACCTGAGCGGTACTGCGGGACCAACCAGGCAGCACCCCAGCTGCTCTGCCCCAGGGCTTCCCCAAGTCCGCCGCTGGTCAGTTTTAGCAGCGGTGCACTTGGGGAAGCCGTGGGGCAGAGCAGCTGGGGTGCTGCCGGGCGTCGAGCAGGGGGGTGAGGAGCGGCGCTGCGGGACTAACCTGGCAGCACCCCAACTCTCTGCCTGCCCTTTCCCAAGTCCACTGCTGGTCAGTTTCAGCAGTGGCAGGAGCGGACTTGAGGAAGCGGTGCAGAGCAGCTCCAATTGGAGCTAAAGTTGGTTGTCTTTTTTCTTCATGACACAACTGATTGCTGTCTCTTCTATTTTTTTTCATAATAATAACTACTCACTCATTAAGATTACTTGTACCATTTTATTGATTTCGGCTATTCTTTATCTGGTGCTCCTTTGGTGTTTGTTTCCCTCATGGATTTTTTTTTTAATTAATAGTTCTTTATTGGAGAGAGCAGATTTCATTTCTAGCTCTCTTATCACTTTATATTTTAAATTGGAGCTGGGTCTGCTTCCTTCCTGAGAAACTTGGCAGCAGGAACACAGATTTGTCATCAGAGTGCTAACTATCAAATATTCTTCAGATGCATTGGAGAACCTGGCCTCTTAATCCTGTAAGAACAATCTGCTCATAGACTTCTAGTTTCATCGTTGCTACAAAGTAGCTTTTTGAGAACATAATCCCAAAGGAGTATTACTGTAGAAGGCTCCAAACCACATCATACCACATCAGCAAACTATCCTGTTGTGAAGGAAAGATAGAAGGGTAAAAAGCCAAAATGGCTGCATCAAAGGCTCCTCAATGATCTGCAAAATCAAAACAGAATCTAACAAAAAGCAGAAACATGGACAAACGGCTATGGATAAATACAAAGAAATAGCTAAAGCATGTAGGGACAAGATCAGAAAAGCCAAAGGGTAAAATAAGTTACACCTAGCGGGGATATGAAAGGCAACAAGAAGAAATTCTGTAAATGTATTAGGAATGAGAGAAAGGTGAAGGATAATGTAGATGTGCTGCTTAGTGGGAAAGGAGAACTAAAACACACGACACCAACAAGGCTGAGGTATTTAATGCCTATTTTGCTTCAGTTGTCATTAAAAGGATTATAGCCAGACACTTAACACAATTAATATTAACAATTCAGAGGAAGGAATACAAGACAGCATCAGGAAAGAACATGCTAAAGAATGTTTAGATAAAGATGTATTCAAATTATCAAAACCTGATGAGATTCACCACAGGGTACTCAAGAAACTAGCTGAAGCAATCTCAGAACCATAACGGATCATCTTTGAGAGCTCATGGAGAACAGGTCAAATCCCAGGAGACAGGAGAAGGGCAAATATGGTCCCTATCTTTTAAAAAGGGGAACAAAGATGACCCAGGAAATTACAGACCAGTTAACCTAGCTTAAATACCTGGAAAGATACTGGAAAATATTATTAAACTATCAATTGTTAAGCACCTAGAGGATGATAGGGTGATATGTAATAATCACCTGTATGGATATGTCAAGAACAAAGCATCCCAAACAAAACTAATCTCCTTCTTTGACAGGGTTACTGGCCTAATGGACTTTCTACATATCACTGGCCACAGAACCTCACCCACCCACTTCTGTAACAAACCCATAATCTGATAAGTCTACAAGTATCTTATAGGTTGTTCTAAAGAAGACAGTGATCAATTATTCTCCCTGTCCACTGAAGGGATAACAAGAAGTAAAGGGCTTAATCTTCAGCAAGGGAGTTTTAAATTAGATATTAGGAGAAAAGTTCTAGCTATAAAGCTAGTTAAGCTCTGGAACAAGCTTCTAAGAGAGGCTGTGGAATTCCCATCATTGGAGATTTTAAGCACAGGTTAGCCAAAGCCAAGGATAGTCTAGGTGCAGTTGGTCCTGCATAAGAGAAGTGGGTTTGTGCCAGCTGAGCTCTCAGAGTGCTTTCCAGCCCTGCAGTACTACGATATTATGATTTAAAACTGGATTTGGATCACTTCTTGTTTGAGGGTATTCAGATCTGAACTTTTGGGATGCCCTAGGGCATTTGCAAAATTTGTATTCAGCACTAGTGCCAAGGAAGGAGAAGCAAGAGGTGCTCCGCATGCATTCCCCAGACACCAATGGGAGAGACTTGCACTGTTTGCTTTAAGAATATTTTGCACAGAAATATTGAAGACTGAGCCATCCCTAGCATCCCATCCCTTTTGTGCTTACATGCCTGGTCTCAATAGCTTACACATCCTTCAGGCCTTGTCTATGCTTTCTTTTCCTTAAGGATTTCCCATCTTGCTCTTGGTGCAGCTTTGCCTGTGGATTTTCATTAATGTTTTAATCACCACATGGTCTCATTCTGTGCAGAGCAAGTCTAGGTGACCCTGTGATTAAAATACCCCCCTAGCTAGATATCCTGTATTTAGTACCGCTGCCACCAGTGGAGTTTCACCACTGATAGAGACAGTGAGAAATTTTATGGAAATAAATCTAGGGTAGACAAAGTCAGAGAAAGCCATTCTCTGCTGCAATATAAATTACTCAGTTTAATTCTAATGGGAATCGTTGCATCAGGAGAGCTACCTAAAATACTCATAACCAAGCTGCACTGCATTGATATATCACCCCGGAGAAGGTGTTTCAGCATTTCAGTCCAAAAACATAACCATAATCAACAGTCAAGTTAAAAGAGAACAGATTTTCCTTCTTGTGCTTTGAAAGAGTTGTCTTTGTCTCCGAAGAAGTTTCTTCCTTGTTCAGAAAGAGTCGCACTAAACTTTTGTTGAAAACTCACATTCCTCTCCTTCCCCCGAGGCCTTGCCATTTATATAGGAAGGCTGAACACTTGCAAAATTATAACTAAATTATTAATAAAAAATACCCAACTTCCACATTTGTTTTAGGAATAAACACTATCTCATTAAGAGAGAGAGAGGCTAGAAAAAATTAACTGGAAAGCTGCTATGGATTTCAAGTGGGGCAAATTGCAGACATTTGATCCACTTATCATGTTACTAATTATCAATAGACTGTGCACCTCAATCATGTTAATATTTCCTCTTGTCCATTATTTGTGGAATCCTTGAAACCCATTATGAGAGCTTCTGAGATCCCACTAGTGAGAAATCCAGCTGAGAGATAAGTTGCTGTTTTTATTCCTGTTTTGTAAGAATGTTGGGCAGGTTGGAAAATGTTCTGCTGTCTGAATTTCCTGTTCAGTTAGAATAACGACAGACTACTATATTCTTTTCAGGCATTCTGATTTGTCTCCCAAGTTTCACCTGACAAAAAATTACTTTTTTACACAAGCAGACATAAAAACACAAGTGTCACAGCACTCTTCAGGTTGCACCTCTAAAATCCGGGATTCTCTGGTCCAGCAACATCCATGATCTGGCATGACCACGGATGTTCCAGGATCAGAGAGTCCCGGCACTGCAGGAGGATGGGGGCCCAGGAGCTGGCGTATGACTCAGTTGGGCTACGAGGTGGGGCTGGAAACCAGTGCGCGGCTCATCTGGGCTGCAAGAGGGGGGGCAGAGGGGCAGGAAGCTGGCATGCAGTTCAGCTGGGTTACAGGGGGAGCCAGGAAACCCGATGGATTGGGGGGACGGGGGACACTGTGACAATGAGGTCAGCAGCAGGGAGCCTGAAATGACTTCCCCTGATCTGAAAAAAATCCCTCATCCGGGACCAGTCAGGTCCTGAGGGTGCCCGACCAAGGAGGTCTAACGTATATTACTGAAAAATTGCTGACTTTCTTATTTTTACCATATCATTATAAAACAACTAGAATCTAAACACTGTACTTATATTTCAGTGCATTGTATATAGAGCAATATAAACAAGTCATGTGTGTGGGTACGTCTACACTAGCTCGTTAGTTCGAGCTAGGTAGGGTAATTAGGGCAAGCGGAGTTGCAAACGAAGCCTGGGATTTAAATATCCCGGGCTTCATTTGCATGTTCCCGGGCGCCACCATTTTTTAATCCCCCTTAGTCCAAACTCCAAGCCCACGGCTACAAGCGGCACGGAGTAGGTAGTTCAAATTAAAGATCCTAATTCGAACTACCGTTACTCCTCATTCCATGAGGACCTTTAATTCGAACTACCTACTCCGTGCCGTGTGTAGCCGCGGGCACGGAGTTCGGTCTAAGGAGGATTTAAAAATGGTGGCACCTGGGAACATGCAAATGAAGCCTGGGATATTTAAATCCCAGGCTTCATTTGCAACTCCGCTTGCCCTAATTACCCTACCTAGCTCGAACTAATGAGCTAGTGTAGACGTACCCTGTATGACAGTGCTAGTGCTTCTTACATAGCCTGTTGTAAAACGGGCAAATATCTAGATGAGTTTATGTACCCCCCAGACGACTGCTGTGTCCCCAAAAGGGTACGCATATCCCTGGTTGGGGACCACTGAATTAGAGTATGCATTCCACATTCCCCATTTTTCATAGTCTTCACACTTAGGTTTGCATAGAAGAAATAGCTGTCAAAACTGTAAATAGCAATTGGGAACCCTTTGGTACTGTGGAGTTTCACACAATGTAAAACAGTTTAAATGAAGCATTCTGACAAGCAAAATTCTCTCAAACACTTTCCACATTTGAAGCACATGGATCCTATTAAAATTTCATTTATACCAATCAGTGCCTGGATTTTCACCTATGTTTAATGAAAAAACGACAAGACTTTTTCCCATTTAGCATTCAGGGTTGATTGCATTTTCCCCTCCTACAGCTAAGAGCATGAATTGAAACTTGCTGTGTTACACAGGTAAGGAGGAGGACAACTGTAAATGGAAGTGGAATTTTTTACCCCAGCCACTCAGCTGTACAGTACAAATAAAAGACAAGAACAATATGATCTCCCCAAACTCAGCACGAGACTCTCTTTCTACTGATACTCTAGTGCCCTGATACTCTAGTGTTTCCACCTTTGGACGCTGTTAAAATGGCCTTCTTCATTAATGTTAAGAAGGCAGGGATACTGACAGAACTGTCAGGTCCCTGGGCAAGGTGGTGGGTGGGGTGTGGAGGGGGGAAGGGCAAACTCAGCCATCCCAGAAGGGGCAGGGCCTTGGGTGGGAGAGGCAGGTCTGGTGCTAGCCTCCCCCAGCCAGCCCTTCAGTATTGACTGGAGCACCCGTCTGGGGTTTTGGCAGAGATTTAGAGGGTCTGGGGCTCCGGCCACTACAGTAGCAGTGATGGCAGCTGGTAGGGATCTCCAGGCTTCTGGGCAGATGCCTCATTTGCCCCCACCCCCATTGGCGGGCCTGTAAAAAGGCCATTTTCAGAGCATCATTTTGTCCCATTGTAAATTTGAACATGTCATTATTCAGGAATTTTTGGTGCATTGTTTGCATGCAAGCAGTCTCTTCAATAGATCAGATTTCTTCCATTATTGTCACCTTCTCATCCACTTCAGTCACATTGAATGAGTCATCCTCCATACTAATTGCATTACTTGATTCTTCTGGCATAGAGGCCTGACTTGCAGTTATTTGTGATAGTCAGAATCTGCTGACAGGAGGTCTCGGGGGACAAGTAACAGGATACAGAGCTTTCCACCAGAGGCTATTAGTTTGAATTCAACAGTGACACAAACTTATTGCCATTTGATACTTATTGGGAAAATAGATAACTGGTCTCCAGCCAGTTTTCCCATGAGAGAATAACCTCATTGTTACTGGCCGTGGGGAGGTCACAGAGAGAACAGGCATGGGAGAATGAACGTTTGTTGTGGAGGTAGCCCACACTAGGTGAGGGTTGAGACAAATTGACAGTTCACCACTTAATTTCTACACAATGAGGCAGGAAGGGGTACAGCAGAAGTGGAATGAGATTTGACTCCTTCCAACACCATCTCCTGCCATTCTCATGATAGTGTGATTTTTTAAAATGTCTTTCTGCAGAGAGAAGCCCTGGAAAAGCCATTAAAGAAACCACCAGCCAAGCTAGAAAAGCTTAAGGTAGAAAAGAAGGAAGTGAGTGCTTAAATAATGGAGGATATTAAGAATTCTGCTGAAGAAAGAAGAAAGGTAATTTAATTTTGCTGTGTCTTCTAAAAAACGCTGTTTAAAATACTGTATGTGCCAGTGGAAGCTGCATTCCTGAAAAATGCTATTAAAACATGAACATCAGTGTCACAGGAAGGAGCATTCATCTCAACAAAAGATGCCTGCAGGACAGGGCTGTTAAGTTTTCTGGTTTTCAGAGTATGAAAACTATGCAGAAGATAGGGACAAAAAAAGAGAATGCTAGAATAGCTTTCGATAGAGATTTTATTTCTTTTGCGCAAACTAGCCAAATTCTGAATCAGTTGGAGTAAAATTCCAGTTAAACTCAGAGAGAAAGGTAAAAGCAACTATTAAAGTGTGTGTTCAAATACAGTTTATTCCTACTTACCCCTCATTACATAGCAATATATTTTTCAAACTGAAGAAAAGCAAGTGAAAGAAAGACTTCAAAGTGGCAGACTTTTTCTAGCAATTGTCCATCAAAATATAGCTAAGCAAAATGAGGAAGGCTATTCATCTTCTGAAGGTCAAGAAGCTACAAACATTGCTGAGCCTTTGTCATTCGACTAGGAGACAGAGACTCTGCTGGAGAAGGAAGAAATAGCTGTGAACATGGTAAACAGCAATTCAGAACACTTTGGTGCTGTGGAGTCTGATGCAACTTTTAACAGCACTTTAAATGAGGCATTCTGACAAGCAAAACTCTGTCAAACTCATTCAGTCTTTGACACACAACAGGGATTATAGTCACATCTCATGTATTCCAATCATCATTTGGATTTTCATCCATGTGTAATGAAAAAAACAAGACTTTCTTCCATTGTGCACTGAGAATTGGTTGCATTTTTCCTTCCAAAAGCTAAGAGCATGAATTGCAATTTGCTGGGTTACATAAGCACAGTTTGTGGGGAGGAGGACTGCCAACAGGAAGTCCAGTTTTTTGTCCCAGCACCTCAGTGGAGGTGACATTCTACAATAAAAATAAGAGATGAATAAAACAGGGTCTCCCCAAACCTAGTGTAAAAAAAAAAAATCAGCTGATGCCTCAGTTTCCCCACTCATGTAAGTGAGGCTACCTCCAGACTTCATCCCTCTGCCAACAGAGGGATGCAAATCAAGCACTTTGAAAGTGCAAATGAGCCCGGGATTTAAATATCCTGGGCTTCATTTGCATACTCACGTTCGAGCACTGTGCCTATCACGTCCCCTTTCGAAAGTGAAAGTAAACTCTAGCCGACAGCAGGGAACTTTTTCTGCAGATCCTGTACTCCTCAGTATACAGCACCCGAACGTGAGTAAGCAAATTAAGCCTGGGATATTTAAATCCCAGGCTCATTTGCACTTTCAAAGTGCTTGATTTGCATCCCTCTGTCGGCAGAGGGATGCAGTCTGGAGGTAGCCAGAGTGGGCCACCTTGGTGTCCAGTATGTCAATGAAGCTCCATCCCTAACCACCTCTTTCACCTTGTTGGCATGGCAAGCCACCTTCCAGGTCCTTTCCCTGACCCAGGATCTCCACCAGGAACCTCTTAAGATCTCTTCCTCTTAGTGAGCCGTACACTGGCCTTTCCCCTCACCAACTGAGGGGAAACAATTGATCAGTTACAGGTGGAGCTAAGCCCCCCTCTCTGGATTCTATCTTGTGGTAACAAGCTTACAATCTAACTTTAGGTGTGACAACACAATTGAAAGTAACCAAAAATAAATAAGGGGAAGGAGGAAGGGACAAGGAAGAGCTTGTGTTAAAATAACAACCCACTTACTCAGTTTTGATATACCTTGATGCTTCCATTAAAATGGTGCTTTTAATTGATCAGCTTCTTTGGAAGGTAGGATGTGAGTGAGGAGAGAGCAGCAGGTTAGCAAATCTGGATTGGGAGGGGATATATCCCAGGGCCAACGTGTAGATAAACAGAGGCAAATTAAGGCAAAGGAGTTGTAACTGGCAGAGCTCAGGGGTGGAGGAATGGGAGAGTAAGCAAGATCAGAGTGGGGAACGGGCCTGATGTAAGAAAAAGAAGTTTGAACCTGAAGTGCAGGGCAATGGGGAGCCAGCAAAGGGATGTAAATAGAAGGATGACGTGGTCTGAACAACAGGAAAAGAAGATGGTTTTAGTGGCTTGAGGGAGGCAATTGTGGGTATCAGGAGAGCACCAGCATGAACAAGGGGGCTGGGGCTGGAGATAATTAGGACACATGATTTAGCCATCAGGAGAGTAGATGGGCTGGACTTTTTGCATGCTATTGTGAAGGTTCAGGAAGACTTCTCTGAATTCTGTTAGATTATATTTTTTCTCTGTTTGTTTAAAAGCCTTCTGGTGACTTCTACTCTATCCTTGAATCATACTTCTGTCAAGAAGTGAGGGACTGGTGCTAGGGGGGTTCTGCCTGTATATGGGCCTGTAACGGACTGGAGGAATGCTGACCAGAACCCAGTGACTACAGGTGTCAGCCAGACGGCTGGGAGAACTCATCAAGATAGAGGGTTGACATTTGAATTGGAAATTTGAAAGTGCGCGCCAGGACATGTTAGTTCGAACCAAACCTCTTGGTTCGAACTAACGTAACACCGTATTTTTTTAGAAGTAACGTTATTCGAACCAAGGGGTTTGGTTCGAACTAACGCGTCTCGACCTGCACTTTCACTTTCGAAACAGCTGTTGATTGGAATAACACGCAAGCGAGATCATGCTAATGAAGCGTGGGATATTTAAATCCCCACTTCATCGACTATTTTGAATGCCTACATTTGCATCCCTAGTTCGAACGAGGGTGCAAGTGTAGACATACCCTATGAGTCTTTGCCTCTCCTCCCCATTTACTACCATCTAAGCATTGTGCTGAGACTTTTCTCTGTGTTTTAATTTGTTTTCCTTAGTTGCTCTGTAACATCTAGCAACCAAATATGCTTTCTCAAGTTTATCTTTTGTTTTGTAATAAAAATTGCTTTTTTTTAAGGTGATGATTTGATCTTGTGTCCTGGAAGGTCTGTCTGTGTGTATATACATGCCTCTGACTGAGGGGTCAGCCACCAGAGACTGCAGCTTGTTTTTCTCTTTTGTTTTTCAAGCTCTTTTGGGGCAAAAGAGCTTGGGGTACCCCTGGGGCTGATTTCAAGTTTTCAACCCTGGTTTTTAGGGATCAAAAAGCTCTTGAAGGTGGCAGCAATTCCTCAAAATCTGTGTATTATGATTCTGGGGGCAAGTTTTTGTAAGCAGTGCCCGTAGAGGCAAGGTTTTGAAGCTCTCTTGCAGGACCTCACCTTCTGCACTCGGAATGCCAGAGTAGGGAACAGTCCTGACAGGGCCAATCACTAAGGACCATCAACAGTTGAGTTAACTGGCCCACACAGAGCAATGGGATGGCTCATGGTTGCAGAGGTAAAGAAAGACAGTGCCTGGAACCTACCCAGGGCTAGGGAAGCTGAAAAGCACAAGGATCTAGTGCACAGATCTAAATATGGCCACCTGATGTGTGTCCAACAAGAGGAAGCTTGATCAGATGTATGACAACTGTTATATAGTGGAGGGAAAAAGTGTGAGATCAGGTCACGGGCTGTATGTGAGGGAGGAGTAGATTACCCCCAGTGTTGTGTGCATGGGTTGTCAAAAGGATGAATGTTTTCATCAGTGGAGAACAGTAACAATTCAGAACTAACTTTAATAGGCGCTACACTAGCGCTCCGCTAGTTTGAATTTAATTCGAACTAACGGAGCGCTTAGTTCGAACTAGGAAAACCTCATTTTACGAGGATTAAGCCTAGTTCGAACTAGCTAGTTCGAATTAAGGGGTGTGTAGCCCCTTAATTCGAACTAGTGGGAGGCTAGCCCTCCCCAGGTTTCCCTGGTGGCCACTCTGGCCAACACCAGAGAAACTCGTCTGCCCCCCTCCTGGCCCCGGACCCCTTAAAGGGGCACGGGCTGGCTACGGTGCCCGTGCCAGGTGCAAGCCTGCCAGCACCCAGCCAGAAGACCCTGCACCTGGCACGGATCGAGCCACCCACCTGATGCCCCCCAGCCCTCCCCCTCTTCCCGGGACCAGGCTGGCGGCTCCCGGGAGCTTGCCCGGGACTGCAAGAGGCAGGCACCCGCCTGGGCTAGTGCAGACATCGTGGACCTCGTCCACGACCTCCGCACTAGGCACAGGAAAGTGGCCGGCTAGGGCAGGAGAGCTGCCAGCCTGGCCACCCAGGAGCAGGTGTGCAATAAAATCAAGGTGGTCCACTGAGACCCCCGACCCTGAGCCCTGAGCTTACAATGGCCGTCCTGGGTCAGACCAAAGGTCCATCTAGCCCAGTAGCCTGTCTGCCGACAGCGGCCAACCCTAGGGACCCTGGAGGGGATGGACCGAAGACAGTGACCAAGCCATTTGTCTCGTGCCATCCCTCTCCAGCCTTCCACAAACCTTGGGCAGGGACACCACTCCTACCCCCTGGCTAATAGCACTCCATGGACCCAACCTCCATGACTTGATCTCACTTCCCTTTAAACTCTGTTCTAGTTGTAGCCTTCACAGCCTCCTGCAGCAAGGAGTTCCACAGGTTGACTCTTTGCTTTGTGAAGAACAACTTTCTGTTACTAGTTTGAAGCCTGCTACCCATTCCTTTCCTTTGGTGTCCTCTAGTCCTTCTTTATGGGAACTAATGAAGAACTTTTCTGTATGCACCCTCTCCACCCAACTCCTGCTTTTAGAGACCTCTGTCCTGTCCCCCCTCCGTCTCCTCTTTTCTAAGCTGAGAAGTCCCAGTCTGTTTAGCCTCTCTTCATATGGGACCTGTTCCCAACCCCTGATCATTTTAGTTGCCCTCCCCTCTCCCACCCTCTCTCTTCCCCTCTCCCACCTCCTTTTCCCAGTCTCCCCCAGTTTTGTTCAATAAAGACAGATTCCATTTTGGAAGACACGTTATCTTTATTTTATACATCAAGAAGAGGGGCTAGGGAAGGGTAAGTGGAAGGAGGTGAGGGAGGAATGGGGCACGAGCCCCCGATGGGGAGGACTGGGCTGGCTCTGCGGGCTTCTGGGGGTGGAAGCTCTCCTGCAGCCCCCCAATTGCCCCCTCTCCCCAGATGGCAGCCTGCGGCAAGTGCAGCCGGGCTGATGGCCGAGTGCTGTGATGTGCCCAGTGTGGGTAGTCCGGGCAATCCAAGCCAGGACTGCTTTGCAAGCGGGGCACCCCTGAGAACTGTCTGTCCGGGGTGGGGGTCGGGACCCTTTAAGCACAGCCCTCGGCTAGCCTGAGACAGCATCTCCACGCTCTAAGTCCTCCTCTGATGCCCTGCCAGCACTGCTTCTGGCCATCCTTAAGCCCGGTTCAGGGTCCACTTAAGGTGGACATGCTAGTTCGAATTAGCAAAATGCTAATTCGAACTAGTTTTTTAGTCTGGATCCATTAGTTCGAATTAGCTTAGTTCGAATTAACTAATTCGAGCTAAGTTAGTTCGAATTAACGTTGTAGTGTAGACGTACCCAGAGACATTTGTAGCATGAGAAATATATTTGAGAGTCACAGCAAAATGACAATGACAGTACTCATCTGAGCAGATGAGATCACCAAGAACTATGTCCAGAGGGAGCCAAGGACAGTGCCCTCTTGAACTCCAGAAGACAGTGGTAAGAATCATTGGCTATGCTGCCAGAAGTCCTAATGATGCACAAAGGAAACACAGCACCAGTAAGGACACACAATAACTGGTTGGTTACTACCAAGATCTGGATGCTCAGACACAGATGCCAATCATCTGAATTAAATTCTCAAGGGCAGACATGCCTTTGAGGGAGCCAAGGGAAGAGGAGGAGAGACAAACATAAAATCTTACTATATATTTTAGAAATGTCAGTCTGTCTGACTGTGAGTCTGTTTGTTCAAGAACTTCTCCTAAATGGTAAGAGCTAGGGCCACCAAATTTGGTAGGCAGCTTCCTCTTATCATAACTTAAAGCAAGATCAGGGTTTGGTTGTGCCAGGACAATGGGATGTGCCCAAATGGGATTGCTTTTCATAAAATGGAAAGGCAGGGGTCTGGTAGGAGGGAATTATACTGCAGAATGACCACAGAGAGCAGCAAGGGGGCAGAGATCAGGACTGGGATAGCTATAACCCCATTGGGCCCAGGAGGGGGCAGGAGTGGAGAGAGGGACAGTTATCTACTATGTATTTCAGAGAGACTGTCTGTTTATGTGTCTGTTTGTCTGTCCCCCAGCTGAGGGACATTCCCGCCTTCCTCTGGTTGTGTCCACTGCAGCTGCACTGACCATGGACAGGTGCTTTTCATCTGGTCCCAAGCTGCTGCTGAGGTTGTCCTCTCTTACCAGGGTAGCCTGCATACTAAACCTCTCATCCACACCCCAACCCCAGAACACTGATTGAAATGAAGACAAACAAAACTTATTTAAGGACCTGAGCAATATCAGGTAAAGCTATAGTACTACAAAATTATTCAAGATAGGTAAGTCCAAAGTGGACTGTGATTCATTACAAAAGTATCCCACAAAACAGGGTCACTGCACAACAAAATGGCAAATTAAATTAAATGCTGATAAGTGCAAAGTAATGCTTATGGGGGGGAGGGAACTATACATACAACTAGACATACAAAATATCAGGGTCTAAGCTGGTTGTTGGCATCTAAGAAAGAGACTTTGGAGTCACCACATATAGTTCTCTGAAAAGTTCTGCTGAACTCATGCTCCTATCATGCAATCGGTTCGCACATAGTGCTAACTGAGCAGTGCTGAGTGGAGACAGCCTGAGGTTGTGAATCCAAGCCTCACTTAGTACAATGGTTTTCATTAACCAAATGGCTTCACCCACACACTTAGAAAACACAACAGAGCAAAAACAGTAGCCCAAAAGGCTAACAGTGTGTAAGGAACTATTCGGAAACAGACAGACAGTAAGATGTATAAATCCATGGAGTGTCCACAGCTTAAATACTGTCTGCAATTCTGGTAGCCCCATTTCAAAAAGGATATAATGGAAAAGATTCAGAAAAGAGCAACAAATATAATCAAGGGGATGGAGCTACTTTCACTGAGGAAAAACTAAAAAGATTAGGTCTAGTCAATTTAGAGAAGAGATGACTAAAGGGGAATATGATCATGGTCTCCCAAATCATGAATCATGTGAAAAAAGTGAACACAGAAGTGTTGTTGATCTTTCACGCAACACAAAGCCCAGGAGTCACCCAATGGAATTAACAGACAGCAGGTTTAATATAAATGAGAGGAAGAATGTTTTTGCACAGTGCACATATAACCTGGGATGTTCATTGCCATGGAATGTTGTGATGGCCCAAAGCAATACAGGGCTTTAAAAAAGAATGGAATAAATTCATGGAAGATGGATTCATTGAAGGTCTTACGCGAGATGGTCAGGGATGTAATACCATGTTCAGGGTAACCCTTAATCTCTATCAGAAGCCAGGAGTGGAACACTCCATAATTGCTGAGTTCTGTAGATTTCCTCCTGAGGCTGTGATGCGGGAGACACAATACTGGGCAACATAGACCATGTTCTGACTCAGTATGGCAGCTGATATGTTTGTATATTCTTATAGTGGTAGTTAGTCTTTTTGAGTACAAGACAGTAAAAGTAAAAAGTTGTAAGAATGCAGCATATACAATGCTAAATCTTTCAAGAAAGCCTACTAGCAGAATACAAACACTTTATGAAATGATCAGAATGAAGACTCAGAACAATGAATATATTTTCTTTATAAATATTTATGACACTTGGAAGCTCTATTGAACGCCACAATTTAATAATGTGTGTTTTGGAAAATGTTTTTATAAGAAACCAGGTGTGAATAACATACAAGTAAATTCGTAGATGTGAAACACATTTTTTAAATTTATTTGAACTTAGAAATCATTTAAAAATAAAGTTTTAATAGCTCTCATGGGCAAGTGTGTGTGTGTGTATAAAATAGTAAATTCTGTTAGTTACTGAATTATATAAATGATTATTTGAATCCGGATCAAACTCGCACAGAAGTCAACCTGAATCTTTCAATTTATTTCAATTGAAGGTGGATTGGAGCCTTGATACACAAAAGAATGGTTACAAAAATGCTTTCATAGAATCATAGAATACTAGAACTGGAAGGGACATCAAGAGGCCATCAAGTCTAGTCTCCTGCGCTCACAACAGAACCAAGCACCATATAGATCATCCCTGATAGATGTCTGTCTAACCTGCTTTTAAATATCTCCTATGATGGAGATTCCACAACCTCCTTAGACAATTTATTCCAGCATTTAACCACCCTGACAGTCAGGAAGTTTTTCTTAATGTCCAACCTAAATTCCCTTGCAATTTAAGCTCATTGCTACTTGTCCTATAATCAGAAGTTAAGGAGAATATTTTTTCCCTTCTTGTAACATCCTTTTAGGTTTTGAAAGCTATGATGTCCCCTCTCAGTCTTAACTAAACAAATCAAATTATTTCAGTCATCCCTCACAGATCATGTTTTTTAGACCTTTAATCACGTTTGTTGCCCTTCTCTGGACCTTCTTCAAATCTTTCCTGAAATGTGGTACCCAGAACTAGACATAGTTGAGGCCTAATTGGTGCAGAGTAAAGTGGAAGAATTATTTCTCATGTCTTGCTCACTTGCTCACGACACTCCTGTTAAAGCATCCCAGAATGTATGTTTGTTTATTTGTTGCAACAGCGTCACAATGTTGATTTATATTTAGCTTGTAATCCACTATAACCCCTAGATCCCTTTCTGCAGTACTCCTTCCTAGACAATCACTTCCCATTCTGTATGTGTGAAATTGATTGTTCCTTTCTAAGTGGAGTAAGTACTTTGCATTTATCCTTATTGAATTTCATCCTATTTACTTCACACCATTTCTCCAGTTTGTCTAGTTCATTTTGAATTATAGTCCTATCCTTCAAAGCACTTGCAATCCCTCCCCACTTGGTATCATCTGCAAACTTAATAATCATACTCTCTATGTCATCATCTAAATTGTTGATGAAGATATTGAACAGAACCTATCCCAAAACTGATCCCTGAGGAACCCCATTTGTTATGCCTTCTAGGATGGCTGTGAACTATTGGTAATTACTTTCTGAGAACAGTTATCCAACCAGTTATGCACCCACCTTTCAGTAGCCCCATCTAGGTTGTGTTTCCCTAGTTTATCTATAAGAATGTCATGGGAAACTGTATCAAATGCTTTACTAAAGTCTAGGTCTACCACGTCTACTGCTTCCCACTTATTCAAAAGGCTTGTTATCCTACCAAAGAAAGCTGTCAGGTTGGTTTGACATGATTTGTTCTTTACAAATCCATGCTGACTTTTATTGATCACCTTATCATCTTCCAGGTGTTTGTAGATGTATTCCTTAATTATTTGCTTCATTATCTTTCCTGGCACAGAAGTTAAGTTGACTGGTCTGTAGTTTCCTCGTTTGTTCTTATTTCCCTTTTTATAGATGGGTACTGTATTTGCCCTTTTCTAGTCTTCTGGAATCTTTTCCATCTTTCCTGATAGCTAATGGCTCAGATGCCTCCTCAATCACTTCCTTGAGTATGCTAGGATGCATTTCATCAGGCCCTGGGACTTGCAGACATCTAAACATTTCTAAGTAATTTTTAACTTGTTCTTTTCCTATTTAACTTCTGAACCTACCTCCTTTTCTGCAGCATTCATTATTGTAAGCATCCAATTACCACCAACCTTCTTGGTGAAGTCAGAAACAAAGAAGTCATTAAGAAACGTGTCCATTTCCACATTTTCTGTTATTGTTCTGTTTTCCCTTTTCATTGAGTAAGGGGCCTACTCTGTTCTTGGTGGTCTTCTTGATTCTAACATATTTGCAGAATGTTTTCTTGTTACTCTTTATATCTCTACCAAGATTGAGCTTGTTTTATGCCTTCGCCTTTCTAATTTTGCCCCTACATACTTGTGTTATTTGCTTATATTCATCCTTTACATTTTGGCCTACTTTCCACTTTTTATAACACTCTGTGACAGGGTGTACAAGCCCCTCACTGAACGAACCGGGGTTAGCCAAGTTACCCTGGCTGAAGGAGCCCAGCCCACGCAAGCCCGCTAGGCATGCGCAGACTGTAGCCCAGGTATAAAGGCTTGAGAAGAGGCTCAGTCTGGGCTATCTGCTGGAGGAGAAGGACCATGGGCTAGAGCTCCTGATCATCATCAGCCAGCCGCTCGAGACGAGAGCAGCAGTGGCCCCAATGCTGCTCGGGTTGTAATCACCGCAGGCTACCAGGGAAGTGCAGGCCCCAAGGAGCCAGAGGACCCTGCGATCATGTGGGAAGATGGCCCATCGGAGCAGGTAGGAAGTGGCTCAGGGAGGGTGCAGGAGCAGCATCTCCCTCCCAGAGATCAGCGGTGCGTTTCGAGTGGATTCCCCGCCGAGGAAGGGGTGGACCATTCTGCCACTCACGGGGACCTGGGCTGGGGTGTAGCACCACCCCCGTGACTTGGCTCAGTGGGCTGCCCAGCCCTGCCTTAAAGAGCTAGTGATTGACTCTAATAGTAATTCTAGCCAGTGGGCCACCCAGCACTGCCTTAAAGGGCCCATGATTGACTTTAATAGTAACTCTGCCCAGTGGGCCACCTGGCCTTGTCTTGAAGGCCAGCAGGTGACTCTAATAGTGACTCTGGACCTGGGGCATCCAGCCCTGCTTTAAAGGGCCGGTGAGCAACTTTGTTTTATTGCCTCTGGTTGTCTGGGCATCCAGCCCTGAGGGGAGGGGCCAGACTACAGACTGTTTACTGAGCATGCGGGACAGGCTGTGGACTCAGATAGCTTTGGGACATGGGTCCCTACCCCCTGGGAAGGGAGGAGGAAGAACCGCCCCGCGACACACTCCTTCTGGATTTTTAGATAATTCAAGATCTCTTTGTTAAGCCACGGTGGCCTCTTACCATATTTCCTGTCTTTTTCTCACAGTGGAATAGTTTGCTCTTGTGCCCTTAATAATGTCCCTTTGAAAATCTACCAACTGACATCAACTGTTTTTCCTCTTAGTTTTCCTTCCTATGAGACCTTACCTACGAGCTCTCTGAATTTACTAAAGTTTGCCTTCCTGAAATCCACTGTCTTTATTTTGCTGTTCTCCCTTCTACCATCCCTTAGAATCATTAAGTCTATCATTTCATGAGCACTGTCATCCAAGCTGCCTTCCCCTTTCAGATTCTCAGCCAGCTCCTCCCTATTTGTTAAAATCAAATCTAGAACAGCCTCCCCTCAGTAACTTTCTCAACCTTCTGAAATAAAAAAATGGTCTCCAATACATTTCAAGAACTTGCTAGATAATCTGTGCTCTGCTGTGTTATTGTCCCAACAGAGGTCTGGATAGTTGAAGTACCCTATCACCACCAAGTCCGGTGCTTTGGATGATTTTGTTAGTGGTTTAACAAAAGCCTCATCCACCTCTTCTTCCTGGTTAAGTGGTCTGTAACAGACCCTTACCATGACATTAACCTTGTTTTTTACCCCTTTTAACCTCACCTAGAGACTCTCACCAACTCTGTCTCCTATGTCCATCTCAACCTCAGTCCAAGAGTACACATTTTAAAATATAAAGCAACACCTCCTCCCTTTTTCCTGCCTATCCTTCCTGTGCAAGCAGTGTCCTTCAGTGCCAATATTCTAATCATACGTATTATCTCACCAAGTCTCTGTGATACCAACTATGTCCTACTTGTGTTTACTTATGAGCATTTCAAGTTCTTCCTGCTTATTCCTCCGACTTCTTGCATTTGTATACATAAAACTAAGATACTGATTTAATTTTGCACCACCACCCTTTTGCCTTGTTTTTCCCTTATCCTTGCTATTATAGCCCATGTTTCTTCTTCCCCTTAAAGTGTGTTAAATGCCCTCCCAATTTTTTAACAAGTGGCAAGATGGAGCAATGTGGGGGGAGGAAGTGGTAGAGAGGAGTGAGCAGGGTGAAGAGGCTTGGGGAGGAAGAGGAGGTGAGAAGGGGGTGGCTCAGGGAGCAGAGGCAGAGTGGGGGTGGAGACACAGGGGAAGGGGCAGCAGAGGGCTAAAGCCTAAGAGGGGAAGGAGTAGCACAGGGGCAGGGCCTTGGGAATGGGTATTGGAGAGGAAAGACCTTGGGATAAGGGGTGATGGAAGGCGAGGGGCCGGGGCAGGGGGGTCTTCTGCCACTTTTGTATACAGGCAGTCCCCAACTTATGCGGATCCGACTTATGTCGGATCCGCACTTACGAACGGGGCTTTCTCGCCCCGGAGCTCGCAGGCAGCAATCCGCCACCTCGACCTCCGGGGTGAGAAAAGCTGCTCCCGGTGCCCCTGGTCTGCTGGAGACCGTCTCCAGCAGACCAGGGGCACCGGGAGCAAAGCCGCAGCAGTGGCGAGTTCCCGTGCTTCTGAGGCTTTGCCAGAGCAAAGCCTCAGAGGCGCGGCACCCGGCTGCCGCTGCGGCTTTCCTTCCCGTGTCCCTGGTCTGCTGGGGGAGAGGGGGGCGCAGCTAGTGTGCCCCCCCCAGCAGACCAGGCTTTTGTTGTGGACCCTGGGGCAGAGCAGCTGGGGCGCTGCCGGTTGGTCCTGCAGCGCCGCTCTGGGCACTACTGGAGCAACCCAGCAGCACCCCAGCTGCTCTGCCCCAGGAGTCCCCAAGTCAGCCGCTGCTGAAACTGACCAGCGCTGACTACAGGAAGCCTGAGGCAGAGTTGCTCTGCCCCAGGCTTCCTGGAATCAGCCGCTGATCAGTTTCAGCAGCAGCTGACTTGGGGACGCTTGGGGTTCTTAAGTTGAATCTGTATGTAAGTCAGAACTGGCGGTCAGTTTCAGCAGCGGCTGAATCTGGACGCCAGTTCCGACTTACATACAGATTCAACTTAAGAACAAACCTACAGTCCCTATCTTGTACGTAACCAGGGGACTGCCTGTACAGGGACTAGAACACTGATTGCAGCCTGCATGGACTGGAAAGAGAAAGGGAGAAGGAGCTCTGCTTGTAACTCTGAGAGGCAGACAAAGCTCAGGGCTTCCTTGGATACAGGGCTTGCTGGAGTAGCAGATTTGGGTATTTCCGAGAAAGGAAACAGCCTGCTGTTATTTGTTTCTACTGTGTTCAGGAGAACGGGATGCTGTGCACATATTTTGTAAATTAACAAAACAAGCACAGCAACTCTCTGCCTCTCTCTTCCTTACCTAGGTAGGAGAAATCTACCAGTAGGTGTCACCACAGAACATATTAACACTGCTTCATGGCCATAGCTCTAAGCTTTTAAATTTATTCACCTGTGTAATCGGTGTGTCCATTGCCAAAGACAACAGTGCACTGCACAATTGCAATAACCATGAATCAGACCCAGTAGTTCAGATCAAAGAGCAGAATTTGTGTTGCCTCTATGCTTCTGCTAAACAGTGACTCCTTAAGCATCGGCAATGACATCAGGTGAGCAAAAGCACACGGGTAACACCAGTGATTTTTTGTGACGGTATATACCGGTACCTTTTTTTGGGAGCACTTGCTTTTCTCTGGCAAAGCCCCCAGCCAGCTCTGGGAGCTCTTAGATCGGACGGAAGCCCACTTGGGACACGGTCCTGACCGCCGAGCAGTTTTTTTTTTGCTCAACAAGTCCCCCCCCCCTTTTTTTGCTTAACAAGTTTCCCCTGCCCCCCCCCCTCCTTTTTTTGGCTTGATAACCCTAGTACCGGCACCTTTTTTGTTTACAAAGAAAGCACTGAGTAGCACCATACCAACTTTGCAATCAGGGCTTATGTAGTTAGGCCCTGTGATGATGTCGCTTGTATAGATGTATGGACAGAGTTGGCACCAGGGTTTATTGCAGGGGTGAGTTCCTAGGGAAAGTGCCTGAGGTGTGATGCATGGTTGCTGGAAACAATTTATTTCAGGTTAGGGGGCAGACTGTAGGCGAGGACTGACATGCCCCCCAAAGCCTATGAGAGTGAGGGATTGTTTTCGAGGATAGGCTAGAGATTATTAATGATGTGCTGAAGGGGTTTAAGTTGAGGGCTGTGGGTGATGACAAGCAGTGTTCTGTTATTTTGTTGGCTGGGCCTGTCTTGAAGAAGCTGATGCCTGGGTACTTGTCTAGCTCTGTCAATCTGTTTTTTCACTTCTCCGGGTGGGTAATTAAGTTTTAAGAATGCCTGACTGAGATCTTATAGGTGTTTGTCTCTGTCTGTGGGATTGGAGCAAATACAGTTGTATCTTAGGGCCTAGTGGTAAACAACTGATCAGGTAATGTGCCCTGGATGGAAGCTAGAAGCATGTAGGTAAGTATAACGGTCGGTAGGTTTCCGGTATAAAGTGGTGGAAATGTGGCCATCACTTACTTGTACTGTAATGTCAAGGAAGTAGCTCTCTTGTGTGGACTGCTCCAGGCTAAGATTGATGGTGGGTTGGAAGTTGCTGAAATCCGTGAAAGTGATCGTGTAGTTTACTTAACAAAACACTAGGTGGCGCAATGGTCAAATATTTTCATTTTTTCATTATTCACAATGGACCACTGCAGGTTTTAGACCTGAACACAAAACTGAGTTCCAGCTCAGTCCAAAGCTCAGGAGTGTCTGTCTACCATATGCCAACACCACACCTTAAATCCTAGTCTAGACCAGGCACAAGAGAGCAACTCTAAAATGAGTGTCTAGCACACCAGCAACCGTGGCGTGGCAGGTAGGTAGTCAGACATGGTGGTGCAGACACGCAGGGGCTAACCTAGGAGTTGGCACAGAAGTCAAGAGACAGGAGTCGGAGTTCAGAGTTATAGTCAAGGCAAGCATAAGAGCTGGTGTCAAAGTCAGGAACAAAGCCCAGGGTTGGAGCTGGAATCAGAATTGGAAGGAGGAACAGAAGTGGGGATCTGGAAGAAAGCAAGTAACAGAACAGGAAGGCAGGGATCAGGAACAAGATAGGAAGCCAGAGTCCAGGAGTCAAGATGAGAAGGCAAGTCCAATATAACAGCTAGCCAGAGAGTCACCTGGTTGCTCCTTCAACTTCCTGTGTCTCCTTCTGGCTGAAATAGCAAGTCTGAGATCATTGGAGAAGTCAGATGTCTCCACCAATCAGGAGTTTCATGGGTGGTGCTTATGAAAAACTGGGGTTCCCAGCCTACTGGTACTAGTAAACTGCTAGGTGATGGCTGCAGACTGAGGACTGCCCAGGAACTTACAGACCTGGGCCTGAGCTCAATAAGCCCTCAAAACAGCACTTGGTGTTAAAAAAAACAAAACACAAGTGCATTGTATACACAGACGCTACGTCTAGACCACATCCCTTTTTCGGAAAAGGGATGTAAATTAGACGTATCGCAATTGCTAATGAAGTGGGGATTTAAATCTCCCGCGCTTCATTAGCATAAACATTGTTGCCACTTTTTTTTCCGGAAAATAAAGCCTTTTCCGAAAGATCCCTTATCCCTCTTGAAATAACGGATTTTTCAGAAAAGGCTTTATTTTTTGAAAGATCAGCATCTAGACTGGTGCTTTTCTCCGGCAAAACTCCATGCCGAAAAAAAGCGGCAGCCATTTTTATGCTAATGAAGCACGGGAGATTTAAATCCCCGCTTCATTAGCAATTGAGATACGTCTAATTTACATCCCTTTTCCGAAAAAGACAAAGGAATAAAATTAGCAAAATCCAAGTTGTGTACGTGGCCAATACATCAGCAGCCACTGAGTGATGCACAGCAGCATAGACCCCAAAGTAACTTGCTAATCATAACACTTTTACATTGGTGTCCAGTCATTCGCATTAGTACTCAATGCATTTGCACACAACATCCAGTGAGGGGCACTCTGATGCATGTTTTTTTGCATATGATGCAGTGCAGGTGACAGGAGAGCAAGAAGTGGCTGAAGATTTAGAAAGGTGGAGGCAGAGCCCATCCCGTCCATAGCACAGTTTGGGGTAGCTGCTCTAGGCCCGTTCTTTGTGGGGCCCTGCATCAGCCCCCTCAACCATCCCATAGACAGGACCGGTGGGGCTCAGGGAGGCTGGCGCAGGACAGCAGCAGGAGTCAGGCCCCCCGCTCTCACTATGGTGGCAGGAGTCAGAACAACCTGGCAGCCTACTTTGCTCCACTGCTCATCTCTCAGCCCATTGGGAAGTGGATGTGCAGCCCTGGCCCTAGCCCAGGTCAAGGGAGAGGGCTTCAGACAATGGGTGCAACGGGGAGGGTCAGGATTCGGGGAAGGAGCAGAGTGGGGCCGATACGGGGTCTGTCACATACCTGGGGGACTGGAAGGGGATGTGCAGTTGAAAGAATTGGCATGAAAATCAGTGGAAGTAACACAGAGTATATCATCTGTCAAACTGATATCACTTTGCAGGAAGACAATGAGACTGGGAACAACAAACCTAATAGGCCAGCTATTACCAAAGGCAGAGAGTGTCAAGTATCTAGTTTTGACAGTATAGGAAAATGATGAACTCAGCAACGTACTAAGCAGAACAGGAAAGGCATGGACTAACTGGAGAGAAGTGAGTAAAACAGGGCTACTCAACTTTGAAAGCCCCACGGCCCACAATGATACTCATGGCACATACCAAGGGCCGCAACTTAAGTGTGGTTGCATTTACATGCAAATATATATGCAAATAGCTTCTTTCACACTGACAGGCATGAATACAAAGATTAAGGCAAGACTACACACCACGCGGGCACTATTTAAGTCAGTTCTGCTGATATTAATGAAATGCAATATTTACCCGATTTCCACCCCTATGACAGCACTTTCACCGAGCAATGACAATCCAGGAATTTAACTACTAAAATGCATATCAACGGAAGACCATTATATTGACTACTTTTTTGTTTTGGCTCCCACCCGCGGGCCACATGTTGAGCCCCGAGTAAACCCAAATCACACCACCACAGGTCGCAAACAAATGGGCCGCGGGCTGCGTGTTGAGTAGCCCTAGAGTAGAGTGACCTGCAATAGAAGAATGCCTATCATCCAATACGTTTTACAAGACAGTCATTAGTAGAGCATTGTGCGGATACAAAATCTACAAAAATGAGCCACAGATACCTCCATCCACATCCGCCGATGTGGATATTTGCGGATATAAAGCATACATCCACAGATTTGCAGAGCTATAGTAATTAGGTTTGCATTTTTTTTTAGCTGATTCCAAATGCTAAGGCAGGAGAGGACAAATTCCGGCCCGCAGGCTGGATCCGGTGTGCAGGGTTAGTCCATGACAGGCCCCCACTGCTATGTTTACCTTCACCTCTGCAAGTTTCAGACAATCGCAATTCTTGTTGGCCGCAAATTGCTGTTTGCAGCCAATGCAAGCAGCAAGAAGCAGTGTCCCGGTCTACGCTGCTTCCCACCACTTGCAATGGCTGTGAATGGTGATTCGCGGCCAACAAGAGCTGCGATCATCCGATACCTGCAAAGGCACAGGTAAATATATTGGCGGCGGTGCACCAGGGACTAACCCTGGCCAGCTGCCTTTTTTTTATTGACCACCCCTGTGCTAAGCACTGAGGAAGAGACAGGAGCGGATCTTGAATACAGTGGAAATGAAAATATTAAGATGGATGGTTGGAGTTACAAGGATAGACTCTGCTTCAAATGAGTGAATTACACCAAGTGTGAAGCTAGTACTAATTATGGAAAAGCTGAGGAAATCCATGCTTTGGAGTTTTGCATACATGAAAAGAAGATATAGGAAAAGAGGCTATTAAATTTAGAAGTGGAGGTTAATAGAAGGGTTGGAAAAGCCAAAACTATATGGATGGGTGCTATAGGAAGGATTTGATTGGCAGTGACATTTGCAAGGAAATGCTTCAAGACAGACTGGACTAGAGAAGAAGGACTCAAAGAGCCAGCCCAATATAGATGGGTATGTCTAGACTACAGCGTTTGGTTTTTTTAAAAGTGGCCTTTTTTTAAAAAAAAAACTGTACCTGCGTCTAGATTACTGCCGTGTTCTGTCGACAGTAAATCGAAAGAATGCGGAGGTTTTGTCAACGGCGGTAAACCTCATTCTACGAGGAATAACACCCTTTTTTGAAAGTCATCTTTTGAAAAAAGGTGCTATTGCATGAAAACAGGGCTTTTTCAAAAGAGAGCATCTAGACTCTCTTTCGAAAAAGTGAGCCGCTTTTTCAATAAATCTTCTTGTTGTCTAGATGCTCTTTTTCGAAAAAGCCTCTTTCAAAAGAGGCTTGCAGTCTAGATATAGCTGATGGGACTAAGGCTATAAGAAGATTTATGTTCAGCAGTAACTCAAAAGTCTTAAATTCCTCTACAAACATAAATTAAATAATCTTTGCATATACACAAGTAAAACAGCTTCCTGATAATGCTATCTATGCCATCTCTTTTTAAAAGAAACACTTTACCTGGCACTTTTGCCAAATGGCTAATTGGAAGGCAAATGTTGTATACTGTGACCCATTTTCTCTTCACATTTACAGATCCAGTTAAAAATAGACCTAACCAAGTGCACTGACCACACACGCCAAATTCTGCATCTGCCTAACTTTCTAAATATTATTTTCATGTGCAGCTATTTTAAATGGTGGTTGCTTGGATTCATGAAAAGACTTTTTCACTTTTTTTTTTACATTGATAACAATGGGCTAATGATTCTTTGATGACAAAGTCATGCACTAATTTAGCAACACATTATTTCATTTGATTGATGAGTACACGTGAAAACAGATAATAAGCAATCTTAATCCTACAGGGCATAGCTGCCATAGTAACTCAAAAATTCCTCTTATTTGATTAATTGGTGCAACAGTAGGAATAGCTCTAGCACTTCATCAAGCTCCTATACAGCAAATGCTATTACATGGGAGTTTCTGGGAAGGCCAGGAGATTGATAACATAATTGGGCATGAGTTGTTGATGGAAATAAATCCTTCTAAATATATATAGAAAATGATGAAATTCTGTCTGATAGTTAGAAACTATTAGACCTGTATCATGCGATAACGGAACTGGAGCACAAACCTCACAGCATGGGGAAAAGAAAAAACAAGTAATATAAACACATATGGGGTAGAAGGGAGCATTTACAATTAAGGGGAAAAACATGAATAATAAATAATCAGAGCATCCAAAGAAAGGGATGAAGATCCTGGTGGCTTCTCCTTAAACAAGTTTGAACAACCTGAAACTCAACAAAAATGTAAAACCCTTTAGGAAGCCTATAGTTTCATCTTATAGCATGTGATGTAACAAATTGACTCATGTTTTCGCTAGATGGAATCAAACCAGTTCACCTGTGTGTTTGTTATATACCATATGCTAT
This sequence comes from Pelodiscus sinensis, assembly GCF_049634645.1. Lineage (NCBI taxonomy): Eukaryota > Metazoa > Chordata > Testudines > Trionychidae > Pelodiscus > Pelodiscus sinensis. Next base: position 108,061,236 of record NC_134712.1, read on the forward strand.
TACTACCAAGGAAATGCTCCTTTACACTCATGCAAGTAGTTTGAGTAGAGCAGAAGGATTTGAATTCTCTTCATTTTTTACTGTGCTTTATTTTGGGACAGTAAAATAGCTACTTTATTGATTGGGGCCTGCCCAAATGTGGAGGTGCTTAAGAATACAGATTGAAGCAACTGTATCCATTTAAATCAGTTTGTGTATATTCTGCATTTCAGGCTTGCCTGTTTAATATGATTGTTAGTGTTTGTTTTCCAATCACTTCAGATTATGGTGTGGGGTTTTTTAAGGTTGGATGGTTGTGGGGAGGCATTAGTATTGTTATATTGCCCAACCACCTCCTGGGAACTTCCTTTAACATCTGTAACCTGCTTCTGGCACTTACATGCATTTTAACAGCAAGGGGCCTGAGGGTTGTGATAGATCTCATTTAATCTTTTGAGACACGTCTACATTCTTTGGGACAGCTTGTCTTCTTTTACCATCGAAGAACTATTAGCATCCAGTTGCCATTTTCCTCTGTGAGATCTTGAAATGAGCTTCATGCTTTTGTCACATAATTAAAATTAGATTATTGCAACTCACTGCTGGCTGGCCCTAGCCATGTAAGCTTTCCAGCTGGCCCATAGGCTCTTAGTAGAAGGGATGCTCTAAGCCTATTTTTTCCTCTTTTCTCACTCATCTGTTCTGAAATCACTGCACTCTGCCAACTAAAATGTATTTGCTTATTGCTTTCTAAGGGTAACAGGCACACAGAGATCTGCATGCTGTGAGCCAAAGTTCCTCCTAGGCTTTCTTCCATTCCAAGAACAGCTTTTAATCAATTTGCTGCTCCTTGTTTAAAAAAATAATGTTGAGGAAGTTCATTTCTACTGAAAGAGAGGTGGTTCAAAAGGGGGAAGGTGCAAGCTGTCTTAGCATTGAATTCAACAGGATTACATACATGCTTCAGCATTTGCAGGATTGGGCTCTTTTGATCACTGACTGCGGACTGAGACTCCCTAAAATGATGCAACTACTTATTCCACTTCTGTAAATTAAACTTTACTTGATTATGACATTTACAGGTGTTGATGCCTATCAACAACTTCCCACCTGCCCCCTCAAAAAAGACAAACCCAAACACCAGTATGGTTTTTTTTTTCAACTAAACTTGTGTTTTCTGAATCCAATATGCTATTTTGTCTGGCCAAGCTTTTCCCTTTTTTTCTGTCAAATCTTATCAGTGAAAGTTACACCCAAATTCTCTACTTACCAGTTCTGTAATACAAAGCATTCATGCAACATCCCACCCTCTCTTAATTGACTCATTTCAAAATCACTTTGATTGTGTGAGATTTACTGGACATGGCTGGGTAGACTATCCAATAAAAGTTCTCAGTGGGTAGGCCAAGTTATTGTTAACCTGAGAAATAACTAGGTTTTGAAGGATTTTATTTTTACTGGTAAAAATTGGTAAAGGTTGCTTTCACGACACACACATACACCAACCACTAAATATTTCCATCAATAATATCTGAAAGTTACGTATTGGCAAAGAAAAAAAATGTAGTTTGGGAACTTATTAGAGTTTGATTTAAAGGTGTTTACTTGGTATAGTTTGACATTTGATATTGGCAATTTGAGTTTTAACAGTGATAAAGCTTTAACTTTTTGAATCTCTGCATCTACTGTCATTAAACAATTACTCTCTGACCCCCCCCATGTGACTTTGACTATCCCATAATTTCCCACAACTGAGAAACAGATACAAAATTTTAAAAAATACTTTAAAAAGAACCTTGATATTATCCAACGAAATGACAAAAAATAAAATGCCGTGATAAGTAAGGATGCGTCTACACAGCACCCTAAACTCAAAATAAGATATGCAAATTGTGCTACGCAAATTGTGTATCTTATTTCAAATCTATTTTGAAATTTGACATGTTTATACAGTGACAAATTTTGAAATAAGGCATTATTTCGAGCCGTTCCTTATCCCTCATGTGATGAGGTTTACTGGGATGGAAAAATAGCGTGCCCGTTATTTTGAAAAATATTTCAAAATAAGAGGCGTCTTACGTAGATGCAGAGTTGCTATTTCAAGATACCTTCAGTATCCCAAAATAGCCATACAGTGCAGAAATATCCTAAATTACCATAGAGAGATGGCAGCATTTTAAAGCAAAAGAATAATGGTATTGCTTAAACCTGCACATGATCATCAGTCTTTCTGTTCACATGCAGAGCCCTCCCATCCATAGGACAAATTGGAGAGGCCACCCCACACCCTTCAATTTTGGGAGACCTGTAGCAGCCACCCCAACCACCCTATGGACTGGAGGGACCTGGGGGACTGGTGTGGTGGTAGCAGGGGTCACCCTTCATCACCATCCTCCATCACCCGGTAGCCTGCTCTGCTCCACCCTGCCAGCCTTTCCCACCCTTGCGTGCAGCTTTTCAGCAGCGGCACAAAGCAGAGTACCCCACCTCAGGGCATTCTGCTTCCTACCACAGTGGGCTGGGAGGGCAGCACTGCAGGGCGGAGCAAGCTGCCGGGCCGCTCCTGTTCCCGCTGCCTGCATGATGTTGGGGGGGAAGGCGAATCCTGCTGCCACCATACCAGACCCCCATAATCCTTCAGGCCACAATGTTTAGGGGAGGGCCAAGGATGGGGCAGGATTTGGGGAAGGGGTGGAGCAGGTGTATATTGTTGGCTTGCAATAGGGGGTTGCCTGGGCCCCATACCCACCTTGGGACGGCCCTGTTCAGATGCACAGAAAGAGATGGACTATGAAATTATCTGCCTATATTTTTTCAGCTGCACCTTGACCTTCATAAGAGAGAACCATGGACGGGGAAGCATTTACCTTGCAGAAATGAATCAGGTGGGACCAAAAAGCACAGACAGAAGGTATGCTCCACAATCACCATCCTCTCCTCTGTGCCAACAATTCATTTGTTAACATGTGAAGCAGGCTATGGAGCAGACACCGGAGATGCAATACCAGGACAGAAACAGTCTGGCAATACATCCTAATTTACACTACACACTATTAGACATGTTAACCATCTGAGCTGCAGCATTTAATCTTCTCTCTGTGCAATCTCTTTTCTGGTTTCTCACTTGTCTACTCAGGCACCAATTCCCTATTGTGTGGTGATGTTATTGGCCATGCTCTTATTTAAACTCCTGAGGACAGAATTGCTGAGCTCTGTGATGTGGCATCTGCCTCGCACTGGCTTTAACAAGGGTTAAACCCAGCTCTGGAAGAGGACTGGGGCTATAGAGCCAGCAGCTGTGGCATATAGTAGCCAGGTAGGGCCCAGATGAGGCTGTATAAATAGGGGCTCCTAGAAAGGAAAGGACACTCTTGCTCCAGATGTGGAGCAGGAGGGGCTTGGCAACCAGGGAAGCTGGTGGCTTTCTGAGACAGAGCAGTGCTGGGGAGGGGCAAGGAGAGATGGGGAGCTCTGGCCTGACACCACTCCCAGGCTACAAGGACTGAGACAAGGCCTGAGGATACTAGGGCTGCAGGAAGGCAGCCAGGGCAGGAGAAGGCAGCAGGTCCACCTGCCCCCACAATGATGAGTGGCCGTTTCAGACTGAAGTTTGCCCCAAGGCAGGGGTTAGAAGACAACAGCCTGTAGATCACTGAGGCAATATTAGTATAGGGTGCTGGGGTGAGTGCAGGAGCATTGCTGTAGGGCAGAACTGGGAAGAAAGGGCACCATGGGCAGGAAGAGACAGGAGGCCTGAACCAGAGCGGGAGACAGGTAACTGAGAGCGAGATACTGGCCAGCAGGAGGTGGTGTGAGGCTGAAGAGCTAATTCCTGAAGTGACCAGCAGGAGGTGCCCTGGCAGTGAGCTCAACCTGTTATAAGCACCAACACTCCAGTTAAAGACTGTGGGTCTTTAGCAGCTCTGAAGATCAAACCCTCCGTGCCCATAAAAAGCCGGGCTACGTCTATATTGGCAAGATTTTGTGCAAATACTCTTTAACGCAAGAGTTTTTACATTAACTTGAGTAAGAGAGTGTCTACACTGGCATGTGCCTTTGCTTAAAAGATGTGCTTTTGCGCAAGAGAATCCATGCCAGTGTAGACGCTCTGTTGTGCAAGAAAGCTCCGATGTCCGGTTTAAACATCGGGCTTTCTTGTGCAAGAAATTGAGGCTGTCTGTCTACACTGGCCTCTTGCACAAGAACAGTTGCGCAAGAAGGCTTATCCCTGAACGGGAGCGTCAGAGTATTTGCGCAAGAAGCACTGATTTTATACATTAGAACATCAGTGTTCTTGCGCAAGTACTCGCAGCCTGTGTAGACAGGTGACAAGATTTTGTGCAAAAGCAATTGCTTTTGCGGAAAATCTTGCCGATGTAGACGTAGCCCTGGTGTTTATTGTACATTCTTTGACTCTCCATGGCTTTTCCAAGTGCCTAAAGCAGTACACTATGTGTTTGTTGGCAGCCACAAGTGGCCATAAGCCACAGGTCTTATTTTCTTGTACTGTTAGGGCATTTATTAGCACACAAGTGTTAACAGGTGCGAGCAAATGGAACATGCCAATGCACAGAACACACTTCCTACTGCATTTACAATGCTGTGCTGACTTCTCAAGACAGCCATCTTTTCTTGGCACCCATATCATCTTTGAAGAGGCATGACATCAGCCTCCCAGACAGGCATGAGTACAGCAGTCAAGACACCATGTATCAGCATCTGATGTGTGCCCTGAGGGCAGATTTCCCAGCCTGAAATGTCAAAGCAGCTGTCCACCAGGAGGTATGTCTCCATAGGGAGGAGAATGTGTTGCCTCTGAGCTCTGGCTTGGATTAAAACTTTTTTTTTACCTAGTGTTTTTCTCATTCGCAGAGACTAGAGCCTGATGCTCAAGAATCCTGCTTTAACCTGCCATTGTCTGTGCTGGATTTCCTGCAGCTATCCAAATCAAATCATTTCCACTGCCAGGCAGAACGATACAGGGGAGAGGGTGCAGGACTGGATCTTAAGAGACCTGGGGGTTTATTCCTGGTTCTGCCACAGATCTGCTGGGTGGCCGCGGTCAAGTCACTTGACTTCTCTGTGCCTCTATTAGGCAGGAAGGGCTCATCAGCCACAATAAGCAGTCCACCTACAAGGAAAACTCTTTTCAAACTAAAACATCAGGTGGATCAGCCACTTTGTAAAGAGTGTACCAACCACACATGCTCTATGGGTCTGTACTGCTGGCTGGCTGAGACAAGGTGACAAAACAATGAGCAAGTCAGCTAGGGCACTACGCAGGAAGGGAAAGAGGTATTAAAAGTTGCTCTTTGCTGACCTTGGGCATGGATACATGCTGCTGATTCATAAAAGATCTGAATGAGGCCAGTTAATTTCAGCATATTGAAAACTCAGCTGAGGGGCCTGATTTTTAGCCACACTTACACCAACTTTATGTTAGCGTAAGGGCCAGGCATACAATGGAGGAGAAATTCGGCTTAAGATACGCAACTCCAGCTACGAGAATTTCTGCAGGGGCCGCACTTTTTGTGCTCCCATGGAACACCTACCAGACCCACTAAAACGAACCCTGGAAGATTGATCTCCAGGTTGTCAATCTCTGAGTAAATATAGATAAGGCCTACAGTCAATCACTGACATATATCTGAGGAAATTTAGAGCCACTAGATATTTAACACCTAAAGCATATGCTAAAATGTGATGCCTCTAAATTACAGAATTGTACCATGAAAAACACTGGGTTAAACAAAAGAAGGTGGATACTTTACAACTGCACTAAAATGAGCAAAAAGAAAAACATTTATTGGTGATAAGTAATTATATGTTAGTTCTTTGGAGTTACTACAGTCAACAATTGTTAAATCAAAACAGCACAGTTTTCTTTTTTAAATAAGGACATCTGGGCCTTGATGAGGACAAAGCCTCATACTTCTGACACAGTTTTCATTCACCAGACAAGACATAACTGTTATCCTGGCATTTTAACTCTGTCCTAATTCAAAATACAACTTAACTTCTGCTTCAATTTAAAATAGACATGGCAAGAACACTAGACATGCCCTGCATTCCTGTCAACAAGTGATAATCAAATTTCCTTGCAGTGCTAAGGCTGACCAGAAGACTTGACTTTAACCCCTCAGTTTCCCACAGTGATGCTGAATTTCTGAGACAGAGAGGAAGTTTTTTCCCTTGTTTTAATGAGTAGAAGAGAAAGTACATGGGGGGGGGGGGCAGGGGGAGACACTTTTCTGCGGTATTTTAGGAGTAACACTACTTTAACAAAAATATCTGGTAATTTCTCTAGATTTTTCAGTTTATTGGTACAATCAGTTTTACTATTTCCCATGTATAACTTGACACTTTCTCCCATTGTTTCGGCAAATCACACAGCAACAGGGGAGAGAGAGCAAACCAGGAAATGTGATGGTTAAATCACAGCACTGCAGGGGGACTCAGGCCAGTGTAGAAGCTGACACTGTTTTAACTCATTTGGTGTAATGTACCAAACAAGGCCTGCTGACGAAGAGGCAAGGGGCCCAGCAATTCTAAAGGGCCCTTTAAATCACAAGAGCTGGGGAGCGGGGCATGGCTCACTCAGGGCGGCACTGAGGACTGGCTGCCCTCCAGCCCCATTGCTTCTATTTGAGGTCTCGTTCCCTCTGGGAGCACAAAGCTGCACCCTTCCTCCCCCGCTCCCCGCCCCCACATCTTGCTCAGGGGACTGGCATGGCTATCTGCTTCCCTGTACCAAACTGACAGTATCCCTTAAGAAATTGCTAGAAAAGTGACAAAAAGGTGCCAAAATGAGACCTCAGATGGAGATGCTTCTTTTGGAAGGGAGCAACATCACCTCAACATTTGCGAGAGAAAAGGAGAGAGAAAATGAAGGTGGACGAGGAAAACGATTCCTCCAAGTGGTCTCCTTATAGAAATGTTTGTCAGAAACAAACAGGTCTGTGCAATACTTGGTTAAAATTATCAGTGTTTCTCACTCACTTGTGATCCAGACCAAGGAGAGTACTAAACATATCCAAAATAGCATCGCATCTCCTATTCCTGCAGAGGGGGAAAGGGTACACTGACCTAACAGTTTCCAACAGCTGTCATAACAATATGTACAGAGTCATTTTGGAACTGATGGACAACTGCCTCTTGCACATGAAGTGCTGGAGGGGTCAATGTCCCACAATTGCAAGTTTCCAGCTAGCTCCTCCTCTGGCTACCGTGTACAGCATATCAAAGCACAGTCTTTCTGTGCCCTGTCTCAGTCCTCACTTTAGGGATTTAACTTATCTGTCCAAGGCAGACAAATGTTTATTCCTACCTCTCTCATTTATTTTATTTGCCTGTTTCACCTTTGCCTCATAAGCTTTGCCAGAGAGGAGTTCTCTTCACATAGACGTGTGAACGCAGCAAATGCAGGCAGTCACTGTTCTGGTGTTAAGCAAATTCTTGTTCTTACGAAAGTTCCAAATTTCTCTAAAATGGCTTTAGGGCTAAGTTTCTCATTATCATGGCAACAGGTACACTTCTGGATTTTAAAATATCGGGCTAAATCCTGAAGCCCTTCCTATCTATTTATTCGGACCACTTCTCACAGATTCACTGCAACCTTGGCTGAGTAAAACCTTAATAAAGCCCTCAGGATTAGGCACTGCAGAATTTAAAAGAACTTAAATGCATAATCTCCAGGGGCTGGATTAGTATTGCTCACAAGAAGATATCACTGGGGAGAAAAACCCTGGGGTTTAGCATTTCTCTCAGATCATTCTGGCAGGGAGGGAGGGAAGATATGTTGCCAGATATGTTACCCAGAACTGGGGAATGGCATTCCAAGCCCCTAGAACCCCAAATTCCTCCAAATCAAGTGGCATCTGCAGGGAATCCCTGTTCCTCTCCATGTGAACCCTCCTCCTGGGCCACAAGATTTCAAGGGAAAAATTTTGCCAAGGATTCCCCTATGTCCTGATGCCTGTTGGCAACGAAATGGAGCAAATGTCCCCCAGTACGGGCATCTTTATGGAAAGCATAAAGTTTCAGGATGCATTCACTTTTCTGTGGATTCCCAATGAGGATATAACAGAGGGGAGGCTGAACAATCACCCTGCCTTGGCCTCTTATCCCCAGGATCCTTTTCTCCATAGGTCTGGGAAAAATTCGGGAAGTCTTGTGACTTCTGTGCTGAAAGGGTGAGATCTACACCTAAAGGATTAACTTGTTTTTCTATCTCTACTGAAATCGGCTGAAGATGTATCTTGCCTTTTATCGTGCTTAGGACATTCAGCACACAGGACTGACTAGATGACCTCTCAAGGTCCTTCTAAGTTCTACATTTCTATCATTCTATCACAAGCCCCTCAGAAAAGCTGTTTGTTTCAAACACTAAACTTTTTTGAAGCTGCCACCTGGGGTCCTTCTTGCAGATGGTGACAGATTTTACAAGAAAAAAACAGTCTGATCCAGAAAGTCACTAAAGAGCTTTGAATTCCCCAGTTACGGTCTGGAAAAATGTAGGAAAACTCAGGACAAAGACAAAACACACCACGTACTGGATTATGGAGTTACCGAACAGATTAATACAGAATATCGTGCTAAGCAAGTCATGTTATGAGCAGCCCACTGCTGCAAAACGTCTTCAGTGCATTGCATCCAAAAGTATACATCCCAGTAGATGTCTATGTCTTCTGCAAATGCTGGAGGCACGTATGCTTCATCAAAAGTTGCAGGGATTTTGGAAAGGTTTACTGAAAGATTCCCATACTTCCCTCTTGCCCATGACGAAGTCTGCCATATGTACAGTGATGTAGCATTCTGCCACTTCCTTGGCACAACTGTAAGCCAAACTTTCTTAATCTGAATATGGGTAGGGGAGTGCATAGAATAGATGGCAGCCTGACACTAATCCTAGGGGCATGTGAGGTAAGGGAGAATAACTGTGGAGATAGCAGCATGAGTCTGGATGTCCACCAGCTCGGATAGCAAATAAACGGTTCTGGTCAGGGGAAGGCAACAGGCAGCTCCTTGGGAGTCACCAAGGATCCTGCAAAGAACCCAAAATCTCCTGGCCACAAGTTACACAAAGGTTACAGAGTTAGGCAATACCAATTTCAGCTCTTTCCTGCCATCCTCTTCGGCATCCTGACACACATCTCAGTGCCAGGACACCCACCCACCAATGAAAGACTCCCATCTAAGCAGCATATAGCCTTCTGGAAAATGGGGAACAAAGGAGCTGTGCAATGAGAGAGACAAAGTATAGAACAAACAATAGGGTGTGTGTGTGTGTGTGTGTGTGTGTGTGTGTGAGAGAGAGAGAAGGGTAAATAAAAAATAGACAGGAGAGAGATAAGAAATAGGAAAAAAGATGGTAGTAGCTCTGCCAAAGCCTGGGGCGAGGGGGCATGGGAGACAGGGTGCCCATCTACCAATCCATTTGAGAGGCTCAGGGGCTCCACTAGAGTTTGTGGACCACTGCAGTAAACCAAATTCCTCTCCTTTTGACATCAATGTGAGCTATGCCATAAAGTCCAGGGCAGGCCTAGCATCTTCAGGTTTGGGTATTTTGTAAGTCTCTTCATCACAATGATCGTTTTTACCATTCTACTATGAAGAGGAGTACACTGCATGGTCTGAAGTGTGTATAGGATACAGTTTACTGGGTGTGATTACAGAATACAGCTAGAGGTGTTTTGCAATCTAAAAATGAACCAACAGTATCAGACACACAAAAACCAATGACCCTGTGTATTTTTTCATACATAATAAGTTGATTACCCTATTTAGAGTAGCACATTGATAACAAAGCAGATCCTAGAATTAGTAACTCAATGCCCATTTTTTTAACTTCACCAAAAACACTAATGAAGCTTCAGAATATTAGCTTGTATGGCTTTCATACACTGGCTTTCATTGTGTCTTTCTGGTATAAGTTCCACTGAATCAGGCCTTATATTATTGATTTTCAACACATTATTCTGTTGGCTTTCCAAAATGATTGTTGGCTTAACTGATTACAGACTTGCTCCTACTGGAACTGATGGAAGCTATGCCAATGCAAATCTGGGGAAATAGTGAACATTTCCATCGTGAACAATCTTCTTCTAAGGCTCCAATTCAGCCAGGTATTTAAGCATGTGCATAACTTAAAAAAAAAGATGTGAGCAGTCCCACTGAAGTCAATGGGATGTTTTATATGCTCACAGCTATGCACTCACTTAAGTACCTTGCTGAATCTGTACCTCAGTCTGCAGGGCTGGCAACAGACTTTGCTGGGCCCTGGCAGTGTGTATGTGGGGGGGCTTTGTGCCCCCAGAAAGGGTAGGGCCTCAGGCAGAAGGAGCAGGGCTAGGGCAGCCAGCCTAGGTAATTGGCAGCAATTTAAAGGACCCAGCACTCCGGCTGGCAGTAGCAGCAGCGGCGGCCTGAAACTCCAGGCCCTGAGGCAACTGCCCCCTTTGTCACCCTGTTGGTGGCCCTGCTCTGTACATCCAAAATCTATATGCTCTTGTTTCACTTATTTTTGGCCCTCTAATGGGAACTATTTATAAATATTTGAATAAATTAAATCAGCTCTGAAAAACAGAAAAGGAATCATTTAAATGTGGTAGCCATGGCAACAGATGTATCCCAGATGTACCATTGCCTCCCATCACTAGCAGCAGCCTCACATTTAAATCAGTGTGGAAGGGGACTAACCTGCTGGCATAAGTTCTTTTGTTTTTGAATGGTTTCCTACATAATCTAAAGAAAAGACATAGAAAGTTCACCTATTTTGGCCAAACAAGAGCCTCTCTGCACAATATTTTACATAGGTCAAAAATATGTCACAAACCAGTTGCTTGTCTGTAATTGGTTGGCTCCAAACTCCCATCATTGGAAAGCCTGATTCTGCACTCTCTTAACTTCAGGGTACGTCCACTGGGCCAGATTCTGCCATTGTTTTTTAAGCACACTTCTCTCCACCAAAACCAACAGAGAGGCCTGCTTTAAAACAAAATTGAAAAACCCACCATGCCTCCAGCACAATCTGACCAATTGTTATTAGCAGTTCTTCCTGATTTACAAGCGTATAAACATGGGGATCAAACAGGTAAATAAGTGGTGATGCTACTTTGCCAAGCTCCATCCTCAGAAAATGCTGCTGCCCATCTCATTCACCAAAATGGGACCTCTGCTTGCAGTAGATTGTGGAAATGTTCAAACTATGATTGTGCATGTTGTGTAAGATCCACTAAGATACCTGAGCTTGACTCCTCCCCATTGAGTGTTGACGATGCCTAGGAGCTCTGTCTGGCTTCTTGGACTGAACTTCTCCTTGGTTAAGCTTGAAGGGTTTCTGAGATTTGTCTTTGCCTGGCTAAAGCTAAGGTGTGTCACTGGGGTCTGCTCAGGTCTTTTCTGAGTAGAGAAAAAAACGTGGAATCTCCCAAACAACACCCACTCGTGGTGCCAAATGAATTGCCTCTCATACAGATCTGGGATTCCCTTTCTTACATGCCTTCATAAGCAATAACACTGAAGTAAGCTGGTCATCTGAGTTAAACCCTCATTGAGATGAATTGGAGAGTTCACACTTCTCAGAGCTACAGTTCCAGAACAGGCAAACACCACTGCATTGGTTACTTTCAGGTCATATTTTTGAGGTTTTCCTTGCAACCATAAGAGCTAGAGTTTTATCTTTGTTGTTAAAAAACAAACACAAAAAGTATCTTTTGGAGCATAAGATACACCCCTGTGCAAATAAAGGGAGACAGGTTTTATGTCCCTGGTATCCCATTCCCTGGGTATCCAAGGGTACGTCTAGACTACCGGGTTTTGTCGACAGAAGTTTTGTCAACAGATACTGTCGACAAAACTTCTGTCAACAAAGAGCGTCCAGACACATTGAGTTCTGTCGACAAAGCAAGCTGCTTTGTCGACAGAACCCTGTAGTCTAGACGCAACCCTACAGGCAATAACACCTTCTGTCGACAGAACTCTGTCGACAGAAGGTGTTATGCCTCGTAAAATGAGGTATACCAGCGTCGACAAAACTGCTGAGTTCTGTCGACGTTATGTCGACAGAACTCAGCGGTAGTGTAGACGCTGGTATAGTTTTGTCGACAAAAGTCCACTTTTGTCGACAAAACTCAGTAGTCTAGACACACCCCAAAACTCCCATTGTTCTTGGTGCACAGGAAATGCAGGCTCAAGCCAAAGTTTGGAAAATACGTAGTATGTACTTTAAAGGTTAGAAAAAATGTTTTCCCACCTATTCCTAGAAAAAATAAGCCAGTTAGTTTTGCCTGCAAGGAGATGCTGTTGCAATTAGACAGTAACAAAATTCTGGCGTTCACATAATTATCCTCCTCCTACTCTAGCATCCAAGCATCTTGTGACATAAATCATCTTCTTGGAATATTGAAGGCGGCAATGATAACTAATAACCTCTGACCTATATTAACACCAGCATCATCAACTAGTTAATTCGTGCTATTCTTGAGTGCGTATGATTACAATGCTACAGATTTCTCCCTTAGTATCACAGGGCCATATCACTTCCTCATGCAGTAAAACCTTTGGGAAGCTCTAAAGGGGATGAAAACTTCGAAACTCCTTCTATTAGTAAGGATTTGCAGGATTTGGAATTAAGAGCATGCAGTCAAGAGGTCCAGGCTGTTGGTGATTGAGGAGAAGATTGTATGACACAGGGCCTTGAAACATTTATCCCTGACCAGATACCCCATGACATAAGCATATTTCCAAAGGCACATGTTATTTGACATTTAAAATGGAAAAATATTAAACTGAAAGCATTTCAACACAGAGATGTAGAAGGATCAATGAAGAACCAGTGTCTATACTTTGCAAAACAAATCCATATGGATAAATATATTTATATATGTTGCTTTGTGCTAAATTATTGACCAAACACATCATAGGCTAACCCTCTGGAACAATAGCATAGAAATTGCAAGGATTCCAAAAGCTGTTTACAAACTCATTGTAATAGTTTCTCCAAGTGACATTACAACAAAACAATATAAGACGGGGATCTCAACTCCCTGTGCCCTCCCCGTCAGGAGTGATTGTACAATCAGGCCCAGGACTCCTGGCAGGCCAGAAGGGAAAGGGAGGAAGGGCCTATGCACTTGCCCAGTGTGCTTCACTTCTCCGGCTGCTCCTGCCACAGTGGAGGAGGATGGGGTGCCATGAGGGAAGAGAATGTTATGATGGCAGATTGGGGTGGAGCTTGGGAGCCTGTAACAGACTGGGTCCCTCTGGCCTTGTGGGGATGACCCGGGGGCCGGACATTTCAGACCCCTGATATAAGAGGAAGCATGTTTTAATGATTGTATCAGTGCAGCTGACCCTATGAAGGCTGACAGTACTAGAGATGCACCGACTTCATACACTTCAGTGTGTGCAGAGTTTACACAGGATTGGGCTCATAGGAATTAAAGATGGAAAAGACCCATTAAACCATGTTGTCCCTATCTTTGCCAATGCAGCATGACTTCCAAGACTGTGTTTTCTAGTTCTTTGCCTAATCTATTTGTACATAATAAAACTTTCATGACTTCCTTTGGGGGGTTTTCACAACCTATTTGATTTCACAGCTCAAACATTTTTCCTGACACTGATTAGGAGCAGGGGCAGCCCGTGCCTATAAGCAAACTTGGCAGCCACCTAGGGCGCCAAATTCCCTGCCACTTCCCCTTCCCATAACGCCTGGCATCGGCCCCAGAGGAGGAGTGCGGTGGCTTCCCTGAGCCACAGGAGGGGTGAGTCAGCCCCAGAGGAGGAGCGTGGGGAGTTGGCCCCAGGGGAGGCAGTGCGCTGCAGGAGAGGGGTCGGCTCCAGGAGAGGCACACGCAGGGGTTCCCTGTGTCGTGGGAGGGTGGGTCGGCTCCGGGGGAGGCAGCACGCGGAGGTTTCCCCACACTGAGGGACAAGAGGTCAGCCCTGAGGAAGGCCGCATGCGGGGGTTCCCCGCACCACGGGAGGGGGAGGGTCAGCCCTGGAGGAAGCATGCGCCAGCTTCTCCTGCGCCATGGGGGGGTGGTGGGTGTCGGCCCCGAGAGAGGCGCGTGCCGGCTTCCCTCTGGGGGGGGGGGAATCCTGGGAGGAGGCGGGTGCAGGGGACTCTCTCCCCCCACTGGCACTCTGTTCCCTCTCCCCACTCCCCTGTCCACATCCCCAGCCCCCCTGTCCCCAGCGATGTGGTGGTAATGGCAGTTAAAGCAGGATAGCGTAATGGACTATTTTGGATTTGTAATAATAAAAATTATAATTCACATCTGTACTGCATTTTTATTTGAAATCGTACTGAAATATCGTCTAGCTGTTGTGTACAAATCTATTCTGAAAATTTCGTGTCTCTATTTTAATCTCATCTCAGAAACATTAAGCCTGTTTAAATAAATATGCTTAAAAAACATTAAATGGAAAATAGGGGCAAAATGTTTCCCAGTTTACCAAAAAACTCAGCCTATATCTGCCCTTGAGGTTTGGGGGGAGGAGGAGGCACCGATTGCATGGTTCGCCTAGGGCGCCAGTTGCTGGCAGCTAGTTTAGGGCCACCCCTTATTAGGAGTAATATTATAGAAGCACCTTGAAACCCCAAGCAAAAATCCTATAGTCTTAGCTGCTGAACAATGCAGCATGTCTCCTACCAGGAGACAGTCCCTGCCTGAAAATACTTAAAATCCAAAAAATACCAATTTTTAATATATCTTGGAGCACTGGAGAATTTTCAGAAGACTGGAAGAAAACTAATGTGTCAAATTTTAAAAGGATAAGCAGGATAACTTAGATAAGTATAAACCTGTCAACCTGACAGTGATTCCAGGCAAGATGGCAGCTGATACTGAACTTGATCAATAAAGAATTAAAGGATGGTAATGTAAATAATAAGAATCAATATGGGTTTATGGAAAAGAGATCCTGTCAAACTAATTTGATATTTCTGATGAGATGACAAATCTGGTTGATACAGGAAATAGAGTAAATATAATAGATTTCTATAAGGTATTTGGCTTAGTACTGCATGATGTTTTGAGTTAAAAAAACTAGAATGATTCAAATTTACATGGTACACATTAAATGGATTAAAAACTGGCTAACTGATAGTCTAAAAATATAATTGTAAGTAGGGAATCATCACTGAATGAGCATGTTTCCAGTGAAGTCCCACAAGGATCATTTCTTGACTATGAGCTATTTAACATTTTTTATCAATGACCTGGAATAAAACACAAAGTCATTACTGATAGGCTACGTCTACACTGGCCCCTTTTCCGGAAGGGGCATGTTAATTTCACAGGTCGTAATAGGGAAATCCGCGGGGGATTTAAATATCCCCCGCGGCATTTAAATAAAAATGTCCGCCGCTTTTTTCCGGCTTTTAGAAAAGCCGGAAAAGAGCGTCTACACTGGCCCCGATCCTCCGGAAAAAGCGCCCTTTTCCGGAGGCTCTTATTCCTACTTCGAAGTAGGAATAAGAGCCTCCGGAAAAGGGCGCTTTTTCCGGAGGATCGGGGCCAGTGTAGACGCTCTTTTCCGGCTTTTCTAAAAGCCGGAAAAAAGCGGCGGACATTTTTATTTAAATGCCGCGGAGGATATTTAAATCCCCCGCGGATTTCCCTACTACGATAGCTGAAATTAACATGCCCCTTCCGGAAAAGGGGCCAGTGTACACGAGCCCATAAAGTTTACAAATGACATAAAAATCAGGGGAGTTGTAAATCATGAAGAGGGCAGGTAATTGACATAGAGCTATTCAGATTGCTTGGCAAATTGTGCGCAAGCTAACAACATGCATTTATAAGGCTCAATGTAAATGCATACATCTAGGAACAAAAATATATTGGCCATTCTTTCCCAGCATGCGGTAACTTTGAAAAAGATTTTGGGGTCAAAGTAGACAGTCAGCCAAACATAAGCTCCCAATGTGACTCTGGCCAAAAGAGCTAAGGTGATCCTGGGGTGCATAAGCAAGGGAGTCTCAAGTAGAAGTAGTGAGGTTATGTTACCTCTGTAATTGGCAACTGCTGTAGAACTCTGTCCAGTTCTGATGCTCCCAATTCAAGAAGGCCATTGAAAATTGGAGATAATTCAGAAAAGAGCCATGAGCATGATTAAAGGGTTAGAAAACTTGCCTATCATACTAGACTGAAAGAGCTTAGTCTGCTAGATGAACACAGTGGTCCCTTCTGGCCTTGGAATCCATGAACAAATGAGAGAGACAAAAGATAGGCAACTAAGGCACATATCTTAAAAGCACTTATGGATCAGGAATCTCACTGATTTTGGTAGGCCTCCTTGTATGCTTAAGTGCAAGAATGCATACAAGTTTTTGGCAGATCAGAGCCTAACTGAATTGCATGTGGGTACAGAGGGAATCTGAAGAAAAGCTGAAAAATGAACTCAGATTTCCCAAGACCAATGCCTTAATCACAAGATCCGCCTTCCTGTTACCTGTACCTAGTTTTTCCTTTCCTTGACTAAGAACAGTAGGATGAAATAATTTTCCCTTGTGTTATACCTCCTTAAATAATTCTTCCTCCTCCCTGGTGTTTTACATGCATTTCTAACTGGTGTTAAATTTTGCTTCTATATTTTATTCAAGAACATTTTTTTTTACAATGTTAACAAAACTTAAGTAGGAGAGTTGAAAATTAAACATCTACAAAAATGTTCCCTCCCCTTCAATAGGAGGAGCATCCATGCAGATGCCATCAATAAGTAAATACCATCTAGTATAATGTTTCTTTTGTTTAGTTTATCGGTGTTGAGAAAACTTCTTGTTGATTTATTTATGCTTGTATCTCATTACGCTACTCAGTTTCAAAGATGAAGAGGGGGAAAATAGCCAGGGAATACTAAATAGGCTAAAGCCTGCAATCTTCTTCCCAATGGAAATAAACAACAAAATCACATTTCAACTCAAAGATTTCCTTATGTTACTACTACTTCTGAATTCTGTTCAAGTGTAACTTACCATATATTCTATCATGGGCTTTTGTGGACACACCCCACTTCTTCAGATGAAAGAAGTGGGTTGTGCCCATGAAAGCTCATGATACCATCCAAAGTTTTGTCAGTCTCTAAGGTGCTGCAAGGCTATTCTTTGTTTTTTAAGTTTTTCCAGTTAGGGTATGTCTGCACTGCATTCCTCTTTCGAGAGAGGAATGCAAATGCAGCCGTGCGAAATTGCAAATGATGCACAGATTTTAATTTCCCACGTTTCATTTGCATAATGGCGTCTGGGCGCTTTTTCGAAATACCCTATTTCAAAAGAAAAAAACGCAGTCTAGACGGAGTTATTAAAAAAACCACTTCTTTCAAAATAACCCTTAAACCTAATTTTTTAAAGAGTAAGGGTTATTTCGAAAAAAGGTTTTTTTTCGAAATAACCCCATCTAGTCTGCGTTTTTTCTTTTGAAACAGGGTATTTCGAAAAAGCGCCCGGATGCCATTATGCAAACGAAGCACAGGAAATTCAAATCCGCGCTTTGTTTGCAATTTTGCTCTGCTGCATTTGCATTCCTCTCTCGAAAGAGGAATGCAGTATAGACATACCCTAACTGGAAAAACTTAACAAGCAAAGAATATTCTTCTGATAATTCTTCCTTTGTCTTTCTCACTTTCTCTTTCCTCTTGTGGGTACCCTATTTGATGCTTGCTTAGCATGTCTCCCATTGTCCATGCAGTGTATGTACCGCAACTGCCGGAGCATTCTTTCTTTGATAATATTTTCTAACGTGTCCTGCTCTATCAGCTCTGTTACTCTCACATTTGTTATTTTGTGTTTCCATGAAATTTGTAATATCTTTCTCAGCCACCTGTGATGGGCAGCCTCCAGTCTCTTTTAGCCACTGTCATTGGCCTCAGACACTAAGGGAGGGACCAGTAACAGGTTGGCTTCCCCCTCCCACCCCAACCCTCAGAGCCCTGCAGAGCACCCTGTGCAGTCCTCCAACAACAATTTAAAGGGCCCGAGGCTCTGGCTGCTACCACTGCTACAGTAGCAGCGGTGCTGTCTGGGAGCCCTGAGCCCCTTTGAATCACTGGAAGCCCCCTTTGTCCTCCTGCCCCAGGTCAGTGGGCCTGCTCTGATGTAAGGGTGATCACTTCATTCCATGTCATACATAGATGAGTAACATCATCAGCAAAATCAATGTCATGTAAGTCTCATGACTTAAATGAGTTCCAGTCCTCATGATCACTACATGTCTCCCAGGGTATGTCTACACTACCCCGCTAGTTCGAACTAGCGGGGTAGTGTAGACATACCCCCAAAGGCCATAGGATTCTATGTATTAAGTCCTGTTTCACATCCAATAACTAGCTGAAATAGAGCATCTCTTAGAAAAAAAATGTGATTTTGATTTATGGAAAGCCAGTGATGGAGACTCCATCACAACCCTTGGTAAGCTGTTTCAATAGTTAAAAATTTGGGCCATTAAGCTATTAAAATAATTTTGACTAATCATTCTGCTAAACAATAACAGAATGCCATTTATTTAAATATTTGGGGGTATTTTCTACTATGTTGATTTCAACTATAACGCAGAATACAAAGTGTACTCTGCTCACTTTTTATTTATTTGTATTACAAACCTTTATACTTCAAAAAAATAAAAGAAATACAGATTGAAGCTCTCTGGTCTAGCGCACTCTGGGGTCTGGCAACATCCATTATTCAGCATGATTTTAGTTAGCTGGAGGTTCACTTATCAGGGCGTGGACAAATTTCCTGCAGTCCCATAAAGTTTACAGCCACTAAGCCTGGCTCTCAATGTTCTGTGCTGTTATTTAGCTCTAATTTATCCCAAAATGTCTTCTAACATACATCCCGGTAAGCAGTGGCAGTGTTGGTGATGCAGATAGACAATATTGACCTCCTGTGGTTTGGAAAATTCTCTGGTTTGGCACCAGACAGATCACAAGAGTGCCAGACTAGAGAGGTTCAACTTTTACTACTTTTCAATTCACCCAATAGAAGTACTTTAGTGCAATCCATTTATCATGAAAGCTGAATTTACAAGTGTAGAATTAAGTACAAAAAAACGGTATGCAAAATGTTTATTTACATTTGGAGGAAATAATAGTGCCTGCTTCTTGTTTACTGTGTCACCTAAAAGTGAGAACAGGCATTCCCATGGTACTGTTGTAGCCTGCATTGTGAGATATTTAAGTGCTAGATGCACTAAAGATTCCTATATCTCTTCATGCTTCCATCATGGTTCAAGAGGACATGCATCCATGCTAATGACAGATTCTGCTCAATAATGATCCAAAGCCGAGAGGATCAGTGTAGGTTCATTTTTCATCATCTGAGTCAGAGGCCACCAGCCGAAGACTGATTTTTTTTTTTGGATTTGGGTTCTGTAGTTTCCTCATGAGAGTGCTGCTCTTTTAAAGACTTCTCAAAGCATGCTTCATACGTCATCCCTCTCCAATTTTAGAAGTCTCTTCAGATTCTTCAATCTTAGTCTTGTGCTGTAGCTATCTCACATTGGTACCATCTTCACATTGTGTTAAGTCTGTAGTGAAAGTGTTTTTAAAATGAACATATGTATGCAGGATCATCATCTGAGACTGCTATAACATGAAATATATGGCAGAATACAGGTAAAACAGAGCAGAAGACATATCATTCTTCCCCAAGGAGTTCAGTCACAAATCTAATTAACACGTTAGTTTAAAAAAAATGTCTGCAGCATGGAAGCGTGTCCTCTGGAATGGTAGCTGAAGCATGAAGGGGCACACAAATGTTTGGCATATCTGGCATGTAAATACTTTGCGATGCCAGCTATAAAAGCACCATGGAGGACTGTCTGTGACTCCTTGTTAAGGCTGTTATAGTGCGTTAGGAGTTCATACATGTTATTTGGCTGGAGAAATCTAATTATAGAACAGAAAACCAAGGGGTTTGTGCCCTGTTTCTTGACAGTCTGCCGTGAGGTTGGCACTCTTGCATGCTACTCTAGACAGCCTGACAGGCAATGCAAAAAAAAGTGGGAGTATAGTTTGTGACATTGGTGAAACTGAATAGAAACTAAAAAAATAGAATAAGTATCTTTCAATTTACCATTAGAAAATACAGAATTTATTTCTACAGACTACAGTTCACATATGACTTAACCATCTTACATTTAAGAAAAATTAGTTCAGACTGGAGCAGATGCAGAGAAAGGCTACTAGGATGACCAGAAGAATGGAAGACCTACCTAATGTGGGGAGATGCAAAGAGCTTACCTTGTTTATTCAAGCAAATGAAGCCTGAGAGGAGAAGAGATTACTCTTTATAACTACATCAGAGAGATAAATACCAAGGGAGGGAGAGGATGCCATAAGCTGACACGGGAACAAATGGATACAAACTGGCCATCAACAAATTTAGCCTTGAAATCAGTTTCTCACCATCGGAAGAGTGAAGTTCTTGAAGAGCCTTCCAAGAGGAGAAGTGGGGTAATAAGCTAACTGGCCTCAAGCCTGAACTTGATAAACTTATGGAGAGAATGGTATGATGAGACTGCCAACAATGGCCCATCTGTGGGTGCTTGTAGCAAATATTCTCCATGGCTGAAGGTGGGTCACTAGCTGGGGAAGGCGCTCAGTTACTTCAGAAAATTCTTCCCCAGGGTCTTGCTCTCATGCTTAGGATCCAACTGACCATTATATTTGAGGTCCGGAAGGAATTTTTTCCTCGGGTCAGATTGGCAGAGACCCTGGGCTTTTTTGCCTTTCTCTGCAGCATGGGACACTTGCTGGTTTGAACTAGGGGTGTTAAATATAGGTTCATTGAATAGTCAATTAACCTCATGAATTCTTATCGGTTACTCAACTATTCTATAGTCACGGGGGGTGGGGCTGGCAGCCAGTGCACTCCAGCCCTATTCCCATGGAGCCCTCTGCCACTCCATGCTGGAATGTGGGGTTCCAGGAGGAAGTTGGTCTGAGAGGGGAGCCAGTTTAAAAAACAGCCCCCTCAGACTGGCTGCCTGTCCCCCCCTGCGCTGCTGCCTCTGATACAGAGGCAGCAGCATGGGGTGGCAGCAGCCCATCTGGGAGGGGGCGGGGGAAGGATCTGAGCTCCCAGACCCAGTGCGAGCCGGAACTGAGCTGGGCTGCCTGCCCTCCTGGCTCCTAATACAATTTAAATGTAAAGCTGCAGCAGGGGTAGGTCCTGGAACCTGTGCAAGCCAGGACTGAGCTGGGCTGGTGGCCAGCCTGCTAAAAAATTTACTGGGGGGGAGGGGAAAATGGTGGATAGCATTAAATGATAAGCTTTTGCTTATCAGTTAATCGGTTACACAATCACAACCCTAGTTTGAACTACAGTCAGTGGTAGATTCTCTGTAACTTGAGTCTTTAAATCATGGTTGGAGGACTTCAGTAACTCAACCAGAGGTTAGGAGAGTAGGTGGGTGAAGTTCTCTAGCCTGCAATGTTCAGGAGGTCAGACTAGATGATCATGACGGTTCCTTCTGGCTTTAAAGTCTTTGAGTCTATAAGGGGGAATTTCATATCTTTCAAGAAATAGGACGTTTTGTGCTCAATGTTCAAGGTTAATTATTTTGTCTAGGTATTTTTGAATGTTTTCATTGAGTGTGATTTGGATTCCATTTATGCCTTCCACTGAAATAGCTCTGTTGGAATTACAATGATATAAAACACATGTGAGCCCAGAATCTGGCTCATTGTTTTGCCAGCACACAACCAATAAACTATGCTGACACATTATGTTCCATAGCAACATTTTTAAGGATGTTGTCCTTTGTATACTACACACTAGCACCATTGTATCCAATGACAAAACCCATGAATTTAAAAAAGACCTAGACCCAGTTAGGCTGTATCCTTGTCAGTGTACATTTATTCAGAACAATTAAGAAGAGGGCATCTACAAAATATAATCTGACTTTTCTAGAATTCCCCTCTTATTTTTGGCTTTTGATTAAATTGTGTAATATGAGTTATCTTGCCATTGAAATTATACTTTAATTTACTTTAGGCTTAACTCTGGTGACAAAGTCCCAGCACTTTCGATGGCAGCAAGATCAGAATGTCTACTTGGCTTCAGAACCACATGCTCTTCAGCAAGCAATGGCACTATAGGCCATGATCTCATCAGATCTGAGAGGCAAAGCAGAGTAGGATTCTTATGAGATTTCTAGCTATGGCACTACAGGAAGCTGTGGTGGATTCAGTGCAAGGTGTTCTTCCATTATGTATCACTTCGGGAAATACACTCTAGCACAGTGCTAAGGAGCACATTATGCTGCTGGAGGGGTCATCTTTCAAATAAAATGTACAACAGATGTGCTAATCTTTGGGGTGAGGGGAGGGGCATGGGACAATTCCAGGTTATTTGTTCCCCAAGGGTAAGAGCATTAACTTTGGTGTCCTGGATAAACTTCAGCATTGATAATGCTACCTAATATGGTGTCAGATTTGCTTGTGTAGAAGTGACAACAGCGAGGAGGGGGAGGACTGACTGTAAAGCACTACAGGATCTTTTTGAACTGCAAGCACTATGTATTACCATAAGATGTTAGGTTTTTTTTAAAAGAGTTTGGTTTTGGAGATATTTTTACTTACAGAAAACAAGAGACTGCAGAATAAATTGGAGATTAAAGAAAGGGCTCGGACTATAATTATTAGAGTGGTATCTCTGGAGTACAAAACGTAGATGGCCTTACAATTACCTGATATGTAACATCTATGCTCATTTTACTGATTACTCCTACATCACCATTCATCAGCTCAAGATGGGCTAAAGTGAAATTGAACAATCTGCTCTGAGTAAGCAGACTGAGTCATAGTAGGTTCCCCTACTGTGAGGGAGAAGTAGCATCAGTAGTTTCTGTGTGTTGGCTCAGCTACATTGGCCAGCATGCTTGGGAAAGGAGTGGACAGATTCTATCTATTTCCATTCATGTCCAGAAACCCACACAGGAAAAGGTGTAGCTACCCAGTAGAGACTGTTTCCCCAGCCTTCATTGGGAGCCAGCAGGCACCTAGCCCCTTCAGGAGAGAAAGTGAACACTGCATCTTCCCCCTACTCCCTTTAGGGGTGGAATTGTAGGGTAAAGGACAATGGTGTCCTATATCTGAATGAGCTGGCTGTTTGAGTGACAGTTTAAGTTCCATTTGCTAGGACAGCTTAGTACAAACAATCCAGGAAGTCCCTCCAAAGATTTGATTCCTTCCGCTTAAAACAAAACAAAACAAAAAAACAAAACTAGGTTAAATTCAAGAAATGAGGATGTGGCCCCTATAAGCGTATATAAGAGCCTGTTGGTTTTTAAGGCGGAGATGGAAGCCAGTTCTACCGAGGCTATAGAAAAATCTATGGCATGTAATCCTTTAGATGCGGGTGGGACTAGGAGAGGGAGGATTGTATTTAGCCTCCAGCCATTCAACTATCAGGTTGCAGAGCAGGATGCAACCACATGAAATTCAACTGCTGAATTAAGAGTTGCAGTGGGGGTGGGATTTACAGGGCAGCTGACCATTGTGAGGCCCCCTAGTTGTGTGCCACCAACACGATGGCTGGCTGCATAGTGCCATGCATTTTAATGCATTTTTCTCTGCGCAAGGTGCATATGCATTCACCTTCTGCTTCCTGCACTAAGTGCCTGAGTTAGGCCAGCACAGATGTTCCCTATGCTACAAAGCCGATTTTAGGGTAGTTTTTGCTGACTATCCATTTAATCATATGCAGTTATAGTACACTGGGTTTAGTGATTTCTGCCTCTTAGCAGCACCTTTTAGCAGCACCAGCTCACTCGCCTTTAAGTACACAGCTGCTGGGAGTGAGTCTACCACCTGAGTCAGCAGACTTGCTGGCTGGGACACTAAAAGCAGTTGTATAGCCATTGCTTTGAGGTTCACCTCAGGCTGGAGCTCAGGTTCAGAAGCCCCCTCCCCTCCAGGTCTACAATGCTATCTTAGCAAGACCCTCTAAGGCAAGTCTGTTAACCCAGGCTACGACAATTGCTCCCAGCAGCTGTGTAGACATACCCTTTATGTCTAATCTTGATATAGAGTCAGATCCTCATGACTTTACTGGAGCTAACACCAGTTTACACCAGCTTGGGAATTTCACTCACAGGACTTTTCATCCCAGGCTTCTTTGTTCTGGATATATGAAGTGCAGCCATGCAGCGAGTTGTGTGGGTGTGATGGTGCAGCCCACAGGCATCTGCCACAACAGGCAGCTCAGCGTTTGGACTGCTCTGTCAGTTACCAAGATGGGAGTGTGTCTATTTAATTCTTTAGAGGCGCGCGGGACTGAGGGAGAGAGGACTGTATTTAGCCTCCAGCCATCCAACTAACATTGTATGGGGCAAATCAATGCTCAAGTGTCTCCAAACAGCTTTTTGATGTGTTAGGAGACCATTTCTCAGTTGCTTGAGAGGGGGACAGGCAGGTGTGTGGTGAGTACCCAGCCTCCGCATCTGCCTTTCACTCTCCAGTTGGCACCTTAGCTGGTTTGCAAAACCACATTTATTTGAGGTTACTCATTCCTCTGTGCTGCTTGATTTCCCTTAGCAAATCCTTGGGATCACTGTTCTCTTAACACCCCATATATGACATAGTGAGGGTAGAACCGTATGAAAGCGTTGAATTTTTTCCAGGATCAGTGTGTGGTATGATCTCTACCTCAGTTACACCAGCTTGGTGTAGTTTTATTTTCTGTCAGGCATTGGATGTCAATCTACATCCTAGCTTGCACTAGCACTGAACCATCATGGCTACGTCTAGACTGGCATGATTTTCCAGAAATGCTTTTAACTGAAAAGTTTTCCGTTAAAAGCATTTTCGGAACAGAGTGTCTAGATTGGCACGGACGCTTTTCCGCAAAAGCACTTTTTGCAGAAAAGTGTCCGTGGCCAATCTAGACGCGCTTTTCTGCAAAAAAGCCCCGATCGCCATTTTCGCGATCGGGGCTTTTTTGCGGAAAACAAATCTCAGCTGTCTACACTGGCCCTTTTGCGCAAAAGGGACTTTTGCCCGAACAGGAGCAGCATAGTATTTCCGCAAAAAGCACTGATTTCTTACAGTAGGAAGTCAGTGCTTTTGCGGAAATTCAAGCGGTCAGTGTAGACAGCTGGCACGTTTTTCCGGAAAAGCGGCTGATTTTCTGGAAAAACTGGCCAGTCTAGACACAGCCCTCATGTCTACCTCATACCAGGCCATTACAGAGGTCCAGGGAGGCCCGGCCCTCTTCCAGCTTTTGAGGCCCTAGCCATAATAAAAATAAAAAATGACAACACATGAAAACAAAATAAGGCACCAACAAAAGAGTGAGACATAATGTGAATTTGTTTTATTTAACAAACACTTCTCTTGCCTTTTTCTCATCTCTTATTTGTTTACATTTGCAGCTTTAAGCTGAGAGTGTGTGTCACATTTTGGTTCGATGGGGATGTGCATAAAAACAAGTTGTGAAACCAATTAAATGCCAAAAAATTAACAAGTATTTAAATTTGAGGCCCAGTTTGAGATTGAGGCCCAGGCCAAATGGTCCTCCTGGCATCTTGCACATCATCCCTATTATTTGGGTAATGATGAACCTTGCACCTTTTTTCCTCAGCTCATGCAACAGGTCCCCCATTTACAACTTGCTCCAGTTACACCTACTTGTGTGTGTTCCAAATCCCCTAGAGGCACATCTTATGCCTCAGGGCAAGCCCATAGTGCCTAATACATCACCATATGAGAGCATGGTGACTCTTACCCCCAGTTTCAGTAACTCTGAATTTTGCCCACAGAGTGGTTGGAATTCTCTAAGGCTGTTTCCGAGTCCTTACAGAGGCAAGATTCCCATTGAGCTGTCAGTCTGGGGCCTTGTCAGTCTGTGTTTAGGGGGGTTAACTTTAAAATGTTTGTCATAAAATTTAGGCTAATTATCACCTGGAGATAATATAGCAACACATTCTAGAGAATTAGATATCAGAGAAAAAAATTCCAAATAGGGAAGTCTGTGAAAATGGAGAAATAATCTCCCAAGAAAAAGGGTGGAAGTCTTATAAAGAGAATAATTTCCAAGTGAATTAGCCAAAGCACTTGAGAACATACTATAGGCAGCTATTGCACATTAGCAGGGAAATGGATAAAATTATGATGATTTTATGTCTCTTGCACATGGATGTTAACATAAAAATTCAAGTGTACTTTTCAGATACCAAGTCAGTCTACAGTGGGCTTTAAGCTTTGTTAGCATAAAATAACATTATCTCGTATGTAATTTATATTATCTCCTATGTAATGTATATTGAACGGGGAGTGCTGATTAGACATTTTGTTCCGTTCTTCAGTGAGACTTTACTGTTCACAAGTTTGATGATTACAACACAAAGCAATGTCTAACATTACCAGTTGAATGCTTTCACAGTTTCAGGGCATTATGAAACTGTAAACAGAAATAAAACTCTAAGTAGCCAAGAATGTGTTTTTATTAGGAAAACAAGTATGGAAGCATTTGATTTTGTTTTCAATCCTTCATAAAAATTGTAAGGGTTCAGGACACAGTCTAATGATGATATTACTGGTTCAAATATTAAGACATATTAATTTGATTATACTGTAAAACTGTGTACCAAATATCCCACAGGTCATTACCATGAACTGAAATAAAGCACTGGCAAGAATGAATGGAGTGCAATATAATCAGGAGGCTTTGTTTTCGTTAGCATCCTAATGAATAACTACATGACATCCACTGGTCTCAGACATGACAGGCATATGGCGTTTGTAAATAAATAAAGAGGCTGACGATACAATTACGTTGATACCACTGAATTTAGTAGCTGGTAACATTTGGTAAGCTAACAAGCTGTCTACTCCTAGTGATCCTGACAGAATAAAATAAAATGTCTCCATAAAAAGGATTAATTGCAGGAGATAGCCTTTAAGGCGTCTTCAATTCAACTGTATTATTGCTTCTCCCAAAAGAAACATTAGACAGCCTTTTAATTTATAGCTTCAGATGCACAGCTATCAATTATTAAATTGCACTAAGTTATCAGCCACTGGTTTGTGCTTTTAATAATAAGGACCTCAGCAACATCAGCAGCATTTAAGTAAACTGGCTAAATACTGCTTATTCATCGCTTTCAGAAACATTTGTTGACGCACAACTTCACATCACTTTAGGATTTCTTAGACCCAGATACTCAAAGATATTTAGACTCCTAGCTCCCATTTATTCTAATGGGAATTAGGTACCTGAATACCTTGGACAATCCAGCCTTTTGTGCCTACACATTTTCTGAAGGGAACAGATATATTTATTATAGTGCTATTTGCTCCTTTGCTGAGCAGGAGCAGAATCCAGGTGTATGCAGGTCAGTTTCCCAATGTGGCAGAGCAACCAGTGGGGCGGTGTCATTTATCTCATTAGTATAATTTGTTCATGTAAGCTTGCTGACTTTCTAATCACACAAAACTAAACACCTTGTCTTGCCCTCTGCCCAAGAGCCCCACCTATGCCTTGTCCCGCCCCACTCACTCCATTTCCCCTCTCCTGGTCACTTTCACTAAGCAGGGGTAGGGAGCTTGAGAATGGGAGGAGGTGTAAGCTCTGGCTGGGGGTGAAGGCTCTGGGATGGGGCCAGAGATGAGGTATTTGAGGTGCAGTCTCCAGACTGGGCTAAGAGGTTTGGAATATGTGGGAGGGGGCTCAGGGCTGGGACAGGAATTGGGGTACAGGAGGGAGTGCAGGCTCTGGAGTGGTTCCAGGCATGAGGGGTTTGAGATTCAAGAGGAAGTTCAGGGCTGCGACAGGAGGAGGTTTTGGGGTGCAGGCTCCAGCGGGGCAACACTTACATTGGGCAACTCCTGAAAGCAGCCTACATGTCCCTGGAATCCCAAGGAAATGGGCCACAGGGATCTGTGCACTACCAACCTTCTGCAGCTACTATTGGCTGTGGTTCTCAGCCATGGGAGCTCATGGTGCGGGCAGTGTGGAGCCCCCACAGCCACCCCTGCACCTAGGAGCCGGACATGCTGGCTGCTTCAGGGAACCATGCAGAGCTAGGACAGGCAGGGAGCCTGCCTTAGCCGTGCTGCACCACCAACTGGACTTTTAGTAGCCCAGTCAGTGCTGTCACCAGGTTCCTTTTTGACCAGACATTCTGGTGAAAAACTGGATGCCTGGTAATATTTCTAAGATGTAAATGAGTCCGGTTTCCTCAAACAATACACCAGAAAGAGGTGCAGGAACAAATTTTATAATAGAGATGCTGAGAGCATTGATACACACACATTTTTATATGTATATAAAAACCAATCTTCATACCACAACTAGGGATGTTAATCAGTAAGCATACTGGAAATGCTTGCCAGATAACTCTGCCAGCAGCCAGCTGTGTGGTGCCGAAGCAATCCCAGTTGTGATGGGGATGGTGGACCAAGCAGCAGGACCCCAGACAAGGTGCAGCCAGGCCACAGAACCTTGACTGAAATGGCTAACTGGTTAAGCACTGTCATTTAACCAATTAACCATTTTAACATCCCTAACCGAAACAAACCCCTAGTTCCAGCACCTATGCCTCTGCACCTTTTACCTACTAAATCCTTAGTCTAAATAGATTGCCTCAGAGAGACCGCATGGCTTAACATGCTGAGCCTGGGTTTCCACTCTCCCTTTATGCAGCTGCTGTGTGACACAAAGGAACCTCAGAGCTTCACCTGCCAGGCAAAAAGACAGAGCTGTGACTCCCAAAATTCCCTGAATGGTTCTCTGGGAGCAATTACTACTGGGCATCATCAGTTATTCTTTGGGAAGTTTCATCCTGAGTGCTTACACAGCAATGTCTCCTAACAGTACGGAGCACTATAAATTCCCAAAGAATAGGTATAACATTAAGTAATTAATTCACAGAACTCTGCGGGGAATTACAGCAGAAGAAAATGAATATAGCGTCTTCTGCAACACCACTGACTGGACAGAGGTAGAAAGTGGTGCAAGTCAAGCCTTGCTCATTGTCCCCCTGACAAAAAAAGAAAGGTGTACATCTTGAAGAAAGCTTCCCATAACCAGCAAAGGGAGAAGAATAGAAAAATTCAAGAAGTCCACTCAGATCTAATTTACTTGGGAAGCACTTTGTTACTATGAAGTAGATTCTTATGATTGTTTCATTATTAACTTCAATTGATATCTATTTTCAACTGTTGAAGACTTTGGCAAAAGATTCCAAGTACAGTAAAACTCCCAATAGTTCGGTATCCAATTGTACGGCACTCCTGATAGTCCAGCATCAAAATGGCAAGAGCCTAGTGGTGGTTTTAGTGTTTAAGTGAATAATTTACAGACTGTATTAGTGTTGAAGTGTATAATTTTTGTGTTTAAATGAATAAAGTGCTGTATTAAGTGTTTTAATTTACTGTATTAATAGTTTAAGTGATTATCCAGTGCTGTACATAGTATCCTCTGCTTTCTGTATTCAGAGGCTTTGCAACAATAATGGTGAGTACTGTACTGACCATTTATTCTTTCATTCTATGACTAAATTTATACATTACAGTATGTACAATAAAAAGGGTTAAAACACTTTATATACAGTATATACTGTGTGTGTATATATATATATATATATAACCATCTTATAGTACCTTCTGATACTCCAGCATATCCGATAATCCGGTACCACCTAGGTCCCAAAGGTTCCAGATTATCTACTGTATTCACACATAAAATAGCAACCTCAGTCTTTCAGTCTAAGTCTGGTCTCACGTTAGTGTGAATCTGTTCTTCAGAGTTTATTAATTTCATTTCTCAGGATTTACTACTAGAAACATTTGAGCTTTGCATAGATGTCAGAAAAATCAGGGGTTTTCAGGTCTTTCTCTTTGTATATCCTGTAATTAATAGTGCCTATTATATATGTTACTGTATATATTACTATAACGAGTAACAAGTAATCTCTGTAAAGCTACCTTGTGTGTTTTAAAGTACTAATGTTTCAAACATTAAAGTGCACTAGAAAAACTTTAGTGGACACCAACAAGTTCTACATCGGGGTAGGCAATAAACAGCCTGTGGGCCGGATGCAGCTTGCAACGGTTAGCCCCTGGCAGGCCACTGGCGCTTTATTTACCTGCACATCCACAAGTACAACTGCTTGCAGCTCCTGTTGGCTGCAGATCATCATTCTCAGCCACTGGGAGTTGCGGGAAGTGGTGTCATGGTCGGCGCTGCTTCCTGCATCTCCCTATCAGAGCTGCAAGCTAACATACCTGTGGATGCATAGGTAAATAAAGTGCCAACAGCCCTCCAGGAACCACTTCTGGCTTATTGCCCACCACGCTCCTATAGTCCACATTACTGTTCTATTGTAAACAAACTTTTGGTTACAAGTAACCATCTCCAGACCCCAACATTGGCAAGAGAGATTGAACCTGTGACCTTAGGGGCTAAAGCCCTGCATCACTACAGCATGAGCTAACAGCCAACTAGCTTGCAGCTAAGGCTGTAGAGCAGATTTCACTCTCCCTTGTCAGTGTTCTCGGCACCTCTTGATTATAATTCGATAAACATAGAGTTAGTGATTTTTTAATAATGAATATGTTATTGGTGTTTATTATTTAAAATCTAAATAATTAGGAGCTCTGATCATGAATTCACCGTACTGAAGTCATCAGAAGTTAAACAGAATGACATCAAAAGCAGGCTGGCCGCCATTCTGATGTGCATGCAAAATTAGATAAGATGCAGTGTATTTACATTCTGCAATGAAAGATTCTTCTATTAAGCTGAACTACACAGACACTCTCAGTTGTTCCTATGACCTACAACATATAGAGGACACACTATGAAGTAATTGCATTGCACCACTGTTGAGATAGTACTTAATCTCCTAAGTATATTCCACACCAAAGACTAAACTCTGCTGTTAAGTCTGTGCAGGCCCATTGGTTTCCATTAACTTGTATAGATGTAATCAAGAATACAACTTACCCTACACATTAGTACTACTGTGTCTAATTATTACTCAAGGTATATAGCCACTGAACTGAAATTAGTGAACTTCTACTCTTTTCATTGTCTATGTTTCTATCATTGATTTTATTGTTGTTATTTTCAGTTGTACTATGAAAACATTCCATCTCCTTGGAAATAAGTTAGGGAAATCAACAGGAACATAGAATACATACCAGGTAGAAGAGAGGGAGTCTTAGGAAGCAGAAGTTAGTTTCAAAATGGCTACCTTAGGGAGGGAAAGGCTGTGGTTCTGCCAGATTTAAAGGGCCAGTCACAAAAAAAGGTATATTGTGAAAAAATCCTTTAAAGGCATAATCCTGATGAGGGAGAGAGCTAGTCAGGACCTGCCAGTCCAAAGAATGGCCCAGAACCAAAAAGGCATTGTGGCACACAATGCTGTAGAAACCTTTAGGCTCCTAGAAACTCACAGGCACAACACCTATCCACACAACATGAGTCAGGTGCTCAGACTCCTTGTACAATGAATGGGGAATGGTAGGTGTCTTATCATGTGATCCATAAAAGCCAGTATTCAAGTTAAGGAACCATCTAGTCAATTGGAGATACCAATGACAGGAGAGTTTTCTAAGCCCTTTCCCCTTCCATGGTGATAGGTGCCTAAGTCTAGACAGCAGGGTGGTGCTTCTCTCTGTTGAAATCTACCCCCAGGAACCCTTCTGGAATCAGATGGCTTAGGCACCCTAAAGGAAAAGATCTGAATGGGGTGGCAGTGTATCCCACCTCCCAGGAGCCTTCTCAAACTACCGGGATATTCTGATGCAGCACTCCCTCCATCAATACTCCTGAAGCTGTCCCACTGAGATTAAAAATAGAGTTATTGAGCCAGTGAAAGATCAAGTGTGACAGTGATTCTTAACCTTGTGGTTACATTATTAGGGTAGAAGACCTAGTGTCTAGCCCATTTGCTCCAGTGATTTCTCTCTATAGATTCATAGATTATAAAGCTGAAAGGGATCATTGTGATCATCTAGTCTGACCTCCTGAAAAACAGAGCCCATATGGTTGACTAGCTTTACACAGTTACATTTCTTTAAATATTAACATATTAATATACTGCAGTTTGACATGCATCTGATGAAGTGGGTCTTTACCCACGAAAGCTTATGCGCCAACACTTCAGTTAGTCTATAAGGTGCCACAGGACTCCTTGCCACTTTTGCAGATTCAGACTAACATGGCTACCCCTCTGATACTTGACTGAAGTTTGTATGAGTTCACTCACAATTATTAAAATCCTTACATTTGTTTCAGAGAAAAAATATCTGCTTTAATCAATACACGTGACTAAATGTTTAATAGATGTACTAGAATGAATCAAAAGAATATAGATTAGTTGTTGTTTTAGAAAAATATAATTTTGTATACTGGCAATTATGAAAATAAGAGTCTCAGACGTTTGCAGAATAAAGTATGAACTTTATGGGCATTAGTCAACATGTAGGGGGCTTATAGAGGATTAAATTATTTTCATATTAACATTATCAATTTAAAATTAAACTTGTTAAGTTGGCTAAAGGCCTGACAGTGAAAGGGAGGAAATTACTCTGTTTTCTCCAAAAATATTGGCCAGGTATTTCAAAAGTCTAAAATACCAGTTCTGCCCTTGGATACATCCCAAAAACCACTGTGAGTTAGTTCACATGCTGTGAAAGATATTTCTGGTGACTCTATGGCTGTATCTAGACTGGCAAGTTTTTCTTGCCAGCTGTCTACACTGGCCACTTGAATTTCCACAAGAACACTGAAGATCTCATGTAAGAAATCAGTGCTTCTTGCGGAAATACTATGCTGCTCCCATTCGGGCAAAAGCTTTTGCACAAAAGGGCCAGTGTAGACAAAAATGGCGATCGGGGCTTTTTTGCTCAAAAGCGCGTCTAGATTGGCACAGACGCTTTTCCGCAAAAAAGTGCTTTTGTGGAAAAGCATCCGTGCCAATCTAGACACTCTTTTCCACAAATGCTTTTAACGGAAAACTTTTCCGTTAAAAGCATTTGCGGAAAATCATGCCAGTCTAGACGTAGCCTATAAGAAAACAGAGAACAAGTGCATCTCAAAGGATTGTTTCTTTGCTTACGAGAAGCTTGAACCCATCTGAAATTCCCTGCAGAAGACTCCACATAAATAATGTCTGGCTTAAAGATTAAGTGAGCTGATACAAATTTATGGGACCAAAGAGCCTAGCTTTAAAACTCTACAGGAAGTGAAAACTCCCTTACAGCAGATGTGAAAAACTATAGTATCTTTAAATTAGGAGTTGTTAGGTGAAATTTTATGGCCTACATTCTACAGGTAATCAGACTAGATGATGAGAGCAATCCTTTTCCCATTAAATCCTGCTAAGTTGGGAAATTTCTGTTCAGTTCTATTACTGGGTGTCATTTTTAGAAAGGATGCTATGCTGTTGCACTTTTTATGCTGTTTCATTATGCACCCAAAACTAGTATGCGATTGATGGAAACAAAAAAGCTGACAGCCAATGCCTCCACACTTCATATAAATGCAGAAATAATCCATGGTATGTGAACATTAGCTGCAGGAGAGACAAAAATTTAAAAACTACCACACAAAAATGGTCAGGTAGATCTCTGGAAGGCTGTGACAGGACACATAAGGTAAGTTTACACTATGGTAAAATACCCACAGCACTATGTCACAGCCTTGGCCAGCTGACTCATGTTCACAGAGCTCAGAATAGCAGCAAAGCTATTCAAGCTCAGACTCCAAGACCCTCCCCCACCCAGTGTTGTCTGAGAGCCTGGGCTCCAGCCCAAGTCCAAACATCTACATTGCAATTTTATAGCCCTACAGCCTGAATCTTGTGAGCCTGAGTCATCTGACCTGGGCCAGCCATGGGTAGCCTTGCCAAGGGTCTTTCATTATATTGCAGATATATCCATAAACTCTGATCAATTCATGAGTAAAGCAAAAGTTAAATACCTATGCCTAAGTGAGGGGATCACAACAAATGTGTTCTCTCCTGGCAAGAATTACAGAGAAAATGAGAACTAAACTGGGCTCAGGTGGGAAATGATTACTTCTCATAAAAGAGGAAACTATCAAAACCTTGAAACTGCACAGGAAACTGGCCCTGTGATAGCCTCCTGCACAGCAATTATGCCATCTTTCTAGGAGCATGCTACAACAAATATTGTAAAGGTAAACAGATCTTGAATTCTCCTTGCCCATCCCCCAGTCAGAACTAATAAACATCATCTCTCTCCTGCAATTTACTTATACCTTCCCTGATCTAGACAAATCTGTGGGCAACTTCTCCCTCAGACGAGACCTAGTTTTTGCTTGTGGTGGATGTGTGGTGGGTGCAGGTTAGTTACTTCCTGTCATGAATGGTCAGCTGGTCTTTCTAAACATTGACTCCAGAGCAAAATGTTTAATATAAAAAGTATTTCATTTGTAGAAGTGTTTCTATTTTAGTAGTTTACCCATCACAACTCAAAATAATTCACTCCAATAAGACGTTTATACTGTGTCAAGGCCTCCCTAGTGAAACTACTGTGACCTATTAAAAGAAAAAAAAAACAATTCAATGCAGAATCTGGGAGGGAGGTTTCTGAGCAAGACTTGACATATTTTCCCTGGTGTGCGTTGTTTTATTAAATATTATACCATGGAACATGTTCTGTAAGTGGATATTTCTCCCCTCCCATCCTTCTTATATAGCCTTATCAACCAATGAGAGATTGGTACAAGATTTGAACAATCAAAAGGAATTTTTATTATGTTGTGTAAGTCAGTGTGACAGTGTTACTGAACTTTGTTCCCGTATTAAGCTTAACCCCTGGCACTTTTATCTTTGCTTGGTATCTACAGGTGGTAATTGGGGCCCTAATCCTGCAAACAATCTCATTAATACCAATTTACACTTCAGTTATTTGAATGGGATAACAAACATGCTTAAAGCTAAACATGTGCAAGAATGATTGCAGAATTGGAGCCTTGGTTGCAAAATAAAGAATACTGATGCCAATTCATTGTACAGGGAGTATAGGTAACTAAGGCTAAGTCTACACTAGGGAGTTATTTCAAAATAACTCCTGAAATAACCTATTCTTCTTCACAAACAGGAGTTATTTCAAAATAACAGGCTTGGCAGTGTGGACACTCATCTTGTTATTTTGAAATAAGGGGAGTTACTTTGAAATAACTCTCCAGTGTAGACATGCTTTAACCCAGCTTTGTCGATCATCATGTAGTTCCAGTGAGTTTTCTAGGGGCTAAAAGCTAGGCACCATGTCTTAGCACTGCAATGCCTTCATGAGTCCCACCTTATATCCTCAAACAAGTGAAGAGATTATGACTCCACTGCTCTGTGATGAACTGCAGGCACAGATTCTGCCTATGTGAAGGTTCATAGAAATCAACCGACCATGACACAGCTATAAAGGCTAGTATGTGCAAAGCATCCATAAAGAGTTGTATTAGAGGGGAAGGGGAAAAAAGGGTATTGCATTATAGCACCATGATTAAAAAATGTCTCCTATAAAGAACTTAACATACCTAAAAGTCTATCCAACTTGAAGTGTACAACTTGAGAAGTTTGGGTGTGTGTTTCAGAGCACTGAGTAATGTTTTAAATTGATGTGGATACCAGAAGCGTACAAAGAAAAATATCCAACAGCCGTAACAATGCTCCTTTAACTTAAAAACTGCTGAACATTATTTTCTTGCTTTAAAAAAATGCTTCCAGAAAGAAACTTTTTATAAAAAAGTAAATTAAGCCTATACCATTTATTTATGGTCAAATTGTTAGTTCATGACTAGGTCAACATAGACATAATTTTGACTACAGCAGCATTGCTAAGGTTGTGGCGTTTGTAACAATACAATGTGCCTCTTCGGTAATGCTTTTCAGCACCTTTTAACCTTCCAGTTCAGTATGTCTGTCTATGCTAAAGCTTTCTTCTTTTAAATATTTTTTATTTGTAACTCACAAAGAAACATAGAATAACTTTGTGTATGACATTTCTAAGAGGGAAAAGTTCTGCCACAAAGGTACTGCACCTGTCCCTTAAGGCAAATAATATATTAAGTAATTATTAAAAAAAACTCTAACATGTACTAGGAATAAACAGATTTCCCTTTCTAGGGAGTTCATTAACATCTTGGATCAGGAAACAGATAAGGCTATTTGAGATTGACTTAACCATGAACACCTGATCACTGGGGTGGGATGTAAAGAGATTTCTCAAACAGCAGATTCACAAAGAGCCTGCAGAGCTTTTCTTCCTGATTTGTGGAAAGGAGCATTTTGAAAGGCCAGTGATGGGATAAAGGAGAATTTAGGAGTGAAGGTGAGGGATAGGCTTTCTTGTGCAAAGTGGCCTGCAGAATGGAAGAGCTAGAGGTACTCTGCTGGTAAGCTGAGTACTTTGATCTTTCAGGACATGCTGTGACTCTGGTAAGGAAAGCTATAGAGTGATAAATGTGACAAAAAGCTCTCTGTACATTGATAAGTGACTTCTGTTTATAGTGCAGGTGGGTTAAAAGAGACCCAGTGGGTATTATGAGCACAGAGGGGTGAGGGAAGAGTCAATAGTTGCACTAGGAAGTGTGTGGGGAGCAGAGGCCAGTGGCTTTGGAGTCCCACATCTACACTGGTGCACAAGTGTCTTTCACTCACCTTTCTTTCCTATAACCTTTGCCCTCCTCTCCTACTCATCTCCCACCTCAAATTCCCCAACCTGCAAGGCGCGCACAAGTTTTGGGGCAGGCTCCCTTGGGGCTGTCGTGTCGCCAACCCCACCCGTATCCCTGTCCCTGCTGTTCCTCTGCGCTTTCTCGGTCTCCCCCTCTCCAGCGATGCATCAAGGAAGAGGAAGAAGGCAGCTCGACCAGCATCCTGTACTCCAGCCACTGAGAAAGGGGGGTGGTAACGGCAATAGTGTAGGCGAGCTGCAGCCGGCACTCGCCCCCGGGTGGGTGCGTGACCGAGCGGCTTCCACAAGGCCCTTCCCACTCGCCTCCCGCTCGGGCTGCTCGTGTGCCGAAGTGAAGCGGAAACCTGAGCGTGCAGCGTGGCTCCCAGCTCCTGCCCCGCTGCCAGCCGCACGGGAAGCAATCGGTCCCCCCCAGCTGTTCGCAACAGCTGTGTGTCCGCTCCAGCTGCCAAGCCAACCAATAGCCGTAGACGGGCCCGCCCCCGGCGAGGGAGGCGGAGGATCCCAGGGTGCCCTGGCTTTTAGAGGAAAGCCAACAGGGAAAAGCGATTCAGTTGTTAGCGTGCGGGCCCTGCATTGCCTCCGGCAGCTGCTGCCTCCACCACACTGGGCTCTCTCCAACCTCCCCTCCTCTAACACCTACCTCAAAACTACCGGAGGCTGTGGGGCTCCCTCCCTGAGGAGGAGGAGGAGAAGAGGAGGCGGCAGCGGCAGATCTGTTTGCAAAAAGGAACGCTCTATAGCTGCAGAGGGGAGTTGACTCCGGAATAAGCTCCCCCCACACACACACCACGTGTAAACGCACCGAAGCGCACGCTACAGTCCCCGTGTGTTTGCTTAGGGCAGTCCGGCTGGCAGGGCCAAGGAAGGGCGCGGAAGATGCACACGACCCAGAAGGACACCACTTACACCAAGATCTTTGTCGGGGGCCTTCCGTATCACACCACCGACTCCAGCCTGCGCAAGTACTTCGAAGTGTTCGGGGAGATCGAGGAAGCCGTAGTCATCACCGACAGGCAGACGGGCAAGTCCCGGGGATACGGATTTGTAAGTCCTGGGGTTGCTGCTTTGGGGCCGCGCCTGCTAACTTGCGCCTGCTGCCAGCGGGTGGGAATTTGCTGCCGATTGGGGAGGGGGCGAGGAGAGATGGCACCGTGACCACTGTGCATCGTTTTTTGCTTGGGAGGGATCCGACCGCTTGGGAAGCCGGCGGCATTGTATAGGCTGTGGGGTGAGAAGACAGGTGAAGCCGGAGAGAAACGTTCTGTGAGGCAGAGGCCAGCATGTTGCACTACAGCCCCAGAAGGCAGCCCTAGATAAAGAGTTTGTCTGATTGGGGAGGTACTTTGTTTTGAGGAATTATTTAATTTTTTTTGAGAGAGGGGGGGGAAAGGCTGGGGAATCCCTCATGGAGGGGATATGGATTGTGGTTTGTGCATAAAAAGTTATTTGCCTGGCAACAAATTAAACCAGCTGGTAGTCTACTGATAGGGCTTACACGTTTTATCTGCGATAGCACAGGGGACTCCTATACATGCGCACACACCCCAGTATCGCACTTCAACAAACTAGAAGCTTGAAATAATCCTACAGAAATCAGGTTAAGCACAGAGCAAGGGAAAGGTAGGGGATCTTTTACTTCAATGAGTTTTAAGCTACAGAACTAAGGCCCCTTTATTTCTGAATGAGGACATCCACAAAGGGATTTAATGTGCTTTCGTGTATTTTAATTTCTCAGGCCTTTAGTTAATTTCCCTTCAAGTTCCTGCCTACCTTCATGTAAACAAGGCCAATTTATCTTAATTATTCAAGCAAGCCCATTAGTTTTGTAGAAAAAAACATTTAAGGAGATGAGGGTTTATATCTTTCATACTGTCTTTTGGGGTTGCGGAGGAGAGGAAAAAGCTGGTTGTTCATGTGAAAGGGTGAATCTACTTTTTTTCCAATGGAAAAAAATGGTTTAATTCATAGCGTTATATATTGTTCAGGTCACCATGGCTGATAGAGCTGCTGCTGAAAGGGCTTGCAAAGATCCCAATCCTATTATTGATGGCAGGAAGGCCAATGTGAACCTGGCATACCTGGGAGCAAAACCAAGGATAATGCAACCAGGTGAGGAAAGTCTTTTTCTCTCTCTTCACCCCTGCCGTCCCTTCAACAAAGTTTCTGAGGGGAAGAAAACTTAAGTCTGTCTTAAAACTTAGTGTCTCAGGTAACTACTTTCCTTGGAGTATAGTTTTTGTGTGATGTGTGTTAACATTTTGGCTATGGATTAGCATGCTATTTTAGCTGTAAAAAATCTTTCATAAAAACTGAAAGTGTGCATGTGTACTGTACATGTCCCCTTTGAATTTCCTTCATACAGAATTTCTATTTTGTTGGAGCCTATATTATGAATGAAATGACAAATGTAACTTACATGTAACTGAGGGGAAAGATTATGGCATAAATACAAGAACTGCTAGATATACCCAGTCTTATTAACATAAACAATCTCTTAATGGGAACTTATAAAATACATGGAATCTATTGCACTGAATGAGAGGGGAAAAAATGAATGGCTTTATCACAAGGCCGGATTGGATCCAGAACTCATTCACAGATTTCATGCCAGGTTCAGTATCACAGCTTCACGGCAAAATAAATGGGAATGCAATAGTGTGTTAATAGTCCATATTTTCAGCCTGTGAACCCCTTACTGACATTGGTGAGCAGTTAGTCACTTGAATAGACCCATTAACTTCAATGGGAATATTCAGGTGACTAGCGTTCACATTGGTTTGTACTTAATCACCTGACTATTTTCACTGAAGTTGGTGAATCTGCTCATGTGATTAAGGGGCTTGCAGTCAAGCCCAATGTGAAAATCTTGGTTTATTTCCAGGAGTAAGTAGTTAGAATTTGGCTCATATTGTAATATATACTATCTTTTCACTGGGAGCAATGCATGCACATGTCCTCTGTAGAAACTACATATATGCATCCAATTAGAATTCTTAGGCTGTAGGGTTAAGGACTGATTTTGCTGCTAAAGAACTCTTTGCTTTTAAATAAGTTCAGTGACATTCTCCTTGTTGCTGTCAAATAAGCTGTCTTTTTGAACATTGGCAGGAGTCAAGATCCTGGTTTAGATTGTTAAAAATAAATTATTCAAAATATTTCTCCTGTAATCTGTGGTTCTTTGCTTTTTTGAACATCTTTAATCATGCTTGTTAGTAAAGGTGATTATGTGTATGTATAGCATAAATAAGTAGCTGAAGGAATGCTCATATAGAGAATGTGATGTGTTTTGTTGGTAGGTTTTGCCTTTGGTGTTCAGCATCTTCATCCAGCTCTCATACAGAGGCCTTTTGGGTAAGTCTATAAAACAGGTCCATCAACAAAGTAGAACCTCAGATGGCCTCTCACAGTATTGTACCTGACTTTATAATGATGCCATTCAAACTTCCAGACTAAAATATCATACAGCTTGTAAATATGCTCTCTTTGGTAATGCTCTGAAGATCATAGTAGAGTTGGGCATATGATGTTTGCAGCCCTCTCAATCCAAGCGGATCAGATCCACACCACCCTGTGATTAAAAGAAGGTGGTATGAGTTTATACAAGACTGCTATGCCCCCATTTATTTATTTTTTTTCCCCAGCTTGACTCAATGTTATTTATCTCTTTCTAATCTGACAGGGATCGTTTACAGTTAAGATAACTGATCAGAAGGATATGATGATAAGAGGTGGAATAGTTCTGTTTGGAATTAAACTCTGTAACCAGTAGACTCAAACACAAACAAGCTAAAATGGTGATTAATGATGCATGTATGTTTTTTTTCCTATAGTCAATAGACCTCCGTGTGCTTTTTATTTTTATTTTTTTTACAGAAATGAAGTGGTGTTGATAGCTAAACCGTGTGCTTTTATTTAATTGAAAGAGCTGTAGTGAAAGTTTTTTGGGGTCTCTTAATTTTGTTTTTGTTGTTGAGGAGTGTTGACTTTGCCATGGGGAGCAAAGGGACTTTTTTTCTTGCTTTCAAGCTGTAGCCTGTGACTCCTTTTTTAACCATATTCGTATTTTGTATTGAGTGCTAAATTGTGTGACATCTTGATTTTTTTTTTTATAAAGAAAATCAACATATTGCTTGCATGTTTATAGTTCTTGGTTTGGTTCCTTGAG
The DNA here is from genome assembly GCF_049634645.1 of Pelodiscus sinensis. NCBI lineage: Eukaryota > Metazoa > Chordata > Testudines > Trionychidae > Pelodiscus > Pelodiscus sinensis. Next base: position 108,102,064 of record NC_134712.1, read on the forward strand.
AGGGGTATGAAGGGGTGTGGAGCTATTTTGATTAACATTGTGCTTCCACTTGGGCTTTCTAATGCCAGTCTTTAATATATAGTGCATTTCTTTAAAAAATATACAAGTATACTATTCCTAAGTACTTCTAACACTTGCTTTTGATAGACTTAAAATTAGGAGGTGAAATTGCTTACATTTTCTGTCCCGTATCACCTCACTAATTCAAACTGACTGGGTCACTGCAAAATAATGTATTTTGCTAATTAATGAATAAGCTAACAAAGCAAGGAGAATTCATCAGAGAATGTACTTTGTCTACGTGACAGTGTAGATTTAAGATAATCTAAGTTGGTATCATGAAATGGCAGTAGCTGTGCTCCTTAGTTAAAGTTGAAGCTAGCTTTCAATTGGAAGCTGCTTGTTTTTCCTTTTGGAAAAGTTGTGGAGATGGGAAAACAGCCTTCCAGAAACTTCACGTACAACATCTTCTCTCACAGTACAGTGGTTTAGGGGTTTTCTGGGAAGCATGATGGCAGTCAGGAAACTGGTTTTGAAAATGTAACTGAAGCTCACTTACAACCCTCACCCCCTTTTGCTTCTTATAATATCCCAAAATGTGTCTTGTTGGCTTTGTTGAATGGAAATATCTCTTAATAATCTTGAAGAAATTTTTCATCTGTAAAGAATATATAAGAATTTGATGCTCACAAAGGGAGTGACGTTACTTAGAAGGTCATGAAAGCAGGGTTACAAAGAGGAGCTGGTCAAATGCTGAGGGAACAGCCTGAGGAAAAGAGGATGTGCTTGCTTAGCTTAGCTAGAAAGGAGGAACTGGGACTGTGTATACTACTTAAGAGACTTTAAAAATGAATTCTTCTCTCTAGTCCTTCACCCTTTTCTAGTTCTAACCCTTTTCTAGTTCTAACACTGTATATCAATCTGAATTGGAGACATACTCCGCCAAGAGAGGTAGTATGTGCTTTAAACTGGAAAAATCCAGTATTCATTTTATCCTTGTTCCCTGCATCTTTTCTGTTACCTCCATGTAGAAGATCTAACTTCTTTGCAAGAGATGCACTTCCAATAATCTCCCATTTAATGTCTCTGATCTATGCATATATTTCAGGGGATAAAGTTAAGGCTGGGGAGAACAGAGCAAACTGAGTGGAATGATAGGGAGCAATGACTATGAAAAAGAGAAACAGGCTGGGCTGTTTAACAGCTCATTTTTCATACATTTTAATGTTTGGCTTTGCTAAAAAGATACTCTTTGCTGTAAAGAGTAATATTTTGAGGTCCTATCTGGACTCCATTGAAACACTTTGAATTTTAAGTCTTTGTGCGTACTAGTAAGTGTATTTCTATATGCTATGCGAAAGTAAGTACAGTAAAACTCCAATAGTCCAGCATCCAATTGTACGATAGCCCGGCATCAAAATGGCAAGAGCCTAGTGAGTGAGCTTTGGCAAAAACGAGTCACAATGCAGCAGCTGAACCGAGCAAAAAGGGTTAAAAAATAAAACATTACAGTATACTGTATCTAGTATGTACAATAAAAAGGGTTAAAACACTTTATATACAGTATATGCTGGATACAGTATGTGTGTGTGTGTGTGTGTGTGTGTGTAATATAAACCAGTTTATAGTACCTCCTCATAGTCCAGCATATTTGATAATCCGGCACCACTTAGGTCCCAAAGGTTTCGGATTATCGTAAATCTACTGTAATGGGGAACCTCCGATCAGTGCTCTGACAGTAAAAGGGGGGAGTACCATTTTTGTCTAACTTAATTATCAAAGTGCAAATTAGTGAGGTTCTACTTAATTCTTGTCAACAGTATTCTCTCCTAATTCCATCTTTCAGATAAAATGTAGTTACTTTCAGCATCACATTATCTCCGATTTAGTGGAAGGGCATGCTTAATTCTGAGTACATTACCTCCATGACTTTACTGTAGCTAAGAGAGAAGCTACATTAATTCCTGGTCATAAAACACTTGGGCTACGTCTACACTGGCCCCAAATTCCGGAAAAGGGATGCAAAGCAGGTAAATCAGAATAGGGAAATCCGTGGGGGATTTAAATATCCCCTGCGGATTTAAATAAACATGCCTGCCGCTTTTTTTCCGGCTTGGGGAAAAGCCGGAAAAAAGCGTCTAGACTGGCGCGATCCTCCGGAATAAAGCCCTTTGAAAGTAGGAATAAGAGATCCTCCGGAAAAGGGCTTTATTCCGGAGGATCGCGCCAGTCTAGACGCTTTTTTCCGGCTTTTCCCCAAACCGGAAAAAAAGCGGCGGACATGTTTATTTAAATCCGTGGGGGATATTTAAATCCCCCGCGGATTTCCCTAGTCTGACTTACCTGCTTTGCATCCCTTTTCCAGAATTTGGGGCCAGTGTAGACGTAGCCTTTTAGTTCTGGTTTCTTTTTCCTACGCTATATAAGTTAATTCTCCCAGCCAAGTAACATTTCCTGATCTCATTCCCCCTTTATATCCAGAATCTCATTTACTATAGGCGTGAGACCCAGCATGCTGAATCTGGCCACAATCATAGACATGTAGGGCAGAGGAAGGGGCATTGATGAGTTCAATTTTGATTACTTATCCCACTGTAACTCATAGAAGTATAATGAAACACCAAATGCTTCTATTCAGCTCATTTTGAATTAATGTGGGTTTTTGTTTTAAGATCTTTATTTTGTTCCATTGAGATGCCTTCTCTTCCTTTGCATGCATAATTACCACTTACCATCATGGTAAATTACATGCATGAAGGTAGAAGTGGATGTAGCATATGAATAATTAGACCTTTTCCCTGTTTGTCTAAGGACTGATCCTGAAATAAATGGAAAAGTTCCCACAAATGTGAGAGCAGAATTAGGCCCTAAGAGGACAAACTAGCCAATTGAATGGTTAGCTGATATCAAACACTAGCTAAGCCATATCCTAGTTTTACAAAATCCTAATAATGATTATAACAGAGGGAGGGGAAAGTACTGACTTACAGCTGAGAATTAAAAGATTGGTGTAATATCAGGAACTGGTAACTTTGAAACAGTTATGGAATAAAATATATATATGGAATAAAACGGAATATATATTTGCCAATACTCTGCAGAAGGCTTTAAGCACAAACTTAACCCCTAAAACATGCTTGATTTTTATAGACTGTTAGTATGTATACATAATCCTTGCTCTGGTATAAGAAGACTGTTCAATGTTGAACTTTGAATAAAATCTGCTAGTTAATTGTATTTCTGAATTTCTATCTATTGCAGCTATTCCAGATCAGCCAAGGCTGCCTTTTTGTTTTAGCATATGCATAATATTTACAATAATATGCTTTCTTATACAGCTATCATAGTATTAAACCTAATCAACATTCTGACTTTGCATACTCTTACAACTTAAGTTAATGAAAATCTTAACTCCTATGGGAAGAGCACTTGTGTACACCAACATTACTTAGTGCTAAACATTGCCTTTTTTTCCCTTGAGGGTAGTAACTTGAGGCAATAAACTAACATACTCAAAAATAAAAATTCTTGCTATAAGACAGTTTTATAATTTATGATACTGTCCCACCTATAGAAATATAGTATTCTTTCTAAAAACATGACTGTTTTATTAAGGTGTCTGAGCACAATGGGAAACTGAGGTCAAAAGATTAAAGACCAGTGTTTGTGTCATTGAGATGTACACATGTTGGCCTTCGCAGTAGATCGACATTTACTTTAGCCTTATAAAGTCATTTTACTCTGCTTGAAACCCTTGTCTCATGACAGATGGATCAAAAATAGCCCCACTGCAGCTTACACTGTCAATCACCACATCTGAAATGGCATGATGGTGGGGGGCCTGCACAGGGTTCATGGATAATGCAGGCTAAAATGCTGTTGTAAAGGGATAGTTTTGTAATTCACCACCTGTTTTGTTTCTTGGCTTAAAGGAAACAAGTCATAAGGGTTTAAGTGAGAACATATGCATCTTTCAGTCTAGTTTTTAAAAAGATAAGCACATATACATAGCCAAGAGTCCTAACGAATCTTTGGTAATGTCCTCTGTACAAACACAGAGAAAGATCTAGAAATGTAGTATGTATTACTGTCTCATTATTGTTCAAAATACTATTTGTCGTAACTACTGCTGCCCATTTGTTAAAGTGACTGTTGGTTGTTAAGTGGACTCACTGTATCAGGGTTTAGAAAAGGTCCTTGAAAAATTATTTAAACTAATAATGTGGTAAAGCTATAATGTAAATTTTTATTTATAATCCTTTAAGTGGTGTGTCAGACGTAAAAACTATGTTAAGATTGTTTGTTTTTATTTTCTGGTTTGTATTAATGCAAGGTATTCTATTTCCCTTTTTGAATGGAGAGAGAAAACAGTAACATAATTAAAGGGACAATATCATTTTATTAATAAAATTATCAGTCAATTAGTTGTAAAAATCCAGTTTGTCACTATTTTTGTAGTTGCCTCAGACAACAGAAAACATCTCAACTGCGTTATTACAGTTGCAGTGTTTAGCTTGCAAGGAGAAATTTTTTGTTACTGGGTTTGTCTGAGTTTAATGTTTTTAATTTTTTTATACTTTTAAATAGATTTAATGCTTTGTTTTATCTTTTTTAAATCTTGGGATGATTTTAGTTAACCAGTGCCCCTTTTTAATCAAATTGTTGACAACGGGAAGTAAAACTTATTTCATTTTTTAAAAAAGTGTGGCACTTAAAGCTGGAGGAAAGGGACAAATTGTACAGCTTCAATGTTCCTTATATGTTTACAATATAAATACTGTGCTAAAAGACTGGAATTGTCTTTATACTCATCTGGAAATGGAAACTTTTAATTTGCATGCAAAGTCTAAAGCTCTGATCCTGCATTGGAAGCTGCAAAAGACTTTTGTGGCTATGTAGATCCCCTCTGACTTCAGTCTACCCATGAATTCAGTTGCAGGATTGGGGGGGATTAAAAGAATAAAGAACGTGGTGTCATTCTACGCTAAAGAATCTTTAATATTAAGTGATACAATGGAATGATGGGATTAACTTGTATGCAAATCTGTGTGATGTGAGAGGATTACTACTACTATCAAAAGTAGTTCAATAATGGGCTATTAAGTTAAGGAAGCAATGTTCTCTGCTTTGGAGGAGGAAATGGGGAAGTGTGTCTATTGACTTGTTCAAACAGTTATTTAATGAGCCATAAACTTGTTTTTGCTTTTGTTAAACACCAGATCTATTTAGATTTAATCCTACCCCCATCTCCCAAAACTCTATGCTGTATGTCTTGCATAGAAATAAACAAGCTGGCACAAAACAGGACATCAGTGGCCTGATAGTCAAACAGGTTTGACCCTTGTGTCCTTATGACCTTTACAAAAGTGTGATGCACATGTACTTAGGAATCACTGTTATGAATTTTAATAGCATCTATGTAGCTTCTCCTCAATGGCCTCTTGTGACCGAGTGAGCTGCACTATAGTTCGTTTGGAAAGTGTGATTCGTGCTGTGTTTACCACACTTGTGAACTTTAAACTCCTTTGTCGCCTGTGGTTTTTCTTTATTTTTAATAAGGGTGACTGAGGTTGCAGAGAAATTAATGTGTGCTGAGTCTGCATAGTAATCTAAGTAGGGTTGCCACAATACTTGTTGTTTTAAAAAATATATATATTTTTTGTGTGGTGGGTGTGATGGCATACAGAAGTAACAGACTAAAAAACTATTTAGCTGCATTATCCACTACCACAAATTGATTACGGTGACTGTCAAATTACATGGTTGTTACAATAAAGCCAGTATTCAAAACAAAGAATTTTACTAATCAGTGAGGTTAATCAGTTAGGGCAACAAATTCATTTACAGTTGATTTTTAAAATGAACAACCTTGGATTTGAAACACATATATTTACTTTTTTTTTTTTTTTTACAAGTATCTTAAGCTGGCATTTCCAAATATTGGCCTGTCTAAAGATTTTTAAATGACCACACAGTGTGTTGCTTAATGGTGTTATGTTTAATGCTATTAAGTCCTCCATAGTGCTGTGTTTTTGAGCAATGCATCTCTTTATGCTATTGAAATGATACATTAGTGTATTAAATGTAGTTATTGTGGCAACCCTATGCTCATAACAACAACTAAATTGAGTTTGTTTTAGTTCTGAATATGGAAATAGCACTTAAAATCACACATTTTCCTCTAACTTGATCTTCCATCTTTCAACAGGATACCTGCTCATTATGTCTATCCACAGGCTTTTGTGCAGCCAGGAGTTGTAATTCCACATGTCCAACCTACAGCAGCTGCTGCCTCCACCACACCTTACATTGATTACACTGGAGCTGCATATGCACAATACTCAGCAGCAGCTGCTGCTGCCGCCGCTGCTGCAGCCTATGACCAGTACCCATATGCAGCATCCCCAGCTGCTGCTGGGTATGTCACTGCTGGAGGTTATGGCTATGCAGTCCAGCAACCACTTACTGCTGCAGCACCTGGGACAGCTGCTGCAGCAGCTGCAGCCTTTGGTCAGTACCAGCCACAACAGCTGCAAACAGACCGCATGCAATAGCAGATGGACTTCTGAAGAAAGATAGATCTTTCTTTCTCTTCCTTTTTTCCAGCCTTCCAATATAACTAGTTAATAAGAGACAATTAACATTTTACTAAGCAGCTTTAAGAAAAGCTATGCTACTGCAAAGTTAAAGATTTTTTTTTTAATTCCACTGTCTTCATACAGCATGCATCCAAATCATGTTGCTATAGGGAAGGGGTGGGGTGGGGTGTACCAATTTCAGGTTTCAATTAAGAAGAAACAATTTATAATGTACTGTCATGAAAGTATGGCAGGAGTAGCAATGGGACTTTATATTTAAAAAAATAAGAAGTAAATGTGTATTTTTTACAGTATCAGGGAAGCAAACTGCCTTTTATAAGTGAGAAAACATTTGAAAAAGATGAACCAGGGAAAAAAAATCAGTGAGCAATATGTAGCCTGTATCAAGTTTAATTCTTTTTAAAAACTGTATAAAGCACTGATTGTCATTTCTAGTTTTCACTGTGGCCTATAGAACTTGCGTTAGTGAGAAAATATTTTCTCACTATCTCATTAATGGGCATCGAACAATCTGAGGAACATGTCCTGTTGGTAAAACAGTGGACAGGCACCAAAGTTATTTTCTTCTGTCCTCTGGATGAGTGGAACTATGGCGCAAGTGATGTGGAATTAATGGGTGCAACAGCTGTAGAGACAATCAATAACACAGACAGTTCTGGAAAGAACACATCACTTGTGCTCGTTTGATGAGCTTGTCACTTTCTAATCCCTCTCTCCATCCTGTTTCACTTTTTGGAAACTTTAACTGCTCATGTCAGCTATTCTGATTCTGAAATAGGATCAGCTCTTTACTACAACAGCCTTCTCTTTCTATTTATTGCATCTGTTCATGGTTTGTGAATAAAGGCAGGAAGAAGCTTGCTGAACTTAAACCTTTAAGAACTGTTTTAAGGGAACTACTTATTTCCTTTTTTTGAAACTTTGTACAATTTTAGTATCTATTTCAGAATATTTAAAAATATTTATTAGAGAACATACAGTACAAGACATCTTTTGTTACTGAGATTGCAGTTCTTCAAGGGTTAATGGTATGTGATTTATACTGTGCCTTAATTGTAATGCTATTTAAAAAATATTTATTTTGAAAGTTTTACTATGCTGCGCTCTAAAGAAAGCAACTTTAGATGTGACACTGTAAAATTATGTATTCATCTCATGGCATAAATTATTTAGCAGGTTTAGATGTAGCATATTAAATATTAACCTAATCAATTAAAGATGTTGACTTGGATTTATTTAAATGCAGTATGTGCACTGTATGAGGGTACTCTTAAATTAACACTTTTTAGGATTTTACATTAAATATTGCCAGTTCCATGCTTTTCCCTCTTCAGTATTTTTTCCCCATGTAGGCCTTTCAAATACATCAGAACATGGGGGTTCCCCACCCCCACAATTGTATGTAGACTATCTTTTTTTTCATTTGCTTGAGAATGCTGCTTTACATTGTCCTGTGAAACTACAATACTTGCAATTTTTATTCTTGACCTAAATGGAATTTAATATTTTACACTGTATTGGATTTTTTATACTTGAACAATTTCATACAAGGGAAGACAGGATAGCATTTTTATGGACTTTATCCAATGTCACTGGATTTATTTTAAGTATTCTGAATACTAGCCAGTGTTATATAATATAGACATGACTCCTGTGCTATTTATTCAGTATGTACATTGCTTTATAACATTTCAGATCTTCTAATCTATTCACTTGTATTAAATATAATAAAAAATATTGTTGCATCCAGTCTATTTACATTTGTGCTCAACTATTGGTGGATCTCTTCTCACTGTAATTAGAGGCCTTGACTTGTTTGTCAAATTCTTGGACTGTGGGGAGAACAAAATGTCACAGATAGTGGTTTCAGAGCTGCAGACTAATGTACATGGAGCACTGTCAAATTATATTGAGCAAATTATTATACCCTTTTATTTTACAATATTAATTCAAAAACTTAAAACAGAATTATAGGAATCTATATTTTGCCTTGGAATTAGCTATAGACACAATCTTCTGGCTGGTGCACCTTTACCAATGGTAAGGTAAAAGTCCTTTCTGCTTTCAGAAAGGATGTCTGGCAGACTACACAGAGGCACATTTCTTTGCAGAAAGTTACATTTTAGCTACATGGCTACAGCATCAGATGCATGGTGACAGTGGCTCCTGTACAGAGGGCCAACACAAGGTGTGTGTGCGTGTGCTGTTGTGGAGCCTTATTCTGAGGGCTTAAGTTGGTCCTAAGTGGTGGTGTTCTGCTTCTCTGGAGTAAATTTCATCTTGGGTGAATATAGGGCTTAATTCTTCAGGACTCCTGCACTAATTTGCCAAGAGTCCCATTCCACATCTAAACAAACAATGAACTGCTCATAGCTCAATAGGGGCAGAAGTGTTGCTGAAATCTCCCCAAAACCATGGGCTCAGGGAGAAGAATCTCCTTTGCTTCTTCCTTTGGGGATCTATAAACACCCTGTAGAAGAATGAATCAGAAAATCCTAGTTTAAACTCACTATCTTCTTTCCTATGTGTGTAAGGCCCACAGGGGAAATGCAGACACGTGGGCAAGGCTTAGAAGGCAACATTTAAACATGCATGCCCTCAAACTCGATGCTACTTAACCCCCTATGTAAAATCACTTTATGGAATGGGTAAAAATGTAAGGCTCCAAGACTGTATTGTTCATAACTTACTACTAGTTGTGTAGCTATGGTCTCCCAACTAAATTGTAGAGGTGCAGCCTTGCTGTCTGTCTGAGTCATTCACCTAGCCTTGGTCTACACTAGGGAATTATTTCAAAATAACTCCCCTTATTGTGAAATCACAAGTGGAGCGTCCACTCTACCAAACTTACTCTTTTGAAATAACGGGCTGGTTATTTCAAAATAGTAACTTCTGCTTTCCACAAGGAGTAATACTTATTTCAAAATAGTGATTTTGAAATGATGGTAGTGTGGACGCTCTGGTGCCGCTATTTCAAAACAACTACTCCCTAGAGTAATTCAAACTAATTACTCCCCAGCGCTTCCTGGAGCTTTAAGTTGATGTAGCCTGTCCACATTAATGGAGCCTTCTTCAGACCAATTTTGAGGCTTCCCCATGCTGTTGGGACACTATTTTCAAATTATTTCTTCAGGAGTTATTTTGAAATTACATTAGGAAATTCCAAAATAAGTTGACATGCCCCTCGAATGTCCCAGGCCAGGAAGCAGCAGGGCATGCCAGTTGAGATGGGCTCCTAGTCTCTCATCAGTTTCAGAAATATTGTTTCTTACTAGCAGTGGGGTAGGGCATGCGAAAGTGGAACCTGCAAAGTGGGTGGGGAAGGCACAACAAAAATATTTGGAAACATCTCATCTTTCAGGTGGTATTTAGTAGTGTTCCTCACTGCAGTATCTAAGGGTATGTCTAAACTACACCCCTCTGTCAGCAGAGGGATGTAAATTAGACATTGAAAGTGCAAATGAAGCTGGGATTTAAATATCCCGTGCTTCATTTGCATAATGGCGGCTGCCGCTTTTTTGCGAAATGTGGCTTTTTGAAAAAAAAAGGCAGTTTAGATGGGAATCTTTCGAAAATAAAACCCTTTTTTGAAAGATCCCGTAAACCTCATTTTTTGAGTACAGGATCTTTCGAAACAGGGCATTTCTGTCAAAAATGCCCCGTCTAAACTGCTGGGTTTTTTTTTCCCAAAAGCCCTGTTTCAGAAAAAAGTGGCAGCTTCCATTATGCAAATGAAGCACGGGATATTTAAATCCCAGCTTCATTTGCATTTTTGATGTGTCTAATTTACACCACTCTGCCGACAGAGGGGTGTAGTTTAGACACATCCCAAGTGCATTACTTAGTCTTCACAGCTCCCTTGCCTGTAAAACAAGTAGTTCTCTCTCTTTATGGAGAGGGAAGCTCCTAGGGAGGCTTACCCCAAGGCCACAGAGGTATGGTCAGAGCCATAATTAGAATCCAGCACTCCCTGGTGTCTGGTAATTTGTACAGACCACTAGAACATGCCTCTCCTGTCATGCTGTTTAGTGCAATATTCATGAATAGATGTTCAAAATATTGGAAGCCAGAGACAAGCCTTGTTCTCACAAGATTTTCTACAGGAATGGATTATGAAGACTCTGGATGTTTGGATAAGTTCTGGGTAAGGTATGCAGATCTGGTGGGGGTGGGAGAGGAGGGAGGCAGTCTTAAGTGAATTGAAACTCTGGCTATTTCAAAAGTTACCTACCCATATGTTATTTCAAAGACCATTTTAGTCATTTCACTAAACAAAATCCAATCCATTTGTTCATCAAATTTAGTTATGTGGTTCACTGAGGGCATGTCTACACAGCAGGACAAAAGTCAAATTAAGCTACACAACTTGAGCTACATCAATTGTGTTGCTTAAGTCTAAATAGTTTAATTCAGCTTTTGGCACTGTCTAGACATCAGGAAGTCGAAGGAAGAACACTCTTTCTCCGACTTCCCTTATTCCTGACTAAATGAAGGTTACAGGAGTCGGAGTAAGAAGTCCTCCAGCTCACCATTGTTTTAAAATAATGTCTTCCAGTGTAGATGCACTCTTTTTGTCATTTCAGAATAACGTCAGTTAATCCAACGCTGCTGTGTAGACATAGCCTGAGTGTGCTGCTCTCCCAATTCAATGTGCTATTAATCTTAGATGATTCATATTAGATTTAATTGCTACTCATAGGTGATGCATACAATTTCTTGTTTATCATAATACAAATGTCAATGAGTTTCCCATCATAGGAGTAGATGTTATCAGAACCATTTAAGGAAAATGTGGTATTTTAAAAAATCCAATGCTGTACTGTAATTCACAAGTCTAAGGATTATTTTGTTTTTCATATCTAGTGGTTTTTTTCCATTAGTGAACTATTAACCATGTATGCAAAAGGAAACATTTATTAAATGTATTTGAGTAACATCTGAATGCAACAATGCTATAAATTGTCATTCATACAAGAGGGTATGTCTACACTACCCCGCTAGTTTGAACTAGGAGGGTAATGTAGGCATACCGCACTTGCAAATGAAGCCCGGGATTTGAATTTCCCGGGCTTCATTTGCATAAGCGGGGTGCCGCCATTTTTAAATCCCTGCTCGTTCGAACCCCGTGCCACGTGGCTACACGCGGCACGAGCTAGGTAGTTCGAACTAGGTTTCCTAGTTCGAACTACCGTTACTCGTCGTGGAATGAGGAGTAACGGTAGTTCGAACTAGGAAGCCTAGTTTGAACTACCTAGTTCGTGCCGCGTGTAGCCATGCGGCACGGGGTTCGAACAAGCGGGGATTTAAAAATGGCGGCGCCCCGCTTATGCAAACGAAGCCCGGGAAATTCAAATCCCGGGCTTCATTTGCAAGTGCGGTATGCCTACGTTACCCCGCTAGTTCGAACTAGCGGGGTAGTGTAGACATACCCAGACAGTTTAATTGCAAAAGCATAAGATAATCTACAAGAATCTCTAAGCTTTGATCTTCTTTAAATGTCACCAGTTCCACTTATATTATTGTATCTTAGTCCTGGCTTTCTGATGACCTTATCAAGAAGAGTAATTTTCCTGTTGTGTATAACAACACCTGAGGAGCTGCCAAAAGGAATCAAAATCTAGTTGAAACCTAGAGAGTAGTAGTGTGCTGTTCAAACATCAAAGTTCTCATGGGAGAGTGGAGCTGAGATTTAGTAATGTTATGAATACTGTAGGAGCTGTGATGTAAGTGCCTCCATAACCTAGTTATTGCTGTATAGATTATATTGGAGTTACATGACTTTTTGGTGTGAATGTACAGATCTAATTTAATAAAGTTAAGAGAAACCAGAGAAGCAATACATTGGCTTCCCAGATAAGAACATGTGAGTACATCCTAGAAAGGCAGTGGGCCAAGCTGTCAGCTTCAGAAATCTCTGTGCTGTAAACACTGTTTTGCAATGCTGGACCCTAGCAGATCAAAGGACTACAAATAAAGTATTTTGATTCTTGTGAAGGTGGGGCACGTCTGAGCAGCTGTTGAGGGGACAGTCAGAGAGAGGGAGAGACGCTGAAGGGGTTGGGAAAAGGTAAGCCTTGGGGAAGAGTGGGCATTGTGTTTAGTTTGTCTTGCCAGAAACATTTCTATTCTAAATAAATGGCATTTATTGTAAAGAAGCTCTTTGATCTCTAATTACCACTCTCATGGCCTCAGAGGGAACAGAAGTGTGGCATCTGTGCATAAACCAGCCCTGCTCAGGTAATCACAATTGTTAAATGGGGGCCTGCCACTCAGTGTCTGGTCTGGGAGCAGGAAAATCAACTGATTCCACCTTGAAAGAGAAGTGAGGGCTCAATGCCAAGGACCTAAAGGGGTGCAGTAAAAGACACCCAAAAGGGTCAGAAAGCCTCATTTCCCCCGGTAACTGACACTACTATCACATGGAATCAACCTAGAGACTTCCACTGCTATCAGATTGCTCCCATTTGCAATGGTGTCATTTCTGAGGTTAAAATAGTGTCAAGTAATAAAAGTGAGAAGTAAAATGTAAAATCAGAATTTGCAGATCATTACTGGTTACAAATTACTGCCATTATTCCAGTTTTTATGACTCTCATAGACAAAACCATAGAATCTTACGATGTCAGAGCAAGGAAATTCAGGAGTCTGGTAATGAGAGTATGGACCTGTTACTAGGTCAAATATAGCCCATATTATTACACAGTCTGAGCTCTTTGTCGTAAAGATAAGAAAGTCAGAACTACAGGGCTGTGTCTAGACTGGCCAGTTTTTCCGGAAAATCAGCTGCTTTTCCGGAAAAACTTGCCAGCTATGTACACTGGCCGCTTGAATTTCTGCAAAAGCACTGACTTCCTACTGTAAGAAATCAGTGCTTTTTGCGGAAATACTATGCTGCTCCCGTTCGGGCAAAAGTCCCTTTTGTGCAACAGGGCCAGTGTAGACAGCTGAGATTTGTTTTCCGCAAAAAAGCCCTGATTGTGAAAGACGCTCTGTTCTGAAAATGCTTTTAACGGAAAACTTTTTCGTTAAAAGCATTTGCGGAAAATCATGCCAGTCTAGACGTAGCCCTGGAGTATTGTGGCTTTCATAAAACAGAAATGGTCTCAAGAAAAAAACAACTTCACAGCTTGGCTCACCAATCCTGTCATTCGGCAACCTCACTTTGGAAAAGAATTGCCATAGCTTATGGCTGTTCCAGTGTACACAGATGCTGAGTGGCTAGGATTGCAGTCATGATTTTTTTTTCTAATTATGAATGTGGGGGAGAGAGGGTTGGGTGGTTTTGTATTCCTGTGCTATTGTAATGTGAAACAAGAAGGAAAAGGACAGAATCTTACATTTTAGGTTCTGGTGGCCTGTGTTCTATTACTGCTGATAACCTGTGATGCAAGAGCTATTAGATCAGAGGATAGTGTCTCAGGGGAAGTGGAACGAAGCCCCATCACTTAGAATTGTTATAAACAAACTGGGCAAAACATTAGAGAAAATACTGTAAGAGCAATCCTGTATGGGCATGGTTGGCTTCTCTAAAGACTTCATGAGACTAATTTCTTCTCACTTCTCCTTGGAAGACCCAACTGAATACGGATTGTTAAGCAAATTCTCGATCAGCTGCTACAGAGCAATTCCTGACACTTGTGGTAGGCCCAAGAATACACAGTGTATTTTGTGTTTCAAAACCATCAGGCACCTCCTGCCTTTTGAGTGATCAAAAGAGGCTCATCTCCATTTTTGCTGGGTTCTATCCTTCTGTAGGTAGATATCATGCTAAGTGAGGTAGCAAGGCTTGAATCCGCAAAGGGATTTAGGGGTTGCAACACCTAACCTTTAGGTGCCTAAGAAATTACTGGGACAACATTGGGATTCAAATCTTGAATTAGGTGTCATTGCTCCCTATAGATTGGGGACAGAGAGGCAGCTAACAAAGGGATCCTTAAAAGAGCACGTTAGATGGGAACTGCCTAGCGTAACTCAAAGGAGGCTGATGAGAGGAGTATGTGCACTCTAAGCCCCTAGCCTTCATGGAGTTAGGCACCTAAGCCCCGGCTGCAAGGAGGCACCTATCTCGGCCTAAAGAGTTATTGATGCAGGCAGACTGGCCCCGAGGTCTCTGATCTTTGTGCCCTAACCATGAGGTTATTGTCTCTCTGAGCTAATGACTATTTAAGAATGTATAAACAGTGGACCATCTCCAAGACTAGAGACTGAGGTAGACCCTATCAAAATATTCCATCACTCAGGGGGCTAAGGCATCCTCCTGAAAGGTAGGAGATCCCCTTGCTCAAGTCCTAGAAGTCAGTGGGCCTAGGTGTCTCCACTAGATGGATGTAAGCCATTCAAATTCTGGGGGGGTCTGTCGTGGGTCAGTTGGTCTGCCAGGCTCCCAGGGGGCAGAGAGAGGCCACACTGCTTTGCTAAAGGGTAGGAATCACACCTCTCTGGTGGTGGAATTAGCAAAGAGAGGTGTAAAGGCCCAGTCATAGGAATAGGGACTGCCGGCAATAAGTCAGAGGCATGCCTGTTGGGCAGTGGAGGACTGGCAATAAATCAAAATGGCTACAGCTGGGAGGCTGCTACCCCAACGTGGGGAGTAGCAAGACTAGAGGAATGCAGGCCTGGTTGACTCCACTGTATTCCAGCCTAGGGCCCAGACAGTGGTAGAGTGTCCCACCACTGGATCAGTGGGTATCCTGCGTCAACATGCTGACCAGCTGCTAAACCACAACACTGCCCAGCTCCAACTTGTTTTGATACTCAGTGGCTGGCAGTCCCAGTAGCTCCAGCTCAGCATCAGGACCCTTCAGGTCCAGGCATTGGTGTCCTTCATTGTTTTGTAACCTTTTCAAGGTCACGTGGTTGGTAACCAACACAAAGAGAGCCCCAAAATGGCAGTAGCACAGGCCTCAACCACCCATATACCTGTAAGGGCCTCCTTCTCAATGACAGAATAGTTCCTTTCTCTCGGGAGCAGTTTCTGACTGAGGTAAACAATAGTATGTTCCTCATCTCCCACCTCTTCAGAGAGGACTGCTCCAATTCCCACTCCTGAGGCATCAGTCTGAACAATGAATTTGCTATCAAAGTCAGGGCTGAAGAATACCAGCTCACTACATTACCTCTCCCTGAGAGTCCTGAAGGCTTTCTTGATTTGTTTAACCAGCCAACCCAGCAGGGGCTGTCTTTTGTTGGGAGTCTTGTCAGGGGAGCAGCAATGGATACAAACGGGGGTACAAACCGCTAGTAATTCCCAGCCAAACTCAAGAATTGGCATATCTGCCTCTTTGTGCATTGTTCTTCTGCAGGGGCCTGACCAAATTCACAGCAATGCATTCAAAGGGTACACCAATTACAGGCAAAGGGACTGGGGTGCCTTCTGTACTCCAGCCAGCTCCATGAGCTGACAGTCCAGACATCACATATAATACATTCACTTCCCAGTGGGTCCCGAGCCAGAACTCGAGCACTAGTCCTCTCCTATGCTAGATGGCCCACAGCTATCCCATTGATGGGCCTGGGAGATTAACTGGGTTTAGACTTACTGGGTTCAGAGAGCTCAGTCAATGCAGTAGAGGCGATCATGGGTCACCTCAAACCTGAGCCACTCAGTTGCTCACTGAGCCTTGACCACCTTGCCGTCCACCCAGTTAACTGCTCATAGGTGCAGTGGAGTATAGTTAGGGGAGGGGTAGCTCAGTGGTTTGAGCATTGGCCTGCTAAACCCGGGGTTGTGAATTCAATCCTTATGGATGCTATTTGGGGCAAAAATTTGTCAGGGATGGTACTTGGTCCTGCTGTGAAGGCAGAGGACTGGACTTGATGACCTTTCAAGATCTGTTCTAGGAGATAGGCAATCTCCATTAATTTATTTATTATTTTAATTTAGTTTTTCCTTTTGGTCCTGACTAAAATCCTCAAAGCCAGGAGGAGGGCATGTCCACCAGGTTGTCCTATTCAGGTGTAGGAATTGAGGTGACAACAGGGTCAGACTCTGTTTCGTGGGCCACTATAGGGTGGGTTCTCCTTGAGAGCCTCCAGGGTAGGTGGTATTTTTGGTTAGTAGGGCCCCAACTAACCCAACAAAATTTGGCTAGTGATCCAAGATGACCGAGTAGGTGAAAGGGAACTCCATCCCCACTGCCATCAGTCAGGTAGCCCCATTTACACTAAGGTGAATCAAGGCCTGCAGTACAGTTTTACATCTCCATTGTTACAATGGATCCACATATCCCTGATAGTGCACTCAGAGTCTGGGATAAGTTCTCAGTGGATGATGATCTATCCATAGCCTGAGTCAATTAGGACAGTGATGAGAATCCCCACAACTTCAACAGGGACCATTAGTTTAGTGGCAAAGAGATGATGGGTCTATGACTCGTCGGTGTAGACCCAGCCAGAGCTACACTCTATCATAGTGCAGTCTTGTGGCAGATGTCTGTACTCGCCACATGAAAAGCAGGGTTCTACTTTAGGGCACCCTGGCCACAGAAGGTTCCTTGGTCAGACACCAGGTGGGCTAGGACTCCCTCTGTTCACTTCACTTCCTCTAGGGCATCTGGCATTGGCCAGTGCCAGAAGACAGGATACTGGGTTAAACGGACCTTTAGTGTGACCCAGTATAGCCATTCTTACATTTTTATGACGTAATGCCTAGGCCTTCTTGTCCCAATGCCAGGTCGTGCCAGGTATGGGTTTGGGATGTCATGGCAGGCCAGTCACACAGCCATCCAACTTTTGGGCCCTGGGTGACCAATCAACCTTGAGCATGGGACCTTTTTCCAGTCTTGGCATGCTTGGTCTTGGGGGTGGAGTGCAGGGTGATGGTCCTATCAGTGCCCCCACAGCTAGGAAACTTCCTCTGTGAGCTTATGGCCGCACTCAAGGTCATGAGTCAGTGCAGCAAGACCCACACTTTTCCTCAGGTTGGGAGGATGTGCACAAATTTTTCGAGTATGATCTGCTCAGTGACTTCACCTACTGTTCATTGTTTTAGCTATTGCCACTGGCAGCAGATGTCTTTTAACTCCAGAGCCTCGGATTGGGGTCGGGCATCCAGCAAGTAAACTTTGCCCTGAAAGCATTGCTGAAAGGTCTACAGAGTTATGTCCAGGGCGTCCAGAATGGCTGCTTTCACTGGAGCATAATTGCAGGCCACATCATTTGGAAGCCCTCAATAAGCCATCTTGAGCCGTCCTTTAGGCTCAGGAAAAGGAGGGCTGCCCATTGGCCAAGTACCCAGCTAGCCACTGAGCTCAAAGGCCACCAAATAGGCCTCAGGGTGGGTCCTCAGGCCTAACCTTAGCCAGGCAGATGGGTGTGGTAGACGAGGGTGTGCTGGGTACTACCTTAGGCTGGGCTCTGCTTGGACCAGGCCGCTGGAGGCATTGGGCTACTGCTCACAGTGCTGGGCCTCTAAGGCCTGGCGCAGCTGTTACTGTTGGGCACCCAGTTGCTGCACTAGTTTTTGCTGGCATTGTGCCAGGGAGGCTAGTCAGGCACCTCATTTCTAACCACTCACTGTAGTGGTGTGCTCAAGTGCCTGCATTCTTCACCAAGAATAGTGGGTCATTTGGTCTACTGGGCCCTCAGGAGGTGGACTAAGCCATACTACCCATCTAAATGGCAAGGATTACAACTCTCTGGTGATGATGGGGAAATAGCAGAGAAAGGGGTAATGGCTTGGTTGTAGTGACAGGGAGGTGCCTCCATTAAGTCAGTGGTGTGCCCTTCAGGCAGAAGAGCATAAGCATTAAGTTAGTAGTGTGCCCCTCAAGCAGGAAGTGTCAGCAATAAGTCAGCAGTGCGCCCCTTGGGCAGAGGAGCATTGACAATAAATCAGTAAAGCCCCTGAGGCATGGGGAGTACTGGCAATAAGTCAGTATGATTACAGTGGGGAGACTGCCAATGAGGGGCCAGGGTGGCAGGAATAGGGGAATGCAGGCCTGCCCAACTCCACTGTTTCGAGCCCAGGGCCCTGGCAGTAGTAGAGTGTCCCACCACTAGGTCAGTGAGTGTTCTGCTGCAACATGATGACTAGCTGCTAAGTCAAAAGGCTGTTCAACTCCACTATGAGCTACTTCCTATCTGAGCTCTTGATCTGGTTCCTCCTCCAGATTGGGTCCTCGAGGTCCCAGGCTCCGGCCGGCTCTGGGTACCCAGTAGTCCCAGTAGCTCCAGCTCTTTTTCAGCAACAAGTCCCTTCAAGTCCAAGGCATCAACTGGCTCGGCTGCAGGGCCAGTGGGCAGCAGCCTCCTTTTGACTCCTTGAAAGAAAATGCATTATGAATAAAGCCAGTCAATGTTGCCTATATTGTTTATATCAAGATCTTATATCTTGTACCTTTTTCCCATAAGCGTCTGTGCAATTTGATCATTTTCCATGAACCAATTTTTTAAAAATGGAATACTCCTTTAAAGCATAATTTAAAATATGAAATTCCACACACAATTGTTAATCATAGGACTATTGAAGTGTCTTATGTAGGCATGCAGCAATCTCCTATTCCACGTGAAGCTTATAATCATTTCTTCTAACTAGTTGAATAAAAAGAGGGGAATGATAGGATATATCTCTGTCTTTATATCTCTATATAAGGTTTCCAGCAAGATTAAAGTTTTTAATTAATTGATTTTCTCTAGTAAAACAATGTCAGATTTTTCCATAGAAAAGCTTCTCTTCCAAAATATGAAATCAAAGGCTTCCAATTAGTGGAATGCCTTTGCTGTTTTTAGCTCTTCTTTGAAAATAAATACAGTGTGAAAGTTTCTTTTTCAGTCATTCCTGCTGTCCATCACTACTGATCCTCCCTCACTCCAAAGCTGCATAACTCTCTCATGCTTAAACATTGTTCTACCTCTGTGTGTTTAAACTAGTATGTAGCTGGCTTAGATTATAAACTCTTTGGGGGAGAGGATCCTGTGATGCTCTATATCTTGGGAGAGTACCCTGTAACCCACATATTCCTCATTTGTATATAATTGTGATATTGCATATAAATCATACCATGTGAGGTATCAGGAGAAAGGTTATGAACTGTTGAAACTCACTGTTCTATCTAAGACTAATAAAACATGTAGATGGTATCATGAGCTTTCGTGGGCACAGCTCATGATACCATCTGCACGTTTTGTTAGTCTATAAAGTGCTACCAGACTATTTGTTGTTTTTTAAGTTTATCCTGTACAGACTAACTGGGCTGCCCCCTGAAGCTTCTGTTCTTTCTAAATAGGTATATCTTTAGTGCATCTGAAGTTATGAGATTGTGTTGTATGGTTGTCACTAAAAAGCGTTGTAAATTGGGGAATCAGCCAGAGATTAGCTCCCCAGAGACAACAGCAAGGAGACAATGTCTGAGCTTGTGTCAAACACCCATTGACCAGCAAGGGAGCTGCAACTCAATGATTCACATGCATGAGGCCACAATAGGGGAATTGCTCAGCCTTACCTGGGGACTCGGCAATGCCCACCAGACATGCCTGCATTGTGTTCTCCAAGCCCGTGGACTAAGGATATAAAGTAGAACACAGGGGGCCCATGCTTTTGCCTTTCTCCCTCCCTCACCTATGCTGCAAGTAATAAGAATGTTCAGAATTCTGAAGACTCCAACAGAGAAGATTAGCCCAAGTTTCAAAGGTGAAATCTGCATACTATGAACTACAATATGCAATGTGGGTGAGAAAAACCGCATAATCTAGTTGTTGCCCATTGTAATAGGGTAGAGAGTTTAGACTGTGTGCTCCATTTTATTTCTTTTGGGAATTAACTCTGACTTTTTGCCTATAACTTTTGTGGTCAATACACTTATTTTACTGTTTATCTTTACTAGTGAGTTTGCCTGAAGTGTCTAATAAATCTGCTCAAGTTTATAAGTGCTTATGTATATCCATTCTCCATTGATGAAACGGGGAAATAATTAATATATTTGAATTGATCATCTGAATATTCCTGAGGTACAGTGCTGGAAGCTGGGACAATTTGTCTAGCTCCTTTCTTTGTGATTCCTGAGTGGGTCTGGGAACACCAGGTGTAGGGCAGTACATGCTGTTGTGCTGAGTGATAACAGCACTTGGAGGAGTTTGCAGCTTGTCACAGGCAAAGTATTTTGCTGGTGATCATTCTACACAGTTAAAAGGGCACAGTATCCCATAGGGAGGGTTCATCATAATCTCCTTCAGTCCTGCTCTACTTGGGTAGGCCCTTCATTCCACAGCCTTCGTTCCTTCTGATCATTCTTCCCTTTTGTTATTACTGCTGATTAATAATAGGGCCAGGTTTTCAAAGGTAGGAGTATCTGAGTATACGTTTTGCAGACACTGGCATCTGCCTAGCTTATATGTGTATTTCCCCAATGGGTGTGAACAGCTGGTACATTTGTACACACACATGGCCAGGTAAGTGCCTCGCCATCCATGTTTTTTTCTGTTTCCTTTTCATCAAACACAGTGTATACTCATTACCAGCTTGTGAAAGAACTTGACAATTCTAGGAACTGTTCATTCAGACACTTCAATTCTGCCAATTCCTTCTCATCTTCCAATTAGCACTTTAGAGTACAAGTCTTTGAAACTTATAGTAAAAACTCCTTATGGGTAGGAGTTATAAAGACAGGCTGCTGCCAACACATCCTCTTCTGAGAGACAGATGTCCCACTGTTAAAATTGACATTCTCTGAATAATGGATGGGAGCTGGCCAGAAAATGAAAGACAATCAGCAAAAGAGGCAGTACAAGGACCTGGCGCAAAGTCAACTGACATGAATGGCAGACTCTCTTGTCTTCAGCAGGCTTTGGATCAGACCCCAAGAGTGCAAAGGAGAAGGCATCCAGGAACAGCAGTAGAAAGGGTCAGCAGAGCATCATGAAACCAGTGTATTGCATGGGAGCAGAAGAATCTTGAAGAGCCTGGAGGAAGAAGAGCACCTGGATGAAAGCCGAGCTGGAAGGGTAGTATGGCTTCAGAGCCATGAAAAACCAGGTCCCCGGGAAGAAAAGAAGTGGTTAATACATTTAGTAGTTATAAAAATTGTACATCCAAAAATGTTTTTTAAAATATTTGAAGTTCTGTTTCCTACAGCTGTTTTTCTTCTCATTTTTGGCACATTTCTCATTACAGTCAGAGCAACATAGGTCCCAGTCTCCCTCTCCGACAGACTCCTGGCACCTCGCAGGCCATCCCTTTTAAATCTCCCAGCTGCCTGTCTTACCCCTTGTAGCATTTCTTGCCTACTCCATCTGCCTATTTTTCTCTCCTCCAGCTGCCACATTGGATCTCTAGACCATATTTCATGCCGCCTTATTCCCCTTCTTCCCAGAATATAGAGGTTTTTTGGCATATTATTGTGGATTAATTTTACAAGGTTGATTGTCTTCCAAAATCTGAACAAATTCTCACCATATAGAAATCTATTAAACAGAATCTTGCCTAAGCTTCTTCACAGTTGTCATGAATCAAACTGTGAGTTCTAAAGCTAAGGACAAAGCTGGGAAGTTGACAGAAAGAGCACATGGTGCTAAATTATCAAATACATGATTGCACAGGATTTCTTCTTGCCTTGGTATGACTAAAGCTCAGTTACTATGATTTCATTTAATTTGTTAAATCCTGTTTGAGGAAATCTACTCAGCATCCCACATGACATTAAAAAAATATAAATACTGAAATCTAGAAAAAAATCAAATAACTACTCAGACAATCAATTTCCTGATTCTTTCCTTACTAGTGCAGCATGTAATCAGTGTCATCAATACACCAAAAACCTAATTCTTAAACTATTGTTTTGCATTGCAGGAACAATGGCAACAGCCCCTTTATAACTTTTTAGTCTAGTGGTTAGCATCTTCTCAGAGGAAGTGGAAGTGCTAGGTTCGTGTCCCCACTCTGCCTAAGGCAGCAGAAAGGATTTGAATAGTGGCCTTCAGTGTGGAGGAGGGTGCTTTAATGAATGAGTTATGAGCTATTCTGGTGTTTGTTGTTCACTGTCTCTCCTGTTGAAGCTGTTAAACTGTGTATAGCTAACAAAAGAATGATTGGAGCTGGGGGACTAGACCATGGGTCTCCCATTTGGATGCCTTAAGCACCAAGCTACAGAGTCATTGTCACTCTTACTGTACGGTCCAAAAAACTAAGTATTTATACGAAGTGGAACAGCTTCAACAGGCAAGCCTGAGCACTTCTACCAGATCAGGCCCCATGTGCAATATAGGTGGATGATTGCCTAGCTTTTCCTGGATAATGTGATTGTTTAGTCAGAAGATAGGCTTCCAGATGCCTAGAATTAGGCAGCAGCGTACATGCCCAGAGGCATATTTTAGGTGGCAAGAGAATTTTTATCCTCAAAAGTCACATGCTGAATGGGTTTAGGTATCTACAGGCTTCAGTGGGAGTATTGTGGGTCACAATGAAATCTAAATCTGGGGTTGCCTAAAAACCTTGTGAACATTGTATAGTTCTGCTACTATGGTGAATCTTCACATTCACTGCAGAAGTAAGTTACGATGATAACTTCAACAAACAATTAAACCTTTAATGTCTTTCATAATTTTGTCCGAAGTCAAGTAAGACTTTTGAAAGGGCTTACAAACTTGACGGTATGTTGGAAATATATAAAACCTAGCTAGGATTCTGGTAGGAAAATGCCATCTGAATAAAACATCTTTGAAGGATCATAAAAAGACAAAACATAAAGTTTTTGTCGCTGAATCACCGTAGCTGCATTGTTTCATTTCTATCCTGATATTAATCTTGGATCACTCTGCTTCCTCCACCTCAATGGCCAGGGTGAGTGACATCCTCAAGACGAAAGATAGTGGTGATTCATGAGTTAGCCAGTAGGGCATGTGTTTTGAGAATACATCCATCCATTGTTCTTCCTCATGCAAAGGCTAATGAAAGCAATAGGAAAACTTCCATTGACTTCAGTGAGCTTTATATGAAGCCTAAGGCCTTGTTTAAATTAGGAAATTATGTGCTTTTAAAAAACATGTTAGCTAACAGGTTAATCAACATGTTTTTAAACTCAGTGCAGACTAAGGCAGTAATGTTTAAAAATGTACAATGTCATGTCAAATTTCGGATTTGGGTAAGGCATCTGATTGATCATCACCAGCCCAGAGAACAAAAATCCCACTGCACTCCCCCAACTCAGATTTTACTTCCCCCAAAAGAATCTGACAACAATCTGAGAAAACTCTATTTTGTGTGTTAACTCAAGAGCTGCAGCAGAGTTAAACTAAAAACTAACAAGTTCATCTGCCACATACATCTAGGATAGTATGATGAAGCACTATCAATAATCAGTGGTCATGTGAGGAACCCTATTAATAAGAAATGCTGTTATTTGGAAAAGACTTCATTAAACCAATGATGGCCTAGTTTCACAGAAACTAAATATGCTCACTGTGAGACAACACTCTGCACTTCCCATATTAGATCACCAGATATCTTTGACAGTGAGAAAGTAGTGTGTGTGTCTGTGTTCAACGCAGCCGCACAGCTCCACACTTTTGGACTGTCGTCTAATTAGGTAACAGAAGAAGGGTTAAGTATAATTTTGAGATTAGAAGATAGTTGTGTCTCCCATACCGCTAAAGAGAATGATACAGAAACACTGTTTTATTGTACAGAGCTTCACAATATATATTGTATGTTGTCAGTCTATGGTATTGCACTCTGTTGGATATACATTTAGTTTTAAAAGACGTTCTTAATCCAAAGTGGTATTTGCAGCTCATTATGAGACACTCAGTTGAATTCCCATTTATTTTACTCAAAGTTTGACTGCCTGTATGAAGTTTTTCTTCACTTTTTTCAAGCTAAATATTTAATACAACCAGTGCCTTAGTTGGAATCTCTAACTTAAGTCTGAACTGTTAAACAATAAACTAAAAATAGATTGTCTAGGCCGTCATTGTATTGATTCCAGAGTTAATTTTATTATAAAAATAATGCATGGGATTGGACAATATTATGGAGTAATTGTTTAATAACGTCATTGAAAACGAGTAATATTTGGAGGGGAAGACCATTTTAAAAGTTCTGTAATAAATTCACATGTGAGCTGAAGATTGTTAGCAAGTTTCACTTCTTGATGAATCTTTGCATGAGTCTTTCAAATCCCTAAAATTAGGAGATCAAAATGGAAAAGATATACTTTCTATTGCTGCAACACAGCAATAATATAAATTTAAGCAGTGTTATTTATTTCTGCCATTAATACCTTCCCTTTTTTCTCTTAAAATCTTAGAATACTAGAACAGGAAGGGATCTCGAGAGGTCGTCAAGTCAAGTCCCCTGAACTCACAGCAGACCAAGCACTATCTAGAGCTAGACTCTTGACTCATGAAAGATATTCTGTCTATAGATACAACCCATGGAAACAAACAAGTGTTTGCTAACTAAACACACATAATGTGAGTATCGGCTAATCACAGTTCATCCCTTCTGATACTTGCCCAAATAACTACGACCATTGCCAGACTCAAATATACCACTCTGTCTTTCTAATAACTGGCTTCCTTGTAGGACTACCAAAGGACAGGTCACTCACAAACTCAGGTCTGTCTGAAATGGATAAAATTTAAAAGAAAATGCAAAAGAAAATATCATAGCTCAACCTGAGAAAAACAGATTTAAATGTACTCCCTTGCCTTACCATGAATTATCTGTTTGCATTTTTAGCCATCAAAGATATATAACCAGGATGCAGCCTTAATCAGATAATAATACATAAATGTGAATGTATTTGTTCTAAACTGAGAGTTATACTGCAACTAGAAGAGTCCTTTATCCTTAACAGATATCCCTCCAACTCTCAGATACAAAGATAGTACAATGTTTATTCCTATAAAGTCCAGCACAAACTTCAACGTCTGATCTTTTAATCCCAACAGCATGCTATGAAACCCCTTGCATTTAGTGTCACTGATACACACATCCAAAACAACTAGCAATTTGGGTGGGAAAAATAACACTGCATGTGATGGCATCAACAACAAATAAGCAAATGAGACATAGAACCTGCCAAATCAGTGATACTGTAAAATGCAGCTTATGCAATAGATTTGCCATGTGCTCATTTCTCTTATTAGCAACATCTCTTAAATCCTAAACATGGTGAATCACCACTTTGTTCTGGATATCACGTTACAGCTAGACTGTTGTCCATCTCCCAAATATGATAAACCAGATGAGAGAAAATAATTTTACATTTGTATAAGACATACCTAATATAAAAAAAAAAACTTCTCCATAAATACACAGAATACATATTGGCCTCCCCTACAAAGAATTTAGTTTTTGCCCAAATACTGCTTGTTTTGTACCTTTGTAATAACATTTTTTTAAATTGCAAAACAATTCTGGCTGGGTCTAATGCCGTAGAGCATAAATAACCCAAGAGAACCTATGAAATTGCTAAAGAAGCAGCTATTTAGACACATCGGGAACTATGCTATAGATCAGTATTTCTCCACCTTCTCAGGATAGTGACCCCTTATTCAAAGGGCTCTGTTACATTTACTGTAAAAGTAAGTGTGAAATTTGTATCAATGATAATGATAAGCCTATATAATTTATTTGTGTGTTTTCAGATGCTGACAGATAATACTTGACCTTTAAGAGTTAGGGTGTTCAGGAAGTGGGGAGTCAGATTTTCTTTGCTTTAGACTGTAATAATATTTTCAGTATCTTGCAAAAAACTTCTCTCACTCATTACCTTTTCTGATCCTCTTGGGGGGTCACAAACCACTAGATGAGAAACGCTACAGATCATGGGAATGTGGTCTATTTACTGTCCCTCCATGAGTCATATTTTGCAACTAATATTTTGCAAAAGAACAGGCCAGAATAGGGCAGGATTATTTTTTCTCAGACAGTCCTTTCTATATACTTTGGACAACAAAGTGTGTACTCAGTTAATGAAAGAAGATGAAACATTGGTAAAATATACTTTGATTTGTGTTTTTAAACAATGAGGCTTTATCCAGTAATCAGTGATAATATATTATCCTGATAGGAATTAAAATTGCCAAATACTAATTTTAAAGTGGTTTTGAATTTCTTGTTCTCTGTACTCAGTGGCAGTGACAATGAAAACAAAGTGACAAAGCCTAACTGATATTCAGATGGATTTCCCAATGGAAACATGAGTAGAATCCATTATAGTCCTATAGCTGGTCTTTATTACTTTTTTATTGCCTTTTTGTATTTGTACAGGAGCTACAGTAGCCACAGAAACTTTCAAAATACCAATACCTTTTCCAATACCTACATGACTGCTGGAAAGCCAACAGAAGAATTATTCCATTAACAGAACTACTGCCTCTTGAGCAGGCAGATTTGCTGCACTGATGGAAAAACCCCTTTCACTGCGGCCTGTAGTGTCTACTCTCCAGTGATATAGGAGGGCAGCTGCAGTAGCTATAGTATAGAAATACACTAAGGCGTGGGCTCCTCTTAAAAATTACACTGCATAACTAAATCAATCAGAGGTGTGAAAAAAATCACCCCAACCGACATATCTGTGCCAACATAATCCCCACTATAGATGTAGCTACGTCATGGAAGAGGGCTTCTGTCCACATAGTTCAAGTTGTTTGGGAAAGTGGTGTTCTTACACAGAGCCCTGGTCTACACTAGGGAGAATGAGAGATTAAATAAATATATGTCTCCATACTGCTATCCGTAGCCAGTGTTTTTGAAAAGACAAATGCTTTAAAAATCATAGTTAATGAAGAAATCACGAATGTCAAATACTAGGAATGTTCAACATTGCTCTGTTAAAATCGTAACAACAACTGTAACTTAGGGAATTTTCTAATTGTTAACTGTTTTTCAGACTTCAAATTGTAATAATTTTCTTTTGGCTTTAATGTCTGTTTTTTAAAACGATGATTGGGGAAGCACAGAAGAGGATACAAAAAAAGAAAATGCTGAACTATTAGGCTATTCAAGTTTTGGGGGGGGGAATTGAAAGGACAGCCAGAAGGAACACATCAGTCCCAGCCTCTGATGACTGATCTTGTCTGCCTTATTTGTTGACACAAGAGAGTTATGGAGTGACTATGACTTGATTTATAACTGGGAAGGGAAGGTTAGAGGACCCCAGAACAAGCATTGTGAAACATGGTTGATGTTATTTGACTTGACTTTCTGTGTGGCTTCATAAATTTGCAGCCACAGAGCTACTTTTTAAAATGACTGTTATTATTTCTTTTTGGGGGCTTCCATGAAGACTTGACAACAATCTACAACAAAAAAATCAGGTACAAATTATCTGAAAGTCAAAATTCCTAATAGACCAGTAGATAGGTCCAAAAAGGATTAATCTACTATGAAAAGCAAGAGTTGGCTGGTCTGCATGTGACACGCTTAACTTTCCTCAGAAAAGGTCAGCCTGTCATGGAATCAGGTTCCCCAGCCTTCCAGGGATTCTGCTGTTCAGAAGGTTGTGGATATTTTAGGCTAGATCATCATCAAGCCCTAAAAGGACAGAAATTTATAAATGTTTTTTTCTAAAATTTTGCCATTTCTTATGTGGAATCAGTTGGTGGGATCAGTCCATTTAACAAGTGTCCACATAAGAAAAAAACAAACTCCAAAGTAAGTAGCTTTAATTGTAACCACTGCTAAAAATCTCAGCAGAGGAGCGAAGGACACCATAGACATAAAAGCTGTATTGTACTCACTAGGTCAAGGGTTGAAGAGCAATGGTGAGGTAATGTGAGGAAGTTTGATTTGCTGCTGTCTGAGTTGTCTCTGTTCTGTGGTTAAATGGAGGACTTAGCTACAGTGCTCTCAGTCTGATTCTTCTCAATGCACTACATGCACTTTTCAAGAGAATTTTCCCCTTTATTTCAATGTCTATTACTGGAAGAAAATAAGCCCACTACTTATTTATGAGTGCTGCATCCATTTTGCCCTATCCAATTGCTTATCTAAAATTATTTAGGACATTGGATTCTAACTCACTACATTTTATATTAAACTGATTTGCTAAACTAACATAAAATTGGAGTACAATGGGCACTTTAAGTAATGTAAGGATACTTTGGAAGTTAGAGCAGGCTAAGCATTAATATTAGATTAAATTCTGAACGGTGTGTAAAGCCCTTCAGTTCTTCAGGGTGTGGCTTAGATATGGAGTGACCAAACCAGATCTTTGAACAATTAGAAGATTTTAAATATCGAAAGAGAGTTTAGAGCAGTTCAAAAGAGGCTGTTGTAAATGAGCTTAATGCTATCCATGTTAAATAAGGATGATGGTTTAACACTGCCTGGGAATCTTGTCATTCTTTTGGATGAAAGATATTAAATAGAAGATTTTCATTTTCCATATAGTGCCTTTACTACAGCTGTAGAAAATCAGATAAGTGATGGAAAACTAAAAGAATAGAAGAATGAACATGTATCTTTTAAAAAAATCAGGGCACAAATCACAAAAGTATCAATGACAGAAAGGATTTGAGGGACGGGGAGAGGAATGAGGAAATAAATGGAGTTTCTTTTTAGTTTCTGATCAGCTGTGTTTTTGAAATAGCACATTGTATTTAAAATAATGTATGTAACAAGAATATAAATGGCATTATTATAGTTGTTATTTATTTTTATTAGAGTAGCATCTAGAGGCTCCAACATACATCAGGGTGCTACTGTACCTGGTACTGTAAATGGAAAACTGTTTCTTCTGGTTATCATGAGCCAAGTGGAACAAAAAGGCATATTTTCTAAAGAAGCTGAAAGAGGTTGAGATTTCGGGGTTGGTCAGAAAAGATGTAATACCATTCTTTTATATATTTCTAATATTTCTAAATGTTGTAGAACCAACATGTGTCTTTAATATGTTCTTGACTTTAAAGATTTCTTTACACCTTCTTCAAGGAGATACTATACAATTGTTCTGGTTATTATCCCTCATTATTTTATGAACATCCATGAGCTGTGACTTGGAAACAGCACTTCAATGTAAGATGCAATGTGTAAACCTTTCTTGTACAGACAAAAGTATAGTTAACTGGTTCCCCTTTCAACAAGGCCTTGGAGATACTCCAACTCAACAGCTGGGCTAGCTGACCTCCTGCAGATGAGACTGACAGGCTCCAATTGAAGCTCAGTGGGAGATGCCAAAAGGCTGCTTCACTGATCTCATTTACGGATTTAATATAAGTTAGAGGTAGAGTGAAAGTTTAAACATGTGGTATAAGTTTGTGCCACAGTTTCTTAGTGACTGCACTATTGTTTTTTCCTTTCTTTTTAAAGCATATGTAGTTTACCAACATATATGAG
The DNA here is from genome assembly GCF_049634645.1 of Pelodiscus sinensis. NCBI lineage: Eukaryota > Metazoa > Chordata > Testudines > Trionychidae > Pelodiscus > Pelodiscus sinensis. The sequence continues at coordinate 108,131,941 of NC_134712.1, forward strand.
ATTTGGGAAGAATGATAATAAAGGAAGAGGTTGCATATGCACACATTACAAACATTATTCTGTCTACTATGGAATTTTGTGTTATGTGAATTCTGGAATCTAACCATTACACAATTTTTCCCTATTTCCCTCCAAAATCTCTTATATATTATTCATTATATCGTTCCAGGAATAAATACCAAATTTCCCTCAAATCTGCTCTCATATGGCTATCTTTCAAACAATGTAAAAGAGCCAATTCTGATCTTAGTTACATGGATCAAAACCTATAGTTAGTGAATTTATTCCAGATATATGTAGGGGTAACAGAAATCAGACTCTGGCCTGAAGTTCTAATTTGTAATGACCCTGTATGGATTTGTATGTTCATGGGTTAATTCATAAATCAGTTTTAAAATGTTTGGTTTGTCCATTCCTTTTCTCTCTTAAAGATGTTTGAATCGAATATTTGATGAGGCATTAATAAGAGAACTTCAAAGAGGAATTATTTAGCGGAACAAACAATTCTCTTTCCAAAGAAAATTATAGCCTTTTTATGTATGCTACAGTAGATACAGACCTAATATAAACACAGGGAAGGCAGGATGTAAGTGAGTGAAAGAGAGAGGTATTAAATGAAGGAATGGTATTGAACTTTCCTACAAAAATCTTTTTGCTTATCTTTATACAAGTCAATCTTTAGTCTGAAAGTCTACATAAATAAATCTGAAGTCTTATTGACTTCAATGGGACTGGAATTTCACTCCAATACCCTGAAGCATTTACAGATTGTTCCAGTTCATTTTTCATGCATCAAATTTGAATGAATTTTCTTGCTAAATTTTAAAGCACAATATGGCAAATGGAATGAAAGCCTTTGCAACACCTACATTTACCTTAACGCCCCTCTCTAGCTATCTTTTTAAAATATTCTGTATGTTCATTGTAGAAGTTCTCCCATGGACAAGCACAATTCAAAGACCCAGGTACAAGAAGAAAGCTGTTGCTGTTAAGAGCCTCATATTGCAATCCTTACAAAGAGAGAACACCCATTATTATTCCTTTTTTAATGAAAGACCTTCTGCTAAAATTAAATGGCAAAAGCATGGACTGTAGATGAACTTACTTCATTTTGATCATAAAAGAACCCTTGAAGATACTAGTTCTTCCTTCACATGGATGGAGTTACATGGATCCATCATAATGGAAAAACTGAACATCCATACACTGACCTGACTTATGCCTGAATTGTGCCTGAGTCAAGTCTACAGGATATACTTTATTTTTCACCAGTATTTTACAATAAAAATGACTATACTAGATTTTATTGCATAGATGACACTGTAGCAGAACAATTATCTCATGGATGCTCCTTTCACATTCATGATGTTACTGTAGCAACAACAGCAATCACTGATACGGAAAATTAATATTAGAAAACCATTTAATGTTATTTTAATTTTCTTTTGATTTTTTTCTTATGTGGTGGAAACAAGGTGAGTGTCCCATTTCACCAACCAGCTTTCCACAGATTGTTAGTGAATTCTCAGATCACATTTTGAGGACCACTGTGTGGTTGTCGTTGATCATTCAATGCTTTAGGTAATTTCAAGAGCTCTGCATTATTCTATCTCTGGTAATAAGTTCCAACTGGTTGTGCATAACAAGATGCTTCATTGCACCTTCTGTAGATTATTTGCCTGGGAAGCTCAACTCTTAAAGGCACTGTCCCCAGTCACATACAGCGCTGATTCAGACACTAAACACATTTAGGTTGGATACAATACCATTTGTACAGCTAAGGGCAATATGAATCAACACTGCAAAGACCCCAAAACAATAAGGCTACATATGATTTCTTTTTTTTAAGGCTTCAAGGATAACAAATCCTAAAGAAAGAGCCATCACTTTTGAAAGATATTAATTTAGACAGACTATTCTGAAGATTAATATAATCTAATGTACCTTGGCATCCATATCATCACTCTCATTTAAGAGGTCGGAGGAGGACACAGACTCAGATATTCTCTGCATCCTAGATGTGTGTCTTAAAATTCTTGGTCGAAGCAGATAGGTAATAGAGCTCGGAGAAGTGAACACTGGCTGTCCCGATCCTGTTCTGTGGGAAAAAAAGATGGGTTAATTCAGTTCTGTAACTTTTGTGAGCACTATCACCTAATTAGTAGTATTTAAATAGCCATTCATTGTGCTAGGATTATTCAGTCTATCTACAGGATAAATGTCTTTATGGTTAGATTGTAATTTGCAGTTCAAGCCCATTTAAGGGAGAGTAAGAACTCTCCAAAATCCATAGACCTGAGGATGGCTGGAGCTCCTGGATGGGGCATTTTGAATAAGTTAGAAGGGTGAATCAGTGGTCTGAAGAAGAGAAGGTGGAACTTTTAGTACTGCTTGGGTGACTATATATGCCACTTTGGCCAGGATAGTCCCTGTTTTAAGCCCTGTCCCCCTTCCCATCCTGAATTTTTGGCAAAACTGTGCATCTGTCCCATTTGTTCTTACCAAGTGGTGTGAAAAAAGATGTGGGGTGCAGAGGAACACGTCCATAGGAATGCCAGCAATGCCAGACCTGTACCAGAGAGCAGCTTGGGCCAGGAGGGTAGCTTTGGGCTTACTCCATACACTATAGAGGAAGGGAGGGCTCAGGTGGCCCGATGGGGCAGGAGGCAGGGAGGGCTCAAGCTGGCCTCAAATGTTGTGGGGGTGGGGGGGATCCTCACATGGTGTCCCTTTCTACCTTTGGGAAAATATGGTCACCTTAGGTATTGCTTCTCAAATGCAGGAAGCAGCAGGTTTTCACATCTGTTCCCCAGACACTCTACCCTATCAGATGCTTCATAATTTGCATTTGGAGCAGGTATGGTGGCTTACAGCCAGCACACTCTAATGCCATAGTAGAGTTCAGCATAAAGCAGAGGCAGTGCATTCAGTTACTATGATGCAGGTAGTGGCTCATTTCATCCAACTGCACTACATCTAAGATATACAGACAGTCTCTTAAAGAAGTCCAATCTGCCTGGTTGAAAAATAATAATAAAAAGAATGGAGAGCCAAAAGCAAGGGGGAGATCTCAGATTGAGATGCTGAGGATTCTTCAGTGCAGAAGTTAATAGCTCATTATGACTAAGAGTACCTAACTCCTTAGGGGTTATTGTTTAATCTTTGCTACTGACTAGTGAGACAAAACTCTATCAAAAAGTTGGTCTGGGTTACTGTATGTTGCAGCTTTATATATAAAGCTCTCTGGTGAGGGGCAGTGCTGTAAGATTGTTCAAGGTAAGTGTTACAGAACAACACTATACTGGCTCCCGTGAAAACTGAATTTGTTCTTTGTTGTTTTCCCTGGTTGTCAAAGAAACAATCCTGATTGAAAATAATTGGGGATTGTTTGTGCGTGTGTTGTGTTTTTATTCATTTTGTATTGAAAAAATAAAACTTCATTTGAAACAGATTCAGAAAACCAGTTGTAGGGCAGGATTTTGTTTTAAGCAATAGAATGAATAGCTGTATACTGTAACACTAAATCAATATCCATCTTTTTTGTCCTAGAGATGACATAGCATAATACAAAAATTAAGGCCTTATTCAGTGCCCTACCCATGTAAACTGCCACCCTGGACTTAATGAAACTACTCACATGAATAAAGTTACCCATGTGTATAAGTCTTTGCAAGCTGAGGACATTACATTACAATTTGTTTTTATTATGCCCCCGATTCAGCAAAGCACTTAGGCATCTACTGAACATTAAGCATGTGAGCGATCCATCTCTGATTAGCAAACCACTTAAGCAAAAGCTGTGCATAGGGCTAGACTACCTGACCTATCTTGAATCTAGCTAGGACAGGTAACAATATGAGGCCATGTCTTCATTATGCGGCAGATCAATGCTGCCATGATAGATCTTCTGGAATTTGATTTAGCAGGTCTAGTAAAGACCTGTGTTCCCTCTAAGCTGCATGGCAACACAACTTCACAGGTGATTAATCACCTCTGCCCAGACAGTAAGCTTCTTGCATGGAGCCCTGAGCCTCTGACTGGGTGGGGCTGATTAATCACCCATGAAGCTGTTCTGCTGTGCAGTTTAGAGGGAACACTTGTAAAGGCCCGCTAAATCAAACCCAGAGAGCACCCTCATCATCGCTGGTACTCCTGCTCCTCATGACATGAGGGGTAAAGGAAGCAAACGGGAGTGTTTGCTCCCATTGGCCTCCTACTGTGGAGACGGCACAGAAACTTGAATTAAGGTATGTTGACTCCTGCTATTTAATTCATGTAGCTTAATTCTTCCTTCCTGCATAGTGAGGATAATACATCTTAGGCAGTCCAAGCCTGCTAAGAACATTGGGTATGTACTTGGCTTGCTAAGGCCATGTCTTTAATATGTGGGAAGGTTGAATTAAGATATGCACCTCCATCTATGTTAACGTATGTAGCTGGAGTCGACCTTAATTCAAGTTTCCATGTGGTCTCCATACCAGGAGGCCAATGGGAGCAAACACTCTTATTGGCTTCCTTTAGTCCTTGTGAAGAGCAGGAGTACTGGTACCAATGGGGTACTTTCTGAGTTCAATTTAGTGGGTCTTTACTAGACTTGCTAAATTGAACTCTGGAAGATCAAAAGCAGCAGCATCAATCTTCTGCATAGCGAAGACATGACCTCCGTCTTTCTGAATTCCTTGCTCTCTTCACTGTTATTGTTACTCATTCTAGCAAGATTCAAGCTTGCTCAAATAGGCTAGTTCATATTTGGGTATATCTTTTGCTATGTAGATATACCCAAATACATGTGGAATATGTACTGTGCTAAATAGGGAAAGGATTATCAACATCTTAAAGCTAGCCATAAATTTATTATTTAACATTGTTACATCATTGCACCTCTAGAGTCAAGCAGGTCATTGCACCGACAGTCAACCCTCTTGTGCTAGGCACTGTACAAATACATATTAAATAACAAATACATATTAAATAAACATAGCCCCTAAAGAGCTTACAATCTAAAAGATAAGATATAACAAGTAAATGAAACCAAAAATTGGCACTATCATACCCCATCTGAAACTACATGTAATCTGAATCTGCTCTAATATTTTCTTACAACTGGATGAAGACAGAGTCTCCCCCTTTTTTTAAACTAGTTTGCTCATAATTCTGCTTTTTTGGCAGTATCTATTTCATTCATTGAATATCTTGATATCTGATACATGCTCCATTCAATTAATTAACTGTATATATTTACTTGTTTTAATAAGATAAGATGCAGCTTTTATGGTTGAAAGATATCAAGATATTCCCTGAGTAGATTGTAATTTGGTATAGGTATGTCTCACAATTCAAACTGCCAAGAGGATCTCAATAAGCTATTCCCATATATATTATATATGTCTGTTGCCTTGATATCAATATCTAATTAATATTAATCAGTGATATATTGTTCTGTGATGCTTCTACAAAATAGTCTTTATCAACTCAAGATAATTAATAACCATATTTGTTTCCAAGTTTCATCTATCATTCAGACATAGCTTATGTCACTGATAAACATTACATCAGAGTATTTTTAAATGTCATCTTATTTTATAGAACTTGACATAGCATATCTCTGTAATGGACTTTGTAATTCACTGCAAGATTTGTTAAGAATTTCAGAAATGCTTTTTCTTCTACAAAAGGGAACAAAATATGCAAGCCCTGAGTGTGGCAACAATCTGTGCGAAAAGTCAAAAAAAGAAAAAAATATATAAAATCAAAGGTATATTGCACATTATCCTGTACAGTACACCATACACTTCATGAAGTATTAAAATTTAATCTCAGAAATTCTCTAGCAAGAGGCTTACTACTGCAATTTTTACTCAGTCAAAACTCCTGTTAATTTAATTGGGAGTGTTGCTTGAGTTAGAATTTTAGGTCAGGCCTCCATAAATTAGTAAGTGGTACTGAAGAATCTCTCTGAAAAACAATTAAGCATATGTTGAATGTTAAATCATAAATTTTTTTACATCAATGGGACAATTACAATATCATATTCATTTTCTCTTCTTATTGAATTTAACATTTATTTGCTGTTTCCTTTTCTCAGCTGATGTCATCCAACACCATTTTAAAGGAAGTGATGGATTCCCAAGCTCGTTAATTTTGTTTCATTGATTGCTGCAGCTCTTGTTTAAGATGTTTGAAACCAGAATGAACAAAGCACTGGAAAATATATTATAGGAAACTGTTTATCTATCTTTGATATTTATAAGACACATATGACCTTGGTACCCAATTGAATAATCCTATTCTGCCATGGAGATTGACCTACTAGATCTTTTCCAGTCTAATTATTGTGAGTCTATGATACAAATGGGTGATGTTTTTAAACATAGTGCTTGGCTTGATGTATTGTATCAACAGAATCATAAAAATGTAGCATTGGGAGGGAATGTGTGAAGTTATCAAGTCCAGTCCCTTGCACAGGGCAGAATCAAGCAAACTTAGACCATCCTGACAGGTGTTTGTCCAATTTATTTTTAAAAGCTTCCAGTGATGGGGACTCAATGACCCCCCCCCCCGAAAACTTATTCTGTAGCTTAAGCTCCTTCATAGTTAGAACATTTTCCCTAATATCTAACCTAAATCTCCCCCTGCTGCAGCTTAAAGCCCATTATTTCTTGTCCTATTTTCAGTGGACTTGGAGTACAATGGATCTTCAGACTCTTTATTACAGTCCTTAACATATGGGAAAACTGTTATTAGGTTGCCATTCAGTCTTCTTTTCTCATAACTAAACATGTTCAGTTTTTGCAACCTTTCTTCATAGGTCAGATTTTCTAAACCTTTTATCTTTTTTGTGGCTCTCCACTGCACTGTTTCCAATTTGTCCACTTCCTTTCTAAATGGCAGTGCCCAGAATTGGACACAATACTCCAACTGGGGCCTCACCACAGCTGAGTAAGGTGGGAGCAATTACCTCATGTTAATACACCCCAGAATCAAATTAGCCTTTTTTGAAGCTGCATCACATTAATCACTCATTTAGTTTGTGGTCTACTATATCCCCCTTGATAATTTCCAGCAATCCTGCTACCTCAATAGTTATTCCTCATTTTGTAGCTATTCGTTTGATGTTTCCTGCTGGTACATCTACACAGCTACATTATTTCGAAATAACTTAGTCCATGTCTACAGAGCAGGAAGTTATTTTGAAATAATATCAAAATGCTGTCAAGCTGGAGGACTTCTTACTCCAAATCCTGTAACCCTCATTTTAAGAGGAGTGAGGGAATTCGGAAGAAGAGTGCTTTATTGCTCCCAATTTTAAAATAAGCTATTTCAAAATAATCAATGCAATTGCCATAGCTCAATTTGCGTAGCTTATTTCGAGTTAAATCTTGCAATGTAGACGCACCCTAACTGAAATGCTTTGCACGTCTTTATTGAATTTCATCTTGTTGAATTCAGACCAATTCTCCAATTTATGAAGGTAATTTTGAATTCTAATCCTGTCCACCAAAGTGCTAGCAATCCTTCCCAGTTTGGTGTAATCTGCAGGTTTCATAAGCATACTCTCCATTCTATAATTCTAGTCCGTCACTCTTTGGTCCGGCAACATCCATGATCTGGCATGATTTTAATTAGCTGGATATCCACTTATTATGGCTGTGGCCAAGTTTCCCACAGTCCCATGAAGTTTGTTTATAGCCACCAGGCCAGAATCTGAGTGTTCTGTGCTGTTTTTTAGCTCTCATTTACCCCTAAATGTCTTCTGAGAGTCCAATAAGCAGCAGAAATTTTGGTAGTGCAGCTAGAAAATATTGACCTCCTATGGTTCAGCAAATTCTCTGGTTTTGTACCAGTCAGGTTCCAAGGGTGCCAGACTAGAGAGGTTAAACCTGTACCTAAGACTACTGGAACCAGGACTGACCCCTGCAGGATACCACTAAATAAGCCCTCCTAATCTGATAACAAACCATTGATAACTACTCTTTGGCTACGTCTAGACTAGCATGATTTTCCGCAAATGCTTTTAACGGAAAAGTTTTCCGTTAAAAGCATTTGCAGAAAAGAGCGTCTAGATTGGCACGAACACTTTTCCGCAAAAGCACTTTTTGCGGAAAAGCGTCCGTGCCAATCTAGACGCGCTTTTCTGCAAAAAAGCCCCAATCGCCATTTTCGCGATCGGGGCTTTTTTGCGTAAAACAAATCTGAGCTGTCTACACTGGCCCTTTTGCGCAAAAGCTTTGCGCAAAAGGGCTTTTACCCGAACGGGAGCAGCATAGTATTTCCGCAAGAAGCACTGATTTCAGACAGTAGGAAGTCAGTGTTTTTGAGGAAATTCAAGCGGGCAGTGTAGACAGCTGGCAAGTTTTTCCACAAAAGCAGCTGCTTTTGCAGAAAAACTTGCCAGTCTAGACACAGCCCCTGAGTATGGTCTTTCAACCAGTTGTGTTACCACCATATAGTACTTACTCTAGACCTCATTTCCCTAGTTTCTGTATGAGAATGTCATGTAGAATTGTGTCAAAACCTTACTAAAAGCATGGTATATCACATCTACTGCTTTCCCCCCTCTACTAAGTCAGTAATCCTGTCAAAGAAGGAAATTAAGTTGTTTCAGCAGGATTTGTTTTTGCCAAAACCTGTTCCTTATAACTCTAGTTTCCGATAGATGCTTATAAATTGATTGCTTAATAATTTGCTTGTAAAACTATTCTGATCTTAACTGCATTCCATTATCTCAAATGAATTTTCCATCATTTAGAAGGAATAAATCTGTTTACAGTTAACCTCTTGAACCTTCTGTTGATCACATTAACGTATGTTAATCTTTGTGTTAAGTTTTATCACCCCAGACTAGAGAGGAACATTAAAATGGATCTTTCAGAACATTATATATTCAGTGAACTTTTGATCTTTTCACTTTTGTCTTATTCTCCATTTTTTCTTTTTTCTCCCCCTTTAATTTAAATCTTGTTTCTATGCTTTATCTGTTCTTCAGTTCCTTGTTAATCTGTTTCCCTCCTAAACCCTATATAGTAAATGGGATTCATCCTACTGATGCAGTATGAGTTTGATCAAGGCAAAGGAGTCTAAATAGATATATTTTCATAATTGTATATATGGTGATGCAACACCAGTTCCTATTAGTTATGAACTAACTCACTATCCAACAAGATGACAGTTTGGCTTGTGAGACATTTTTTGTTGATCTCTTCCATAAGTCTTTTTGTCACAGTTTCTTGCATCTCACTATATACAAATATATAGCTCTGCTGACTTGGTTAGATGGTACTTCATTAATGTATACTTTCCTCAATCCCAATTATCTCTTATGTATTTCAAAACAATTATTTTTGTTCCATATTTTATAGTGTTAACATTGAGTTACAAAAAACCATTTACATAGTTTCATAAGGATTTTAAAATATATATGTACCTACAACAGGGGAAACTGCCATAAATCCCAACTGTGTGGTTGATATAAAAGTAGATATTTTGTGTCAGACAATTATTTTCCTTTTAGAGGCAAACTGCCTTTCCTAAAATCCTGAATTTAAAAGCATTCTGCTCCTCCCCCCCCCTTCTAAATTTAACTGCAGATGCTTAACTTAATAAGGTCTATAGATACAGCAGATCACAGGATGATGTATGTAAGTAATGTGGGATCCTCCAATGACAAGAGCTATCAAAGTGATGAATAATAGCATTTTGCATATAGTCTATAGCACACAATTTCATCCCTAGCATAAAGGCTTGGCTACATTAGGAAGGTTTGATGCTTATAGTTAAAGCAGTAGCTCCTATACCAATGTGGATGCAGTTATCATTATAAAAGCGCTGTAATCATTTATTCTGTTTCAGGAATCAAAATAAGCTACAGTGATACAATGGTGTCCACACTATGGCTTTTACAATAAAATAAAAACAAAAAACCATGGCACTAACCAACATATTTATATCCATCCTTATACATTTTCTAGCACAGACCATGCCTAACTCCACTGCCTTTAGCATTGCTAGATGTGCTAGATGTGCAGGTTATTGGATTACAGCCATGTTGGTCCCAGGATATGAGAGTGACAAGGTGATCAGATGTCCCAGTTTTATAGGGACTGTGCTGATATTTGAGGCTTTGTCTTACATAGGTACCTATTACCCCTTATCCCTGTCGTGATTTTTCATGCGATTTGGTCACCCTATATCTTGTATTGGACCAACGTCTGTTGGTGACAAAGACAATCTTTTGAGCTTCCCACGAAGCTCTTTCAGGCCCGTATAAACTCAAAAGCCTCTCTCTCTCCCAACAGAAGTGGGTGCAAGATATTACCTCCCCCATCTTGTCTCCATTTTAGTGAGGGAAGACCGGGCAGGGATGCCCTGGGTAGACAGATTAGGCTTCCTTTTCCACAGCCTAGCTTTTCACTAAGGGACAAACTATTATCCCAGATCTTTGCTTCCCACACCCCTACCCCGTTCCCCCTGGCCTGGGTGTGCGCCCTTTTCCCAGCTTCCTCACTGGCAGCCTGCTCCCTAGTGATGTGCTAAGATTTCCATTCCCCAGTCTCCGCCTGTTACACTGGCGGAGCCGCGGAGAGGCAGCTTCTCTTTCTCTCTCTCTCCCGCTCCATTTTCACAACTCCCCCTCACCCTCTTTGCTTTCTTTCCCCCTCTCTCGCTTTCTGGACTTGGCTGTATTTGGCGCTGCCGGAAGCTGCGGTGCGTGTCTCTCCGCCGGCCTGACTGACACCCGCTCCCACGGCGGGCAGGGGAAGGGAGGAGGCAGCGGCCACGGCTTTTCCCCGCAGAGAGGCGGCGGGCAGGCGGCTCCCCGGGCCAGGTAAGCGCAGAGCGGCTGGGGCGCGGGCAGGGGCGACCCGCAGCGGGGCGCGGGCGCTGCGCGCAGGCAGCTGTGCCGAGGGGCCCGGCTGTGCCAGGCGGCGGCTGAGGACATCTTCGGGGCGCGGAGGAGCGGGTGTGTGGGGAGGGGGGGTCTCTGTGCCAGGGTGACCCCCGAGCAGTGCTGCCTTGGCGGGCTCCTGAGAGGGCCGGGGCTGCTTGTGCCGCCTCTATCTGGGTCAGCGCGGCACTGGCGCTGCCTCCCCCGCATGCTCTGCTTGGGGCTGTGGCCTGCTGCTGGCCTGGGCCCAGGCTGGCTCTTCAGCTTTCGCCTCGGCCCCAGCTATGCTCCGCGGTGAAGCCGGGCTGAGTGACAGCTGCAGGCAGCCGCCGCCGAGACGCTCTCGCCGCCAAGCAGGGCGTTCACTAGAAACAGCGGCTCCACCTGCATAGCCTCCCGGAGCAGGCGGAGGTGTGTGGCAGCCCCGGAGAGCAGCGCTGCAGGCTTTGGCGGGTTGAGGGTGTAGTTAGTCATAAAGGTTATTGGATCAGAGACCCCACCCTCGCCTCACCACGTTTTCCTATGAGATTATTCTGCTTGTTCCGTTAGGTGTAATGGTGTCAAGCGGTGCCCTACTGATGCGGGCAGGGCACGACTAAGATTGGCTAATTTTGTTCAGTAGCCCGGGCTGTGATGGTGGGTAGGCTCACAATGTGCCAGGGTATTCCTAGAGCCAGAGACGCACATTTTTAGGTGACAAGATTTAGGTTAGTGGTTAGCCTACAGGTATAGCTTCGTGGGAAACAAAGCCTTAAAGAGAGAAATTGCTAAATTGGATATACCATGTAAGGGAGGGCATGTAACAGAGAGACACCACTTACAGGGATGCTACAAAACCGAAGGATAGTGGGGGGGGGGGGAAGGGGGAGAGCAAGAGAGAAGAATCAAAGAACTCAAAGCCTATCCCTTGCATTTTGAAATCATTGTGCATTTTTAAAGGAATACCTTCCACATATTCATTTTGCACCATAGCAGAGTTCATCATGAGTCAACCTGAAAGGCTGTAAAATACATATTATTTGTTTGTGAATGTGAATGTAGAGCCAAATCTTTGGACAGACAAGTACAGCTTATGATTTATATCAAATCAGACTCAAATTTTATCCTTCTTGCATAAAAGACTTTGACTTTCAAAGTTCCATTATCCAAATGTGTTCTACTATTGCAGTGATAGAATATATTTAAAGAAAAAAACATTGATCTAGAGGCAGATATATTAACATTTTTAAAGGACACTACTGTGTTTTGAAAAAAAATGCAGGATATAGATAAAAAATAGTATTTGGTTCACTGGGTCCCATGCTTCATTTTTCTATGAAATCATTATCTGAAACCATTCATATTTCAGGGAGTGAGTGATATTTTTAAAAGTATTTTGTAGATGATGGGGGTGGTTAAAACCTCCACACAACTGCAAGCTGTTAAATATTGTTTCTCAGAGCTGTCCTTATTACATAAGGTATTAATGCATTAGCAAAGGGAATATTTGCACATCCTAATTATTATGCCCCAGGCGTATTGTAGAAGGTTTCTCTTGTTTACAGTCCACAGGACAGTAGTTTGTTAGCTTTTGTTTAACGTTAACTTTAAAACAAAGATTACATAACATTGCAATTCTGTATTTTATTAAAATTCAATGGAGGAAAATAGGGAAAGCTTTTAAACAATGTAATGCTACAAACAGTGCATTTTCTATAAGGAAGCAAAGTGTGTAGAACAAAATGACATTTTAGATATTTGTTATAATGACATGTTACAGGGCCTTGTAAATATTCTGTGATTCAACAACCTTTTCTTCCTCTAGTAAGTGAACACTGCTCAGATCCAGAAGGTGCACAGGCAGAACTCCAAGTGTAATGAATTAAAGATGTTTTCTCAATTAAATAAAAATGAAAAAAGGGTGTGCATTATTTACTACAGTAGGTCTAACAAATCACATGGCTTGGTCATCCATTGTAGACAATGGCAAATACTTCAGTGCAAAAATATTTGGTATATTCAGTCCTACAGCTAATGGGGAATTATCTTGTTATACTAAAATCCTGTTTTAACTGAAGTAAAAACAAAAATATTTAACTATGTTCATATCAAACTTCTACACTCTAAACCATAACTCATTTAAATCTCTCTTGCAAAAACAATAACTTAAATCCTTATAGTGGTCCCAAAAGAACACTACAATTATCCTCAAAAGAGGAATGCAGTGTAGACATACCCTCAGGCTATGTATACACTGGCGCGATCTTGTGCCAGAAATATGCAAATGAGGCTAAGCGTAGAATATCGCCGAGCCTCGTTTGCATATCTAATGAGCTGCCATTTTTGCGGAAGAGGCTCTTCAGCCAGAAGGAGCTGTCTACACTGCCCCTTCTTGCACAAGAAAAACCCTCTTGCACAATGCCGTTACGCTGATTATTTTCAGAAATAACAGCATTGCGCAAGAGGGTTTTTCTTGTGCAAGAAGGGGCAGTGTAGACAGCTCTTTCTGGCGCAAGAGCCTCTTCCGCAAAAATGGCAGCTCATTAGATATGCAAATGAGGCTCGGTGATATTCCACGCTTAGCCTCATTTGCATACTTCTGGCGCAAGATCACGCCAGTGTAGACATAGCCTCACAGTTTAGGAAGAAGAACAGTTCAGCCTTGTAAAGATTTCATGTCCAGAAGAGCAGCCATGTTAGAAAAGGTTAAATGTACAATTGGTCAAATTAAACAAGACCTAATCAGGTCTAATTTGGTCATTCAGGAGTTCATAATTCCAAACATTGAAACTCTGACATGAAATACATTGCCTACATGGGATAAGTCGCCAAGCACAACCTTGTTCAGAAATTTAAAAAGTATATTGAAGAAAAATTGTTGTCCTAGCTTGTCAGTGGTGAAATGAAGATGCTTCAGTTATCAGGAATATGCTCTTTTGCTCTCATAAATGGGTAAGGTTGAGGTTGATCACTAATGAGAGGGAAGATCTCAAAATAGGAACCAAAGTGCTATAAGAAATGTTGTTGGTGATTCAGTAGGTGGCACTCTTCATTCTGTGTCAGAAGCGAATACATGGCCCAGCATAATTCTGGAGGCACTGTGGTATTAGAGCCTTTGTCTTTGTAATGAAACATGAAAAAAAGGGCCTGATTACTTGCAATCAGTAAAAATCACAGTGCTTTTTGCAAGAGAAACAATGGTATTCACCTTGTCTTACAACAGGATATGGCAGTATTCTTCACTTATTCTAAACTCCTGTGAGTTGTGGGACCAATGCTATATTCTACACCAGAAGTGGCTGCATTCCCACATTGAATGAACTTTATAATTAGAGGAAGCATTTCAAACTTAATGTGGTCCAGGAATGATGGATTTTTTAATTATCATATGGCTGAACTGTCCTCATTTTCTTATTGTGCAATTTATAGGATCATTTAGTGTATACATGGTAACTGTTTTCTATTCTCATTTCTCATTCCACAAGTACCTACTCTAGCTCTCACAGGGTATGTCTACACTAGGAAGTTATTTCAAAATAACTCCCCTTATTTCAAATTAATAAGGAAAGCGTCCACACAACAAGCCTGTTATTTTGAAATAACAGGCTTGTTATTTTGAAATAACTTCTGCTTGTGAAGAGGAATAATGCTTATTTTGAAATTGTTATTTTGAAATAGTGTTAGTGTGGACACTCAGCTGCTGTTATTTCAAAATATTGGCCTCCAGAGGCCTCTCACAGCTGCCGGTGTGACCACTCTGGCCACACCCCTGGCAACTCATTAATTTAAGTGAGATTCAGATAATGTTGTTCGTCCTCGTTTTGCGGAAAACTCCTTTCTCCCATCTCTAAGAACTAGAATAGAAGAATGCTGCATGATTCCCTGGTATGTTTCTCTATGGTAGCATGAAATAGAATTTGGGTGTGGTGAGAGGTGGGCAAGAAGAATGGTGTGTTAATATGCCGTAGGCCTCACTTAGAACTTGATCTAAATCTCTTGAAGGGAATTGGAGCCTTTCCACTGACTTTAGTGGGAGTTGAATCAGGCTTTGTGAAGCCACAGCTGGTATAGCCCACAGAGTACAGTATTAATAGTAGTAGGCTGTTGTTTTAAATCTTGAATAATGCTGGTATAATCAGGTTTGAATGGGAGAATGTGATTTGCATTCCTTTATTTAGAAAAGATTACCTATTGGCAGCTATCTTGTCTGAATAAAACAAAACTGTGTGAAGGATGCAGGATTTGGCAGAGAATGGACTTTCTCGAAAGCTAGAGTGTGCTATAGAGAAATGACCAAATTTGCCCAAAGTGGTTGTAAGAGCAACCAAATGATTGCTAATTCTGGAAATTTTGCCTGAAGACTATTGTCTTCTTTCCTGTCAATTTGTTGTTTGGCATACTTCTGTCTGGTCAAATAAGTGAAACACTGAGAGCTTTGCGTTGTGGCGCATACCCTTTTAAACAGTACAAATGCATTTTAAAGTACAACTTAGATTGAACTCTAATTTAGTTAAGGATTTTACTGAATGAAGTCTTATTGAACAAAGTTGCCATACTTCCCCGGCTCCAATATCTGTAGCTGTATGCAGTATATTCTCCAAGTTCAGCACTGCAGTTTGCTTGCATACAGTAATTGGACTTGTGGCATGTAATTAAATGGCTTGCAAGTCTTATAGAATGTTTGATTACTTGAACAGTATTATGCTAATACATGGCAAAGGGGTGCCTAAGAACACAGTATAGCTATTGATGGGAAAGATTCTTAAAATCTTACACTTCACTGGTCACAAAGAGAAGCAAGTAAAACAAGACAAAGATAAGGAGAGAACAGAGCACAGCAACATAAAAGGTAGCATAAATGATGAGGAGGATGAACTAGGAAATGGGTTGCCGTGGTTATTTTAACTCCATGACACTGACAATCCTTGATTGTTACAGTAGATCATTAAATAATGAACTTTTCTTTGTCATCACCACTGATAAAGCATTAACGGTTATTCAACTGTGGATAGGATTTAAAAAAAAACAGAACTTGGTAGTCATGTATAATTAGAGGATCAACTGCTATTTCAAGGGATACTAAATATATATGCACATACTGTAGTCAAAAATGTGAATCAGTGAATATTTCAAAGACCTCAGCATACTCAGTGTGATCATACACAGATTCTTGAATAATTATCCTGGCTTTTGCTATTTCTCTTACCTATACTTATATGAGAATATATTGGGAGATGGTAATAAACTTATATTTCTAATTTTAGTCACCATTTTGCTGTGTGAGATTTTTTTAAATGAAAGATCTCACAATATAAAATATTGTCAAAATATAAAATGCTGCACTCTCCTCTTGAATGTTGTTTTTCTAAAAATTTGGTCTGACAGAAAATCCAAAGGAAAGAGGGGAAAATGAGAGGAAAAACCAAACCCTCGGTAGGGAGGCTCTCCAGTTCTAGTCAATTTGCATACCAACTCTGTGAAGTTAAAGAAAGGAAAAGGCTTGGGAAAAAGTGAAGAAAACAAGGAAAAGTCAGAATTTTCCCTTCTCCATTGAGGTGACATCTGATAAAAAGGCTTTTAAAACACAACACTCTACCTGAGTGTACCTCAGAAAACAAAACAAAATCCTGTTAGGTACCATCTTGTATGCTTAAATTATATTAAAATACCCAGTTTCATTAATAGAAAATCAGTTTCCATCATGATACAGATATTAAAATTCCTTTATACTTTGTACTGTACTAGAACTAATCAAAAGCTTCAAATACTGGCAATTTTTTTCCATTTCAAATTTTAACCAAAAACAAAACAAACAAAAAAACTCCCAAATCTTCCCACTCACATTTTTGTCTTGCTTTTTCCAAGGCTAGTTATTAAAGCTAATCAAAATATTGACACAAAATCAGAATGCCATCAAAAATGCAAAAGTATTGTTTTATTATATTCTAAATTTAGAAGGTTTTTCCAGACAGCTGTCCTATACATTTAGGAGCACACTGTTCCTAAAACAACCTACATCAGAGCTTAAGCAAAATGAGAAGAAAGCTAATCTAAGGCTCAGGTTTAAGTACAAAATCACCCTTTCCCTAAGTAGGGTTTTATTGCAGGGATTCTTGCTTAATCTAAATTGACATACATTTGTCAAGACTCTTAACTACATTCTTTTAATGGAGTTAAAATAAAAACAAAGTACTAACCATACAAGGTAGCACTTCTGTTTCTCTATCATGCCATATGCAGACTTCTGGCAGACATGCTGTTCTTATCTCACTGTCTTTGCAGCTAAACCCCCCTTTTGTCTTCTTCCACTTTCACCCTGTCATGAAGCAAGCTCTTTTCCTTTTCTTTCTCCTACTTCTCTTCTCTCCCACCTCCTTTGAGGTGATGAAATTAAATAGGCTCCTCTACACTTAATTAGTACCATTCCATTCCTCTCCTCTCCCTCCCTCAGGTGGATAAAGATACATTATAACTCAAAGATATCTCATCATGAAATAGGGATTATAAATTTTAATTTTATAGTGTGAGATAATAAATTCATGTAATGTTTAAAAAAAGTTTTGCATAGGTCATGAATTAAGGACCCAATTTTATGGGATTCCAGATGCTTCTGTACAGATTATTTAGGTTAGTCTTTTTTATCTACACAATAGGATTTAGTGCTCAGTCTAGAAGATACCATCAGAGATGCTTAGTTTTGTAGTTCTCAAACTGTGGATTTGTGTCTCCAGAAATAATATGCTTGTTAACAGCAAACATGTTTTGAATAAATAAACAAATAAACAGAGGCAAGAAAAAGAAATAGAGGTGAGAAATAACAGACCTCAACCCTAATTGTTCCTCTGCAAATTTGTGTACAGAGTCAATCCCTTACCACTTTCTAAAAGTGTAAAGTTTCAAAAAAGTGTAATGAGTTGAAGATTGTTGTGGGCAGAATAGATCCGGGCAAGGAGAAGAAATCTGGAGAGAAATGTGAGAAGGAAGGGAGGAACAGTAGAAACAAAAATGAGATTGTTTGAACAGAAGTCTTGAGGTCTTTCTGAGTGTAGTCTTCATTGATTTGAGATCTACCACAACCTCCTCTCACTATAGGGCTGTGTCCAGACTCAGGGTTTTTTTCGGGAAAAGTAGCCTTTTCCCGAAAAAACTTCCCCTGCGTCCAGACTCAAGCCGCGTTCTTTCGAAATTATTTCGAAAGAACGTGGCTTTTCTTTCGATGGCGGTAAACCTCGTTTCACGAGGAAGAAAGCCTTCTTTCGAAAGAAGGCGTTTTTCAATGTAAATAGGGCTTCCTCGAAAGAGAGCATCCAGACTCGCTGGGTGCTCTCTTTCGAAAAAGCGGATTGCTCTTTCGAAAGAACCGCCTGCAGTCTAGACGCGATCTTTCGAAAGATGCTTTCGAAAGAGCCTCTTTCGAAAGAAGCCTGCAGTCTAGACATAGCCTAAGGGAAAATCTAGAGTGGTGGAGGCCATAAAAGAGACCAGGTTTGGGAATATTTTAATGAAGTTCCTCTACCTTTGGGTAAGATAGAGACGTGTAAAATGCAAACAGTGCAACAAGCCTGGTTGCCTGAATGAAACAACGTCATGAGAAGAGCTCTTTCTCAGGAGGAAGTTGCATTGAAGATGATGAAAGGAACATGTCTGAACGTGCAGGATCTTGAGTTTGGTAAACTTTTTTTTTATTTTATACATCTTTTTTAATGACTGTCTGTCTTACTTCTGAACTATTCTTGAATTCTCATGTTTGAGCAAAAAATATAGTTGTTACTTTATGGTACAATCATTCTTGATGCAGTTGTGATAAAAAATAAATAGCTGAAATAGGCCGATCTTCCTTGTACAATTTCACCTTTAAAGTAGTACAGAGTGTCAGTGAATACGAGTAATACTAACTGAGCAGTATGGTAATAATTAAATAACTGCATTGACTTATTTTGTTTAAGAGAATCCATCCTCAACATACAGGATTCTGAAGACTATCTAGATCACCATAATTTTCTGTAGTTTCAGAGTTATCTGACAATGGTAGGGTTTCAGTCACATCATGTATGTCACATAGCTACAGTATAGGAACTGTAGCAAAAAGGGAAAAAAACCCTTCCATCATCCAGAAACAACCATAGATGAGCTTATGATAAGAAGCAGCAGATTACAAAAAGATGTAATTGATGAAAAAATTGCCTGGTTTGTTTATGCAGCAAACTCTCCTTTCCGTATGATTGAGAACCCACACTTCATTAACTTGGTTCACTCATTAAAACCAGGATACAGTCCATCCAACAGAGCAAATATCAAAGGCAAATTGCTGGATAACTTATATGAAAGAGAAACCGAGCAGTGTGCAAAAGGTCTAGAGCAGTGGTTCCCAATCTTTTTGATACTGGGGACCAGTAAACCCATTCACAAGCTTTTGGAGGACCGGTAACATTTATTTGCATAGTTGCATATTCATTAAGCAAATGATAAAATGCAAATAATTGTTTCTGGTCCTCCCAAAGCCCCCAGTGCCAACTTTAGCAAAGCTTTTGATATGGTCTCCCACAATATTCCTCTCAGCAAGTTACGCTCACAAATATGATGGAACTCACAACAGGCTGCAACCAAGATTCCCTGTACGCTGCATGGTAGCATGGCCCTGCCCCTGCTTAATGAGCCCCGCCCAGCCAGGGGTTCAGGGCTCTGTGCATGGATGTGTCCCTAGTGGCTGAGAGTGACTCGCTGCTCTTTCCTCAGTGGGGAGCTGCTATTGTAGTTGAGGGTGACATGCCCCTCCCCCAGCTAGGTAGCTCTGTGTGCAGAACCCTGAGCCCCCGGCAGCTTCGAGAGAGCATTGGCTGCAACACAATGGGAATGTTGCATTTGCTGAGGTCTAACCTAGGTATTAGGCTGCAGAACCTTCCCTTTAAATGCTAAAAAGCACATTCTACCACCGTAATGCACTTGTTCAGCCTGTAGTTGAACTGCTCCTTATGGCTTCATGAGCCATGAGAGCAATAGGTCGCCAAAGATGACTATTGGCATTCCCACATCTCCAATTTTAATTTTCTGGCCTGGGAAAAAGTTCCAGCTTGCAGCTTGCCAAAGAGGCAGGAGTTCCTAAAGATGTGCGCATCATGCACCTTTTCCAGCCATCCCACACTGAAACGGCACTTGTGATCCACTAGCCTCTAGTGTACCATTGAGAAGTACCCCATGCAGTTTATGTTATCCTTTGCAAGATGGTTAGGTGCCAGGATGGGAATGTGCATTCCATCTATCACTCCACCACAGTTAGGGAACCCCATTGTGGGGCATCCCTCCACTATGTCCTCTTTATGTCTCAGAATCACTACCCTCCATCGCAGATTAGGATTCTTTGGCTACTTAGAATAATAATAATAGAATTCTAGAACTAGAAGGGACCTCGAGAGGTCATCAAGTCCAGTCCCAAGCACTGTCTAGATCATCCCTGACAGGAGTCTGTCTAACCTGCTCTTAAATATCACCAGTGATGGAGATTCCACAACCTCCCTAGGTAATTTATTGCAGTGTTTAAACCAGCCTGACTGTTAGGAAGCCTAAACCTCCCTTGCTGCAGTTTAAGCCCATTGCTTCTTGTCCTATCCTCAGAGGCCAAGGAGAACAATTTTTCTCCCTCTTTCTTATAACACCCTTTTAGATATTTGAAAACTGCTATCATCTCCCCTTGATCACAACAACCCGCACTGTAGATTTCCCCACTCTGAATTGATTCCCAACTGTGACCGATAACTGTCTGGTGTTGCATGCTTCCATGGAGCAATTGCCATGCGTTTCTCCACAGTCAGAGTGAGTCTCATTCAGGTATTCCTGTACTTTAGAGAGGGGGAAAGCATGTCACAAACTTATGTGAAAGTGGCCTTATGGCTTCATGAAAGTTTTTCAGCCACTGCTGATCGTCCCATACTAGCATAACAATGTGGTCCCATCAGTCTGTGATCATCTGACAGCAGCAGAACTGGTGTTGTGCTGTGTCCAGAAGATCAAATGCCAGCAGCATTTGTAATTCACTCAACGCAGGTGCTTCTCAGAAGGGGATGTTCATGGTCTCCTGAGATTCTTCCTCATTCTGGCAGGCCCTGGATATGCTGTTTGCCATTTGTCTTAAGCAGGGGAGGAGGGAGGAAACCGGTGTATTATGGACTGCTGATTAAATGTACCCAGAACTACCCGCTGTACAGTTCTGGTCTCAGCGTGCACTGGGAGCATAACCCAGAAGGCAAAGGGGCGCAAGCGCTATGGGATAGCTACCCACAGTGCATCGCTCTCAAAGTTGATGTTAGCCATCATAGTAGGAATGAATTGCTTTGAACTATGTCAAATTCTTGCACACCATGAGGACAAGCACCTTTGACTTTGCAAAATTGGATGTTAAAAAGACGATCTTAATACATTCAGCCTTTATTTTGTAGTGTAGAAATGGTCCCAGATTTCTTCTTAGCTGCCAACCTCTTCAGAATCAAACAAACCATCTTTTTAATTTTAAATTGAGTGAATGCGAAAGGGAAATAAACGTGAAACCCTATACAACACTATTTTTAAAGTACTTTTCAGACTAAGAGCACTGCTTCTGTTTAACACTAAAATCTTGGCTCTTCTGATTGTCGTCATATTTTTTTCACATTTTAATTTTTTATGCTACTGTGCTACTTACGCTCATGAACTTAACGCTCATGAGACAAAGCAATATGATTCTCTCCTGTCGGCCATGCGGAATCAGGAGTGGCCTGAGGTGGGCTGCGGCAGCTGGTGCCCCAGGAGGAACGCGCAATTGGCACCCCGCCTGCACGGCCATCAATGGGATGATGTCATCATTGGGCGCCATTGAAGGCAGCGCCCTAGGCGACAGCCGAGTCAGCCTGTAGCCATGGGCTGCCCCCGTGCGGAATGATGGCAGGAGCAGGCCCATTTTTGCTGCTCTTTCTTTGTCTGCTGGATTGGAAGCTATTTGAGATGAAGAGTGTCAAGGGAAGTTCTTCAGCAGTTTTTTTTCTTTCCTAGGTTAAAAGCATAAGTATATTTGTTGGTGGGGTCAGATGGGAGTGGGAAAGGAATGTGATTCTGGTTTAAGGTTGGCCTACAAAATACACTCTGCCCTTTACTCTATAGCTGTGCTAGTCTTCTTGGACTCAGAGAAAAAATGAACGGTGACCCCTATCCAACATCACCCACGTGTACCACCAAAATAAGATATCGCTCTTAGTCAATTATGTAGGCCTGTGATCCCCCTCTTCTTTCTTAGATGCATGAAATAGTTAACAGTATTGGAGTTTAAATCATCATCAGTGGGCATCTTAGTTAACACCATAATGAGCACCTTTCAGAGATATTTTTCCAGGCTCGGGCAGGCTATGCCTTTACTGAAAAGAAAAAAAACAAAAACAAAAAACTGTTTTTTGTGCATGGTTTTTTTTTCTTTTTTCTTTTTATCATCGGATAGTTGTCTTGACTTGGACTATAGGTCAGGGGTGGGGAATAGCCCCCGGCTTGTCTGGATCCAGTCCCCAAGGTTCAAGACCCTTTCTGCATTGGGGAGCCTGTGCTGGCACTCCAGCCTCCCTACCCTTGGCTGCTCCACCACAGGCTGGAGCACACAAAGTCTCCTAGGCTGGGCTCCCCAGGCTCTGGTTTGCGAGGGGAATGTGGGGAGTGTGTTTGTCCTTCTCAGTCAGGCAACACATCAGTGAAGGGTTTTTGTGTGCAGTCCCCGACTGATTTTTCTGTAGGTCAAAGGCCCCCATCCCAAAAAAGGTTCCCCACCCCTGCTGTAGGTGGTCCTTATTTCAGGATAAGTCAACCCAACTTCACTTTAGAGTCTTTTACAACTTGAGTTTTGACTGTAGCACATGAGATTTGTGTAGACTGTGGAAGAAAGAGTCTATAGTTTGTTTAGGGGTTAACAATACTTAGTTTAAGAAACAGTTCTTACATTTTCTCAATCTTGCACATTTTCGAAGGTCTTCTGATACCATCTATCATATTTAAATCAGACAAAGAACCTGATATATTAAAACTAGCAAAAAAAATCTGGAATGTTTATGACCAGGTCACTCACTGAATATGCACATTAAATTTTGAAAAAAAAAACCAATATACACATCTGTTGGAGGCAGGTTGAATTCCACCCTGCACCTAGTACGGTCCACATTCACCCTGGATCTAGTCCAAGCTTACCCGCTTCCAGGTATTTGCCTTTAATTCTATTGTAAACAAGAACAAAATATAAATCTTGGCCAATGCTTTTTCCTGAAAATTACTATTCCTAGGGTTTTTCCGATATAGACTCCCTTGTCTCTGCTTCTAGTCTGCCCCAGTCACGTACAGACCTTATTAAA
Source organism: Pelodiscus sinensis (assembly GCF_049634645.1). Taxonomy (NCBI): domain Eukaryota; kingdom Metazoa; phylum Chordata; order Testudines; family Trionychidae; genus Pelodiscus; species Pelodiscus sinensis. The sequence continues at coordinate 108,155,161 of NC_134712.1, forward strand.
CTCTTAGTTTTGAGCAAAAAGGACCCATCTGGCCTGACAGCCAAGGTGAATCAGCAGAAGAGCTCTGTATCTCTATATAGGAAAATAATACATTGTTACATCTTTGAAAAAAATTAATGTTTAAAATATTTTAATGTATTATTATTAATGATAATAATTTTAATAATAATTATAAAAAACTCTCTTTGCATATTGGGATACCTTATAATAGTACTTTAGACACTTTCCCCACATTTTGGGACTGGTAGTAGTACAATAGTGTTTGTTTTGGCTGCCAGTATAGCTTAATAATATGCAGTTTGCTGGATTCTAGTATTATACACTTGGTCTCTCTGAGGGATTAACGCTTTTAGCAATGATGCTTATTAGGAAATAACACATGCATACCCTAGATGTCACTTAGTGGGATAAAATGTTCACAACCTTAAATGGAATATGTGTGCATGGAACCTGTGAAATAAATGATGGGGGAGGGTGCGGGAAGGGGTTTACCATGCTTTGAAACCTAGCTATGTATTTGATTTGTTCACATTGTGTACTTCGGTAAAGAAAAAAAGGCAATGTTAACTGATGAGAGGTCAGATCTTAAAGAAGCAAATAGAAGACCTTCTTGGTTTCTTGAACTGAAGATATGTAATCATTAGTAAAAATAACCAAGACAGAATTTTACCACAGTATATTACAAGGATTGGAAAGATTTAGGAAATCCAAGAGAAGGGTGTATGTTCACAGCTCAGTTTTACTCCAGATTTAACTAATATTCCATATTGTGTCTGTAAATAGCAGACACAAATGATTATAGGCACAACCTTATGCCAACAATTATTTGCAACTATATTTAATTTTCTAGAATATCTAAGTACCTTATCTGCAGCTGCCATCAGGCTGTTCAAGTACCCAAAATTACACTCTGTCATTTGTACTGGTTATTTGGAGATGTAAAATTAGGGACCACTTTTGGAAACCCATCCCTTAAACCATAGCTTAAATGTATGGGAGAGAAGAGAGGAGACTGTTTTTCTAATGTTGTGATGATGCAAGCTAAGTAATTCTTAGGAAGATCAGTAAAACTGTCTTTATCCTAGACATAGATGAAAGTTAAACCCACCAAAAACTATAGAAGAACGATAATGCTGTAAAACCTGTGCTTGTATCAAATATCTAACATTGCTTCTGTCTCTGGTTCAGTTTTTCAGAATGGCGGAAACACAGATGTTGATGGAGAGGCTAGAAAAGGCTGTAATTCGACTTGAAACATTGTTTTCAGCTTCACACAGATCCATTGGAATGGAGTGTGGAGTTGTAAATGGAGTCAATGGAGGTATGAGTGACTTTTTCAATAACAGCAGGCCTTTTTTTGGAATGCCAGATATACAACCTGGATATGGAGCATGTTTTTTGTTCCCAGAGAGAGAACAATCCCAGCCCTTTGAAAGCTGCCTATTATCAGGAATTTTGTTTTTCCTTTTTGTAGATCCATTTGGAAAATGTCAGGAGGCAACCTTAATCTTATTCGTAATCATACAGTAACACACCCTAGAAAATTCAAGATTTGAACTAGTCTTAAATATATAGTCGAGATTTCAAGTTTTATTGTTTTTTCTGTTTTACTGTTTAGATTGTTACAGAGTACTCATGAGTTGAAAATGTCTGCTGAGGCTAATTAGCAGAAGACATGAGTGTCCTTTAAAAGTCAGAACATACATTTTATAGAAGAAATCTACAATTCAAACATTGGATTTATTTTCCGGCTCCTTGGATTTCACTTTGCAGAAACATGGCATTTAATTACTTGATCTTTGTAATCACAGCTGAATTTGCTCATAAGCATTTGCTCACTAATCCCTGCCACCATCAAAGCATTGGCCTTGTTTTATCCTCTGCATCCAGAAGTGCATCTCCAAAGCCCTGGAGTTTGGAACAGTGGAAGGAAGGCTAAGATTACAATCTACCTGCCCTTGTCTGTATCAGGTTGCCAAGCCATCTTAATTTAGACTTTTGATTGTCCTTCAAATTTCCAGGTTAAGCAAAACTGCAGGAGTGAATATTCAAACAAGAACACATGTCCCACACAGAAAGTGGGAAAATAAATAACTGTTAAGAACAATGTCATTTCAAAACATAGGTCCCAATCCTGCAATGAGCTTCATGTGGGAAAGACCCCTGAATTCACAGAAAGTGCAATGCAGGATTGGAGCCACTGTTACTAAGGTCCCTCTTCTCATTATTTTAATTGCAAAACCAGATCTGCCCATGAAATTTGCACAACTCTGTGCCTATGCAGCCAGCTACAGCTGATGGGGATTCGCCACTGGGGAAGAGGCAGCTTTAAAATCTTGTCTGGACTCCACAGGAACCCAACCAGCAAAGCCTGTCTGTGAGAGGTTGTAAATCAACATATCTCCCAGCTGGCCTGGCCCTGCTTATGCTGGAGGCTGCATCAATCAGTTCCAAGTTTCCTGGAGGAGAAGGAGCTACTGGTTGTTTCATGTATGGTACAACTGCCAAAGGCAGTTACCACTGATGGGAGCTCAGAACCTAGGTTGTATTGGCAGAGTGCATAGAGTCCACATCATGTACAGTGTTATGCTCAAAAAATCGGTGAGTTTGAAAAAATCGGTGCTCACTTTGGGCCATTGTTACTTGTGTGAGGTCAGGAGCACAGCTATATGTTATATGGTGGTGAGTCCAAGTCAGGGCAGGTCCACACATTCCAAATAGTCTCTGTGGCTAAAAACAGTGGCCCAAGCTCTTCACTAGAGATGAATTTGGCACAGTAACACTGCACATAGAACAACGAGAAGTCCTGTGGCATCTTATAAACTAACAGATTTATTGGAGCATAAGCTTTCATGAGCAAGACCCACTTCGTCGGATGCATGTAGTGGAAATTCCAGAGGCAGGTATAAATATACAGGCATAAGAAAAGAGTAAGGGTAGAGATAATGAGGTCAATTCAGTCAGGGAGGATGAGGCCCACTTCTAGAAGCTGATGTGGAGGTGTGAAAACCAAGAGAGGAGAGACTGCTTTTGTACTTGACTAGCCATTCACAGTCTTTGTTTAATCCTAAAGTGATAGTATCAAATTTGAAGATTAACTGTAGCTCAGAAGTTTCTCTTTGAAGCCTGTTCTTGAAGTTTTTTTGTTGCAGGATGGCTACTTTTCAAGATTGAAAGAAGCAGATTTAAAAGTAGCCATCCTGCAACAAAAAAACTGGTGTTCACACCTCCACATCAGCTGCTAGAAGAGGGCCTCATCCTCCCTGACTGAATTGACCTCGTTATCTCTAGCCTTACTCTTGATTGGTACTCTTTTCTTATGCCTGTATATGTATACCTGCCTCTGGAATTTCCACTACATGCAGCTGACGAAGTGGGTCCTTGCCCACGAAAGCTTATGCTCCAATAAATCTGTTAGTCTAAAAGGTGCCACAGGACGTCTCGTTGTTCTTGCAGATTCAGACTAACATGGCTACCCCTCCGATACCGCACATAAAGTTCCCCATCTATATTTATTTACAGCCGCTTTACTTGAGAGTGACCATCAAAAATGGAGGCTCTGGCATGTCTCCTAAAAACATGTTTTAAGCCACCTTATAGCTCAGTATCCTGATATAGTCGTAGAGCATTATAGTTGCACCGATCTTATAGGAAGGGTATGTCTTTATTTCTTTTAAAACAGGAACTTGTGTAAAAGAGTATGTTTTCCCATAGTAAGGAACCGGATAATTTATTGTTGCTTACTTCATTGTATATGTGTGATCAGTTAGGCCTGAATGTATATTATATTCCTTCTTAGTTGATTATTACTTTTATCATACATGGCACAGGGGAGGAAAGTACACATTTTGATCCTGAATATCATGGTAGCAGGCTTGCAGGCAAAACATGCAGTTTCTGAATTACAGAGAGGTCCACTCTGAAAACTCTAGCATATGGTCTCAGAAATCAGCAGATTTGTTTCCTAAAAATAGGTGGAGCTGTGGTCTGGGTTTTTACTGTGTTAGTACAGATGATGGGCTACTGTTTGAGTCTCTCTGCTCCAAAATAAAAGATTAAAATGAGTGTCTTGGACACTGGCATGAATTTTTGCAGTGAATATTTATGGGCTTTGGAAAACATTTTTTCTCTGCCATAAAAACCTTTGTGCAGTAAGTTCAAGAGACTTATACATAAACATTTCAAATGGACGAAAGCCCAGAAATTTCGTAAAATAAAAGGTGAGAGAAAAGTAAGCGACATAAGGAGAACAGGACAACCTAGGCATCCCATCAGGCAGTTTAAGCACAATGTGCTAAATCCAGGCAATTCCGAGTCTGTATTGTCAAAGCTAGTGTTTTCTATCAAAGAGCCAACATGTTGTTACTGCAGAAAGAGCTTTCAGAGTTATTAATCATAGTTCTGCAGTGCAATCTGGCTAAGAACATTGAGCAAAGTCTGCTGTCCTTTCAGAATACACTTCAAGTTTTACCAAGTAGAGGTAAGCTCAGGAGAAAGGGAGGAAAGAATTTTGACTTGTGTGCCTTAAATTTACACATGTGTTGGATCAGGGACCAAGGGTATGTCTACACTATCCCCCTAGTTCGAACTAGGGGGTAATGTATGCATACCGAACTTGCTAATGAAGCCCGGGATTTGAATTTCCCGGACTTCATTAGCATAAAGCCGGCGCCGCCATTTTTAAAAGCCGGCTAGTGCGAACCCCGTGCCGCGCGGCTACACGCGGCACGGACTAGATAGTTCGGATTGGGCTTCTAATCCGAACTATCTAGTCCGTGCCGCGTGTAGCCGCGCGGCACGGGGTTCGCACTAGCCGGCTTTTAAAAATGGCGGCGCCGGCTTTATGCTAATGAAGCCCGGGAAATTCAAATCCCGGGCTTCATTAGCAAGTTCGGTATGCATACATTACCCCCCTAGTTCGAACTAGGGGGGTAGTGTAGACATACCCATAGAGAGGATATGAGGGTATATCAGGAAGCAAAAAAGGAACCGGAAAACATCCAAGAAAAGCTTGCTTTCTCTGGCATACGTGGTATAGAAGGCTATTCAGAAAGTCGGTTTGGTATAAGAAACTGACTCTTAGCTGAGCTTTCCAGTGGTCCAGACAATCCATGTCCAGTTTAAATGGAATCCACTATATCAGGAGACAGTAATATACTCTAGATGAAAAATCGTGCTTGATATGTTAAAGGTCATATAGTCTTGAGATAAATCATTTAAGAAAGTTAGGGTTGTTTTCCAGTGACTGGATGAGCTTTTATCATAAATAGAATTTTCAGTTTTGCAAGCTCGGACAATGAAACAAGGAGATTCCAATGCTGTGCTTCAGTATGCTAATCAGTAAGGAACTGTTTCCTTATATCATAGAATTGCACTGTTGCCATAGAATTGCACTGAAGCTCCATCTTATCAGAAATTGACTTACTGGTTTTAAATGTCTGCCAAACAGTTTATAAAGCCTCGGGAATGGGTGTATGGAATACACGTAGCAGTGACTCAGTACAGATTATTTTAGGAGAATGACACTTGTTTTTCCTTCCTGCAGCAAAGGACAGTATTATAAATTACTAACTTTATGAACTGGCGGTAATGAAATGCCTTTCTCCCAAAGGTGTAGCGCCGTACATAGAAGCATTTGATAGACTGCTAAATGGGAGTGTGGCTGAGTTTCTCAGGAACAGCAAGATCCTTGAAGGTGATGTAAAGATACATGTGAGTATTTTCCCATTTTTCTCCAATAATTGTGGTTGTCTCAAAATACACAACCCAGCCTTGATTGTGGAAGGCAAGGGAATTCTCATTGCTGTTGTGTTAATTATTATTAATAGTAGTTCCCAGAGACCTCAATCAGACAGAACTGCATTGTGCTAGTAGTTGTATAAACACAATAGATGATAAAGTCCCGGTCCCAAAGACAATCCAACGCACTAGTGCAGAAAAAAACAACAGCCTTACACATATGCTGTAGCATACACAATATGAATAGTCCCATTCTTGCATACAGTTCACGAAAAGCATGAATGTTTGCAGGATTGGGGCCTAATTAAAGACAAAGGGCAACAAGTAACAGTAAAATCATATGAGTACAGAGGGTCCTAAATGTGCACAATTCGGTTCCAAATCTTAAGTTTTTGAGGTTTATATTTTTTTAAATTTTTAATTCTCATCTACTTTTTTTATTTTCAGGACTTTTACCTATTTTGTTTTAAATTATTAATCTGTGTTTAATCTTCCCATATTTTAAAATCTATGCCTGTTTGTTTTTTCTTTCGCAATAATTTTTGTAAGAAGGAAGTTTTATAAAGGTGAAGTTAGTTTTCATTGAATGTGATCGTTTTACACCTTTCTTTTGTAATTTGGTTTTCATTTATTTTTGTAAACTGTCTTTTCTAAAATTCAATGACGGTATACTCCTTTTTATCGGAACCCTATAATCTAACCTCTGCATTATCTTAATTCCTTCTGGTCCCTCAACAAGAAATACATGCTACAGCCTCTCGTGCTGGGGAACAAAGAAGGGATTCAGATAATGAGGAGGTTCAGATAACAGTGCAGAGACCCCAGGCCACAAATGTGAGGAGGAGGAGTCCCCAGACACAGGGAGGCCACCCTGCTGCAGAATGAGAGTGAATAAAGCCCTCTGCAGCCCTGCTTTAATGGAAGTGAGTGAGCAGGGCTGTGACAGCAGGGTTGCAGAGGGTTCCCTGTGCTGCCACAGGGCCAGTGACTGTCAACCCCTGCAGATAAAATCTGTGTCCCCTGTGCTGTTCGGTTAATCAGGAGTATATTGTATTTTCTGTGGCAGTGGGACAAAGGATGGACTCATCTGATCAAAACTTGCAACATATCATAAAGCAGCTCTGAGCAAAATACGGCCCGCAAGCTGCATCCGGCCCGCCAAGCCACCACATCTGATTCACAGAAGCAGCAGACAGCCCCAGGCAGGCTCCCCTGCTTGCCCCACGCACCGTGTAGAAACGTGGTTGCTGGGCTCCTTTTCTGTTTCAGAAGTGGAGGGGAGGTATTATGTTTCAGGAGCCGCCCCCAGCACATTCCCATTAGCCGGTTTCTGGCTAGCCACCAGCCAGTGGGAGCTGCTTGTTTGAATAACAGGTGGCCAAGAAGCACCACTCCCCCTCTCCTTGGCTCAGTTATTCACTGAAGCACATGGCCAGGCAAGCAAGCAGGCTAGCTGGCTGGGAAATGTTTTAAGCTCAGCAAGCCTTAGCTCTGCAGACAGGCTGGCTAGTTTGTCTGCTGGCTGGTAAGTCTCCTGGCCACAGCCTGCCTTTGGCTCCCCAGCCCTGAGCTGCCCCAACTCTCAGCTCCCCCAACACAACATACCCAAACCGTCAGTCCCCCTCATGCACCCATACCCCATCCCAGCTCTGGCACCCCAGTCTCCTGCCCCAGATCACAATTCCCTTCTATCCTAGGTCACATCCCAAACCCCTGCACTCCAGTCCCCTGCCATTGGCCACAACCACCTCCTTCAACCAAACTCCCTCCCAGACTCCAGTCTCCCTCCTGCACCCCAGTCCCTTACTCCAAGCTCCCCTCTGCCTCCAGCCTCCATCCCAGACCCCGCATCTCCTCCATTAATATCATAGAAGAGTCGGCCCTTGACTCCTTTCATAAATCTTGGAGTGGCCCTCCATCAAAAATTGTTGCCTGTCATAAAGCAAAGTGCAAGTGGGTGGCTCATCACTGAAAGGTATCTGGTCTGAGTTGAGGGTAAAAGAGTGTCAGGGATTTTCTCTCATCTCAGTAGAGCTGTGTGACCATGCCTTTCCCCATAGGAATTAATCCTTGCTTAATTCATTGCTGCTCCTGCTATTCTACCTCACAAACCCTGCCGCAAGGAAAACATGCAGCCTCCACTGATTTTGGAAAACACTATGAAGAGTCCTGTGGCATCTTAGAGACTAAGGGTATGTCTACACTACAAAGTTAGTTCGAACTAACGGATGTTAGTTCGAACTAACTTTAATAGGTGCTACACTAGCGCTCTGCTAGTTCGAATTTGAATCGAACTAGCGGAGCGCTTAGTTCGAACTAGGTAAACCTCATTTTACGAGGACTAACGCCTAGATCGAACTAGCTAGTTCGAACTAAGGGCTGTGTAGCCCTTTAGTTCGAACTAGTGGGAGGCTAGCCCTCCCCAGGTTTCCCTGGTGGCCACTCTGGCCAACACCAGGGAAACTCTATGCCCCCCTCCCGGCCCCGGACCCCTTAAAGGGGCACGGGCTGGCTACGGTGCCCGTGCCAGGTGCAAGCCTGCCAGCACCCAGCTAGCAGACCCTGCACCTGGCACGGCACAGAGCCACCCACCCGATGCCCCCCAGCCCACCCCCTCTTGCCGGGACCAGGCTGGCGGCTCCCGGGAGCTTCCCCTGGACCGCAAGAGGCGGGCACCTTCCTGGGCTAGTGCGGACATCATGGACCTCGTCCACGATCTCTGCACTATGCACAGGAAAGTGGCCGTCTAGGGCAGGAGAGCTGCCAGCCTGGCCACCCAGGACCAGGTGTGCATGAAAATCAAGGGGGTCCACTGAGACCCCCGACACTGAGCCCTGAGCTTAGAATGGCCGTCCTGGGTCAGACCAAAGGTCCATCTAGCCCAGTAGCCTGTCTGCCGACAGCGGCCAACCCTAGGGACCCTGGAGGGGATGGACCGAAGACAATGACCAAGCCATTTGTCTCGTGCCATCCCTCTCCAGCCTTCCACAAACTTTGGGCAGGGACACCACTCCTACCCTCTGGCTAATAGGACACCATGGACCCAACCTCCATCACTTTATCTCACTTCCCTTTAAACTCTGTTCTAGTTGTAGCCTTCACAGCCTCCTGCAGCAAGGAGTTCCACAGGTTAACTATTTGCTTTGTCAAGAACAACAACTTTCTCTTACTAGTTTGAAGCCTGCTACCCATTCCTTTCCTTTGGTGTCCTCTAGTCCTTCTTTATGGGAACTCAGGAAGAACTTTTCTGAATGCACCCTCTCCACCCAACCCCTGCTTTTAGAGACCTCTATCCTGTCCCCCCTCCGTTTCCTCTTTTCTAAGCTGAACAGTCCCAGTCTCTGTAGCCTTTCTTCATCTGGGACCTGTTCCCAACCCCTGATCATGTTAGTTGCCCTCCCCTCTCCCAGCCTTTCTCTTCCCCTCTCCCACCTCCTTTTCCCAGTCTCCCCCAGTTTTTTTCAATAAAGACAGAGTCAATGTTGGAAGAAACGTTATCTTTATTTTGTACATCAATAAGAAGGGGGGCTAGGGAAGGGTAAGTAGAAGGAGGTGAGGGAGGAATGGGGTACGAGCCCCCGATGGGGAGGACTGGGCTGGCTCTGCGGGCTTCTGGGGGTGGAAGCTCTCCTGCAGCCCCCCAATTACTCCCTCTCCCCAGATGGCAGCCTGCGGCAAGTGCAGCCGTGCTGATGGCCGAGTGGTGTGATGTGCCCAGTGTGGGCACTCAGGGCACTCCAAGCCAGAACTTCTTTGCAAGCGGGGCACCCCTTAGAACTGTGTGTCCGGGGTGGGGGTCGGGACCCTTTAAGCGCAGCCCTCGGCTAGCCTGAGACAGCATCTCCATGCTCTAAGTCCTCCTTTTATGCCCTGCCGGCACTGCTTCCGGCCATCCTTAAGCCCTGTTCAGAGTCCACTCAATGTGGACTTGCTAGTTCGAACTAGCAAAACGCTAGTTCGAACTAGTTTTTAGTTCTAGATGCGTTAGTTCGAACTAGCGCTGTAGTGTAGACGTACCCTAACAGATTTATTAGGGCATAAGCTTTCATGGGATTTTGGAAAGACAAGGTACTTACCTTAGTCTTCACCTTAGTGGCTGAAAGCTTCACATTCAAAAGACCCTCGCTCCCAGCCTGCTCAAGGAACAAGAGTTCTGAGGTTGCTCTCTGAACTGGATCTCTTGTATGGTTTTAAACATTATTGTCCAGTAGGGTTACAGTGCTTCAACTGGGGGCTCTAACATATTGGCATGTGTCAGGAGATAAGGTTGTTCCAGAGTCTGATTCAATTTAGAAATTGCTTCAAAACTTTCTTCTTCAAAGAAAAACAAAAGGGAGGGGAGGGGGCGGGGAGACCCTACATACATGAGGAATACAAATTATAAAATAATAATCAAATATTTTTAAAAATAAAAAACAAAAACTATGCCCTAATCAGAAGTGCCAGATATGACATGAAGTCCATTATGGACTTCAGTATTGCAATTTATGAGCAGCAATATAAAATGCTGCGATAAATAGGAGACCTTTAGTATTGCATCCTGACAAACAAATAAAGCATGGGCTAATTTACATATGGAATCCCAAAACCCCCTCTATGGTAATGGTTATACTGCAAATCTAGTGGCAGAACTCTGCTAATTGAGTAAATCCACTCTAATCTGGCCACTGTTTGACATATACAATTTAGTCCATTTGAAGGAATACTTAAATGAAAAGATTAAATCTTCGTGAATGCATGGGCAGTTCTGGCATATTGTGGGTGCTACTGGAGAACAAACACAGCAATAATGAGTATTTGTTCAGAGCTACAGAACATATTAGCAAGTTTCCACGTGTAAAGAAAATGGTGATTCTGATTGTAACCTATTAAATATTCTGAAATTTTAGTCTTTGAATTTTATGTGAAATGCAGACTGTAGTTGCCTTATGTTTCTGCTTGCTGCATCAACAACATCTGTGCTTTACCTTAACACGCAGAACAAGGAGTGTTTTTTCTTCTGCGTGTCTTATAGACCATGTGCCCTCAGCATTATGTTTGCAGCTGCTGTCTCTATCGCATAATGCACTGAAGAGAAGGTTGTATTTTGTTTCCAAAAACACCTGTTGCCTAGAAAACCTCACATACCTGATTGATCAGGATGGTAATATGAGAGTGAGCTCATAAGGGACATTATATTATGTTAAAGAAATAAGGGATTTAATGCAATGAGTTTCATGTTGATTGCTGTAAGAACTATGTGTTTTGTGTTTCTGATGAAAGGAAGGGTACAGCTACATCTGATGTCTGTTGCAGTGCCCCACTCCTATTTTTTCTTAGCTTACTATGGGGTGAATAGCCTTTGGAAAGAGAACAAAATACAAAAGAGAACTGATAAGTAATTTTCATAAGCTCTGGTGAACATAACAGTGCAGTGGATTTCAGAAAGATTAATTCACTAAAAGAAGAGTTTGGTTCAATCAAATTAGTAGTGCTGTAGTGTGGTTTTGAATTCTAATGTTAGCATGACTAGTGATGATTATTTTGGGAGGTCAGCTGCATTAAAATAGCTAACCACATTAAAAATCAAAAGCAAGGATTTTTGCATAGCTTATTGAAAACAACCTATACTAAACATTTACGGCCAGGTCTTTGACCTTTCTGTGCCCTTGTGGTGATGCAAATTGGCCACAAAACTGGTGTAACTGGCTATGTGGGTACTTCCCAGGTGGTGTATAGCTGGGGAAGCCAACTCTACTCCATGCCCCACAGAGTACATCCACACAGCAATGTTATTTCGAAATAAGTGACATTATTCTGAAATAACATAGTCCGTGTCTACCCTACAAGCAGTTATTTCAACATAATATCAAAATAATGTTGAGCTGAAGGACTTCTTACTCCCGACACCTCAGAGTCCCTGACCTATTGAGGCTGCTCTGACTTGCTGTGTGCTGCTCACATTTTTCACAGACAGTGCTAATGTGCTATGCTTTAAAGCAGTTAATGTTGACGTGACATATCTGCTGTTACCTTGATCTGTCCTGGGTTGTTGCTTCCTGGTTGCTGGATTCAACTTGGTATACTTTCACATTTGACTTCAGTGTGTCTTTATATCATTTCTATTGCTCACCATGAAAACAGGTTCCTTGCACTAGATGGCCATAAAATATGGGCTTGAGTACTCTCAAATTGGCAGTATCATGAGAAGATTAATGCAGCTGAGCTTTTATGAGCATCCAAATACTTTCTTTTTGGATGCCAGACATCCAGATACGTTCTTTTTCTTCCTGTTGGTAGCTACTGTAAACAAAATGGGTAATAATCTACATCTCTCCTGACATGCATTTTACTGAAAGATATAACGGAGGGTCCAACAGACTCTCCAGGGCCTTGGACAAGTCTGAGGTGAGGGGTGAGGGTCTCAGGCAGAAGGGGTGGGTCTCTGACTAGTCTCCCCCAGACAGCCTCAGTGCTGCCTGGGGTATGCCGGGCCTCCCCCATGTAGCCCTCAGTGCTGCCTGGGGTATGCCGGGCCTCCCCCATGTAGCCCTCAGTGCTGCCTGGGGTATGCCGGGCCTCCCCCATGTAGCCCTCAGTGCTGCCTGGGGTATGCCGGGCCTCCCCCATGTAGCCCTCAGTGCTGCCTGGAGCGCACTTCCTGTGGCTCTGGTAGTGATTTAAAGGGCTTCTGTAGTAACTGTATCAGCAGCCAGGAGCTCCAGGTCCCTTTCAATCGCTAGGCTACTGCTCCTTTTCCTCCACCTCCTTTCCCTCTTGTTGGAATGTCTGGATAGAACATTCTCTATACTCAAATCATCTGTCCATTACAGTGAGTGGTGTAGAAGTAGACAATGGACTGTCATGGTCATGACTTTTCAACAGGATCTTCTTTCTGTGATGGGCAGAAAACACTGTTACAATTGATATTGTTTAATTTAACCACGCACCGTCAAGCTCATTATTTGGCTGATTCCGCTTTAACAAGGCAATGTGCTTACAGGGCAGCAGAACTCACATGTGTATTCTCATGTTGATCTTGCTGTGTGGTTTCAGGCATTGTGCTACAAGTTAAGTCAGGGCTCAAAGTGGAGAATGATGTCAGTATACCCAATGAGAAGCGTGCAGCGGGGCTGTCTCTGCAGTTCTGTGATAAGTATTTTCAGCTGTTGAAAGCAAACACTAAATAGAACGGTTTTCAGGGTAGGGAAACAACAGAGCAAAAGAAAAAATACTGAAGCAAAAATATTTTGAAAATATCCAAAATACGTTTTCATAAAATAAAGTAAAAATACTCTTAATGTGATATGTGGAAAATATACAGGTTGAACTTTTCTCATCTGGCACTCTCTGGTCCAGCAACATTGATAGTCTGGCAGGATTTTAGTTGTCTGGATGGCCACTTATAGAGATGGCCAAGTTTCCTGCAGTCCCATAAAGTTTGTTTACAGCCACCCATCCTGGCTCTCTGGGTTCTGTGCTGTGATTTACTCCTAAATGTCTTCTAAGAATCCAGTAGGCAGTGGAAGTGTTGGTAATGCTGATAGACCATATTGACCTCACGTGGTTTGGCAAATTCTCTGGTGTAGCACTGGTCAGGTCCTGAGGGTGCTAAGAGTCCTAAGGAAGTTCAACCTGTATTTTAAAAAAACAGAAATTCACAAAGTTAAGGTTGCTTTCGTAATACTAATGTAGTTGTAATGCATACTGTATACCAGTACCATAAAATATTTCATAATATAAATGTGAATCTTAGGCTGTGTCCAGATTCAGGGTTTTTTTCGAAAAAAACCTTTATTCGAAAAAACTTCACCTGCGTCTAGACTGCAGCTGCGTTCTTTCGAAATTAAATCGAAAGAACGCGGCTTTTCTTTCGACGGCGGTAAACCTCATTTCACAGGGAAGAACGCCTTTTTTCGAAAGTGCTCTTTCGAAAAAAGGCGTTCTTGAATGCCAACAGGGCTTTTTAGAAAGAGAGCATCCAGACTCACTCGCTGCTTTCTTTCGAAAAAGCGGCTTGCTTTTTCAAAAGTACTGCTTGCAGTCTAGACGCTCCTTTTCGAAAGAGGCTTGCTGTCCAGACATAGCCTCAGTGTATTACTGGTTAAGAAGATAGGAAATACAATATGCAATATGTGTGCAATGTGGTCAAATTACCAATGCAATACCTAGGACTATCCTTATGAATTCCAGTGCCCTACACAGCCTAAGCACCTGCAACCCCACAACCTCTGCTGGGGAGCAGGGCAGCAATTCTGTGAGACGGCTAGGGGCTGTGCTCAGAGCTGTTGGAGTAGGACAAGGAGACTGGTTGGGAAACAGGCCTAAAGGGGAGGGGTGTAGCCCACCAGAGCTGTGGGCTTGAGGGATTGGGGCTGCTGCAACTGGGAGGTGGAACATAGGCCCACTGCAGCCTTTGAGACTGCTTGAGGGAAGAAGTAAAGTTAAACTTTCTTGTCTTTTCTTAAAAAGATGCTCCAACGAATTTATAATCTTTTCCCCCTGTGCTTGTACAGCACCTCGCATAGTGGGGTCTTGGTCTATGATCAGGGCCCCTCGGCACTATGGTAAAATGAATAATAAGTCCTGAGAGGCTGCCATAACTTAGACAGCCCCAAGACTAACTCATCCTTTCCACCTCAGAGTAGCCCAAGATTGGGAGAGTACAAAGGTGAGTTAAAGCTGATATTGCCACTCATCGTTCTTGGCTGGGAGTTCTGTGCCTGTCATAGTGCTAGTAGGCTGCTATAGAGCTCTCACCAAAATAGAAATCTGCTCTGACCCCACAGAAAAAGTGAAGGAGAACGACAGAATCAGTAGTACCTGTTCTTCTCATTTGGGTGTCCCCCTCCATATCAAGCTATAATTGCACCATTGAATCTAGCCTACAGTGAAGGAGAAGGTATTTGTGATAGGTTCAGTTACAGAGATCACCTTGAGACTATTACTTGATGGGTTGATCATACCACTGAACCTGACTGTCTGCCTTCCCACACACTGTCCTGCTGGGCCAGAAGCTCTGGTCTCCCCCAGCGATGGCACAGAGTTTGAGAATAGTTCAGGTCTGGGAAGGCTCAGTCACAGGGACTTGACATGGCAGCCAGGTGCACAGCCCCAGTGGAACCAGAAACCCAGATAAATCCATCCTGCTCTGCATAAAAGTTTTATACAGAGTAAACTCATAAGTTGTTCGCCCCGTTAGTCAATGAAAGAGAGATATGCACAGCTGTTGTTCCTCTGGGTAACAGTTATTTACACTGAGTTTAATAATAAACAAAAGTGATTTTATTAAGTATAAAAAGTAGGATTTAAGTGATAAAACCGATTAAAATAAGTTCCTAAGCTAAATAAAAAATAAAACATGCCAACTAAGAGTAATATTCTAAGAAACTTGTTATATGCAATTTCTTATCTTAAAAGTAATTCTAGTCACTTTTTCTCACAAGCTAGGCAACCTCCTAGCTTGGGTTTGAGCCTTCCCCCTTGTTCATTCTTAGATGCTTCCTTCAGATCTCTTAGGTGGTAACTAGGGGATACCTTAATGTCTGGCCTGCCAACTCCCCTGCTGTTTTGTTCCCTAACTATAAATAGATTTTGCCCCAGGAATCCTTTATGTTCAGCTTCAGCCCCCTCACATCCACATGGAAAAGTACCTCATCCAAAATGGGTTCCAGCATCAGGTGACCTGGCCACATGCCATACTCCATGCTTACAGGAAGAACAAGACTATTCACATATTATTGTCTTCAGTTCCTTGAATACTGCTAATGACCTTCACTAGCCCATCTAGATATATAAATGGTTTCTTACTTCATATTTTTAACTTCAGATACTTAAATGATATATGCACACAAATAGAATATACACATTCAGAGGATTACAAGTTCTCCAATGACGAGAGCTTGTAATCCCCTGAATATGTATACATGCCACATTTTGCATTAAATATATTCAAATTGGGCATATTCATGTTAAAAAAACATATTTCCATAAAAATATGGGGGCACAATGTCAAAGCATTATTTTTTCATCTCAGAGCTGCAGTGCCACTGAGCCCAGTTTTTCAAATTCAGAATAATATCTTCCATAGTGTTCATTTTTAAAGCTTTGCAGCTGATGCTAAATAGCGGTTCCCCTCTTTCAAGCTTGATTAGAATTATTTGTTGTTACAGGCTCTGAACAAGATTTTTTGTTACTTTTCAATCTCTCCAGAAACCATGTGCTCTGTGTCCTGAACAACTGCCCTCCATCCCTTTTCTTTAATTTTTTTAGTTGGTGGCTGCAACTGTTTGAGCTGCACAGAAATACTGGGTTTAGAAACGGGGGGTTATTCATTGCAGTCAGCAGAAATGCAAACAATGAGTTCAGAATATGGCTCTTCAGTCACTTTCTAGTAAAAAGGAGTTAAGTGAATAATGAGCATTAACAAGGCACAAGAGAAACTGATGTGCAGTTTCAATGTTTTTTTAAACAAGATGAGAGGGATGTTGCAGGAGTGGGGGAGCGACTAGTGTTCTAAATGTGTATTTGCCTCTCATTATGCAGATCGAAGCATATTATCAGTGTATCCAGTTTCATGAACACTGGAGAGTTAATTTAGATAGAACAATCCTTTTGGTGCAAACTTCTGTTACTATATGACATCCATAAATTAAACTATGTCACTTTACTGTCAATCTGAACTATATTTATGCATACACACAGAGTCCATTGAGTAATCAGTAATGCAAGGCTTTATTTATTGGTTTGTTTATTTACAAATTTAATTTCACATTTCTCCCCAACTCCTGGAAGTGCAGTAAAATAGTTTGGTGCGGCACCTTGAAGTCATTAGTTAAGGCTGAAATCTTTTTATAGCCTCCTATTTAAAGAATGATCACAGGGCAAATTCTCTCTCCGTTATATCACTGTGAACCTGGAAGAAATCAATGTAATTCAATGGAGTAACTTTGGATTTATATCTAATATAAATGAGGGCAGAATTTAATCTCGTGAGTTTTTCTTACAACAGTTATTATAACAGGAACCAAAGGTGGCTGCCAAAGCTTTATATTTAATACCTTTCATTGTTACTAATACTAAAAATTAAATCAGAACCAAAAATATTCAAATATGATGCCTCAAAGTCGAGACCTAGGTTCATATTTAAATATCTAGGACAGGTCTACACTACAAACTTGCATTGAAACAGTTGCAATGCAGTAATGATTCTGGTGAAGACACTCTAAGCTGATGTGATAAAGCTCTACCACTGGCTTCATAACTCCACCTGTGTGACACATGATAGCTGTGTTGATGGTAGAAGCTCTCTCAGGGCATGACTATACTAGGAAATTTCAAAATAACTTATTTCAAAATAATAACTTCCAAAATAATTCTTTTGAAATAGCATTAGGGGTGTGCCCCCTGCTTGCTACGCTCGCTAACCCCCTCTGTCCGGCACAGCCAGATCGTGGCCTCTCCTCCTACCTTACCCATGCCGCAGCAGGAGGGGGATTGCCACCAACCCTTTCTGCAGTCAGATAAGGACTGGACTGCGGGGTCTGCCCCAGGATTGGGGCCAGGGACAAGATGCTGTGGACAGATGGGGGCTGGGCCCTGATTGGGGCCTTGTAGACCCGGCTTCATTTTAAACAAAGTAAAATATTATGCCCAACACAAAAAATGTTTCAACATTGTCTTTATTTATGGCAGGGGTGGGGAACCATTTTGAATTCAGGGGCCACTGATGCACAGAAAAATCGGTTGGGGACCACATGAGTGAGAAAGGGAAAAAAAGCTCATTCCCCTAGTGCTCCAGCCCCATCATGGAGGAGGGACAGGACTGAGATTGAAGGCCTCAGGCCAGATTAACTCTTCTGGAGTTCCAGGGTTAGTGGATTTTGTGGGCCCCCTAGACTCTGGGGTGGGGCCAAAAATGAAGGATTCAGTGTGTGGGACAGGGCTGCCAGTGAGTGGAATAGGGATGGGGGTGCAGGATCTGAGCAGGAGGTGGAGTGCAGGAGGAACTGAGCGTGCGACGTGTGGATGAGAGGTAGGGTGCAGGAGCAGGGGTAGGGTGTCTGGCCAGGAGGAGGGGACAGGAGCGGGCTGGGGGCAGGATATCTGGGCAGGGGATAGAAGACAGGAGTGTGCTGAGGGTGCAGGGTCTCAGTGGGGGAGAAGGAGGCTGAGTGAGGGGTTGGAGGTGCAGGGTCTGGGCATGAGGGTGTGGGAAGGCACTTACTGGTCTGCTGGTCCCAGGCTCAGCCTCCTGCTGATCCCATTAGCTGGAATCTGGCCAATGGGAGAGCAGGGAAAGGCTCCAGACTATGTGCTTCCACGCAGCTCTTTCTCCAGCCCTGGAGTGGGTGCACTTCTTCCCCACGCAGCAAGGCTTGGGGCTTTCTCTCTCTCCCTGCCCCTTGTGCAGTGGGAAGCCAGTACTGGTGCTGCAACCACTCAGGGGAGGAGGGAGGGCGAGGCTGCAGTGCCAGGCAAAAGGACCACTCAAGCCAGTGCTACTGGGTGCCTTCTTGCTCACCTTGCAGAAGTGCCACTCGTTGCTGAGGCTCCGCCCATGGCTGAGCAGGAGGATCCTGGATATATGTGGGCGGAACTGAAAAAGGTGCAGCAAAGGCTGTCAGACTCATCCAGAGCTGGGATGAGGGATGCAATAGCATAGTCCAGACGTGGCCAACCTGTGGCTCGCGAGCCGCATGCGGCTCTTCTCCCCCCGCCCCCACCCGCCCACCCGTCAGTGCGGCTCGTAATGCCACCCCTACGCCCTGTGGACACGGCCCATGCCTCCCGGCTCCCCTGTGCTCACCGGGGCAAGGGAGCCGTCCGGATCAAAATGGCAGATCCAATATGGCAGATGCTGACGGGAGTCTGCTGAGGCCAAAAAGCCTTAAAAAGACTTCTTAAAGGGCCAGTCCTTTTTCTCTCCTCAACTTTTTGCCCCGGCTCTTTGCGCTGGATCCAGTTGGATCTTGGCTCTTCGTCCAGAATGGGTTGGCCACCCCTGGTGTAGTCAATTAAATGAGTAAATGATAGGCAGCTGCTTATCAGTTAACGTTATTGGCTACATGCAACCCCTCTTGCCCCCCATGTGGCTCTGCAAGTTCATTTTTTAGTGGACTGGATGAACCGGGCTCATGCTGGGTCCTGGCAGCACCTCCAGTTGCAGCTCTGCATTAGGGAATTCAGGAGATGGCGTGCAGGCAGGCTGGCTCAGTCCCAGCTCATGCCAGGTCCCGGCATCAACCTAGCTCCAGCTCCCCATCCACTATTAATGCAAAGCCACAGCCAACATTTTTGATGACCACATGATTAATGAATTACACGCTTCTTAATATCACTAGCTGGGGTACCAGTGATGATGACATGGGGTAACTGGATAGGAAGTCTATCACCATCCTCATAGAGAGCTCCAATGACTGTTTCTTCCAGCTTTGTTTCTAATGCTGTAAGTATTCACAATGTAAGAGAAACAACACAGGAAACTAGTTTACTGTGCTTATTCTGACATGTATTGATTTTTTTACTGTTTCATTTATATTATATATATATTTATTACGACTCACTGTTTCAGCGGGTGCTTCATCAATTTCCTCTTCTTCATTAACTCTAAGTAGCCACCTGAAGGAAGAACTTGTGTTTTGTGCTAGGTACACATTGCATTCTAGATTAATCCCAGGCTACAGAGGGTTGACCAGGGCCTGAAAGGT
Organism: Pelodiscus sinensis; assembly: GCF_049634645.1. Lineage (NCBI taxonomy): Eukaryota > Metazoa > Chordata > Testudines > Trionychidae > Pelodiscus > Pelodiscus sinensis. The sequence goes on from NC_134712.1 coordinate 108,174,588, forward strand.
TTCTAAGGTAATGGCTGGTGAGGGATTCCATAGCAGCACACCTCTTGTGGAAGCCATGCTGTCAGGAAATGAGAACCACAGATTCATAGGCTTGGAAAGGACATTGAGAGGGTGTCTAGTCCAGCCCCCTACACCTAGGGCAGGAATATGTATTATCTAGATACTGTAGTTAGAAGCAGATTCTTTCCGCAGTGAATCTCACGAAAGGCTCCTCTATACCTAACCTATTTTGAACTATTTTGATAGTTAATCAGCGTTCAAACCCATGGGCCATATGAGCAGTTCCATAATCTATCCCACACACAGCTGCTGGCATGTGAGTACCTGTGGCCCGGGGCGGGGGGATCCATACTCTCCCCGTAAGTCCAGCTCCTCCTCCAGTACCACCCCATCTCTTTCTGCCCCTGCTCCATCTCCCCCCCATCACACCCATTCCCTCAAATCCCTTCTCCTGAGGAATGTGGCTTTGGAGATTATTGGGGGGCTGGCACGGGGTGGCAGCAGAGATCAAGCCCCCAGCACTCACTGTGGTGTTGAACGACACAGCAGCCTCTCCTCTGCCTCACTGTCATCTCCCAGGCCCGCCCGGTCACTCTGTTTCACCACAGTGATGAGAAGTGGAGACCCCAGCCCCAGCGCTGCCTGGCTTGGGAGACGGTGGTTGACTGGAGCATGTGAGTGCAAGGGGAGCCTGATCTCTGCTGCCATCTCCAGCCCGCCCACGTCCCTGTGGGCCAATCTGAGTATGGGGGACCATTCCGTCCGTAGGATGGTTGGGGTGGCTGTTGTGGGGCTCCCTAAAGTGTGGGGCCTGGGGCTGCACTGAACTTCCTATGGATGGGCCAGGTCTGCAAATGCATCCCCCTCCCCTGGCCTCCAGGGATGGGCTGGCAGCAGTGCTGACAGAGCAGCTGACAGCCATTCTGGCACTACCAGTGGTGACAGCGGGGCTCCCTGGAGGAGTTAAATTGCCAGAGGGCAGCAGGTGGGGCGGGGTAACTCATGGTGGGGGGAAGTGTGCAGGCCAGCAGGTGGAACTGGGAGATGTGTGGGGAGGGTGAAACATGCAGAGACACTCCTCCCCAGAACTCTGCCAGAGGAGGATGCCTGCTGGCCCATTAGGAGGATTTGAGGACTGACACTGGCCTAAGATGTTAAGAACAAATCACGTCAACTAATCTGATTGTTTGCCCCAAAACAAAGCGAATATCCCTTCCCCTGCCTCCCACTTCCTTCCCCCTCAAAGCCTAAGAAAAGGGATGGACTTACCATTCCCTAAGGCCATGTCTACACTACAGAATTGAACTGTTCCTACCTGGATTGATGGTAGAGAAGTGGTTCAAGCTCAAATGGTTCAGTGTGACCCTGTCAGTTCATACTGTGAACCAGTGCAGCTTTGTGCTGCGTCCACTGTTCTAAACAGTTCCATTGCTGAATCCTCTCTAGGCATCTCCCCCACAGTTCCTGGCACCACTCCCGGAGCAGTGGATTCAGGGAGATATCGAAAAGCCTGTGGTGAGCAAACATATGAAAGGCCATCCCGGGTCAGACCACTAGTCCAGTATTCTCTTTTCTGGCAGTGACCGGTGCCAAATGCTTCAGAGTGAATGAACAGAAAAGGACAGTTACTGAGAGATCCATTCTCTATCATATAGTCCCAGCGTCTGGCAGTCAGAGTCTTAGGGACACCCAGAACATAGCCACTGATAGACTTATTAGTCCTATCTTCTGATCCTTTTTATAACCCAGATATCGTTTTGGATTTCACAACATTTTCTGGCAACGAGTTCCTCAAACTGTCTTTATGTTGTGTGAAGTACTTCCTTTTGTTTGTTTTAAATCTTCTACCTATTCATTTCATCAGGTGACCCTGTACCTTGTGGTATGTGAAGGATAAACATTGCTTCCCTATTCACTTTCTCCACACTATTCATGATTTTATAGACTGCTGTCACATCTCCCCTAACTCATCTCTTTTCAAAGCTCAACACTCCCACTCTTCTTAATCTCTCCTTATAGGGAATCTGTTGCACACCCTCTTGTCATTTTTGTTGCCTGTCTTTTGTAGTTTTTCTGTTCTTATCTATATTTTTTTCAGATGGGGAGACTGGAAGCAGTTTTCAAAATGTGGGCATACCAGGGATTTATATGGTGGTATTATTGTATTTACTGTCTCCTTATCTATCACTTTCTAAATGGTTCCTAGCATTCTGCTGCTCCGTGTTAAGTGGATGCTTTCAGAGAATTATAGATGAGGACTCCAAGCTTTCTTTTTCGAGTGGTAACAGCTAGGCTGTGTCCAGACTCAGGGTTTTTTCGGGAAAAGTAGCCTTTTTCCGAAAGAACTTCACCTGCGTCTAGACTGCAGCTGCGTTCTTTTGAAATTAAATCGAAAGAATGCGGCTTTTCTTTCGACGACGGTAAACCTCATTGCACGAGGAAGAACGCCTTCTTTTGAAAGTGCTTCTTTCGAAAGAAGGCGTTCTTGAATGTAAATAGGGCTTCTTCGAAAGAGAGCATCCAGACTCACTGGGTGCTTTCTTTCGAAAAAGCGGCTTGCTCTTTCGAAAGTTCCGCGTGCAGTCTAGACGCTGTCTTTCGAAAGAGGCTCTTTCGAAAGTATCTTTCGAAAGAGCCTCTTTCGAAAGAGGCTTGCAGTCTAGACATAGCCCTAATGTAGACCCCATCATTGGGGTGCACTGTGGGAAAGTGATGTGAATCTCTGATTAGGGCAGTGGTCTCGATCTACACTGGCTCTAAGACAGTAATTCAGATTGTCTAAAAAGAAGTTTAATCTAAATTGTTCCTGAAACACGTTAACCATTTGGAGCACTTTTATTTGTGTACCTGGAATATTTTACAAGTTTACTAGAGGGATTAAACTGTTGTTAGAACAGTGCAATTCTCTAGAGAAGACCAGGCCTGATTTGGCTGAATATGGGAGAAAAGCCAACTCCTGACTCAAGACCCTCTCCTCAGAAGACGCTGTCACCAGATGCTGTGAAAACACATATCTGTTGTGAATGTACATAGCAATAACAGCCTTCACTGAAACTTGAATTTTAGTTAGCATCAGACCAAATATATACCTATGTGAAATTGTAGAGGGAGCTCCAAAACTGCTTAGCAGACACTTACACAGCATATAAGTAATGAGGTTTATTTCAAATCTCTAGTCAGCTGTTGTGCACAGAGCTAATTGTATGGTGTGGGAGCTAGGATGATAAAGGTATGCTGTTTTTCATAGTTCTCTCTGTAAGTCATTTACAAATTTGACACTGTCAATCTGGGTTTGACTAAAGATATTAACTGGTTAATGCACTAATTTCCCCTGCCTTTGACATTTGCATTTTCACATCAAAAGCTATGAATGGGACACATCCAGCCTACTTAATTAGCTTCATTAACACAGGTCCTACAATTGACAGGTAACTGGTTTTGCTGTTATATATATTCTGTAATTCCCACTCCTACTCACCTGATGAAGTCAGTTTTGCCTTTATATTTGTTAGTCTCTAAGGTGCCAAAGGACTACTCATTGTTTTTAAAGTTACAGACTAAGACACCTACCCCTTTGAGAATTTTACCATGCATGTATGCCATCTAGACTTAATTACTAGATGTCTCAACAAAAGATTTATTGGCATTGGAAAAGATTCAGAAAGGGGCAACAAAAATGATTAGGGGTTTGGAATTGGTCCCATATGAAGAGAGATTAAAAAGATTGGGACTTTTCAGTTTGGAAAAGATGATATTAAGGGGGGTTATGATAGAGGTCTGTAAAAGCGTGACTGGTGTGGTAAAAGTGAACAAGGAAGAGTTATTTACTTGTTCCCATAACCTAAGAACTAGGGGTCACCAAATAAAATTAATAGGTAGCAGGTTTAAAACAAACAAAAGGAAGTTTTTCTTCACGCAGCGCCCAACCTGTGGAACTCCTTGCCAGAGGATGTTGTAAAGACCAGGACTTTAACAGGGTTAAAATAAGAGCTAGATAAATTCATGGAGGTTAGGTCCACCAATGGCTATTTGCCAGGATGGGTAGGAATGGTGTCCCTAGCCTCTGTTTGTCAGTGACTGGAAATGGATGACAGGAGAGGGATCACATGATGATTACCTGTTCTGTTCACTCCCTGTGGGATAGCTGGCATTGGCCACTGTTGAAAGACAGAATACTGGGCTAGATGGACCTTTGGTCTGACCCAGTATGGCTGTTCTTATGTACTACATAATATATATGGGAAGGAGGGCAAACAAAATTTAGAAAGCTTCAGCTGATAAAAAATGCAGCTGCGTGTCTGCTCAGACACAAAATTACTGTAAACACATCATCCCCATAGTTACTATACTGACTGCTCATTGAATAAAGAGTCCAGTTCAAGCAGCAGCTTTCTGTAAAAAGAATTGTATCTGTATAGGTAAATAAATAGCTTGTCAGACCCATAGAGGTAGAGTCCTGAATTGATATAAAAGGTGCATCCTCATCCAATCACTCAACTGCAAAAATGGTCTGCAGATATAAAGCAGATATCCACAGGTTTTCAGGGCTCAACAGATAGGTGACAATGAAATATGTAAAATAGAGTTCCCAGGCTATGAGGTGAGTAAAAAAGAAAGTGTGGTGGTACCAGTGACATTGAATTCTGAATGTGAAGAAATGTCTAGGAGCGTTGCCTCACTGGGGTGTGTGGGATGAAATTAACACACCTCCAGAAATAGGATTGTGCCAGGAAAAGGAGAAAACAGTCACAATAATAAGGCCTTACAAACTTATACTATATTAACTGCAAAGGCTATGTTAATACAACCTTTTGGTCAAGATTTAACTATTCACGCCAGGAACAAGAGTGTTCTAGTCACCACTGTAACCTGTAGCATCTAAAACAAGTTTCATTCTTGGCATACAGTAATTACTCTGAAATCAGCAACGTTACACCACAGACATCAACTGGCTCACATAATATCTGATGATATTAGGTATGGAGTAAAAGGTAACATTCTTGTGTGCAATGTGTCTACTGTTACTATAACTTTGAACTTCCTGATTTGTCTTTATTTAAAATATGAGTCAAAAGTTTTATTCACATGTTAATTTCCATGTTTTATTTTTAGATGGGGGGGGGGGGGCGGGAACAGATAAATAAAGGAAAGACAATGGGGAAGAAGCAAAAAGACCAATATGTACATTTAAATTTGAATGTACAGGTGTTATGTTAATTTAACACATCCAACCTGTTTTTCATTTATTTATATTATTAATAATTTCTATTATCATAGTGCTTAAAAGCTGAATTCAGGAACCGAGACCCCATTGTACTAGGTGCCGTAAAATGGTCTCTCTACTGAAGAGCTTATAATCTAAGTATTAAGAAGAGACAACAGATGTTTGCAGGCAGATCAGCAGGGGAGTACAAGGAAACAATGAGACGAGTATTAGTCATCATGATATACAATGGTTTCAGCATACCAGCAGCCTAGTTATTGTCAAGTTTTTTGTAGGCTTGGTGGCAAAGGAGAGTTATAAAGAGGATTTTAAAGGAAGATAGTGAGATAGCTTTGTGGATGTTTACAGGAGCACCCCTCAATCATGAGGGATCACACAGGAAAAGCACAAGTATGCTTGTTTGAAAATGTAGCTGTATTTATGAACTATCATCTTCTGCACCTGTAGGGTTTCTGCTGATCTGCAGTTGAATATCAGATGGTACATTCAACACATTTTTTCTTGTTTGTGCATGTTCAAAACACTGAGGCACTAATGCTGAGCGCCTCCCATAAAGTGCTGAACTCCTCCACCTCCATTAACTTATGGTCAGTCTATACTGCTGCAAAGCATTAGACTACAAGCAGAAAGAGAGAATTAAGCCATAATACTTGGAGCTATCAACTGGTGGAAAGAAAGCTGTAGAGGGGAGCCAGGGCATAAAGAAGGCACAGAATAATTGTTAATTCTAAAAAGCTGATGCTAATGCTACTATTAACAATTATTGTTCTTCCAAGATTAAAGTTTAATTTCTTCCCTCCTCTTGTAGGCAGAAATGGTGCGTGCTGCTTTCCAAGCTCAGAGAGCCTTCCTGCTGCTAGTGTCTCAGTATCAAGAACCTCCAGAGGTAAGGAAATCCCTGTAACACTTTGGGAGGCAACATAGTAGGATGTGTGTGTGCATGTCTGAATAAATGGCAGCCCCCAAGCTCTCTTGGATTCACTGCTCTTTATTTAGGGGATGGTAAGGTATAAATGCTGTACTGACTTGTGTTGGGGATGGGCACAGTATATGTAGCAAAGCTAGATGTGGGTCCTCTTACATGAGTGCTGTTACAACCAGGGATGGGCAATAATTTTTGATGGAAGGGGACACACCAAGATTTTGGAATGTGGACAAGAGCCACACTCTTCCATGATATTAATGCAGAAGGAAGCCTGGAGTTAAGAGATTGGGGTGCAGGAGGTTGCGGGGGGTCTGGGAGGGAGTTTGGTGAAGCAGGCAGTTATAACTAGGGATGTTAAATATCGGTTAATAGAATAGTCGAGTAACCTCATGAATTCTTATTGGTTAGTCTGCTATTCTATAGTCCCGGAGCGGGGAGGGAAAGGGGGTGTGGCAGCCGCTGTATCAGAGGCAACAGTGCAGGGTGTCAAGCAGGAGCTGGTTCATGAGGGGAGCCAGGTTAAAAACTAGCTCCCCTTGTGGACTGGCTGCCTGTTGCCCAGTGTTTCTGCCTCTGATAAAGAGGCAGCAGTGTGGGGTGGCAGCAGCCCCTGTCTACGGTGGGTCTGACCTACCGGACCCAGCACAAGCCAGAACTGAGCTGGGCTGCTTCCCTGCCTCGCTCCTAATACACTTTAAATACAGAGCTGCAGCAGGAGTATTTTCTGGACCCAGTGTGAGCCTGAACTGAGGCTGGACTGTTGGCCAGCCTGCTAAAAAATTTACTGGCAAGGGTGGGGAGAGGGAAATGTGTGTACTCTATAGCATTAAACTATAAATTGTTGCTTATTGGTTAATTAACTATACTGTTACATCCCTAGTTATAACCTGGGGTATGGGACTGGGGTGCAGGAGGAGGTGCAGGGCTTTGGATCGTGACCTAGGGTAGGAAGGGATTGTGACCTGGGGCAAGGGATTAGGGTGCAGGGGTTTGAGTCGTGACCTAGGGCAGGGGATTGAAGTACAGGAAGAGGTGCAGGGGTTAGGGTTGTGACCTGAGGCAAGGTATTGGGGTGCAGGATTTGAGAGAGGATATGGGTAGGGTTACCAGATGGCTTCAAAAAAAATACCGGACACACTTGATCTCAGATGGGAAGTGGGGGAGGGGACCAGCAGAGTGGGGAGTGGGGCTGGCCAGGAGGAGGTGTGTGGGTGGGGGATGAACCGGCTGGCAGGAAGCAGGGCTGATCATGGCAGGGGGGTTGAGGGCAGTGGGGCTGGCCGGGGGAGATTGGGGGAGGGACCGGCCAGCGGGAAGCAGGGCTGGCCAGGAGGGGGTCGGGGGGAGCGGGGCTGGCTGGCAGGAAGCAGGGCTGTCTGGAAGAAGGTCGGGGGGAGTGGGGATGGCCGGAGGGGCAAGCGGGGGGAGAGAATCGACCGGCAGGGAGCAGGACTCAACCGGGTGCACGGAGATCCCGGGGTGCTGCCCTTCTCGTGCATGGTCCCGGTGAAGCACAAGTGAGTCTGACCCCGGGGATTCCCTCCTGCCCTGCCCTCCCCCCGCGTAGTTGTGTACTGCTTGGCTGGTAGACACACTCATGCAGCATGAGCATGTCTACCAGCCATGAAGTCTGCAACTACGTACTGATGCTCCTAATAATAATAAAACTTACCTAATTAGAAAATACCAGACATTTTATATGTCCAGTATTTTCTCAATTTGTTTCCCGGACAGAACCCTCAAATACCGGACTGTCTGGTTCAAAACCAGACACCTGGCAACCCTGGGTATGGGTTCAGGAGCTGGTATGGGTTCAGAGGGGGAGCAGAGGGTTTGGGTTATGTGGGGCAGCAGAAGCTTGGCGGGAGGGAGGGTTTGGGGTGCCAGGGGCAGGCTGTGGCCAGGAGACTTACCTGGGCAACTCTAGGCCAGCAACCCAGTGTGTTTCAGGCAGCATCCCTGCTTGCCCCAGCCCCACGCAGGCTGCAGGGGCCACGTGTGTTGGTGAATAAGAGCCTGAGGGCTTCAGACAGACAGCTCCCATTGGCCAGAAACTGGCCAGTGGAATTATGCTAGGGGAGGGGACAGTGCACGAAGTCTCTCCCCTTTCCTCCACCATGGCTGTGAAAGAGAAACGGCCCGGCAGCTGCTTTTCTGAGCAGCATGTGGGGGAAGGCAGGGAGTTTGCCTGAGGCTTCCCACTGCGTCTGTGGGCCGGATTTGGTGGTTTGGCAGGCTGGATCCAGCCTGCGTACCTTATTTTGCCCAGGCCTGATTTATACTCTTACACATATTACAGAACATTTTAAAATATTTTAGAGTGTTTTAAAAAATATCCCCTAGGGCAGGCATGTCCAAAGTCCGGCCCGCGGGCCAATTGTGGCCCGTGTTCCGGTTTAATACGGCCCCACAGGTAATTTGGCAATATCTATCTTTTAAGGCCCTCAACGAATCTATATGTATTGAGATGAATACATTGTAAAATCTTAGTTAATGTCCGTTGGTCTAAATCAGTTATAAATATATTTGGACACAACATGTATACTTGGTGTTATGTTCCTGTTCATATTTTTTGAACTTAAAAGTTGACAGACAACCTTTATTACCAATAATATGTAATGTACTTTACAATGTTCCTGACATATACTTCAGCTTCCTGGATTTTTTTTTCATCTGGCCTTCAGATATGAAAGGCAGAGTGATTTAACACCTGTTTAGATGTGTGATCCATGTGACGAAATGAAAAGTATGCCGTTTGCAATAAACTTTGCATAAAATAGTTAATTTGCATTTAATTTTAATGGTTCAATGAATGTCAGGCAAAATGGTCGGCCCTCACGCATGTTCACTTAATCAAATCTGGCCCTCTTTGAAAAAAGTTTGGACTCCCCTGCCCTAGGGCAAGCTTTTTGCAGCCCCTTCACCTATAAAGCAAAGTGCCTTAGTATCTATAAGTCTCATAGCACAGGCATAAGAGTAAGCCATAAAATCCTCCAAATGCCCTAAACCAGCTTTTTTTCTTATGCCTAAAAGTGTCACAGTACTAAAGGGACCTTTGGAGCTTCTGAAACTGGAAGTGAGTGCTGTGTATCTCTATGGAAAACTGGAAATCTCCTTTCCCCATGGAATAAAACTCCCATTTCTAGCCCTGCAGGAACACTAGATAACAGGCTTGAAAGTTACCACACTTAGATTTATCCAGCATCTCTCAGGTCCTTAACTCAATTTTTGTTTTTTGGAAAGTAAAATGAAAATGTACATTGCTCTGGGGTGGGGCTGGGGGGTTCAGAATTCAGGCTGTCCTGGGGAGAGAGGACTACCCCAACCCTCTTCACAGCAGCAGCTTGGGGCCATGTGAAAAGTGCCTCTTCAATGGGCACAGCCGGGGCAGAGGTGTATATCGCCTGGCTGGATCAGGTATGGAGTTGTCTGCCCCTGTGCTCCCTAGCCAGAGTGAGGAATGCAGCAAACTGCACTTTTCCTGGCTCCCTGAGGAAGGGGAAGAGCCAGCAATGTTTCCATACAAATTTTTTTTTTGGGGGGGGGGGGACCTTCAGCCATACAAATTGGTGCTGCAGCCTCAGCAGCGCGGGTTCCGCGCTGCGTGGGAGAAGGAGGGCTGCGCTCCCTCCTCCTCCCCACCCCGCTGGGGGGGAATGGAAGCACACTGTCCAGAAGCTTTCCCCACTGCCGGGGGTGTGAAGTCAGGTAAGTGTCCTCCCTCATGTCCAGATTCCCACACTCCAATCCCTCTCACTCATTCTCCTCCCCCTGCCAAGACCCTGCTCTTGTACCCTTCCTCCTGGCCACACACTACACCCTCCCTTGTTCCTGCTCCCTCCCTCTGGCCAGACACCCTACTCCCAGCCTGCTTCTGCACCCCACCTCCCACCCAAACCTCACAACCTCTCTCCTATCTGCACCCCACCTCCCTTCCAGATCCTGCACCCCATCCCTATATCCCACTCACTGGCAGCCCTGTCCCACATACTAAACACCTCATTTTTGTCCCTACCCCAGACTCTAAGGGGGTCCATAAAATCCACTAACTCTGGAACCCCAGAAAAGTAAATCTGGTTTACGGGAAGCCCTGAACCTCAGTCCTCCCCTTCTCTTCCCCTAACTCCTTGAGGCTGGGGCACCAGAGGGGTGAGATGTCTCAGTCGGAGCCACATCAGTGAGCATTGGGGATTTTGGGAGTTTTATTGCTTCATACTTGTGTGGGCCCCAACTAATTTTTCTGTGGGTCAGTAGCCTCCAACCCAAAAAGGTTCCCACCCCTGCCATAAATAAAGAAGACATTGAAACCTGTTGGGTTGAACATGAATTAATATTTTATTTTTATTTAAAATGAAGTTTGATTAAGCATTTTATCTTTCTCATGTTAATCTGTTTAATAATTTAAATTAAACCATTCTCCCTAGCTGCACCACTAGCAAAATGGCTTGGGTGTAATTATGTAATTAACAGTGAGATTCCATTAGCAACTGCTGGTCTGCTGAAAGGTTTACATTGGGCCAGGTGGTCCTCGGGCTAAAAAGTTTGAAAACCACTGAAATAGAGGCACCCCTAGCTTCATCTCTGGAAAGACTGTCCTGGGCTCCCTGATGCTTCACGAGAGCCCACGGAGAGATTGGGTCTGTTACCACAGCAGTGAAATCATTGTATCACTCTTGTGTGGATGATGGACAGACTCTTTGTGAGTCTTCCTCATCCACGCAGTTGATGATTTAAAAATTTTAAATGGTGTGTTAAGTTGTCATGTGAAAACGCTTGACATGTCCACAGAGAGGCAGAATGTATCATCTCTCTGCAGAGAGGGTTGTCATGACTTGTGTGTATGGGTGAACAGGCTCTTTGCTCCATGAAGAGGTGAGATGTTTTGACTTCCTGTTTCAAGTGATTTCTTTTTCTGTCTTTGGACTGCACGTTGCCTAGACCTGAATGGAGTTAGCTGTAACAACACATTTCTGAGTTATTCTGACACACAAAGTGAAACCTGTGCTAAAGACCCCATATCCAGTGAGAGAAAGTGCTGCTATCAGAAGTCAATTCAAAGTCTTTCCAATTTTCTTCAGAGATCATCTCTACCAGGCAGTGGGGTTTTTACTGTTTGGGCCCTTATATTTTTGAACTGGATCTTGGGTAATGTCAACAAATTGCTTTGAGCCCAATCCTAGCTTAAAGTTTACATTGGATCAGACCCTTTGTAAACAGGTTGGGAAGTGGTCTCATTTGGCAATTATTATTAGGTATTATTTAGATTATTTAGATGGCATTGCCATCATAGAATTGACATATACATTTCTCAGTAGCTTTACATATAACATACCCAGCCCCACTGACCTCATGGGAAATGTATCCATCAAGCAGTGGTGGTAAGGGTTCTCCACCCTGTACTTGTCATGGTTAGTTCAATATTGTCATTATGGCTTATGGAATCAGCAGTCACTTGATAGTTTTGCGGTAACTTAAAAAAAATGCAGTTGCTGTACAGCTCATTGGGGTTGTAAATTTCCATTAATCAGTTAACTAGTTAATGTTAGGTCACAGTGGGGCTGCCGCTGGCTCCCAGCCCCCTCCAGAGCAATCCCTGTGTGCAGCAGGTAGGGAGCTGCTCCAGCCCCCTTTGATTACCAGTTAATTGGAACCAGTAAGCATCATCCGTTAAGAGGACTAAGGAAGTCGTCCCGTGTCGGATAGTTCTGGATGATTCCTAGGCCCTGAGTCAAATGGGGCCACATCTACACTGCAAAGTAATAGGTCCTGAATCTCATCTTGAATCGAGGTTGGACCCCTAGTGCTGCAGTGTCATGGGACCCTCGGTCTGGGGCCTGGGTTAATGCAATTGCAGCATAGTTCCATGGGGGCGGGGACTCCTATGGTGCCCAAACCCATCCCTATTGGTAGAGGATGGTGGGAGGAATTCTTAGAGGAATCACATGACACCCTTTGCTTCCAGTCTTGTGTCCGTCTTAACCCATGAAGTGCAACCCCTAGGGGTGGGACTTCCTGTGGCAGACAGGTAGGGCCTAAGGGGTCAGGGGCCTAATTAGCAGTGTCAGGGGGCATGGCTAATGTGTCCCCATTTTTGGTTCAGAAAATATGGTCACCCATAGGCATGCAGAGAATGAAGAATCCATGGGCACTGTCTGTCCATGTCCTGAATCTTGTTTTGGCTTATTGCTCAATACATTGCATAATTCAGTAATCCCTCTGTGGGGTTCCTAGACACTAGTATGAACAAGAAAGGTTCTCCTGCCACTGACATTCTTGGATAGACAAATAAAAAAGATATCGCAGTTAGTACTTTTTAATGGCTTGGATGCTCCAAGGGGAAAGAGGCTGAGCCTTGACACATGCAAATTCCCAGCCAGACCTTTGATTTACAAAGCCCAGACCGAGAAGGCATCAGTCTGTGAACTGTTTCCCTCTTTGGCCCTGCTCTGAGGATAGATATGGGTCATTTTCACCAAGGCTGTGCAGGATCCCCTTTTGGACATGGCCTCAAACAGTCATTTGGCCTGCTTGCGAGGCCAGCCATGCACAAAGCTGCACAAACTCACAGGTAGATCAACCGTTTACAATAAATAAATTCCAAGTCATGGTGGTTATATCTCCATCTCTGACAGGAGTAAAGAATTGATTATTTGGGATTGCTGCTGTTTGCCTCTTTAGATACTTATGTGTCAGAATTATTTTCTGTGTGCTTTGCCAGTGAGAACTGTGGTTGCCTTTCCCTACATAGAACCATAACAACTTTCAAACACACCACAATGTTCTACCATCCTGACAAGCCCTAAAGGAGAAACTTGCTCATGGCCTGCATTAATTCTGTTTCATTTTTAAAAGCTTTTTATTGAAATCAAAGCCATACAGCTTATACAGATCACCTTAGCACACACTGGCAAGATACATTCAACTTGTGAATAAATTTGGACTTTCATTTTTTCTGACCTTGCACTTTTGTGAATAAGGGGGCAAGTATGCAACAGAACTGAGACTTATTTTTGTGAAGTATAAAGAAATAAATAAGCACACACCAGTCCCTGGTTAAAAGTATTTGTGCAAAATCATGCCAGTCTAGATGCAGCCCTCGTGTGGGGCTGCTGCCTGAAGCTAACTGAGCTCCGTGCTTAAAGGGAACCTACCCCCACCCCAGACAGATAGTTCTCAGGGTTCCCCACTTGTTTGTCTACCTTGATGAGGGACAGCAAAGCAGTCCTGCCTTGGAGTGCCCTGAGTGCCCGCACTCGGGACACCACAGCACTCTGCCACATGGAGCCAGAGCTGCCCCATGGCATGCCGGTGTGTCTCGTGGGGTCGTTGCCATCAGCCCGGCTGCACTTGCTGACGGCTGCCATCCAGGGGGTCCATTCGGGGGGCTGTCAGGATCCAGGAGGCCCTTAGGGAGAGCGTCCACCCCGAGGAGCCCTCAGAGCCTCCCCGGTCCTCCCCACCGGGGGCTCGTGCCCCATTCCTCCCTCATGTCCTTCCACTTGCCCCTCCCTAGCCCTCCTTCCTGATGTCAAATAAAAGACACGTATGTTCAAAAATAGAAACTGGGTTTATTGAACAAAACTAGGGGGGGTGAGGGGGATGTGCCCATAGTGGCCACCAGGGCTCCCTGAGAAGGGCTGGAGGCCCCTTAGTTCAAATTAAGTGTCTACACAGCACTTAATTCGAAATAGCTATTTCGAATTTGGTGTTAGTCCTTGTAGAATGAGGTTTACCAAATTCAAAATAAGTGCTCCACTATTTTGAATTTATTTCGAAATAGCGGTTTGGCTGTGTAGACGCTATTAAAGTTAATTCGAAATAACTACTGTTATTTCGAATTAACTTTGTAGTGTAGACATACCCTGAGTCTTCTGAGCCTCTTCCTGCAGTTTCCAGGCCATGATTCCTGGGACACTGACAGAAATGCCAACTGTTCTGCTCCCAAGCAGTACACCCCAGCTTACTCATTTCTCATTAGATTACAGCTCCACTTAACACTCATCAGTTATAAATTTAACAGAGAGCTGAGGTTTCAAGTAATGTGAAGGAGAAATATTGGAAACAAACCAGTTACATAGAAAATAAAATCATAACTTGCCTGCTAGAGCCTAAACTTTAATAAGAACATTAGAGCAAAAGTTCACCCCAAATCCATCCATCCATCCAATGTATGACAGGCAGGGTTGGCTGTGATAGCTCATGAAGCAAGCTCATTGTCATCTTACTTCCCAGGTGAAGAAAATTATGTGTCTTTCCCTTCATTCTCCTGATGTGTCAAACTAATTCATGGCCATAAACCAGACACCCTTCTATTGTGTTTTCCTTCTTGTGATGTCTTGTCACCTTTGTAATCTTGATTAGTTGGTGATTTCTTATGCATATAGATTTCACAAGAACAGCCACAGTGGGTCAGATCGATGGTCCATTTAGCCCAATATCCTATCTTCCAACAGTAGCCAGTACCAGATGCTTCAGAGAGAATGAACAGAGCACGGTAATTTACTAGTCATTTACCTGTCATCCAGGCCCAGCTACTGGCAGCCAGCAGTTTAGGGACAGGCAAAGTATGGGTTGCATCCCTGACTAACTTGGCTAACAGCCGTTGAAGGACCTACCTTCCAGGAACTTATCTAGTTCTTTTTTTAATCCATTTACACTTTGGTCTTCACACCATCCCCTGGCAACAAATTATGTGAAGTACTTCCTTTGTTTATTTTAAATATGTTGTCTGTTAATTTAATTGTTATGTGAAGGGGTAAATACCGTTTCCTTATTCATCTTCTCCATCACCATTCATGCTTTTGCAGACCTCTGTCACATCCCCCTTAGTCATCTCTTGTATAAATTGAACCGTCCCAGTGTTTTAATCTCTCTCCACAGAAGAGCCATTCCATGCCCCTCATCATTTTTGTTGCTTTTCTTTTTTACCAATTCCCAAACACCATTTTTGAGGGGCAGGGCAACCAGAACTGTATGTAGTATTCAAGATATGGATATACCATGGCCTCATATAGTGGCATTAAGATATTTTGTCTTGTTATCTATTCCTTCCCTAATGGTTCATAAAATTTGGTTGGTTTTTTGACCGATGCTGCATATTGAGGAGTTGTTTTCAAAGAAGCATTCCGAGATCTCTTTCTTGATTGATACAGCTAATTTAGACACCATCTTTTTCTACGTGTAGTTGGGATTATGTTTATGCATTACCTTGCATTTATCAACATTCAATTTCATCTACCATTTTGTTGCCCAGTCACCCAGTTTTGTGAAATCCTTTGTGACTCTTTGCAGTCGGTTCTGGACGTATCTATTTTCAGTCATTTTGTATCATTTGCAATATTTTCCACCTCACTGTTTACCCCTTTTTCAGATCATTTATGAATATGGTCCACTACAGTTCCTTGGAGACATCACTATTTATCTCTCACCAGTGTGAAAACTGATATTCTTCCCCTTTCTTTCTTATCTTTTAACTATTTATAGATCCATGATAGGACCTTCTCTCTTATCCCATGACTGTTTACATTGTTTAAGAGCCTTTGGTGAGGACCTTGTCAAATGCTTTCTGAAAGTACACTATATCCTCAGAAGCACCCATGTCCACATGTTTATTGGCCCCCTAAAAGAATTCTAATAAATTGATGAGGCATAATTTCCCTTTACAAAAGCTGTGTTCACTCTTACCAAACATATTGTGTTCATCAATGTATCTAATAAATCTGGTCTTTACTTTGCCTGGTTCTGAAGTTATTGGCCTATAATTGCCAGGATTGCCTGTGAAGAAATCAGTGTTACATTAGCTATCTGCCAGTCTCATGATACAGAGGTTGATTGAAGTGATAAGTTACTATAGAGAGGCAGACTGGCCTCCCACAGACTCAGAGGGGAGGAGCCCCTCCCAGAGCTCTGGTGGGTGGATCCAAGCTGTACTCACTCCTCCCACTGGAAGTCAGTGGGCGGGATAGGAAGTATAAAAGACAAGTCTGAAAATTCAACGGGGGTACGGCTACAGGAGGAGCCAGATGCCTCCTACCTGCTGCTGATCTGGGACACTGCTGCCAGCTCCTGAGGAGCTGGGAACTGGCCGAAGCCTCCAGAGCCATACGCCAACGCGATGTCAGAGGACTTGCCAGCAGTGCCCCAGTCCTTCTACCTGGACGATCTTGACAGCCCTCTACAGGACCAGATACACCCCAAGGGGGTGGGAGAGTAGGAAGTAACTCAGGGGCAGCTGACCCTAATTTGGCTGCAGCACCACCTGAATACAGGTCAGTGTGTTGCAATCTGGATCCTCACTGATCCAGTGGCAAATCCTGCTGCCACTATTAGGCCGCACATTAGAGTGGGTGGGTGTTTGCCACCTTCCTACCATTGCAACCCTGGGGAGGCAGTCTCCCCTCTCGAGGACAAGGAGGAAGCACTTGTTGGTCATCTGCTGGAGCCAGGATACCCAAACCCTTTGTTGCTTGACCCTGAACACAGGCCTAAGACATACACCTTTGTTGCCAAGAGCTGACTCTCTGTCTTTTTGCTACTCAGCCCTGAACACAGGCCCAAGCTGTAGACTGCTGCCATGCTGCTAACTTCACCACCACCTGAGACATACGCAGGCGGACTGACCTCCCATGGACCCAGAGAGGGAGGAACCCCTCCCACTGAACCACCGCAGTTACATAATGCAGTTATGAGTTCTGCAATTTTATGATTGAGTTCCTACAGAACTCTTGGGTTGTCCTGTGATTTATTACTAGTAATTACTATTTAATTTATCAGTTTGTTCCAAAACTTCCTCTAACAACACCCCAATCCGAGGATAGTTCCTCAGATTTGTCACCTAAAATTAATGGTTCCCAGGTGGGAATCTCGTTCATATTTTCTTTAGTGAACACTGATGTGAAGAATTCATTTAGCAAAGGCCTTGTGTTTCTTGACTACTCCTTTAGTACCACTGATTGTTTAACAGATTTCCTGCTTCTGATGTACCTTAAAAAATTGTGGTGTTAGTTTTTGAGTCTTTTGCTAGTTGCTCTTCAAATTCTTTTTTTGGTCTAGTTAATTATACTTTTCTACTTAAGCTGCCAGAGTTTATGTTCCTTTCTATTTGACTTCCAATTTTGTGTCTGCTTCTTTTTTAATCTTATTTAGCTATTTTTGATCCTCCTATTGTTTGAGGTATACATATAGCATGATGTTTTAAATTTTTTCCTTGCAGGCATTTCAATAAGATGTCTGTTCTTTTTAATTTCCATTTAAGTAGCTTCCTCATTTTTGTGTAGTTTTCCTTTTTGAAGTTACATTATGCTGTGATGGGTCTCTGGGATTTCCTCCCTTACCTACAAAGATATTAAATTTCATTACATTATGGTTGCTATTTCTGAGTGATTCATCTGTATTCACCTCTTAGACCAGATCTTGCATGTCACTTAGGACAAAATCAAGAATTGCCTCTCCTCTTGTGGGTTCTAGGATTAGCTACCCCAAGAAGCAGTTATTAATGGTGTCTGTGAATAACTAATTTCCATTGTAAGACTCACAATGCACAATGGTCAGCCAGGGAGACAAGTGTCTCCTATCCTTTGTCTGAACAGAACATGTTTCTCACCTCCTGGTAATTTGTCTCATTATGTTTCTTGAGCACAGTTTTAAGTCTATATATATAATTCCGTATATATTATCTGACAGTTTGAGACAGGCTTTCAATAGAGACTTTACACAGTATTCTTTGGTACATTATTATCCATATTACTGATTCAGGGGATCCCCATATAAAACTGTGCATGTCCCATGCCTTCTGCCAGTTGGCATCAAGAGGTTCCTGGGTCACAATAGATTAAGCAGTAGGTATACAGTATGCTGACCCCCAGAATCATGAGTCAGGCCCACCCAAAAGTTTATGATTAGCTTTAAAAAATAACACATGATGAGGCTGTCATCTTGTTTCTGAGCTTTTTAGCATAGTTGAGTTACATTTTCAGGCTTTTCTCAGCACCATGAGGTCTAGAAATTTTCAGTTAAATGAAACTAGTGGGCTGTACCCCATACTCACTAAACTTGCCAAACCCCCTCTCTCTGGCCGCTTTTGTGGCAAGAGAGCATATGACATCATTCTGTTGCCTGGCAGGAGAAACTTTTTTATATAGGGTACGTCTACACTACAGCGCTAGTTCGAACTAACTTAGTTCGAATTAGTTAATTCGAACTAAGCTAGTTCGAACTAGCGCATCTAGAACTAAAAACTAGTTCGAACTAGCGTTTTGCTAGTTCGAACTAGTAAGTCCACATTGAGTGGACTCTGAACAGGGCTTAAGGATGGCCGGAAGCAGTGCCGGCAGGGCATAAAAGGAGGACTTAGAGCATGGAGATGCTGTCTCAGGCTAGCCGAGGGCTGCGCTTAAAGGGTCCCGACCCCCACCCCGGACACACAGTTCTAAGGGGTGCCCCGCTTCCAAAGAAGTTCTGGCTTGGAGTGCCCTGAGTGCCCACACTGGGCACATCACACCACTCGGCCATCAGCCCGGCTGCACTTGCCGCAGGCTGCCATCTGGGGAGAGGGAGTAATTGGGGGGCTGCAGGAGAGCTTCCACCCCCAGAAGCCCGCAGAGCCAGCCCAGTCCTCCCCATCGGGGGCTCGTACCCCATTCCTCCCTCACCTCCTTCCACTTACCCTTCCCTAGCCCCCCTTCTTATTGATGTACAAAATAAAGATAACGTTTCTTCCAACATTGACTCTGTCTTTATTGAAAAAAACTGGGGGACACTGGGAAAAGGAGGTGGGAGAGGGGAAGAGAAAGGCTGGGAGAGGGGAGGGCAACTAACATGATCAGGGGTTGGGAACAGGTCCCAGATGAAGAAAGGCTACAGAGACTGGGGCTGTTCAGCTTAGAAAAGAGGAGACGGAGGGGGGACAGGATAGAGGTCTCTAAAAGCAGGGGTTGGGTGGAGAGGGTGCATTCAGAAAAGTTCTTCCTGAGTTCCCATAAAGAAGGACTAGAGGACACCAAAGGAAAGGAATGGGTAGCAGGCTTCAAACTAGTAAGAGAAAGTTGTTGTTCTTGACAAAGCAAATAGTTAACCTGTGGAACTCCTTGCTGCAGGAGGCTGTGAAGGCTACAACTAGAACAGAGTTGAAAGGGAAGTGAGATAAAGTCATGGAGGTTGGGTCCATGGAGTCCTATTAGCCAGAGGGTAGGAGTGGTGTCCCTGCCCAAAGTTTGTGGAAGGCTGGAGAGGGATGGCACGAGACAAATGGCTTGGTCATTGTCTTCGGTCCATCCCCTCCAGGGTCCCTAGGGTTGGCCGCTGTTGGCAGACAGGCTACTGGGCTAGATGGACCTTTGGTCTGACCCAGTACGGCCATTGTCAGCTCAGGGCTCAGTGTCGGGGGTCTCAGTGGACCCCCTTGATTTTCATGCACACCTGGTCCTGGGTGGCCAGGCTGGCAGCTCTCCTGCCCTAGACGGCCACTTTCCTGTGCCTAGTGCGGAGATCGTGGACGAGGTCCACGATGTCCGCACTAGCCCAGGAAGGTGCCCGCCTCTTGCGGTCCAGGGCAAGCTCCCGGGAGCCGCCAGCCTGGTCCCGGCAAGAGGGGGTGGGCTGGGGGGCATCGGGTGGGTGGCTCTGTGCCGTGCCAGGTGCAGGGTCTGCTAGCTGGGTGCTGGCAGGCTTGCACCTGGCACGGGCACCGTAGCCAGCCCGTGCCCCTTTAAGGGGTCCGGGGCCGGGAGGGGGGCATAGAGTTTCCCTGGTGTTGGCCAGAGTGGCCACCAGGGAAACCTGGGGAGGGCTAGCCTCCCACTAGTTCGAACTAAAGGGCTACACAGCCCTTAGTTCGAACTAGCTAGTTCGAACTAGGCGTTAGTCCTCGTAAAATGAGGTTTACCTAGTTCGAACTAAGCGCTCCGCTAGTTCGATTCAAATTCGAACTAGCGGAGCGCTAGTGTAGCGCATAGGAAAGTTAGTTCGAACTAACGTCCGTTAGTTCGAACTAACGTTCTAGTGTAGACATACCCATAGAGAGAGAGGTATACTGAGATTCTCATTTAATCACTACTTTCCATGAGCTGGGGCTTTGCGAAACAGAACTTGCAATAAAATCACAAGAGTTGGAGATTTGGGCCTTAGTTTGTTTGCACTTTGGCTGGCATGACAAAGTCTTGCGTACTTTGTTGAAATGTATATTAGGACTTGTAGGATCAAAGCTGGAGTATTCTAGCTTTGGAGGTGTGGTGTCCAACATACTTGCTACTAAAATTAAAATTTAAAAAAGTTAATGGAGATTGCCTATCTCCTAGAACTGGAAAGGACCTTGAAGGTCATTGAGTCCAGTCCCCGTCTTCACCGTAGGACCAAGTACTATCCCTGACAATTTTTGCCCCAAATCCCTAAATGGCCGCTGCAAGGATTGAACTCACAACCCTGGGTTTAGCAGGCCAATGCTCAAACTGCTGAGCTATCCCTCCCCCGTATGACTAGCCACCTGTGACTATTTGGTTGGTTGAGTGTGTCTAGTTCATTATAGCAGTAGCAACTATAGCGGCTACTCCTTCAGAACTGGTTGGGCACCACGATTATAGAGGGAGGTCCAAATGGTGTATAAGTGAACATCATTGGATCCTTTAAAATGTTATAAATATTGAAAGATCGGTATGTTTTTTTCTGATCATTTTTGTGTGAGACCAAGCCCAGTGTATTTGTTGTTTTTAATATCAAAAGCATTAGATAGCACTGCTGATATACACATTTATTTTGATGGGCATAAAAAGGATATTGCTGTTCATTCTGTCTTTTTTCAGACCCAGTTCTTTGGATAGCATTATACAGTAAACTTCCGATAATCCAGCACCTTTAGGACCCAGGGGGTGCCGGATTATCAGATATGCTGGACTATCAGAAGGGGGGGCTATGAGGGGTCTGGAGTGGGGTGGGAGGGGATGCCACCCTAGACCCCTCATAGCCCCCCCTTACGATAGTCTGGCTCTACCCCAGGAGTCCCTGATTCAGCCGCTGCTGGTCAGTTTCAGCAGCAGCTGAATCGGGGCTGCCTGCAATAGAGCAGCTGGGGTGCTGCCGGGTTGGTCCCGCAGCGCCGAGGGGCGGCGCTACGGCATCAACCCAGCAGCACTCCAGCTGCTCTTGGGGACGCCTGGGACAGAGCAGCTGGGGTACTGCCCGGTTGGTCCCGTAGCGCTGCCCCTGGGGGCTGCGGGACCAACCCGGCAGCACCCCAGCTGCTCTTGGGGACACCGGGCTGCTCTGCCCGGGGCTTCCTGGAATCAGCCGCTGATCTGTTTCAGCAGCGGCTGACTCTGGGACCCCTGGGGCAGAGCAGCTGGGGTCTTGCCGGGTTGGTCCCGCAGCGCCGAGGGGCGGCGCTACAAGACCAACCCGGCAGCGCCCCAGCTGCTCTGCCCCAGGCGTCCAGATTCAGCCTGCTAGTGAAACTGACGCTGCTGGTCAGTTTCAGCAGCGGCTGAATCCCGACGCCTGGGGCAAAGCAGCTGGAGTGCTGCTGGGTTGGTGCCGTAGCGCCGTCCCTCTGCCCCAGGCATCCCTAAGAGCAGCTGGGGTGCTGCCGGGTTGGTCCCGCAGCCCTGAGGGGCAGCACCCCAGCTGCTCTGCTCTCGGCTTCCCCGATTCAGCTGCTGGTCAGTTTCAGCAGCAGCTGAATGGGGGAAGCCTGTCCAGCTGCCCCAGCACTTCCAGGTTCCTGATGGTGCCGGACCATCAGGAGTCCCGGAGCATTGGATGCCGGACTAATGGAGTTTTACTGTACTAAGTTATACTCTGGGTAGACCTGAACACTGCTGATGGCTGCTTATTATGTGCACAATAATAGTTTCAGTGACAGCAGCTTGAATAGTATTTTCCATTGCAGAGCATGCAGTTACTGGCACCTTTCTGTCTTTTCACGTTTATGTGCTAGTAGTAGAAAAAAACAATGTGTTGCTCATTTCACACAGATTAACAGGTTTGCAGATTGTTTTCTGTACCACATTGAAAACTGGTGAGCATACAATAGCTCAAGAGAGGAAAGGAAGGGGAGACCCCCCCAGTGTGATGTCATCTGGGTCTGCTTGTGTTTATAGCCTAAACCTACAGAGTCTGTGTGGAATCCAAACAGGAAAGCTAATCAGTAGTGTATCAGAATGCACAGGGCAGAGAAAAGCAAATGAAGATAACAGCATATCTGTAAATGCAAGAGAAAAGCGAGTAATTCTGTCATTCGTCTGTCTAGACTGTTTGCTTTAGTAATGTAAAGCTGTGAAGGAGCCAGTGAGTTGCAATTATGGCAGAGTAGCTTTGTAGATATTCAGAGACAGCGGTGTGGAGACTGAGAGGATTTACTCATTTCCTGTCATGTTGGGATGTCACACATGGTGACTTTTTAAGAAAAAAAAAGAAGAAGAAAAACCCTGAAAAAATAAATGACCTCAGCTCTCTTTGCTTAAAAAAACTAACACATTAGGGCAATCACCATTAAAAAAAATGGCTGTTGTGGTGATAGTATAATAATTGAGGGTCAGAAAATAGAAATGTATAATGTATAGAGACCAGAGATTTCTTTTCTCTTCCCCTTTTAGGCAAATGCTGAGGTTACTGATTAATATAGTTCTTTAATATCTGTAGTCAGTGACTTACTATTAAATGCTCTTCTAATAATTAATCTCATTTCACTTGGTTTTGTTCAGATTTGTGATTAGCATCTACATTTTTTCATCTCAGAGCTTGTTGTGGTGTGCAGCTTTTATCATCTGTATATGTGAAAATAACTGTTCCAGCTGGCATACCAATCCTACATCAACTGCAATAAATTACTTAGCAGAGTGCATGTTCTGTTACTTTTTATGGTCATGTTCTATATTTGTAGGTGCAGTGGGAAAGATCACATGACAAAACTATCATTTGATATTAATGTTTTGTCCCAACTAGTGGCTGCTGAATTCTTACATTCATCCAATGATTGGAAGTAATTTTTCGATGCTACATTTTTTTAAAGTGTTAAAAATGTTTATCTGTCCGCTATAAGTTATTTATATATGGTAGCAGAGGGGCGTGAAGAGAGAGCAAAAGAGGAGTGTGTTATGTTCTGTGAGAAATTATTTTAGACATCTTCAGTACTTCGATTTGTATGCTTTTGAGCTATTTAAAAGATTAAGATACCAAAACATTGTGAAACAGTTTATAACAAAATTTCCTGTTCCATGTATTCTAATCCAAATCCATTCCACATATTCTACTACAAATCTAATTCTGAGTGAAACAGAATATTATTTTGTGGTGTATTTGTTCCTAGAGTTATTTGTTTCCCTGTGTAATTATCTTTTTAACAACGTAATTTTTTAAATTTGTGATCTTAAAAAAATGCATTCACATTCCAAAATAGTATCGAAGTCATAATAGTAAATATTCTATGAATGATAAATATTATGGCACTGCTTCTTCAGTAACTGTTTCTTTTCATTTAAATAGTTTAAATACCTTACAAAACTGCTTTGTCTGTTTCATCTTCTATTTAAACTATTGTTCCCACACAGTGGATTATTAATAAAATACGTTTTCCCTGTGAATTATTATAAGTATAAGTAGTATCAATGTTAGATCTGTGTCAAATGCATTGCTGCAGATAGTGCTGGACTGAAGAGTTGCAATCTAGTTTATCAAGAACCTCTCTCATTAAATTTATTCCTCAAATATGTTGTCGGAGACAGGGCTTTTTTTCATGATGTATGGCTGCACATCTTGCCATTATGTCCTTTCATTTAAAACTACACCACAGAACTTCTGAGATTGATGCCTCTTACATTCAAAAATGTAGTATCCATGCAAATAATCACAGTTAGAAATGTAAGATTGATAGTAAGAGTTTATCAGCCTGATTCATATGATAGATGCAGTTCAGACTATAGTGGTCCTAGAATATAATTACAACACACACACACACACACACACACACACACAGCTCATTTAATTTGTATGGCTTTCATTCCCCAACTGGTCTGATACTCTGGTCATCTGAAGAAGTGGGTTTTGCCCATGAAAGCTCATGATACCATTTACATGTTTTGTTAGTCTTTAAGGTGCTACTAGAGTATTTGTTGTTGTTTTTTAAGTTTTTCTTGTTACAAACTCACTTGGCTACCCCTCTGAAGCTTTTGGTCTGATATTAACATTCTGTAGAAGACAAACATTAGTGTTAAATGCCTGCCTTTAATTTGAAAGTGCCAACTTGGTGGGCGGGAGATAGAAAGGGTTTGCCTAGGGAAAAAAATCACAATAAATGGTACTCAAAAACCCATACAAACTATGGAAGTTAGAGTAGAATTGAAGGAGCAAATCCTGAGGTTTTAAATGGCTCTTTATTCAGATCTGACTCCCATTAAAGTCAGTGGGAATTTGACTGAATTGAGTAAATATGTCAAAATTTAGTCTAGAAATTAGAGATGAATGTTTTCAGCCAGCTAGTTCCTGCGAGTGCAGGATGGTTCACAGCGTAATATTCTTAAGTTTTTTTCCAGTTGTCTTTGTCCAGATTGAAACGAAGTAGAACACCACTGAGATGACAGCTAGCATCTTGTAACATTCAGAAGTAAACAGTGGTACAAGTTCAAATCCATTGAAGAAATCCATCTTCCAACTAAACAGGCCCTGCTCTCTTGGATCATCGCCCAAGAATCTCTAAGTGGTACAGTCATTTGCCCCAGTTCCTCACCAGCTTCTCTGTGAGAAGTGTTTTCAAGTCTATCCAATGAAAGCAGACCCTTCTGAAGATCTAAAACACAATGTTTGGAGGATATCAGCATTACTGTTGCTCACAGGCAGCTAATCCAGTAATCTGCCAAATATGGCTCAGGACAGAACATCATGGAAGCATAGTTTTGAATGACCCCAGTGGTAGGGTTGCCACCACAGCTGCTGGGAGACTCCAGTAGGACTTTTTCCCTATTATTTATGTAGAATTTCTCTTTGGTTATTTTCATTCTGTTACTGCAGGGAACCTTTTTTGGGTCGGGGACCGCTGACTAGGGATTTAATCTAGTAGACTACTTGATTACAGGCAGTCCCCGGGTTACGTACAAAATAGGGACTGTAGGTTTGTTCTTAAGTTGAATTTGTATGTAAGTCGGAACTGGCTCCAGATTCAGCTGCTGCCACTGAAACTGACCAGGGGCTGACTACAGGAAGCCCGAGGCAGAGTTGCTCTGCCCCCAGCTTCCTGGAATCAGCCTGATCAGTTTCAACAGCTGCTGAATCTGGAGCCTGGGACAGAACAGCTGGGGCGCTGCCCGGTAGGTTCCCACAGGACCAACCCGGCAGCACCCCAGCTGCTCTACCCGAGGCGTCCCGCAACAAAAGCCTGGTCTGCTGGGGGGGGGGGGGCGCACTAGCTGCGCCCCCTCTCCCCCCAGCAGACCAGGGAGACCCGAGCAAAGCCGCACAGGCGGAGGGACCCCGCTGCCCGTGCGGCTTTGCTCCTGTCTCCCTGGTCTGCTGGGGGGGTCCAGCAAAGCCGCTGGACCCCCCCCAGCAGACCAGGGAGACCGGGAGAAGCTTTTCTCGCCCCGGAGGACACGGGTGGCGACTCGCCGCCCGTGAGCTCTGGGGCGAGAAAAGCCCTGTTTGTAAGCGCGGATCCGACATAAGTCGGATCCGCGTAAGTCGGGGACTGCCTGTAGTTGCTTCTCCCCCGCACCTTGCTTCCACTATCAGAGGCGGCAGCAGGGGAGCAGGAAACAGTGCTGGGAGAAGCCACAGTATCTGCAGGGGAGGCAGAAGCGCAGTGGGGGACTGGGCGCGAGCTAGGACTCAGCTGTCCCAGCTCACACCCAGTCCCCTGCTGCGCCTCTGCTTTTTAAATGTAGTAAGAGCCAGGTGGCTCTTAACTACATTTAAAAGGCTCCTGGAGTCACTCTGTTGTGGCTCTGCAGTTTCCTCCCTTATTGACTTACTGAATAGTTGATGGAAATTGCATCGACTACTTGATTCGCTGATTAAATGCAACTTAACATTCTTATCACTGACACTCTGAAAAAATCAGTCAGGGGCCACGCACAAATGAGAAGCAACCGCCCCCCCCCTCCTCCAACCCTCACTGATGTGGCCCCCAACTGAGAGAGACAGTCCCCTTGCACGCCAGAGCCTGGGGCGGTGGGGTGCAGGCTAGTAGATTTTATATCCTCCAGCCCTACAGTCAGGCAGCAGGGGGGAGGGAGCACAAGCACGGGCTCCCCGATGATGGAGGCCCCTGAGCCTTGGGGACTAGATCCAGGCATGCTGGGGGCTGGGTTGCATTACTGATTATTCCTATATGTTCTGGCCACGGACCACTTATTTTCTAAATACATCTCTCCCCCCTCAGTTATTGCACAGCCAAACTAAACATTTTGGATCAAGATCTGCTATCGTTTTACTCATTTGATTTGCCTTCAGCAAGGCTGCATCTGTAAAAGTAAAATTTGGTCCAGTTATTTTTTTTTCTTCTTTCTTAAATCTTTCTAGGCCTCAGGGCACAAGTGAAGTGAATGAGAGTTGAGAGGACCGAGCCCCTAATTTGAGACACTCAGCACCCAGCATCATTAGGCCTTTATTTTTCTCTTGGTTCTGAATTCCTTCCTAATTGTCAGCATGTTTCTGGTCTGAATAAGTCTAAAACTGTGTGATGTCGGTGGTCTCAGTTATGCCATATTTAAAGGGGCCAGATGCAGCATACATTTCTCAGCTCCATCAACTGCTGCTTTCATATGTGCAGCCCCAAAATTGTATAGGCTCTTTTTTTGGCCAGCATTGCAGACTTGTTATCTACTCCCATCCTTAGTTGTTTTTGGTAAATTTATTGTTTTCCGAATAGTGACCTGCCATTGGTTGCATATACTCCCCCCTTCCTTCCCCTCCGCCCCTGATGCACACTACCAGCTTCAAACTCATGTTATTTCCTACCCATGTAGCTAATCTCTCTAGATCAGGGTTCCCTGTAAAGCGTGCACCTGTGTGGGAGTGCACCACGAATTTCATTCCCGCCCACCCCCTCCGCAGAGCCCAGGGGCCATTTGGTGGGTGACTACCCACCCCAGGAGCATCTGGGCAGCCACCATGCGTCCTGCGTGGTGGCTGCTGGAGCTGGACTCTGGGCTGCGGTACCAAAAATAGCACCGTGGCCTGGCTCCAGTCCCAGCACAGTGGGCAGCGCGGCCCAGCCCCTAGGAGCAACTTGGGCCATGGCTGCGTGGCAGCTGCTGGAGCCAGGACTGCGGTACTAAAAATAGCACTTCGGCCCTGGCTTGAGTCCCGCCACACGAAGTGTGCTGCCCCAGGAGCTGGGCCATGGTGCAGCTGCGCCTGGGTTGGGGCCGCAGTACTAAAAATAGCACCATGGCCCTGGGTCCAGCCCTGGCACAGGTGCAGGTGTCAGGAAGGCAGAAGGTGAGGGAAGGGACGGGGATAACTAAGGGAAAGGTGGGTGAGGAGAGGAAGAGGCTTGTGCTGAGTGGAGAGGAGGGGGCCAGGACAAGAGAAGAAAGGAGGATGCACCAAGGGGCAGGGTGGAGGAGAGACACATGCCTGGAAGCGAAGAGGAGACAATGAGAGGAAAGGGCAGGAGGAGCGGGAGGTGGAATGGGAAGGTGTCAGTGGGGTTGGGAGAGGGGAGGGGACAGGGTGATGCTGGGAGAGGAGGGGAAATGGGGACAAGAAGGGAGGGGAGGAGGGGGTGCCAGGAGAAGAGGGGTTGAAAGAAGGGGTGGGCATGAGGAAAGCAGGAGATGGAGCAAGTTGTGTGAGGGTGCAGAGGGGCATGAGAAGGTGGGCACCAGGGAAGAAGAGGGCAGGGGCAGTGAGAAAAGGGGGAAGTACCCAGGAGAGTGCAGGGAGTAAGGGAAGGTGCAGGTGCCAGGGGGATTGTGGGGGTGAAGCAGAAGGGCAGACATGACAGATATGGGGAGGGGAGTGGAGAGGCGGGACAGGCACTAGAGTTCAGAGGAGCGAGGCCGGGCAGGTGGGTAAAGGGAGGTGTTAGGAGAGGGGATGGGGAAGGGAGTTAGAGGAGGCGATGGGCACAAAGGTGAACAGAGCAGGGTGAAGAGTGGGGGGGCAGGAGGATGTGAGACATGGCAACAGAGGGGGAAAGGGAGCGGTGGCACACATCCGAACCAGCGCACATGACTTCAGTAGTGGTGCACAAGACAAAACGCACTCAGCTCATGGATGGAAAATCTTAGGAGAACACTTCTCTAGATCCCCTTGTATGGTTTCTCTTTCTCAGTTGGTGTCTGTGAAATCTCCCAAGTTAATGTCTTCTGCAACTTGATGGTATGAGGTGTTTGAGACACAGCCTTGCATTGCAGGCAGCGCACTTAGCCTCGGGAAGGTGGCATAATGCCACTGGAGCTCTAGGAAATAAAAGGAAGGGCATGGTCATTGAGCTACCCATTGAGGAAGTCCATTCTCTGTATGCTACCAGCTCTTCTGGCCAGTGCAGAAGGGAGTTGGAGCTATGGTTCTGCTTCTTCACACTTTTGTGGGCGGCAGACACCATCAACTGCACTAGCCTCTCACAGACTTCACACTTCTCAGTATAAATACAATAATTACTCATTTAACATGTGCCCGCTTAACACATTTTCGCAATAGCACAATTTTTTCTAGGGAACGTTTTTCGAATAACACGACTGTCCCCAAAATAACACGAAAATAATCAAGTGGCGGACTACTTCATGTGGCGGTATAAGTTGGTGAAAACAGTGGTAATACGCATGAGCAGATGAATACACGTAGTCACAGCACTCCTCTCACTCACGTGTTTATCTTTGTGTTTTAACAAACCGTGGCGATTCGTGTTGCTAGAGATCTTGTGTTGCTAGATATCTAATGTTGACGTTGATGACCGAGCACCAACAAAAAATTGACTTTGTCACCACCACCTGAAATGCAACCCCCACCTTTTCCATTATTTTTAATGGGAAAATTGTCCCCCGCATAGCACATTTTCAGAAACGCATCTGTATTGTTAAATGAGGAATTACTGTACTGCTATCATGTCTGCATGAAGGAGCCAGACACAATTAAGAGGAAGTCTCTTTCCACCTTTAACCCCTGAGCATATTCATGCATACAGGGGGCTTGAGCACCATCTTACTGTTTTAATGGATTTGCTATTCCTTGCCTGTTCAGGCTCATGAATGAAATAATAAATGCCTCTGGACACAACATTAATAATGCCTGTAGCACCTTACTGGATACCTGCCGGAAACATTTCCTGTTAGCATTACCCTTTCTCTGCAGTTTTCAGTTCCTGTAGCAGTGCCCAGACTCAAGCCCTTGAGCCATATAAGCCTCCATTAAGCCATTTTGATGTCAAAATTCTTGCAAGAGTCCCTAATCCACCATGTTCTTCATTTTTTGCAACCCACAACTGAGTTAGCTCCCTCCCTTGGCCAGTCTGTCGTCCCACTTTCCAGTGTTCTGAGCTATACTCACACCCCACTACATCTTCTGGCATGAGAGACGAGATGGCCATTGGACACTATGGCAATCACCACCTTGGGCGGATTTGCTAGCACTAGTAACTGAAACCAGAGATTTTGTCATCATGTAAATGGATTGTAATAGTGGTAGGTGTTTAGAGAATAATTATTGTCCTTCAAACTGGAGTGGCCATGAATGCTTCTGTTGGAGTGGTCCTTCGGCATGTAATTGCTTTTTAAAATCTGAAAAACGTATACAGCTAGTTAGGAGGATGGGGACAGCTCAGTCTTCCTGTGCACTGGGGTGTTTTCAGATGGTGCATATGCTCTGTTATGGTCATTCCCTGTTATGAAATCTGCTTCGGTGTATTGCTAGAGCATAGATTAGCTAGGCGTACCAAACGAAACAGGATTGCTGCCAGCTGCAGAAATTGGGAGCGTCTCAAAAGCTTGGTAACTGCTCTTGGCTCAGTAGCAGCCCCCCACCGAGGAACGGAATCTTTTCAGTATCCCTAGGGCAGCAGAATCCCCATTGAGCCTCCGGAGTTTGTCTGACCGTAGGAGTGCCTTTTCCTTGGATGGACAGTACGCTTTCTGACCAGACTGACCGCAGAAGGGAACACGGTATGCCATAGCATGGACTTCTAGTTATAAAAATGGTCGGTCTGATTCCAGGCTCTCAGCTGTAATATATTGGGCCTGATTCCCAGTCAGTGTAACTTGGAATAGCTCCACTCAAATTTATACCAGCCCCGGAATTCTTCACTGATTAGGAAGCTATTTATCCTTCATGTTCCTGTGTACTTGCTTTTCTAATATTTTGTGGTTTAAAATAAAAACTATACAATGACTAAAATAATTTGTTAGTTTTGACAGAACACCTGTGGGTTATTAAGTTGGAAACTGACGTAGATTTTAAGAAAAATGTGTCAATTGCCTTGTAAATCAGTGCTGAATCACATGAATCTACCAAAAGACAGCAGAGTTGGTAAGGCCAGGAACTCTTTCTCAGAGTTTTCTCTCAGAGTTTAGACCCCAATCCTGTACTATTAAAGTTGGTGGGAGCTTTGCACACTGACTTCTGTGAATGCAGGAGCAAGCCTTACATGTACAATTGTGATAGAGAGTCTCATGATTTAAAAAAATCAGAACATTCACTTATATAGGGAGGCTCTGCACAAAGCCCCCTGTATGGAAATATTGCCTTAACTCTCCTTGAGGAACGTGTGAGAGGATTCTGATCCCTGAAGACAGATCTCTATACAGATCCTGAATGAATGGTGAGGCCTGTGAGCCTAGGATCAAGGGAGCACATATTTAGCAACAACCCATTTGGTCCCCAGTGCATAGGGGCAAAGGATACAATTCTGTCCCATAGGCTGAAGTAACAGATCCAGAGGGGCTGCAGTTCCTTCTCCCTCAAATCTCACACAAGACAAAGCCCCTTTGTGCAAGGAGGTGTGAATCATTTGATCCTATGAAGGAGGAGGAGGCGTATGCAAAAGGAACAGTTCAGCAGCTGTCTTTGAAAGCTGGATACATTTTTGCTAGGAAATACATAAATAGGAAATTGTAACCATTCAAGGGATCCAGCTGTTTCCCAAGCACCAAGACCTCAAGGTTCAAGGCTGTTTAGAGGTTTGTTTTGGTTTAATTAAGACTCAGTTCTGAAAATCCTTCCTCAGCCTAACACAAGCTCCACCTCAGTTGAGATTGCTAATAAAACAGAAAAATTATTCCTTCACACAGCTGGCATTCTTGAATGTCAAAAACAAAACAATGTTTCATGCCTTCCTTATGCCTAATAAAAGAAGGGCCCAAGTCAAAGAAGTCACTGAATACAAGAGAGCTAGGTTTTGACACTGACTTCGGTGATTATTTTAGCATACGCTGCTCTGGTCATACATCCATGAGGCATTACTTATTTCAGTAGACCTTGCTGAACAGGGCACCCATAGTTGTACTGGCTTGCAGGAGTGGGGCCTTGTGTTTTCAGCTACACTCACCAATTCAATAGCCTTATCACTCTGATTTAGTTTTGTAATGTAGAATTATATGGAACGGTCTGATTTTGGTTAAATTTCCTAATAACTGTAAGAGATTCTTGTCTGGAATTAGTAATTATTATAAAAGATGAAAGGGTAAAAAAGAAGCCAAGAATTCTATTTGATATTTTTTCAGTTGTGCTAGTCTGTATCTTTTAAAATATTTCAGTAAAATATTATGATAGGAATACAATTCCTAAACTACCTGGAAGAACTGTGCCATTATACATGACAAGAAATTTCACGTAGCACTTGGTGTAGACATATTGAAGATTTTGGTAGTTAAATTGGTCAGATTCATTTCTTTTATTTGAAAGATTTTGCCAATTAAATTAGTCAGATTAATCTCTTTGAGTTGATTTTTTGTTACAGAGAGTGTATAGAGATTCACTTTTATTACAATGAATATTAAAACAGCTAATAATTATAGAACCCTGAGCATAGCAGATCAATATTGCATCTGTTATAGCGCCAAAGAAGAGCTATTACTGCCAGACGTAACAGATTCTTTTGTTAAATAATTCCCCTGCACCGTATAGGTAAATACACTATGTATCATTTCATTCATTCATTTTAAAAATTTGGTTGCTTAGGACCGGATTGTGACCATCTTCATGAGTTACAACACAGAGACACACTGCTGCATCATTCCTTAAGATCTGTACAAAAGTGAGAGAACAGAGCTGAGGATTTAGCCTATTGTGGCTGCACTGTTTCTGCAGTCACTACTCTGCCAGTAACTCATTACTGGGTAGACTGCGCTGAGACACCTTAAGGATAAATATAGATTCTATTTGGACCCAAATTGTGCTCCTATCAGTGTCTTCAGCACTTATTATTTTACCCTTAAAAGCCTTGTGATGGCTTAAATAACTTAGACTACATTTTTAGAAATATTTCATATGTAGTGCAATAAAAGAAAATACAGTATATATTTTTCCTACATTTAAAGCAGCAGAAAAATGTCAACACACGTAAGACAAATGGACAGAATCTTTTAGTGAAGTCATGGGAGCTTTTCTGTTGATCTTTGTGAAAGCAGGATTGGGTCCCCTGCCCCAGTAATAATAATAGTTTCTATTTAAGGCTTTTTATCTTTGGGTCTCAAAGCCCACTTTACATATAAGGAATTGAGGCATAGAGAACTGAAGTGATTTTCTGTAGGTCACACAATAACCAGTAGAAGAGAATTGAGGTTTCCTTACAGCCACTCCAGTGCGCTAGCCCCTGTGACCATGTTGCTGCAATATGCAAAGCATCTTTGAAGTTACATGTTTTACTTCTGACAGTCTCTTGGACTATTTGATTCTGAGCCATGAAGGTTCATGATGAGCTAGAGACTGTAAACATTCCTTAGACTCTCGGAACAAATTGGCATTACACAAAAGCAGGGCTTTCTTTTTTAAATGTCACTTTTGCTAATCACTGTTGTATTCAAATTTCTGAGCATTGTATGAAAAATAAAAATGATAAACAAATAAGAATTTTCCCATTCTTGATGATATGGTCACGAAACCAATTTTTAAGAGATCGCAGGTTCTTTTCAGACTTTATGCCTTGCAATCGGGGAGCCAGAGATAAACAAGAATCCTTTCTAATCCAGGTAATACTATAAATATCATATTTTTGTTCTTGGTGGAGGCAGGCCAGATATCATCAGCTTTTCAGATGCACTGGTCTTTCTTAGTGTAACAAAATATTATGGCTGTCAGTTTGTTCAAGACTGTCTCCTTTAAAATGGTCAAACCCCTGATTTTTCACCTGTTGCTGAGGAAGCCTTTTAACCATATGTTGACTTATAGTGTAACATCTGTAACTTTTGACTCATTTATTTTAAGGAGGGGGAATATTTTAAGAAGCTAAGTCTCACAGAATTGTTGAAACACATTGTAAAGGGGAGGGAAATGAACAAGCAAAGCTTATTGCTGTGTGTTATTTTGTACAGCCTTCAGACCCTGCTTATGATACTTCTTGTTGCCCAATCAGAAGTCATAAGCTATTTTCATGGCAAGGGAGGAAGAAGGTCATTCCGTAAAGTTTTCTTCACCTGATCTGGGAACATTTGAACTTTTCTGTGTTACATTTCTCTCCCAACATGGAAAAGAAAAATGTCTTGCTCTCAAAAGCCATTTAGGTGTTCCACCGTTTTTTACTAATCCTACTTTTGGATATATCTCTTGCAGATTAAACCACTTACAATAATCTGTCTTTCCTGACTGGAAAGACTTTCTGGTAATTAATCTCGCTGGGTATGTCTACACTACCCTCCTAGTTCGAACTAGGAGGGTAATGTATGCATACCGCACTTGCTAATGAAGCCCGGGATTTGAATTTCCCGGGCTTCATTAGCATAAGCGGGGAGCCGCCATTTTTAAATCCCCGCTGCTTCGAACCCCGTGTAGCGCGGCTACACGGGGCTCGAACTAGGTAGTTCGGACTAGGGTCCTATTCCGAACTACCGTTACTCCTCGTGAAACGAGGAGTACCGGTAGTTCGGAATAGGCACCCTAGTCCGAACTACCTAGTTCGAGCCCCGTGTAGCCGCGCTACACGGGGTTCGAAGCAGCGGGGATTTAAAAATGGCGGCTCCCCGCTTATGCTAATGAAGCCCGGGAAATTCAAATCCCGGGCTTCATTAGCAAGTGCGGTATGCATACATTACCCTCCTAGTTCGAACTAGCGGGGTAGTGTAGACATACCCTCTGTTACACTGTCTACCCATTTTAGGAACTGTATAGCATCCATCACTATAGTATTTAAGCACTCTGATATACTAATTTCTTACTACTGAATGGTCAGGGAATTGTACAGTAGTGGTAATTTTTGGTTATGTGACATGATAGTTCTAGTCCTCAAAGTATTCTGCAAAATGAATTTTCTTCAATAAGAAGCCAAGTCTGTCAAACAATTATACTCTTAGGAAGAGTGAAAAGATATCTGACTCAGAAAGCTTTGTCAATGAATACCAGTGGCCAACTTCTCTCTTCAGTTATACTGGAGGAAAGAGCTTGGGCCCTAAGGAATGGTGCTCTTTCAAGTGGGTCATGTGTGTGTGTGTTATGGGTTAGGTGACTGCACTTTTAAAATAAACTGAGCCACTTTGGTGTCAACATATTTTAGGGTTGCAAGATTGTGCTATAGACAAGAATACTATTGTTTTTAAGATGATGACGGATTCTCACTCTGTAGCAACATGCATATATTACTGAGTGGGGTAGACTTTCCAGCAACTTGGGGTGTGTCTACACAGCACAGTTATTTCAAAATAACTAATGTTATTTTGAAATAACAATGCAAGTGTCTACACAGCAATTCTGTTATTTCTAATGAATTCAAAATAATGGACAGCTTATTCTGACTTCTGTAAACCTCATTCAGTTAGGAAAAACAGCTATTCCGAAATAGTTATTTCAAAATAGCTGTAGTGTGGACATTCCACTGCTGCCATTTTGAAATAGCTCCTCTCCAGGGCCATTCAAACTAATTACTCCCCAGAGCCTCCTGGGGGCTCTAAATCGAGATATTACGTCCACACTAGGGAAGCCTGTCTTGGACTAATTTTGAGGCTTTCCTGTAGTGTAGATGTGCTATTTTGGAGTATTTCTTCCGGAACAGCTTATTCCAAAATAATCGTGCAGTGTAGATGTACTCTGGTGTTCTGAAAGAGTTTATCTGCTACAATGGACGAATGTGATTAATATTCACATTGAATAAAATAATAGCTTAGGTGGTGACCCTGCTCGTCCAGCTTTTCTCTTCATTCCAAACCCTGTTCATTGCACTGAGTACTCATTTTATTGGACTGTTTGTTCCTGCTAAACAGAGAGCAAATTCTATTTAATCTAGCAATACATCAAAACAAATATTTTGGACTTCTCAGAACCAAAATCAGACACAAACTATGTTTTGATTCTTAAAAATGAAACATTCCAAGCGTCCTAACGACATTTCTGGAATATCATATGAAAAACTGTAACTGCCACGGTAACTTCAAGATATATTGTTATTTTAGTGGGGATGGGGGCTCCTGCGATCCAAGATTCTCTTAATGCCAGCTGCCAAGAGAGTTATGGAAATATCCTGATTTTGGTACACCAGAGAATGTCATGTGAGCTCTCCAAATTAAAGCCAGTGTCACACTGGTCATTACGGTCATTCTACAATGTGTGAAGAAGTTATGCATATATATTGAAAAATGTGTTTTACGTCTGTATCAAGATATTTGTCACCAGCAAAAGTGAAAAACAGGTTTTCCTCCAAAAGGGTGATAAGAAATGTGTCTCTTTCTGTCAGGATGTAAATTAAACAATGCAGATTAATGCAATAGATACCTATTTACATATGAAGTCAAATATTAATGAGGAGGTGAGAAGCAAACAGGGAAGGGGTACACAGGAAAAAAAAACAGTCTATGGGAGGTTGTCCTGTCAGTAAAGACTATGAACTTTGGGGTATATCTAGAGGACAAAGAAAATTCACCTTCATCTTGTACATGGGAAGTGAATGGGCAGCATGTTTATATTCAGGAAGATAGATCTCAGCCAGTCTTGGTTGAAAATGCTGAAAAGGACTTTGGTTAAAATAAACTTCTTTAGGCAGGAGGTTAATCTGTTGCTAGAAAGTGTGTTATGATTTTGTTTCATATATAACCATTTGTTCCTAATATCTTTACTTGCTGTCTCCTGAATATCTACTAATTGATAATAAACTTATTCTTCTTTTCACTATAAATATATGTCAGCGGTATGGTCTTAAGCAAAGGGCTGGTGCTGAGCTGAATCTTACAAAGTGGTGTGTGCCTAATATGTATGTATGTTTTCTGCATATGTTTTCTGAATGCAAGTGTTGTCTGAGGGTACATCTACACTGCAATGCTATTTCAGAATACCGGAGTATCCCAAAATAGCTATCCCATGTCTTCCGACGTCCCTGTAAACCTCATTCTACAAGGAGTAAGGGATATTTCTGAGTAGTGCTTTATTTTGAAATTTGATGCTGTGTAGGCCACGTATTTGCAATTTGCGTAGCTCAAATTGCATATCTTATTTCAAGTTATGGTTCAGTGTAGATGCACCTTATGTGTATAACTATTCCTTTGAACAATATCCTGGTATTTCTCCAAGGTACATCTACACTACAGAGAAGTTTGAGGCTGCCACTGTCGATCTTCCAGTGTTCTAATTAGCGGGTCTAGTGAAGACAGCTAATTCGAACTGAGAGGGGCACTCGGGTCAATGCCAGTAGCCCTGCTTCCACTAGGAGTAAGGGAAGTCGAAGAGAGAGTGTTCTCCCTTCAACTTCCTGCAGTGTGGACAGTGCCAAAAGTCAAGTTAAGGTACTTCAGCTATGCAATTAGGGTACGTCTACACTACATGGCTCCGTCGACGGAGCCATGTAGATTTGTTTATTGGGCAAAGGGAAATGAAGCGGCGATTTAAATAATCGCCGCTTCATTTAAATTTACATGGCTGCCGCGCTGAGCCGACAAACAGCTGATCAGCTGTTTGTCGGCTCGGCGCGCTAGTCTGGACGCTCCCCTGCCGACATCAAAGGCCTTTTTTGGCAGCCCCAGTAAACCTCATCCCACGAGGAATAACGGGTGGATGTTTAATGAGTGGAATAACGGGTGGATGTTTAACGGGTGGATGTTTAATGAGTGGATGTTTTGCTGTTGTAACTGGAGCAAGACAAATGAAGTTGCATGGTGAGCTTACAAGTAATATAAGATATTGACCTTTATTCTCTCCTTAAATTGATGGCACTACACAGAAGGAGGTACTGAGCCTGGAGTGTTTCCTGTCCGCCAGTGGTCACAATAATTTTGTGTTTTATTGCAGAGTGAAATGGCCATGCTGCTCAAACCAATAGCTGACAAAATCCAGGAAATCCAGACCTTCAGAGAGAGAAACAGAGGAAGTAAAATGTTCAACCACCTATCAGCTGTCAGTGAAAGCATTCCTGCGCTTGGGTGGATAACAGTGGTAAGTTACACACAGAGTAGGGCATTTTTAAACACACTTGGTAAAATCAGAACAGTCCCAACTATTATTCCCATCAGCTTATTGCTACACTCAGTCAAGCATACGGGTGGAGGGCTTTGACTAATGTTTTACATCTTCTTTTATTTTTTCTTGCTATACTTGGGTGATGGTGCTGTTCTCTTAGTCTCCTAAACCAGGCCCTTATGTCAAGGAGATGAACGATGCTGCTACCTTTTATACTAACAGGGTGTTAAAGGACTACAAAAACAGGTATGTTGTCTGGTGTTAATGTCCACACTTTCTCTATTGATAGCTTGGAACTAGCTTTGCTGAGGTGCTAGAGAGTGTTGTCTTATTTGCAAACACATCACAAAAAGTGTGTTGAAAATGAAAAAGCATTCAACACACGAGCGTATACATACTGCCAACCACAGCACTACATTGTCTGACTGATCTACTGCTGTAGAGATGGAACTCCCTGACTACCCATATTGCTTTTCTGCTTGAAAATTTGCACATTAGCTCTATCATCTGGGGTCCAGCTCCGGGGAGTTGAGTCTTTACTGCCCTTTGATGCTGTGGTTCCAAAGGGGCTTTCTTTGCACCAATGCCTGGGGAATCTTAAGGGTGTTTGCACAGGGAGGCATATGATTATGGCAGCACAGTGCAGTGCTGCTACTGTTCTGTGGCCAGAGGATGACTCCTTTTCTGAGCCTTTTAGTGAGCCCTTGCACTAATTCCATTCACTGCGAATTAGGCTGATCCAAACCCCATTTTGTTCTTTTCCAGAACATATCTAAGCCCTTAGAACAGGTCTGGATCTGTGCATTTTCATCCACACAGATAAGGAGAGGGAAAGCGGCTCGCAAGTAATTTAGTTTTTTGCCCAAGTAAAATTTAATCTACAGATCTGAATTCTTGAGAAAGTTCTTTTAATTATAGTTATGAATTGCCTGCTAGTGCCCAAAATTATTTACTCAGGATAATTCTTTGCTCCATTTTAGAATATACTTTCTGAAGTGGCATAAGCAACATTGGGAAAAGGGTGTCTTTTTAAAAGGAATAAACAATGTGCATGATTTTTAGGAGTAAAGAGAGGGTGATGTTTGTTTAGTATTTCACACTAAAATGTCTTTGAGCATTGGCGCTGAAAAAGTGATATTTAAAAACACCCCGCAAGACACAGGATTTAAGTGTTGAGATTTTCCTCTGAGACTTCATTTTCTTTAAGATCTCATCCCATTGTTCACAAAATCAGTGGAATTCTTTCCATTGACTGCAATGGGCTGTAGATCATGCTTTGAGTGATCATTGTAATCATCTTTATCTGGATTTTGCCATCCTACAAACATTTAATCCCATGCATATTCTTACTTCCCCTCATTGTCCCACTGCTATCAATAGTAGCCATCCAGGTGATTGGGAATTTGGAAAATTAGGCCACTCACTTAGGTGCCTAAATAATAATTTGAGAATTGAACTTATTTTCAGAACTCTTGGTCTAACAGAAATTATATGACATGACACCATATTATCTAGCCTAAAGATATACATAAGTTTTGCTTTCTGACCAGCCTTCATTTATTGTAAGCCCTCCTTTTCATTTGAGATTAATATTTTGGTTGCATTAAAGAGTTTATAAGTGTTGAATAGAAAATGTTCCAAGAGGAAAGAGTAGCAGAACACACACACTCGTGTGAGAGGTGTAAAGGAAAGCGACAGGCAAGCCTGCCAACAGGAGTAGTGGGGTGAGGGGAGGAAGCAGCTGCCCCAGGGCCCAGAAGCAGTGTTGGTGGCCAGAGGCCTGGGCCCTTTAAATTGCGGCCGGAGTCCCACATGGTGAACTCCCAGGTGGCGCTGAGGGGTGCCTGGCAGAGGCTAGCCACAGCCCTCCTCATTCCACCCTGGGGGCTAGGAAGTCTGTCAGCCTCACTGGAGACAAGCTACCTTTGAACTCAGAAGCCACGACATTGTACAGAATAGGCTGTTCTTTAATTTTTTTAAATCAAAACTCTGAAGGGAACCAGGTTTGAATTCCTGGCACAGGGCCCCATCTAGTTCACTCTGAGCCCGGGCAGGAAGCATTCTGTTTTAGAACCCTCTTATTCCCTTATCTTTTCACTACCTGTATCTCGTGGTATGTCTACACAGCAGCATTATTTCAGAGTAACTGACATTATTTCGAAATAACATAATTGCACATCTACACAGCCAGCTGTAATTTCAAATTAATTTTGAGCTGGAGGACTTCTTACTCCAACTCCTGTAACCCTCAGAGTAAGGGAAGTTGAGGGAAGAGTGTTCTTCCTTCGACTTCCTGCTGTGTAGACCATGCCAAAAGCCGAATTAAGCAATTGACGTAGCTGAAGTTAAGTATCTTAATTTGACTTTTGCCCTGCAGTGTAGATGTGCCCTCAGAGCTCACAAGTCTGCTGTGCCTCATTGTTGGCTGTGCTGCTTGCCTGTCGGCAGTTTCTTATTTGTCTGTAGTCAATGACAAATGAGTGTATCTAGTCCACACTAAATATAGGGTAACAAGTTTCTATATTTAAACACAATAAATCATACAGAAATATTTTTTTCTTATAGTGACTTACGTCATGTTGATTGGGTGAAATCATATTTGAACATCTGGACTGAGCTTCAAGCTTACATCAAAGAGCATCATACCACAGGCCTCACCTGGAGTAAAACTGTGAGTGCACCTTCCTTTTCCACTGCCTGAATAGTGAAACAACTTTAACTGGTTGTGCTTTTACAAGATACTGGCATTACTGCAGCGAGGTCAAACACCGTCTCTGGGAGAAAATAAGATTAACAAAAAAAAGAGATTTCTGTATTAAAAATCTTGAAAGTATTTTAAGAAGAGGGAAATGACAAAGGCGACACAGCAAGAAGATTAAAACAAAAGCTGACAGTGCAAAGCAGTGAATATTGTAGTAAGATAGCTTTTTAGGATATGTCTATACTAGTGACCTTACAGCAGCATGGCTGTGCCACTGCACTATGAGTTCTCCTGTGTAGCTGCTCTATGCCAGTGGGAAAGAGCTCACCAGCTGGCATAATTAAGTCACCCCCAACGAATGCTTCCCACTGACATAGCACTTACGTCAGTGAAACTTATGTCAGTCAAGGAAGTGTTTTTTTCACACCTGACTAACAAAAATTTGGCTGACAAAAGTGCCAGTGTCTATACATACTGCACGTCTATACTTACTGCAAAAGCGACGCTCCAGAGGTCAATCTTCTAGCATTGGATTTAGCAGGTCTAGTATAGATCCATAAATATAATGCTGGAGACTGCTCAAGCCGGCGTGCAGCACTCCGCCTTTTGTGAGGAGTGAGGGAAGCTGATGGGAGCATTTGCTCCCATAAGCCTCCCATAGTTTGGAGGCCATCATGCCTCGGGTTAAGGTAAGCCAACTCCAGCTACGCATTTTGCAAAGCTGGAGTTGCGTACCTTAAGCCGACCTTCCAGGTCTAGTATAGACCTGGCCCTACTGGCCTCGTGTGAAAGATCTTAAGAGGGTTGGGTGCACTGATAAAATAAAATGGAGAGCTGAGTGCATGGAAGTGGACATGATAATAAAATAGTCATCAGATATGAACTAGGGTCATTGCACACTGGCTGCAGGGCTTTTCTTTCTTTAATCTGCATTTATGGGTATTACCATCATTGCCCTCATCTTCCCTTTCACTTTGCCAGAGCATGAGCATCACGACTGATGGGATCCTGGGAGGTGAAGCCTCCCCCAAAATTGTACATCTTACAGACATCAGAGGGAAAAGAGTGGTGGCAAGCCTTTGGGCTTATTATAGCCCTAACTCTCGGCAGCCATGTAAATCAGTGCTGGAAAGTAGGGAAATTATATTCTCCAGGTTGGTGCACCATTGCCGGGGGGAGGGGATATTGAACAGAACAAAGATTAAGATGGGAGTGAAAAGGAAAGATTGAAAGGTGGAAGAATTACATGGAAAGGCAGAGAAGAGGGAGGTTTCATGATAGAGAAAAGAAATACAAGGGACACACACCACATTATTATAGTATAGATAATTTTATTTCTCTATGTTATGCAAATACAAATAATTATTGAGCTCCATGCTGTGTGTATAAATTGTGTGTATATTTATACAACATAAGTACATTTTCATTGTGTTTCATCTATTGTGTAACTATGTGGGAGGATCATCTGGCAATCTGTTGTGTACTCCTCTTTTAGATAGGGTTAAACTTTAAGAGTAAAGAATTTTCTCTGTTTGACATAGAATCTTGCATTTATGTTGACGGGATCAAAATCCTTGCATATAAGATTCTTGGGATTCTAAAGAATGTTCTCACATACATATAATATAGTTACAGGAATTGCTGATGTGAGTTGAAATCTCTTACACCCTAAAATTTCATTATCGTTTTTTTGGTTTTGGAGGGTTTTTTAAAAGCATACACATACAATATTGTTTCTCGTTTCTTTTGTGTAAGCAAATAAACATGTAGTTTTAACATTTGTAATTAAGTGGGATAGGACAAATCACCAGTATGTTACAGTTTCAAGCCAAAACAGTTTTCCAGTCCAAAGACACGGAGGGATTAATAGTGTTTTATAAATGAGGTTAGCGTTAATTTCAACTATAAAGAGCAGGTTACCCCCTAGTCAGTATATATGCCACATATGTGGGTGATAAATTGCATCTATCTCAAAACTTTGATGCCTGTGTTCTAATTTGTAAGCCACCTTTTTCTGGGACCTATTCTAATACTGAAGATCCATAATTGCCAAATCACTACTGCCTATTAGTAGGGTTCAGGATAAAGGCCCTGATGCAACTCATTGCAGTTTGGGAGTCTTTCCACTGACTTTAATGTGAGTTACTTTGGCCATGAGAAAGAAACATGCATTAACATGACAAGGAACACACTTGACATGTCTCTTAGACACATACATTCACTACTGTACATATGCTTTGCACTAAAATGGTTTGAAATGTATTTATAGTCAGTGAAAACAACTATGCCTAGCATATCACGTTACTTGTGCCCAGGGATAGCCTTTGCTCAGATTTCCACTGGACTTCAACTTTGCACTCTTCCCTGTGCCCCATGCAAGAATTTGAAGAAGCATAGCAAGTGAAAGTTCAAACAAAGGAGCAACTAGCATTTTCTGAAATGCGTGTACAAAGTAAAAATATTAAACCTTTTTGAGATGTCTGAGAAATTTGCTGTTTTTATGGGTTCCTTTTCTTAGCAAAGGTTTAAAATATTAAGCTTCTTTTTTTCTCGGTGTTTAGTATAAAATTACACCTTTGCTGCATCCTATTCTATTTTAATCTAGTCAGTGGGTATGAGAAGAATTACCCATTTTGAAATGATTATAAGACAGTGCTGAGGAACTCCATTACCCTGTTAACAGAATGAGTCTTAGAATAAGGACCAATTTTATATCTGCTAATATATAAAAGAAATACCTTTATTGTACACAATGGAACTTTACAGGTATGGAACTAATAAGACAAAGCTATCTCATTGACATTTTGCCAAATAGGATTCATTTTTAGCTTTGTAGGCACATACAATCTTCCCCGGAATAGTAGCTGCTGCAGGGTATATTTGACTGGTTTTAAGACAGCACCTCAGTCTCCCACCC
Source organism: Pelodiscus sinensis (assembly GCF_049634645.1). Classification (NCBI taxonomy): domain Eukaryota; kingdom Metazoa; phylum Chordata; order Testudines; family Trionychidae; genus Pelodiscus; species Pelodiscus sinensis. The sequence continues at coordinate 108,217,864 of NC_134712.1, forward strand.
AGAGTCTTTCTGTTTCCTTTGGTTTATTTGTAAGTCAGATTGAGACTCAGTATTTGTTCATATCAAATATAATTTCTCCACAGACAGTACTCAGTCCTTCACAGTTGGCTAAAGACAATTTACTGCATCTATAGTATTGTTAGTTTCACTCTGTTGAAGTATATCCTCATATCTAAAGTGGGATATCTGAAAGTGTAAGGTTCAGTGAAATATCCGATGATCTGAGACTCAAATGTCATATTCTAAAATGTATTTTCTTATTGATGTGATTATGTAATTCTTTTGGCATACCATCAAATGACCCTTATAAAGTCAGAAGTTTATAAATTAGCATTTGTATTCTCTATTTTTTCTGCTAGACACCTGCAACAAATTCATGAGTTATTAAACATGATTTTTTTCATACTTTTTAACGTCAGGATTAAACAGTCACCTATCAGTATTTTTGCATAATAATCAGTAAACCCTTGAGTATATACTCAGGCTTTCAAAAGTGATAAATGTATATGTTTTGGCCAGGCATAAAGTGACTGAATCATAAAGATACAGCCTTGAAAATGGAACATTTGACCAATTTAGCACATGTTGAACTCCCAGTGAAATCAGTGGAACTATTCACAAGGCCTGATCCTAAGAACCAGACCCACAGTGCAAGAAATCAGGCACATGCCCAGGTTTTTGCCGGATCAGCGTTTTAGATAAGTACTGTGGGACTATTCCAAACAAAATTGTTAATCCTGGCAAGGATTAGCACCCTGTTATGTCCATAAAAGGAAAACTGGTAGATTGACTAGGCATTGCGAAAGAGGAATGTTTATAGAAAGAAAAATGTTGGTACAGATTCACTATTGTATGTACAAGAAACTTTTGACCAACTTCAGTGCGTATTTATAAGAATATGTTTTATTAATAATTTGCCATTAGTGTATATCCCAACGTGCATACAGATGGCAGAACTGAGCTTCCTATATTTGCAGATTTTTTAACATATAATAAATAGAGTGAGTGCATTTCTGGGTGCTTCGCTCAGGAAAAAACTGTTCACACGATTGGCTCCTATTGGAAGAACCTGAGGGAGTAGATCAGGGTGGGCAATAATTTTTACAGGAGGGCCATTTCATGAATTTTGGTACATGGTCATGGGTTGGGTCCACGCATGGAAGGGGTGGGGCCGGGTGCAAAAGGGGTGGGGCTAGGGACTTGCCTCCACCAGAAGGCTCCTGGCTCCGTGGCTACCCCGTTGCCTGGCAACCACCTGAGGTTGCTACGGTTATTTAAAGGACTCATGCCCCTGCTGGGGTAGCACCACGACCCTGCACCGTGAGCCATTGAAATAAGATCCTGCTGCTTGAGCCACTGCCTTGAAGTTCGGTGGCACGGTCAGCAGGATATAGCTAGAAAGTGGCCATAGGCAGTCCAGAAGCCAGATCAAAGTGTTAGGTGGGCTAGATCCAGCCCCCCAGCCACACCTTGCCCAGCCCTGGAGTAGATCCTAGGACTACAGGGGCAAGAGGGGAAGGGGAGCTCCACGCTGCTGATGCTGCCACATTGCATTGAACGCTTAGGCTGGATTTCCACTGGAGGACATAGAAGATAGATATTGGAGGAAGTGCCTCCCAGCAGAGTGTCAGTAGCTGTTCTTCATAGTCCACTGATTGGCTCGTGCTGGTATATATTATCAGTGCTTCTTGGAAAATCGTTAGCTAATTATTACTTTTTTCCAAGCAGTTTGCAAATACCTTGGGAAAATGTACATAATCAAGAACATAGGATTACCAAATGAAATCAGATCATTAGGGCATTTAGAACTGTATATCTGTCTCTGGCATTGGCCTGTACTGGATGCTTTAAGAGGAAGATTCAAGATAGGTCTTAACAGAGTACAGTATAGAGGCTCTGGTATAGGGCACACAAGGGTAAATGCACACATACATAATCAACCCTCATAAAATAACCACAGGGACTCTACCAGCTTGTATTATTGTGTTTACAGTGATAAAAATCGATCTGTACAGACTTTGAAAGATTTTGACAATGTGCCCTGTTCTGTCATTCTTACTCACTTTGGTCTGGATTCTGCCACCCTGTTGAGTAACACCTTATTCCTCAAGCAGTCCTACTGAAATATGTCTAGCTATTTGAGGAGTAAGGTACTTCCCAATGTGCATACGGGTGGCAGAACTGAGCTGTCTGTATTTGCAGATTTTTTAACATATAATAAAAAGAGTTAGTACGTTTCTGGGCACTTTGCTCAGGGAAAACTATTCATAATACTGGCTCCCATTGGAAGAGCCAGAGGGAATAGGTCCTAGGACTACGGGTGGGGGGCTCTAGGCTGCTGAAGCTGCCACATTGCCTTGGACACTTTTAGGCTGTTTTCACTAGAGGACCTTGTGGCGATAGACATTGGAGGAAGTGCCTCCCAGCAGAGCATCAGTAGCTATCCACATAGCCCACTGATTGTCTCATGCTGGTATATAAACCAGGAAGCCATCATGGGGAACTGTCACAGCAGTGACAGAGACGTCTTGCTTGCTTCTGTTCCAGACATTGCCTTGCTGTGGACTTAGGCGCTGGCTTTTGACCCTGGTTTGTCCCCAACTCTGCTGTTTGTGTGCTGTCTGTAACCTGATCCCTGATTCCCTGGTATCCCAACCCAGATTGACTCTGGCTATGTACGTGACCTGCGCTAGGGCCTGGGATCTACATGACCCAGTCACCATCCTGCAGGCAAAAAACCTCACACCACAGACCCAAGTGATGCAGCTCTCCGCCAAAGCCTAGCTAGCACACTCACTGGGAGAAGCAGCTACATTAAGTGCCCTAAAGACAATTCATCACCTGAACCAACACCACTGTCCAAAGAGTTGGACAGGGATTGTTGGAAATTCCAGGGGTTCCTGAACCAAGGCAGGCTGCTCTTCTTGCCACACCCCCAACATACCCCACAGATCAGACAAAGATGGAGCTAGTAGTCATCCTGAGTGCTGGTGGATCATTCAGTTGGGCTTTCCTCCTGTGGAGCAGAACAGAGCCGTGATCATTGACTGGGACTGCTTCTTGCAAGCCTTTTCAATCATCTTTGATATCCCATGTTGCAGCTGCTTTGCAGAGGCTGCCTCTAAAAGTTTTTCCAAGAGAAAGGGACAGCCAGCTCTCACGTTGGTCATTTCCAGCGGCGTTCAGCGGATGCCCAATGGAACGATGCAGCCCCATTATATCAAATCCAGTGGCACTCAGTGAGTATGTAAAAGATGAACTAGCCTGCCCAACCCTCCTCCAGGCCTTTGTTGACCTTGCATCCACTCTCAGCTACATGAATAAGAGGAGGGAATGAGGAGTGGCCAGATGCCTCCATGTCTTCCCTTTACACCAAAGCCTGTAGGACCCAGTTCTGAACCCATATAGGTCACCAAGACCTGACATTAGAGGCAAAACAACACTGATGGCAGTTGACTTCTGTTTGTATTGTATGGTGCCAGGATAGACCCTTGCCTCCTCTCCAAGGGTATGTCTACACTACAAAGTTAATTCGAACTAACAGCCGTTAGTTCGAATTAACTTTCATAGGCGCTACACATACAAACCGCTTGTTCAAACTTAATTCGAACTAGCAGAGCACTTAATTCGAACTAGGTAAACCTCATTCTACGAGGACTAACGCCTAGTTTGAATTAAGTAGTTCGAATTAAGGGCTGTGTAGCCACTTAATTTGAACTAGTGGGAGGCTAGCCCTTCCTAGCTTGCCCTCGTAGCCACTCTGGGCGAAACCAGGGAAACTCTTCTGCCCCCCTCCCGGCCCCGGAGCCCTTAAAGGGGCACGGTCTGGCTACGGTGCTTGTGCCAGGTGCAAGCCTGCCAGCACCTAGCCAGCAGACCCTGCACCTGGCACGGCACAAGCCAGCCACCCGCTGCCACCCAGCCCTCCGCCTCTTCCCGGGACCAGGCAGATGGCTCTCAGGAGCCTGCCTGGGGCCGCCAGAGGTGGGCGCCCGCCTAGTCTAGTGCAGAGATCGTGGACCTCATCCAGGTTTGGGGGGAGGCCACCAACGTCCACGATCTCCGCACTAGGCACAGGAATGCGGCTGTCTAGGGCAGGATAGCTGCCAGCCTGGCCACCAAAGGCCACATGCAAACCCAGGAGCAGGTTTTCATGAAAATGAAGGTGGTCCAGTGAGACCCCCGACCCTGAGCTTAGAGCATAAGAACATAAGAACAGCCATACTGGGTCAGACCAAAGGTCCATCTAGCCCAGTAGCCTGTCTGCCGACAGTGGCCAACACCAGCTACCCCGGAGGGGATGGACCGAAGACAATGACCAAGCCATTTGTCTTGTGCCATCCATCTCCAGCCTTCCACAAACAGAGGCCAGGGACACCATTCCTACCCCCTGGCTAATAGCACTCCATGGACCTAACCTCCATGACTTTATCTAGCTTCTCTTTAAACTCTGTTCTAGTTCTAGCCTTCACAGCCTCCTGTGGCAAGGAGTTCCACAGGTTGACTATTTGCTTTGTGAAGAACTTTTTTTTATTAGTTTGAAGCCTGCTACCCATTAATTTCATTTGGTGTCCTTATAATTACGGGAACTAATGAAGAACTTTTCTTTATGCACCCTCTCCATACCACTCATGATTTTATAGCCCTCTATCATATCCCGCCTCAGTCTCCTCTTTTCTAAGCTGAAAAGTCCCAGTTTCTTTAGCTTCTCTTCATATGGGACCTGTTCCAAACCCCTAATCATTTTAGTTGCCCTTTTCTGAACCTTTTCCAAGGCCAAAACATCTTTTTTGAGGTGAGGAGACCACATCTGTACACAGTACTGAAGATATGGCGTACCATAGTTTTATACTTCCCCTCCTCCTTCTTCCTGGCTTCCCCCTTCCAGCTCCCTCCTCCCAGGTTTCCCCCTCCCCTCTCCCACCTTCTTTTCCCAGTCTCCCCAGAGGTTAATCCCCCCCACCCCACCGCCAGTTTTGTTAAATAAAGAGAGTTTCTATTTTTGAACACACATGTCCTTTATTATTTAAATCAGGAAGGGGGGCTAAGGAGGGGTAAGTGGAAGGAGGTGAGGGAGGAATGGGGCACAAGCCCCCAGTGGGGAGGACTGGGGTGGCTCTGCGGGCTCCTCGGGGTGGAAACTCTCCTGCAGGGCCTCCTGGATCCTGACAGCCCCCCCGATTGACACCCCCCGGATGGCAGCCTGCAGCAAGTGCAGCCGGGCTGATGGCCGAGTACTGTGATGTGCTGAGTGCGGGCACTCAGGGCACTCCAAGTCAGGACTGCTTTGCTGTCCCTCATCAAGGTAGACAAGCAAGCAGGGAACCCTGAGAACTGTCTGTCCGGGGTGGGGGTCGGGTCCCTTTAAGCACAGCCCTCGGCTAGCCTGAGGCAGCAGCTCCACATTCTAAGTCCTAACCTGATGCCCTGCCGGCACTGCTTCCGGCCAGCCTTAACTTCGGTTCGGGGTCCACTCAATGTGGACATGCTAGTTCGAATTAGCAAAACGCTAATTCGAGTTAGTTTTTAGGTCTAGATGCACTAGTTCGAATTAAGTTAGTTCGAATTAGTGCTGTAGTGTAGACATACCCCAACTCAGAAGTGCTCAGGCAATGAACCGTTTCACCACCAGTAGGGAAGTACAGCTTGGGCACCTCCACACCTCAAGCTCTGGAATCACTCCCGACATGCAAGTAAAGGCCAATTCAGAACTGGGCTGGAGGGGACTAGAACCTGACCATGAGAATTCTGGTGTCCTAACAGTTCGACATTGTCATTGGAAGCTTAGGCCAGGTTTCTGCTGGAGGACCCTGTGAAGTGAGGCACTGCAGGAAGTACTGCCCAACAGGGCCTAAGTGGCAGCCCCTCACAGCCCACTGTCTGGCTCATGCTAGTATATAAACCAGAAACTTGTCATCGGGAGTTGTCTGAGCAATGACAAACTGCCTTCTTGCTCCCACTCCACACCTTGCCTTGCCGTGAACCCTAGATAGACTCTGGCTTCTGACTCTGATTTTCCCAACTCTGCTATTTACCTGCTGTCTGTAACCTGATGCCTGACTTTGACTCCCTGGTATCCTTACCCAGTTCAACCCTGGCTCATCTCGTGATAGCAACTTGGTAACTGACCAGTGCAAACCATCTGGCCACTATTCAGCTCTTTATTCTTTTACTGGACCTAGGGTGCTGCGCCCCCTGCTCACTATGCTTGCCAACCCCACTGCACTCGTCACAGGGCGTAGGCAACCCTGGCTCTCCCTCTGGCCACTGGGGAGTGCCAGGCTGTGGCTGCTGCGCCAGCCCGGGCCCCTTCTCCCTCCTCCATCTCCCTTTCCCCACTCCGCCAGCCTGGGCCCCTTCTCCCTCCTCCATCTCTCTTTCCCCACTCCGCCCGCCCGGGCCCCTTCTCCCTCCTCCATCTCTCTTTCCCCACTCCGCCAGCCTGGGCCCCTTCTCTCTCCTCCCCCCCTCCACCAGTATGGGCCCCTCCTCCCTCCATCAGCCCTGTACTTTCTTTCCCTCCCCTCTTCCCACCACCACGCTGGTCCCGCCACTGGATCAATGGAGTAGCTGTTTTTAAAACACTGGCAGCCAGCTGTGGAGGTTCAGGGGGCCAAAGTATACCCCAGTCCCAGCCCCAATATGGGCCTCACTGCTGCCCACCCACTCGCCACATGGTTCTGTCCCCTCCCTGCCCATTCCCCACAAGCCCAGCAGCAGCTTATCTTCAAGGTTCAAGGAAGGAGAGCGCTGCTGTTGAGGAGTCAAAGAGCCAAATTTAGATCTCTCTCAAGTCATAAGTTACTGAACCCATTATAGGGTTAGCAGCAGGGAGGAGAGAGAGAGGAAGCTGGTTGGCTGAGCTGGGAGGGACTGCAGGATGCAGAGTGATGTGATGACGTCACTCTGTCATGCAGGAAAAACTTTTTTTATAGGTATAATAAGATAAAATATAGAATTATATTTTCATCCTGCTATACAAACATAAATTTCAGGGACATTAACCGGATTGTATTTGTGGAACTAATCCAAAATAATTCAATCTGCAATCATTTCCCTAAAACAAAGTTTTTGGAGTTAATTGCATTGATTGGAATGTCTGAAATTTCAGAAATCACCTGAAAAGTGGAGTTCATAGAATCATAATCATAGAACACTAGAACTAGAAGGGACCTCGAGAGGTCATTGAGTCCAGTCCCCTGCCCTCAAGGCAGGATCCAGTACTGTCTAGACCATCCCTGATAGATGTCTATCCAACCTGTCTTAAATATCTCCAGAGATGGAGATTCCACAACCTCCCCAGGCAATGTATTCCGATGCTTAACCACCCTCATAGATAGGAGTTTTTCCTAATGTCCAACCTAAACCTCCTTTGCTGCAGTTTAAGCCCATCACTTCTTGTCCTATCCTCAGAGGCCAAGGAGAACAATTTTTCTCCCTCTTCCTTGTGACGCCCTTTTAGATACCTGAAAACTGCTATCATGTCCCCTCTCAGTCTACTTCTTTCCAAACTAAACAAGCCCAGTTCTTTCAGTCTTCCTTCATAGGTCATATTCTCTATACCTTTAATCATTCTTGTTGCTCTTCTCTGTACTTTCTCCAATTTCTCCACATTTTTTTCGAAATGTGGTGCCCAGAACTCGACATAGTACTCAAATTGAAGCCTAATCAGTGCAGAGTAGAGTGGAAGAATGACTTCTCGTGTCTTGCTCACAACACACCTATTAATACATCCCAAAATCATGTTTGTTTTTTTGCAACCACATTACACTGTTGGCTTATATTTAACTTGTGGTCCACTAAGATCCCTATATCCCTTTCTGCAGTACTCCTTCTTAGACAGTGGCTTCCCATTCTGTATGTGTGAAACTGATTGTTCCTTCCTAAGTGGAACACTTTGCATTTGTCCTTATTAAACTTCATCCTCTTTACCTTCTCCAGTTTGTCCAGATCATTTTGAATTATGACCCTATCCTCCAAAGCAGTTGCAACCCCTCCCAGTTTGGTATTATCTCCAAACGTAATAAGTGTACGCTCTATTCCAATATCTAAATTGTTGATGAAGATATTGAACAGAATGGGTTCCAAAACAGACCCCTGCAGAACCCCACTTGTTATGCCTTTCCAGCAGGATTATGAACCGTTAATAATTACTCTCTGAGAACAATTATCCAGCCATTTATGCACCTACCTTACAGTAGCCCCATCTAAGTTATATTTATTTATAAGACAATCATGTGAGACCGTATCAAATGCCTTACTAAAGTCTAGGTATACCACATCTACCGTTTCTCCCTTATCCACCAGACTTGTTATCCTATCAAAGAAAGCTATGAGATTAGTTTGACATGATATCTGTTTCTAACCTTGGTTCAGATACACATTTCCTATGTGACCTTAGGTAAGTCATTAAGTGGTATGTCTCAATTTACCCATCTGTATAGCGGGGATAATTATATTTAGTTACCTAACAGAGATCTGTATCCTTTATAATGTCTCTGCTTATCTGAGGAAATAGATTTTGCCCATGAAAGCTCATGAATCTATCTATCTATCTATCTATCTATCTATCTATCTATCTATCTATCTATCTATCTATCTATCGTTAATCTCCTCTAAGGTCATGTGCACATTAGGAAATTATCTTGAAATAACTTAAATAACTATTTCAAAATAGCATGTCCACACTATAGGCAAGCCTCAAAATTAATCCAAGACAGGCTCCCTTAAAGTGGACGTGCTACCTTGACCAGGAAGCACTGGGGAGTAATTACTTTGAATGACTCTGGGGAGTAGTTATTTCAAAATAGCAACAGTGGAGCATCCACACTACCACTATTTCAACACAACTATTTCGAAATAAGCAGTATTCCTCATGGACAGCAGGAATTATTATTTTGAAATAACCAGCCCCTTAGTTCAAAATAACAGGTTTGGTAGTCTGGATGCTTCACTTGTTATTTCTAAATAAGAAGAGTTATTAGAAAATAACTCTCTAGTGTAGACCAGGGCTAAGATGCTACAGGGCTACTCATTGTTTTTAAAGTTACAGACTAACACAGCTACCCCTCTGAGACATTTAAAATGGCTTGGACATTCTCAGATATCAGAAGATACTGTAGAAGTGCAAAGCTATTAATTACTACAAGGAGCTGTTGGAAATGATCAATATAATATTTCCCCCGCACAACAACTGTTCTGTTTTGTGACAGTTGCAACGATGTTTCCTTGTTACAACTTTTTTAACTCTGTAGATGAAATCTACAGCTGTAGCAATACTGTTCCCTCTTTCAGTTGTCACTGGTGAAATGCAAGACACTACTGAATTATCGTTTTCTCTTTCACCTCCCTTCCACCTTTTTTTCTTTTTTGAGAAAAGGACTGAACAGCTGTAGTACAAGCTATCAGGGATGTCTCATAAAAGTTTGAGTTTGCTGGAAGGGTTGAGTGTGTTGGGAGTGTGCTTCTTCTACTCATGTATTTGTACTATATGGTCTGAAAAAAATTGACAGTATGGGTAATTTGCTGTAGCTAACTGTATCTCAAATCTGGCTAACAAACACTGTGTGAGGATTATTGTCCTAAACATTCATTTTAGGTTACTTGTGTAAAGTTGGGATAATTTATTTTTGTAGACAATGGCAATTTAGGACAAAATTAGCCAGTTTTCAATTTGATGAAATAGTCACAAAATAGTGGTGAATTTAGTGAAAACATTCCATTAACATAATCTCAAGGAAACCCTACGTATTTTCCCATTTATAACATAATCTCAAGGAAACCCTACGTATTTTCCCATTTATAAATCAACCATAGATAGAAACATAGATAAATCAAATCTTATTTCTGAAACTGGTGATAACATTGGAGATAAGAGAAAATCTACAATGTTTCCACCAGTTTCAAAACTGAGATTTATTTACAGTGGCCCAATACTACTCCCATCGACGCTAATGAGAATTTGATCTGTGTCTGCAAGTCTGGTCTCCTAACACATATTTTTCGAATATATTCATTGTGCGATACATATTTTAAAATGCTCTTTAAAAAACTCTGAAATATTGATTAAAACTCCCTTAAAAATCTTCAGAACCAGAGATAGATCAAACAGTAGTACCGTATTTTCCAGCGTATAGGGCGACTGGGCGTATAAGACGACCCCCTATTTTTTTAATTAAAAGATAGGGTTTCATCTTATACCCCAGCGCCCCTCCGCCTCCTTTGCTCCCGATGTCCCTGGTCTGCTGGAGATGGTCCCCAGCAGACCAGAGGCACCGGGAGCAAAGCCGCAGCAGCTTTGAAAGCCTCGGGGGAAGCCGGCGGCGGGGCATCCCAGGCGTGCCTGGGCTGCCCCCCCGCCGGAGCCCCTCCGCAGCTTTGAAAGCCTCGGGGGAAGCCGGCAGGGGGGCAGCCCAGGCGCGCCTGGGATGCCCCACCGCCGGCTTCCCCTGAGGCTTTCAAAGCCGCGGAGGGGCTCCGGTGGCAGGGCATCCCAGGCGCGCCTGGGATGTATACCCGGCGTACAAGACGACCCCCGATTTTTGGGGGATGTTTTTTAACATCAGAGGTCGTCTTGTACGCCGGAATATACGGTAAGTACTGCAAGACATAAATTAGCATGCCAGTTTGCCCTTATATAAATCTCAATACAGTAACTTGGCACTTCATTCCCAGCTATGTAAGCTTCATCTAAAGTAGACATTCTCTCAAGGAATCTTTATCATTTCCTTTAATACCTCAACATTTTCTCATAAAACTTTATCTTGTCCCTTCTAGTTGCATGTTCAGATTAGGAGACTGCAAAGGCTGATTTTTGCAACCTTACGCTATCTTTATAGAATATTTTCCACATTATGTTTATCAAGAAGCCACATTTAGAGGGAATTATGAGTCTTGTGTTCTTATGTGGAGTAAATTTCATACTTCTTTTCTGATTCCACTCACCTCACACCACCCCACAACAAGAGACAATGGGAAGGTATAAACACACTCCTGATAAAACTCTGTTTTCAGCAAGAACATTAGAAAATAAATGACACATCCATCATGGCCAGAGACACCCATCTTTCTTAAAACAAGGGGGTTAATGTGACCAGGCTAATTTCCACCCCAAGTTATAGGACTGCAACTCCACTGACTTCACTTATAATTGTACAATCCAACTAAGGGCAGAGTATGGACATATTGTTTTAATTCTCTAGGTCTTGATAAGGGAACATGGCTTACCCCCTCTTTTTTCCTGTCCCCCACAACAAAATCTTTTCTGGGACACCTTTCTGCCCTATGTTGCATTTCCCTCTCCTTCATGTTGCTGACCAGCTTCTATCACTTTAATCTTAGCCACTTGCATTTTGCAGAACAAGCTGTGCTCCGAGACTGTTGCTGGTACCGTGCCAAACTGGACATTGCCTGGCAGATGTTCCTGAAGAAAGTGTCAGCTGTCCCCTTTTCCCTGAAAGACAGAGCCTCACCATTGAGACACTGACATTATAGGAACTGCCAAGCAGGTCACTCAGGCTTAGTCTACATTCAGGCTTAGAGCCCCAAGAAACACTGGGGAGTAATTCCTCTGAATGACTTGTTATTTCAAAATAAAGGAATTTTGTAGTCTAAGTCGAGGTAGCTTGGCCACACTAAAGGAGCCTGCCTCAGACTAGTTTTGAGGCTTTCCTGTAACATGGACACGCTATTTCAAAATAGTTATTTCGGGAGGTATTATTTCACAATAATTTCCTAGACATGCCCGAGACGTGAACATGGCAGAGCACAACTTGCTGCTGAAATCAGTTTGCCCCCTGGTGTCGATAGGGTCAGTTATATCCAATATGTTTACTGAAAAAGCGTCCTCATTCCCTCCTTCCAGCCGGGGTTAGCAACTTTGCCTCCATTTGGTTTTGAATAGTAATTTGGATTATCCACTCCAATGGCTGAATGTTATTCAGCCCTGGATAAGGAGAACCCTGAGGAGTCTTGTTTGACACCAGCCATGATGTGCAGCTTGAACTATAGCGTAAACACAGCCATAATTTCCAGAAGCGGGGGGATGGTTGGGCTGGAACGATAGGACTGAAAATACACAGAGAAAAAGGAGAGAAAATGTCTACTAATGCATTTAATATGTTACAAAAAGTATTTCCACATTTTTTACTTTAAAAAATGAAGTATAAATAGACCCATTAAACAAATTACTTAATGATCATACATCATCATTCAGCTCCAGGGTGATTTAGAGAATCCAGACTTTGTAAAGCGTCTCCGATTGCATGACTGACTGACTGCCGTTGCTTGGTGGCAACATAGGCTGTACATTAAATCCCAAACAGGTGATAAATGGTGCAAATGAATAAAAGCAGCTTCAGAGCTGGAGAGCCAGACAGATAAATAATCCTGCCAAGAACCAGAAAAAGAGGTTGTTGGGTGGGTTTTTTTGGTTCACAAAAGTCCCTGCACATCAGCTGTTTCATCTTATAACTTCCATATCATTGGGCAGCATGAATGCTTGCAGACAGGTGGTATAACATGTTGTAGTTAATAGGGCCATAACGTTAAGCCACTTTTACAAGAGAAACACCTTAACAAAAGAGCTATGTCTCTGTGCTATAGTCCACCTGTTCCCAGAGGCTGTTACATGATATTTTGAGCTCTGCAATCCTCATCTTTGTTCCTGCATGTGTGTGATAAGGACAACGCAAAGCAGTAATCATTTGAGGCATGTAAGTAGGATTTAAAAAAGGGGGGGGGGGTATCCTTTTATGAGAAGAAAGTGAACCTCTCCATTGGGAGGCCTATTCATCTGTAGCCTTGAAAAGGAAAGTTTTCAATTAATTTCAGGGAGTTATGCCCTCCCCCCAACCACTTTTCTCATCCTCCATTACATTCCTCTATCATGACACAGAAATAAAATGCATATTTCTAATTTATTTCAGCTATATATAAGCTACTTATATGTGTTATTTAGGCATTAATAATCATGCCCAATGTCTTTCCTCAGTAAAAGCAATCATCAGACTGCAAAATGAGATGTTCCCATTTAACTATTCCACAGCAACCTCACACTACCCAGGAACCCTCCCCTCCCATCAGCCTTGTTATTACACACAAAATCCTGCAATAGATAACCAAAAGCTTGGAACAAAGAGCTTAGTGTCCATATCTTTCTGAATGTTTGTACAGCACCTAGCACAATAAGGCCTCCCCTCTCACAGGGGCATCAGGAAGCTACCATAAAGAAAGACATTTTTCTACCACTCATCAAGTTCAAATTGAGTGTGCCACAGAAGTGCAATTCTTTCTGCTTCTACTTCTACAGAACATAACTTTGGGAAGTAGCAGCAAGAGTAACCAGATAGGTTGTATGCCTACATTGGAATGAAACAAAAAAGATGAGATATGATGTGGGTCTAAAGAGGTCGTAACCAAAACATGTAGCACGAATAGGTAGTGCCAGGGCGGCACATGGAGCATTGAAGGTTCATGCATTCAGCATGACTCAAGAGATGGGCTATTGCTTTGTGTTACAGATGAAACTATAGAAACTTTCCCCAAGTGGAGAAAGTTCTTGTACTCAAGACCCAGACTCACACAAGCATTGAGCTAAATTCATCTCTGGAGTCACTTCACTAAGTCAGAGACATTCCTTAGCCATAGGAATGAATTTGGCTCTCTGTGCCTGATGCCCTTGTACTCAGGCTACATCTAGACAGCCCCCTCTTGCACAAAAAATATGCAAATGAGATGAAGTGTGGAATATCTCCGCACCTCATTTGCATAATTAATTAGGCTCTGTTTTTGCGCAAAAACTCCCTCTTGCACAAGAGCCGTTCTTCCTGAAAAAAATGCAGAAGAACGGCTCTTGCACAAGAGGGAGTTTTTGCGCAAAAAGTCGCCGCGTATTAATTATGCAAATGAGGCATGGCAATATTCCATGCTTCACCTCATTTGCATATTTCTTGCACAAAACAGCGCAGTATAGGCATAGCCCTAGGTTCTAGCCTTTCCAGTATTCACAGGGTCTCACTCATCCAGATATAAAGAATTCCTAGTCCAGTTACATAAATCGTCACAGAAGCAAGTTTTTAAACCATGCAGAGATTGCTAGGGTGAACCACACACACTATATGATGAAAAGTATATGGGTTTAATTAGTGACACACACTCGTCTTCTCAGATGACTTAGTGTTTTTGTATAAAATCATCATTTTAGATAGCCAGCACTGAAATCAGTCAGTTCCCTAACATTTCTTATAAGGGGCACATTTGCAAGAAGCTGATGCAAAAAAGATGTTAATTGCAAATGGGAAATGACCACCCAAAGATGCACGTGGGAGCAAACATCACCGAGCATAACTTGGGTGGCAGTAGTAAACCAGGGTACCGAGGAGAGCAGCTGTTACCAAGGAAAACAGCTGAAATGAAAATAGAAGAAAGGAGGCTTGCAGATAACAGCCCTTACGAGTCAAATGGCTCTTAAATAATCTTTGTGTATAGATACATTATTTTAGACATCTGCTTAAACTTAATGTAAAGAATTGTTTGCAAATTTCTAAGCACCTGCTCCATTAGAAAAGATGAACTTTTGTGAACATATAAAGCGCTGTTTTTCCTCTTCCTGGAGACTCGCACATAACACACACTTCAAGGTACAAAGCACAAATAAATGGGGTTTGTGTAGTTAATTAAGTGGAAATTGGATAGGATTGGAAGTCACCCCAATTTACTGGCAGGCCGCCCAGCGGTAATATACCCCTTCCCTAGCTCCTCCTCCAGTTCATACAGTGACTGCTGTCCCACTGTGATCCCTATGCAGCCCTTCCTAAGTACTAGAGCAACATACGGATCCAGTGGACCCGCTAACCCAGCCCAATCCAAAGCTGCCTTCCCATACAAGCAAATCTGGAAACAAAACAAAGCCTATAGTTAAGATAAAATATCCCATCAACTATGCAGAATATAACTTCCCATTTAACTAACAAACACCCAAATCAAAGATTTCTGAAAGGCATTCTGAACAGGAATCTAGTTTCCTCCGTATCACAGAAGGCCGCATGTTACCTTGCACTGATTACAGGCAGTCCCCGACTTACGCCGGATCCGCACTTACAGATGGGGCTTTCTCGCCCCGGAGGTCGAGGTGGCGGATTGCTGCCTGCGAGCTCCGGGGCGAGAAAGCCCCGTTTGTAAGCTGCTCCTGGTGCCCCTGGTCTGCTGGAGACCGTCTCCAGCAGACCAGGGGCACCGGGACTGAAGCCGCAGCCGCGGTGGGTCCCTCGCCTCTGAGACTTTGCCAGAGCAAAGCCTCAGAGGCCCGGCACCCCGCTGCCGCTGCGGCTCTGCTCCCTGTGTCCCTGGTCTGCTGGGGGGGGAGGGGTGCAGCTAGTGTGCCCCCCCCAGCAGACCAGGCTTTTGTTGTGGACCCTGGGGCAGAGCAGTTGGGGCGCTGCCGATTGGTCCTGCAGCGCCGCTCTGGGCACTACTGGACCAACCCGGCAGCACCCCAGCTGCTCTGCCCCAGGTCCTGATTCAGCCGCTGCTGGTCAGTTTCAGCAGTGGCTGAATCAGGACGCCTGGGGCAGAACAGCTGGGGTGCTGCTGGGTTGGTCCCGTAGCGCCAAGGAGCGAGGAGCGGTGCTACTGGAGCAACCCAGCAGCACCCCAGCTGCTCTGCCCCAGGCGTCCCCAAGTCAGCCGCTGCTGAAACTGACCAGTGGCTGACTACAGGAAGCCCGAAGCAGAGTTGCTCTGTCCCAGGCTTCCTGGAATCAGCCGCTGATCAGTTTCAGCAGCAGCTGACTTGGGGTTTTTAAGTTGAATCTGTATGTAAGTCAGAACTGGCGGTCAGTTTCAGCAGCGGCTGAATCTGGACGCCAGTTCCGACTTACATACAGATTCAACTTAAGAACAAACCTACAGTCCCTATCTTGTACGTAACCCGGGGACTGCCTGTAGTTGCCTGAGATGGTATGGTGCAATAGACAATGTAGAGTAGAGAGGCTGTACCAGAGGAAAACTTCAAAACAGGTTGTAAAATAAGGAAAAAACAAACTTGGCATCCCGTGTCAAGATTCTGCTTTGATATGCTCAAGATGTCAGTCACGTATCCAGAGTGTTTATGGTGAATAGTTGCAGGTGACTGTTTACTTTCTCTTGTATGTATTTAATCTTATCTCAAACAGAAGTTTGTTTTTTACAAAGTTCTTGAATTCAAATGTCACTGCCTCTGGCTTCAGTCAGTTTCTCTACGCAGAAATGGGCTTGTAGTTGCCGCATCTGAACATCCTGACCAATTCCAAACAAAGACAATTTGTACCATTCAGTTCCTCAATAAAAATCTAAGCCCTTTAAGTGTCCTTTTATTTGAAGAGGAACATTATCACAAACATTTGAGTTTTGGCATTAATTCCTTGGAATTATCAGCACTTGGCCATAGCTGCAGTTTGTTAACAAATACATGTTTGGCTTCCCTGCACAAAATACAAGTACCATTTTGGATTCCTACTTCAGCTAAAGTGTTACGTACGAAAGATTCAAGGTAAAAAAAAGAGTGAAAGGGAAAAAAAGACAAACTAGTCATGGACTGAAGCATATTTCCTCTTCTGGAGAAGTGTACTGTTGAGTGGGGAGCTGCAGTTGAATGCTGAGGAGCGATACGTCCAGCCTTGATGAATTCTGAGTTCTGTGAACAGGAGACTAATCAAAGGTGGGCAGTTGAAAATTTCTTTCTTAAGAAATGACCTGATAGGAGCATGTTGTGCTTTATAGCTAGGGTAATGGTCACAAAGAAGAATTTTTGACAGCAATGGGAAGAGTTGCCGCTCTGGAAGGCAGTGTTCCTGCTACTAGTTCCCACCCCTGAGCAGAATGAATGTTATGCACATCAGTATGGGGCTGAAGGGTAGGGAGGTGGTATTCTGGAGTGGCCAAGGGAATAGGGCATTTGCAGAGTGGGGGGGACTCAAGTCCCTTCTCCACCCACCCTAGGAATGGTGGCCCAACACCTTCATTTTGATGCACATAACCAAATTTCACGGGGTGCATGTGGAGGGGGCTCAGGCCTGGGGCAGCAGGTTGGGGTGCAGGAGTGTGAGATTGCTGGGACTAAGGTTGCCAACTCTGTTGAACTGGATGCCATTGCTGGAAATGGTGCCAGTTCCTTCTAATCTGGGAGAGTTGACAACTCTAGCTGGGACAGGGGGTTGGGCTGCAAGGGCTCTGAGGACAGGGTGGTGGCAGGAGAGTGAGGGGGGTTGGGGAGCTCTGGGGCCTCACCACTGCAGTTGAGGGGGGCAGGTGTTTATCCATGCCACCCTGGCTGTGGCACAGTTAGGCCAGAGTTGGGCCTCTCTGCCCTGCCTGTAGCAGGGTTGGATCAGCCCTCCCCCAGCTGCCACATGGGGCTAAATTAATAGCCATGCAGCTTATAGGGGACTTAGTTGGGAGGTGATGGTCGCTTGCAAATTGCCACCAGATGATTTTTTTCCACCCTGTAGAGCAGTGGTGGCTCTCGAGCTAAATATGGCTGCTCAGTATGGAACCAAATATGGCTCTTTTGTCATTCTCCAAATACATGCAACTTTTTAAATTCACATTAAATATTCTACATTTTAAAAGCACATAATTACTCACATAGCTTGAATGCGCACATGAACCTGAATTTGACCAGTTAGGATGTAAACATCAAAGAAATGTGCGAAAAAAATGCAGCAGCAGAAGTCCCATTAAATAAAGTCCTTGAGTACAATGTTTCATTAATGCTATTATTAATCATGTCAATTATCAATAATAGCAAGTTGTATATTTTCAATCATGCAAATAGGCATTCTTAAAGTGGCGCTTTGTTGACAACTTGTTCTGAATGTTGATGGTTTGAAAAGGCTGCCGACTCCTGCTGTAGAGCATCAGTAGACCTCCAACGTACGTATGGCTCGGCTAGGATGAAAAGGGTGTTTATTTAAAAGGTTTCATTACACCCTTTTTATCCTACCCTCTAAGTTGCTACGGTTTCCGTACTGAGGCCTACAGTAAGGAAGAGGGTGAAAAATAATTCCTTTGTTTTACACTGGTTAACTTTGAGGGCTTATCTTTACTGAAGTGTTAACTCTATGTGTAACTTGTGTCACTTTAATCTAATCCTGCCCATACACATCTTTAGTTTGAATTAACTTCTTTAAAACCTGAGCAAGTTAGCTCTTTATCTGCATAAACTCAAACTCAGGTTAGGCCAGTTCAAACACACACCTCACACATGCACTTACACCAGTAAAACAGCACTTTTACTAGTATCCTCTTTCTTTCGTGGAAGGGAGGTGGGGAACATAGCAACGGCCAATAATAGTTATACCATCAAAAGTGCACTTTTGCTGGCAAATACTCTGCCCACAGTAGGAATGCTGGGCCAATGTGGTTTGCTGATAAAGCTTTTCTATCCAAGTCCTCCAAACATAGACTGGCTCTAATAAAATAGGGAGAAGGCAGCTGCTTGCTGTTAATCCAATCACTGTGGCTACATCTATACTGCACCTCTCTTCCGCAAAAGCTTATTAAAATGAAGCATGGATTATCATATTGCCACGCTTCATTTGCATAATTAATTAAGGTCCATTTTTGCGCAAGAGCCATTCTTCCTAATTTTTTCAGGAAGAATGGCTCTTGGGCAAAAACAACCCCTAATTAATTATGCAAATGAAACCTGGCAATATGCTAATCTGCGCTTCATTTGCATAAGCTTTTGTGGAAGAGAGGTGCAGTATAGACGTAGCCTTTTTTCTGTGTCTAGACTGGCCAGTTTTTCCAGAAAATCAGCCACTTTTCCAGAAAAACTTGCCAGCTGTCTACACTGGCTGTTTGAATTTCCGCAAAAGCACTGACTTCCTACTTTAAGAAATCAGTGCTTCTTGCGGAAATACTATTCTGCTTCCATTCGGGCAAAAGTCGCTTTTGCGCAAAGCTTTTGCGCAAAAGGGCCAGTGTAGACAGCTCAGATTTGTTTTCTGCAAAAAAAGGCCCCGATTGCGAAAATAGCGATCGGGGCTTTTTTGCAGAAGAGCGCGTCTAGATTGGCACGGACGCTTTTCCGCAAAAAGTGCTTTTGCGGAAGAGCGTCTGTGCCAATCTAGACTCTCTGTTCTGAAAATGCTTTTAACAGAAAACTTTTCCGTTAAAAGTATTCCAGAAAATCATGCCAATCTAGATGCAGCCTTTGTGTGTCAGTATAGGGTAGCCACGGTTACATGAATTTAGCTAACGTGAGGCAATAGCGCAAATGTTCAGTGTAAACTAGCTTCACTGAAGGCAGCTGAACCCTTGAAATTGGTAATTTCTGCTTTAAGGGAGGATTAAATTCAGAGCAGTGGAGCTAGGTGAGACCACAGACTTAAACTACCACCTAATTTAGCAATAAGAGAGGCTTAAGCAGCTAAGTATAACTCTAATGTTCCAAGTTTTCAGAGATGGCATTTCATTGCAAAACTTTGTAGTTTTAATACTTTGATTAAATTGCTGAGGCTATAATGATGTTTCTTAGCCACCAAAATACTTTACTTTTAAAACTTACTAAAGCACAAGCTGGTACTAATTTTAACTATAGGCTAGAAGATTATGTAACATTTTCAAAAGTTTATGTAACATTCAATGCTTTGAAAAATGAGTTTTCCTTAGGTAGTGCTTCAAACTTCTGATACAGACAAATCTAAAGCAATCGCAAACTGTAGCTCCCTACCATGTGCCATATCACTTAGATGAACACAGTAATTTCAGCAAATGTATGGTTTTGAAAGTCCAGTTGGATATACCCCTCAATGGATATGTGGCATACACTTCTGCATACCATAGAACTCCTTAAACCATCTCGAGGGACAAGTAATCTGAGGTAGTTTGTTTTTACAGGGAAAGGGATGTTCTTGTTAAAGTACAGTAAACTTCCGATAATCCGGCACCTTTAGGACCCAGGGATGCTACCCCAGACCCTTCATAGCCCCCTCTTCCGATAGTCCGGCTCTGCCCCAGGCGTCTCCGATTCAGCCGCTGCTGGTCAGTTTCAGCAGCAGCTGAATGTGGGACGCCTGGGGCAGAGCAGCTGGGGTGCTGCCGGGTTGGTCCCGCAGCCCCGAGGGGCAGCACTACCGGACCAACCCGGCAGCACCACAGCTGCTCTGCCCCCGGCTTACCTGATTCAGCTGCTGGTCAGTTTCAGCAGTAGCTGAATTGGGGAAGCCGGGCGCAGAGCATCTCCAATTGTCCGGCAGCCAGAGCACTTCCGGGTTCCTGATGGTGCCAGTCCATCAGGAGTGCTGGAGCATTGGATGCCAGACCAATGGAGTTTTACTGTACACACATTTCCAGAAATGCCTCCTCACTTACTTACCACAACTACTGGTTCATCCTATCTGTATGTTCCTGGGCCACAAGCAATTAGCCCTCTATGGGGTGAACCATATTGGCAAGTGTCAGACCATTCCCCGGTGAGCTCTGAGATCAGCTTGTCTTGCACCAGTTTATTGCTGCCTCAAATGTGGCTACATGGGATGCCACCAGAAGAGACGACCTGCTAATAGGGATTTGACTTGTTTGAGTTTTTTCCCTAAACTTAGTCTGTGTTCAGAAGCTTTAATATCTTCCCTAGAGTCTCATTGACACCATCCCCTCCTGTGTGCAGTCACTTAGGAGCCTCATGACAAGTGCAATTGTCGACATGGAAGAATACCAGGAAAACATTTAACAGAGGGAAACAATGACAAGGAACCTGCGCTTTGCAGGAAATGGAATAGGAATGAAAGTCATCCCAGTTTAGCGGCAGGTCACCCAGCGGTAACATAACCCTTACCTAGCTCCTGCTCCAGTTCACACGGTGACTGCTGCCCCACTGTGATTCCCTATGCAGCATACGGATCCAGTGAACCCGCTAACCTAGCCCACTCCAAAGCTGCCTTCCGTACCAGCAAATCTGGAAGCAGAACAAAGCCTATTGCCCGGGCAGGCTAGGGATGCAGAAGCTTTCGTGCACATCCAGTCTGACTGGGTGCTCCCAGCCCCCTTGCCCAGAAGTATGTCAGAGCTTCTGCAGCATGAAGAGCCTGGCATGCTATGACAGTTCTTGGGGAACCAGAGCTCTCTTGGTCCTCACCCCTGCCTCCAGAAAAGAGGACCCATCTTTGTGGTAATTGGGTGTCACCTCTGACACCAACAGAGTAGTCCTGCAGCACCTCAGACCAACAGATATGTATATTGTATCATGTGCTTTTGTGAGCACAACCCACTTTGTTGTGTCCACGAAAGCTCATGATTATATATGTGTGTGTGTGTGTGTGTGTGTGTGTGTGTGTGTGTGTGTGTGTGTGTGTGTGTGAGTCTCTAAACTGCTATAAGGACTACCCATTTTTTAAAGTTACAGACTAACATGGCTACCCCTCTGAGACGTTTAGGAATCATTAGGTGATCCTGAAAGCATTATCAGGTACTCAGGTCAAAAGATATAAAAGAAACAGTGGGAATAACTGGTTAAAATGGAGAAAAGTAAATAGTGGTGTCCCCAAGGGGTCTGTACTGGGACCAGTGCTGTTCAACATGTTCAAAAATGATCTGGAACGAAAGGTAAACAGTGCAGTGGCAAAATCTGCAGATGATACAAAATGTATCTGAGGTAGTTAAACCAGAAGCTGCCTGCAATGAGTTACAAAGGGATTTCACATAACTGGGTAACTGGGCAACACAATGGCAAGTGAAATTCAATGTTGATAAATCCGGGTATGTCTACACTACCCCACTAGTTCGAACTAGCGGGGGTAATGTAGTAATCCGCAATTGCAAATGAAGCCCGGGATTTGAATTTCCCAGGCTTCATTTGCATAAAGCCGGCCGGCGCCATTTTTAAATGCCGGCTAGTTCGAACCCCGTGCCGTGCGGCTACACGCGGCACGGAGTAGCTAGTTCGGATTAGACTTCTAATCCGAACTAGCTGTACTCCTCGTGGAATGAGGAGTACAGCTAGTTCGGATTAGGAAGCCTAATCCGAACTAGCTACTCCGTGCCGCGTGTAGCCGCGCGGCACGGGGTTCGAACTAGCCGGCATTTAAAAATGGCGCCGGCCGGCTTTATGCAAATGAAGCCCGGGAAATTCAAATCCCGGGCTTCATTTGCAATTGCGGATTACTACATTACCCCCGCTAGTTCGAACTAGTGGGGTAGTGTAGACATACCCTCCTTTACTTTCTACATGAGTCATAACTTGTATCCAATGATCTTTTCCCTGCATGAAGCGATTGGGAAAGTACATTATGGAGGAGCTGTTGGTGGAATATATTGTCATCATAGTTTTGTGAAATAATTGACGTGCTTACTATTTCTGACACAATTGCCAGCATGCTTCCTTCTTGTTATAAGGGAACTTTCTGATCCAAAGTCTGCTGAATTCAAGTGCAAGGCTCCCATTGACAGCAATGGAGTTTGGATCAGGCCTATTATAGACTGTGAGGTTATGTCTACACTACAGGGGTTTTGCGCAAAAACCCCTGGAGCATCCACACCTTACGTGCACTTTTGTGCAAGAAAATTTACAGTAAAACGGCAGAACAGAGGGCTTTTTGCAGTGTAGGTATACCTCTTTCTACAGGGAATAACTTCTTTTTGTGCAAGAGTGGCCACTCAACAGGGGTTTCTTGCATAAGAAACCCATATCGGAAAAAGCACAGGTACTCTGATGGCCATTCTGTGAATGGCAATCAGAACTTTCTTGTACAAGAGCATCCATGCAGTGTGGACGCTCTCTTACGCAAAAGCGTATCACTTTTGCGATGCGCTTTTGAGGTGTGGACGCGCTTTTACACAGTAAGTTTTTGCGGAAGATCTCTTCTGCAAACAGCTTCTTGTACAAAAAGCCTGCAGTGTAGACATAGCCTGAAGCTGTTGGGAAACATGGGGGAAGAATAATCCCAAAACCAAACAAAAAGATCTGTTTTCTTAAATGGAGAAATTTACCCATCCCACCTAAGGCTCAAGGATCTGCAGTCTATGGGAGGGGAGTGGCTGTGACGGTAAAATCGACCTTACCATCTCAGATTTTGTGCAGCCCAGGCTAGCCTTCACCCTCTTGCCTGCTCCTCTAGTCAATGGGCTGGAATAATGCAGAGACTTTGCTCACATGTGGATCCCTGGCCTTTCTAGATACCTCATCCCATTGTGGCCTTCCCTACTGCATTGTGCTGGCCCCACACAGATGCCAGGCACCCCCATCCATCCATTCTCCTAATCCTAGCAATCCCCCATGCAAGACATAATTGGTGCAGAGGGCCTCATAATACTTCCATAGATCCAGGTTGGGCTGCTGCTTCTAGGTAATAACCTCTGACCAATGACGTTTTCAGGTGTAGGTCCCAAACTTTGGCTCTTCCATAATGGATCCTGTATAAAACATAGACTTTATCCTGCTCTGCTGAGGTGTTGTCCAGATGAAGGATTCTTGGAATCATAATGACACTGGGTGAAGCTGAAAAAATGAATCCCCATTCCTTAGATCCTTCCTGTCTTTCCTACGAGTCAGGCAAATTGGAAATCTAAGACCAGGATCTGATTTTTGTTATTAATAAAGCCTTTCTGTTTCTTTTCACTGGCATAGATGTCTAATTTGAACAGAGCAATGTCATATAAATCAGTTGCTAGAAAGATTCTTTTATTCACACTATAACCATGTCCCTCATTACAGTATGTGTCTTTAACTTGTATTACGAATGCACCTGGAGCTGTTGTGTTAGAAACAGACATTTAAAAACATAAAACAAACAAATCAGAATTCTGACATACAGTGTTGAAATTAACAGCCTGAATCAGATTGAACAGTCTTACACCATGTTGCAAAGTATGTGCAAAATCCATATCTTATGCCCACTTTGCATGTTTTTAACTGACTGGCCAAGTTCCACCCTGTTTGAAATGCTTTTTTTGGCCTATACTGAATGTGCGTCACTGTGGGTTTTATTTTATCGGAATACTTGGGGAAAGAAGAAAGCTTCTTCCTTAAACTACAAAGCTTTCTTAATGTCAGTTCATTCATTGGTGCCAGCAGTTTTCCCTAAGCCTACTGCTGGCCTAAATCCCAACTCCCAACATCATTAAAGGATGAAAAGAAGAGATTCCATAATAGAGGGTTTTCTGAAAAAAATGCATTAAAATATTTTCCATCTCTCATACACATAGGGCCCGACTGCATCAACAGCATCTGTGTTGTCCACTCTAACAAGTGGGCAGTGCCTTCCACCACCACCACCACCTCCACCGCTGCCGCCTGGACCTCCTCCTGTCTTTGATGCAGAAAATGGAAAGGATGGAACAAGCACATCTCGCTCAGCCTTGTTTGCCCAGCTTAACCAGGGAGAGGCAATTACCAAAGGTTAGCGGAAAATAGTTCAACTTGTCAGTCTTCAGCCAATTGATACTAGCTACTGCTACAAGTACTTAGCCAGATTCTCCCTTCATTCACATCTATACATGCCAAGGCCAGTATTTTTTTAAGCTTAGAATACTAAAGTTAGGCATCTAAATTCTTATTGATGCACCCAAATAAGTATCCCAATTTTCACAGCCCTGCATAAGTGTGTTGCACATTTTAGTATGATTGTAACAACCTTAGTCATGGTATTTCCTTCCCTTTTTAAATATGAACTTTCCTAGAGCCTAGTGCTGAGAGAGCTCTTCTGCATATTAGCACTGCTTTGTTTATTTTTGTTTGGATTTTTAGGGCTCCGACATGTCTCAGATGACCAGAAGACCCATAAGAATCCAAACCTACGTGCCCAGGGTCCGCCAGTTCGTTCTCCTACAAAAAGCCATACTCCAAGCCCCACTTCTCCCAAAACTTCTCCTCAGCAGAGCCATTCTCCTTTGTTGGAACTAGAGGGAAAGAAATGGAGAGTGGTAAGTTCAGCTCACGCACACGCACGCACGCGCGCGCCTGGAATATCGTCAGAGGGCTTGTAGCTGCCTGTGACACAATCTCTGCAGTGTTCCTTTGGGGGCATAGTGGCTCTGTACTGTCCCATCTAACCACAGCTTAGCCTAAATGTGGGTTTTATAGCTTGTTCGTTTGTTGGTGAGAAAAGTGTAATCACTTACCTGAACTGGAAAATGCTGTTATAAGATGTAGAACCAGTACTTTAGTTCTTCACTCAGTCAAAACGTCCCTCCGAAGGAAACCCACAGAGAATGCCTATTGAGTAAAATCCCATTGTGCAAGCCATTCTCATGCATGAGAGAGAGAGAGAGTTGTTGTGACACAGTGGGAATTCCCATTTATTAGCCAGTGGGAGCACCTCTTTCTGGGAACTCCTATCATAATAGCATAGTATTTCCAGCTAGAGAGAATGATTGTTCTCCATCTTCTTACCCAGTCCATAGAAGAAATGGCTTGATTAGTTTAAAGGGTTTGTTAGGTTTTTTTTGAGGGGAAGGGAATAGTTTTTTGCACATATAGGCAAAGACTTATTGAACAGAAGTTATGTTGTTTGTAAGTGGGGGGGTGAGACATGATTTAGTCATTTGGAAGCTTGTGCACAAGTGATGGATTGTGCTATGCTAGTGTTAAAATAATTCAGGTATTCTTATTGAGATAGAAGAGTGGGGTAAAGGCAAACTATGGGAGACTCCTTTTGTATATGCTAAGTAGACCAGCATTTTGCTATAAATTCTGTTTTCCCATGCTGGGACAGGTCGTGTCTAACTTACATACCCTCCAGTCTCCCACTGAAGTCAGTTGGAAGTATCATGGACAAAACAGGCCATTACTGTACTCTTACAAACAGGTCTATCCTTGTTGGATACTGCCTTGCTCACACCTAACCCCAATGGATGATATTAGGGTACGAACCACTTGTTCTATTCCTGAAAGCGCCTACTTGTCCTAAAATTGGGTGTAACCAAGCAGCAGCTTCACTCGAATAGTTTTAAATAGTTGAGTGTATAAGAATCTAGTTGTGACAGGGTGCTGGTCACAGAAGTCCCCTTGGGATTGTTCCCTACTGTGCTGATCATGCCACTGATGCCCGCTTTCTTTCTCTCTGAGGACCACCCTATGTCTACACTAGAAAATTTTTGTGCAAAAAACGGCAGATCGTCCACACCTCGAATGTGCTTTTGCACAAGAAAATCGACAGAAGAGAAGGCTTTTTACAGTAGAGTTATTCCTCTCCCCACGAGGAATAACTCTTTTTTTGCACAAGCATTCTTGTGCAAAAAGGCACGTGTGGACGCTCCGCTGGGGTTTTTATGCAAAAACTGGCCTCCAGAGAAAAACACAGGTGGCCACTTGGACGCGCCGTAGCAGGCCATCACAACTTGCAAATGGAATTAAAACCAATAGTAAAAGGTTTTATAGCCATATAAATAGGAAAAAAACAAAAAAAGAAGAAGTAGGACCACTAATTACTAAGGATGGAGTGGAGGTTAAGGATAATCTAGGAATGGCCCAATATTTGAACAAATACTTTGCTTCAGTCTTTAATGAGGCTAATGAAGATCTTAGGGATAATGGTAAGTTAACAAATGGGACTGAGGATAAGGAGGTAGATATTACCATATCCGAGGTGAAAGCCAAACTTGAACAGCTTAAGGGGAGTAAATCGGGGGGCCCAGATGGTCTTCATCCAAGAATATTAAAGGAACTGGCACATGAACTTGCAAGTCTATTAGCAAAAATTTTTAATAAATCTCTAAACTCAGGGGTTGTACCATTTGACTGGAGAATTGCTAATATAGTTCCGATTTTTAAGAAAGGGAAAAAAAGCGACCCGGGTAACAATAGGCCTGTTAGTTTGACATCTGTAGTATGTAAGATCCTGGAAAAATTTTTGAAGGAGAAAGTAGTTAGAGATATTGAGGCTAATGGCAATTGGGACAAATTACAACATGGTTTTACAAAAGGTAGATCGTGTCAAACCAACCTGATCTCCTTTTTTGAGAAAGTAACAGATTTTTTAGATAAAGGAAATGCAGTGGATCTAATCTACCTCGACTTTAGTAAGGCATTTGATACAGTACCACATGGGGAATTATTGGTTACATTGGAAAAGATAGGGATTAATATGAAAGTTGAGAGGTGGCTAAGCAACTGGTTAAAGGGGAGACTACAGCGGGTCATACTGAAAGGTGAACTGTCAGGTTGGAGGAAGGTTACTAGTGGAGTTCCTCAGGGATCAGTTTTGGGACCAATTTTATTTAATCTTTTTATTGCTGATCTTGGCACCAAAAGTGGAAGTGTCCTAATAAAATTTGCAGATGACACAAAGTTGGGAGCTATTGCCAATTCAGAAAAGGATCAGGATATCATACAGGAAGATCTGGATGATCTTGTAAATTGGAGTGATAGCAATAGGATGAAATTTAATAGTGAGAAGTGTAAGGTTATGCATTTAGGGATTAATAACAAGAATTTTAGTTATAAGCTGGGGACACATCAGTTGGAAGTAACAGAGGAGGAGAAGGACCTCGGAGTCCTGGTTGATTATAGAATGACTATGAGCCGCCATTGTGACATGGCCGTGAAAAAGGCTAATACGATCTTGGGATGTATTAGGCGAGGTATTTCCAGTAGGGATAAGGAGGTGTTAGTGCCATTATACAAGGCATTGGTGAGACCCCATTTGGAATACTGTGTGCAGTTCTGGTCTCCCATGTTTAAGAAGGATGAATTCAAACTGGAACAGGTACAAAGAAGGGCCACTAGAATGATCCGAGGAATGGAAAACCTGTCTTATGAAAGGAGACTCAAGGAGCTCGGCTTGTTTACTTTAACCAAAAGAAGGCTGAGGGGGGACATGATTGCACTCTTTAAATATATTAGAGGGATAAATACCAGGGAGGGAGAGGAATTATTTAAGTTTAATACCAATGTGGACACAAGAACAAATGGATATAAACTGGCTAGTAGGAAGTTTAGACTTGAGATTAGACGAAGGTTTCTAACCATTAGAGGAGTGAAGTTCTGGAACGGCCTTCCAAGGGAAGTAGTGAGGGGCAAAAGATCTATCTGGTTTCAAGATTAAACTAGATGGCTACGTCTACATTGGCCCCTTTTCCAGAAGGGGCATGGTAATTTTTGAAATCGCAATAGGGAAATGCGCGGGGGATTTAAATATCCCTCGCGGCATTTAAATAAAAATGTCCGCCGCTTTTTTCCGGCTTTTAGAAAAGCCGGAAAAGAACGTCTACACTGGCCCCGATCCTCCGGAAAAAGCGCCCTTTTCCGGAGGATCTTATTCCTACTTCAAAGGAATAAGTAGGAATAAGATCCTCCGGAAAAGGGTGCTTTTTCCAGAGGATCGGGGCCAGTGTAGACGCTCTTTTCCAGCTTTTCTAAAAGCCGGAAAAAAGCGGCGGACATTTTTATTTAAATGCTGCGGGGGATATTTAAATCCCCCGCGCATTTCCCTATTGCGATTTCAAAAATTACCATGCCCCTTCCGGAAAAGGGGCCAATGTAGACGAGCCGGATGGGTTTATGAAGGGGATGGTTTGATGAGATAACATGATCTTGGTAACTAATTGACCATTCATTATCAGTGGGAAATAGGTCAATGGAGGGATGATAGGAGTTACTATAGAGAACCTTCTGGGTGTCTGGCTGATGAGTCTTGCCCACATGCTCAGGGTTTAGCTGATCACCATATTTGGGGTCAGGAAGGAATTTTCCTCCAGGGTAGATTGGCAGAGGCTCTGGAGGTTTTTCGCCTTCCTCTGTAGCATGGGGTACAGATCACAGCTAGAGGATTCTCTGCATCTTGGGGTCTTCAAAGTATTTGAAGGCTTCAATATCTGACATATAGGTGAGGGGATTATTCTAGGAGGGGTGGGTGAGATTTTGTGGCCTGCTCTGTGCAGGGGCTCAGACTAGATGATCATAATGGTCCCTTCTGACCTTAAAGTCTATGAGTCTAACTCTCTTGTTCCTGTCTGTGCAGCTCTCTCTCAGCACAGATGGCTGAGTAAGCAAGTGCCCGAGACCAGCCTGGTCCTGACAGGGAGCAGCCACAGGGTCCTAGAACCCCCCCAGGAAAGCAAGCACCATGCCCCAGCATGGTCAGGCGCAGAAATCGCAACCCTCCTCGAATTGTGGGGGGAGGAGGAGTCACTGCTTAAGGAGCCCCAGGCCAAACGGTGAAATGCTGAGCTCTTCACCCGCATGACCACATCCCTGATGGCGCAAGGTCACCCTGCCCATACCATGGAACAGGTCTGGGCCAAGGTGAAGGAACTCCATCAGGGATATTTCAGGACGACAGAGCAGAGGGGGCGCTCGGGGAGGAGCGCACATATGCCCCTACTACAAAGAGCTCCACCACATCCTTGGAGGGAGGGGGTGAACCCTCTTCCCCCTCCATCATGGTGGACTCTGGGCTAGAGCAGCCATTCGTCCAGCACCTGGAGCCTGTCCCCAAGCCAGAGGAAACGGAGGGCCAGGTCCAGCCACCGACGGAGCAGGAGGAGGATGACGACCAGGACAGCAGGACCATCACCCTGTCCCTGGAGCCAGACCCTGGCAGCCTGGATGGCTCCCAGGCCTCCAAGGAGGCTTTGGGAGGGATTCTCAGGTACGTTGACACGCGCACACACACACAGTGGGGAAGGTGGCCGCACGGGGCGGGGGGCACAGTGTCCCATGGGCTGCTAGGCCAGCACATGCTGCTGTAGTCTGGGCCCAGATACCCACCTGCAGCAGGAGGGTGCAGCTCGTGGCCACAGCAGCCAGTCCCTCAACATGATGGGGAGCCTGCTGCCAGTCTCATGCCTGGCCACACGAGTCCTACCCCCAGGGGGAGGGGGTGCAGCCAGCTGTCAGCAGGCTAGCCGCAAGGTGCAGGCACCACCCCACGTGCACACACGCTGGAGTGCTGCACACGGGCATGCCTGCGTGTGCGCGGCAGCAGCCGCTCCAGTGATAGCCCAGCAAGCCGCAGCTGTGTGTGCAGACCCCAGGGAGGGGAAGGCTGCTCACGGCTCCTCTGCCACCCATGAGGGGATCCACTGTGGCCATTCACTTCCCTTGCCTGCCAGGCCATGGTGGTGTGGGGGGCGGGAAACCACCACAGTCCTCTGGCAACCTCAGGGCCCCTGTGACACATCGCGTGCTGTGTAGGCCACACATGGCCTTGCACCCGGGACATCCCCCTCACACAGGAGGGCACAGTCACAGGGAATGTGTGTTCACGGTGGACTGACCACCCCTCTCTCTTGTGTCTTCTCCACAGCCGGGATGGAGGGCCCAGCCACACCACCACCGCAGCCACCAGCTAGAGTCCAGAGGAGCCGCAGATGAGCCAGGGCTGGAAGAGGAGCTGATGTCCCAGCATGTTGGAGTGATGTGCGACATCCACACCACCCTGTCACGCCAGCTGAACGCCAACCTTGAGTGGTGGCAGCAGGCATGGAGTGATCTAATGGTGCGCTGCGACACCACATGCGGCATCCTGTCCTGCACGGGGGAACAGTTGCCTGCTGCTGCTGCTCCTGCCTTCCACTCTCCTGCTCCCCCTCCTATACCCATGGCCTACCTGCCTGCCCACCCTGCCATGTCTCTCCTCCCTTCCCATGCCATGCCTCGCCTCTGCTCCCTCCCTTCCCCATGGCCATGTCTCCTCCCCCAGTCATGCCTATGGCCCCTCCTCCTGCCCACCCTGGCCCCACTTCAGCCGCCCCTCCTGCCCACACCATTGGGGCCCCCAGAGCCGCCCATCCCCGATGATGTCCCCTCACGCAAGGTGGCAGAGCAAGCAGCCCCACCACTCCTTCCAGTCCTCATCCCCCCTCCCAGTTCAGACAGCCCCCCCACCCCTGCCCACCCTCATTTCTGTTAAATAAATAAAACAGTCATTTTGTTTCAAAACCAAGCAGGTGTGTTCATTGGGAGGTAGGGGGAAGGGTGGAGGCCCCGGGGAGATTTACAGTGGTTCCTGCAAGAACCATTCCCTCAGGGCCCCCCAGATACGCACACTGGCCTGATGGGCCTGGTGGGTCGCAGCTGCCTGGGGCTGCCCGAAGCCCCAGCCCTCATGGGCGGCCCCTGCCACCCACCCTGGGAGGAAGGCCTCTCTCTTGCGCTCCATCAAGTTGTGGAGCACACAGCAGGCCGCCACTACCTCTGGGATATTCTGCTCCCCAACATCCAGGTGAGTGAAGAGGCAGTGGAACCATCCTTTCAGATACCTGCAGGCGGGCATTGAAAATGGCCTTGGTGCAAGCCAGCTGGCCGGTGGAGGGGCATTAGTGGATATGCCGCATCCCCTCCCCCCCCCCCCCACTATGCACACTAGGATCATCTGGTCACCCATCAGAAACTCCTGGTGGGGGAAAAAGGTGCCTGCCTCCAGCTGGGCGCACAGGTTGGAGTTGCAAAAAACTCAGGCATGGTGAGTCCTGCCCCACCACCCCCACATAAATGTTTGTGAAGTGGCCCCGGTGGTCCACCAGGGCCTGCAGGACAACCGAGAAGTAGCCCTTTTGGATGACAAAGTGGGCTGCTCGATGATCCGGGGCCCAGGTGGGGATGTGTGTACCGTCGATTGCTTCCACACAGTTGGGGAACCCCAGGACAGCAAAGTCGCCCATGGTGGCGTCCAGGTCTCAGAGTCAGATGACGCTGCGCAGCCGCAGGGGATTGATGACCCGGCCAACCTGCAGCAGGAGAGAAACACATAAAACAGAGAATGACAGAGGGGGTGTGTACTCCCAGTGGGACGTGGCCACCCACCCTTCCAGCCCTCCCACTCCACAGGTGCCCCCCAGTGAGCCTGTGCCCACCTCCCCCCCTGACCAGACTAGTGTGAGGCAAGAAGGCACCAGGGCCAGGCCTTTCTCCTCCAGCCCCACTCCACCACGTACAGTGCCCAGCCCCCCATGGCCTGAGGGTCCCCCTTATACAACAGTTCCTTCCTCCCCCCCATGCAAGGGCTGCATCCCATGATCTCCTTACCTGCATGAGGACGGCCCTGACGGGGGACCGCCCCACCCCAAACAGGTGTGCCACTGAGCAGTAGCTGTCTATGGTGGCCAGCTTCCACAGGGCAATGGCGACCCGCTTCTGGAGGGGGATGATGGGCCACAGGTGGGTGTCGTATCATTGGATGGCAAGTGTGAGTCAGGCAGAGAGCTCCTGGAAGGTGGCCTTCTGCATGCAGACGTTCTGCACCCATTGCTGGTTGTTCCACTGCTCCATGACCAGTGGGTCGCACCAGTCCAAGCTGGTCTCCAGCCGCCAGAATCTTCTAGGTATGGTGGGCTGGGGCAGCCAGAATGGAGCACTCGCAACCACACAGAGGCTGATGAGGAATAGCTTGGGGTCCACCTCCCTCTAGAAGAGGACCCCTGCTTAAAGGAGGCACTGCAGGGCCCTGGGGTCTGTCACATGCCCAGGGGCAGTTCTGGCTCCATAGCACAGGGCAGAGTAGGCAAAAGCTGTATTGTCCCCAAAAAAAGCAAAGGGCAAACAGCAGACACTGCTGAAGCTTTACTTTGCCAAAGAGGCTAGCAAGCAGGCAGCAGAGACAGAGAAGCGGCTGTTTGGGATAGGGGTGGGTGGTCCCTTTAAGAGCACGTCTCTGGAGGGCTCAGGCAACAGCACTCAAAAGTAACTAGTGACCTCTAGCCTGGCTAGAACTGGCTCTGGGTGTCTTGTACATGTAGGAGAGTGACCAATAGTGTAGACGCGCGCTTACGCAAAAACGCGTCCGCACCTCAAAGTGCATCCCTTTTGCACAAGACATTTTTGCGCAAAAGTTTCATTCCACAAAAACCCTGCATTGTAGATGAAGCCATAGGGCATGTCTACACTGCACAGCTATTTTGGGGTACTACAGGTGGCCTGCAGTAGCTAGCCAGCATTTTAACAAGCCACCTGTTATTTCAAAACATATTCTTCAAAATAACAGGCCCGTTATTTCGGTATCACTGCAACCCTCGTTCCATGAAGGTTGAGGGATGTCTCGCAACAGTGCGTTATTTTGAAATTATGTGCATTGTAAAGGCACCAAATTTCAAACTAAGCTATTTAGGGTGCTATATAGGATTTAGGAAACAAAAGTGTTTTTATTAAAGTCCAAAAAAGAGTAGGCTTGAAATGGTTGCACATGAAACCAGACACATCAGAGTAAATTACTCAATTAAAATGAATAGAAAATGCAGCACTAGTTCTGATTCACTAAGAAATTTGTTATATGCAAATTTTTACCTAAAACAGCTGGTCTTATTTCAAGTATGAGGTTCAAGTCACAGATGAGATTTTATTTGACTTGGGTCTCCAGCCTTTAGGAGTTCTTCAAGTATCCTGTTAGGGTGTGTCAGCCAGCTGATGACACAGCTCTGATAGCTTCCCAGTGCTTAAACAAACAGTCCTCCAGGGCAGGAATCTTTACTTTGGCATCCCCCTCTTCCCATGGAAAAACACCAGCTTCAAAATGGATTTCAGTACCAGGTGACATGGTCACATGTCTATGTAGGACCAATGGCGATTTGGACTTAAAAGGGCAAAAAAGACTGTTGACAAGTTGAGTTGACCAACAAGAGACTTCCAGGGCATCAGTAATGGCTCTCATTAGCACATTTAAATCTATAAACAGATTCACTTTTCATATTTCTAACTTCACATTCAAGAATGATACATGCAGAAAAACAGGAGCTGCAGATCCAACAGACGGTCACATTAAAATTGAGAGATTACATGAGGTGTTTTGCTGAAAGCATCTTTGAGTTATGCATATTCATAGTCACAAGCCAATCTCCATAAAATGCGTCACACTAGTACAAGAATGAACATTTTTGTGTCTTGGCCAGTGTTAAGCGCTTCATAATACAGACACTTCAGCTCTAATTCGTGCATATGCAGCACTGAATACATGCCCTCATAAATCCAAATCAGACTAATCACAGGCTGAGATGAGTGAGACTTTTGCCCCCTTCTCTTGCTATGTGAAACTGCAATGACTGGGATAAATTCTGCTTAAAATGCACTTTGTTGCTGCTTTACTAACGATCGCAAAACTAGTATTTGTTTGTTTTTTTTAAAACAGGAATATCAAGAGGATAAGAGCAACCTTGTTATTACCAATACTGAACTCAAGCAAGTGGCTTACATTTTTAAATGCAACAAATCTACACTACAAATAAAAGGAAAACTAAATTCCATTACAGTTGGTGAGTGGACAGTCTCATGATCTTTGGGGCAGTAAATACTGGGATGATTGGCACAGGCAGGTAACTTTGCGGACATGAATAGTTCAGTGTAAAGTTACTCACATATGTAAATCATTGCAGAATTGAAGCATTTTAGTTTTTAACATGGTCCAATTTTTGTTAAAAGACATCTTTTTATTTTGTCTTCATACATTTGGTGTTTGTTTTGTTTTGTTTGGTTGTAGATAACTGCAGAAAGTTTGGACTTGTGTTTGACAACGTCGTGGGAATCGTGGAAGTGATCAATTCCAGGGATATTCAGATTCAGGTACATGTCCAATTAGAAAAGAAAAAAGGCCCAATAACTTTCAAGTGGGATTTGGCTAGTAGAGATAATTGGTGTTTTGCTGGAGTATAAAGAAAAACCCCAAACCTAAATGTCCAAAAATTACTTTTTAGATGCACTAAATTCTTCTAACTTATTGAGGAGGGGAAAAGGCTGTGTGAGACTATTGTTTTGGCCTTTGAACTTCAAATCATCACGGATCAGGGCTCCCTTTTGACCACACCTTTCCTTCACCTTCTGGGGCTGTAGATGAGATCAACGGGGTATGTTCTGATAGTCTGGAAATTGTTACTTCTGGACAGTGGTGGTCAGGTTCTCACTGAACAGTCCCCAGCTTTCAGTACCACAGTTTGGCAAAGCTTCATGTCATCATAGCACTCGCTTGCCTAATTGGTGCTAACAGCAAGATTCTCCATTTGCCCGTTAGGTGCCATTTGAAAATCTACCCCAACTGCCAGTGCCTTTAATTGAGAGCTGGGTGCTGGGCCCTTCAAAGTCTACCTTGTCAGCTACAGAATGGAATTGAAATGGCGTCCCCGGCTTTTCATTAAAATCTCAATAAAAATCAAACCCACTGAAAACTCCCATCAGCTCATGCCCTGTTACCAGTCTTCGGACTCGCATTCCCCACTGAAACCTGTGCGGTCTTCTAATTAAAGGTGGACGTGGAACGACATTAATGATGATGAATACTGCCCATACTTCAGAAGTGTGGGTCACCGCCACCACAGGGAGAGGAACAGCAA
This sequence comes from Pelodiscus sinensis, assembly GCF_049634645.1. Lineage (NCBI taxonomy): Eukaryota > Metazoa > Chordata > Testudines > Trionychidae > Pelodiscus > Pelodiscus sinensis. The sequence goes on from NC_134712.1 coordinate 108,253,096, forward strand.
AATAGTCATTTAAATATTAAGCGAGTGAGCGCCCTCACTACTAGCTTTGTGTCTGCATCTGAACAGTATCACATCATTACCTTTTGTGGGAAAGAGGCAGCTGGGGAGAGAAAAGGGGACATTTATTGAGGAAACAGTTATCTTTTTTTCAATAAAGAGGTGGTTTTGATTGGTAGCGCTAGAGCTGTTCACCAAAGCTGAGGAGTCCATACATAGCCAATAGGAACGCCACATCTCAGGAACATGAAAATACACGGGAAATCTCTTTGCTAAAATCAAAGGGCCTTTGCTGATTCAGGCTTCATGAAAGTTGTATAAGATTTCACTGCCGTCTAGCATGGCTGGTCTTGCACTGAAGTGTCAGGGTGAATAACATCTGCACAAAGCAGGCTGCCATCTTCTAAAGCTTTGATCATGCAGGGTGCTGAGCACCAGAACTCTGTCAACACACATGGCAGGTTGTGTTGTACAATTTACACATGCAAGATATGCAGGCCCACAGACAGGAATTCCAGGTGCCAGGGCAGAAATCAATGGGGCCCCTGCCTCCCTCCCTCAGCTGGGGCCATGAGCCCCACTGGCCCCCAGAGGAGCCCTTGGCCAGCCAAGTCCTGAGCCCCAGGGCAACTTCCCCTATCTTCCGTAGAGCCAATCTGCCTTCTCTGGAGAAAGCCGCAGGGGCATGTCTTCAAAGAAACTTTTCATTTGCCCCATGCAGTAACCCCACCCCAGAAGTTGCATGGGGCATATCAAAAGCATCTTTGAATCAATGCTTTGAGCAGCCTTGCCACCACCAAAATGTTTGCAAACCTGCCACCCCTGGCTGCAGAATGTTTTACACAGAAAGGAGTGGAGCATTTCTCTAGGGAAGGAGCATTTTCAGTCAGTCACTCTGTAGAAATGTATGGGAGTCTGTTTCCCCTTAAGTCCCACCAATATATAAGTAAGATTTGCACGTGTAGTGGTAGGAGTAAGAGTGTGTAGCCCATTGTATTTCCCCTTTAGTAGGGAGAGCCATAGGGGTGGAGAGAGAGAGAGAAGGAATGTGTGTAAAAGTTGTTTTACAACATTGGCCCTAGAGAGAACATTTAATACATTTAAACAGTAGCAACCTTCCCATCATCTATTAATAGAACAATGCAGGCTCAGGCCTGCCATGCAAACGCAGCTGCCGTATATCCAAGGGCTATGTGGCAGAAGCCACGCACAGCATGTGAAGAGGCTTTTGTTATTAACGGTTAATGTCACTGCCACAGAGACAGTGGTAGTGGTATTAGAAACACTTACTGTTCTTCAGGTGATGGGGAAAGTGCCAACCATCTCGATTAACAAGACGGAAGGCTGCCACGTCTACCTCAGTGAAGACTCATTAGACTGTGAGATTGTGAGTGCCAAGTCATCTGAAATGAACGTTCTCATCCCCCAAAATGGAGATTATGTAAGTGGCTAATTTTTAAAGATAGAACTTTCTCCCTGCTTCTGATATGTGCAATGGTTACCATTTCATACTCTTAGGCAAATAGGAGCTAAAGTGCAACAATTTTTTCCTCAGTAAGGCCTGATTGAAAACATAGCCATATACCCTCTTTCATAAACTAATAGCGTCAGCTATAATCCACCCAAGAACACTGTTGGCAAGGTAATTCTGTACATTACTTTGTAAGAGAAGGAAATAAAGGCTCTTTTCAAGTAATTCAGTACCGCCAATATCAATTTAGTCTATAGCCTGTGTGAAACAGATTTACAACAATTATCTGAAAGGTCAGGAAATGCAAGTGTTAAGGTCAATATAATCAAATGCTAGCTCTCAAATAATATAGGATATTTTTAAATATAAGCTTTTTGAACATACACAGCATCTTGCAGCACTTTCTTTGCATGCCAGAGTACAGGAATGCCATTCATACACAAGCCAGAAGTTGTGAAGTAAGGACTAGGGATGTAAGCAGCTAGTTGACTACCCAATAAGCTTAGGCTTATCAGGCAGTCGAGTCACTACTCGATTAGTTGCTTCCCCCCCCCCCCCCCACCGCCTTGCTTCCTCTGATGCAGAGGCAGCAAGGGGAAAGGAGAAGGAGCTGCTGCTAGGGGACCTTTAAACTGGCTTCCCATCTCCAGGGCAGAGGTGGCAGAGGCACAGCTCTTGTACATTTCAAAGAAAAGTGAGTCAATAAGGATACAAGCACCCCCTTTATTGACTTATCCACCCCTGGACTATGGTAATCATCAGCTTGTTTTCTGTGTACACATTTGTCATCTGAAAAAGGAGGTTATGTCCAGGAAAGCTCATGCTAGTGTTTATCTATTTTTGAGTCTCTCTAGGGTGCCATAGGACCATTGCTGTTTAAGTTTATTTAGTTACAATCTAACATGGCTACCACTGAGACCTTGTTTTCTGTGGCACTGAAACAGGTCTCTTTGTAACCCAGGCCTGTCTGACTTAGAAATGCCTTGTCAAACATGCAGCACTAATAGTACTCCATCAGTTTCTAGAGGGGAGCCACTGTTTGTCTAACCCTTGTTTTTCTTTCCCTTTACCAGAAAGAATTTCCTGTTCCTGAACAGTTCAAGACAGCATGGGATGGATCCAAGTTGGTCACTGAACCTGCAGAGATTGTGGGTTAACTTCCTACTGCCATACAGCAGCCCTGGCCATGATCTCAGACTGAGGTCAGCCTAAATAAAACAGCAACATAAAGAACTAGAAACAGCAGTAGGTTGTACTGCTGGAGTAGGCCTTCCAACAGCAGCTCTGTAAACTAGAAACAAGGACATGTGGCATGCTTTTTTCTTAGGCATTCTGATAATTTTTAACATTTTGACAGTTTGCGCCTTCAATTACAGTTTTGATTCTACAGGTTGTCTCAAACATTAGGGAATTTTACAAAAATTCTTCATTCATGGTATTGGGTATTATACTGCACACAATAAGCCAGAATATTGCATGATATACTTTGTTACAATCATGTTTCAGTGCATTCCTGAATGTTTTGACTACTGAAAAGCAAGCATAAAACAATTAAGATAGTTATTTTACCTTTTAGAAAATTAATGTATGATTGGGAGAATATGTATACCTAGCTTGGGAAGTCTTTCATTCTTGGAGCTGTCTGAATCACGAGGGTTTTTAAAACAAACGTACAATTTTCAGCAATACACTTTGCCAGTGGAATGTAAAACCAGGATATTTTATTCACACATTTTTCTAGTATGCAAATGTAGAGTATCACCTCAGCTTTCATTTCTACAAACCCATTGTATGCCCTGTGGTCTTAAATTAGTAATCCTGATCTCTGACAAAACATTACTGGTCAAACATCATTTGACGGCTTTTTACTCCTCTGATTTCTCATTAACTATTTTGGGCCCCAGGAGGGTCTGGATTCACCCTCCCCTATTACACACACTCACAAGCAGTTCCAAAAACAGAGTCCTTTGGAGCACAGGCTGAGTGGCCCAAGGCTTATAACCCAGTTCCTGGGTAATTGTTTCTTTATTCTATTGTATAAGCTACTTGTTGGAGAGAGTAGCTTTGGAATTTAGTTTCAGGGGATTTTTTTGCCTTTGCAAGCTAATCTTGTAATATGTTCATAGTAAAAGCCATAGCTGTACTCCATATGAGTTCTAAGTCCAAATTAAAGGGACTGTTTCTTGTTTAAGAATGGCAATGTAGAATCCAGTGTCTTATTTACATGCTTTTTTAACTACAGTAGTGTGTGCTTAGCTATATATTTTACAATTTCAGCATGTAGTACTCTATTTGATATACATTTTTGAAGACCTGTAATTCTTTGTATGAGTGAATTCATGGTTCATGTTTGCAAATCTACTTGCAGGATATACAGTGTGCCTACTGCACCTTTCAAAGTACATATATGCATTCAGGTTTAAAGTAGCTGGTTGTACTTTAATCAATAGTGCTCTCAATGAGGTTTTAACTGGTGTTTTGTCTATATGTTATGGGGCTTTAGTACATACCATTTTTCAATAGTGAACGTATACTGAAATAAAGCAGTCTGTACTTTGTGTAACTAGAGTGAGTTCAGAGTGCACTTGATTTAAGTGTTTTCCTCCATTTTCCTGAATGCCAGTTTAGGAAGCTTGAAGGAGGACAGGCACCTAACTCGTGGCTCTTACCCAAGTGTCTCCCCTATATCATTGCCCACTCTCACTCCTCCCACAGAATAGCATGAGTATAATGTATCAGTGATCACAAGCAGACTGGCTATTTCACAATTAAAGCCGTAGTGGCAAAAAAACAGGAGCAACAGCAAAGGCCCTCACTTTAAATAACTGCATTGTAGAACATCACTCTTTTCCATGCACCAGCAAGTGCTGTAGAGCAGGGCCTAGACATGCCCACATTCAAGTGGACATTACTGAAACTGTTTCTGATCTCATCTCTGCTACTAACTCACTGTATGCCCTGGGGCATGTTCCTTTTCTTCTGAGGGGAGCTGCACAGCCTAGCATCAACCTCCTATTGTATTAAACCTGCACACATAGCACATATCTATTTCTTAAAGTAACAGCTACAGCTCATGAAAACTTTATTAGCATTAAGAATGTTTTATAGCAGAAGTTACCAATCACACATTGGAACAGTCTCAACTTGAGGCACTGATTTCTATTCTAATCCCACATCAGAAAGTGATCCCATCCCTCAGCCCGACGCGGTCACTGAAGACCCATCTTTTACACAGCTATGGTACTCGAGGTTTCTTTGAAAACAAAAAACACACAATGAACATAAAATTGAGAACACAGGCTTTAACCTTCCCAAGGGCCGGTTCTCTGCATTATACCAATAGGTACATGGGTGCAAGACTTCTGAAAAGCAGCCACACTTGATTCTGTAATACTTCATGAAAAAGGTGGTAAATGTCAAATGCTGTCTATAGGGATAATTTTAGCACACTTTTAAATAGCTGTTTGCACATAACCATGTTAGAATGATCACATTTGTCAACAGCCACAAAACAAAAGTGATAGAAATGTAGCCGTGTTAGTCTGGTTTCACTGTCTCAGGCAGCAACATTCAGAATACCACATGAAGGTCACCCTTCGACAACCTCTATCTCCACTTCCTGTGCTGTGTGTAACAATTGGGTCTAGAGAACCTGTTCTTCCCAAAAAACGTGAATTTTTCCATCCATTTTAATGGGATCAGGAATAGAACCCAAGTACTTTAAGACAGGGGTTCCCAAACTTTTGGACAAAGGGACCAGTCAATCCATTCACAAGCTTTTGGAGGACTGGTAACATTCATTAAGCAAGTGATGAATATTCAAATACATTGTTTCTGGCCCTCCCAAAGCCTCCAGTGCCAGCTTTAGCAAGCTTTTGATATGGTCACCCACAATATTCTGCCTGAGAGTTAAGGAATATGGATTGGATAAACGGACTGTAAGACTGACAGAAAGTTGGCTAGACCAGGGTTTCCCAAACATTTTACTTTAGGTAGAACCCATTTTTTTCCAGTACTGTTTTTTGCAGCCCAAAAATATAAACAGATTCAAGATGAAAAAATGAATACATTTTCACTGTTTCACCCAGCCTGGACCAGGGTTTGGGGGAACCTGGCCCCACACAGACACTCTAGGAGGAGGGAGCAGGAGCAGTCTGGGGTAGGGTATCTGGCTAGCAAGAAGGAGGAGGGGTGCTAGGTTCTGGTTTTGTACCAGAGAGAGTCCAGTTTGAGGGTTCTGTCTGGGAAAATTGAGAAAATACAGGACATTAAGTGTCTAGTATTTTCTTATTAGGTACATTTTATTATTACTAGATGTATCAGTTTGTAGTTGCAAACTGGCTGGCTGGTAAATGTGATCAGGCTGCATGAGTGTGTCTACCAGCCAGACAGTTCGCAACTACTCGAGGGGGCATATGGGGGGGGGGGGGGGGGGGGGGGAGACAGACTCACTCATGCTTCGCCGGGACTGTGGCACAATGGACAGTGCCCAGAGATCTACATGGGCCCAGGTCAGTCCCACTCCCCACCAGGTGATTTGCTCCCCACAGCTGCTGCCCCTCCACCCAGCAGGTTCTCCCCTCACTTCCCCTTCCAATCTCCCCAAGCCAGCCCCACTGCCCGACCTCACCTCTCCCAGTAGCTCTGCTTCCACTAGCACCCCCCCCCCCCCCCCCGGCTGCTGACAACCCCCTGCAAGTTAGCCCTGTGCCCCCCCCCCCCCCCCCGTCAGTTCCCTCCTGATCTCCCCAGGCCAGCCCTGCTTCCAGCAACCAGTTCTCCCCTCCTCCTGATCTCCCCCCCCCCCCCAATCTTCCTGGCCAGCCCTGCTGCCCCAATCCTGTGCTGCCTCCACGGGCCAGTTCTCCCTTCTCTCTGCCCCCAATCCCCCCCCCACACTTCCTCCCAGCCCACCCCCCTCCCCTCCCCCACCCATCTGAGATCAAGTGTGTCTGGCATTGTTTTTTAACTCACGTGGTAACCCTAGCTATGCCTCTACTGGGAGTCCGACACATCCAGCTGCAGACTCTGCCAAGCCCAGCCAAGGGCTTGAAGGACTCTGCCCCACACTGGCACTCTGGAACACTCCGGCAGCCACACAGAGGCCTGGTATCTTTTTCCCCACAGCCCAGTACCAGGCCCCGGCCCATAGTTTGGGAAACGATGCTCTAAGAGATGCAGTTCTAGAAATAATCCCCTTATGTAATATAATCTGGGTTAATTTTTTTCATATAGACTATTGCCAGATGTCTAGAGCCCTGCGCCAATACAAAAATCTTTATGCACATCTGTAATCCAAGAACAGTGCATGTCCCCACTAACATCCGTGGGTGTGTATACCCAGTTATAAAGCAGAGGTCTGCAATTTTGCAGGGTTCTATACACACACACACACACACACACACAATGAGTATCGATATCCATATCCACAAAAAATGAACTGCAGATATCTGCATCCAAATCTAGATACCCATGTATAGAAAGCAGATATCTGCATATTTGCACAGCTCTAACTATATCCCTGCCAGAAAGCAGAAAATATAATTCCCCAACCATTATCAAAAAGGGTGAAGTCTCCATTTCATATTAGAAGGAAATTCTGATTTTAATCAGAATTTTTACAATCATAACTGGTCATTAAAATATAGGGAATTGTAAGAGATAATAAGTATTTAGGTACAACCCTATAGATCCACCATATGGCAGAAAACTATTGTGGTGCAAGCAACTCCAAACTTGGTGGGTCAGACACTGCAGGAACAAATACTATTTATATAGAAGATATGTACTGATACAGAGATCAGGAAAGTTTGGTACACTAGGACATTTTGAAATTAAAATAGACAACTTCCAAGTTTTAAGAAACTGGGGTAGAGTGTCACCACTTTAGGGAAGCATGGAAATTAGAATTATTCCAGAATAGCACATCCACACTGATTGGCGCCTGCCTTGGTCTTGGAGACCAGAAGCACTCTGGGCAAAAGGAGGGCAGATATTCCTTATGGCCACTTGGTGAGGCAAGTTAGATGCGAGCTTCCAGGGGCTTCTCTCCACGGCCATGTCTCACAGGACACAAAAGAGACGCACCGTGCTCTGGCTGCCCTTGCAGATGCCACATAGCTCACTAAAATGAGCCAGTGCTGCTGCAAAGCTGTGCCAGGCTCACAGGCCTCCTGCTGCACCCCATGGTGCAATACTTCCACACTGCCCCCATGCTGCTCTAAAGTAATGGGCTTAAGAGCATGGACACTCGACTTTTAAATTTGACTTAAGGGTGTGTAAAAATAGCCCTCATCTACACTAGGGCCTTCAGGTGCCACAACTGCTCATCGTTTTCAAGGTTATAAGAGGTCATTTAGTTTTTTCTAATTAGTGTCTGAGGGAAAAAATATCCAGCACTAGGTGTCCATGAATAATTCAGCTCCTCCATTTTCAGCTATCCTTCTGTAATAACCATTTAAGAGACACATGCCAGAAGAAATACCTAGCTGCTTAGAAGACCGCTCAAGTCTAGTGAACAGACTCATTTAAGGTGATGGCAGGGGAACAAATTTCCAGTCTGCATTTCAAATACAGGAGTGATTCCAGGATGTTTAACCAAAATGTATTAATTGTTCAGGGTGGTGGGATGCTCAGCTTTGTACAAATCCCAGTCTGTACCCTATAAAACTTGTGTTCAGACCAGAAGATACACATGGTGCTAGAACAACAAAGACTGCACCTATGATTTGACCTTCAGAATGCTTTATACCAGTAGCAATGCCCAGTAAGGAAAGAACTGAGTTGGACTTCTGAAGACTAGTTGAATTTGCCTGAGGTCATCTTACACAAGTCACAATGAGCAGTTCACTGCTGCCCCCTTGGCCCTTCCCTCATCTTTTGTTCTTTCCTTCTCACATGATTCAAGTGTACCGGGTTACAAAGCCAGGAATAAAAAGTCAAACTCCAGGAGCCCATCCCCTAGCTCAGGTGGCACCTAAGCACTAAAGAACCAGACATGAGGGAAGGGGGGGGGGAAGCGAGAGAACAGATGAGAGGAGTTGAAGTAATAGAACCAACGGGCTGCAGGCAAACAGGTAAATGATGTTGCTTGCTACAGAAGAGCAAGCAGACTTGTGCACACTTTTCAGACTACTTCATGCACTACACTCTTCTCTAGTTCCATACTATGCCAAACTTTGCAGTAAAAGGTCTCAATTAGTCTCCCTAATCTGATCCCTAAGTTTGGCCTGGTCTATATTAGAACACACGCACTAACGGGGAATCTTCCTATTCACCAAACAGTCCATTTAGCCAATCCATATTTCCTTAACTTGCTGGCAACAGTACTATAGGAACCCGTGTTAAAAGCTTTGCTAAAGTCAAGGTACATCACATCCATCAACTTCCCCATGTCCACCAACCCAGTTACATCATAGAAAGCTATAAGGTTGGTCAGATAGGACTTGCCCTTGGTAAATCTAGGCTGACTGTTTTTGATGATTTGCATCTCTTCCAAGAGCTTCAAAATGGACTCTGATGATCCTCTCCATGATGTTTCCAAGGACTAACTTGCAGGTGACGGGTGTGTAGTTCCCTGCATTAGCCTCCTTCCCTTTTTTAAAGATGGGCACTATATTTGTCTTTCCCATCATCAGGGACCTTCCCCAATCTCTGCAAGTTGCCAAAGATAACAGCCAATAGCTCTGCAAAGACATGGGCCTACTCCCTCACATGCACAAAATCCAGTCCCAGGGATTTCTGTACTCCTAACTTTGCTAAACAGATCTTAACCTGTTCTCTTCACCAAGGTGCCCACTTCAGCTTTTCCCACATCTCACTAACAAACCTCCCTCATTCCGTAAGTGTCCCACACATTCCTTGATCACCCTCTTGCTGTTCACATGCCTGTAGAAACCTATAATTACTATTCACATCCCTCGCTAGCCACAATTCCTATTGCCCTTTGGCATTCATGATTACACCATGACACTCCAGCAATATATTTATAGTCCTCTCTGGTCAACTGTACAAGCTTCCACATCTCGCAAGCTTCCTTTTTTGTGGCTGAACGCACCAAGGATTTCACTGCTCAGCCAAGTTGGCCGGCTACTGTATTTGCTTTTCTTGCCACGCATCAGGATAGTTGGTTTCGGTGCCTTCAGTAAAGCTGCTTTAAAATACTGCCAGCTTGCCTGGACTCCTTTCCCCTTCAATTTAACATCTCAGGGGATCCCTTCCATCATTTCTGAGGGAGTCAAAGTCTGCTTCTCTCAAGTCCAGGGAGTGTCTCTCGCTGCTCTTTTCTTCCTTTGGTCAGAATCCTGACGGCAACCACCTCGTGATCACTGCTTCCCAGGTTGCCACCCACATCCACTTCCCCTACTAATGCCTCCCTGTTTGTGAGCAGCAGATCAAGCTGTGCACGGCCCCTGCTTGGGTCCTTCAGCACCTGTACCAGGAAGTTATCCCCAACCTTCTTCCAGGACTGTCTGCGTATACTGCTCTATTGGTCTGCCAACCGATGTTAAGCAACTCGAGTCCCTTGCCGGAACCAACCAGGGCCTGTGATCCCCAAGCTTCTTAGTTGTCTGAAGACAGACTTGTCTACTTCATCCACCTGATCTGCTGGTTTGCAGTAGACACCGACCACATCACCATCTCTGGGGCTCCTGCCTCTAAGCTTAACCCAAAGATTCAACAGGCACTTCTCCCTCTAGAGACTGGAACTCAAGCACTCATACAGCTCTTGCATACACTGCAACTCCTTCACCTTCCCTCCCACACCTGTCCTTCCTAAACAGTTTAGGCCCTTCCATGACAGTACTCCAGTCATCCCACCAAGACTGTTATTCCAATCAAATCATAGTTGTTTCACTGACAGGACTCATTCTTCCTGATTGTTCCCCAACACAAGAAGCCTGGGGAACAGATTGCCCTACATTGTCCAGCAGGGGTCCTCCCTCCACTGCACTTTCCTCCTTGTTTCTTCCCACTGTCCCACTCACCTCAGGGCTTAGGTCATCGTCTCCCAATGAGCCTAGCTTAAAGACCTCCTCATTAGGTTTGCAAACCTGCCTGCAAATATACTCTTCCCTCTCTTCATTAGGTAGATCCCATTCTCTTCCTAGCCAACCCTTGTGCCCAGACAGAATCCCATAGTCAAAAAACCAAAGGCCCTCTCTCCAACACCACCTGTGCAAGCACGCAGGTATGTCCAAAATTCAACAGCCCCTGTCTGGACCTTTTCCTTACGCAGGAGGAGGGAAGAGACCACCACTTGCACCTCAAACTCCTTGATCCTTCTTACTAGCACCACAACCTGCCGGGACCAACTAAAGGTCAGTCTTGGCTGCACCATCAATTCCTAAATGGAGAAGTAGGAAGGCGAAGTGATCCACAGGTTTCAGTTTCAGAAGACTCAGTCATATCCTGAATTCTAGCTCCAGGTACACATCACACTTCCAGATAACCTGTGAGGACAGCAGGCTGAGGACTTCATGCCTCTCAGGAGTGAGATCCTGACCACCACCACCTGTCTTCTCCTCTTGGGAGTGGTGATCCCATAAGCTTCATCTCCACTCTACTAATCCCTTACCTTCTGCTCAATGGGGTCTCCTCATGACCCTTTCCCTCAGAAGTAACTGTCAAACCATTCCCCACAGTGGAACCTGCAGAGAGCCTGGAAACAGTTACTGACATCTATCTGTCCTGAGGATACCCAAGTTGTCTTCCTTCACCTAGAGGTCAAATACTGCCCATTTTCTTCCATCAATCAGGACAGGGGGGGGGGGGGAGAGAAGAGAAGGAGGAAAAGTTAGGTGCTTGCTCCCATCACATAAGAACTAGGAGTCACCAAAGGAAATTAAGAGGGAGCAGGATCACCACAAAACCTGCTCTGACACTATTAATACCATTTAGATGGAATGGGACTCTAGGCCTTACAGCTAATGGCTGCTGCTCTTCAGTCTGGCTGCAGAAGAAAGCTTTGCTTCAGGCTTTCCAACATGGCTACAGAAAAACCAGATCGTTACGCAAAACAGGATACCAGGCTAGAAGGACCTTGGCTCTGACCCACTATGGCCCTCCTTATCTTCTTAGCAAAGCGCCCCTGCCCAAAGCCACGCCTACCCGAGCTCCTCACCCACCTTTCCCAGGCCAACTCCCCATTCCCTCTGGCGGCCAGCGTTCTAAGGCTGCTGGCTCAAGACCTTGCCACCGAGCCAATCAGCCCCTCAAGACCCACCTGGAACAAAGCACTCCCAATTCACACTTTTCAAACTGCCTCCTCCCCACTCACACACACAGGGAGACTCAACCCACACCCCTCTAAATGGCCAGCGGAAAGCCGAGGACGGGTGCAGAGGACGAGCACGTGGCTCGCACACAGACACCTCTTACAATGGGAGGGTCTAGTCATAGAGAGTCTCTCTGTTCTACGAAGGAAGAGAGGATGGTCAAGTGCGGCTCAGAGCAGAGGAGAAACAACCAAATGAAAGAAGGGGCTAACGCAGCTGGAAGTGGCAGACAAAGAGCGACATTTTTCAAGGGCTTGCACGCCAACGCTACAAGTCTACATAAGAATAAGATGGCCGCAGTAGAGCGCACCACCTGGTCGAGGCGGCGAGCGAGCCAATAGGCATCATGGAAACTTGGTGGAATGCCACAGGGCACAGGGTACGTTTCAGAAGGACACAACGGCTCGTGGCGGTGGGGGAACGGCACGATACCAGAAAGAAAATGCAGAAGCAAATGCGGTCAAAAATCTTCAAGGAACCAAAACATTCCACAGAAGCTCTATGGGGAGTAATCCCATGCTCCAAGACCACCGTGCTGCAGCAGCTAGCCGTAGGGATCCATTATCTACCACCTGACCAGGAGATCAGCGAGGCTATCAAAATAACCTCAATAAGAGAGGGGGCAGGAGCAGGGGGATTTCAACTATCCACATCATGGCTAGGTACATGTCACCTCAGGACAGGATGCACAGAGAACATTTCTTCCTACCTTCAAGGACTGCTTCTTGGAGCGACCGCTCCTGGACCCCACAAGGCAAAGAGCACTAAGTCAAGAACTGCCCAAGCGGAGCACAGCATCTGGACCTCTGCCAAGTGGTGACCACCAGCATGGTCAATTTTATTACATCCCCGTGGTGGGAAAAACACCACCTCAGCAGCCCAAACACTGCGGCATTCCAGTTCAGGAAGGGGGAACTACACCAAAATGACAAGGAGGAGGCCGGCTTAAACACAAATAGGAAAAGCTAGTCACCAAAGTAAAATCCCTGCAAGCTGCAGGGAAACTTTCAAAGACACGAGAAGAGGAGAGGCCCAAACTGGGGGATACCTCGCAACTGAAAACACAGGACGAGAACCCAAAAAAATGCCACCGTGCCTTCACCACCAAGGAAAAGCAGCAGCGAGAGAGAAAAAGGCATCCTTTACAAAGCGCAGGTAAAGTCCTCGTGAGAAAAACAGAAAGGAGCACAACCTGTCCAATTCAGCGTCAAAAGAGAAGCAGCAGCAGCAGGAGGAAAGCCAAAAGGAGAACAGCTAGCCCAACACTCCAAAAGGAAGAGCCAAAGCTTTTCTGAAGTCCAGCAGAAGCAGGAAGGCTGCTAAACCCACCAGTGGGGCCACTTGACCAACCAAATGCTAAAGGAGCACTCCAAGGCTGTGTCTAGACTACATGCCTCCATCAACAGAGGCATGCAGATTAGACAGAGACAAAGGGAAATGAAGCCGTGATTTGAATAATTGCCGCTTCATTTAAATTTACATGGCTGCCGCGCTGAGGTGACAAACAACTGATCAGCTGTTTGTCAGCTCAGCGCGGCGGCCATGTAAATTTAAATGAAGCCACAATTATTTTAATCGCGGCTTCATTTCCCTTTTTCGAATACACAAATCTACATGCCTCCGTCAACGGAGGCATGCAGATTAGACGTACCCAAAGATGCTAAGGTCCTTGCGGAGAAACGACACCAGTTCTTTGCTCCCATCTTCTTCGCAGCTGGGGATGCCCAAACCCGAGCCATTCTTTTTAGGGGGCAAATCCCAGCAATTATCCCAGACTGAGCTGTCACTAGAGGCGGCTTTGGAACAATCTGAGAAGCTTAACGGTCACAAGTCACCAGGACCACATGCCATTCCCCCAAGACTTCTGAAAGGACTCCCACGTGAAACCGCGCAACTCTTCACTGGCCTTTCTAACCTACCCCATCCAATCAGCCGCTGGACCTAGAGACTGGAAGATAGCTAATGGGACGCCAATATTTTCAGAAGGCCTCTAGAGGCCATCCTGCCAATGACCAACGCTAAGTCAGCCGTCAGTACCGGGCAAATTACTCGGAACTCACAACGCCAAAGGAAAGTTGCTCTTGGATAAATGTCAAGTCCTGCACATCGGAAAAAAGAATCCCCACTAGAGCTACAAAACCATGGTGACTAATGCAGCTGGGACCACTCAAAGGAGAGATCTTGGGAGTCACCGTGGACAGTTCTCTCAAAACATGCACCCCAAAAAGCACGCCGAACATCAGGAATCCTTTAACCAAGGGGTAGAGACCAGAAGATATTCTCTGTCATGCATACGCGGCCAGACGTGGTCGCCTCCTCGCCAAAAAGACACAGCGGCATTGGAAAAAGCTTCAGGAAAGGGCAACAAAAGCCAGGAGGGGCTTGGAACGGGTCCCCTACCGAGAGGTTAAGACGACGGGGACATTTCAGCTTACAAGGAGAGAGGAGACTGATAGATAGCTGCAGCGGCACAGGAGCCAAGCAAACAGAGCTGTAAACGGGGATTTTCAGTGGGAGTTCTGTTGGAGGAGAAGATTTTGGTGAGAAAGTAGATAAAACAGAGGCAGTAGTGGCCATGGCCCAAGTAGTAGACAACACGAGGAGGAGGATTGGACGGGGTAGCTACGGTATGTACATGATTCTGGAGGGGGTACCTGAAAGGAGTTTTGTTTGCATGAAGTGCCGCCTGATAGAGCTGATGGAAGAAAAGATCCGAGGACTGGAGATGCAGGTGGAAACTCTGGTCGAGTTTAGAAGGGGGTTTGAGCAGATGATTGGGCAAAGGCATGACGTGGCTGAAGGGGAAAGCTTAGACATGCAGATGGAAGCAGGATCAAGGGCCTCAGAGGGGGGCTGCTGGGCAAAGAAAATGGACCGTGGAAGCATGCGACTCAGAACCAGGCAGAGGAACAGATGGGTCAGTGAAGGAAAAGTAGAGCTCAAGAACAGGTATGTGGAGCTGGAGAACAAAGAAGGGGGACAGCAGGTAGATAATGAAGATGGAAGGGTAAGGAATAAGAGAAGAGTGGCTAGTCCCATAGATAAAGGGGAAGACTTAATGGAGACAACACCAATAATGAGCATTAGGAGGATACAGGATGGGTTAAAGAGGATTACAAGGGAAAATAGGAATGGCAAGGACTTGCAGCCAGAGGAAGCTAGAGACAGACCTGCCTTTTCCTAGTGACAGTGCAATTCTCTGGTCTATGTGATTGGGGACTCCTTATTGAGAAGAATAGATAGGCCTGTAACCAGAGATGATCCAGAGAATAGAAGGGTGGGCTGTCTGTCAGGTGCTAAGATACGAGATGCGGAACTGAGGTTGAAGAGGATTATGAAGGGAGCAGGAAGGAATCCATTGATCATCCTTCACGTAGGAACAAATGAGACGGCTGGATTCTCGCCGGAACGAATTAAGGGAGACTATGCTAGGCTGAGGAGGACACTCAAGGAAATTGAGGCTCAGGTGACCTTTCGTGGGATTCTGCCTGTTCCTAGAGCAGGGCAACTAAGATGTGACAGGATTATGATGATCAATAGATGGCTTAGGCAGTGGTGCTATAAGGAGGGCTTTGGGATGTATGGTCACTGGGAGGCATTTATGGACAGAGGACTGTTCTCTAGGGATGGACTTCACCTAAGTAGGGAGGGAAATAGACTTCTAGGATGGAGGCTGGCTCAACTGATTAAGAGAGCTTTAAACTAGGAATTTGGGGGGGGAGAGTTGGGAGATGTCCAGGTAATCTCTATGCTGGATTTTAACACTGAGAGGGAGGAAAACGAAGTAAGAAAGGATATAGCTGGGGGTAGGAGAATGAACATGAGGAAGGGTATGTAGCCAGACAGGAACCCCCCTTGTAACATCCATTTTTGCTTGCCTGGAGCATACAGAGCACACAGAGCAGAAAGCCCAGGCTGCTGTGACCGTGAATGGCTGTAAACAGAGATAGGCCAATTGCTGACCAAGAGGCTGCCAAGGAGTGCCCCTGACTCAAACCCATATTGATACGAACACACATCCGTCCGCGGGGGGGAGAGGAATCTCTCGCCTAGTAAAAAAATGTCTAGTATTCACAATTTAGTTCTCTTGCAAGTGTAAATAAACTTGAAACTTGCTTGTAAGAACTAGCGCCACAAAACAGACCAGTAGAATTTAGCCTCTTCGATAAGAAAGAAGATACAGGCCCCCAGGAGTATATAGATAAGTCCAGCAGCACATTTTCTCTAAGTGTCAATCTACCATCTATCTGCCGGTCCAGTTAAGTGTTTGATCCCCCGAAGTTCTAGAGAGGATGCCCACCTCGTATTCGTCTTTCCTAAGAATTGAGAGACTGGCCCTGGCCTGGCACGCTAGAGTCAAGAGGCACAGAAAGGAGTAAAAATTGTACCTAGATGTAATCCTTTGTTTAAGTGTGTATATATATATATATATACACACACACACACACACACACAGTGTTAGAGCTCTTTAAAGATTAAGCTGTCACTTAGTACCATTATTTCTATTTTCTATCTTTACCTTTTTCCTGTAATCATTGTTAAAACCTATAGATATCTATATATATATATATTTGTTAACAGTTAAGAAATAGAACAATAGCCATTGTAACCATATTCTTTTATAAGTCTTTTAATAAACCTGTAACTGTTTAAGCTTTAACCTGACTCCTTCAGTTGCTGTAATAGAACCAAGCACAATTTAAAAGAACTTCAGCCGGTCATAAAAAGACAGACAGAAAGAGAGCTTAGGTGTTGGGATCTGTGTCACTCCCAGGTGACAAGATCCGTTAGGGCACCTTTTCAGCCTTTCCTAGGCTGCCCGCTGCAAAGGAACCCCTGTGTTCTAGCAGCTAAAATCTAAAGTGTAATAAGCTCTTCCTATATAACGGGGCGTCTGTTGGCCTGCTGGCCACCCTCTGCAACGAAACCCCAGTCCTAGCAGTAAAGACAGACGTTAAACCTTTTCTCAGAAACACACACACACAAACTGCCCTGACCGTCAGCTGACAGGATAGGGTGAATACGAGTCTAATAGGTCATATTGGAGGTATAATGTCTGTGCCAAATTGGGTAAAGGATGTGAATGAGGCCAAACAGCAAAAATTAAGATGTTTGTACACCCATGCAAGGAGCCTAGGTAACAAAAAGGAGGAACTAGAGCTATTGGTCCAGGAAGTGAGACCAGATATTATAGGAACAAACAAACATTGTGGAATACTAGCCATGACTGGAGTACAGGTATTGAAGGGTATGTGCTGTTTAGGAAAGACAGAAATAAGGGTAAAGGTGGCGGAGTCGCATTGTATAGCAAAGAGGAGGTAAATTGTAAAGAAATAAAAAGTGATGGAATGGAGAAGACAGTCTGCTTGGGCAAAAATCACATTGGGAAAGAAAATTATCAGATCCTCCCCTGGGATAGTGCTTGGGATGTGTTATAGACCACCAGGATCCAATTTGGATATGGCTAGAGACGTCTTTAATGAAGTAAATACTCTTGGAAATTGTGTAATCATGGGAGATTTCAACTTTCCAGATATAGACTGGAGAACAAGTGCTAGTAATAATAATAGGGCTCAGATTTTCCTAGATGTGATAGCTGATGAATTCCTTCATCAAGTAGTTGCTGAACCAACAAGGGGGGGTGCTATTTTAGATTTGGTTTTGGTGAGTAGCGAGGATCTCAGATGAAATGGTTCTAGGGGACAACCTCGGCTCGAGTGATCATGAACTAATTCAGTTCAAATTAACTGGAAGGATAAACCAAAATAAATCTGAGACTAGGGTTTTTGATTTCAAAAGGGCTAACTAATACATTAAGGAAATTAGTTAGGCAAGTTGATTGGACTAAAGAAACTATGGATTTTGAAGTGGAGGAGGCCTGGAATTATTTTAAGTTAAAGTTGCAGAAGCTGTCAGAAGCCTGTATCCCAAGAAAAGGGAAAAAAAAATTATAGGCAGGTGTGTTAGACCAAGCTGGATGAGCAAGCATCTCAGAGAGGTGATTAAGAAAGCAGAAAGCATATAAGGAGTGGAAAATGGGAGGGATCAGTAAAGAAATCTACCTTATTGAGGTTAGAGCCTGTACGGACAAAGTGAGAAAGGCTAAAAGTCAGGTAGAGTTGGACCTTGCAAAGGGAATTAAAACCAATAGTAAAAGGCTTTATAGCCATATAAATAGGAAAAAACAAAAAAGAAGAAGAAGTAGGACCGCTAGTTACTAAGGATAATCTAGGAATGGCCCAATATTTAAACAAATACTTTGCTTCAGTCTTTAATGAGGCTAATGAAGAGCTTAGGGATAATGGTAACATAACAAATGGGACTAAAGATATGGAGGTAGATATTACCATATCCAAGGTAAAAGCCAAACTTGAACAGCTAAATGGGAGTAAATCGGGGGGGCCCAGATAATCTTCATCCAAGAATATTAAAGGAACTGGCACATGAACTTGCAAGTCCATTAGCAAAAATGAATAAATCTCTAAACTCGGGGGTTGTACCATTTGACTGGACAATGGCTAATATAGTTCCTATTTTTAAGAAAAGGAAAAAAGCGACCCGGGTAACTATAGGCCTGTTAGTTTGACATCTGTAGTATGTAAGATCCTGGAAAAAATTTTGAAGGAGAAAGTAATTACAAAAGGTAGATCGTGCCAAACCAACCTGATCTTCTTTGAGAAAGTAACAGATTTTTTAAGATAAAGGAAATGCAGTGGATCTAGTCTACCTAGATTTTAGTAAGGCATTTGATACAGGTGGATAAGCAACTGGTTAAAAGGGAGACTACAGCGGGTCATATTGAAAGGTGAACTGTCAGGTTGGAAAAGGGTTACTAGTGGAGTTCCTCAGGGATCAGGTTTGGGACCAATTTTATTTAATCTTTTTATCGCTGACCTTGGCACCAAAAGTGGAAGGAGCTGTTAGTGCCATTATACACGGCATTGGTGAGACCCCATTTGGAATACTGTGTGCAGTTCTGGTCTCCCGTGTTTAAGAAGGATGAATTCAAACTGGAACAGGTACAAAGAAGGGCCACTAGGATGATCCGAGGAATGGAAAACCTGTCTTATGAAAGGAGACTCAAGGAGCTCGGCTTCTTTACCTTAACCAAAAGAAGGCTGAGGGGGGACGGTGATTGCACTCTTTAAATATATTAGAGGGATAAATACCAGGGAGGGAGAGGATTTAAGCTTAATACCAATGTGGAGACAGGAATAAATGGATATAAGCTGGCTAGCAGGAAGTTTAGACTTGAGATTAGACAAAGGTTTCTAACCATTAGAGGAGTGAGGTTCTGGAACGGCCTTTCAAGGGAAGTAGTGGGGGCAAAAGATCAATCGGGTTTCAAGATTAAACTAGATGGGTTTATGAAGGGGATGGTTTGATGAGATAATGAATGGTCAATTAGTTACCAAGATCATGTTATCAGTGGGAAATTGGAGGGATGATAGGAGTTACTAGAGAGAACTTTCTGGGTGTCTGGCTGATGAGTCTTGCCCACATGCTCAGGGTTTAGCTGCTTGCCATATTTGGGGTTGGGAAGGAATTTTCCTCCAGGGTAGATTGGCAGAGGCCCTGGAGGTTTTTTGCCTTCCTCTGTAGCATGGGGTACACATCACAGCTGGAGGATTATCTGCATCTTGGGGTCTTCAAAGTATTTGAAGACTTCAATATCTGAGATATAGGTGAGAGGATTATTCTAGGAGGGGCGGGTGAGATTCTGTGACCTGCACTGTGCAGGGGGTCAGACTAGATGATCATAATGGTCCCTTCTGACCTTAACGTCTATGAGACCACTAAGGGAGAATAGGACAGAGGTCTCAACAGTCAGGACTGGGAGGAAAAAGTGAAGGAGGAAAAGGAAGGCGCTTGCTCCCGCCACACAAGAACCAGGGGTCACCAAAGGGAATTAAGAGGGAGCAGGATCACCACAAAAAGCAAGTTTTTCCTTCACGCGGCGCGCAGTCCACCTGCCCAGCTCCTCCTCGCCAGACCGGGACCTTCACGGGCTGCCAAACACAAACTGGATACAGTCGTAGTTAGGTTAGGCCCCTCAACAGCTATTAGCCAGCAGGTGTCCCTAGCCTCCCTTTCTCAGTCACAGCCTGCAGACGGAGGACAGCACAACCATCCCTTGATTCCCCTCTGGGAATGGTTAACTAACCACTCATACCCCACCCTCAGTGTTACCCGCACACATTTCTCTAGCCCCTTCCACACTGGAGGGACACACCCCTTTACCCACTTCCTAGGGCTCAAGGTGCAGCCCTGTTCATTTCCACACCCAGCCTTACCCAATTCCTAGGGCTCAGGACCTAACTTCCTGCGGGTTTTGCAGCATCTTTAGCCACCCAAAGAGCCCCCCATTTATGGACAAGTCCCAAACAAGCAGAATACACATGCTAAGCACACAGCCTCATGGCTCACCAATCCTGATCAAGGCAGACAGACTTCCCCCGTTGCCCAGGCAAGATCAGCCTCTCTGGATCTTAGCTGCCGCACGTCACGGTCGTGCAGGAGAATCCCGGCAGCTCTGGTCTCGGAGCCGAGTAGTTCTTCCACCAGCTCTTCCTTGTTTCCCTCTGCTCTTCTTCCAGCCTTTTGCTTCTATTGCTCTCAGTCTTCTTGGAGGATGGGGTAAAGGGAAGCGCTCGGTCTGGTGGTGGGAGAGGAGCTTTCCAATAAAGCTTTTTCCTTATCATTAGAATTTTTAAGGGAGGCCAGCTTCGATTCAGTCCAGCTAAGATTTGTCTCGTCCCACCACTGCATGAAGCAATCTACCTCTCCTCTAGCCAATTTAATTTTGGGAAGGCCAAGTTTGTCTTTTAAGACGTCCACTTGGTCTTTGTTCCAAGATCCTAACAGTGGCCACTGAATTTTGGGATTCCCCCCCAGTCAATCTAGATCATTTTCCCAGATGTTTACAGGGGTCCGGACCCTTTCTAAAATAGACAAACTGAGCCGGGGTCCCTTTAGGGAACTGCCCTGCTTGGACCTCTAGTTACCCATACAGGAGGGCTTCATACACCAATCACGCAAGGAGGAAATTCGGGTTCGTCAGAGCGGTGCCCAGTGCAACACAAAAGCAGCCCACAGGCTACTGCCTCAATCGCCCTTGCGTTCACTCCAAGGATTTTATCCAAGGTGCGGTGCGGCTGCGATTGTGCAGATTCCAGTCCCACAGACCGCGGGGACAGGAGCCCCTTGGTCAGCCAGTCCCCGGACAGGGACGGCTCCCAGACTCACTCACACCACAGGGAAGACGGATAGACACAGACACAAGACAGTCCTCAGTCCGGACAAAACAGAAATAATTACCTCACCAGAGTCCTGATGTTAGATCCCGGGATCCCTACCAGAACAGAGCGGGAACCAACAGGTTCGATGGCGTAGACTTCGCTGTGGTGTGCGCCTTTCCATTCTGGCAGAGGACCGCTCGGGCCAAATGCCCAGGTGACGGCTACCACCGCCATCCTGCAAGATGCTCAGCCTCAGCGAAGACCGCGGCCATCTCGGTAGAACCTCCAAATTGTCAAAGTCAGACAGGACTCTCAGATTTGTCAGACCGCTCTGTTTACTTAGCAAAGCTGCTCTGCTAAATTAACCCAGACAATGCGAGTGCCCTTGATTTACACAGTCAAAAGAAAGTCAAAATTAACAGGATTAAAAAAGGGGCGAGGCTAGTCAAGTATCTTCAATTTTGCTTTCCCAACACAATGGAAACATAGTCCCCGATGGATGTAATGCTTGAGTTGGGGAATCCCTGAGGCAATCAGATTTTTACACCAAATCTGCCTGTTCTCCCCCCATGACTGTGTACTCCTGGGTACAGTGTTATTCTGGGCATCTACCCACTCCCGCTCTCCTGTAGAATACTGACTACTAAAAGGAGGAAAACAATCCTCATCCGATAATAGTATCTTAAATCTCTAAAGTAGAAAGGATAATATAGTAGTTAGAGACTGCTTTACTAGGTGCTAGCTAACTAAGCTTAATCAGTTAGTATTGTTTGGCTTGCCTCTGCAGGCACGCTTCAAGATTTTGTAGTGTCTCATTTCACTCAATACTGGAAAGGATTCCCCTTTGTGAGAGCTACAGGGCGCCAGGCTCACCTATAGGGCTTTGCTGGCATTCCTACCTCTCAGGATGTACCTTGAAGCTCCTGGTGGTGGCCTGTTTGCTAACAGTCTGGTTTGAGAGTGCCACCTCGGTCCGCCGAACCTCGTCCTCAGGCGTTTTATGTCTAGGTTTCTTCTTTCCGTGTGGCCGCTAGCCTGTGGGTCTACTCCCGCAACATTAAACTGCTTACAAATCACACATGAATTAGATACCCTTGCAGCTTCTAGGTGCACGCTTGGGGTGTACCATTGTTTTAGGATCTGTGAGGCCACCCCCCTTTTGCTCAGGTGTCATCTGATGAGACACCTGAGCAAGCTGCCATGAGAGATCTTGGGGCAACTGGGCAGCCATCAGGCCCAACCATTATCCCAGCTGGGGATAAGGAGCAGCCTGCTTTCTCCCAAAGGTTTCTCCCTGAAGGTTGAGCAGCTTGCTGTAGTTCTAGCGGGTCCTGCAAAGAAACAGGGAGAGAAAGAGAGACCAGAATCTGAAAGGGAGTCGGAGGTCCATGTGCTGCTGCGTGCCTGGCCATTTCATCAGCACTCCCATTACCCAGAGAAACAGGATCCGTAGCACCTGTGTGGGCTAGGCAATGGGTAATAGAGGGATGTGGGGAGCTGAATGGCATCAAGAAGTTGGGAGATAAGGGGACCATGAGAGAAAGCGGAGCCAGAAGAAGTAAGGAAATCTTGTTGTTGCAGACTGTCCGGAAGCTAAAAGGCAAAGTTAAAGGGATAAGCTTGTGACCCTTTCCAGCAAGACATTTTAATACAGGCAAGGTACCAGTTTTACACCCTCTCAGTTTTTCTAGCAATTAACACATCATCAACATACTGAACCAACACAGAGCTGCAGGGAAGAGGGATGGCATTAACGTCAGCTTTTACAAACTTCGAAAACAGAGTAGGCTTTCACAATAACCTTGGGGAAAATGTGTCCAGGTTAACTGACGACCCTGAAGGGAAAAGGCAAAGAGAAATTGGGAATTCTGATGCACCGGAATAGAAAAGAAGGCAGCTTTTCAATAGAACCTTTTTGGCTAGCCATAATGCTCTCATTCTATTTTGGGGGGGGGGGGGGGGCATCCTCCCAGAGGCACCAATAGTCCATCTGGTTAGGATGTTTTTCCTCGAGGAAAACTCTAAGATAGAAAAGCTTTTCTAAGTCAAAGCTACCCTCTAGTGGCCATTTTTTCTGGGAATTCCCCTGAGTATTGCCATTCCAAATGCTTATTAATTTCTTAAGACTTCGTTTCAAAGCTGCCGGCAATTTCCCTAGCTGACTGTAAATTCTGATCATCTGAGACAAGGGAGTCCCAGGCTATGAGAAACTTTTCCCCTCAGTCGGAGACATACGAGAGAGAGCAATCCCACCCAGGCTAGCACTGTCCTGTCTAAGGACAGCACAGGAGCCCAACAGTACTACCCTCTCCAAGCATAGCGTGCAAGTCCACACACACAGTCAGCTTCACTCATTCCTTGTGCCGGCGGAACCGCCCTTGCTTTCGGCAGCTGTTCAGTGACACTGACAGTACCGGTGCGGCTGCGGTCCCGTTCCGGACTTCACTCACTCAAAACCATGCGCTTGGACTCGCCACCAATCGGTCAGCAACAAAATCCAACCCCTCTTTGGCTACACCCAGCATTTTCGTTTTAAATCTCCCTCAAGCCTCTGAAAATGTTTTGGAGCAAAAGAGGACTCTTACCTCCAGCCGGTCCAGCTGGCGACGAGAACAGGGAGGCGGACGGGGGGATTTTAAATGGATCCCTTACCCTTCAGATGCGCGCTGTAGTCCGTTCCCGTTCCCCGGCGTCAGCCTTCCCAACTGGAGTTCCTAGCCATCCCACTCCTGGCACCAAATTGTTAGGGAAATCTCGCTCCCCTGGGGTACAGAGTCCCCAGAAGGGTCCGAGGCTGGAGGTCAAAGCAGTGAGGCAGGAGAGAAATCTAGAAGGAAAACTTGATTATGCATGCAGGCAGGCTGACAGCTACCACAGTGAGAACACCAGCCGCCCTGAGAGAGTTTTAGGGATCCTTCGTACAGTATGTTCAGACAGTTTAATTGTTGACGGATATGTTAAAGAAAACAAAGTCTCAGCAGAAGTACTCCGACATTTGTTCACACCAGAAGCGCTAGAAGTAAGTTTTATAGTACAAAGGCACACGATTGCTTTGTAGACTCCTCACTCAGATTATGTGCCTTTGTACTGTAAAACTTACTTCTAGCGCTTCTGGTGTGAACAGAAACGTCTCAGTACCCATTTCCTGACAAGTCCCAAACAAGCAGAATACACATGCTAAGCACATAGCGTCATGCTCACCAATCCTGATCAAGGCAGGCAGACTTGCCCTGTTGGCCAGGCAAGATCAGGCTCTCTGGATCTTAGCTGTTGCACCTCACGGTCGTGCAGGAGAAGCCTGGCAGCTCTGCTCTTGGAGCCCAGTAGTTCTTCCACCAGCTCTTCCTTGTTTCCCTCTGCTCTTCTTCCAGCCTTTTGCTTCTATTACTTTGGGGACCCCCCCCCCTTTATAGAATGAAGCCTGACTCCTGCTTAGCTATACCGTCACCCATTAGTTTAGGAGAGTTTACTAACCAATCCTAACAAAAAAGTTACCTAACCACTCATACCCCACCCCCTTCATTGGTTTACACCCAGCAACAAACTGGACCAGACAGCAGACAAACAGTTACAAGCCAGACAAACAGAAAAGTGAGGCTACTTAACCAGAGACTGCGGATTCCACCACCTCAGTTACTGAGAAGCAGTTTCTTGCTGGACAGAATGGGGTTACTTCCGTTCTCTTGACCAATCTGGAGATCCGGATCTTTATCTGGTGACAGCAGGACAGCTATTAGCACAAAATCCCCTTCTCATCTGGCTGTGACACTACATTAATACCATTTAGATGGAATGGGACTCTAGGCCTTACAGCTAACGGCTGCTGCACTTCAGTCTGGCTGCGGAGGAAAGCTTTGCTTCAGGCCTTCCAACATGGCTACAGAAAAACCAGATCGTTACGCGAGACAGGATACCGGGCTAGAGGAACCTTGGCTCTCACCCACTATGGCCCTCCTGGTCTTGTTAGCAAAGTGCCCCCCGCCCAAAGCCACGCCTACTCAGGCTCCCCGCCCACCTTTCCCAGGCAGACTCCCATTCTTGGCTGCTGCCCTGTTCGCTGCTCACCCCGTTCCCGCCGGCGGCCTGCGTTCCAAGGCTGCTGGCTCCAAACCTGCCTCCGTTCCAATGACTCCAGATCGGAGACCTGCAAAAGAGCACTCCCAATGCACCCTGTGAAAGACTCCCA
This sequence comes from Pelodiscus sinensis, assembly GCF_049634645.1. NCBI lineage: Eukaryota > Metazoa > Chordata > Testudines > Trionychidae > Pelodiscus > Pelodiscus sinensis. Next base: position 108,278,266 of record NC_134712.1, read on the forward strand.
GCAACCAGCACCAGTGAGAGATGTGGACAGAAACTGATACTTACCACAGCCAGCACATAGGGAAGCGTGGCTTTTGCAGTGCCGTGCACGCTCCTATTGGACCTTTCCCAGTCCAACTCCTCTGTTGGCTATGCAGGCAATTCTTCTGCTGACTTTCGACTACGGGTGCCGGACCCAACGTTTACTTGGATACTTAGCCCAAGCAGCTTACACCACAGCACCCCAAAAGCCATACTGACCGCGCTCCTACTGCCCTCTTGGCTGCTCACTGTCCCTCCTGGCTCTGCTCCAGAACAGGCACCCGGCTAAAACCTTCCAACGATCCCGTACGGCGACCTAGAACAAAGCGGAGAGGCTTGCTTACAGACAGATACTTAGCCCAACCAGCTCATAGTACAGGCCCACCAACCACATTCCCCCCAGATCCTCACACCTTTCCAGACAAGCTCCGTGGTTGGCATCTTACTCCGTTCCCTCTGCCTGCCAGCTCCAAGCCTCCTTTCCCATCCAATCGCTCCTCTTGGACCACCTGCAACAAAGCACTGCCAATACATCCTACCAAAGACTCAGCAACCAGCACCAGTGAGAGATGTGGACAGACACTTGGACACTTCGCCCAACTAGCTCACAGAAGAGACCCCCCCAAAAGCCACACTTACCGAGCTCCAATTGGTGCTTCCCCAAGGCAAGTTCCACAGTTGGCTGCATACTCGGTTGCCTCTAGCTGCCAGCTCCAAGGAGGCCCGGCTAAACCTCGCCTCCAGTCCAATGAGCCCTGGAGGACCACCTGCAAGAAAGCACTCCCAGTTTCCCCTAGTCAAACATTCCCAACAACCGACAGCAGTGAAGCAAGCGGATACTTAAGCCAACCAGCTGGTAGCACAACCCCTTAAAAGCCACACTCACCTAGCTGGTGGAGATTTCCCAGGCAAGCTCTCTTCTTGGCTAGGCACTCAAGTTCCTCTCTGGCAGCCTCTGATTGCAAGCTTCTGGCTTCACAAGACGACCCAGCTCAAAGTCCTCCCGCCAATCCAATGAGAGCCCCTGAAGGGCCACCTGCAACAACAAAGAGCCCCCCCAAAAGCCACACTTACCCCACCTCCTCTCGGACTGGACAGAAAAACTCCCCGGTTGGATGCTTGCTCAGTTATTTTTCGCCAACCGATTCAAGAAGGATGCCCGGCTCAGAGCCATGCCGCCAACCTAAGAATCCCTGCAGGATGACCTGGAACAAAGCACTCGCAATTCACCCTCCCCACAGATGCCCAGAAACCAGCACCAGTGAAGCATGTGTACAGACACACCAATACGTAACCCAACCAGCTCACAGGGAGAGCCCCACAAAGCCACACTTACCTCGCTATTGGATATTTTCCAGGCAAGCTCGCCTGATGGCTATTCAATTACGTCCATTTCTGGCAGCCTTTCAGGTGAGGCTTTTGGCTCCAACAAACAGACCCAGCTTGAAGTCTTGCCACCAATCCAATCCAATGAACCCCTGTAAGGGCACCTGCAACCAAGCACTCCCAATTGACCCTGTTCAAACCGTCCCAGAAACCAGCACAGCAAAGCATGGGAACAGACACTTAGATATGTAGCCCAACACTTTCAACAGCCCCCCCCATCGTGCCCTTCAAAACCAACACTTACCAAGCTCCTCTTGGACATTTGTCGGGAAGGTGCCAGATTGAAGAACGAGACCTGGCTCAAGTCGTGCCCCTCAAAGTTTTGCGGCCAATCCAACAGGCCCTGGTAGGGCCACCTGCAACAAAGCACGCCCGAGTCACCCTCTCCAAACACTCCCAGCCACCAGCACCAGCGATGCACGTGCACACCCCCAAAAGCCACGCTTACCAAGCTCCTATTGGACCTTTCCCAGGCAGATGCCTGTTGGCTTCTTATTCCGTTCCATCTGGCTGCCAGCTCCAAGAAGGCTCAGCTCAATGCTTGCCTCCGATCCAATGACCTCACCTGCAACAAAGCACTCCACATTTACCCTCTTCCAACTACCCGTGCAACCAATACCAGTGAACAAGGGGGACAACGGGCACTTGGTGTAAGCGTGTTGGACTACATATCCACCTCCTCTTGGTCCTTTTCTAGGCAACCTCACCTGTTGGCTACTTACCTCTGGCCAAGAGACACGAGAAGGATGCCCGGCTCCAAGACTCGCCGCTAATTTAATGACTCCTGTTGGACATCCTGCAAAAAAGCACTCCCAATACACCCTATTCAAAGACTACCAGCAACCAGCACCAGTGAAGGATGTGAACCGACACTCGAATACCTTCTTAGCTCAACCAGCTCACAATAGAGGCCGCCCGAAAGCCACACTTACCAAGCTCCTCTGTTGGCTATTCACGCCAAGGTCCTTTCGCTGCCCTTCGTGGAAGAATGTCTGGTTCAAATCCTTGCCTCCAAATCCAAAGTCCCCTGTTGGACGACCTGTGAAAAAAGCACTCGCTACACCCTAGTCAAACACTCAGCAACCAGAACCAGTGACAGATGGGGACACTCGGCTATTTAGCCCAACTCACAGCACAGCTCCCCTCCCTGCAAAAGCCACACTTACCTGACATCCTACTGGACCTTTTCTGTGCCAGCTCCAAAAAGGACACCCGGCTCAAAAGCCTGCCACCAATCCAATGACCCAGGCAAGATGACCTGGAACAAAGCACTTGCAACTCACCCTTCCAAAGACTCCCACAAACCAGCACCAGTGAAGCACGTGTACCGACACTCCAACACTCAGCCCAACCAGCTCACAACATCATCCCACAAAACCACACTTACCGAGCTAGAGGACATTTCCCAGGCAAGCTTGCCTCCGTCTGCTTGCTGTTGCCCGTGGCTCCCAGCTCCTGAACTGAGGCTCATCTCCAAGGCTTGCCGCCAACGCAAGGAACCCCTGTAAGACCACCTGCAACAGAGCCCTCACAATTTACCCTATTCAAACAGTCCCAGCAGAGCAAAGCATGTGAACAGACCCTTAGGTATGTAGCCCAGCCCTTTCCACTCCTCCCTACCCCCAACACTTACCAAGCTCCTCTTGGACATTTGTCAGGAAACCGCTCTCTGGCAGCCGTTGGTGTAAGGTGCCAGACTGAAGAACGAAACCCGGCTCGACTCGTACCGCTCAAAGTCTTGCGGCCAATCCAACGAGCCCTTGTAGGAGCACCTGCAACAAAGCACGTCCAATTCACCCTCTGCAAACGCTCCCAGCCACCAGCGCCAGTCATGGATGCGCACAAACATTTTATATGTACGCCCCCAAAAGCCACACTTACCGAGCTCCTATTGGACCTTGCCGACACCAAAGGCTGCTGTTGACTATTCAGGCAGTTGTCCTTAAGCTGCCTTTCGTCTAAGGGTGGCCGGGCTATAAGCCTTGCCACGAATCCAATGAACCCCTGTGGGACTGCCGGAATCCCTGCAGGATGACCTGCAACAAAGCACTCCCAGATCACCCTATTCAAGTGCAACCAGCACCAGTGAAGCATGTGCCAACACACCTGGATAGGTAGCCCAACCATCTCACAGCCCAACTAATACGTACCAAGCTCCTCTTGGGCCTTTCCCAGACCAGCTCCCCCTGTGGCCTGCAGCTGCTAGCTTCCAAAAGGATGCCCAGCCGAAACCGAAGTTCAGCCCAAGGACCCAGTGTGACAACCTAGAACAGAGCAGTAAGAAACATGTACAGACAAGGAGATGCAGTACTTAGCCCAACCAGCTCACAGTACAGGCCCCCCAAAGGCACGCTTACCCCAGATCCTCTCAGACATTTCCAGCAAACTCCCCTGTTGGTTCTTCACTCCAATGTCCTTTAGCTGCCTTTCGTGTAAGGGTGCCAGATGCAAGGAGTACGCCCGGCTCAAAGCCTGCCTCCTATCTATCCCCCTAGACAACAACCTGCAACGAAACACTCCCGACCACCAGCACCAGTGAAGCATATAGACCGAAACTTGGATACTTAGCTCAACCAGCCCACAGCACAGCTGCCCAAAAGCCACTTACCGAGCTCCTACTGAACCTTTCCCAGGCGGATGGATGCCTCTCTTGGCTTCTTACACCGTTCCCTCTGGCTGCCAGCTCCAATCCAACGAGCCCTGTAGGACCACCTGCAAGAAAACACTCCCAAGGCACCCTATCAAAGGTTCCCGGCAACCAGCACCAGTGGAGGATGTGACCAGACACTCCAACACCTTCTGAGCCCAACCAGCTCACAGTAGTGGCCCCCGAAAACCCACACTTACCAAGCTCATCTTGGACCTTTCGCAGGCAAGCTGGCTATTTGCTCTGTTGTCCTTTCGGGTAAGGGTGCCAGACGCAAGGCGGACACCCGGCTCAAAGCCTCAACTCCAGTCCAATGACCTCTGCAGCTTCAACTGCAACACAACACCCTCACTTTTCCTTCTTCCAACACTCCCTGCAATCAATACCAGTGAACAAGGTGGACAGATAGTTAGATATTAGCCCAACCACCTGGGAGCATGGCCACTGAAAAAGGCACTTACCCAAGCTCTTCTCAGAACTTTGCTTCCAATCCAATGACTCCTGTTGGACCGCCTGCAAAGAAGCACTCCCAAGGCACCCTAGCAAAGGCTCCCAGCAACCAGCACCAGTGAGAGATGTGGACAGACATTTGGACACTTCACCCAATTAGTTCACAGAAGAGACCCCCCCAAAAGCCACACTTACCGAGCTCCAATTGGCGCTGCCCCGACCCAAGTTCCACGGTTGGCTGCGTACTCGGTTGCCTCGGGCTGCCAGCTCCAAGGAGGCCCGGCTAAACCCTCGCCTCCAGTCCAGTGAGCCCTGGAGGACACCTGCAAGAAAGCACTCCCAGGTTACCCTCGGCAAACATTCCCAACCACCGGCAGCAGCGAAGCAAGTGGATCCTTAGGCCAGCCAGCTGGTAGCACGGCCCCTTAAAAGCCCCACTCACCAGCCGGTGGAGATTTCCCAGGCAAGCTCTCCTCTGGGCGAGGCCCTCAAGCTCCTCTCTGGCAGCCTTTGATTGGAAGCTCCTGGCTTCGCAAGACGACCCAGCTCAAAGTCCTCCCCGGAGCCCAGCCCGCTCCCGGCAGCGCCCCCCGCCCCGAGCGCCTCGGTTCCCGGGGCCGGAGCTCCGGGCTCACGCGGCCAGACCCGGCCGGCGGCAGAGACGCGCTGAGCCCGCCCGCGAGCAGGAGGCACGAAGCCGTTTCTGGAAAGGCCCCGCCGCTGCCAGAGCCCGCGCCGCACGGACAGGGCGAGACCGAGGGACAAACCTGCTCCCGGGCCAGCCAGACGCCTCGTGCCCCTCCCGCACCGCGCCAGGCCGCCCGCGCGGCCATGAGTGAAAGGACACGGCCCGGAGCGGGCCTTTTTATACGCTCAGCGCTGGGCGATACCATCTGGCCGCGAAGTGCGGGGGGGGGGGAGGGAAACACGTGCTTCCAATTACCTCGCCCCGCCCTTTTCGGCGGGTGGGGCGTGTCTCGCGCCTGCGCGGTGAGGGAGCCGCGGCCGAAGCCGGGCGGGGGACTGGGGAGGGCCCGGGGGTCTCCTCGCGCGGCTCAGGGCGAGTTGCTGCCGAGCGCGTGTCCCGGGCGCTGCACGCGGGGCGGTGACAGTGGCCCGGGGAGCTAAGCGGCTGCAGGAGGCCGGTGCAGCCCCGGCTGGGGAGAGCGGGGGCCGGGACACGCCCCACGAGACGCCCCGAGCGCGCTCGGCAGCCCCGCTGCAGCCTCTGCCCGCGCCGCGGGGCGTTGCTGCCGCCCCCTTCCCCGGGCCGGGCTACAGGTGCAAACGGGGGCGAAGGGGCGGACACGGGGCTTCACGGCAGGGCCCGGCTTTGGCTTCTCCGCTGCCGCTGAGTCGCTGATTCGCCCTCCCGCCCCCGGCCCGCGCTGGGCTCGGACCTTGCGCCCCCTCCCCGCTGCGCCCTCTGGTCCTCGCACGAGTCCGGGCCGCGCCCGCCCCTGCCCTGCTGCTGCTGTTTCGTGGCTACCGCGCCGAAGCGCCGAGGGCAGGAGCAGGGCGGCTGCTGGCGAGTCTCTCTGCCCCCCTGGCGCTGGCTCCCTTCCCCTGGCCGCTCCCAGCGCCGCGTTCTCGCGGGCGGAGCACCCAGTAATACCCAGCCGCGCGGGCTAGTGAGCCCCCTTCCCGCTGCTCCGCTCCCAGCGCCTGCTGCAGCCAGAGCCTGCGGGCGGCCGGAGGGAGACGCACCGAGCCCCCCCCAGCTCCCCGGCTTCCTGCGCATCGCTCCATCCCTGCACAGAACGGAGCGGAGAGAAAGTCCAAGCCAAGAGCTGCGCTGAGAGCTGGGACCAGAGAGCCGGGCAGCGCTGCCTGGCGGGAAGCCCCCGCTCCAGCTGCCACCGGCCCCTCGCCTGCCCCGCGCACATCCCCCTCGCCCCGCAACGAGGGGACTCGGCCTTGCTGCTCCGCCGTGCGGGGGGGGGGGGGGGCTCCGAGCCTTGTCGCCCCTCGGCCCCGCCTGGCCGGAGCCCCGGTGCGTCTTGCGGTGCGGGGCGGGGCGGGGCTGTGAGCTCAGTGGCCGGGTCCCGGGCTGCGGGTTGTGCAGCGTAAAGCTCGGACCGCAGAGCCCGCAGAGCGCCCGGGGTGCGGGCGGGTCCCGCGCTTGGAGCCGGTTGCGCTTTTCAGGGGCTCGCAGCGCGCACCAGCCTCCCAGCTCCCGACCCTGCTCCCGGGGAGCCGGACGCGCCGCGGGCTCTGCGGGACGAAGCGGAGCGATCTGCGGAGCGTGTCATTGTGTAGCCGGGAGGGTTTTGCCCAGTTACTCGCTTACAATGGAGCCGGCGTTTCCAGCCCTAATATTGCGCCATTTCCGCACCTCCGAGAGGCGTCGCGGGTCATTCGCCCCCGCCCCGTCCTGGCCAGACCCCCAGACTCGTCCCCTCCCAGGCCCTGCACCTGCACCTCCAGCCCCCTCTGGCGCCCCCCTTCCTGCCCAGACTGCCCCCTTCACCGTGCTCCAGTCCCCTCTGTCCCACCCGGACCCTGAATCTCCGCCACCCCGAGCCCGCTCCTGGGGCCTCGTGTATCCCACACGCCCCGCGTGGTTCCCTGGCCCACGGGGTGACTCAGACCCTTAGGGCCCGAGATGAGAACAGGTGAGCTCTACAGGCTAACGTGAGCCCAGCTGGCTTTAGCCCGAGTGCTAGAGGCGCCTGCTCTAAGCGCCGGGGTCCCTGCTTCAAATCTGTCCAGTTTCAAGTGGGGGCTCCTCTGGGGTCTCATACTCAGGATGCCCTTGCTCAGCTAGGGGAAGTGTCCTTAGTGGGTGCGGTTCACTGCCGCTTGCAGTGGCACTTAGGGGTAGAGCTCGGTCATTCTTCTCTCCCCCGGTCAGTGGTCTGAGCCAGGGCTGGGCACGAATTTTGGGAGGGGGCCACGTTACAAATTTCAGAAGAGGCTGCGGGCCAGCACGGAAGGGGCGGGGTTCAGACCTATCCTGCTGGGAACTTTGCTTGGCCTGGAATCCCTGCCCCCTGACTTCTGGCCGATGGAAAAGAACCAGGAGCAGAGGAGGGGGCCGGTGATACTTTTTAAAGTCAATAACAGTCCTTCTTCCAGCAGCTTCACTAATACATAAATGAAAGGTGCAGCTCTTCCCTTTCAGTGCAGGGGCCGGCAACCTCTCAGAAGAGGGGTTCTTAGATTTCGCTTATTCACGGATCCGTGTGCCGGGGGAAGAAGCGGGGAGGGGAGGGCAGGCTGGGGCCGGTGACTTTATTTTCTAAACCAGCTGCAGCTAGTCAGAATGGTTTGATGGAAATCATGAAACAGATGAAGCATTTTAACATTCTCCTGTTAGTTTATCAAACTTCCTTTTCAGCAAAGTAAAATAATATGTCCCATACAAAAGGTTTCAGTGTTTTCTTTATTTAGGGCAAGGGCGGGGAACCCTTTTTGGGTCGGAGGTCACTGACCCACAGAAAAATGAGTTGGGGACCACACAGGTGAGAAGAGCAAACCTCCTCCAGAACGCCCCCTGCTCACTGATGTGGCCCCGTCAGACACCTCACTCCTCTGGTGCTGCAGCCTCAAGGAGTGGCGGGAAGGGAAGAGGAGGTCTGAGGTTCAAGGCTTCCCATAGATGAGATTTACTTCTCTGGGGTCCCGCAGTTAGTGGATTTTATGGACCCCCACCTTAGGCTCTGGGGTAGGAACAAAACTGAGGGGAACAGTGCCCGAGACAGGGCTCCAAGCAGGTAGGATAGGGAAGGGGCGCAGTATCTGGGAGGGAAGTGGGGTGCAGAAGCAGGCTGGGAGTAGGGAGTCTGGCCAGATGGAGGGAGCAGGAACAAGGGAGGTTGCGGTGTCTGGCCAGGAGAGAGGGTGCAGGAACAAGGAAGGGTATCTGAGCAAACTGGGGCTGCTGGATCTTGGAGGGGGTCAGTGCATGGGTGGGGGACCTAACCTGACTTGGTGCCCTCTTGCAGAAACAGCTGCAGCCACGCTGTCCCAGTCGCCCCAGAGGGAAGTCCTGCTGCCCTGGCAGTCCGGGGACCAGCCCTGGGGTCTGGAGCTGCCACTTCCACCCAGTTCAGGGCCAGCCCCAGAGGCGCCAGTGCCATGGCTACGTGATCCGGGGCCCTCCCCGGAGGCCAGAGGTGCCCCTGCTGCGGCCACACGATTCGGGGCTGGCCCCGGAGGCGCTGCTGCCACAGGTACGCAGCCCCAGACTGCTGAGGAGCTCTAGCCCCAGCGCTGCTCCCTCCCACCGCAGTCTAAGCTGCTGCAAGGAGGAGAGCACTCTCCAGCTGCTGCACAGGAGAGGCGGGGCTGGGCGGAGCAGGGCTGAGCTTCCTCCCCCGTGCTCCTGAAAACTGGCACCCCTGCCTTAGCGGGGCCTGCAAGGCCTTGCAGGCCGGAGAGGCTTTTGCCCGTCCCTGGCCTAGCCTGAGCCCTGGTTGGCTCTGTTGCTCAAGTTGTAGATGCTCCTGTCCTAAGCTTCTCAGGGCCTAGATTCAAATGCACCCAGTGGGGGGTTACAAATGGGCATTTTGCTTTTTCCACTTTCCGTCATAAAATCGCCTCTAAAAACACAACGACAAGATACAGACACAGACTATTTCTCTGGCTGGGAGGAATGATTCAGAATTCTCCCCTCCACCCTATCGTTGGCGGGACCTCCCTTTTACTTTAGGGAGGGAGATGAAAAAAAAATCTGAGCCAGAAGAGGAGCATAACCCACGTTCGCTCCCCTTGCTCTTGTTGCCCAGCTGATCCCGGGCTCCCCACTGCCTTTCCCCAGAACCCGGGATCGGCTGGGGAGTCCGCAGCTGACCCCGTGTTCCAAGCAGCACTTAATTAATGACTTTGAAACTCAGCATGTAACTGCTACATATAGGGTCTCTGGGCTGGGGGGAGGTAAAATAAGATGTCTGAGCTCAGACCACTTACTGGATGCTGCCTGGCCCACAGACAGGCAAGTAAAGACAGAAAGACTCCCCTCAGCCACCCACGTGAAGGGCAGAATCTTTTACAGTCTCTAACAAATTATGGGAAGCCTCTGACTGCTGAATGAATAGGGAAGAGCTCCCTCCTCATTAAGGGTATGTCTACACTACGCCACTAACTCGAACTAACTTAATTCGAATTAGTTAATTCGAACTAGTGCATCTAGACCTAAAAACTAATTCGAACTAGCATGTCCACATTGAGTGGACCCTGAACCGAAGTTAAGGCTGGCCGGAAGCAGTGCCGGCAGGGCATCAGGTTAGGACTTAGAGTGTGGAGCTGCTGTCTCAGGCTAGCCGAGGACTGTGCTTAAAGGGACCCGACCCCCACCCCGGACAGACAGTTCTCAGGGTTCCCCGCTTGCTTGTCTACCTTGATGAGGGACAGCAAAGCAGTCCTGACTTGGAGTACCCTGAGTGCCCACACTTGGCACATCACAGCACTCGGCCATCAGCCCAGCTGCACTTGCCGCAGGCTGCCATCCGGGGGTGGGGGGGTCAATCGGGTGGCTGCAGGAGAGGTTCCACCCTGAGGAGCCTGCAGAGCCACCCCCGTCCTCACTATCGGGGGCTCGTACCCCAGTCCTCCCTCACCTCCTTCCACTCACCCCTTCCTGATGTACAAAATAAAGGACACGTGTGTTCAAAAATAGAAACTCTCTTTATTTAACAAAACTGGAGGGGGGGATTAGCCTCTGGGGAGACGGGAAAACGAGGTGGGAGAGGGGAGCGGGAAACCTGGGAGGAGGGAGCTGGAAGGGGGAAGCCAGGGGAAGAAGCAGGAGGGGAAGTATCAAACTATGGTACATCGTATCTTCAGTACTGTGTACAGATGTGATCTCACCCCAGAAAAGATGTTTTGGCCTTGGAAAGGGTTCCAAAAAGGGCAACTAAAATGGCCAGGGGTTTGGAACAGGTCCCATATGAAGAGAGGCTAAAGAGACTGGGACTTTTCAGCTTAGAAAAGAGGAGACGGGGGAGGGGCGGGGATATGATAGAGGTCTATAAAATCATAAGCGGTGTGGAGAGGGTGCATAAAGTAAAGTTCTTCATTAGTTCCCATAATATAAGGACTAGAGGACACCAAATGAAATTAATGGGTAGCAGGCTTCAAACTAATAAAAGAAAGTTCTTCTTCACAAAGCAAATAGTCAACCTGTGGAACTCCTTGCCACAGGAGGCTGTGAAGGCTAGAACTAGAACAGAGTTTAAAGAGAAGTTAGATAAAGCCATGGAGGTTGGGTCCATGGAGTGGTATTAGCCAGGGGGTAGAAATGGTGTCCCTGGCCTCTGTTTGTGGAAGGCTGGAGAGGGATGGCACGAGACAAATGGTTTGGTCATTGTCTTCGGTCCATCCTCTCCAGGGTATCTAGCGTTGGCCACTGTCGGCAGACAGGCTCCTGGGCTAGATGGACCTTTGGTCTGACCCAGTACGGCCATTCTTATGTTCTAAGCTCAGGGTCAGGGGTCTCACTGGACCACCTTGATTTTCATGCAAACCTGTACCTGGCTTTGCATGTGGCCTTTGGTGGCCAGGCTGGCAGCTATCGTGCCCTAAACGGCCACTTTCCTGTGCCTAGTGTGGAGGTTGTGGACGTTGGAGGCCTCCCCCCAAACCTGGATGAGGTCCACGATCTCCGCACTAGACCAGGCGGGCGCCCACCTCTTGCGGCCCTGGGCAGGCTCCTGGGAGCCGCCAGCCTGGTCCCGGGAAGAGGCGGAGGGCTGGGTGGTAGCGGGTGGCTGGCTCGTGCCGTGCCAGGTGCAGGGTCTGCTGGCAGGTTTGTACCTGGCACGGGCAACGTAGCCAGACCGTGCCCCTTTAAGGGCTCCGGGGCCAGGAGTAAGGCAGAAGAGTTTCCCTGCTGGTGCCCAGAGTGGCCACCAGGGAAAGCTGGGGTGGGCTAGCCTCCCACCAGTTCGAATTAAGTGGCTACACAGCCCTTAATTCGAACTACTTATTTCAAACTAGGCGTTAGTCCTCGTAGAATGAGGTTTACCTAGTTCGAATTAAGAGCTCCCCTAGTTCGAATTAAGTTCGAACTAGCGGTTTGTATGTGTAGCGCCTATTAAAGTTAATTCGAACTAACGGCTGTTAGTTAGAATTAACTTTGTAGTGTAGCCGTAGCTGCGTTAGTCTGGTGCAGCTGAAACAAAACACAGGACTGTGTAGCACTTTAAAGACTGACAAGATGGTTTAATCTGAGGAAGTGGGTCTGGCCCACGAAAGCTCATCCTATTAAACCATCTTGTTAGTCTTCAGCATGCTACACCGTCCTGTTTTTTGTTTCAGCTCCTCATTAATGTAACTGGTTTTGAAATACTCTTCTGGATTCAAAAGTTCTGTCAAAAAAAGCCACGAAAAACGGGCAGTTTGTGGGAGCATGTGTTGTGGGCTCATCTCTCCGACCGGCTACACACCGATACCAGATGGTTTGGATTTGCACATTTCTAAAATGTGGATGCAAATCTCTCTGTGGACATTTATTTTGCAGTAGGTGAGCTTTAAGGCTAGTCTACACCTAAGTCTTAGATCAAAATGGCTACACTGCTAAGGGCTGTGAAAAATTTGATGTCCTCTGCCACGTATTTGGTCAATCTAACACCTGCTGTGGTCAAAGTTAGGTCAGTAGAAGAATTCTTCTGTTGACCAAGCACCGCCTCTTAAAGAGTGATTCCATTACACTGACAGAAAAACACCTTCTGTTACCGTAGACGCTTCCTAAGTGTCCAGACAAACCACCACTCAGAACTGCCCGCGGAGAGTTTGGCACCTGGGACCATTAGAGCTTATGGCAGGAGCTGCTCCAGGTTGAGCATAGAGCCAGCTGCTGCTCAGCTTAGGCTGCAGCGCTCATCCCTTCTTATCGTTCCCTGTAAGCGGTCTAAGTATCACTACACGGGACAGTGAACCGCACTAGGGCTACATCTGCACCGAATGCTTCTTTCAAAATAGCTATTCGGGCAGAAATACTCCAAAAGAGTTTATTTCGAAATAGCACGTCTACGCTACAGGGAAGCCTCAAAATGAGTCCGAGGCCGGCTTCCCTAAGGTGGACGCGCTACCTCGATTGAGAGCTCCAGGTGGCACTGGGGAGTAATTACTGTGAATGGCTCTGGGGTGCAGCTATTTCGAAATAGCAGCATCTACACTACTGCTATTCCGAAATAGCTATTTTGGAATAGGCGCTCTTCTTCGTGGAACGAGGTTTACAGAAGTCAGAAGAAGCCGTCCGTTATTTTGAATTTATTCCGAAATAACGCTGCCGGGTAGATGCACCCTAAGGCAGTGGTTCTTAACCCACCGGCCGTGGGCTGCTTGCAACCCGTACGACTTCCTCAGGGTAGCGTGGATGCAGCCACATAATAAAGAAAGAGCTGCATCTAGACTAAGAATCACTACTCCGAGGGCACGAGGCTTGCTTTCACTGGGCTGGCGTCAGGCTTTAAGGACTTTATTGTATGCCTCTATGATGACTGAGTGGACTGTGCCAGAGGAGGCTGTGAAGGCTAGGACTATAATAGAGTTTAAAGAGAAGCTGGAGAAATTCATGGAGGTTAGGTCCATAAAAGGCTATTAGCCAGGGGATAAAATGGTGTCCTTGGCCTCTGTTTGTCAGAGGCTGGAGAGGGATGGCAGGAGACAAATCGCTTGATCGCTGTCTTCGGTCCACCCTCTCTGGGGCACCTGGTGCTGGCCACTGGCGGTAGACAGGATACCGGGCTAGATGGACCTTTGGTCTGACCCAGTACGGCCGTTCTTATGTTACTCCTTGGGTGTAACAACTTGCCAGCTGTCTACCCTGGCCGCTTGAATTTGCGCAATAGCACTGACTTTGTAATATTCAAAATCAGTGCTTCTTGCGCAAATACTTTCACGCTCCCGCTAGGGAAAAAGCCCTCTTGTGCAAGAATGCTTGCTCAAGAGGGCCAGTGTAGACAGGGAAGAATTGTTTTGCGCAAAAAAGCCCCGATGGCTAAAATGGCGATCGGGGCTTTCTTGTGCAAAATCTCGTCTAGACTGGCCCCGGATGCTTTTGCGCAAAAGCATCCTTGCCAATCTAGATGCTCTTTTGCGGAAAAGCTTTTCCGTTAAAGTATTTCCGCAAAATCATGCCAGTCTAGACTTAGCCTATGTGTGTGAGTTACACTTACATCTTACCTAGACCCCACACCCCACTCCAGCCTGCTCCCCAATGGCAACCTACAGCACACTGAACCCCTTATTTTTTGCCACACCCCAGAGCCTAGGGTACCACAAAATCTATTAATACCCCTGGGCCCCAGAAAAGTTCATCTGGACATTTGGGGAAGCACTTAGGCAGGGTGGGTAACCTCAGGGCCAGGGTCCAGATGCAGCCCCTCACTTGCCTAGATCCAGCCCCCAATGCTCAGGGTTTCCCCCTCCCACAGCATTGGGGAGCCCGTCCTGGTACCAAAGCCCCTCACCCCCAACACCTCACCACGGGGCTGAAGCATAGAAAATATTCCCACCCTGCGGGTGTGGGTGTGCCTTTCTCATCTCTGACTGAAAAAAGCCAAGTTGATACATCCCAAGGGTAATGGAACCTATAACCAAATTGGAATAGATAACCCATCCAAATTGCCAAACTTGTGCATATCCTACGAGTGGAGGGGGAAAAATGCCTCTATTTGTCTTTCGTGTTCGGATTTCCTGCCTGAATTTTTAATTTTGACTTTTTCCTGCTTAAAACCAGGAATAAGGGACCTTTCGGTAAAGGCTTTATTTTCCAAAAGATCCCCGTCTAGACTGGCACTTTTTTCCCGGCAAAGCCCCGAGCCGAGCCGGAAAAAAGCGGCAGCCATGTTCATGCAAATGGAGCGGGGAAAATTTAAATCCCCGCTGCCTTTGCAATTCTGACTTGTCTCTTCTGCATCCCTTTTCCGGAAGATTGGTGCAGTGTAGACACAGCCTTACAGTGACCATAATAGAATAACATTTAACATTCCTGTGGTGGGAAGAGCACCTCAGCAGTCCAACACACTCGCATTTAATTTCAAAAAAAGGGAATTACACAAAAAGGAGGAGGTTAGTTCATCAGAAATTAAAAGGTACAGTGACTAGAGTAAAATCCCTGCAAGCTGCATGGAAACTTTTCAAAGACACCAGAATGGAGGCCCAACATAAATGCATCCTATTTTTTTTAAATTTGGGGTAAGAGACCTAAAAAAGAGACATGGTGGCTTAACAACCACGTAAAAGAAGCAGTGAGAGATAAAAAGGCATCTTTTAAAAAGTGGAAGTCCAATCCTAGTGAGGTAAATAGAAAGGAACATGAACACTGCCAACTTGACTGTAAAAATGTAATAAGAAAAGTCAAAAAAGAGAGAGGAACAGCTAGCCAAAAATTTAAAAAGTAAAAGTACATTAGAAGCAGGACGCCTGCTAAAAAAACCAGTGGGGCTCCCAGCCCATCGAGATACAAAAGGAGCTATGGAGGACGATAAAGCCATTGCGGAGAGACTAAATGATTTCTTTGCTTCAGTCTTCAGGCCTGAGGACGTTCGGGAGATTCCCAAACCTGCACCGTCCTTTGTGAGTGATGAATCTGAGGAAGTGTCCCGGATTGAAGTGTCACTAGAGGTGGTTTTGGAACAAATAGAACAACTTAACAGTAACAGGTTCTCAGCCCTCCCTCCCTCCCTCAGTTTATTTCATTCAAAGAAAAATACAGTGTTTGGTTCTTTCAACTCAAAACAGGTGGGTTTATTGAGCCTGCAGGGAAGGGGGGAAGGGATAGTGGAGCAAGGCCCAGACCCCTAGCAGGGAGGCCCTGGGGAAAGTTACTGGGATCCTTAAGAGAAACTCTCCCTCTGGGCCTCCTGGATGGGCACCCTCAATTCATGGGTCCGGCCGATGTCCACGGCTACTCCAAGACCCTCCCTTTGCAGCCAGTATCCGCCTCCCTCCCCCTTCCTCTCCACAACATCGTGGAGGCACCCGAAGGTGCGCTCCACCTGGATTTGGACATTGAATGGGGTCCAGTTAGCCCGCGTATGGGGAGAGGGTAGGCCCCGTCCCCCATGATGCACAGCGGCATCTGCCTATTCCCAACCCCAAAGTCACACCGGGGGAAGAACGTGCCAGCGTCCAGCTTCTGGAAGATGTTGGAGTTTCCAAATACACAGGTGTCATGCGCCCCACCCGACCACCTGACAGAATTGTGGAAGCCATCAGTTCGGAGGATATTGGGGATTCAGCTACACGTCCAATTAGAAAAGAAGAAGAAAAGACCCAATGACTTGGGAGTGAACATTAAGCAAGCGCCCTCGCTACTAGATTTGTGTCTGCTTCTGAACAGTAGTATCACATCATTACTTTTTGTGGGAAAGAGGCAGCCGGGGAGAGAAAAGGGGACCTTTATTGAGGAAACGGTGGTAATCTTTTTCCCCAATAAAGAGGAGATTTTGATTGGCAGCGCTAGAGCTGTTCACCAAAGCTGAAGAGCCCATACCTAACCCATAGGAACGCCACATCTCATGAACATGCAAATACACAGGAAATCTCTTTGCTAAAATCAAAGGGCCTTGGATGATTCAGGCTTCGTGACAGTTGTATAAGATTTCAGTGCTGTCTAGCACGGCTGGTCTTGCATTGAAGTGTGAATCAGGGCGAGTAACATCGGCACAAAGCAGGCTGCCGTCTTCCGAAGCTTTGAGCAGGCAGGGTGCTGAGCACCACAACTGCAGCTAGACAGAAGGGTTCAATTCAAATCATGAAACACATGAAGCATTTTAACTTCCTCTTGTTTAGTTTAATCAAACTTCATTTTAAATAAGTAAAATATGGTGTCCAACACAAAAGATTTCAATGTTTCCTTTATTTAGGGCAAGGATAGGGAACTCTTTTTGGGCCAGCGGTCACTGAGCCACAGAAAAATCAGTCGGGGGCCACACAAGCGAGAAGCACAAAACTACTCCAAAAACCCCAGCGCTCACTGATGTGATCCTGACTGAGACACCTCAGCCCTCTGGTGCCCCAGCCTTAAGAGGGGAGGAGGGAGAACTGATGTTCAGGGCTACCCATAGACCAGACTTTTCTAGGGTTCCAGAATTAGTGGATTTTTATGGACCCCCCCCCCTTAGGCTTTGCGGTAGGGACATGAGCGAGGGGCACAGTGCATAAGACGGGGCTGCAAGCAAGTAGGACAGGGCTGGAGTGTAGGATCTGGGAGGGAGGTGGGGTGCAAAAGGCTGGGAGGAGGAACAAGGGTGGGTGCAGTGCCTGGCCAGGAGAAGGGGGTGCAGGAACAAAGGAGGGTGTCAGAGCAAGCTGGGGGTGCTGGGCCTCAGGGGGGAGAGAAAGGATTGGGGGGGAGGGGTCTGTGCATAAGGGGGAGGCCTTACCTGACTTGGTTCCTTCTTGCAGCAACAGCTGCAACCACGCTGTACCAGCCAACGTGGAGAGAGGGCCTGTTGCCCCAGCAGCCACACAGTCAGGTGCAGGTCCCGTCCAGCACTGACACCTCTGGTGCCTGCTGAGGAGCATCAGCCCCCAGCCCTGCTTCCTCCCACCGCAGCCTAACCTGCTGCAGGGAGGAAGGAGCCCTCTCCAGCTGCTGCACAGGGGAGAGGGCTGAGCTTCTTTCCCCCAGGCTGCTGAAAATTGGCTCACCTGCCTTAGATCGCCCATCCCTGCGCTAGGGGCTGGGGCCTGCAACTGCCTCATGGGCTAGCTAGATGGGGCCCCTCTGCGAGGCTTTTGCCCACCCCTGGACTATGGTAATCATCAGCTTGGTTTCTGGGTACATAGTGGTCAGCCAAAGAAGAGGGTTGTACCCAGGCAAGCTCATGCTAGTGTTTATATATTTGAGAGTCTCTAGGGTGCCACAGGACCATTGTGGTTGAAGTTTATTTAGTTACAGACTAACATGGCTACCGCTCTCAGCCCTTGTTTTCTGTGGCACTGAAAGGGGGTCCTGTCACGTTGCTGAATTGGAGGGAAGCGGCCAGATCGCTGCTGCACCCCTAGGTGGGGGTGTTGGCCCCAGAAATTGGTATGGGGGGAGCCATGTGAATGTATAATGTCTATGTGTGTAGGTAGGAATCTAATGTGTGGAAGCTGAATATTTCTGTGAATGTGGTTAAGCATGGCTATGGACAGGCTGAGTAGCAAAGCCCTGTGGAACAATGACTCTCAATAGGCTATGGCCACACCCAAAGAATGGGATTTGTCACCTGAGGGCAGCCAGCAGGGAACATAGAGATTGGCCTCTGACCAGGTGACTTGCTGCATACAAGAAAAGGCCAGGAAGGGGATAAAAGAGGCCATCTGGTCAATGCCATTTTGTTCTCAGCTCAGCACTTCATCCCAGAGGCAGCAGTGCAGGGATTGAAGAGCCCGGGAGACCTGTGAACCCATCCTGATCGTAGGATGTGCAATAAGAACTTTTAAACCAGCAGCTGTAACATCTTTGCTAGAGCCTGCATCGAGAACTGGGAGATTCGGTGCATGTAATGTACTGTACTTTAATAACCTTACTCTCATGCTTTTCTTTCCTGTAATAATAAACCTTTAGACATAGATTCTAAAGGATTGGCCCAGCGTGATTTGTGGGTAAGGTCCAGAGGGTAAATTGACCCGGGATCTGTGGCTGGTTTCCTAGAACCGGACAAAACTTATTCGGGGAAGGTGGGATTGGGTGCTAGGACCCCCCACCTGGGTATAAGCCCGGGGCCATCTGGGGCACGGATATTGCTGGGGTGTCGGAGGGGTTTTGCTCGTGAGGCTTCAGGCAGGCTGCTGAAGCGCTCTGTGGAACTGTTTTGTGGCCTGTGTGGAGAGGTCACCAGTCGGGGGCTGTAAGGGGCCCCGGATTTAAGCAATTCGCCCTGAGCGGACGCCCTCAGCTGTGCCCAGATACAGCCCAGTCCATCACAGGTCCCGTGGGAAATGAAGAAGGTCTCTTTGTAACCCAGGCCTGTCTGACTTAGAAAGCTATTGGCGTACTATCAATGCTGCATCCAATCTAGACACGCTTTTGCGCAAAGAAGCCCCAATCGCCATGTTCACGATCAGGGCTTTTTCGCACAAAACAAATCTGAGCTGTCTATACCGGCCCTTTTGCCCGAACGGGAGCAGCGTAGTACTTCCGCAAGAAGCACTGATTTCTTACATGAGATAGTTGCTTTTGCGGAAAAGCTTGCAAGTATAGACACAGCCAGGGAGTTTCCTCCTTTGCAGGGGAGAAGGCTCTTGCTGGAGCTTCCCTCCTCCAGGGAGTGGGGGCGAGGCATGTTCTGAGGATTTCCCTGCCCCCCCATTCCCACTGGCACCCTGTCCCTTGCCTCCACTGACCCTGTCCTCTGCTCCAGTACCATGGCCCCTGCTCCCACCAGCACAGTTGGGGCCACATTAGTGACGCTTTATAGGAAGAGGGTTTTTTGACATCTCACTTGTGATCCCCACTGACTTTTCAGTGACCCCTGAATCAAAACCGGTTCTCAAATACAAACCAATGTTGACGCTTTTTGTCTTTGACATATTTTATTTAAAAATGAAGCCTGGCCACAAGTCCCCCATCTGTCCACAGCATTGTAACACTCCTGCACACACACCCCAAGCCCTAGATTTGAGCCTATCATACGCTGGAACCCCATACTGAGCCCCTCACACCACCAAACTCCTGTACCCCCGTATCCCCAGTCTTTTGCCACAACACTCCTACACCATCCACCCCCCACAAATCTGTGTCCTGAGCCCTTCCCATCCCCCAACCCAAACTCCTGCACCCTCACATCCACAAGCACATGGCATGCTCAGCACCCCAATCCTCCAACCTGACCACAATGCTTCCCAGCCTGGAGTCCCCTCCCTGAGCCAGCATCCCCTCCTCCTGCATCCAAATCCCCTCCCCCCCCCCAGAGCTTGCATCTCACCGCTTTCCCCCCCCCCCCCCCGAGTCCACACATCCTGTCTCAACCCAGTGAGGGTACAGCTAGACTGCAGGAGTTTTTCTGGGACTGCAGAGGTAGCCCAGAAAAACTCCTCCGCCTCCAGGGATGCATTCGCTCTTCCGCTAAAGAAAGTGGAAGAACATACATGCTTTTTCGGTAACCCCTCTAGTCCTCTTTCTACGAGGAATAAGGGGGCTTCCAACAGAAGGGGTTTTTCTGACACTGGTCTACTTTCAACAGGCCAAACGTTGGAAAAACCTCTTCCTACAGAAGAATTGGGGGGAAAAAAAGCAGCAGTGTAAGGGTTGGGGATAGCAAGTGATGGAGGAGGAGGAGAATAGAGAGGGCAGGGTGGGGCTTCAAGGAAGGGGTAGGGCGGTAGATCTTGGCTTCTTCTGTCATTTAAAAAGTGATCTTGGAAGTAAAAAGGTTGGAGCTGAAGTGCCTGTCCCACTCAGTTACAACAGGATTTCAATGTTTCAATCCAGCTGCATTAGGGGTTTGCAACAAACTAACTAGACGGACTTTAAAATCAATACCTTTCACCGCTGTGAGGTTTGGTTTGGTTGTCTAATCGAGATAGGGTGTTCAGCGGCACTGGAGAAGCAGCTGAGTCGGCAACGAAGAATGGGGTTTCTCCTACGATGACGCGCCGCCAGCCCGGTTGAAGGTGGACCTTCCGAGGAAAGCCATCGCTTCACACTCAAGACGGGGCTGTAGCATTCAGTAGCAGCTAGGAATCAGCCAAGGGAAAAGAGCGACCGGTGCCTTACAAGCAACGAGGATACAGAGAGAAGCGGCACAGTTTTGCTACTCCCCAATCCCTCTAGTTAACGTTACGGCCTCTGATTTCCCTTTAGAAAAATCCAACTGCAAACCTAGTTTATAGGTAGTTTGAAAACAAAGCAATTTGAAAGTATCCAGAGGTCACAAAGAAGCTGAAAGGCAATGGCAAAAACAAGAGAAAATTCAATGTATCCAGCTACCTCTGCTCAGCAACGTAGGAGCAGCGCGGGAGCACATTTTAATCACGGCAGCTTGACCGGCACGACAAGGTGCTTGTCGCCACGACCCATTCATCAGCGCTATCAAATTTAGAGGTACCTTTACGGGAAGCTCAAATAGTAACGTCGGCCCTGTCCCCTCAGGACAGCGGTTCTACCAGCTTAAGCTCGATTCTGAATTCAAATGCAATTTCAAGGGAGTAGCGGGCTTTGTACAAAAGATTCACTCGGTCTTACATCCCCCGTGCCACCACTGATGGCAGTGGAACCACACAGTGGGATGAAGAGCAGCATCAGGATGTAAATACTTTCAAGTTACAGGAACCACATCACCAACATTCACTCAAGAGGACATAAGCCACCAGCCCAGAGATTTATACAACTGTCCACCCACTGATGGGAGATGGGCCAGCAACGCCCTCTGCCATGTACATTGGCCAAGCTGGACAATCTTTTATGACACAGGATTAATGGAGACAAATCAGACCATCCACATAGTAACCCACAGAAACCCCTTGGGGAACACCTAATTAGCCCGGGCACTCACAAATGGATCTAAGAGTCACTCTACTATTGGAATTTTGAAAGCCAGCTGGAAAGCAGCTGCAGAAATGGCCTTCATCTGCAAATCTGACACCTTGAGTCAAGGTCTGAACAAAGACCCCACATGGCTGGGCCACGACATTCAACACCCGAACATTTACACTCTTATGGTCGTCTGTCCAAGCTTCCACGTCTTGCAAGCTTCATTTCTCGGAGGGAGTCAAAGTCTGCTTCTCTCAAGTCCAGGGAGTGTCTCTCGCTGCTCTTCTTTCTTCCTTTGGTCAGAATCCTGACAGCAACCACCTCGTGATCACTGCTTCCCAGGTTGCCACCCACATCCACTTCCCCTACTAATGCCTCCCTGTTTGTAAGCAGCAGATCAAGCTGTGCAAGGCCCCTGCTTGGGTCCTTCAGCACCTGTACCAGGAAGTTATCCCCAACCTTCTTCCAGGACTGTCTGCGTATACTGCTCTATTGGTCTGCCAACCGATGTTAAGCAACTCGAGTCCCTTGCCGGAACCAACCAGGGCCTGTGATCCCCAAGCTTCTTAGTTGTCTCAAGACAGACTTGTCTACTTCATCCACCTGATCTGCTGGTTGCAGTAGACACCCACCACATCACCATCTCTGGGGCTCCTGCCTCTAAGCTTAACCCAAAGATTCAACAGGCACTTCTCCCTCTAGAGACTGGAACTCAAGCACTCATACAGCTCTTGCATACACTGCAACTCCTTCACCTTCCCTCCCACACCTGTCCTTCCTAAACAGTTTATGCCCTTCCATGACAGTACTCCAGTCATCCCACCAAGGCTCTGTTGTTCCAATCAAATCATAGTTGTTTCACTGACAGGACTCATCATTCTTCCTGATTGTTCCCCAGGCTTCTTGCGTTGGTGTACAGATTGCCCAACATTCTCCAGCAGGGGTCCTCCCTCCACTGCACTTTCCTCCTTGTTTCTTCCCACTGTCCCACTCACCTCAGGGCTTAGGTCATCGTCTCCCAACGAGCCTAGCTTAAAGACCTCCTTATTAGGTTTGCAAACCTGCCTGCAAATATACTCTTCCCTCTCTTCATTAGGTAGATCCCATTCTCTTCCTAGCCAACCCTTGCGCCTGGAACAGCATCCCACAGTCAAAACACCAAAGCCCTCTCTCCAACACCACCTGTGCAAGCAGGCAGGTATGTCCAAAATTCAACAACCCCTGCCTGGACCTTTTCCTTGCTCAGGAGGAGGAAAGAGACCACCACTTGCACCTCAAACTCCTTGATTCTTCTTACTAGCACCACATCATCTGCCAGGAACCACTAAAGGTCAGTCTTAGCTGCACCGTTCATTCCTACATGGAGAAGTAGGAAGGGGGAGCGATCCACAGGTTTCATCAGTTTCAGAAGACTGTCATATCCTGAATTCTAGCTCCAGGTACACATCACACTTCCAGATAACCTGTGAGGACAGCAGGCTGAGGACTTCGGGCCTCTTAGGAGAGAGATCCTGACCACCACCACCTGTCTTCTCCTCTTGGGAGCGGTGATCCCAGAAGCCTCATCTCCACACTACTAATCCCTTACCTTCTGCTCAATGGGGTCTCCTCATGACCCTTTCCCTCAGAAGTAACTGTCAAACCATTCCCCACAGTGGAACCTGCAGAGAGCCTGGAAACAGTTACTGACATCTATCTGTCCTGAGGATACCCAAGTTGTCTTCCTTCACCTGGAGGTCAAATACTGCCCATTTTCTTCCTTCAATCAGGACGGGGTGGAAAAAGTGAAGGAGGAAAAGGTAGGTGCTTGCTCCCGCCACACAAGAACCAGGGGTCACCAAAGGGAATTAAGAGGGAGCAGGATCACCACAAAAAGCAAGTTTTTCCTTCACACGGCGCGCAGTCCACCTGCCCAGCTCCTCCTCGCCAGACCGGGACCTTCACGGGCTGCCAAAAACAAACTGGATACAGTCGTGGTTAGGTTAGGCCCCTCAACGGCTATTAGCCAGCAGGTGTCCCTAGCCTCCCTCTGTCACAGCCTGCAGACGGAGGACAGCACAACCATCCCTTGATTCCCCTCTGGACCATCTGGCGTCCCAAGTGTTACCCGCACACATTTCTCTAGCCCCTTCCACACTGGAGGGACACACCCCCTTACCCACTTCCTAGGGCTCAAGGTGCAGCCCTGTTCATTTCCACACCCAGCCTTACCCAATTCCTAGGGCTCACGACCTAACTTCCTGCGGGTTTTGCAGCATCTTTAGCCACCCAAAGAGCCCCCCATTTATGGACAAGTCCCAAACAAGCAGAATACACATGCTAAGCACACAGCCTCATGGCTCACCAATCCTGATCAAGGCAGGCAGACTTCCCCCGTTGCCCAGGCAAGATCAGCCTCTCTGGATCTTAGCTGCCGCACGTCACGGTCCTGCAGGAGAATCCTGGCAGCTCTGGTCTCGGAGCCGAGTAGTTCTTCCACCAGCTCTTCCTTGTTTCCCTCTGCTCTTCTTCCAGCCTTTTGCTTCTATTGCTCTCAGTCTTCTTGGAGGATGGGGTAAAGGGAAGCGCTCGGTCTGGTGGTGGGAGAGGAGCTTTCCAAGAAAGCTTTTTCCTTATTAGAATTTTTAAGGGAGGAGGCCAGCTTCGATTCAGTCCATCTAAGATTTGTCTCGTCCCACCACTGCATGAAGCAATCTACCTCTCCTCTAGCCAATTGAATTTTGGGAAGGCCAAGTTTGTCTTTTAAGACGTCCACTTGGTCTTTGTTCCAAGATCCTAACAGTGGCCACTGAATTTTGGGATTCCCCCACAGTCAATCTAGATCATTTCCCCAGATATTTACAGGGGTCCGGACCCTTTCTAAAATAGACAAACTGAGCCGGGGTCCCTTTAGGGAACTGCCCTGCTTGGACCTCTAGTTACCCATACAGGAGGGCTTCATACACCAATCACGCAAGGAGGAAATTCGGGTTCGTCAGAGCGGTGCCCAGTGCAACACAAAAGCAGCCCACAGGCTACTGCCTCAATCGCCCTTGCGTTCACTCCAAGGATTTTATCCGAGGTGCGGTGCGGCTGCGATTGTGCAGATTCCAGTCACACAGACCGCGGGGACAGGAGCCCCTTGGTCAGCCAGTCCCCGGACAGGGACGGCTCCCAGACTCACTCACACCACAAGGAAGACGGATAGACACAGACACAAGACAGTCCTCAGTCCGGACAAAACAGAAATAATTACCTGACCAGAGTCCTGATGTTAGATCCCGGGATCCCTACCAGAACAGAGCGGGAACCAACAGGTTCGATGGCGTAGACTTCGCTGTGGTGTGCGCCTTTCCATTCTGGCAGAGGACCGCTCGGGCCAAATGCCCAGGTGACGGCTACCACCGCCATCCTGCAAGATGCTCAGCCTCAGCGAAGACCGCGGCCATCTCGGTAGAACCTCCAAATTGTCAAAGTCAGACAGGACTCACAGATTTGTCAGACCCCTCTGTTTACTTAGCAAAGCTGCTCTGCTAAATTAACCCAGACAATGCGAGTGCCCTACAAGGTTCAAACCCCTTGATTTATACAGTCAAAAGAAAGTCAAAATTAACAGGATTAAAAGAGGGGTGAGGCTAGTCAAGTATCTTCATTTCCACATCAAGCACACAGCAATCTCCTGTCCATCTCTCAATTGCTTTCTCCCCAACTCCTAATGTTCCTTTTCCTATTAACTCTGGCTAGCACTCTGGAATCCGCACACCTACAAACAACATTCACATACTTTTCTTCTTCCTGTTCAGAGACAAACAGTATTCCCTCAACTTATTCAATTATTACAGCATAATTCATCTCTCTCACAGTATAATTCTTTCTACTTTCACACTAAGCACACAGCATCATGCTCACCAATGCTGATCAAGGCAGGCAGACTTGCCCCGTTGGCCAGGCAAGATCAGGCTCTCTGGATCTTAGCTGCCGCACGTCACGGTCGTGCAGGAGAATCCCGGCAGCTCTGGTCTCGGAGCCGAGTAGTTCTTCCTTGTTTCCCCTCTGCTCTTCTTCCAGCCTTTTGCTTCTATTCCTTTGGGGGGGGACCCCTTTCTAGAATGAAACCTGACTGCTGCTTAGCTATACCCTCACCAATTAGTTTAGGAGAGTTAACTAACCACTCATACCCCACCGCCCCCCCCATTTCATTGATTTACACCCAGCAACAAACTTAACCAGACACAGCAGACTGAAACAGTTACAAGCCACACAGAGATCATACAGACAAACAGAAAAGTGAGGCTACTTAACCAGAGAGTGCGGATTCCACCGCCTCAGCTACTGAGAAGCAGTTTCTTGCCCGACAGAATGGGGTTACTTCGGTTCTCTTGACCCATCTGGACATCCGTATCTTTATCCGGTGACAGTGCGACAGCTATTAGGACAAAATCCCCTTCTCGACCGGCTGTGACACTATTTTAATACCATTTAGATGGAATGGGACTCTAGGCCTTACAGCTAATGGCTGCAGCTCTTCAGTCTGGCTGCGGAGGAAAGCTTTGCTTCAGGCCTACCACAGGCCTTCTTCCAACATGGCTACAGAAAAACCAGATCGTTATGCGAGACAGGATACCGGGCTAGAGGGACCCTGGCTCTGACCCACTATGGCCCTCCTGATCTTCTTAGCAAAGCGCCCCTGCCCAAAGCCACGCCTACCCGAGCTCCTCGCCCACCTTTCCCAGGCCAACTCCCATTCTTGGCTGCCGCCCTGTTCGCTGCTCACCCCGTTCCCTCTGGCGGCCGGCGTTCCAAGGCTGCTGGCTCAAGACCTTGCCGCCGAGCCCCTCAAGACCCACCTGGAACAAAGCACTCCCAATTCACACTTTTCAAACTGCCTCCTCCCCACTCACGCACACAGGGAGAGACACCCCGCACCCGTCTCCCCACCCTCCCAAAAGCCACACTTACCCGAGCTCCTCTCGGACCTTCTCCAGGCAGGCAAGCTCTCGCAATTGCTTCCGGTTCCACAAGCGCGGGCAAGCAGGCAGGCAGGCAGGCACCGTTTCAGAGACTCAAGGCGGGGAGGAGACCATGGTGTAGAGAGGAGGGCTTCCGATTTATTAGCAACTGGGGGAAACTTTGGGGAAAGGCGGAGCCGATACAGGAAGGATGGGCTCCACCTAAACCAAAAGGCAACCAGGCTGCTGGCACTTCACATTCAACAGGTCTCGGCCTGTTTTTCAACTAAGGGCCAGCGGAAAGCCGAGGACGAGCACGTGGCTCTCACACAGTCACCTCTTACAATGGGAGGCTCTAGTCATACAGAGTCTATGTTCTAGGAAGGAAGAGAGGATGGTCAAGCGCGGCTCAGAGCAGAGGAGAAATAACCAAATGAAAGAAGGGGCCAACGCAGGTGGAAGCGGCAGACAGTGACATTTTTCAAGGGCTTGCACGCCAACGCTACAAGTCTACATAAGACTAAGATGGCCGCGGGAGAGCGCGCCTCCTGGTCGAGGCGGCGAGCGAGCCAATAGGCATCACGGAAACTTGGTGGAATGCCACGGCGCACAGGGTACGTGTCGGAAGGACACAACGGGTCGTGGCGGTGGGGGAGCGGCACGATACCAGAAAGAAAATGCAGAATCAAATGAGGTCAAAAATCTTCAAGGAACCAAAACGTTCCACAGAAGCTCTATGGGGAGTAATCCCATGCGCCAAGACCACCGGGCTGCAGCAGCTCGCCGTAGGGATCTATTATCCACCACCTGACCAGGAGATTAGCGAGGCTATCAAAATAAAAGCCTCCATAAGAGAGGGGGCGGGGGGCAGGGGGATTTCAACTATCCCCATCTTGGCTAGGTACACATCACCTCAGGACAGGATGCACACAGAACATTTCTTCCTACCTTCAAGGACTGCTTCTTGGAGCGACCGCTCCTGGACCCCACAAGGCAAAGAGCACTAAGTCAAGAACTGCCCAAGCGGAGCACAGCATCTGGACCTCTGCCAAGTGGTGACCACCAGCATGGTCAATTTTATTACATCCCCGTGGTGGGAAACACACCACCTCAGCAGCCCAAACACTGCGGCATTCCAGTTCAGGAAGGGAGAACTACACCAAAATGACAAGGAGGAGGCCGGCTTAAACACAAATAGAAAAAGCTAGTCACCAAAGTAAAATCCCTGCAAGCTGCAGGGAAACTTTTCAAAGACACTAGAAGAGGAGAGGCCCAAACTGGGGTATACCTCGCAACTGAAAACACAGGACGAGAACCAAAAAAAGGGCCACCGTGCCTTCACCACCAAGGAAAAGCGGCAGCGAGAGAGAAAAAGGCATCCTTTACAAAGCGCAGGTGAAGTCCTCGTGAGGAAAACAGAAAGGAGCACAACCTGTCCAATTCAGTGTAAAAAGAGAAGCAGCAGCAGCAGGAAAGCCAAAAGGAGAACAGCTAGCCCAACACTCCAAAAGGAAGAGCCAAAGCTTTTTTGAAGTCCAGCAGAAGCAGGAAGGCTGCTAAACCCACCAGTGGGGCCACTTGACCATCCAAATGCTAAAGGAGCACTCCAAGGCTGTGACTAGACTACACGCCTCCATCGACGGAGGCATGCAGATTAGACAGATAGGCAAAGGGAAATGAAGCCGCAATCTGAATAATCGCCGCTTCATTTAAATTTACATGGCTGCCGCGCTGAGCTGACAAACAGCTGATCAGCTGTTTGTTAGCTCAGCGCGGCAGCCACGTAAATTTAAAATAATCGCGGCTTCATTTCCCTTTTTCGAATACACAAATCTACATGTCAACGGAGGCATGCAGATTAGACGTACCCCAAGACGCTAAGGTCCTTGCGGAGAAACGACACCAGTTCTTTGCTCCCGTCTTCTTCGCAGCTGGGGATGCCCAAACCCGAGCCATTCTTTTTAGGGGGCAAATCCCAGCAATTATCCCAGACTGAGCTGTCACTAGAGGCGGCTTTGGAACAATCTGAGAAGCTTAACGGTCACAAGTCACCGGGACCACATGCCACTCCCCCAAGACTTCTGAAAGGACTCCCACGTGAAACCGCGCAACTCTTCACTGGCCTTTCTAACCTACCCCATCCAATCAGCCGCTGGACCTAACCAGACGTGGTCGCCTCCTCGCCAAAAAGACACAGCAGTATTGGAAAAAGCTTCAGGAAAGGGCAACAAAAGCCAGGAGAGGCTTGGAACGGGTCCCCTACTAAGAGAGGTTAAGACGACGGGGACATTTCAGCTTAGAAGGAGAGAGGAGACCCTTAAGGGAGAATAGGACAGAGGTCTCGACAATCAGGACTGGGAGGGAAAAGGACCGAGGAAAAGGTAGGTGCTTGCTCCCGCCACCCAAGAACCAGGGGTCACCAAAGGGAATTAAGAGGGAGCAGGATCACCACAAAAAGCAAGTTTTTCCTTCACGCGGCGCGCAGTCCACCTGCACAGCTCCTCCTCGCCAGACCGGGACCTTCACGGGCTGCCAAAAACAAACTGGATACAGTCGTGGTTAGGTTAGGCCCCTCAACGGCTATTAGCCAGCAGGTGTCCCTAGCCTCCCTCTGTCACAGCCTGCAGACGGAGGACAGCACAACCATCCCTTGATTCCCCTCTGGGGCATCTGGCGTCCCAAGTGTTACCCGCACACATTTCTCTAGCCCCTTCCACACTGGAGGGACACACCCCTTTACCCACTTCCTAGGGCTCAAGGTGCAGCCCTGTTCATTTCCACACCCAGCCTTACCCAATTCCTAGGGCTCAGGACCTAACTTCCTGCGGGTTTTGCAGCATCTTTAGCCACCCAAAGAGCCCCCCATTTATGGACAAGTCCCAAACAAGCAGAATACACATGCTAAGCACACAGCCTCATGCTCACCAATCCTGATCAAGGCAGGCAGACTTCCCCCGTTGCCCAGGCAAGATCAGCCTCTCTGGATCTTAGCTGCCGCACGTCACGGTCGTGCAGGAGAATCCTGGCAGCTCTGGTCTCGGAGCCGAGTAGTTCTTCCACCAGCTCTTCCTTGTTTCCCTCTGCTCTTCTTCCAGCCTTTTGCTTCTATTGCTCTCAGTCTTCTTGGAGGATGGGGTAAAGGGAAGCGCTCGGTCTGGTGGTGGGAGAGGAGCTTTCCAATAAAGCTTTTTCCTTA
The DNA here is from genome assembly GCF_049634645.1 of Pelodiscus sinensis. NCBI lineage: Eukaryota > Metazoa > Chordata > Testudines > Trionychidae > Pelodiscus > Pelodiscus sinensis. The sequence continues at coordinate 108,307,307 of NC_134712.1, forward strand.
TCATTAGAATTTTTAAGGGAGGCCAGCTTCGATTCAGTCCATCTAAGATTTGTCTCGTCCCACCACTGCATGAAGCAATCTACCTCTCCTCTAGCCAATTGAATTTTGGGAAGGCCAAGTTTGTCTTTTAAGACGTCCACTTGGTCTTTGTTCCAAGATCCTAACAGTGGCCACTGAATTTTGGGATTCCCCCACAGTCAATCTAGATCATTTTCCCAGATGTTTACAGGGGTCCGAACCCTTTCTAAAATAGACAAACTGAGCCGGGGTCCCTTTAGGGAACTGCCCTGCTTGGACCTCTAGTTACCCATACAGGAGGGCTTCATACACCAATCACGCAAGGAGGAAATTCGGGTTCGTCAGAGCGGTGCCCAGTGCAACACAAAAGCAGCCCACAGGCTACTGCCTCAATCGCCCTTGCGTTCACTCCAAGGATTTTATCCAAGGTGCGGTGCGGCTGCGATTGTGCAGATTCCAGTCCCACAGACCGCGGGGACAGGAGCCCCTTGGTCAGCCAGTCCCCGGACAGGGACGGCTCCCAGACTCACTCACACCACAGGGAAGACGGATAGACACAGACACAAGACAGTCCTCAGTCCGGACAAAACAGAAATAATTACCTCACCAGAGTCCTGATGTTAGATCCCGGGATCCCTACCAGAACAGAGCGGGAACCAACAGGTTCGATGGCGTAGACTTCGCTGTGGTGTGCGCCTTTCCATTCTGGCAGAGGACCGCTCGGGCCAAATGCCCAGGTGACGGCTACCACCGCCATCCTGCAAGATGGTCAGCCTCAGCGAAGACCGCGGCCATCTCGGTAGAACCTCCAAATTGTCAAAGTCAGACAGGACTCTCAGATTTGTCAGACCGCTCTGTTTACTTAGCGAAGCTGCTCTGCTAAATTAACCCAGACAATGCGAGTGCCCTTGATTTACACAGTCAAAAGAAAGTCAAAATTAACAGGATTAAAAGAGGGGCGAGGCTAGTCAAGTATCTTCAATTTTGCTTTCCCAACACAATGGAAACATAGTCCCCGATGGATGTATTGCTTGAGTTGGGGAATCCCTGAGGCAATCAGATTTTTACACCAAATCTGCCTGTTCTCCCCCCATGACTGTGTACTCCTGGGTACAGTGTTATTCTGGGCATCTACCCACTCCCGCTCTCCTGTAGAATACTGACTACTAAAAGGAGGAAAACAATCCTCATCCGATAATAGTATCTTAAATCTCTAAAGTAGAAAGGATAATATAGTAGTTAGAGACTGCTTTACTAGGTGCTAGCTAACTAAGCTTAATCAGTTAGTATTGTTTGGCTTACCTCTGCAGGCACGCTTCAAGATTTTGTAGTGTCTCATTTCACTCAATACTGGAAAGGATTCCCCTTTGTGAGAGCTACAGGGCGCCAGGCTCACCTATAGGGCTTTGCTGGCATTCCTACCTCTCAGGATGTACCTTGAAGCTCCTGGTGGTGGCCTGTTTGGTAACAGTCTGGTTTGAGAGTGCCACCTCGGTCCGCCGAACCTCGTCCTCAGGCGTTTTATGTCTAGGTTTCTTCTTTCCGTGTGGCCGCTAGCCTGTGGGTCTACTCCCGCAACATTAAACTGCTTACAAATCACACATGAATTAGATACCCTTGCAGCTTCTAGGTGCACGCTTGGGGTGTACCATTGTTTTAGGATCTGTGAGGCCACCCCCCTTTTGCTCAGGTGTCATCTGATGAGACACCTGAGCAAGCTGCCATGAGAGATCTTGGGGCAACTGGGCAGCCATCAGGCCCAACCATTATCCCAGCTGGGGATAAGGAGCAGCCTGCTTTCTCCCAAAGGTTTCTCCCTGAAGGTTGAGCAGCTTGCTGTAGTTCTAGCGGGTCCTGCAAAGAAACAGGGAGAGAAAGAGAGACCAGAATCTGAAAGGGAGTCGGAGGTCCATGTGCTGCTGCGTGCCTGGCCATTTCATCAGCACTCCCATTACCCAGAGAAACAGGATCCGTAGCACCTGTGTGGGCTAGGCAATGGGTAATAGAGGGATGTGGGGAGCTGAATGGCATCAAGAAGTTGGGAGATAAGGGGACCATGAGAGAAAGCGGAGCCAGAAGAAGTAAGGAAATCTTGTTGTTGCAGACTGTCCGGAAGCTAAAAGGCAAAGTTAAAGGGATAAGCTTGTGACCCTTTCCAGCAAGACATTTTAATACAGGCAAGGTACCAGTTTTACACCCTCTCAGTTTTTCTAGCAATTAACACATCATCAACATACTGAACCAACACAGAGCTGCAGGGAAGAGGGATGGCATTAACGTCAGCTTTTACAAACTTAGAAAACAGAGTAGGCTTTCACAATAACCTTGGGGAAAATGTGTCCAGGTTAACTGACGACCCTGAAGGGAAAAGGCAAAGAGAAATTGGGAATTCTGATGCACCGGAATAGAAAAGAAGGCAGCTTTTCAATAGAATCTTTTTGGCTAGCCATAATGCTCTCATTCTATTTTGGGGGGGGGGGGGCATCCTCCCAGAGGCACCAATAGTCCATCTGGTTAGGATGTTTTTCCTCGAGGAAAACTCTAAGATAGAAAAGCTTTTCTAAGTCAAAGCTACCCTCTAGTGGCCATTTTTTCTGGGAATTCCCCTGAGTATTGCCATTCCAAATGCTTATTAATTTCTTAAGTCTTCGTTTCAAAGCTGCCGGCAATTTCCCTAGCTGACTGTAAATTCTGATCATCTGAGACAAGGGAGTCCCAGGCTATGAGAAACTTTTCCCCTCAGTCGGAGACATATATATGAGAGAGAGAGAGAGAGAGAGAGAGAGAGAGAGAGAGAGAGAGAGAGAGAGAGAGACAGAGAGACAGAGACAGAGAGAGAGAGAGAGAGAGACAGAGACAGAGACAGAGACAGAGACAGAGACAGAGACAGAGACAGAGACAGAGACAGAGAGAGAAATCCCACCCAGGCTAGCACTGTCCTGTCTAAGGACAGCACAGGAGCCCAACAGTACTACCCTCTCCAAGCATAGCGTGCAAGTCCACACACACAGTCAGCTTCACTCATTCCTTGTGCCGGCGGAACCGCCCTTGCTTTCGGCAGCTGTTCAGTGACACTGACAGTACCGGTGCGGCTGCGGTCCCGTTCCGGACTTCACTCACTCAAAACCATGCGCTTGGACTCGCCACCAATCGGTCAGCAACAAAATCCAACCCCTCTTTGGCTACACCCAGCATTTTCGTTTTAAATCTCCCTCAAGCCTCTGAAAATGTTTTGGAGCAAAAGAGGACTCTTACCTCCAGCCGGTCCAGCTGGCGACGAGAACAGGGAGGCGGACGGGGGGATTTTAAATGGATCCCTTACCCTTCAGATGCGCGCTGTAGTCCGTTCCCGTTCCCCGGCGTCAGCCTTCCCAACTGGAGTTCCTAGCCATCCCACTCCTGGCACCAAATTGTTAGGGAAATCTCGCTCCCCTGGGGTACAGAGTCCCCAGAAGGGTCCGAGGCTGGAGGTCAAAGCAGTGAGGCAGGAGAGAAATCTAGAAGGAAAACTTGATTATGCATGCAGGCAGGCTGACAGCTACCACAGTGAGAACACCAGCCGCCCTGAGAGAGTTTTAGGGATCCTTCGTACAGTATGTTCAGACAGTTTAATTGTTGACGGATATGTTAAAGAAAACAAAGTCTCAGCAGAAGTACTCCGACATTTGTTCACACCAGAAGCGCTAGAAGTAAGTTTTATAGTACAAAGGCACATGATTGCTTTGTAGACTCCTCACTCAGATTACGTGCCTTTGTACTGTAAAACTTACTTCTAGCGCTTCTGGTGTGAACAGAAACGTCTCAGTACCCATTTCCTGACAAGTCCCAAACAAGCAGAATACACATGCTAAGCACATAGCGTCATGCTCACCAATCCTGATCAAGGCAGGCAGACTTGCCCTGTTGGCCAGGCAAGGTCAGGCTCTCTGGATCTTAGCTGTTGCACCTCACGGTCGTGCAGGAGAAGCCTGGCAGCTCTGGTCCTGGAGCCCAGTAGTTCTTCCACCAGCTCTTCCTTGTTTCCCTCTGCTCTTCTTCCAGCCTTCTGCTTCTATTGCTTTGGGGACCCCCCTTTCTAGAATGAAGCCTGACTCCTGCTTAGCTATACCGTCACCCATTAGTTTAGGAGAGTTTACTAACCAATCCTAACAAAAAAATTACCTAACCACTCATACCCCACCCCCTTCATTGGTTTACACCCAGCAACAAACTGAACCAGACAGCAGACAAACAGTTACAAGCCAGACAAACAGAAAAGTGAGGCTACTTAACCAGAGACTGCGGATTCCACCACCTCAGTTACTGAGAAGCAGTTTCTTGCTGGACAGAATGGGGTTACTTCGGTTCTCTTGACCCATCTGGAGATCCGTATCTTTATCTGGTGACAGCAGGACAGCTATTAGCACAAAATCCCCTTCTCATCTGGCTGTGACTCTACATTAATACCATTTAGATGGAATGGGACTCTAGGCCTTACAGCTAACGGCTGCTGCACTTCAGTCTGGCTGCGGAGGAAAGCTTTGCTTCAGGCCTTCCAACATGGCTACAGAAAAACCAGATCGTTACGCGAGACAGGATACCGGGCTAGAGGAACCTTGGCTCTCACCCACTATGGCCCTCCTGATCTTCTTAGCAAAGTGCCCCCCGCCCAAAGCCACGCCTACTCAGGCTCCCCGCCCACCTTTCCCAGGCAGACTCCCTTTCTTGGCTGCTGCCCTGTTCGCTGCTCACCCCGTTCCCGCCGGCGGCCTGCGTTCCAAGGCTGCTGGCTCCAAACCTGCCTCCATTCCAATGACTCCAGATCGGAGACCTGCAAAAGAGCACTCCCAATGCACCCTGTGAAAGACTCCCAGCAACCAGCACCAGTGAGAGATGTGGACAGAAACTGATACTTACCACAGCCAGCACATAGGGAAGCGTGGCTCTTGCAGTGCCCTGCACGCTCCTATTGGACCTTTCCCAGTCCAACTCCTCTGTTGGCTATGCAGGCAATTCTGCTGCTGACTTTCGACTACGGGTCCTGGACCCAACGTTTACTTGGATACTTAGCCCAAGCAGCTTACACCACAGCACCCCAAAAGCCATACTGACCGCGCTCCTACTGCCCTCTTGGCTGCTCACTGTCCCTCCTGGCTCTGCTCCAGAACAGGCACCCGGCTAAAACCTTGCCTCCGATCCAACGATCCCGTACGGCGACCTAGAACAAAGCAGCGAGGCTTGCTTACAGACAGATACTTAGCCCAACCAGGACATAGTACAGGCCCACCAACCACCACATTCCCCCCAGATCCTCACACCTTTCCAGACAAGCTCCGCGGTTGGCATCTTACTCCGTTCCCTCTGCCTGCCAGCTCCAAGCCTCCTCTCCCATCCAATCGCTCCTCTTGGACCACCTGCAACAAAGCATTGCCAATACATCCTACCAAAGACTCAGCAACCAGCACCAGTGAGAGATGTGGACAGACACTTGGACACTTCGCCCAACTAGCTCACAGAAGAGACCCCCCCCCCAAAAGCCACACTTACCGAGCTCCAATTGGTGCTTCCCCAAGGCAAGTTCCACGGTTGGCTGCATACTCGGTTGCCTCTAGCTGCCAGCTCCAAGGAGGCCCGGCTAAACCTCGCCTCCAGTCCAATGAGCCCTGGAGGACACCTGCAAGAAAGCACTCCCAGTTTCCCCTAGTCAAACATTCCCAACAACCGACAGCAGTGAAGCAAGCGGATACTTAAGCCAACCAGCTGGTAGCACAACCCCTTAAAAGCCACACTCACCTAGCTGCTGGAGATTTCCCAGGCAAGCTCTCTTCTTGGCTAGGCACTCAAGTTCCTCTCTGGCAGCCTCTGATTGCAAGCTTCTGGCTTCACAAGACGACCCAGCTCAAAGTCCTCCCGCCAATCCAATGAGAGCCCCTGAAGGGCCACCTGCAACAACAAAGAGCCCCCCAAAAGCCACACTTACCCCACCTCCTCTCGGACTGGACAGAAAAACTCCCCGGTTGGATGCTTGCTCAGTTATTTTTTGCCAACCGATTCAAGAAGGATGCCCGGCTCAGAGCCATGCCGCCAACCTAAGAATCCCTGCAGGATGACCTGGAACAAAGCACTCGCAATTCACCCTCCCCACAGATGCCCAGAAACCAGCACCAGTGAAGCATGTGTACAGACACACCAATACGTAACCCAACCAGCTCACAGGGAGAGCCCCACAAAGCCACACTTACCTCGCTATTGGATATTTTCCAGGCAAGCTCGCCTGATGGCTATTCAATTACGTCCATTTCTGGCAGCCTTTCAGGTGAGGCTTTTGGCTCCAACAAACAGACCCAACTTGAAGTCTTGCCACCAATCCAATCCAATGAGCCCCTGTAAGGGCACCTGCAACCAAGCACTCCCAATTGACCCTGTTCAAACCCTCCCAGAAACCAGCACAGCAAAGCATGGGAACAGACACTTAGATATGTAGCCCAACACTTTCAACATTCCCCCCCCCCCCCCCCCCGTGCCCTTCAAAACCAACACTTACCAAGCTCCTCTTGGACATTTGTCGGGAAGGTGCCAGATTGAAGAACGAGACCTGGCTCAAGTCGTGCCCCTCAAAGTTTTGCGGCCAATCCAACAGGCCCTCGTAGGGCCACCTGCAACAAAGCACGCCCGATTCACCCTCTCCACACACTCCCAGCCACCAGCACCAGCGATGCACGTGCACACCCCCAAAAGCCACGCTTACCGAGCTCCTATTGGACCTTTCCCAGGCAGATGCCTGTTGGCTTCTTATTCCGTTCCATCTGGCTGCCAGCTCCAAGAAGGCTCAGCTCAATGCTAGCCTCCGATCCAATGACCTCACCTGCAACAAAGCACTCCACATTTACCCTCTTCCAACTACCCGTGCAACCAATACCAGTGAACAAGGCGGACAACGGGCACTTGGATATGTAGTCCAACACGCTTACACCACCTCCTCTTGGTCCTTTTCTAGGCAACCTCACCTGTTGGCTACTTACCTTTGGCCAAGAGACACGAGAAGAATGCCCGGCTCCAAGACTTGCCGCTAATTTAAGGACTCCTGTTGGACATCCTGCAAAAAAGCACTCCCAATACACCCTATTCAAAGACTACCAGCAACCAGCACCAGTGAAAGATGTGAACCGACACTCAAATACCTTCTTAGCTCAACCAGCTCACAATAGAGGCCCCCCGAAAGCCACACTTACCAAGCTCCTCTGTTGGCTATTCACGCCAAGGTCCTTTAGCTGCCCTTCGTGGAAGAACGTCTGGTTCAAATCCTTGCCTCCAAATGCAAAGTCCCCTGTTGGACGACCTGTGAAAAAAGCACTCGCTGCACCCTAGTCAAACACTCAGCAACCAGAACCAGTGACAGATGGGGACACTCGGCTATTTAGCCCAACTCACAGCACAGCTCCCCTCCCCGCAAAAGCCACACTTACCTGACATCCTACTGGACCTTTTCTGTGCCAGCTCCAAGAAGGACACCCGGCTCAAAAGCCTGCCACCAATCCAATGACCCAGGCAAGATGACCTGGAACAAAGCACTTGCAACTCACCCTTCCAAAGACTCCCACAAACCAGCACCAGTGAAGCACGTGTACCGACACTCCAACACTTAGCCCAACCAGCTCACAACATCATCCCACAAAACCACACTTAACGAGCTAGCGGACATTTCCCACGCAAGCTTGCCTCCGTCTGCTTGCTGTTGCCCGTGGCTCCCAGCTCCTGAACTGAGGCTCATCTCCAAGGCTTGCCGCCAACGCAAGGAACCCCTGTAAGACCACCTGCAACAGAGCCCTCACAATTTACCCTATTCAAACAGTCCCAGCAGAGCAAAGCATGTGAACAGACCCTTAGGTATGTAGCCCAGCCCTTTCCACTCCTCCCTACCCCCAACACTTACCAAGCTCCTCTTGGACATTTGTTAGGAAACCGCTCTCTGGCAGCCGTTGGTGTAAGGTGCCAGACTGAAGAACGAAACCCGGCTCGACTCGTACCGCTCAAAGGCTTGCGGCCAATCCAACGAGCCCTTGTAGGAGCACCTGCAACAAAGCACGTCCAATTCACCCTCTCCAAACGCTCCCAGCCACCAGCGCCAGTCATGGATGCGCACAAACATTTTATATGTACGCCCCCAAAAGCCACACTTACCGAGCTCCTATTGGACCTTGCCGACACCAAGGCTGCTGTTGACTATTCAGGCAGTCGTCCTTAAGCTGCCTTTCGTCTAAGGGTGGCCTGGCTATAAGCCTTGCCACGAATCCAATGAACCCCTGTGGGACTGCCGGAATCCCTGCAGGATGACCTGCAACAAAGCACTCCCAGATCACCCTATTCAAGTGCAACCAGCACCAGTGAAGCATGTGCCAACACACCTGGATAGGTAGCCCAACCATCTCACAGCCCAACTAATACGTACCAAGCTCCTCTTGGACCTTTCCCAGACCAGCTCCCCCTGTGGCCTGCAGCTGCTAGCTTCCAAAAGGATGCCCAGCCGAAACCAAAGTTCAGCCCAAGGACCCAGTGTGACAACCTAGAACAGAGCAGTAAGAAACATGTACAGACAAGGAGATGCAGTACTTAGCCCAACCAGCTCACAGTACAGGCCCCCCAAAGGCACGCTTACCCCAGATCCTCTCAGACATTTCCAGCAAACTCCCCTGTTGGTTCTTCACTCCAATGTCCTTTAGCTGCCTTTCATGTCAGGGTGCCAGATGCAAGGAGTACGCCCGGCTCAAAGCCTGCCTCCAATCTATCCCCCTAGACAACAACCTGCAACGAAACACTCCCGACCACCAGCACCAGTGAAGCATATAGACCGAAACTTGGATACTTAGCTCAACCAGCCCACAGCACAGCTGCCCAAAAGCCACTTACCGAGCTCCTACTGAACCTTTCCCAGGCGGATGGATGCCTCTCTTGGCTTCTTACACCCTTCCCTCTGGCTGCCAGCTCCAATCCAACGAGCCCTGTAGGACCACCTGCAAGAAAACACTCCCAAGGCACCCTATCAAAGGTTCCCGGCAACCAGCACCAGTGGAGGATGTGACCAGACACTCCAACACCTTCTGAGCCCAACCAGCTCACAGTAGTGGCCCCCGAAAACCCACACTTACCAAGCTCATCTTGGACCTTTTGCAGGCAAGCTGGCTATTTGCTCTGTTGTCCTTTCGGGTAAGGGTGCCAGACGCAAGAAGGACACCCGGCTCAAAGCCTCAACTCCAGTCCAATGACCTCTGCAGCTTCAACTGCAACAGAACACCCTCACTTTTCCTTCTTCCAACACTCCCTGCAATCAATACCAGTGAACAAGGTGGACAGATAGTTAGATATTAGCCCAACCACCTGGGAGCATGGCCACTGAAAAAGGCACTTACCCAAGCTCTTCTCAGAACTTTGCTTCCAATCCAATGACTCCTGTTGGACCGCCTGCAAAGAAGCACTCCCAAGGCACCCTAGCAAAGGCTCCCAGCAACCAGCACCAGTGAGAGATGTGGACAGACATTTGGACACTTCACCCAATTAGTTCACAGAAGAGACCCCCCCAAAAGCCACACTTACCGAGCTCCAATTGGCGCTGCACCGAGCCAAGTTCCACGGTTGGCTGCGTACTCGGTTGCCTCGGGCTGCCAGCTCCAAGGAGGCCCGGCTAAACCCTCGCCTCCAGTCCAGTGAGCCCTGGAGGACACCTGCAAGAAAGCACTCCCAGGTTACCCTCGGCAAACATTCCCAACCACCGGCAGCAGGGAAGCAAGTGGATCCTTAGGCCAGCCAGCCGGTAGCACGGCCCCTTAAAAGCCCCACTCACCAGCCGGTGGAGATTTCCCAGGCGAGCTCTCCTCTGGGCGAGGCCCTCAAGCTCCTCTCTGGCAGCCTTTGATTGGAAGCTCCTGGCTTCGCAAGACGACCCAGCTCAAAGTCCTCCCCGGAGCCCAGCCCGCTCCCGGCAGCGCCCCCCGCCCCGAGCGCCTCGGTTCCCGGGGCCGGAGCTCCGGGCTCACGCGGCCAGACCCGGCCGGCGGCAGAGACGCGCTGAGCCCGCCCGCGAGCAGGAGGCACGAAGCCGTTTCTGGAAAGGCCCCGCCGCTGCCAGAGCCCGCGCCGCACGGACAGGGCGAGACCGAGGGACAAACCTGCTCCCGGGCCAGCGAGACGCCTCGTGCCCCTCCCGCACCGCGCCAGGCCGCCCGCGCGGCCATGAGTGAAAGGACACGCCCCGGAGCGGGCCTTTTTATACGCTCAGCGCTGGGCGATACCATCTGGCCGCGAAGTGCGGGGGGGGGGGGAGGGAAACACGTGCTTCCAATTACCTCGCCCCGCCCTTTTCGGCGGGTGGGGCGTGTCTCGCGCCTGCGCGGTGAGGGAGCCGCGGCCGAAGCCGGGCGGGGGACTGGGGAGGGGGAGGGGGAGGGGGGTCTCCTCGCGCGGCTCAGGGCGAGTTGCTGCCGAGCGCGTGTCCCGGGCGCTGCACGCGGGGTGGTGACAGTGGCCCGGGGAGCGAAGCGGCTGCAGGAGGCCGGTGCAGCCCCGGCTGGGGAGAGCGGGGGCCGGGACACGCCCCACGAGACGCCCCGAGCGCGCTCGGCAGCCCCGCTGCAGCCTCTGCCCGCGCCACGGGGCGTTGCTGCCGCCCCCTTCCCCGGGCCGGGCTACAGGTGCAAACGGGGGCGAAGGGGCGGACACGGGGCTTCACGGCAGGGCCCGGCTTTGGCTTCTCCGCTGCCGCTGAGTCGCTGATTCGCCCTCCCGCCCCCGGCCCGCGCTTGGCTCGGACCTTGCGCCCCCTCCCCGCTGCGCCCTCTGGTCCTCGCACGAGTCCGGGCCGCGCCCGCCCCTGCCCTGCTGCTGCTGTTTCGTGGCTACCGCGCCGAAGCGCCGAGGGCAGGAGCAGGGCGGCTGCTGGCGAGTCTCTCTGCCCCCCTGGCGCTGGCTCCCTTCCCCTGGCCGCTCCCAGCGCCGCGTTCTCGCGGGCGGAGCACCCAGTAATACCCAGCCGCGCGGGCTAGTGAGCCCCCTTCCCGCTGCTCCGCTCCCAGCGCCTGCTGCAGCCAGAGCCTGCGGGCGGCCGGGGGGAGACGCACCGAGCCCCCCCCCCCCAGCTCCCCGGCTTCCTGCGCATCGCTCCATCCCTGCACAGAACGGAGCGGAGAGAAAGTCCAAGCCAAGAGCTGCGCTGAGAGCTGGGACCAGAGAGCCGGGCAGCGCTGCCTGGCGGGAAGCCCCCGCTCCAGCTGCTACCGGCCCCTCGCCTGCCCCGCCCACATCCCCCTCGCCCCGCAACGAGGGGACTCGGCCTTGCTGCTCCGCCGTGCGGGGGGGGCTCGCAGCGCGCACCAGCCTCCCAGCTCCCGGCCCTGCTCCAGGGGAGCCGGACGCGCCGCGGGCTCTGCGGGACGAAGCGGAGCGATCTGCGGAGCGTGTCATTGTGTAGCCGGGAGGGTTTTGCCCAGTTACTCGCTTACAATGGAGCCGGCGTTTCCAGCCCTAATATTGCGCCATTTCCGCACCTCCGAGAGGCGTCGCGGGTAATTCGCCCCCGCCCCGTCCTGGCCGGACCCCCAGACTCGTCCCCTCCCAGGCCCTGCACCTCCACCTCCAGCCCCCTCTGGCACCCCCCTTCCTGCCCAGACTGCCCCCTTCACCGTGCTCCAGTCCCCTCTGTCCCACCCGGACCCTGAATCTCCGCCACCCCGAGCCCGCTCCTGGGGCCTCGTGTATCCCACACGCCCCGCGTGGTTCCCTGGCCCACGGGGTGACTCAGACCCTTAGGGCCCGAGATGAGAACAGGTGAGCTCTACAGGCTAACGTGAGCCCAGCTGGCTTTAGCTCAAGTGCTAGAGGCGCCTGCTCTAAGCGCCGGGGTCCCTGCTTCAAATCTGTCCAGTTTCAAGTGGGGGCTCCTCTGGGGTCTCTCATACTCAGGATGCCCTTGCTCAGCTAGGGGAAGTGTCCTTAGTGGGTGCGGTTCACTGCCGCTTGCAGTGGCACTTAGGGGTAGAGCTCGGTCATTCTTCTCTCCCCCGGTCAGTGGTCTGAGCCAGGGGTGGGCACGAATTTTGGGAGGGGGCCACGTTACAAATTTCAGAAGAGGCTGCGGGCCAGCACGGAAGGGGCGGGGTTCAGACCTATCCTGCTGGGAACTTTGCTTGGCCTGGAATCCCTGCCCCCTGACTTCTGGCCAGTGGAAAAGAACCAGGAGCAGAGGAGGGGGCCGGTGATACTTTTTAAAGTCAATAACAGTCCTTCTTCCAGCAGCTTCACTAATACATAAATGAAAGGTGCAGCTCTTCCCTTTCAGTGCAGGGGCCGGCAACCTCTCAGAAGAGGCCTTCTTAGATATCCCTTATTCACGGATCCGTGTGCCGGGGGAAGAAGCGGGGAGGGGAGGGCAGGGCAGGGCAGGCTGGGGCCGGTGACTTTATTTTGTAAACCAGCTGCAGCTAGTCAGAATGGTTTGATGGAAATCATGAAACAGATGAAGAATTTTAACATTCTCCTGTTAGTTTATCAAACTTCCTTTTCAGCAAAGTAAAATAATATGTCCCATACAAAAGGTTTCAGTATTTTCTTTATTTAGGGCAAGGGCGGTGAACCCTTTTTGGGTCGGAGGTCACTGACCCACAGAAAAATGAGTTGGGGACCACACAGGTGAGAAGAGCAAACCTCCTCCAGAACGCCCCCTGCTCACTGATGTGGCCCCGACAGACACTTCACTCCTCTGGTGCTGCAGCCTCAAGGAGTGGCGGGAAGGGAAGAGGAGGTCTGAGGTTCAAGGCTTCCCATAGATGAGATTTACTTCTCTGGGGTCCCGCAGTTAGTGGATTTTATGGACCCCCCCCCCTTAGGCTCTGGGGTAGGAACAAAACTGAGGGGAACAGTGCCTGAGACAGGGCTCCAAGCAGGTAGGATAGGGAAGGGGCGCAGTATCTGGGAGGGAGGTGGGGTGCAGAAGCAGGCTGGGAGTAGGGAGTCTGGCCAGATGAAGGGAGCAGGAACAAGGGAGGTTGCGGTGTCTGGCCAGGAGAGAGGGTGCAGGAACAAGGAAGAGTATCTGAGCAAACTGGGGCTGCTGGATCTTGGAGGGGGTCAGTGCATGGGCGGGGGACCTAACCTGACTTGGTGCCCTCTTGCAGAAACAGCTGCAGCCACGCTGTCCCAGTCGCCCCAGAGGGACGTCCTGCTGCCCTGGCAGTCCGGGGACCGGCCCTGGGGGCCGGAGCTGCCACTTCCACCCAGTTCAGGGCCGGCCCCAGAGGCGCCAGTGCCATGGCCACGTGATCCGGGGCCCTCCCCGGAGGCCAGAGGTGCCCCTGCTGCGGCCACACGATTCGGGGCTGGCCCCGGAGGCGCTGCTGCCACAGGTACGCAGCCCCAGACTGCTGAGGAGCTCCAGCCCCAGCGCTGCTTCCTCCCACCACAGTCTAACCTGCTGCAAGGAGGAGAGAGCGCTCTCCAGCTGCTGCGCAGGAGAGGCGGGGCGGGGCTGAGCTTCCTCCCCCGTGCTCCTGAAAACTGGCACCCCGGCCTTGCGGGCCGGAGAGGCTTTTGCCCGTCCCTGGCCTAGCCTGAGCCCTGGTTGGCTCTGTAGCTCAAGTTGTAGATGCTCCTGCCCTAAGCTTCTCAGGGCCTAGATTCAAATGCACCCAGTGGGGGTTACAAATGGGCATTTTGCTTTTTCCACTTTCCGTCATAAAATCGCTTCTAAAAACACAACGACAAGATACAGACACAGACTATTTCTCTGGCCGGGAGGAATGATTCAGAATACTCCCCTCCACCCTGTCGTTGGCGGGACCTCCCTTTTACTTTCCACTAGGGAGGGAGATGAAAAAAAAATCTGAGCCAGAAGGGGAGCATAACCCACGTTCGCTCCCCTTGCTCTTGTTGCCCAGCTGATCCCGGGCTCCCCACGGCCTTTCCCCGGAACCCGGGATCGGCTGGGGAGTCCGCAGCTGACCCCGTGTTCCAAGCAGCACTTAATTAATGACTTTGAAACTCAGCAGGTAACTGCTACATATAGGGTCTCTGGGCTGGGGGGAGGTAAAATAAGATGTCTGAGCTCAGACCACTTACTGGATGCTGCCTGGCCCACAGACAGGCAAGTAAAGACAGAAAGACTCCCCTCAGCCACCCACGTGAAGGGCAGAATCTTTTACAGTCTCTAACAAATTACGGGAAGCCTCTGACTGCCGAATGAATAGGGGAGAGCTCCCTCCTCATTAAGGGTATGTCTACACTACAGCACTAATTCGAACTAACTTAATTCGAATTAGTTAATTTGAACTAAGCTAATTCGAACTAGTGCATCTAGACCTAAAAACTAATTCGAACTAGCATGTCCACATTGAGTGGACCCTGAACCGAAGTTAAGGCTGGCCGGAAGCAGTGCCGGCAGGGCATCAGGTTAGGACTTAGAGTGTGGAGCTGCTGTCTCAGGCTAGCCGAGGGCTGTGCTTAAAGGGACCCGACCTCCACCCCGGAGAGACAGTTGTCAGGGATTCCCCGCTTGCTTGTCTATCTTGATGAGGGACAGCAAAGCAGTCCTGACTTGGAGTGCCCTGAGTGCCCACACTTGGCACATCACAGCACTCGGCCATCAGCCCGGCTGCACTTGCCGCAGGCTGCCATGTGGGGGGGTTAATCGGGGGGCTGCAGGAGAGCCCCCCTGCCTGATGTACAAAATAAAGGACACGTGTGTTCAAAAATAGAAACTCTCTTTATTTAACAAAACTGGAGGGGGGGGATTAGCATCTGGGGAGACTGGGAAAAGGAGGTGGGAGAGGGGAAGAGAGAGGGTGGAAGAGGGCTAGCAGGCTTCAAACTAATAAAAGAAAGTTCTTCTTCACAAAGCAAATAGTCAACCTGTGGAACTCCTTGCCACAGGAGGCTGCGAAGGCTAGAACTAGAACAGAGTTTAAAGAGAAGTTAGATAAAGTCATGGAGGTTGGGTCCATGGAGTGGCATTAGCCAAGGGGTAAAAAGGTGTCCCTGGCCTCTGTTTGTGGAAAGCTGGAGATGGATGGCACGAGACAAATGGCTTGGTCATTGTCTTCGGTCCATCCTCTCCAGGGTATCTAGTGTTGGCCGCTGTTGGCAGACAGGCTACTGGGCTAGATGGACCTTTGGTCTGACCCAGTACGGCCATTCTAAGCTCAGGGTCGGGGGTCTCACTGGACCACCTTGATTTTCATGCAGACCTGCTACTGGCATTGCATGTGGCCTTTGGTGGCCAGGCTGGCAGCTATCGTGCCCTAGACGGCCACTTTCCTGTGCCTAGTGTGGAGGTTGTGGACGTTGGAGGCCTCCCCCCAAACCTGGATGAGGTCCACGATCTCCGCACTAGACCAGGTGGGCACCCACCTCTTGCCGCCCCAGGCAGGCTCCTGGGAGCCGCCAGCCTGGTCCCGGGAAGAAGCGGAGTGCTGGGTGGCAGCGGGTGGCGGGCTCGTGCCGTGCCAGGTGCAGGGTCTGCGTAGCACTTTAAAGACTGAGGACTTTTAATCTGAGGAAGTGGGTCTGGCCCACGAAAGCTCATCACCTATTCAACCATCTTATTAGTCTTTAACGTGCTACACCGTCCTGTTTTTTGTTTCAGCTCCTCATTAATGTAACTGGTTTTGAAATACTCTTCTGGATTCAAAAGTTCTGTCAAAAAAAGCCACGAAAGATGGGCAGTTTGTGGGAGCATGTGTTGTGGGCTCATCTCTCCGACCGGCTACACACCGATACCTGATGGTTTGGATTTGCACATTTCTAAAATGTGGATGCAAATCTCTCTGTGGACATTTATTTTGCAGTAGGTGAGCTTTAAGGCTAGTCTACACCTAAGTCTTAGATCAAAATAGCTACATTGCTAAGGGCTGTGAAACATTTGATGTCCTCTGCCACGTATTTGGTCAATCTAACACCTGCTGTGGTCAAAGTTAGGTCAGTAGAAGAATTCTTCTGTTGACCAAGCACCGCCTCTTAAAGAGTGATTCCATTACACTGACAGAAAAACACCTTCTGTTACCGTAGACGCTTCCTAAGTGTCCAGACAAACCACCACTCAGAACTGCCCGCGGAGAGTTTGGCACCTGGGACCATTAGAGCTTATGGCAGGAGCTGCTCCAGGTTGAGCTATAGAGCCAGCTGCTGCTCAGCTTAGGCTGCAGGGCTCATCCCTTCTTCTCGTTCCCTGTAAGCGGTCTAAGTATCACTACACGGGACAGTGAACCGCACTAGGGCTACATCTGCACCGAATGCTTCTTTCAAAATAGCTATTCGGGCAGAAATACTCCAAAATAGTTTATTTCGAAATAGCACGTCTACGCTACAGGGAAGCCTCAAAATGAGTCCGAGGCCGGCTTCCCTAACGTGGACGCGCTACCTCGATTGAGAGCTCCAGGTGGCACTGGGGAGTAATTACTGTGAATGGCCCTGGGGTGCAGCTATTTCGAAATAGCAGCGGTGGAGCATCTACACTACTGCTATTCCGAAATAGCTATTTTGGAATAGGCGCTCTTCTTCGTGGAACGAGGTTTACAGAAGTCAGAAGAAGCCGTTCGTTATTTTGAATTTATTCCGAAATAACCCTGCCGGGTAGATGCACCCTAAGGCAGTGTTTCTTAACCCACCGGCCGTGGGCTGCTTGCAACCCGTACGACTTCCTCAGGGTAGCGTGGATGCAGCCACATAATAAAGAAAGAGCTGCATCTAGACTGAGAATCACTACTCCGAGGGCACGAGGCTTGCTTTCACTGGGCTGGCGTCAGGCTTTAAGGACTTTATTGTATGCCTCTGTGATGACTGAATGGACTGTGCCAGAGGAGGCTGTGAAGGCTAGGACTATAATAGAGTTTAAAGAGAAGCTGGAGAAATTCATGGAGGTTAGGTCCATAAAAGGCTATTAGCCAGGGGATAAAATGGGGTCCTTGGCCTCTGTTTGTCAGAGGCTGGAGAGGGATGGCAGGAGACAAATCGCTTGATCGCTGTCTTCGGTCCACCCTCTCTGGGGCACCTGGTGCTGGCCACTGGCAGTAGACAGGATACTGGGCTAGATGGACCTTTGGTCTGACCCAGTACGGCCGTTCTTATGTTACTCCTTGGGTGTAACAACTTGCCAGCTGTCTACCCTGGCCGCTTGAATTTGCGCAATAGCACTGACTTTGTAATATACAAAATCAGTGCTTCTTGCACAAATACTTTCACGCTCCCGCTAGGGAAAAAGCCCTCTTGCGCAAGAATGCTTGCTCAAGAGGGCCAGTGTAGACAGGGAAGAATTGTTTTGCGCAAAAAAGCCCCGATGGCTAAACTGGCGATCAGGGCTTTCTTGTGCAAAATCGCGTCTAGACTGGCCCCGGATGCTTTTGCGCAAAAGCATCCTTGCCAATCTAGATGCTCTTTTGCGGAAAAGCTTTTCCGTTAAAAGTATTTCCGCAAAATCATGCCAGTCTAGACGTAGCCTAGGTGTGTGAGTTACACTTACATCTTACCTAGACCCCACACCCCACTCCAGCCTGCTCCCCAATGGCAACCTACAGCACACTGAACCCCTTATTTTTGCCACACCCCAGAGCCTAGGGTACCATAAAATCTATTAATACCCCTGGGCCCCCGAAAAGTTCATCTGGACATTTGGGGAAGCACTTAGGCAGGGTGGGTAACCTCAGGGCCAGGGTCCAGATGGAGCCCCTCACTTGCCTAGATCCAGCTCCCAATGCTCAGGGTTTCCCCCTCCCACAGCATTGGGGAGCCCGTGCTGGTACCAAAGCCCCTTACCCTGTCGAAGCAAAAACACGCTCCTCTGTGTTTAGGCAGCTAACAAACAGCTTTATTAATTAATAAAGCACAGCATGAGCCAAACGTGGTCACAGCAGAGCCGGGCCCAGTAAGGCTGCTAATACAATCAATCCTAGTATCTTTATACCCTTAGCCAAACAGTCTGACGTCAGGGCATCTAATTACAGAAATCCTTAAGGCTTTGTTTTTCCAAATTTAATTATCAACAAGATGGCGGACAGGTACGAAGGAGTACATCTCCTGTCCCAACCAGCCCAATTAACACATACCAATAGCCCATCCTGTAGGCCTCTTCTCACAGGGTGACAGAAAGCTCACTCTGGTCTACGTGCTTGAGAGAAAAGCTGAAATGGTTTCTGATATACAAGATGGCTTCTAGCTAAATATGAAAATGGTTTCTACAGCTTCTACATCTCCCCCCTTTTAGCCTTTTAAAGGCTAACCTTGAAACCATTTTACAACTCTATTTCTATTAAAGTATTTATGTACATTTTTTTGTTCCTTTCTCTGCTCATCCTATTTTAACATCATGAGTTCTACATTCTTTTTTGTAAGGGTCTGTCTTGTGTTTTCCAGAATACAAGAAATACAGCATTTGATTAACAAGAAACAGCAATAAGCACAAAAGAATATAGCCAATACTAAAACTACTCTTTGCAAAATCCAAGTTCCTACATGTCTAAACTAGCCTCCCAACTAATCCCAGAGGGTCCAGTCTTCCTCCTGCCTTAGGCGTTCCACAGTTCTTTCAATCTCTGAGGCATCTTCCTCTACTTCTTTGCTGGTGTCAGAAATATACCCACAGTATTCTCTTCTTACTAAGGCACAAACCCTGCCCTTACTAGCTAGGACATAGTCTAGGGCCATCGGTTTGGGCTTTTTTTTCCTCACCCTGGCTCCTGAACCATTACATGTCCAGCAGTACTTTCCAATTGGGGTCAAGGCTAGGCGGATATACCCTGGGTTAGTAAACCTTTTATCCTGCCAAGTATCATTTGGCTTAGTTCACTAAACAGTGTGCTATTCATTTGAGTGTTGTTTAGTGGGACTGGAATCATTGGGATGCCTCCTTCTGAATGTACCGGACTGTGAGCACATATCTAGCAACCTGTGGAATTAAATTCTTGGGAAACTTGGTTCATTAAAAGCATAAACACATTTGAACCATGTAGGTTATAACTGCTAGTTTTAAAAACAAGATTAAGCATAAGCTCAACATGAATTGTTTGTCCAGCCTCATGCTGGCTGTTCTTCAGGACTTCGTAGTTTGCTTCACCTATCGCTGGAAGGTTCTTCTGGGCCGCAGCTGGTACCTTAGCCTTGGGGTCTCAGGCTCGTCTGCTCTGGGCCTGGATTGCCGGTACCAAGCCTGCGCTGATCCTCGTCTACTTCTGGACCTGGGTCTCTGGTACCAGGTCTGTGGTGATTCCCATCTGCTTCTGGACCTGGGTCTCTGGTACCAGGTCTGTGGTGCTCATTGTTGGGGCCAACCTCTGTAGGGGCCGGAACGGGTTTGCAGTGGGATGCGTGAATCCAGGTGGGCAATCCTTCGCACTTTCCAGCAGTACGGGTGGTCAGAAGGACTTGGTAGGGACACTTTCACCTGGGTTCCAGGGCAGTCTTCCGCTGGTGAACTTTCACGCAAACCCAGTCTCCTGGTTGTAGTTTAAGGCACGGCTCAGTCGGGGCCTCTTGGAAGGCGTCCTTAACCTGTGAATGATAAGACTGTACACACCTCATAAGTTCCTGTTAATACTTGACTATGCCACACTTGTTAAAGGAAGCATCAGCCAGGTTAATTTCTGGGCTGCTTTACAGTCTTATAGGTTGGCCACATGCAATTTCATGTGGACTGAGTCCAGTTTTCTGATTAGGAGTGGCTCTCATGCTCATTAGGGCAATCGGGAGTGCTACTATCTATGTTAAGCCAGAGTTCTCACATATTAGTTTTAATAGCTACTGTGATGTCATCATGTTTCCTGCAGGGATAAGCTTCTACCCATCCCAAAAACAAGCAAACAATAACCAGCACATTATTCAAAAGACTGACATTTAAGCAATTGAATAAAGTCCATTTGTAAATTCAGAAATGGTCCCAAAGGCGGAAGTCTGGTTGCCGGAACTGTCTTTACAGGTTTACCCACGTTGTGGGCTTGGCAGACAGGGCAAGCCAGACAGTAATCTTTGGCTGCTTGGGAGAATTTGGGAGCAAACCAATTTTGTTTTAAGGATTGCTACCATCCCCCCCCTTTGCTAACGTGCGACAATCCAGGGAGCACGGGGGCAAGGTGAGGTAGCAAGACCACTGGGGCAACAATGTGGCCATCAGAGCTGCACCACAAGTGGTCTGGGCGCAAGGTGCACCCTGCCAGTCTCCACTCCTGCTTTTCTGATTCTGGGGCTTGGTTTCGCAGGAGGGCCAGTTCTGAAAGAGACGGCGTAGGAGCTGGCGATGGTAGGACAGAAGGGAAAAAACAGCAGGTAGAGGAGCAGATTCCGCTACATTCCAGACAGTACAAACTGCATAGCCTGCTACTAAAACTCTACTAGAATTATAAAGGCAAGAACCATTTATATAAAGCACAATGTTAAGATTATTCAAGGGACTTAAATTATTCTTTCATTAGAACAACAATATTGTACACACAACGTTTGAAATACATATATCACAATCAAGACACACAAGACAAATCTGGACAGAACACAGAACCATGGGGTTTTTTTTTCCCTTCGGTTAATTTTCATATGATATTAGCGCTTCTTGATGATCTGAAAGACAAAGAAAACATTTCTACCCACATTGGGGTGGTGCATTATATTTTAGAACACTTTTTCTTTACAGATTTTTTTGCTACCTTTTGATCAGCCTGCTGTTACCCAATGGTATGCTTTTATTTTGAACACTAGCTTCAGAGGGTTTGAGTAAATTACTTCATTATTTAATTATTAAGTTAAAGGTGGCATGCCTCAGTTTCCCTCTTGTACTGCAGACCAGGCTTTTTTTTACTGCCACAGAAACTCTTAGAACAAGGTGCTTGCTAGTTACTATTCCAGCAAGCAAAAAGGTTTTCCTTTCCTGAAAAGAATCACATGCAATGTTACAGACTTACTTATGGGGGACAGTGCTCCCCCCCCCTTCCAGAACAAACAGGCAGTTTGCAGACACACACAACCTTGGATCTGAAAGCAAGCCAAAAGTGCTATCAGCTCAGCCTTGAACAGAAACACTGTGAAGTTTCTGGGCTTGGATTTTTTTAAACAATAATTAGGTTCCATGGAAGACACATTTAACCCTTAGGGTGCAGGTTTTACAAATTTACAATGTATAGATTCTATTCTTTTATGCCGTTAACCAATTAAGTTTCAGTAGAATTCCTTACTTTCCCTTTAATAGATTTAACAAAGTGTCTGTAGCCAAATGTTTAACTTGATTGTTTCATTGCTAAGGTGATTAAAAGAGGCTGCAAGAAACAAGGAGTCATTTCTTAAAGCAGGGTTTTTTTGTTTGTTTTTTTCCCTCTCCCTTAAGATTTGGAGGAAAACTTTCTTTAAACTGTTAAACTTATTTTAAACTTTGTGTTTTGCTTTGGATCGGGCAAGTTTGTTACAGGAGCCCGTGTTTTCAAAGGGAAGAGCTAATTCCTTTCAGTTATTTTTCATGTTTCCTCTCTATCTGTGTATGCGTTATAAAGAGGGATAGAGGGGTGATGTTGTGCCAGATTTTCCCCCCAAGCTTGGTTGATATGGGTGTGCCAACTGAGAATTTTATTTTCTTTTTTTTCCCCCACTTTTTATGCATTATTTTGGCACAGAGGTGCTGCAGCAACTTTTAAGTTACCTATCTTACTGCAGGGCGGATTTTTGCTTTTCTGAGCTTCACTTTTATCCCTCAGGGCTTTAATTTTTCTTGTTTTCAAATTTGTTAAATGCTTACAGGTCCTTGGACCATTATGCACGTACATGTAGTACACAGGGGTGCCTTTCGGCAGAGTGGGGGGTGTTTAGACTAACCCCCACTTAAATTAACTTTACACACTCCAAAGAAAGAGTCCGCCGGGTCTAGAGTGTCAGACCTTAGCAGCTCATGAAATAAGGGGAGTCGTCACTCCCTCACATATCCGCTGAGTCTCGAGGTTCAGCTGACGCGCCCCCCCCCCCTTTGCGTTCAGAGCTCCCTCGTGGGAGAGCCCTGGTGCAGCTGGGATCAGCTCAAGTCTCAGACCTATGCAGCGGCATTCATTCTTCACTCGTTACATTCATACTCATTTTCCCACACACAATTTTTTTTCTCCTTTTTTCACATTTTTCCTTCAGTTTCCACATTTAGATGCATCTTTATTTATTGTCCAGTTCCCATGGGTTTCTATTAAGTGACGCTGCCCTAAGACACCCGGCACTTAATATCAGACTTCATTAGGATCCTATACCAGAAGGCACTTATCATAAAGGCACTGGAATTCCTGTAGACTGACCTACCCCCATTTTCTGCGCACGCTTAATTCTGTAAGACACCGAACCAAAGTCCGCCTGCTTACACCATATTCTGCAAGTCACCGAATCAGAATCCGCCTGCTTGCTCTGCGAGTCACCGAATCAGGATCCGCCTGCTTGCTCTGCGAGTCACCGAATCAAGAATTCACCTGCTCGCACTGGTCCCCCCCCTTTTTTGTTGCGAAGCACTGGACTCAAGGTCCACCTGCCTCGCAGGGGTTTCCGGCACCTGCCCCAGCCCGGCAGAACACCACGTCCTGGCGCCTGGAGACAGCCTGGCGGAATGGGGCACTATGGCCTGGGATTAGCCTCAGAGGTCAGTACTACGCCCACAAATAACAGAGCGAGACAACAAAGCTTCCCCACAGTTCCGTGTGCCGAGACAGAGTAATGGCACCACACCAGCTTTTAGCGTCCAAACACAGAGGGTCCAGCGCATGGCTGCCTCACTAGAGACACCGGTGTGCCCTTTTGGAACTGTGACACATAAGACAGGCCTAATAGACAAAGACAGACACAGACAAACAAAAATGTTAGCCGCTCCACAAAATTGAATTCCGTAGCTCCCCTTACCCCGATGGCCGGCCGTCACTCCAAATCCCAAGCCCTCACTAGGAGATTTCGTAACAGGTATCTCCTTACCTTTTATTGAGCGCTCTGAGAGGTTTGGAAGTGGAGTGCCGGTCCGTCCATACGGGCAAGTGGCGCGTTAGGATTCTCGGTGGAACCTCCAAATTGTCGAAGCAAAAACAAGCTCCTCTGTGTTAATAAAGCTGTTTGTTAGCTGCCTAAATTAATAAAGCACAGCATGAGCCAAACGTGGTCACAGCAGAGCCGGGCCCAGTAAGGCTGCTAATACAATCAATCCTAGTATCTTTATACCCTTAGCCAAACAGTCTGACGTCAGGGCATCCAATTACAGAAATCCTTAATTAAATTTGGAAAAACAAAGCCTTATCAACAAGATGGCGGACAGGTACGAGGGAGTACATCTCCTGTCCCAACCAGCCCAATTAACACATACCAATAGCCCATCCTGTAGGCCTCTTCTCACGGGGTGACAGAAAGTTCACTCTGGTCTACGTACTTGAGAGAAAAGCTGAAATGGTTTCTGATATACAAGATGGCTTCTAGCTAAATATGAAAATGGTTTCTACAGCTTCTACAACCCCCAACACCTCACCACGGGGCTGAAGCATAGAAAATATTCCCACCCTGCGGGTGTGGGTGTGCCCTTCTCATCTCTGACTGAAAAAAGCCAAGTTGATACAGTCCAGGGGTAATGGAACCTATAACCAAATTGGAATAGATAACCCATCCAAATTGCCAAACTTGTGCATATCCTACGAGTGGAGGGGGAAAAATGCCTCTATTTGTCTTTCATGTTCGGATTTCCTGGCTGAATTTTTAATTTTGACTTTTTCTGCTTAAAACCAGGAATAAGGGACTTTTCGGTAAAGGCTTTATTTTCCAAAAGATCCCCGTCTAGACTGGCGCTTTTTTCCCAGCAAAGCCAAGAGCCGAGCTGGAAAAAAGCGGCAGCCATGTTCATGCAAATGGAGCGGGGAAAATTTAAATCCCCGCTGCCTTTGCAATTCTGACTTGGCTCTTCTGCATCCCTTTTCCAGAAGATTGGTGCAGTGTAGACACAGCCTTACAGTGACCATAATAGAATAACATTTAACGTTCCTGTGGTGGGAAGAGCACCTCAGCAGTCCAACACACTCGCATTTAATTTCAAAAAAAGGGAATTACACAAAAAGGAGGAGGTTAGTTCATCAGAAATTAAAAGGTACAGTGACTAGAGTAAAATCCCTGCAAGCTGCATGGAAACTTTTCAAAGACACCAGAATGGAGGCCCAACATAAATGCATCCTATTTTTTTAAAATTTGGGGTAAGAGACCTAAAAAAGAGACATGGTGGCTTAACCACGTAAAAGAAGCAGTGAGAAATAAAAAGGCATCTTTTAAAAAGTGGAAGTCCAATCCTAGTGAGGTAAATAGAAAGGAACATGAACACTGCCAACTTGACTGTAAAAATGTAATAAGAAAAGGCAAAAAAAGAGAGAGGAACAGCTAGCCAAAAATTTAAAAAGTAAAAGTACATTAGAAGCAGGACGCCTGCTAAAAAAACCAGTGGGCCCATCGAGATACAAAAGGAGCTATGGAGGACGATAAAGCCATTGCGGAGAGACTAAATGATTTCTTTGCTTCAGTCTTCAGGCCTGAGGACGTTCGGGAGATTCCCAAACCTGCACCGTCCTTTGTGAGTGATGAATCTGAGGAAGTGTCCCGGATTGAAGTGTCATTAGAGGTGGTTTTGGAACAAATAGAACAACTTAACAGTAACAGGTTCTCAGCCCTCCCTCCCTCCCTCAGTTTATTTCATTCAAAGAAAAATACAGTGTTTGGTTCCTTCAACTCAAAACAGGTGTGTTTATTGAGCCTGCAGGGAAGGGGGGGAAGGGATAGTGGAGCAAGGCCCAGGCCCCTAGCAGGGAGGCCCTGGGGAAAGTTACTGGGATCCTTAAGAGAAACTCTCCCTCTGGGCCTCCTGGATGGGCACCCTCAATTCATGGGTCCGGCCGATGTCCACAGCTACTCCAAGACCCCCCCTTTGCAGCCAGTATCCGCCACCCTCCCCCTTCCTCTCCACAACATCGTGGAGGCACCCGAAGGTGCGCTCCACCTGGATTTGGACATTGAATGGGGTCCAGTTAGCCCGCGTATGGGGAGAGGGTAGGCCCCGTCCCCCATGATGCACAGCGGCATCTGCCTATTCCCAACCCCAAAGTCACACCAGGGGAAGAACGTGCCAGCGTCCAGCTTCTGGAAGATGTTGGAGTTTCCAAATACACAGGTGTCATGCGCCCCACCCGACCACCTGACAGAATTGTGGAAGCCATCAGTTCGGAGGATATTTGGGATTCAGCTACACGTCCAATTAGAAAAGAAGAAGAAGAAAAGACCCAACAACTTGGGAGTGAACATTAAGCAAGCGAGCGCCCTCGCTACTAGATTTGTGTCTGCTTCTGAACAGTAGTATCACATCATTGCCTTTTGTGGGAAAGAGGCAGCCGGGGAGAGAAAAGGGGACCTTTATTGAGGAAACGGTGGTAATCTTTTTCCCCAATAAAGAGGAGATTTTGATTGGCAGCGCTAGAGCTGTTCACCAAAGCTGAAGAGCCCATACCTAACCCCTAGGAACGCCACATCTCATGAACATGCAAATACACAGGAAATCTCTGCTAAAATCAAAGGGCCTTTGATGATTCAGGCTTCATGAAAGTTGTATAAGATTTCAGTGCCGTCTAGCACAGCTGGTCTTGCATTGAAGTGTGAATCAGGGCGAGTAACATCGGCACAAAGCAGGCTGCCGTCTTCCGAAGCTTTGAGCAGGCAGGGTGCTGAGCACCAGAACTACAGCTAGACAGAAGGGTTCAATTCAAATCATGAAACAGATGAAGCATTTTAACTTCCTCTTGTTTAATCAAACTTCATTTAAAATAAGTAAAATATGGTGTCCAACACAAAAGATTTCAATGTTTCCTTTATTTAGGGCAAGGATAGGGAACTCTTTTTGGGCCAGCGGTCACTGAGCCACAGAAAAATCAGTCGGGGGCCACACAAGCGAGAAGCACAAAACTACTCCAAAAACCCCAGCGCTCACTGATGTGATCCTGACAGACACCTCAAGGCTGGGGCACCAGCCTTAAGAGGGGAGGAGGGAGAACTGATGTTCAGGGCTACCCCTAGACCAGACTTTTCTAGGGTTCCAGAGTTAGTGGATTTTTATGGACCCCCCCCCCCCCCTTAGGCTTTGCGGTAAGGACATAAGACAGGGCTGCAAGCAAGTAGGACAGGGCTGGAGTGTAGGATCTGGGAGGGAGGTGGGGTGCAAAAGGCTGGGAGGAGGAACAAGGGTGGGTGCAGTGCCTGGCCAGGAGAAGGGGGTGCTGGGCCTCAGGGGGGAGAGAAAGGATTGGGAGGGAGGGGTCTGTGCATTAGGGGGAGGCCTTACCTGACTTGGTTCCTCCTTGCAGCAACAGCTGCAACCACGCTGTACCAGCCAACGTGGAGAGAGGGCCTGTTGCCCCAGCAGCCACAGTCAGGTGCAGGTCCCATCCAGCACTGACACCTTTGGTGCCTGCTGAGGAGCATCAGCCCCCAGCCCTGCTTCCTCCCACCGCAGCCTAACCTGCTGCAGGGAGGAAGGAGCCCTCTCCAGCTGCTGCACAGGGGAGAGGGCTGAGCTTCTTTCCCCCAGGCTGCTGAAAATTGGCTCACCTGCCTTAGATCGCCCATCCCTGCACTAGGGGCTGGGGCCTGCAACTGCCTCACAGGCTGGCCAAAGGGCTTGGGCTAGCTAGATGGGGCCCCTCTGCGAGGCTTTTGCCCACCCCTGGACTATGGTAATCAGCAGCTTGGTTTCTGGGTACATAGTGGTCAGCCAAACAAGAGGGTTGTACCCAGGCAAGTTCGTGCTAGTGTTTATATATTTGAGAGTCTCTAGGGTGCCACAGGACCATTGTGGTTGAAGTTTATTTAGTTACAGACTAACATGGCTACCGCTCTCAGCCCTTGTTTTCTGTGGCACTGAAAGGGGGGCCTGTGGGTAATGAAGAAGGTCGCTTTGTAACCCAGGCCTGTCTGACTTAGAAAGCCATTGGCGTATTATTAATGCTGCATGATTGACATCAGTGTTTGTACCACAGCAGCTGGTTGTCAAACCCTGGGGGGGCTTACCCTTTCCCAGAAAAAATTTCCTGTTCCTGATCGGTTCAGGACAGCACAGGATGGATCCAAATTAGGCACTGGACCTGCAGAGATTGTGGGTTAACATCCTAATGCCATACAGTAGCCCTGGCTCTGATCTCAGACCAAAGTCAGCAATATAAAGAACTAGAATTAGCAGTGCAACCTACTGCTGGAGTAGGCCTTCCAATAGCAGCTCTGTAAACTAGCAACAAGGACACATGTGGCACGCTGTTTTCTTAGGCCTTCTGATGTTAACATTTTGACACAGTTTGCCTTCCGTTAAAGTTCCGATTCTACATAATGGCATGTGAACATTAGGGAATTTTACAAAAATTCTTCATTCCTGGTATTGGCTACTGTGCTGGACACAACAAGCCAGAATATTGCCTGATATACTTTGTTACAATCACGTTTCAGTGCATTCCTGAACATCTCAACTGCTAAAAAATAAGCATAAAACCGTTAAGATGTTTGTTTTACCTGTTAGAAAATTAATGTATGTTTGGGAGAACACGTAGCCCTAGCTTGGGAAGTCTTTCAATCTTGGAGCTCTGTCTGAATCATCCTGAGGGGTTCTAACAAAAAAGCACCATTTTCAGCACTACATTGTGCCAGTGGAATGGAAAACCAGGATTTTAATCACACATTTTTCTAGTATTCAAATGTAGAGTATCACTTCAGCTTTCATTTCTACAAACCCATTGTATGCCCTGTGGTTGTAAATTAGGTTGTAATGTTTTCTCAGATTAGGATTACTTGTCAAACATCATTTGAAGGCTTTTTACTTCTGACTTCTCTCCTGTTAACTATTTGGGGCCAGGAGGGTTTGGGTTCTCCCTACCCCATTACACACACTCGCGCAAGCGGCTCCAAAAACAGAGTCTGTTTACAATTTGGAGCACAGGCTGAGAGGCCCAAGGTTTATAACCCAGTTCCAGGGTAATTGTTTCTTTAGAGGAGGAGGTAGGAGTTCCGGAGGAAGGCACATGCTGGGGTTTCTGGGGGGTGGGGGAAGAGAGGGAGGGCAAGGGCAAACCAGGGAGGGGTAGGAGTCCCAGGGGAAAGCATGCACCAGAGCTCCCCTTCTCTCTGTGAGGGGGAGGGGAGGGAGAGCACACACCAAGGCTACGTCCAGACTGGCATGACTTTCTGCTAATGCTTTTAATGGAAGTTTTCTGTTAAAAGCATTTTCGGAATAGAGCGTCTAGATTGGCACGGATGCTTTTCCACAAAAGCACTTTTTGCTGAAAAGCGTCCGTGCCAATCTAGACGCGCTTTTGCGCAAAGAAGCCCTGTGACGTAGTGGGGGTACTTGCTGGGCTGTGGTGACCCCTGCTGTGTGGAGCAAGACCCAGCAGGGAAAGCCTCACTAGGCAGAAGTAATGCCAAACTTGTTGAACCAGTGGCCAGACACCCCCCATGGAGAGGAACAAAGGAAGGTGGAAGGCTGCCCTGGCTGGGGGGCAGGGCTGGAAGGGGGTTAGTTAGTTCCTGGCTGGAAGGCAGGGAATAAGGAGCTGGGGAGGGGGGCTGGGACTCCCCTATCTCAAGGGGGGCACTGAGGCCTCTTAGCCCCAGTTCCTGTAACCAGATTACATCTCTGCTGCGCTGTGCTGGAGGAGCAATAAACCACCCTCAATTCCACTGGCTGGTGCAGTCTGTTTGTGCCATTTCAGGAGAAGGGGAACCCCCAACACGCCGTCACAAGCCCCAATCGCCATTTTCACGATCAGGGCTTTTTCGCGCAAAACAAATCTGAGCTGTCTATACCGGCCCTTTTGCCCGAACGGGAGCAGCGTAGTACTTCCGCAAGAAGCACTGATTTCTTACATGAGATAGTTGCTTTTGCGGAAAAGCTTGCCAGTATAGACACAGCCAGGGAGTTTCCTCCTTTGCAGGGGAGAAGGCTCTTGCTGGAGCTTCCCTCCTCCGGGGAGTGGGGGGCGAGGCACATTCTGAGGATTTCCCTGCCCCAGTCAACACCCTGCCCCCCATTCCCATTGACCCTGTCCTCTGCTCCAGTACCATGGCCCCTGCTCCCACCAGCACAGTTGGGGCCACATTAGTGAGGCTTTATAGGAAGAGGGATTTTTGGCATCTCACTTGTGACCCCCACTGACTTTTCAGTGACCCCTGAATCAAAACCGGTTCTCAAATAAAAACCAATGTTGACGCTTTTTGTCTTTGACATATTTTTTTTAAAAATGAAGCCTGGCCACAAATCCCCCATCTGTCCACAGCATTGTAACACTCCTGCACACACCCCCCACGCCCTAGATTTGAGCCTATCACATGCTGTAACCCCATCCTGAGCCTCTCACATCACCAAACTCCTGCACCCCCGCATCCCCAGTCTTTTGCCACAACACTCCTACACCATCCACACACCACAAATCTGTGTCCTGAGCCCTTCCCATCCCCCAACCCAAACTCCTGCACCCTCACATCCACAAGCATGGGGCTTGCTCAGCACCCCAATCCTCCAACCTGACCCCAATGCTTCCCAGCCTGGAGTCCCCTCCCTGAGCCAGCATCCCCTCCTCCTGCATCCAAATCCCCCCCCCCCCCCGAGCTTGCATCTCACCCCTTCCCACTCCTGAGTCCACACATCCTGTCTCAACCCAGTGAGGGTACAGCTAGACTGCAGGAGTTTTTCGGGACTGCAGAGGTAGCCCAGAAAAACTCCTCCGCCTCCAGGGATGCGTTCGCTCTTCCGCTAAAGAAAGTGGAAGAACATACATGCTTTTTCGGTAACCCCTATAGTCCTCTTTCTATGAGGAATAAGGGGGCTTCCAACAGAAGGGCTGACACTGGTCTACTTTCAACAGGCCAAACGTTGGAAAAACCTCTTCCTACAGAAGAATTGGGAGGAAAAAAAGCAGCAGTGTAAGGGTTGGGGATAGCAAGTGATGGAGAGGAGGAGAATAGAGAGGGCAGGGTGGGGCTTCAAGGAAGGGGTAGGGCGGTAGATTTTGGCTTCTTCTGTCATTTAAAAAGTGATCTTGGAAGTAAAAAGGTTGGAGCTGAAGTGCCTGTCCCACTCAGTTACAACAGGATTTCAATGTTTCAATCCAGCTGCATTAGGGGTTTGCAACAAACTAACTAGACGGACTTTAAAATCAATACCTTTCACCGCTGTGAGGTTTGGTTTGGTTGTCTAATCGAGATAGGGTGTTCAGCGGCACTGGAGAAGCAGCTGAGTCGGCAATGAAGAACGGGGTTTTTCCTACGATGACGCGCCGCCAGCCCGGTTGAAGGTGGACCTTCCGAGGAAAGCCATCGCTTCACACAAGACGGGGCTGTAGCATTCAGTAGCAGCTAGGAATCAGCCAAGGGAAAAGAGCGACCGGTGCCTTACAAGCAACGAGGATACAGAGAGAAGTGGCACAGTTTTGCTACTCCCCATTCCCTCTAGTTAACGTTACGGCCTCTGATTTCCCTTTAGAAAAATCCAACTGCAAACCTAGTTTATAGGTAGTTTGAAAACAAAGCAATTTGAAAGTATCCAGAGGTCACAAAGAAGCTGAAAGGCAATGGCAAAAACAAGAGAAAATTCAATGTATCCCGCTACCTCTGCTCAGCAACGTAGGAGCAGCGCGGGAGCACATTATAATCACAGCAGCTTGACCGGCACGCGCTGTCAATCAAATTTAGAGGTACGTTTACGGGAAGCTCAAATAGTAACGTCGGCCCTGTCCCCTCAGGACAGCGGTTCTACCAGCTTAAGCTCGATTCTGAATTCAAATGCAATTTCAAGGCAGTAGCGGGCTTTGTACAAAAGATTCACTCGCTCTTACGTCCCCGTGCCACCACTGATGGCAGTGGAACCACACGGTGGGATGAAGAGCAGCGTCGGGATGTAAATACTTTCAAGTTACAGGAACCACATCACCAACATTTCATACCGGCTTAACAGAGAAGCCCAACCATCTGTCTCATTCACTCGAGAGGACATAAGCAACCAGCCCAGAGATTTATACAACTGTCCACCCACTGATGGGAGATGGGCCAGCAACGCCCTCTGCCATGTACATTGGCCAAGCTAGACAATCTTTATGACACAGGATTAATGGAGACAAATCAGACCATCCACACAGTAACCCACAGAAACCCCTTGGGGAACACCTAATTGGCCCGGGCACTCACAAATGGATCTAAGAGTCACTCTACTATTAGAATTTTGAAAGCCAGCTGGAAAGAAGCTGCAGAAATGGCCTTCATCTGCAAATCTGACACCTTGAGTCAAGGTCTGAACAAAGACCCCACATGGCTGGGCCACGACATTCAACACCCGAACATTTACACTCCTCTGGTCGTCTGTCCAAGCTTCCACGTCTTGCAAGCTTCATTTCTCGGAGGGAGTCAAAGTGCTTCTCTCAAGTCCAGGGAGTGTATCTTGCTGCTCTTCTTTCTTCCTTTGGTCAGAATCCTGACGGCAACCACCTCGTGATCACTGCTTCCCAGGTTGCCACCTACATCCGCTTCCCCTACTAATGCCTCCCTCTGTGAGCAGCAGATCAAGCTGTGCACGGCCCCTGCTTGGGTCCTTCAGCACCTGTACCAGGAAGTTATCCCCAACCTTCTTCCAGGACTGTCTGCGTATACTGCTCTATTGGTCTGCCAACCGATGTTAAGCAACTCGAGTCCCTTGCCGGAACCAACCAGGGCCTGTGATCCCCAAGCTTCTTAGTTGTCTCAAGACAGACTTGTCTACTTCATCCACCTGATCTGCTGGTTTGCAGTAGACACCCACCACATCACCATCTCTGGGGCTCCTGCCTCTAAGCTTAACCCAAAGATTCAACAGGCACTTCTCCCTCTAGAGACTGGAACTCAAGCACTCATACAGCTCTTGCATACACTGCAACTCCTTCACCTTCCCTCCCACACCTGTCCTTCCTAAACAGTTTATGCCCTTCCATGACAGTACTCCAGTCATCCCACCAAGGCTCTGTTGTTCCAATCAAATCATAGTTGTTTCACTGACAGGACTCATCATTCTTCCTGATTGTTCCCCAGGCTTCTTGCGTTGGTGTACAGATTGCCCTACATTCTCCAGCAGGGGTCTTCCTCCACTGCACTTTCCTCCTTGTTTCTTCCCACTGTCCCACACACCTCAGGGCTTAGGTCATCGTCTCCCAACGAGCCTAGCTTAAAGACCTCCTTATTGGGTTTGCAAACCTGCCTGCAAATATACTCTTCCCTCTCTTCATTAGGTAGATCCCATTCTCTTCCTAGCCAACCCTTGCGCCTGGAACAGCATCCCACAGTCAAAACACCAAAGCCCTCTCTCCAACACCACCTGTGCAAGCACGCAGGTATGTCCAAAATTCAACAACCCCTGGCCTGGACCTTTTCCTTGCTCAGGAGGAGGAAAGAGACCACCACTTGCACCTCAAACTCCTTGATCCTTCTTACTAGCACCACATAATCTGCCAGGAACCACTAAAGGTCAGTCTTAGCTGCCCCGTTCATTCCTACATGGAGATGGAGGAAGGGGGAGCGATCCACAGGTTTCATCAGTTTCAGAAGACTGTCATATCCTGAATTCTAGCTCCAGGTACGCATCACACTTCCAGATAACCTGTGAGGACAGCAGGCTGAGGACTTTGGGCCTCTTAGGAGAGAGATCCTGACCACCACCTCCTGTCTTCTCTTGGGAGCGGCGATCCCAGAAGCCTCATCTCCACACTACTAATCCCTTACTTCTGAGGGAAAGGGTCATGGGGAGACCCCATTGAGCAGAAGGTAACTGTCAAACCATTCCCCAGAGTGGAACCTGCAGAGAGCCTGGAAACAGTTACTGACATCTATCTGTCCTGAGGATACCCAAGTTGTCTTCCTTCACCTGCAGGTCAAATACTGCCCATTTTCTTCCATCAATCAGGATGGGGTGGAAAAAGTGAAGGAGGAAAAGGTAGGTGCTTGCTCCCGCCACACAAGAACCAGGGGTCACCAAAGGGAATTAAGAGGGAGCAGGATCACCACAAAAAGCAAGTTTTTCCTTCACGCGGTGCGCAGTCCACCTGCCCAGCTCCTCCTCGCCACACCAGGACCTTCACGGGCTGCCAAAAACAAACTGGATACAGTCGTGGTTAGGTTAGGCCCCTCAACAGCTATTAGCCAGCAGGTGTCCCTAGCATCCCTCTGTCACAGCCTGCAGACGGAGGACAGCACAACCATCCCTTGATTCCCCTCTGGGGCATCTGGCTTCCCAAGTGTTACCCGCACACATTTCCCTAGCCCCTTCCACACTGGAGGGACACACCCCTTTACCCACTTCCTAGGGCTCAGGACCTAACTTCCTGCGGGTTTTGCAGCATCTTTAGCCACCCAAAGAGCCCCCCATTTATGGACAAGTCCCAAACAAGCAGAATACACATGCTAAGCACACAGCCTCATGGCTCACCAATCCTGATTAAGGCAGACAGACTTCCCCCGTTGCCCAGGCAAGATCAGCCTCTCTGGATCTTAGCTGCCGCACGTCACGGTCGTGCAGGAGAATCCCGGCAGCTCTGGTCTCGGAGCCGAGTAGTTCTTCCTTGTTTCCCCTCTGCTCTTCTTCCAGCCTTTTGCTTCTATTGCTCTCAGTCTTCTTGGAGGATGGAGTAAAGGGAAGCGCTCGGTCTGGTGGTGGGAGAGGAGCTTTCCAAGAAAGCTTTTTCCTTATCATTAGAATTTTTAAGGGAGGAGGCCAGCTTCGATTCAGTCCATCTAAGATTTGTCTCGTCCCACCACTGCATGAAGCAATCTACCTCTCCTCTAGCCAATTTAATTTTGGGAAGGCCAAGTTTGTCTTTTAAGACATCCACTTGGTCTTTGTTCCAAGATCCTAACAGTGGCCACTGAATTTTGGGATTCCCCCCCAGTCAATCTAGATCATTTCCCCAGATGTTTACAGGGGTCCGGACCCTTTCTAAAATAGACAAACTGAGCCGGGGTCCCTTTAGGGAACTACCCTGCTTGGACCTCTAGTTACCCATACAGGAGGGCTTCATACACCAATCACGCAAGGAGGAAATTCGGGTTCGTCAGAGCGGTGCCCAGTGCAACACAAAAGCAGCCCACAGGCTACTGCCTCAATCGCCCTTGCGTTCACTCCAAGGATTTTATCCAAGGTGCGGTGCGGCTGCGATTGTGCAGATTCCAGTCCCACAGACCGCGGGGACAGGAGCCCCTTGGTCAGCCAGTCCCCGGACAGGGACGGCTCCCAGACTCACTCACACCACAGGGAAGACGGATAGACACAGACACAAGACAGTCCTCAGTCCGGACAAAACAGAAATAATTACCTCACCAGAGTCCTGATGTTAGATCCCGGGATCCCTACCAGAACAGAGCGGGAACCAACAGGTTCGATGGCGTAGACTTCGCTGTGGTGTGCGCCTTTCCATTCTGGCAGAGGACCGCTCGGGCCAAAT
Source organism: Pelodiscus sinensis (assembly GCF_049634645.1). Classification (NCBI taxonomy): domain Eukaryota; kingdom Metazoa; phylum Chordata; order Testudines; family Trionychidae; genus Pelodiscus; species Pelodiscus sinensis. The sequence continues at coordinate 108,341,785 of NC_134712.1, forward strand.
GCCCAGGTGACGGCTACCACCGCCATCCTGCAAGATGGTCAGCCTCAGCGAAGACCGCGGCCATCTCGGTAGAACCTCCAAATTGTCAAAGTCAGACAGGACTCTCAGATTTGTCAGACCGCTGTTTACTTAGCGAAGCTGCTCTGCTAAATTAACCCAGACAATGCGAGTGCCCTACAAGGTTCAAACCCCTTGATTTATACAGTCAAAAGAAAGTCAAAATTAACAGGATTAAAAGAGGGGCGAGGCTAGTCAAGTATCTTCATTTCCACATCAAGCACACAGCAATCTCCTGTCCATCTCTCAATTGCTTTCTCCCCAACTCCTAATGTTCCTTTTCCTATTAACTCTGGCTAGCACTCTGGAATCCGCACACCTACAAACAACGTTCACATACTTTTCTTCTTCCTGTTCAGAGACAAACAGTATTCCCTCAACTTATTCAATTATTACAGCATAATTCATCTCTCTCACAGTATAATTCTTTCTACTTTCACACTAAGCACACAGCATCATGCTCACCAATGCTGATCAAGGCAGGCAGACTTGCCCCGTTGGCCAGGCAAGATCAGGCTCTCTGGATCTTAGCTGCCGCACGTCACGGTCGTGCAGGAGAATCCTGGCAGCTCTGGTCTCGGAGCCGAGTAGTTCTTCCTTGTTTCCCCTCTGCTCTTCTTCCAGCCTTTTGCTTCTATTCCTTTGGGGGGGACCCCTTTCTAGAATGAAACCTGACTGCTGCTTAGCTATACCCTCACCAATTAGTTTAGGAGAGTTAACTAACCACTCATACCCCACCCCCCCATTTCATTGATTTACACCTAGCAACAAACTTAACCAGACACAGCAGACTGAAACAGTTACAAGCCACACAGAGATCATACAGACAAACAGAAAAGTGAGGCTACTTAACCAGAGAGTGCGGATTCCACCGCCTCAGCTACTGAGAAGCAGTTTCTTGCCCGACAGAATGGGGTTACTTCGGTTCTCTTGACCCATCTGGACATCCGTATCTTTATCCGGTGACAGTGCGACAGCTATTAGGACAAAATCCCCTTCTCGACCGGCTGTGACACTATTTTAATACCATTTAGATGGAATGGGACTCTAGGCCTTACAGCTAATGGCTGCAGCTCTTCAGTCTGGCTGCGGAGGAAAGCTTTGCTTCAGGCCTACCACAGGCCTTCTTCCAACATGGCTACAGAAAAACCAGATCGTTATGCGAGACAGGATACCGGGCTAGAGGGACCTTGGCTCTGACCCACTATGGCCCTCCTGATCTTCTTAGCAAAGCGCCCCTGCCCAAAGCCACGCCTACCCGAGCTCCTCGCCCACCTTTCCCAGGCCAACTCCCATTCTTGGCTGCCGCCCTGTTCGCTGCTCACCCCGTTCCCTCTGGCGGCCGGCGTTCCAAGGCTGCTGGCTCAAGACCTTGCCGCCGAGCCCCTCAAGACCCACCTGGAACAAAGCACTCCCAATTCACACTTTTCAAACTGCCTCCTCCCCACTCACGCACACAGGGAGAGACACCCCGCACCCGTCTCCCCACCCTCCCAAAAGCCACACTTACCCGAGCTCCTCTCGGACCTTCTCCAGGCAGGCAAGCTCTCGCAATTGCTTCCGGTTCCACAAGCGCGGGCAAGCAGGCAGGCAGGCAGGCACAGTTTCAGAGACTCAAGGCGGGGAGGAGACCGTGGTGTAGAGAGGAGGGCTTCCGATTTATTAGCAACTGGGGGAAACTTTGGGGAAAGGCGGAGCCGATACAGGAAGGATGGGCTCCACCTAAACCAAAAGGCAACCAGGCTGCTGGCACTTCACATTCAACAGGTCTCGGCCTGTTTTTCAACTAAGGGCCAGCGGAAAGCCGAGGACGAGCACGTGGCTCTCACACAGTCACCTCTTACAATGGGAGGCTCTAGTCATACAGAGTCTATGTTCTAGGAAGGAAGAGAGGATGGTCAAGCGCGGCTCAGAGCAGAGGAGAAATAACCAAATGAAAGAAGGGGCCAACGCAGGTGGAAGCGGCAGACAGTGACATTTTTCAAGGGCTTGCACGCCAACGCTACAAGTCTACATAAGACTAAGATGGCCGCGGGAGAGCGCGCCTCCTGGTCGAGGCGGCGAGCGAGCCAATAGGCATCACGGAAACTTGGTGGAATGCCACGGCGCACAGGGTACGTGTCGGAAGGACACAACGGGTCGTGGCGGTGGGGGAGCGGCACGATACCAGAAAGAAAATGCAGAATCAAATGAGGTCAAAAATCTTCAAGGAACCAAAACGTTCCACAGAAGCTCTATGGGGAGTAATCCCATGCGCCAAGACCACCGGGCTGCAGCAGCTAGCCGTAGGGATCTATTATCCACCACCTGACCAGGAGATTAGCGAGGCTATCAAAATAAAAGCCTCCATAAGAGAGGGGGCGGGGGTCAGGGGGATTTCAACTATCCCCATCTTGGCTAGGTACACGTCACCTCAGGACAGGATGCACAGAGAACATTTCTTCCTACCTTCAAGGGCTGCTTCTTGGAGCGACCGCTCCTGGACCCCACAAGGCAAAGAGCACTAAGTCAAGAACTGCCCAAGCGGAGCACAGCATCTGGACCTCTGCCAAGTGGTGACCACCAGCATGGTCAATTTTATTACATCCCCGTGGTGGGAAACACACCACCTCAGCAGCCCAAACACTGCGGCATTCCAGTTCAGGAAGGGAGAACTACACCAAAATGACAAGGAGGAGGCCGGCTTAAACACAAATAGAAAAAGCTAGTCACCAAAGTAAAATCCCTGCAAGCTGCAGGGAAACTTTTCAAAGACACCAGAAGAGGAGAGGCCCAAACTGGGGGATACCTCGCAACTGAAAACACAGGACGAGAACCAAAAAAAGGGCCACCGTGCCTTCACCACCAAGGAAAAGCAGCAGCGAGAGAGAAAAAGGCATCCTTTACAAAGCGCAGGTGAAGTCCTCGTGAGGAAAACAGAAAGGAGCACAACCTGTCCAATTCAGCGTCAAAAGAGAAGCAGCAGCAGCAGCAGGAAAGCCAAAAGGAGAACAGCTAGCCCAACACTCCAAAAGGAAGAGCCAAAGCTTTTTTGAAGACCAGCAGAAGCAGGAAGGCTGCTAAACCCACCAGTGGGGCCACTTGACCATCCAAATGCTAAAGGAGCACTCCAAGGCTGTGACTAGACTACACGCCTCCATCGACGGAGGCATGCAGATTAGACAGATAGGCAAAGGGAAATGAAGCCGCAATCTGAATAATCGCCGCTTCATTTAAATTTACGTGGCTGCCGCGCTGAGCTGACAAACAGCTGATCAGCTGTTTGTCAGCTCAGCGCGGCAGCCACGTAAATTTAAAATAATCGCGGCTTCATTTCCCTTTTTCGAATACACAAATCTACATGCCTCCATCGACGGAGGCATGCAGATTAGACGTACCCCAAGACGCTAAGGTCCTTGCGGAGAAACGACACCAGTTCTTTGCTCCCGTCTTCTTCGCAGCTGGGGATGCCCAAACCCGAGCCATTCTTTTTAGGGGGCAAATCCCAGCAATTATCCCAGACTGAGCTGTCACTAGAGGCGGCTTTGGAACAATCTGAGAAGCTTAACGGTCACAAGTCACCGGGACCACATGCCATTCCCCCAAGACTTCTGAAAGGACTCCCACGTGAAACCGCGCAACTCTTCACTGGCCTTTCTAACCTACCCCATCCAATCAGCCGCTGGACCTAGAGACTGGAAGATAGCTAATGGGACGCCAATATTTTCAGAAGGCCTCTAGAGGCTATCCTGCCAATGACCAACGCTAAGTCAGCCGTCAGTACCGGGCAAATTACTCGGAACTCACAACGCCAAAGGAAAGTTGCTCTTGATAAATGTCAAGTCCTGCACATTGGAAAAAAGAATCCCCACTAGAGCTACAAAACCATGGTGACTAATGCAGCTGGGACCACTCAAGGGAGAGATCTTGGGAGCCACCGTGGACAGTTCTCTCAAAACATGCACCCCCAAAAGCACGCAGAACGTCAGGAATCCTTTAACCAAGGGGTAGAGACCAGAAGATATTCTCTGCCACGCATACGCGGCCAGATGTGGTCGCCTCCTCGCCAAAGAGACACAGCGGCATTGGAAAAAGCTTCAGGAAAGGGCAACAAAAGGCAGGAGAGGCTTGGAACGGGTCCCCTACCGAGAGAGGTTAAGACGACGGGGACATTTCAGCTTACAAGGAGAGAGGAGACTGATAGATAGCTGCAGCGGCACAGGAGACAAGCAAACAGAGCTGTAAACGGGGATTTTCAGTGGGAGTTCTGTTGGAGGAGAAGATTTTGGTGAGAAAGTAGATAAAACAGAGGCAGTAGTGGCCATGGCCCAAGTAGTAGACAACACGAGGAGGAGGATTGGATGGGGTAGCTACGATATGTACATGATTCTGGAGGGGGTACCTGAAAGGAGTTTTGTTTGCATGAAGTGCCGCCTGATAGAGCTGATGGAAGAAAAGATCCGAGGACTGGAGATGCAGGTGGAAACTCTGGTCGAGTTTAGAAGGGGGTTTGAGCAGATGATTGGGCAAAGGCATGACGTGGCTGAAGGGGAAAGCTTAGACATGCAGATGGAAGCAGGATCAAGGGCCTCAGAGGGGGGCTGCTGGGCAAAGAAAATGGACCGTGGAAGCATGCGACTCAGAACCAGGCAGAGGAACAGATGGGTCAGTGAAGGAAAAGTAGAGCTCAAGAACAGGTATGTGGAGCTGGAGAACAAAGAAGGGTACAGCAGGTAGATAATGAAGATGGAAGGGTAAGGAATAAGAGAAGAGTGGCTAGTCCCATAGATAAAGGGGAAGACTTAATGGAGACAACACCAATAATGAGCATTAGGAGGATACAGGATGGGTTAAAGAGGATTACAAGGGAAAATAGGAATGGCAAGGACTTGCAGCCAGAGGAAGCTAGAGACAGACCTGCCTTTTCCTAGTGACAGTGCAATTCTCTGGTCTATGTGATTGGGGACTCCTTATTGAGAAGAAGAGATAGGCCTGTAACCAGAGATGATCCAGAGAATAGAAGGGTGTGCTGTCTGTCAGGTGCTAAGATACGAGATGTGGAAGTGAGGTTGAAGACGGTTAGTCAACGTAACCTCCTTCAAGTCGCATACATAGAACAAATACACACTAATAGCAATGAAGAATACACGGCCTTGAGCCGCCCCTCAGTCACACAAAATCATTTTGTTTAGTGTAACAACATGAACACTACGAGGACAAAGAATACACAGTCCTCTGAGTTAGTTTGTATAGAATATTGTGAAAAAAAGCTAAAACGCTAACATTAAGCCACTGAAGTTAGACGTACTGACTCCCACTGGGGCTTACCACTTAAAGCCCAGACAAAAGTAACCCCTAAGGCATAGCTGTCATTTGTTAAACAATTGCCATTGCTAACTTGCTTTTATTTAGATATTATTAACCAAGACCTTGAAGACAAAATAAAGCCTCCCAATTGTGCATTATGCCCTGAATAGACCCCTGTCCCAGAACCAGGACAATTGTCACTGGTCCTTACCTTAGTGATGTTCCACACTGGTATAGACCAGCTGTGTGCTAGACTAGCTAATCAAATTGGCAAGTGCCTAATTAGGCAATGATAGGCCTTAGCCGATACCATCGCAGATTGGTTTGGGCCTAGAAACTCTGTTAGCAACACTTATGTCATAGCCCAGAAATTGTATAGAATCCAAGCTAGCAGATGCAGTAATATCCAGTGCCTGTAAAGGCCTAGACACCAGCCAAGCTAACCAACTGATCCTGAATAGTTTGAAAAATCTGTCCAGCTCTGTGTCCACTTCACTAGACCTAACCAGATATTTAGACCAGAGACTAATTAGATTGTTAATTAACAGAACTAAATTAAAGAATTAGAAGGCCAGTGTTGAAGAATAAAATAGCTTTAACCACCCAGCCCTTGCGGTGGCAAGTCCCCATCTCCCCCGTGCCTACCCATGGGAGTGGGGAAGTAGAGAATCCATGAAGACCCAAAGGCCCACAGATGGCAAATAAGAAAACAAATTAGATACTGTAGTGCAAAGATTAAACAATCAGCAGACCCCTCTGGGCAGTCCGATCAGTAAAGGATTCTTCCCTACAGGGAGAACCTCTCCAACCCACTGTACCACTCAAAGATTCTAATTATCCACCTAGAGACACTGTAGTAATCAAACACCCCAGTGTAAGAACACAAACCCACGTACTGCACTCCTACAAAAGAAAAAAAAGTCTAGACCACTGCAGACGCTGGGCTAACACCAATAATCATTACTGAAGCTTGGATTGTATCCAAGACCGGCAAACCTTATGTTTTATTACAAGAAACTGAGGCAATGGCCCTGAACAGTGCTCCAGTGAGATGGATCCCTCCCAGCTCTAGTGTGGATCCGGAAAACCACCATGAACTTTTTGTATATATACACACACCACTTGCTGTTGCAGCACTTGCAATCGCTGTTGCTAGTTACAGACTGAACTATAGAAAAAAACCTAAGCTAAAGCAAGACATAGTACTCCAACTCGCCATAGTCTTCTTCCTCATCCCAACTGCTACTGCTGTACCAGAACACCTTGCTTAACTCCTCTATTAGACTAAGAATCAAGTTTGTCCCTCTCAGCCCAAAACTAGTAGAACAAGAGCAACATCTTCCAATGGAGACCAGCATAGTTCGATGACAGCGACCACCGCAATCCTCAAAATAACTTTGAGGAGAGGCAAAGGAAGTGGCAACAGACTGTATAAGGTAAAACATGCTGTAACTAAGAATGTAAACATCTCATGGCTAAGTTAGTTAGCCAAAGAGCTAGAATTTTCCCTAACTCCTTTCCAACACTTTATTTTAACCACTGTTCTAACCATTCTAATTGTTGTAATCATTTTCTGCATAACTATGTATTGTGCAATGCCTAGTTAATGCAGCTACCTTTTTTGTGCACATTCGATATACAGCACTAAGAAAAGACCCTAGCTAATTCCTAGATCCTGAACCTTCTATTCCAGCCATTGGGCACGTCTAGATTCCCCCAAAGTAGGCAAGAAGTGCTGATATCACCGCCATCTTGTATCCTGAGACGTGGTGTGTCGGATCAAAGAGTGGAATGTAGCCAGACAGGAACCCCCCTTGTAACATCCATTTTTGCTTGCCTGGAGCATACAGGGCACAGAGCAGAAAGCCCAGGCTGCTGTGACCGTGAATGGCTGTAAACAGAGATAGGCCAATTGCTGACCAAGAGGCTGCCAAGGAGTGCCCTTGACTCAAACCCATATTGATACGAACGTCCGCGGGGGGAGGAATCTCTCGCCTAGTAAAAAAATGTCTAGTATTCACAATTTAGTTCTCTTGCAAGTGTAAATAAACTTGAAACTTGCTTGTAAGAACTTGCGCCACAAAACAGACCAGTAGAATTTAGCCTCTTCGATAAGAAAGAAGATACAGGCCCCCAGGAGTATATAGATAAGTCCAGCAGCACATTTTCTCTAAGTGTCAATCTACCATCTATCTGCTGGTCCAGTTAAGTGTTTGATCCCCCTAAGTTCTAGAGAGGATGCCCACCTCGTATTCGTCTTTCCTAAGAATTGAGAGACTAGCCCTGGCCTGACACGCTAGAGTCAAGAGGCACAGAAAGGTGTAAAAATTGTACCTAGATGTAGTCCTTTGTTTAAGTACACACACACACACACAACACACGCACGCAGTGTTAGAGCTCTTTAAAGATTAAGCTGTCACTTAGTACCATTATTTCTATTTTCTATCTTTACCTTTTTCCTGTAATCACTGTTAAAACCTATATATATATATATATATTTGTTAACAGTTAAGCAATAGAATAGCCATTGTAACCATATCCTTTTATAAGTCTTTTAATAAACCTGTAACTGTTTAAGCTTTAACCTGACTCCTTCAGTTGCTGTAATAGAACCAAGCACAATTTAAAAGAACTTCAGCCTGTCATAAAAAGACAGACATAAAGAGAGCTTAGGTGTTGGGATCCGTTAGGGCACCTTTTCAGCCTTTCCTAGGCTGTCCGCTGCAAAGGAACCCCTGTGTTCTAGCAGCTAAAATCTAAAGTGTAATAAGCTCTTTCTATATAACGGGGCGTCTGTTGGCCTGCTGGCCACCCTCTGCAACAAAACCCCAGTCCTAGCAGTAAAGACAGACGTTAAACCTTTTCTCAGAAACACACACACACACACACACACACACACACACACACACACACAAACTGCCCTGACCGTCAGCTGACAGGATAGGGTGAATACGAGTCTAATAGGTCATATTGGAGGTATAACGTCCGTGCCAAATTGGGTAAAGGATGTGAATGAGGCCAAACAGCAAAAATTAAGATGTTTGTACACCCATGCAAGGAGCCTAGGTAACAAAAAGGAGGAACTAGAGCTATTGGTCCAGGAAGTGAGACCAGATATTATAGGAACAAACAAACATTGTGGAATACTAGCCATGACTGGAGTACAGGTATTGAAGGGTATGTGCTGTTTAGGAAAGACAGAAATAAGGGTAAAGGTGGCGGAGTCGCATTGTATATCAAAGAGGAGGTAAATTGTAAAGAAATAAAAAGTGATGGAATGGAGAAGACAGTCTGCTTGAGCAAAAATCACATTGGGAAAGAAAATAATCAGATCCTCCCCGGGATAGTGCTTGGGATGTGTTATAGACCACCAGGACCCAATTTGGATATGGCTAGAGACGTCTTTAATGAAGTAAATACTCTTGGAAATTGTGTAATCATGGAAGATTTCAACTTTCCAGATATAGACTGGAGAACAAGCGCTAGTAATAATAATAGGGCTCAGATTTTCCTAGATGTGATAGCTGATGAATTCCTTCATCAAGTAGTTGCTGAACCAACAAGGGGGGGATGCTATTTTAGATTTGGTTTTGGTGAGTAGCGAGGACCTCAGATGAAATGGTTCTAGGGGACAACCTCGGCTCGAGTGATCACGAACTAATTCAGTTTAAATTAACTGGAAGGATAAACCAAAATAAATCTGAGACTAGGGTTTTTGATTTCAAAAGGGCTAACTAATACATTAAGGAAATTAGTTAGGCAAGTTGGACTAAAGAAATTATGGATTTTGAAGTGGAGGAGGCCTGGAATTATTTTAAGTTAAAGTTGCAGAAGCTGTCAGAAGCTGTCAGAAGCCTGTATCCCAAGAAAAAGGAAAAAAAATTATAGGCAGGTGTGTTAGACCAAGCTGGATGAGCAAGCATCTCAGAGGTGATTAAGAAAGCAGAAAGCATATAAGGAGTGGAAAATGGGAGGGATCAGTAAAGAAATCTACCTTATTGAGGTTAGAGCCTGTACGGACAAAGTGAGAAAGGCTAAAAGTCAGGTAGAGTTGGACCTTGCAAAGGGAATTAAAACCAATAGTAAAAGGCTTTATAGCCATATAAATAGGAAAAAACAAAAAAAAGAAGAAGAAGTAGGACCGCTAGTTACTAAGGATAATCTAGGAATGGCCCAATATTTAAACAAATACTTTGCTTCAGTCTAATGAGGCTAATGAAGAGCTTAGGGATAATGGTAACATAACAAATGGGACTAAAGATATGGAGGTAGATATTACCATATCCAAGGTAAAAGCCAAACTTGAACAGCTAAATGGGCGTAAATCGGGGGGGGGGGGGGGGGAGGGGGCCAGATAATCTTCATCCAAGAATATTAAAGGAACTGGCACATGAACCTGCAAGTCCATTAGCAAAAATGAATAAATCTCAACTCAGGGGTTGTACCATTTGACTGGACAATTGCTAATATAGTTCCTATTTTTAAGAAAGGGAAAAAAGCGACCCGGGTAACTATAGGCCTGTTAGTTTGACATCTGTAGTATGTAAGATCCTGGAAAAAATTTTGAAGGAGAAAGTAATTACAAAAGGTAGATTGTGCCAAACCAACCTGATCTCCTTCTTTGAGAAAGTAACAGATTTTTTTAAGATAAAGGAAATGCAGTGGATCTAGTCTACCTAGATTTTAGTAAGGCATTTGATACAGGTGGATAAGCAACTGGTTAAAGGGGAGACTACAGCGGGTCATATTGAAAGGTGAACTGTCAGGTTGGAGGAGGGTTACTAGCGGAGTTCCTCAGGGATCAGTTTTGGGACCAATTTTATTTAATCTTTTTATCGCTGACCTTGGCACCAAAAGTGGAAGGAGCTGTTAGTGCCATTATACACGGCATTGGTGAGACCCCATTTGGAATACTGTGTGCAGTTCTGGTCTCCCGTGTTTAAGAAGGATGAATTCAAGTTGGAACAGGTACAAAGGAGGGCCACTAGGATGAGCCGAGGAATGGAAAACCTGTCTTATGAAAGGAGACTCAAGGAGCTCGGCTTCTTTACCTTAGCCAAAAGAAGGCTGAGGGGGGAAGGTGATTGCACTCTTTAAATATATTAGAGGGATAAATACCAGGGAGGGAGAGGATTTAAGCTTAATACCAATGTGGAGACAAGAATAAATGGATATAAGCTGGCTAGTAGGAAGTTTAGACTTGAGATTAGACAAAGGTTTATACCATTAGAGGAGTGAGGTTCTGGAACGGCCCTCCAAAGGAAGTAGTGGGGGCAAAAGATCAATCGGGTTTCAAGATTAAACTAGATGGGTTTATGAAGGGGATGGTTTGATGAGATAATGGTCAGTTAGTTACCAAGATCATGTTATCAGTGGGAAATAGGTCAATGGAGGGATGATAGGAGTTACTCGAGAGAACTTTCTGGGTGTCTGGCTGATGAGTCTTGCCCACATGCTCAGGGTTTAGCTGCTCGCCATATTTGGGGTCGGGAAGGAATTTTCCTCCAGGGTAGATTGGCAGAGGCCCTGGAGGTTTTTTGCCTTCCTCTGTAGCATGGGGCACAGATCACAGCTGGAGGATTATCTGCATCTTGCAGTCTTCAAAGTATTTGAAGACTTCAATATCTGAGATATAGGTGAGAGGATTATTCTAGGAGGGGTGGGTGAGATTGTGTGGCCTGCACTGTGCAGGGGGTCAGACTAGATGATCATAATGGTCCCTTCTGACCTTAAAGTCTATGAGACCATTAAGGGAGAATAGGACAGAGATCTCATCAGTCAGGACCGGGTGGAAAAAGTGAAGGAGGAAAAGGTAGGTGCTGGCTCCCGCCACACAAGAACCAGGGGTCACCAAAGGGAATTAAGAGGGAGCAGGATCACCAGAAAAAGCAAGTTGTTCCTTCACGCGGCGCGCAGTCCACCTGCCCAGCTCCTCCTCGCCAGACCGGGACCTTCACAGGCTGCCAAAAACAAACTGGCTACAGTCGTGGTTAGGTTAGGCCCCTCAACGGCTATTAGCCAGCAGGTGTCCCTAGCCTCCCTCTGTCACAGCCTGCAGACGGAGGACAGCACAACCATCCCTTGATTCCCCTCTGGGGCATCTGGCGTCCCAAGTGTTACCCGCACACATTTCTCTAGCCCCTTCCACACTGGAGGGACACACCCCTTTACCCACTTCCTAGGGCTCAAGGTGCAGCCCTGTTCATTTCCACACCCAGCCTTACCCAATTCCTAGGGCTCAGGACCTAACTTTCTGCGGGTTTTGCAGCATCTTTAGCCACCCAAAGAGCCCCCCATTTATGGACAAGTCCCAAACAAGCAGAATACACATGCTAAGCACACAGCCTCATGGCTCACCAATCCTGATCAAGGCAGGCAGACTTCCCCCGTTGCCCAGGCAAGATCAGCCTCTCTGGAGGATCTTAGCTGCCGCACGTCACGGTCGTGCAGGAGAATCCTAGCAGCTCTGGTCTCGGAGCCGAGTAGTTCTTCCACCAGCTCTTCCTTGTTTCCCTCTGCTCTTCTTCCAGCCTTTTGCTTCTATTACTCTGAGTCTTCTTGGAGGATGGGGTAAAGGGAAGCGCTCGGTCTGGTGGTGGGAGAGGAGCTTTCCAAGAAAGCTTTTTCCTTATCATTAGAATTTTTAAGGGAGGAGGCCAGCTTCGATTCAGTCCATCTAAGATTTGTCTCGTCCCACCACTGCATGAAGCAATCTACCTCTCCTCTAGCCAATTGAATTTTGGCAAGGCCAAGTTTGTCTTTTAAGACGTCCACTTGGTCTTTGTTCCAAGATCCTAACAGTGGCCACTGAATTTTGGGATTCCCCCACAGTCAATCTAGATCATTTCCCCAGATATTTACAGGGGTCCGGACCCTTTCTAAAATAGATAAACTGAGCCGGGGTCCCTTTAGGGAACTGCCCTGCTTGGACCTCTAGTTACCCATACAGGAGGGCTTCATACACCAATCACGCAAGGAGGAAATTCGGGTTCGTCAGAGCGGTGCCCAGTGCAACATAAAAGCAGCCCACAGGCTACTGCCTCAATCGCCCTTGCGTTCGCTCCAAGGATTTTATCCGAGGTGCGGTGCGGCTGCGATTGTGCAGATTCCAGTCACACAGACCGCGGGGACAGGAGCCCCTTGGTCAGCCAGTCCCCGGACAGGGACGGCTCCCAGACTCGCTCACACCACAGGGAAGACGGATAGACACAGAGACAAGACAGTCCTCAGTCCGGACAAAACAGAAATAATTACCTGACCAGAGTCCTGATGTTAGATCCCGGGATCCCTACCAGAACAGAGCAGGAACCAACAGGTTCGATGGCGTAGACTTCGCTGTGGTGTGCGCCTTTCCATTCTGGCAGAGGACCGCTCGGGCCAAATGCCCAGGTGACGGCTACCACCGCCATCCTGCAAGACGCTCAGCCTCAGCGAAGACCGCGGCCATCTCGGTAGAACCTCCAAATTGTCAAAGTCATACAGGACTCACAGATTTGTCAGACCCCTCTGTTTACTTAGCAAAGCTGCTCTGCTAAATTAACCCAGACAATGCGAGTGCCCTACAAGGTTCAAACCCTTTGATTTATACAGTCAAAAGAAAGTCAAAATTAACAGGATTAAAAGAGGGGCGAGGCTAGTCAAGTATCTTCATTTCCACATCAAGCACACAGCAATCTCCTGTCCATCTCTCAATTGCTTTCTCCCCAACACCTAATGTTCCTTTTCCTATTAACTCTGGCTAGCACTCTGCATGCCTACAAACAACATTCACATACTTTTCTTCTTCCTGTTCTCAGAGACAAACAGTATTCCCTCAACTTATTCAATTACTACAGCATAATTCATCTCTCTCTTACAGTATAATTCTTTCTACTTTCACACTAAGCACACAGCATCATGCTCACCAATCCTGATCAAGGCAGGCAAACTTCCCCCGTTGCCCAGGCAAGATCAGCCTCTCTGGATCTTAGCTGCCGCACGTCACGGTCGTGCAGGAGAATCCTGGCAGCTCTGGTCTCGGAGCCGAGTAGTTCTTCCTTGTTTCCCCTCGGCTCTTCTTCCAGCCTTTTGCTTCTATTACTTTGGGGGGGACCCTTTTCTAGAATGAAACCTGACTGCTGCTTAGCTATACCCTCACCAATTAGTTTAGGAGAGTTAACTAACCACTCATACCCCACCCCCATTTCATTGATTTACACCCAGCAACAAACTTAACCAGACACAGCAGACTGAAACAGTTACAAGCCACACAGAGATCATACAGACAAACAGAAAAGTGAGGCTACTTAACCAGAGAGTGCGGATTCCACCGCCTCAGCTACTGAGAAGCAGTTTCTTGCCCGACAGAATGGGGTTACTTCGGTTCTCTTGACCCATCTGGAGATCCGTATCTTTATCCGGTGACAGTGCGACAGCTATTAGGACAAAATCCCCTTCTCCACCGGCTGTGACACTATTTTAATACCATTTAGATGGAATGGGACTCTAGGCCTTACAGCTAATGGCTGCAGCTCTTCAGTCTGGCTGCGGAGGAAAGCTTTGCTTCAGGCCTACCACAGGCCTTCTTCCAACATGGCTACAGAAAAACCAGATCGTTACGCGAGACAGGATGCCGGGCTAGAGGGACCTTGGCTCTGACCCACTATGGCCCTCCTGATCTTCTTAGCAAAGCGCCCCTGCCCAAAGCCACGCCGACCCGAGCTCCTCGCCCACCTTTCCCAGGCCAACTCCCATTCGTGGCTGCCGCCCTGTTCGCTGCTCACCCCGTTCCCTCTGGCGGCCGGCGTTCCAAGGCTGCTGGCTCAAGACCTTGCCGCCGAGCCCCTCAAGACCCACCTGGAACAAAGCACTCCCAATTCACACTTTTCAAACTGCCTCCTCCCCACTCACGCACACAGGGAGACTCACCCCGCACCCCTCTCCCCACCCTCCCAAAAGCCACACTTACCCGAGCTCCTCTCGGACCTTCTCCAGGCAGGCAAGCTCTCGCAATTGCTTCCGGTTCCACAAGCGCGGGCAAGCAGGCAGGCAAGCAGGCAGGCACCGTTTCAGAGACTCAAGGCGGGGAGGAGACCGTGGTGTAGAGAGGAGGGCTTCGGATTTATTAGCAACTGGGGAAACTTTGGGGAAAGGCGGAGCCGATACAGGAAGGATGGGCTCCACCTAAACCAAAAGGCAACCAGGCTGCTGGCACTTCACATTCAACAGGTCTCGGCCTGTTTTTCAACTAAGGGCCAGCGGAAAGCCGAGGACAAGCACGTGGCTCGCACACAGACACCTCTTACAATGGGAGGCTCTAGTCATACAGAGTCTATGTTCTAGGAAGGAAGAGAGGATGGTCAAGCACGGCTCAGAGCAGAGGAGAAATAACCAAATGAAAGAAGGGGCCAACGCAGCTGGAAGCGGCAGACAGTGACATTTTTCAAGGGCTTGCACACCAACGCTACAAGTCTACAGAAGACTAAGATGGCCGCGGTAGAGCGCGCCTCCTGGTCGAGGCGGCGAGCGAGCCAATAGGCACCACGGAAACTTGGTGGAATGCCACGGCGCACAGGGTACGTTTCGGAAGGACACAACGGGTCGTGGCGGTGGGGGAGCGGCACGATACCAGAAAGAAAATGCAGAATCAAATGAGGTCAAAAATCTTCAAGGAACCAAAACGTTCCACAGAAGCTCTATGGGGAGTAATCCCATGCTCCAAGACCACCGTGCTGCAGCAGCTAGCCGGAGGGATCTATTATCCACCACCTGACCAGGAGATTAGCGAGGCTATCAAAATAAAAGCCTCCACAAGAGAGGGGGCGGGGGTCGGGGGGATTTCAACTATCCCCATCTTGGCTAGGTACACGTCACCTCAGGACAGGATGCACAGAGAACATTTCTTCCTACCTTCAAGGACTGCTTCTTGGAGCGACCGCTCCTGGACCCCACAAGGCAAAGAGCACTAAGTCAAGAACTGCCCAAGCGGAGCACAGCATCTAGACCTCTGCCAAGTGGTGACCACCAACCAGCATGGTCAATTTTATTACATCCCCGTGGTGGGAAAAACACCACCTCAGCAGCCCAAACACTGCGGCATTCCAGTTCAGGAAGGGGGAACTACACCAAAATGACAAGGAGGAGGCCGGCTTAAACACAAATAGAAAAAGCTAGTCAAAGTAAAATCCCTGCAAGCTGCAGGGAAACTTTTCAAAGACACCAGAAGAGGAGAGGCCCAAACTGGGGTATACCTCGCAACTGAAAACACAGGACGAGAACCAAAAAAAGGGCCACTGTGCCTTCACCACCAAAGAAAAGCAGCAGCAGCGAGAGAGAAAAAGGCATCCTTTACAAAGCGCAGGTGAAGTCCTCGTGAGGAAAACAGAAAGGAGCACAACCTGTCCAATTCAGCGTCAAAAGAGAAGCAGCAGCAGCAGGAGGAAAGCCAAAAGGAGAACAGCTAGCCCAACACTCCAAAAGGAAGAGCCAAAGCTTCTTTGAAGTCCAGCAGAAGCAGGAAGGCTGCTAAACCCACCAGTGGGGCCACTTGACCAACCAAATGCTAAAGGAGCACTCCAAGGCTGTGTCTAGACTACACGCCTCCATCGACGGAGGCATGCAGATTAGACAGATAGGCAAAGGGAAATGAAGCCGCGATTTGAATAATCGCCGCTTCATTTACATTTACATGGCTGCCGCGCTGAGCTGACAAACAGCTGATCAGATGCTGGGGATGCCCAAACCCGAGCCATTCTTTTTAGGGGGCAAATCCCAGCAATTATCCCACACTGAGCTGTCACTAGAGGCGGCTTTGGAACAATCTGAGAAGCTTAACCGTCACAAGTCACCGGGACCACATGCCATTCCCCCAAGACTTCTGAAAGGACTCCCACGTGAAACCGCACAACTCTTCACTGGCCTTTCTAACCTACCCCATCCAATCAGCCGCTGGACCTAGAGACTGGAAGATAGCTAATGGGACGCCAATATTTTCAGAAGGCCTCTAGAGGCTATCCTGCCAATGACCGATGCTAAGTCAGCCGTCAGTACTCGACTCCAGAAGAAAATCGTCAGACACGGAGATGAACACCATTTGCTGGGGGCGGGAAGGGGGTGGGGGGGGGGGGAGAAGAGTCTACAGGCTTTCTGGAAAGGCAAGGCACGCCTCACTTGACTTCTTTGAGGGGGAGCCAGTGGATAGTGGACTCCCATTTCCACAAAGCCTTTGACAAGGTCCCTCGCACCAAAGGCTCTCAAGTCAAGGAAGTTCTCACGGCAGAAGAGGCAAGGTCCTCTCCTGGATTGAGAGCTGGTTAAAAGACAGGAATAAATGGGCAGCTGTCAGCATGGACAGGGGCAACTAGCGCTGCCCACGGGGCAGTCCCCTTTCACCTATGGATGAATCTGGAGGAAGGGGGGGGAGCAGCGAGGTGGCCACATTCACAGGCGATTCCACCATGCTGCTCAAGAGACTTAAGAACAAAGCAGACTGGGAAGAGCCGCAAAGAGATCTCACAACGCCAAAGGAAAGTTGCTCTTGATAAATGTCAAGTCCTGCACATTGGAAAAAACAATCCCCACTAGAGCTACAAAACCATGGTGACTAATGCAGCTGGGACCACTCAAGGGAGAGCTCTTGGGAGTCACCGTGGACAGTTCTCTCAAAACATGCACCCCAAAAAGCACGCAGAACGTCAGGAATCCTTTAACCAAGAGGTAGAGGTCAGAAGATATTCTCTGTCACGCATACGCGGCCAGACGTGGTCGCCTCCTCGCCAAAAAGACACAGCGGTATTGGAAAAAGCTTCAGGAAAGGGCAACAAAAGCCAGGAGGGGCTTGGAACGGGTCCCCTACTGAGAGAGGTTAAGACGACGGGGACATTTCAGCTTAGAAGGAGAGAGGAGACCCTTAAGGGAGAATAGGACAGAGGTCTCCACAATCAGGACTGGGAGGAAAAAGTGAAGGAGGAAAAGGTGTGGCGGGAGCAAGCGCCTACAAGAACCAGGGGTCACCAAAGGGAATTCAGAGGGAGCAGGATCACCACAAAAAGCAAGTTTTTCCTTCACGCGGCGCGCAGTCCACCTGCCCAGCTCCTCCTCGCCAGACCGGGACCTTCACAGGCTGCCAAAAACAAACTGGATACAGTCGTGGTTAGGTTAGGCCCCTCAACGGCTATTAGCCAGCAGGTGTCCCTAGCCTCCCTCTGTCACAGCCTGCAGACGGAGGACAGCACAACCATCCCTTGATTCCCCTCTGGGCCATCTGGCGTCCCAAGTGTTACCCGCACACATTTCTCTAGCCCCTTCCACACTGGAGGGACACACCCCCTTACCCACTTCCTAGGGCTCAAGGTGCAGCCCTGTTCATTTCCACACCCAGCCTTACCCAATTCCTAGGGCTCAGGACCTAACTTCCTGCGGGTTTTGCAGCATCTTTAGCCACCCAAAGAGCCCCCCATTTATGGACAAGTCCCAAACAAGCAGAATACACATGCTAAGCACACAGCCTCATGGCTCACCAATCCTGATCAAGGCAGGCAGACTTCCCCCGTTGCCCAGGCAAGATCAGCCTCTCTGGATCTTAGCTGCCGCACGTCACGGTCCTGCAGGAGAATCCTGGCAGCTCTGGTCTCGGACCCGAGTAGTTCTTCCACCAGCTCTTCCTTGTTTCCCTCTGCTCTTCTTCCAGCCTTTTGCTTCTATTGCTCTCAGTCTTCTTGGAGGATGGGGTAAAGGGAAGCGCTCGGTCTGGTGGTGGGAGAGGAGCTTTCCAAGAAAGCTTTTTCCTTATCATTAGAATTTTTAAGGGAGGAGGCCAGCTTCGATTCAGTCCATCTAAGATTTGTCTCGTCCCACCACTGCATGAAGCAATCTACCTCTCCTCTAGCCAATTGAATTTTGGCAAGGCCAAGTTTGTCTTTTAAGACGTCCACTTGGTCTTTGTTCCAAGATCCTAACAGTGGCCACTGAATTTTGGGATTCCCCCACAGTCAATCTAGATCATTTCCCCAGATATTTACAGGGGTCCGGACCCTTTCTAAAATAGACAAACTGAGCCGGGGTCCCTTTAGGGAACTGCCCTGCTTGGACCTCTAGTTACCCATACAGGAGGGCTTCATACACCAATCACGCAAGGAGGAAATTCGGGTTCGTCAGAGCGGTGCCCAGTGCAACACAAAAGCAGCCCACAGGCTACTGCCTCAATCGCCCTTGCGTTCGCTCCAAGGATTTTATCCGAGGTGCGGTGCGGCTGCGATTGTGCAGATTCCAGTCACACAGACCGCGGGGACAGGAGCCCCTTGGTCAGCCAGTCCCCGGACAGGGACGGCTCCCAGACTCACTCACACCACAGGGAAGACGGATAGACACAGAGACAAGACAGTCCTCAGTCCGGACAAAACAGAAATAATTACCTGACCAGAGTCCTGATGTTAGATCCCGGGATCCCTACCAGAACAGAGCGGGAACCAACAGGTTCGATGGCGTAGACTTCGCTGTGGTGTGCACCTTTCCATTCTGGCAGAGGACCGCTCGGGCCAAATGCCCAGGTGACGGCTACCACCGCCATTCTGCAAGATGCTCAGCCTCAGCGAAGACCGTGGCCATCTCGGTAGAACCTCCAAATTGTCAAAGTCAGACAGGACTCTCAGATTTCTCAGACCCCTCTGTTTACTTAGCAAAGCTGCTCTGCTAAATTAACCCAGACAATGCGAGTGCCCTTGATTTATACAGTCAAAAGAAAGTCAAAATTAACAGGATTAAAAGAGGGGCGAGGCTAGTCAAGTACCACAGGCCTTCTTCCAACATGGCTACAGAAAAACTGTCACCCACCCTTACCCAATCCCTAGGGCTCAGGACCTAGCTTCCTGGGGGTTTTTGCAGCATCTTTAGTAACCCAAAGAGTCCCCCATTTATTGTGTTGGGGAAATCTCGCTCCCTGGGGTACAGCGGCCCCAAAAGGGTCCGAGGCTGGAGGTCAAACCAGAGAGGCAGGAGCGAAATCTAGAAGGAAAGCTTTATCATGCATGCAGGCAGGCTGACAGCTACCAGAGGGAGAGCAGCAGCAGCAGGCGCCCTGAGAGCGTTTCAGGGATCCTTGATACACTATGTTCAGACAGTTTAATTGTCTTTAACATATCCAAGTCTCAGCAGAAGTACTCAGATGTTTCTGTTCACACCACTAGTGCTAGAAGTAAGTTTTACAGTACAAAGGCCCATCTGAACCTGAGTGAGGAGTCTACAAGGCAAACTGTGACAAAGAGAAGAGTTTACATGACAAATTGTGTCAGACTAGGAGTCTCCATGAAGTTGAGATAGGAGGCATTGTAAGGGTCTTGATTAGAGTCAAGATGATTTCTCTGTTACAGGGAGAGGGGCCTGCAAAATTTAACCCTTAAGCACTTTTCTTTTAGAGAGTTTTGATTTCCTGCATAGTCTCCCCCGCCCTCCTTAGACACAATTAGAGTTATTTGATTTTTTCCTCCCACATCTTCCCCCCTTCCATACTCCTATTGGAGTATTACTCAAAGTTTATTCTGGACATTTAGGTATTCTTTTGCTAGGATGAATTCTCATCTTAGAGGGAGGTCAACGACCCACTGCCCATTTCCTGGATTTAACCATAATCTACGATAGCAGGTAGTTTCCGGGATCCACCCCAGATCTTTACCAGTGCCAATTTTGCTTTCCAAACACAATGGAAACATAGTCCCCGATGGATGTAATGCTTGAGTTGGGGAATCCCTGAGGCAATCAGATTTTTACACCAAATCTGCCTGTTCTCCCCCCATGACTGTGTACTCCTGGGTACAGTGTTATTCTGGGCATCTACCCACTCCCGCTCTCCTGTAGAATACTGACTACTAAAAGAAGGAAAACAATCCTCATCCGATAATAGTATCTTCAATCTCTGAAGTAGAAAGGATAATATAGTAGTTAGCTAGCACCTAGTAAAGCAGTCTCTAACTAAGCTTAATCAGTTAGTATTGTTTGGCTTGCCTCTGCAGGCACGCTTCAAGATTTTGTAGTGTCTCATTTCACTCAATACTGGAAAGGATTCCCCTTTGTGAGAGCTACAGGGCGCCAGGCTCACCTGTAGGTCTTTGCTGGCATTCCTACCTCTCAGGATGTACCTTGAAGGTCCTGGTGGTGGCCTGTTTGGTAACAGTCTGGTTTGAGTGTGCCACCTCGGTCCGCCGAACCTCGTCCTCAGGCGTTTTATGTCTAGGTTTCTTCTTTCCGTGTGGCCGCTAGCCTGTGGGTCTACTCCTGCAACATTAAACTGCTTACAAATCACACATGAATTAGATACCCTTGCAGCTTCTAGGTGCACTCCTGGGGTGTACCATTGTTTTAGGATCTGTGAGGCCACCCCCCTTTTGCTCAGGTGTCATCTGATGAGACACCTGAGCAAGCTGCCATGAGAGATCTTGGGGCCACCGGACAGCCATCAGGCCCAACCATTATCCCAGCTGGGGATAAGGAGCAGCCTGCTTTCTCCCAAAGGTTTCTCCCTGAAGGTTGAGCAGCTTGCTGTAGTTCTAGCGGGTCCTGCAAAGAAACAGGGAGAGAAAGAGAGACCAGAATCTGAAAGGGAGTCGGAGGTCCATGTGCTGCTGCGTGCCTGGCCATTTCATCAGCACTCCCATTATCCAGAGAAACAGGATCGGTAGCACCTCTGTGGGCTAGGCAATGGGTAATAGAGGGATGTGGGGAGCTGAATGGCATCAAGAAGTTGGGAGATAAGGGGACCATGAGAGAAAGCGGAGCCAGAAGAAGTAAGGAAATCTTGTTGTTACAGACTGTCCGGAAGCTAAAAGGCAAAGTTAAAGGGATAAGCTTGTGACCCTTTCCAGCAAGACATTTTAACACAGGCAAGGTACCAGTTTTACACCCTCTCCAGTTTTCTAGCAATTAACACATTATCAACATACTGAACCAACACAGAGCTGCAGGGAAGAAGGATGGCATTAATGTCAGCTTTTAAAAACTTAGAAAACAGAGTAGGCTTTCACAATAACCTTGAGGAAAATGTGTCCAGGTTAACTGACAACCCTGAAGGGAAAAGGCAAAGAGAAATTGCGAATTCTGATGCACCGGAAAAGAAAAGAAGGCAGAACGTCCATTTATTGCAGAGAACCATTTAGAAGTGAGTGGAATAGAGGAAAGAATAGTAGCAGGCTTAGGTACTACTGGAAATCTAGCCATTACAAACTTGCTCGTGGCTCTTAGGTCTTGCACAAGTCTATAGATTTGCTTATCCTGGCTGTCAAATTTTTCCTCCTTTTTCCACAGGTAGTATAGGTGTATTACATGGTGAAGTTGTATAAACAAGTATCCCTTGTTCAACAAAGGAAGGGATTACAGGCTTAATGCCCTCTTGCGCCTCCCTAGACAATGGATATTGGGGTACCCTCGGGAAAGCTTGTTGTGTTTATGTTGTTTGCACTGGTGTTGCAGAGGCTAGCAACCCCACTTCATTCGCGTGGGCTGCCCACAATGTCTCTGGGACATCTGAGAGGTCCAGGAGGGGTATATGTCCCGAGGCCTCATCAGATTCCTCAGAGTAGTAATGCCATCAAATCTGGAGCCTGATGGGGATGAAAGGTCAACAAATAACCCTTCCTCTCTACAGAGAAGGTTTGCACCCAATTTACACAACAAGTCACGTCCCATAAGGTTTACAGGAGAACAGGGAGATAACAGGAAAGAACGTTCTTCAGCTGACAAGAGTCCAAAGAAGGTTGGGGGTGCAGATGGCACATCTGGGGAATCGAGCTGTTTCTTTAAAGTAGCCAATTGTTGCTGCAGCTTTTCAATAGAATCTTTTTGGCCAGCCATAATGCTCTGATTCTATTTTTGGGGGGGGGGGGGGGCATCCTCCCAGAGGCACCAATAGTCCATCTGGTTAGGATGTTTTTCCTCGAGGAAAACTCTAAGATAGAAAAGCTTTTCTAAGTCAAAGCTACCCTCTAGTGGCCATTTTTTCCTGGGAATTCCCCTGAGTATTGCCATTCCCAATGCTTATTAATTTCTTAAGTCTTAGTTTCAAAGCTGCCGGCAATTTCCCTAGCTGACTGTAAATTCTTATCATCTGAGACAAGGGAGTCCCAGGCTATGAGAAACTTTTCCCCTCAGTCGGAGACATACAAGAGAGAGAGAGCGCGCAATCCCACCCAGGCTAGCACTGTCCTGTCTAAGGACAGCACAGGAGCCCAACAGTACTACCCTCTCCAAGCATAGCGTGCAAGTCCACACACAGTCAGCTTCACTCATTCCTTGTGCCGGCGGAACCGCCCTTGCTTTCGGCAGCTGTTCAGTGACACTGACAGCACCGGTGCGGCTGCGGTCCCGTTCCGGACTTCACTCACTCAAAACCATGCGCTTGGACTCGCCACCAATCGGTCAGCAACAAAATCCAACCCCTCTTTGGCTATACCCAGCGTTTTCGTTTTAAATCTCCCTCAAGCCTCTGACAATGTTTTGGAGCAAAAGAGGACTCTTACCGCCAGCCGGTCCAGCTGGCGACGAGAACAGGGAGGCGGACGGGGGGATTTTAAATGGATCCCTTACCCTTCAGATGCGCGCTGTAGTCCGTTCCCGTTCCCCGGCGTCAGCCTTCCCAACTGGAGTTCCTAGCCATCCCACTCCTGGCACCAAATTGTTAGGGAAATCTCGCTCCCCTAGGGTACAGAGTCCCCAGAAGGGTCCGAGGCTGGAGGTCAAAGCAGTGAGGCAGGAGAGAAATCTAGAAGGAAAACTTTATTATGCATGCAGGCAGGCTGACAGCTACCACAGTGAGAACACCAGCCGCCCTGAGAGAGTTTCAGGGATCCTTCGTACAGTATGTTCAGACAGTTTAACATATCCGTCATCAATTAAAGAAAACCAAGTCTCAGCAAAAGTACTCCGACATTTGTTCACACCAGAAGCGCTAGAAGTAAGTTTTATAGTACAAAGGCACATGATTGCTTTGTAGACTCCTCACTCAGATTATGTGCCTTTGTACTGTAAAACTTACTTCTAGCGCTTCTGGTGTGAACCGAAACATCTCAGTACCCATTTCCTGACAAGTCCCAAACAAGCAGAATACACATGCTAAGCACATAGCATCATGCTCACCAATCCTGATCAAGGCAGGCAGACTTGCCCTGTTGGCCAGGCAAGATCAGGCTCTCTGGATCTTAGCTGTTGCACCTCACGGTCGTGCAGGAGAAGCCTGGCAGCTCTGCTCTTGGAGCCCAGTAGTTCTTCCACCAGCTCTTCCTTGTTTCCCTCTGCTCTTCTTCCAGCCTTTTGCTTCTATTACTTTGGGGACCCCCCCCCCTTTATAGAATGAAGCCTGACTCCTGCTTAGCTATACCGTCACCCATTAGTTTAGGAGAGTTTACTAACCAATCCTAACAAAAAAGTTACCTAACCACTCATACCCCACCCCCTTCATTGGTTTACACCCAGCAACAAACTGGACCAGACAGCAGACAAACAGTTACAAGCCAGACAAACAGAAAAGTGAGGCTACTTAACCAGAGACTGCGGATTCCACCACCTCAGTTACTGAGAAGCAGTTTCTTGCTGGACAGAATGGGGTTACTTCGGTTCTCTTGACCAATCTGGAGATCCGGATCTTTATCTGGTGACAGCAGGACAGCTATTAGCACAAAATCCCCTTCTCATCTGGCTGTGACACTACATTAATACCATTTAGATGGAATGGGACTCTAGGCCTTACAGCTAACGGCTGCTGCACTTCAGTCTGGCTGCGGAGGAAAGCTTTGCTTCAGGCCTTCCAACATGGCTACAGAAAAACCAGATCGTTACGCGAGACAGGATACCGGGCTAGAGGAACCTTGGCTCTCACCCACTATGGCCCTCCTGGTCTTGTTAGCAAAGTGCCCCCCGCCCAAAGCCACGCCTACTCAGGCTCCCCGCCCACCTTTCCCAGGCAGACTCCCATTCTTGGCTGCTGCCCTGTTCGCTGCTCACCCCGTTCCCGCCGGCGGCCTGCGTTCCAAGGCTGCTGGCTCCAAACCTGCCTCCGTTCCAATGACTCCAGATCGGAGACCTGCAAAAGAGCACTCCCAATGCACCCTGTGAAAGACTCCCAGCAACCAGCACCAGTGAGAGATGTGGACAGAAACTGATACTTACCACAGCCAGCACATAGGGAAGCGTGGCTTTTGCAGTGCCGTGCACGCTCCTATTGGACCTTTCCCAGTCCAACTCCTCTGTTGGCTATGCAGGCAATTCTTCTGCTGACTTTCGACTACGGGTGCCGGACCCAACGTTTACTTGGATACTTAGCCCAAGCAGCTTACACCACAGCACCCCAAAAGCCATACTGACCGCGCTCCTACTGCCCTCTTGGCTGCTCACTGTCCCTCCTGGCTCTGCTCCAGAACAGGCACCCGGCTAAAACCTTCCAACGATCCCGTACGGCGACCTAGAACAAAGCGGAGAGGCTTGCTTACAGACAGATACTTAGCCCAACCAGCTCATAGTACAGGCCCACCAACCACATTCCCCCCAGATCCTCACACCTTTCCAGACAAGCTCCGTGGTTGGCATCTTACTCCGTTCCCTCTGCCTGCCAGCTCCAAGCCTCCTTTCCCATCCAATCGCTCCTCTTGGACCACCTGCAACAAAGCACTGCCAATACATCCTACCAAAGACTCAGCAACCAGCACCAGTGAGAGATGTGGACAGACACTTGGACACTTCGCCCAACTAGCTCACAGAAGAGACCCCCCCAAAAGCCACACTTACCGAGCTCCAATTGGTGCTTCCCCAAGGCAAGTTCCACAGTTGGCTGCATACTCGGTTGCCTCTAGCTGCCAGCTCCAAGGAGGCCCGGCTAAACCTCGCCTCCAGTCCAATGAGCCCTGGAGGACCACCTGCAAGAAAGCACTCCCAGTTTCCCCTAGTCAAACATTCCCAACAACCGACAGCAGTGAAGCAAGCGGATACTTAAGCCAACCAGCTGGTAGCACAACCCCTTAAAAGCCACACTCACCTAGCTGGTGGAGATTTCCCAGGCAAGCTCTCTTCTTGGCTAGGCACTCAAGTTCCTCTCTGGCAGCCTCTGATTGCAAGCTTCTGGCTTCACAAGACGACCCAGCTCAAAGTCCTCCCGCCAATCCAATGAGAGCCCCTGAAGGGCCACCTGCAACAACAAAGAGCCCCCCCAAAAGCCACACTTACCCCACCTCCTCTCGGACTGGACAGAAAAACTCCCCGGTTGGATGCTTGCTCAGTTATTTTTCGCCAACCGATTCAAGAAGGATGCCCGGCTCAGAGCCATGCCGCCAACCTAAGAATCCCTGCAGGATGACCTGGAACAAAGCACTCGCAATTCACCCTCCCCACAGATGCCCAGAAACCAGCACCAGTGAAGCATGTGTACAGACACACCAATACGTAACCCAACCAGCTCACAGGGAGAGCCCCACAAAGCCACACTTACCTCGCTATTGGATATTTTCCAGGCAAGCTCGCCTGATGGCTATTCAATTACGTCCATTTCTGGCAGCCTTTCAGGTGAGGCTTTTGGCTCCAACAAACAGACCCAGCTTGAAGTCTTGCCACCAATCCAATCCAATGAACCCCTGTAAGGGCACCTGCAACCAAGCACTCCCAATTGACCCTGTTCAAACCGTCCCAGAAACCAGCACAGCAAAGCATGGGAACAGACACTTAGATATGTAGCCCAACACTTTCAACAGCCCCCCCCATCGTGCCCTTCAAAACCAACACTTACCAAGCTCCTCTTGGACATTTGTCGGGAAGGTGCCAGATTGAAGAACGAGACCTGGCTCAAGTCGTGCCCCTCAAAGTTTTGCGGCCAATCCAACAGGCCCTGGTAGGGCCACCTGCAACAAAGCACGCCCGAGTCACCCTCTCCAAACACTCCCAGCCACCAGCACCAGCGATGCACGTGCACACCCCCAAAAGCCACGCTTACCAAGCTCCTATTGGACCTTTCCCAGGCAGATGCCTGTTGGCTTCTTATTCCGTTCCATCTGGCTGCCAGCTCCAAGAAGGCTCAGCTCAATGCTTGCCTCCGATCCAATGACCTCACCTGCAACAAAGCACTCCACATTTACCCTCTTCCAACTACCCGTGCAACCAATACCAGTGAACAAGGGGGACAACGGGCACTTGGTGTAAGCGTGTTGGACTACATATCCACCTCCTCTTGGTCCTTTTCTAGGCAACCTCACCTGTTGGCTACTTACCTCTGGCCAAGAGACACGAGAAGGATGCCCGGCTCCAAGACTCGCCGCTAATTTAATGACTCCTGTTGGACATCCTGCAAAAAAGCACTCCCAATACACCCTATTCAAAGACTACCAGCAACCAGCACCAGTGAAGGATGTGAACCGACACTCGAATACCTTCTTAGCTCAACCAGCTCACAATAGAGGCCGCCCGAAAGCCACACTTACCAAGCTCCTCTGTTGGCTATTCACGCCAAGGTCCTTTCGCTGCCCTTCGTGGAAGAATGTCTGGTTCAAATCCTTGCCTCCAAATCCAAAGTCCCCTGTTGGACGACCTGTGAAAAAAGCACTCGCTACACCCTAGTCAAACACTCAGCAACCAGAACCAGTGACAGATGGGGACACTCGGCTATTTAGCCCAACTCACAGCACAGCTCCCCTCCCTGCAAAAGCCACACTTACCTGACATCCTACTGGACCTTTTCTGTGCCAGCTCCAAAAAGGACACCCGGCTCAAAAGCCTGCCACCAATCCAATGACCCAGGCAAGATGACCTGGAACAAAGCACTTGCAACTCACCCTTCCAAAGACTCCCACAAACCAGCACCAGTGAAGCACGTGTACCGACACTCCAACACTCAGCCCAACCAGCTCACAACATCATCCCACAAAACCACACTTACCGAGCTAGAGGACATTTCCCAGGCAAGCTTGCCTCCGTCTGCTTGCTGTTGCCCGTGGCTCCCAGCTCCTGAACTGAGGCTCATCTCCAAGGCTTGCCGCCAACGCAAGGAACCCCTGTAAGACCACCTGCAACAGAGCCCTCACAATTTACCCTATTCAAACAGTCCCAGCAGAGCAAAGCATGTGAACAGACCCTTAGGTATGTAGCCCAGCCCTTTCCACTCCTCCCTACCCCCAACACTTACCAAGCTCCTCTTGGACATTTGTCAGGAAACCGCTCTCTGGCAGCCGTTGGTGTAAGGTGCCAGACTGAAGAACGAAACCCGGCTCGACTCGTACCGCTCAAAGTCTTGCGGCCAATCCAACGAGCCCTTGTAGGAGCACCTGCAACAAAGCACGTCCAATTCACCCTCTGCAAACGCTCCCAGCCACCAGCGCCAGTCATGGATGCGCACAAACATTTTATATGTACGCCCCCAAAAGCCACACTTACCGAGCTCCTATTGGACCTTGCCGACACCAAAGGCTGCTGTTGACTATTCAGGCAGTTGTCCTTAAGCTGCCTTTCGTCTAAGGGTGGCCGGGCTATAAGCCTTGCCACGAATCCAATGAACCCCTGTGGGACTGCCGGAATCCCTGCAGGATGACCTGCAACAAAGCACTCCCAGATCACCCTATTCAAGTGCAACCAGCACCAGTGAAGCATGTGCCAACACACCTGGATAGGTAGCCCAACCATCTCACAGCCCAACTAATACGTACCAAGCTCCTCTTGGGCCTTTCCCAGACCAGCTCCCCCTGTGGCCTGCAGCTGCTAGCTTCCAAAAGGATGCCCAGCCGAAACCAAAGTTCAGCCCAAGGACCCAGTGTGACAACCTAGAACAGAGCAGTAAGAAACATGTACAGACAAGGAGATGCAGTACTTAGCCCAACCAGCTCACAGTACAGGCCCCCCAAAGGCACGCTTACCCCAGATCCTCTCAGACATTTCCAGCAAACTCCCCTGTTGGTTCTTCACTCCAATGTCCTTTAGCTGCCTTTCGTGTAAGGGTGCCAGATGCAAGGAGTACGCCCGGCTCAAAGCCTGCCTCCTATCTATCCCCCTAGACAACAACCTGCAACGAAACACTCCCGACCACCAGCACCAGTGAAGCATATAGACCGAAACTTGGATACTTAGCTCAACCAGCCCACAGC
This sequence comes from Pelodiscus sinensis, assembly GCF_049634645.1. NCBI lineage: Eukaryota > Metazoa > Chordata > Testudines > Trionychidae > Pelodiscus > Pelodiscus sinensis. The sequence goes on from NC_134712.1 coordinate 108,370,203, forward strand.
ACAGCTGCCCAAAAGCCACTTACCGAGCTCCTACTGAACCTTTCCCAGGCGGATGGATGCCTCTCTTGGCTTCTTACACCGTTCCCTCTGGCTGCCAGCTCCAATCCAACGAGCCCTGTAGGACCACCTGCAAGAAAACACTCCCAAGACACCCTATCAAAGGTTCCCGGCAACCAGCACCAGTGGAGGATGTGACCAGACACTCCAACACCTTCTGAGCCCAACCAGCTCACAGTAGTGGCCCCCGAAAACCCACACTTACCAAGCTCATCTTGGACCTTTCGCAGGCAAGCTGGCTATTTGCTCTGTTGTCCTTTCGGGTAAGGGTGCCAGACGCAAGGCGGACACCCGGCTCAAAGCCTCAACTCCAGTCCAATGACCTCTGCAGCTTCAACTGCAACACAACACCCTCACTTTTCCTTCTTCCAACACTCCCTGCAATCAATACCAGTGAACAAGGTGGACAGATAGTTAGATATTAGCCCAACCACCTGGGAGCATGGCCACTGAAAAAGGCACTTACCCAAGCTCTTCTCAGAACTTTGCTTCCAATCCAATGACTCCTGTTGGACCGCCTGCAAAGAAGCACTCCCAAGGCACCCTAGCAAAGGCTCCCAGCAACCAGCACCAGTGAGAGATGTGGACAGACATTTGGACACTTCACCCAATTAGTTCACAGAAGAGACCCCCCCAAAAGCCACACTTACCGAGCTCCAATTGGCGCTGCCCCGACCCAAGTTCCACGGTTGGCTGCGTACTCGGTTGCCTCGGGCTGCCAGCTCCAAGGAGGCCCGGCTAAACCCTCGCCTCCAGTCCAGTGAGCCCTGGAGGACACCTGCAAGAAAGCACTCCCAGGTTACCCTCGGCAAACATTCCCAACCACCGGCAGCAGCGAAGCAAGTGGATCCTTAGGCCAGCCAGCCGGTAGCACGGCCCCTTAAAAGCCCCACTCACCAGCCGGTGGAGATTTCCCAGGCAAGCTCTCCTCTGGGCGAGGCCCTCAAGCTCCTCTCTGGCAGCCTTTGATTGGAAGCTCCTGGCTTCGCAAGACGACCCAGCTCAAAGTCCTCCCCGGAGCCCAGCCCGCTCCCGGCAGCGCCCCCCGCCCCGAGCGCCTCGGTTCCCGGGGCCGGAGCTCCGGGCTCACGCGGCCAGACCCGGCCGGCGGCAGAGACGCGCTGAGCCCGCCCGCGAGCAGGAGACACGAAGCCGTTTCTGGAAAGGCCCCGCCGCTGCCAGAGCCCGCGCCGCACGGACAGGGCGAGACCGAGGGACAAACCTGCTCCCGGGCCAGCGAGACGCCTCGTGCCCCTCCCGCACCTCGCAAGGCCGCCCGCGCGGCCATGACTGAAAGGACACGCCCCGGAGCGGGCCTTTTTATACGCTCAGCGCTGGGCGATACCATCTTGCCGCGAAGTGCGGGGGGGAGGGAAACACGTGCTTCCAATTACCTCGCCCCGCCCTTTTCGGCGGGTGGGGCGTGTCTCGCGCCTGCGCGGTGAGGGAGCCGCGGTCGAAGCCGGGCGGGGGACTGGGGAGGGCCCGGGGGTCTCCTCGCGCGGCTCAGGGCGAGTTGCTGCCGAGCGCGTGTCCCGGGCGCTGCACGCGGGGGGGTGACAGTGGCCCGGGGAGCGAAGCGGCTGCAGGAGGCCGGTGCAGCCCCGGCTGGGGAGAGCGGGGGCCGGGACACGCCCCGCGAGACGCCCCGAGCGCGCTTGGCAGCCCCGCTGCAGCCTCTGCCCGCGCCACGGGGCGTTGCTGCCGCCCCCTTCCCCGGGCCGGGCTACAGGTGCAAACGGGGGCGAAGGGGCGGACACGGGGCTTCACGGCAGGGCCCGGCTTTGGCTTCTCCGCTGCCGCTGAGTCGCTGATTCGCCCTCCCGCCCCCGGCCCGCGCTGGGCTCGGACCTTGCGCCCCCTCCCCGCTGCGCCCTCTGGTCCTCGCACGAGTCCGGGCCGCGCCCGCCCCTGCCCTGCTGCTGCTGTTTCGTGGCTACCGCGCCGAAGCGCCGAGGGCAGGAGCAGGGCGGCTGCTGGCGAGTCTCTCTGCCCCCCTGGCGCTGGCTCCCTTCTCCTGGCCGCTCCCAGCGCCGCGTTCTCGCGGGCGGAGCACCCAGTAATACCCAGCCGCGCGGGCTAGTGAGCCCCCTTCCCGCTGCTCCGCTCCCAGCGCCTGCTGCAGCCAGAGCCTGCGGGCGGCCGGGGGGAGACGCACCGAGCCCCCCCCCCCGCTCCCCGGCTTCCTGCGCATCGCTCCATCCCTGCACAGAACGGAGCGGAGAGAAAGTCCAAGCCAAGAGCTGCGCTGAGAGCTGGGACCAGAGAGCCGGGCAGCGCTGCCTGGCGGGAAGCCCCCGCTCCAGCTGCCACCGGCCCCTCGCCTGCCCCGCGCACATCCCCCTCGCCCCGCAACGAGGGGACTCGGCCTTGCTGCTCCGCCGTGCGGGGGGGGGGGCGGGGCTCCGAGCCCTGTCGCCCCTCGGCCCCGCCTGGCCGGAGCCCCGGTGCGTCTTGCGGGGCGGTGCGGGGCGGGGCTTTGGGCTCAGTGGCCGGGTCCCGGGCTGCGGGTTGTGCAGCGTAAAGCTCGGACCGCAGAGCCCGCAGAGCGCCCGGGGTGCGGGCGGGTCCCGCGCTTGGAGCCGGTTGCGCTTTTCAGGGGCTCGCAGCGCGCACCAGCCTCCCAGCTCCCGACCCTGCTCCAGGGGAGCCGGACGCGCCGCGGGCTCTGCGGGACGAAGCGGAGCGATCTGCGGAGCGTGTCATTGTGTGGCCGGGAGGGTTTTGCCCAGTTACTCGCTTACAATGGAGCCGGCGTTTCCAGCCCTAATATTGCGCCATTTCCGCACCTCCGAGAGGCGTCGCGGGTCATTCGCCCCCGCCCCGTCCTGGCCAGACCCCCAGACTCGTCCCCTCCCAGGCCCTGCACCTGCACCTCCAGCCCCCTCTGGCGCCCCCCTTCCTGCCCAGACTGCCCCCTTCACCGTGCTCCAGTCCCCTCTGTCCCACCCGGACCCTGAATCTCCGCCCCCCCGAGCCCGCTCCTGGGGCCTCGTGTATCCCACACGCCCCGCGTGGTTCCCTGGCCCACGGGGTGACTCAGACCCTTAGGGCCCGAGATGAGAACAGGTGAGCTCTACAGGCTAACGTGAGCCCAGCTGGCTTTAGCCCGAGTGCTAGAGGCCCCTGCTCTAAGCGCCGGGGTCCCTGCTTCAAATCTGTCCAGTTTCAAGTGGGGGCTCCTCTGGGGTCTCATACTCAGGATGCCCTTGCTCAGCTAGGGGAAGTGTCCTTAGTGGGTGCGGTTCACTGCCGCTTGCAGTGGCACTTAGGGGTAGAGCTCGGTCATTCTTCTCTCCCCCGGTAAGTGGTCTGAGCCAGGCCTGGGCACGAATTTTGGGAGGGGGCCACGTTACAAATTTCAGAAGAGGCTGCGGGCCAGCACGGAAGGGGCGGGGTTCAGACCTATCCTGCTGGGAACTTTGCTTGGCCTGGAATCCCTGCCCCCTGACTTCTGGCCGATGGAAAAGAACCAGGAGCAGAGGAGGGGGCCGGTGATACTTTTTAAAGTCAATAACAGTCCTTCTTCCAGCAGCTTCACTAATACATAAATGAAAGGTGCAGCTCTTCCCTTTCAGTGCAGGGGCCGGCAACCTCTCAGAAGAGGGGTTCTTAGATTTCGCTTATTCACGGATCCGTGTGCCGGGGGAAGAAGCGGGGACAGGGCACGCTGGGTACGGTTTAATGGAAATCATGAAGCATTTTAACTTTCTCCTGTTAGTTTATCAAACTTCCTTTTCAGCAAAGTAAAATATTACGTCCAACACAAAAGATTTCAATGTTTCCTTTATTTAGGGCAAGGGCGGGGAACCCTTCTTGTGTCAGAGGTCACTGACCCACAGAAAAATGAGTTGGGGACCCCACTGCTCACAGAGGTGGCCCCGACTGCGACACTTCACTCCTCTGGTGCTGCAGCCTCAAGGATTGGGGGGAAGGGAAGAGGAGGTCTGAGGTTCAAGGCTTCCCATAGATGAGATTTACTTCTCTGGGGTCCCGCAGTTAGTGGATTTTATGGACCCCCTTAGGCTCTGGGGTAGGAACAAAACTGAGGGGGACAGTGCCCGAGACAGGGCTCCAAGCAGGTAGGATAGGGAAGGGGCGCAGTATCTGGGGGGGAAGTGGGGTGCAGAAGCAGGCTGGGAGTAGGGAGTCTGGCCAGATGGAGGGAGCAGGAACAAGGGAGGTTGCGGTCTCTGGCCAGGAGAGAGGGTGCAGGAACAAGGAAAGGTATCTGAGCAAACCAGGGGTGCTGGATCCTGGAGGGGGTCAGTGCATGGGTGGGGGACCTAACCTGACTTGGTGCCCTCTGTCCCAGTCGCCCCAGAGGGAAGTCCTGCTGCCCTGGCAGTCCAGGGACCGGCCCTGGAGGCTGGAGCTGCCATGGCCACCCAGTTCGGGGCCGGCCCCAGAGGCGCCAGTGCCGCGGCCACGTGATCCGGGGCCCGCCCTAGAGGCCAGAGGTCCCCTGCTGCGGCCACACGGTTCGGGGCTGGCTGCGGAGGCCGGAGGCGCTGCTGCCACAGGTACGCAGCCCCAAACTGCTGAGGAGCTCCAGCCCCAGCGCTGCTCCCTCCCACCGCAGTCTAAGCTGCTGCAAGGAGGAGAGAGCGCTCTCCAGCTGCTGCGCAGGAGAGGCGGGGCTGGGCGGAGCAGGGCTGAGCTTCCTCCCCCGTGCTCCTGAAAACCAGCACCCCTGCCTTAGCGGGGCCTGCAAGGCCTTGCGGGCCGGAGAGGCTTTTGCCCGTCCCTGGCCTAGCCTGAGCCCTGGTTGGCTCTGTAGCTCAAGTTGTAGATGCTCCTGTCCTAAGCTTCTCAGGGCCTAGATTCAAATGCACCCAGTGGGGGTTACAAATGGGCATTTTGCTTTTTCCACTTTCCGTCATAAAATCGCCGCTAAAAACACAACGACAAGAGAACAAACGTGATACGGACACAGACTATTTCTCTGGCCGGGAGGAATGATTCAGAATACTCCCCTCCACCCTGTCGTCGGCGGGACCTCCCTTTTACTTTCCACTAGGGAAGGAGATGGAAAAAAAAATCTGAGCCAGAAGGGGAGCACAACCCACGTTCGCTCCCCTTGCTCTTGTTGCCCAGCTGATCCCTGGCTCCCCACGGCCTTTCCCCGGAACCCGGGATCGGCTGGGGAGTCCGCAGCTGACCCCGGGTTCCACGCAGCACTTCCCACCGCCGGCTGAGACGGCAATTAATGACTTTGAAACTCTGCAGGTAACTGCTACGTATAGGGTCTCTGGGCCGGGGGGAGGTAAAACAAGATGCCTGAGCTCAGACCACTTACTGGATGCTGCCTGGCCCACAGACAGGCAAGTAAGGGCAGAAAGACTCCCCTCAGCCACCCACGTGAAGGGCAGAATCTTTTACAGTCTCCAGCAAATGACGGGAAGCCTCTGACTGCCGAATGAATAGGGAAGAGCCCCCTCCTCGTTAAGGGTATGTCTACACTACAGCACTAACTCGAACTAACTTAATTCGAACTAGTGCATCTAGACCTAAAAACTAATTCAAACTAGCATGTCCACATTGAGTGGACCCTGAACCGAAGTTAAGGCTGGCCGGAAGCAGTGCCGGCAGGGCATCAGGTTAGGACTTAGAGTGTGGAGCTGCTGTCTCAGGCTAGCCGAGGACCGTGCTTAAAGGGACCCGACCCCCACCCCGGACAGACAGTTCTCAGGGTTCCCCGCTTGCTTGTCTACCTTGATGAGGGACAGCAAAGCAGTCCTGACTTGGAGTGCCCTGAGTGCCCACACTTGGCACATCACAGCACTCGGCCATCAGCCCAGCTGCACTTGCCGCAGGCTGCCATCCGGGGGGGTCAATCGGGGGGGGCTGCAGGAGAGGTTCCACCCTGAGGAGCCTGCAGAGCCACCCCCGTCCTCACTATCGGGGGCTCGTACCCCAGTCCTCCCTCACCTCCTTCCACTTACCCCTTCCTGATGTACAAAATAAAGGACACGTGTGTCAAAAATAGAAACTCTCTTTATTTAACAAAACTGGAGGGGGGGATTAGCCTCTGGGGAGACTGGGAAAACGAGGTGGGAGAGGGGAGGGGGAAACCTGGGAGGAGGGAGCTGGAAGGGGGAAGCCAGGGGAAGAAGCAGGAGGGGAAGTATCAAACTATGGTACATCGTATCTTCAGTACTGTGTACAGATGTGATCTCACCCCAGAAAATATGTTTTGACCTTGGAAATGGTTCCAAAAAGGGCAACTAAAATGACCAGGGGTTTGGAACAGGTCCCATATGAAGAGAGGCTAAAGAGACTGGGACTTTTCAGCTTAGAGAAGAGGAGACTGGGCGGGGGGGGGGGAGGGGAGAGGCGGGGATATGATAGAGGTCTATAAAATCATAAGCGGTGTGGAGAGGGTGCATAAAGCAAAGTTCTTCATTAGTTCCCATAATATAAGGACTAGAGGACACCAAATGAAATGAATGGGTAGCAGGCTTCAAACTAATAAAAGAAAGTTCTTCACAAAGCAAATAGTCAACCTGTGGAACTCCTTGCCACAGGAGGCTGTGAAGGCTAGAACTAGAACAGAGTTTAAAGAGAAGTTAGATAAAGTCATGGAGGTTGGGTCCATGGAGTGGTATTAGCCAGGGGGTAGAAATGGTGTCCCTGGCCTCTGTTTGTGGAAGGCTGGAGAGGGATGGCACGAGACAAATGGTTTGGTCATTGTTTTCGGTCCATCCTCTCCAGGGTATCTAGCGTTGGCCACTGTCGGCAGACAGGCTCCTGGGCTAGATGGACCTTTGGTCTGACCCAGTACGGCCATTCTTATGTTCTAAGCTCAGGGTCAGGGGTCTCACTGGACCACCTTGATTTTCATGCAAACCTGTACCTGGCTTTGCATGTGGCCTTTGGTGGCCAGGCTGGCAGCTATCGTGGCCTAGACGGCCACTTTCCTGTGCCTAGTGTGGAGGTTGTGGACGTTGGAGGCCTCCCCCCAAACCTGGATGAGGTCCACGATCGCCACACTAGACCAGGCGGGCGCCCACCTCTTGCGGCCCTGGGCAGGCTCCTGGGAGCCGCCAGCCTGGTCCCGGGAAGAGGCGGAGGGCTGGATGGCAGCGGGTGGCTGGCTCGTGCCGTGCCGTGCCAGGTGCAGGGTCTGCTGGCAGGTTTGTACCTGGCACGGGCAACGTAGCCAGACCGTGCCCCTTTAAGGGCTCCGGGGCCAGGAGTAAGGCAGAAGAGTTTCCCTGCTGGTGCCCAGAGTGGCCACCAGGGAAAGCTGGGGAGGGCTAGCCTCCCACCAGTTCGAATTAAGTCGCTACACAGCCCTTAATTCGAACTACTTATTTCCAACTAGGCGTTAGTCCTCGTAGAATGAGGTTTACCTAGTTCGAATTAAGCGCTCCGCTAGTTCGAATTAAGTTCGAACTAGCGGTTTGTATGTGTAGCGCCTATTAAAGTTAATTTGAACTAACGGCTGTTAGTTAGAATTAACTTTGTAGTGTAGCCGTAGCTGCGTTAGTCTGGTGCAGCTGAAACAAAACACAGGACTGTGTAGCACTTTAAAGACTGACAAGATGGTTTAATCTGAGGAAGTGGGTCTGGCCCACGAAAGCTCATCCTATTAAACCATCTTGTTAGTCTTCAGCGTGCTACACCATCCTGTTTTTTGTTTCAGCTCCTCGTTAATGTAACTGGTTTTGAAATACTCTTCTGGATTCAAAAGTTCTGTCAAAAAAAGCCACGAAAAATGGGCAGTTTGTGGGAGCATGTGTTGTGGGCTCATCTCTCCGACCGGCTACACACCGATACCAGATGGTTTGGATTTGCACATTTCTAAAATGTGGATGTAAATCTCTCTGTGGACATTTATTTTGCAGTAGGTGAGCTTTAAGGCTAGTCTACACCTAAGTCTTAGATCAAAATAGCTACACTGCTAAGGGCTGTGAAACATTTTATGTCCTCTGCCACGTATTGGATCAATCTAACACCTGCTGTGGTCAAAGTTAGGTCAGTAGAAGAATTCTTCTGTTGACCAAGCACCGCCTCTTAAAGAGTGATTCCATTACACTGACAGAAAAACACCTTCTGTTACCGTAGACGCTTCCTAAGTGTCCAGACAAACCACCACTCAGAACTGCCCACGGAGAGTTTGGCACCTGGGACCATTAGAGCTTATGGCAGGAGCTGCTCCAGGTTGAGCTATAGAGCCAGCTGCTGCTCAGCTTAGGCTGCAGCGCTCATCCCTTCTTCTCGTTCCCTGTAAGCGGTCTAAGTATCACTACACGGGACAGTGAACCGCACTAGGGCTACATCTGCACCGAATGCTTCTTTCAAAATAGCTATTCGGGCAGAAATACTCAAATAGTTTATTTCGAAATAGCACGTCTACGCTACAGGGAAGCCTCAAAATGAGTCCGAGGCCGGCTTCCCTAACGTGGACGCGCTACCTCGATTGAGAGCTCCAGGTGGCACTGGGGAGTAATTACCGTGAATGGCCCTGGGGTGCAGCTATTTCCAAATAGCAGCGGTGGAGCATCTACACTACTGCTATTCCGAAATAGCTATTTTGGAATAGGCGCTCTTCTTCGTGGAACGAGGTTTACAGAAGTCAGAAGAAGCCGTCCGTTATTTTGAATTTATTCCGAAATAACGCTGCCGGGTAGATGCACCCTAAGGCAGTGTTTCTTAACCCAGCGGCCGTGGGCTGATTGCAACCCGTACGACTTCCTCAGGGTAGCGTGGATGCAGCCACATAATAAAGAAAGAGCTGCATCTAGACTGAGAATCACTACTCCGAGGGCACGAGGCTTGCTTTCACTGGGCTGGCGTCAGGCTTTAAGGACTTTATTGTATGCCTCTATGATGACTGAATGGACTGTGCCAGAGGAGGCTGTGAAGGCTAGGACTATAATAGAGTTTAAAGAGAAGCTGGAGAAATTCATGGAGGTTAGGTCCATAAAAGGCTATTAGCCAGGGGATAAAATGGTGTCCTTGGCCTCTGTCTGTCAGAGGCTGGAGAGGGATGGCAGGAGACAAATCGCTTGATCGCTATCTTCGGTCCACCCTCTCTGGGGCACCTGGTGCTGGCCACTGGCGGTAGACAGGATACTGGGCTAGATGGACCTTTGGTCTGACCCCGTACGGCCGTTCTTATGTTACTCCTTGGGTGTAACAACTTGCCAGCTGTCTACCCTGGCCGCTTGAATTTGCGCAATAGCACTGACTTTGTAATATTCAAAATCAGTGCTTCTTGCGCAAATACTTTCACGCTCCCGCTAGGGAAAAAGCCCTCTTGTGCAAGAATGCTTGCTCAAGAGGGCCAGTGTAGACAGGGAAGAATTGTTTTGCGCAAAAAAGCCCCGATGGCTAAAATGGCGATCGGGGCTTTCTTGTGCAAAATCGCATCTAGACAGGCCCCGGATGCTTTTGCGCAAAAGCATCCTTGCCAATCTAGATGCTCTTTTGCGGAAAAGCTTTTCCGTTAAAAGTATTTCCGCAAAATCATGCCAGTCTAGACCCCACACCCCACTCCAGCCTGCTCCCCAATGGCAACCTACAGCACACTGAACCCCTTATTTTTTGCCACACCCCAGAGCCTAGGGTACCACAAAATCTATTAATACCCCTGGGCCCCCGAAAAGTTCATCTGGACATTTGGGGAAGCACTTAGGCAGGGTGGGTAACCTCAGGGCCAGGGTCCAGATGCAGCCCCTCACTTGCCTAGATCCAGCCCCCAATGCTCAGGGTTTCCCCCTCCCACAGCATTGGAGAGCCCGTGCTGGTACCAAAGCCCCTCACCCCCAACACCTCACCACGGGGCTGAAGCATAGAAAATATTCCCACCCTGCGGGTGTGGGTGTGCCTTTCTCATCTCTGACTGAAAAAAGCCAAGTTGATACATCCCAAGGGTAATGGAACCTATAACCAAATTGGAATAGATAACCCATCCAAATTGCCAAACTTGTGCATATCCTCCGAGTGGAGGGGGAAAAATGCCTCTATTTGTCTTTCGTGTTCGGATTTCCTGGCTGAATTTTTAATTTTGACCTTTTCTGCTTAAAACCAGGAATAAGGGACCTTTCGGTAAAGGCTTTATTTTCCAAAAGTTCCCCGTCTAGACTGGCGCTTTTTTCCCGGCAAAGCCACGAGCCGAGCCAGAAAAAAGCGGCAGCCATGTTCATGCAAATGGAGCGGGGAAAATTTAAATCCCCACTGCCTTTGCAATTCTGACTTGTCTCTTCTGCATCCCTTTTCCGGAAGATGGGTGCAGTGTAGACACAGCCTTACAGTGATCATAATAAAATAACATTTAACGTTCCTGTGGTGGGAAGAGCACCTCAGCAGTCCAACACACTCATATTTAATTTCAAAAAAGGGAATTACACAAAAAGGAGGAGGTTAGTTCATCAGAAATTAAAAGGTACAGTGACTAGAGTAAAATCCCTGCAAGCTGCATGGAAACTTTTCAAAGACACCAGAATGGAGGCCCAACATAAATGCATCCTATTTTTTTAAAATTTGGGGTAAGAGACCTAAAGAAGAGACATGGTGGCTTAACAACCACATAAAAGAAGCAGTGAGAGATAAAAAGGCTACTCCAAGACCCTCCCTTTGCAGCCAGTATCCGCCTCCCTCCCCCTTCCTCTCCACAACATCGTGGAGGCACCCGAAGGTGCGCTCCACCTGGATTTGGACATTGAATGGGGTCCAGTTAGCCCGCGTATGGGGAGAGGGTAGGCCCCGTCCCCCATGATGCACAGTGGCATCTGCCTATTCCCAACCCCAAAGTCACACCGGGGGAAGAACGTGCCAGCGTCCAGCTTCTGGAAGATGTTGGAGTTTCCAAATACACAGGTGTCATGCGCCCCACCTGACCATAGACCAGACTTTTCTAGGGTTCCAGAATTAGTGGATTTTTATGGACCCCCCCACCCTCTTAGGCTTTGCGGTAGGGACATCAGCGAGGGGCACAGTGCATAAGACAGGGCTGCAAGCAAGTAGGACAGGGCTGGAGTGTAGGCTCTGGGAGGGAGGTGGGGTGCAAAAGGCTGGGAGGAGGAACAAGGGTGGGTGCAGTGCCTGGCCATGAGAAGGGGGTGCTGGGCCTCAGGGGGGAGAGAAAGGATTGGGGGGGAGGGATCTGTGCATAAGGGGGAGGCCTTACCTGACTTGGTTTCTCCTTGCAGCAACAGCTGCAACCACGCTGTACCAGCCAACGTGGAGAGAGGGCCTGTTGCCCCAGCAGCCACACAGGCAGGTGCAGGTCCCGTCCAGCACTGACACCTCTGGTGCCTGCTGAGGAGCATCAGCCCCCAGCCCTGCTTCCTCCCACCGCAGCCTAACCTGCTGCAGGGAGGAAGGAGCCCTCTCCAGCTGCTGCACAGGGGAGAGGGGAGAGCTTCTTTCCCCCAGGCTGCTGAAAATTGGCTCACCTGCCTTAGATCGCCCATCCCTGCGCTAGGGGCTGGGGCCTGCAACTGCCTCACGGGCTGGCCACAGGGCTTGCGCTAGCTAGATGGGGCCCCTCTGCGAGGCTTTTGCCCACCCCTGGACTATGGTAATCAGCAGCTTGGTTTCTGGGTACATAGTGGTCAGCCCAAGAAGAGGGTTGTACCCAGGCAAGCTCATGCTAGTGTTTATATATTTGAGAGTCTCTAAGGTGCCAACAGGACCAGTGTGGTTGAAGTTTATTTAGTTACAGACTAACATGGCTACCGCGCTCAGCCCTTGTTTTCTGTGGCACTGAAAGGGGGGCCTGTGGGTAATGAAGAAGGTCGCTTTGTAACCCAGGCCTGTCTGACTTAGAAAGCCATTGGTGTACTATTAATGCTGCATGATTGACATCAGTGTTTGTACCACAGCAGCTGGTTGTCAAACCCTGGGGGGGCTTACCCTTTCCCAGAAAAAATTTCCTGTTCCTGATCGGTTCAGGACAGCAGGGGATGGATCCAAATTAGTCACTGAACCTGCAGGGATTGTGGGTTAACGTCCTAATGCCATACAGTAGCCCTGGCTGGTTTGAGATCACAAAGTCAGCAATATAAAGAACTAGAATTAGCAGTGCCACCTACTGCTGGAGTAGGCCTTCCAATAGCAGCTCTGTAAACTAGGAACAAGGACACATGTAGCACGCTGTTTTCTTAGGCCTTCTGATGTTAACATTTTGACACAGTTTGCCTTCCGTTAAAGTTTCGATTCTACATAATAGCATGTGAACATTAGGGAATTTTACAAAAATTCTTCATTCCTGGTATTGGCTACTGTGCTGGACACAACAAGCCAGAATATTGCCTGATATACTTTGTTACAATCATGTTTCAGTGCATTCCTGAACATCTCAACTGCTGAAAAATAAGCATAAAACCGTTAAGATGTTTGTTTTACTTCTTAGAAAATTAATGTTTGTTTGCGAGAAGATGTAGCCCTAGCTTGGGAAGTCTTTCAATCTTGGAGCTCTGTCTGAATCATCCTGAGGGGTTCTAACACAAAAAAGCACCATTTTCAGCACTACATTGTGCCAGTGGAATGGAAAACCAGGATTTTAATCACACATGTTTCTAGTATGCAAATGTAGAGTATCACTCCAGCTTTCATTTCTACAAACCCATTGTATGCCCTGTGGTTGTAAATTAGGTTGTAATGTTTTCTCAGATTAGGATTACTTGTCAAACATCATTTGAAGGCTTTTTACTTCTGACTTCTCTCCTGTTAACTATTTGGGGCCAGGAGGGTTTGGGTTCTCCCTACCCCATTACACACACTCGCAAGCGGCTCCAAAAACAGAGTCCGTTTACAATTTGAAGCACAAGCTGGGAGGCCCAAGGTTTATAACCCAGTTCCAGGGTAATTGTTTCTTTAGAGGAGGAGGTAGCAGTCCCGGAGGAAGGCACATGCTGGGGTTTCTGCTGGTGGGGGAAGAGAGGGAGGGCAAGGGCAAACCAGGGAGGGGTAGGAGTCCCAGGGGAAAGCGTGCACCAGAGCTCCCCTTCTCTCTAGGGGGGAGAGGGGAGGGAGAGCACACACCAAGGCTACGTCCAGACTGGCATGATTTTCTGCTAGTGCTTTTAATGGAAGGTTTCCATTAAAAGCATTTTCGGCATAGAGCGTCTAGATTGGCACGGATGCTTTTCCACAATAGCACTTTTTGCTGAAAAGCATCCGTGCCAATCTAGACGGGCTTTTGTGCAAAGAAGCCCCAATTGCCATTTTCACCATCAGGGCTTTTTCGCGCAAAACAAATCTGAGCTGTCTATACCGGCCCTTTTGCCCGAACGGGAGCAGCGTAGTACTTCCGCAAGAAGCACTGATTTCTTACGTGAGATAGATAGTTGCTTTTGCAGAAAAGCTTGCCAGTGTAGACACAGCCTGGGAGTTTCCTCCTTTGCAGGGGAGAAGGCTCTTGCTGGAGCTTCCCTCCTCCGGGGCGTGGGGGGCAAGGCATGTTCTGAGGATTTCCCTGCCCCCCATTCCCACTGGCACCCTGTCCCTTGCCTCCACTGACCCTGTCCTCTGCTCCAGTACCATGGCCCCTGCTCCCACCAGCACAGTTGGGGCCACATTAGTGAGGCTTTATAGGAAGAGGGTTTTTTTGGCATCTCACTTGTGACCCCCACTGACTTTTCAGTGACCCCTGAATCAAAACCGGTTCTCAAATAAAAACCAATGTTGACGCTTTTTGTCTTTGACATATTTTATTTAAAAATGAAGCCTGGCCACAAATCCCCCATCTGTCCACAGCATTCTAACACTCCTGCACACACACACCCCACGCCCTAGATTTGAGCCTATCATACGCTGGAACCCCATACTGAGCCCCTCACACCACCAAACTCCTGCACCCCTGCATCCCCAGTCTTTTGCCACAACACTCCTACCCCATCCACACCCCACAAATCTGTGTCCTGAGCCCTTCCCATCCCCCAACCCAAACTCCTGCACCCTCACATCCACAAGCATGGGGCTTGCTCAGCACCCCAATCCTCCAACCTGACCACAATGCTTCCCAGCCTGGAGTCCCCTCCCTGAGCCAGCATCCCCCCCTCCCGCAGAGCTTGCATCTCACCCCTTCCCACTCCTGCGTCCACACATCCTGTCTCAACCCAGTGAGGGTACAGCTAGACTGCAGGAGTTTTTCCGGGACTGCAGAGGTAGCCCAGAAAAACTCCTCCGCCTCCAGGGATGCGTTCGCTCTTCCGCTAAAGAAAGTGGAAGAACATACATGCTTTTTCGGTAACCCCTATAGTCCTCTTTCTACGAGGAATAAGGGGGCTTCCAACAGAAGGGGTTTTTCTGACACTGGTCTACTTTCAACAGGCCAAACGTTGGAAAAACCTCTTCCTACAGAAGAATTGGGGGAAAAAAAGCAGCAGTGTAAGGGTTGGGGATAGCAAGTGATGGAGAGGAGGAGAATAGAGAGGGCAGGGTGGGGCTTCAAGGAAGGGGTAGGGCGGTAGATCTTGGCTTCTTCTGTCATTTAAAAAGTGATCTTGGAAGTAAAAAGGTTGGAGCTGAAGTGCCTGTCCCACTCAGTTACAACAGGATTTCAATGTTTCAATCCAGCTGCATTAGGGGTTTGCAACAAACTAACTAGACGGACTTTAAAATCAATACCTTTCACCGCTGTGAGGTTTGGTTTGGTTGTCTAATCGAGATAGCTGCTTCTCCAGTGCCGCTGAACACCCTGAGTCGGCAATGAAGAACGGGGTTTTTCCTACGATGACGCGCCGCCAGCCCGGTTGAAGGTGGACCTTCCGAGGAAAGCCATCGCTTCACACAAGACGGGGCTGTAGCATTCAGTAGCAGCTAGGAATCAGCCAAGGGAAAAGAGCGACCGGTGCCTTACAAGCAACGAGGATACAGAGAGAAGTGGCACAGTTTTGCTACTCCCCATTCCCTCTAGTTAACGTTACGGCCTCTGATTTCCCTTTAGAAAAATCCAACTGCAAACCTCGTTTATAGGTAGTTTGAATTTTCTCTTGTTTTTGCCATTGCCTTTCAGCTTCTTTGTGACCTCTGGATACTTTCAAATTGCTTTGTTTTCAATGTATCCAGCTACCTCTGCTCAGCAACGTAGGAGCAGCGCGGGAGCACATTTTAATCACAGCAGCTTGACCGGCACGCGCTGTCAATCAAATTTAGAGGTACGTTTACGGGAAGCTCAAATAGTAACGTCGGCCCTGTCCCCTCAGGACAGCGGTTCTACCAGCTTAAGCTCGATTCTGAATTCAAATGCAATTTCAAGGCAGTAGCGGGCTTTGTACAAAAGATTCACTCGCTCTTACGTCCCCGTGCCACCACTGATGGCAGTGGAACCACACGGTGGGATGAAGAGCAGCGTCGGGATGTAAATACTTTCAAGTTACAGGAACCACATCACCAACATTTCATACCGGCTTAACAGAGCAGCCCAACCATCTGTCTCATTCACTCGAGAGGACATAAGCAACCAGCCCAGAGATTTATACAACTGTCCACCCACTGATGGGAGATGGGCCAGCAACGCCCTCTGCCATGTACATTGGCCAAGCTAGACAATCTTTATGACACAGGATTAATGGAGACAAATCAGACCATCCACACAGTAACCCACAGAAACCCCTTGGGGAAACACCTAATTGGCCCGGGCACTCACAAATGGATCTAAGAGTCACTCTACTATTAGAATTTTGAAAGCCAGCTGGAAAGCAGCTGCAGAAATGGCCTTCATCTGCAAATCTGACACCTTGAGTCAAGGTCTGAACAAAGACCCCACATGGCTGGGCCACGACATTCAACACCCGAACATTTACACTCCTATGGTCCTCTGTCCAAGCTTCCACGTCTTGCAAGCTTCATTTCTCGGAGGGAGTCAAAGTCTGCTTCTCTCAAGTCCAGGGAGTGTATCTTGCTGCTCTTCTTTCTTCCTTTGGTCAGAATCCTGACAGCAACCACCTCGTGATCACTGCTTCCCAGGTTGCCACCTACATCCACTTCCCCTACTAATGCCTCCCTCTGTGAGCAGCAGATCAAGCTGTGCACGGCCCCTGCTTGGGTCCTTCAGCACCTGTACCAAGAAGTTATCCCCAACCTTCTTCCAGGACTGTCTGCGTATACTGCTCTATTGGTCTGCCAACCGATGTTAAGCAACTCGAGTCCCTTGCCGGAACCAACCAGGGCCTGTGATCCCCAAGCTTCTTAGTTGTCTCAAGACAGACTTGTCTACTTCATCCACCTGATCTGCTGGTTTGCAGTAGACACCGACCACATCACCATCTCTGGGGCTCCTGCCTCTAAGCTTAACCCAAAGATTCAACAGGCACTTCTCCCTCTAGAGACTGGAACTCAAGCACTCATACAGCTCTTGCATACACTGCAACTCCTTCACCTTCCCTCCCACACCTGTCCTTCCTAAACAGTTTATGCCCTTCCATGACAGTACTCCAGTCATCCCAGCACGGCTCTGTTGTTCCAATCAAATCATAGTTGTTTCACTGACAGGACTCATCATTCTTCCTGATTGTTCCCCAGGCTTCTTGCGTTGGTGTACAGATTGCCCTACATTCTCCAGCAGGGGTCTTCCTCCACTGCACTTTCCTCCTTGTTTCTTCCCACTGTCCCACTCACCTCAGGGCTTAGGTCATCGTCTCCCAACGAGCCTAGCTTAAAGACCTCCTCATTAGGTTTGCAAACCTGCCTGCAAATATACTCTTCCCTCTCTTCATTAGGTAGATCCCATTCTCTTCCTAGCCAACCCTTGCGCCTGGAACAGCATCCCACAGTCAAAACACCAAAGCCCTCTCTCCAACACCACCTGTGCAAGCACGCAGGTATGTCCAAAATTCAACAACCCCTGGCCTGGACCTTTTCCTTGCTCAGGAGGAGGAAAGAGACCACCACTTGCACCTCAAACTCCTTGATCCTTCTTACTAGCACCACATAATCTGCCAGGAACCACTAAAGGTCAGTCTTAGCTGCCCCGTTAATTCCTACATGGAGATGGAGGAAGGGGGAGCGATCCACAGGTTTCATCAGTTTCAGAAGACTGTCATATCCTGAATTCTAGCTCCAGGTACGCATCACACTTCCAGATAACCTGTGAGGACAGCAGGCTGAGGACTTTGGGCCTCTTAGGAGAGAGATCCTGACCACCACCTCCTGTCTTCTCTTGGGAGCGGCGATCCCAGAAGCCTCATCTCCACACTACTAATCCCTTACTTCTGAGGGAAAGGGTCATGGGGAGACCCCATTGAGCAGAAGGTAACTGTCAAACCATTCCCCACAGTGGAACCTGCAGAGAGCCTGGAAACAGTTACTGACATCTATCTGTCCTGAGGATACCCAAGTTGTCTTCCTTCACCTGGAGGTCAAATACTGCCCATTTTCTTCGATCAATCAGGACGGGGTGGAAAAAGTGAAGGAGGAAAAGGTAGGTGCTTGCTCCCGCCACACAAGAACCAGGGGTCACCAAAGGGAATTAAGAGGGAGCAGGATCACCACAAAAAGCAAGTTTTTCCTTCACGCGGCGCGCAGTCCACCTGCCCAGCTCCTCCTCGCCAGACCGGGACCTTCACAGGCTGCCAAACACAAACTGGATACAGTCGTGGTTAGGTTAGGCCCCTCAACGGCTATTAGCCAGCAGGTGTCCCTAGCCTCCCTCTGTCACAGCCTGCAGACGGAGGACAGCACAACCATCCCTTGATTCCCCTCTGGGAATGGTTAACTAACCACTCATACCCCACCCTCAGTGTTACCCACACACATTTCTCTAGCCCCTTCCACACTGGAGGGACACACCCCTTTACCCACTTCCTAGGGCTCAAGGTGCAGCCCTGTTCATTTCCACACCCAGCCTTACCCAATTCCTAGGGCTCAGGACCTAACTTCCTGCGGGTTTTGCAGCATCTTTAGCCACCCAAAGAGCCCCCCATTTATGGACAAGTCCCAAACAAGCAGAATACACATGCTAAGCACACAGCCTCATGGCTCACCAATCCTGATCAAGGCAGACAGACTTCCCCCGTTGCCCAGGCAAGATCAGCCTCTCTGGATCTTAGCTGCCGCACGTCACGGTCGTGCAGGAGAATCCTGGCAGCTCTGGTCTCGGAGCCGAGTAGTTCTTCCACCAGCTCTTCCTTGTTTCCCTCTGCTCTTCTTCCAGCCTTTTGCTTCTATTGCTCTCAGTCTTCTTGGAGGATGGGGTAAAGGGAAGCGCTCGGTCTGGTGGTGGGAGAGGAGCTTTCCAAGAAAGCTTTTTACTTATCATTAGAATTTTTAAGGGAGGCCAGCTTCGATTCAGTCCAGCTAAGATTTGTCTCGTCCCACCACTGCATGAAGCAATCTACCTCTCCTCTAGCCAATTGAATTTTGGGAAGGCCAAGTTTGTCTTTTAAGACGTCCACTTGGTCTTTGTTCCAAGATCCTAACAGTGGCCACTGAATTTTGGGATTCCCCCACAGTCAATCTAGATTATTTTAGAAAGGGTCCGGACCCCTGTAAACATCTGGGAAAATGGACAAACTGAGCCGGGGTCCCTTTAGGAAACTGCCCTGCTTGGACCTCTAGTTACCCATACAGGAGGGCTTCATACACCAATCACGCAAGGAGGAAATTCGGGTTCGTCAGAGCGGTGCCCAGTGCAACACAAAAGCAGCCCACAGGCTACTGCCTCAATCGCCCTTGCGTTCGCTCCAAGGATTTTATCCAAGGTGCGGTGCGGCTGCGATTGTGCAGATTCCAGTCACACAGACCGCGGGGACAGGAGCCCCTTGGTCAGCCAGTCCCCGGACAGGGACGGTTCCCAGACTCACTCACACCACAGGGAAGACGGAGAGACACAGACACAAGACAGTCCTCAGTCCGGACAAAACAGAAATAATTACCTCACCAGAGTCCTGATGTTAGATCCCGGGATCCCTACCAGAACAGAGCGGGAACCAACAGGTTCGATGGCGTAGACTTCGCTGTGGTGTGCGCCTTTCCATTCTGGCAGAGGACCGCTCGGGCCAAATGCCCAGGTGACGGCTACCACCACCATCCTGCAAGATGCTCAGCCTCAGCGAAGACCGCGGCCATCTCGGTAGAACCTCCAAATTGTCAAAGTCAGACAGGACTCACAGATTTGTCAGACCGCTCTGTTTACTTAGCGAAGCTGCTCTGCTAAATTAACCCAGACAATGCGAGTGCCCTACAAGGTTCAAACCCCTTGATTTATACAGTCAAAAGAAAGTCAAAATTAACAGGATTAAAAGAGGGGCGAGACTAGTCAAGTATCTTCAATTTTGCTTTCCCAACACAATGGAAACATAGTCCCCGATGGATGTAATGCTTGAGTTGGGGAATCCCTGAGGCAATCAGATTTTTACACCAAATCTGCCTGTTCTCCCCCCATGACTGTGTACTCCTGGGTACAGTGTTATTCTGGGCATCTACCCACTCCCGCTCTCCTGTAGAATACTGACTACTAAAAGGAGGAAAACAATCCTCATCCGATAATAGTATCTTAAATCTCTAAAGTAGAAAGGATAATATAGTAGTTAGAGACTGCTTTACTAGGTGCTAGCTAACTAAGCTTAATCAGTTAGTATTGTTTGGCTTGCCTCTGCAGGCACGCTTCAAGATTTTGTAGTGTCTCATTTCACTCAATACTGGAAAGGATTCCCCTTTGTGAGAGCTACAGGGCACCAGGCTCACCTATAGGGCTTTGCTGGCATTCCTACCTCTCAGGATGTACCTTGAAGCTCCTGGTGGTGGCCTGTTTGGTAACAGTCTGGTTTGAGTGTGCCACCTCAGTCCGCCGAACCTCGTCCTCAGGCGTTTTATGTCTAGGTTTCTTCTTTCCGTGTGGCCGCTAGCCTGTGGGTCTACTCCTGCAACATTAAACTGCTTACAAATCACACATGAATTAGATACCCTTGCAGCTTCTAGGTGCACGCTTGGGGTGTACCATTGTTTTAGGATCTGTGAGGCCACCCCCCTTTTGCTCAGGTGTCATCTGATGAGACACCTGAGCAAGCTGCCATGAGAGATCTTGGGGCAACTGGGCAGCCATCAGGCCCAACCATTATCCCAGCTGGGGATAAGGAGCAGCCTGCTTTCTCCCAAAGGTTTCTCCCTGAAGGTTGAGCAGCTTGCTGTAGTTCTAGCGGGTCCTGCAAAGAAACAGGGAGAGAAAGAGAGACCAGAATCTGAAAGGGAGTCGGAGGTCCATGTGCTGCTGCGTGCCTGGCCATTTCATCAGCACTCCCATTACCCAGAGAAACAGGATCGGTAGCACCTGTGTGGGCTAGGCAATGGGTAATAGAGGGATGTGGGGAGCTGAATGGCATCAAGAAGTTGGGAGATAAGGGGACCATGAGAGAAAGCGGAGCCAGAAGAAGTAAGGAAATCTTGTTGTTGCAGACTGTCCGGAAGCTAAAAGGCAAAGTTAAAGGGATAAGCTTGTGACCCTTTCCAGCAAGACATTTTAATACAGGCAAGGTACCAGTTTTACACCCTCTCAGTTTTTCTAGCAATTAACACATCATCAACATACTGAACCAACACAGAGCTGCAGGGAAGAGGGATGGCATTAACGTCAGCTTTTACAAACTTAGAAAACAGAGTAGGCTTTCACAATAACCTTGGGGAAAATGTGTCCAGGTTAACTGACGACCCTGAAGGGAAAAGGCAAAGAGAAATTGGGAATTCTGATGCACCGGAATAGAAAAGAAGGCAGCTTTTCAATAGAACCTTTTTGGCTAGCCATAATGCTCTCATTCTATTTTGGGGGGGGGGGGGGGGGGGGGGAGGGGCATCCTCCCAGAGGCACCAATAGTCCATCTGGTTAGGATGTTTTTCCTCGAGGAAAACTCTAAGATAGAAAAGCTTTTCTAAGTCAAAGCTACCCTCTAGTGGCCATTTTTTCTGGGAATTCCCCTGAGTATTGCCATTCCAAATGCTTATTAATTTCTTAAGTCTTCGTTTCAAAGCTGCCGGCAATTTCCCTAGCTGACTGTAAATTCTGATCATCTGAGACAAGGGAGTCCCAGGCTATGAGAAACTTTTCCCCTCAGTCGGAGACATACGAGAGAGAGCAATCCCACCCAGGCTAGCACTGTCCTGTCTAAGGACAGCACAGGAGCCCAACAGTACTACCCTCTCCAAGCATAGCGTGCAAGTCCACACACACAGTCAGCTTCACTCATTCCTTGTGCCGGCGGAACCGCCCATGCTTTCGGCAGCTGTTCAGTGACACTGACAGCACCGGTGCGGCTGCGGTCCCGTTCCGGACTTCACTCACTCAAAACCATGCGCTTGGACTCGCCACCAATCGGTCAGCAACAAAATCCAACCCCTCTTTGGCTACACCCAGCATTTTCGTTTTAAATCTCCCTCAAGCCTCTGAAAATGTTTTGGAGCAAAAGAGGACTCTTACCTCCAGCCGGTCCAGCTGGCGACGAGAACAGGGAGGCGGACGGGGGGATTTTAAATGGATCCCTTACCCTTCAGATGCGCGCTGTAGTCCGTTCCCGTTCCCCGGCGTCAGCCTTCCCAACTGGAGTTCCTAGCCATCCCACTCCTGGCACCAAATTGTTAGGGAAATCTCGCTCCCCTGGGGTACAGAGTCCCCAGAAGGGTCCGAGGCTGGAGGTCAAAGCAGTGAGGCAGGAGAGAAAGCTAGAAGGAAAACTTGATTATGCATGCAGGCAGGCTGACAGCTACCACAGTGAGAACACCAGCCGCCCTGAGAGAGTTTTAGGGATCCTTCGTACAGTATGTTCAGACAGTTTAATTGTTGACGGATATGTTAAAGAAAACAAAGTCTCAGCAGAAGTACTCCGACATTTGTTCACACCAGAAGCGCTAGAAGTAAGTTTTATAGTACAAAGGCACATGATTGCTTTGTAGACTCCTCACTCAGATTATGTGCCTTTGCACTGTAAAACTTACTTCTAGCGCTTCTGGTGTGAACAGAAACGTCTCAGTACCCATTTCCTGACAAGTCCCAAACAAGCAGAATACACATGCTAAGCACATAGCGTCATGCTCACCAATCCTGATCAAGGCAGGCAGACTTGCCCTGTTGGCCAGGCAAGATCAGGCTCTCTGGATCTTAGCTGTTGCACCTCACGGTCGTGCAGGAGAAGCCTGGCAGCTCTGGTCTTGGAGCCCAGTAGTTCTTCCACCAGCTCTTCCTTGTTTCCCTCTGCTCTTCTTCCAGCCTTTTGCTTCTATTGCTTTGGGGACCCCCCCCTTTATAGAATGACTCCTGCTTAGCTATACCGTCACCCATTAGTTTAGGAGAGTTTACTAACCAATCCTAACAAAAAAATTACCTAACCACTCATACCCCACCCCCTTCATTGGTTTACACCCAGCAACAAACTGAACCAGACAGCAGACAAACAGTTACAAGCCAGACAAACAGAAAAGTGAGGCTACTTAACCAGAGACTGCGGATTCCACCACCTCAGTTACTGAGAAGCAGTTTCTTGCTGGACAGAATGGGGTTACTTCGGTTCTCTTGACCCATCTGGAGATCCGTATCTTTATCTGGTGACAGCAGGACAGCTATTAGCACAAAATCCCCTTCTCATCTGGCTGTGACACTACATTAATACCATTTAGATGGAATGGGACTCTAGGCCTTACAGCTAACGGCTGCTGCACTTCAGTCTGGCTGCGGAGGAAAGCTTTGCTTCAGGCCTTCCAACATGGCTACAGAAAAACCAGATCGTTACGCGAGACAGGATACCGGGCTAGAGGAACCTTGGCTCTCACCCACTATGGCCCTCCTGATCTTCTTAGCAAAGTGCCCCCCGCCCAAAGCCACGCCTACTCAGGCTCCGCGCCCACCTTTCCCAGGCAGACTCCCTTTCTTGGCTGCTGCCCTGTTCGCTGCTCACCCCGTTCCCGCCGGCGGCCTGCGTTCCAAGGCTGCTGGCTCCAAACCTGCCTCCATTCCAATGACTCCAGATCGGAGACCTGCAAAAGAGCACTCCCAATGCACCCTGTGAAAGACTCCCAGCAACCAGCACCAGTGAGAGATGTGGACAGAAACTGATACTTACCACAGCCAGCACATAGGGAAGCGTGGCTCTTGCAGTGCCGTGCACGCTCCTATTGGACCTTTCCCAGTCCAACTCCTCTGTTGGCTATGCAGGCAATTCTGCTGCTGACTTTCGACTACGGGTCCCGGACCCAACGTTTACTTGGATACTTAGCCCAAGCAGCTTACACCACAGCACCCCAAAAGCCATACTGACCGCACTCCTACTGCCCTCTTGGCTGCTCACTGTCCCTCCTGGCTCTGCTCCAGAACAGGCACCCGGCTAAAACCTTGCCTCCGATCCAACGATCCCGTACGGCGACCTAGAACAAAGCAGCGAGGCTTGCTTACAGACAGATACTTAGCCCAACCAGGACATAGTACAGGCCCACCAACCACCACATTCCCCCCAGATCCTCACACCTTTCCAGACAAGCTCCGCGGTTGGCATCTTACTCCGTTCCCTCTGCCTGCCAGCTCCAAGCCTCCTCTCCCATCCAATCGCTCCTCTTGGACCACCTGCAACAAAGCACTGCCAATACATCCTACCAAAGACTCAGCAACCAGCACCAGTGAGAGATGTGGACAGACACTTGGACACTTCGCCCAACTAGCTCACAGAAGAGACCCCCCCAAAAGCCACACTTACCTAGCTCCAATTGGTGCTTCCCCAAGGCAAGTACCACAGTTGGCTGCATACTCGGTTGCCTCTAGCTGCCAGCTCCAAGGAGGCCCGGCTAAACCTCGCCTCCAGTCCAATGAGCCCTGGAGGACCACCTGCAAGAAAGCACTCCCAGTTTCCCCTAGTCAAACATTCCCAACAACCGACAGCAGTGAAGCAAGCGGATACTTAAGCCAACCAGCTGGTAGCACAACCCCTTAAAAGCCACACTCACCTAGCTGGTGGAGATTTCCCAGGCAAGCTCTCTTCTTGGCTAGACCCTCATGTTCCTCTCTGGCAGCCTCTGATTGCAAGCTTCTGGCTTCACAAGACGACCCAGCTCAAAGTCCTCCCGCCAATCCAATGAGAGCCCCTGAAGGGCCACCTGCAACAACAAAGAGCCCCCCCAAAAGCCACACTTACCCCACCTCCTCTCGGACTGGACAGAAAAACTCCCCGGTTGGATGCTTGCTCAGTTATTTTTCGCCAACCGATTCAAGAAGGATGCCCGGCTCAGAGCCATGCCGCCAACCTAAGAATCCCTGCAGGATGACCTGGAACAAAGCACTCGCAATTCACCCTCCCCACAGATGCCCAGAAACCAGCACCAGTGAAGCATGTGTACAGACACACCAATACGTAACCCAACCAGCTCACAGGGAGAGCCCCACAAAGCCACACTTACCTCGCTATTGGATATTTTCCAGGCAAGCTCGCCTGATGGCTATTCAATTACGTCCATTTCTGGCAGCCTTTCAGGTGAGGCTTTTGGCTCCAACAAACAGACCCAACTTGAAGTCTTGCCACCAATCCAATCCAATGAACCCCTGTAAGGGCACCTGCAACCAAGCACTCCCAATTGACCCTGTTCAAACCGTCCCAGAAACCAGCACAGCAAAGCATGGGAAACAGACACTTAGATATGTAGCCCAACACTTTCAACATCCGCCCCCCCCCCCCCCCGTGCCCTTCAAAACCAACACTTACCAAGCTCCTCTTGGACATTTGTCGGGAAGGTGCCAGATTGAAGAACGAGACTTGGCTCAAGTCGTGACCCTCAAAGTTTTGCGGCCAATCCAACAGGCCCTCGTAGGGCCACCTGCAACAAAGCACGCCCGATTCACCCTCTCCAAACACTCCCAGCCACCAGCACCAGCGATGCATGTGCACACCCCCAAAAGCCACACTTACCGAGCTCCTATTGGACCTTTCCCAGGCAGATGCCTGTTGGCTTCTTATTCCGTTCCATCTGGCTGCCAGCTCCAAGAAGGCTCAGCTCAATGCTTGCCTCCGATCCAATGACCTCACCTGCAACAAAGCACTCCACATTTACCCTCTTCCAACTACCCGTGCAACCAATACCAGTGAACAAGGCGGACAACGGGCACTTGGATATGTAGTCCAACACGCTTACACCACCTCCTCTTGGTCCTTTTCTAGGCAACCTCACCTGTTGGCTACTTACCTCTGGCCAAGAGACACGAGAAGAATGCCCGGCTCCAAGACTTGCCGCTAATTTAAGGACTCCTGTTGGACATCCTGCAAAAAAGCACTCCCAATACACCCTATTCAAAGACTACCAGCAACCAGCACCAGTGAAAGATGTGAACAGACACTCGAATACCTTCTTAGCTCAACCAGCTCACAATAGAGGCCCCCCAAAAGCCACACTTACCAAGCTCCTCTGTTGGCTATTCACGCCAATGTCCTTTAGCTGCCCTTCGTGGAAGAATGTCTGGTTCAAATCCTTGCCTCCAAATCCAAAGTCCCCTGTTGGACGACCTGTGAAAAAAGCACTCGCTGCACCCTAGTCAAACACTCAGCAACCAGAACCAGTGACAGATGGGGACACTCGGCTATTTAGTCCAACTCACAGCACAGCTCCCCTCCCTGCAAGAGCCACACTTACCTGACATCCTACTGGACCTTTTCTGTGCCAGCTCCAAAAAGGACACCCGGCTCAAAAGCCTGCCACCAATCCAATGACCCAGGCAAGATGACCTGGAACAAAGCACTTGCAACTCACCCTTCCAAAGACTCCCACAAACCAGCACCAGTGAAGCACGTGTACGGACACTCCAACACTCAGCCCAACCAGCTCACAACACCATCCCACAAAACCACACTTACCGAGCTAGCGGACATTTCCCACGCAAGCTTGCCTCCATCTGCTTGCTGTTGCCCGTGGCTCCCAGCTCCTGAACTGAGGCTCATCTCCAAGGCTTGCCCCCAATGCAAGGAACCCCTGTAAGACCACCTGCAACAGAGCCCTCACAATTTACCCTATTCAAACAGTCCCAGCAGAGCAAAGCATGTGAACAGACCCTTAGGTATGTAGCCCAACCCTTTCCACTCCTCCCTACCCCCAACACTTACCAAGCTCCTCTTGGACATTTGTTAGGAAACCGCTCTCTGGCAGCCGTTGGTGTAAGGTGCCAGACTGAAGAACGAAACCCGGCTCAACTCGTACCGCTCAAAGTCTTGCGGCCAATCCAACGAGCCCTTGTAGGAGCACCTGCAACAAAGCACGTCCAATTCACCCTCTCCAAACGCTCCCAGCCACCAGCGCCAGTCATGGATGCGCACAAACATTTTATATGTACGCCCCCAAAAGCCACACTTACCGAGCTCCTATTGGACCTTGCCGACACCAAGGCTGTTGTTGACTATTCAGGCAGTCGTCCTTAAGCTGCCTTTCGTCTAAGGGTGGCCGGGCTATAAGCCTTGCCACGAATCCAATGAACCCCTGCGGGACTGCCGGAATCCCTGCAGGATGACCTGCAACAAAGCACTCCCAGATCACCCTATTCAAGTGCAACCAGCACCAGTGAAGCATGTGCCAACACACCTGGATAGGTAGCCCAACCATCTCACAGCCCAACTAATACGTACCAAGCTCCTCTCGGGCCTTTCCCAGACCAGCTCCCCCTGTGGCCTGCAGCTGCTAGCTTCCAAAAGGATGCCCAGCCGAAACCAAAGTTCAGCCCAAGGACCCAGTGTGACAACCTAGAACAGAGCAGTAAGAAACATGTACAGACAAGGAGATGCAGTACTTAGCCCAACCAGCTCACAGTACAGGCCCCCCAAAGGCACGCTTACCCCAGATCCTCAGACATTTCCAGCAAACTCCCCTGTTGGTTCTTCACTCCAATGTCCTTTAGCTGCCTTTCGTGTCAGGGTGCCAGATGCAAGGAGTACGCCCGGCTCAAAGCCTGCCTCCAATCTATCCCCCTAGACAACAACCTGCAACGAAACACTCCCGACCACCAGCACCAGTGAAGCATATAGACCGAAACTTGGATACTTAGCTCAACCAGCCCACAGCACAGCTGCCCAAAAGCCACTTACCGAGCTCCTACTGAACCTTTCCCAGGCGGATGGATGCCTCTCTTGGCTTCTTACACCCTTCCCTCTGGCTGCCAGCTCCAATCCAACGAGCCCTGTAGGACCACCTGCAAGAAAACACTCCCAAGGCACCCTATCAAAGGTTCCCGGCAACCAGCACCAGTGGAGGATGTGACCAGACACTCCAACACCTTCTGAGCCCGACCAGCTCACAGTAGTGGCCCCCGAAAACCCACACTTACCAAGCTCATCTTGGACCTTTCGCAGGCAAGCTGGCTATTTGCTCTGTTGTCCTTTCGGGTAAGGGTGCCAGACGCAAGAAAAACACCCGGCTCAAAGCCTCAACTCCAGTCCAACGACCTCTGCAGCTTCAGCTGCAACAGAACACCCTCACTTTTCCTTCTTCCAACACTCCCTGCAATCAATAGCAGTGAACAAGGTGGACAGATAGTTAGATATTAGCCCAACCAGCTGGGAGCATGGCCACTGAAAAAGGCACTTACCCAAGCTCCTCTCAGAACTTTGCTTCCAATCCAATGACTCCTGTTGGACCGCCTGCAAAGAAGCACTCCCAAGGCACCCTAGCAAAGGCTCCCAGCAACCAGCACCAGTGAGAGATGTGGACAGACATCTGGACACTTCACCCAACTAGCTCACAGAAGAGACCCCCCCAAAAGCCACACTTACCGAGCTCCAATTGGCGCTGCCCCGAGCCAAGTTCCACGGTTGGCTGCGTACTCGGTTGCCTCGGGCTGCCAGCTCCAAGGAGGCCGGGCTAAACCCTCGCCTCCAGTCCAGTGAGCCCTGGAGAACACCTGCAAGAAAGCACTCCCAGGTTACCCTCGGCAAACATTCCCAACCACCGGCAGCAGCGAAGCAAGTGGATCCTTAGGCCAGCCAGCCGGTAGCACGGCCCCTTAAAAGCCCCACTCACCAGCCGGTGGAGATTTCCCAGGCGAGCTCTCCTCTGGGCGAGGCCCTCAAGCTCCTCTCTGGCAGCCTTTGATTGGAAGCTCCTGGCTTCGCAAGACGACCCAGCTCAAAGTCCTCCCCGGAGCCCAGCCCGCTCCCGGCAGCGCCCCCCCCCCCCCCCCGAGCGCCTCGGTTCCCGGGGCCGGAGCTCCGGGCTCGCGGCCAGACCCGGCCGGCGGCAGAGACGCGCTGAGCCCGCCCGCGAGCAGGAGACACGAAGCCGTTTCTGGAAAGGCCCCGCCGCTGCCAGAGCCCGCGCCGCACGGACAGGGCGAGACCGAGGGACAAACCTGCTCCCGGGCCAGCGAGACGCCTCGTGCCCCTCCCGCACCTCGCCAGGCCGCCCGCGCGGCCAGGAGTGAAAGGACACGCCCCGGAGCGGGCCTTTTTATACGCTCAGCGCTGGGCGATACCATCTCGCCGGAAAGTGCGGGGGGGGGGAGGGAAACACGTGCTTCCAATTACCACGCCCCGCCCTTTACGGCGGGTGGGGCGTGTCTCGCGCCTGCGCGGTGAGGGAGCCGCGGCCGAAGCCGGGCGGGGGACTGGGGAGGGCCCGGGGGTCTCCTCGCGCGGCTCAGGGCGAGTTGCTGCCGAGCGCGTGTCCCGGGCGCTGCACGCGGGGGGGTGACAGTGGCCCGGGGAGCGAAGCGGCTGCAGGAGGCCGGTGCAGCCCCGGCTGGGGAGAGCGGGGGCCGGGACACGCCCCACGAGACGCCCCGAGCGCGCTCGGCAGCCCCGCTGCAGCCTCTGCCCGCGCCACGGGGCGTTGCTGCCGCCCCCTTCCCCGGGCCGGGCTACAGGTGCAAACGGGGGCGAAGGGGCGGACACGGGGCTTCACGGCAGGGCCCGGCTTTGGCTTCTCCGCTGCCGCTGAGTCGCTGATTCGCCCTCCCGCCCCCGGCCCGCGCTGGGCTCGGACCTTGCGCCCCCTCCCCGCTGCGCCCTCTGGTCCTCGCACGAGTCCGGGCCGCGCCCGCCCCTGCCCTGCTGCTGCTGTTTCGTGGCTACCGCGCCGAAGCGCCGAGGGCAGGAGCAGGGCGGCTGCTGGCGAGTCTCTCTGCCCCCCTGGCGCTGGCTCCCTTCTCCTGGCCGCTCCCAGCGCCGCGTTCTCGCGGGCGGAGCACCCAGTAATACCCAGCCGCGCGGGCTAGTGAGCCCCCTTCCCGCTGCTCCGCTCCCAGCGCCTGCTGCAGCCAGAGCCTGCGGGCGGCCGGGGGGAGACGCACCGAGCCCCCCCCAGCTCCCCGGCTTCCTGCGCATCGCTCCATCCCTGCACAGAACGGAGCGGAGAGAAAGTCCAAGCCAAGAGCTGCGCTGAGAGCTGGGACCAGAGAGCCGGGCAGCGCTGCCTGGCGGGAAGCCCCCGCTCCAGCTGCTACCGGCCCCTCGCCTGCCCCGCCCACATCCCCCTCGCCCCGCAACGAGGGGACTCGGCCTTGCTGCTCCGCCGTGCGGGGGGGGGGGGGGGGCTCCGAGCCCTGTCGCCCCCTCGGCCCCGCCTGGCCGGAGCCCCGGTGTGTCTTGTGCTGCGGGGCGGGGCGGGGCTGTGAGCTCAGTGGCCGGGTCCCGGGCTGCGGGTTGTGCAGCGTAAAGCTCGGACCGCAGAGCGCCCGGGGTGCGGGCGGGTCCCGCGCTTGGAGCCGGTTGCGCTTTTCAGGGGCTCGCAGCGCGCACCAGCCTCCCAGCTCCCGACCCTGCTCCAGGGGAGCCGGACGCGCCGCGGGCTCTGCGGGACGAAGCGGAGCGATCTGCGGAGCGTGTCATTGTGTAGCCGGGAGGGTTTTGCCCAGTTACTCGCTTACAATGGAGCTGGCGTTTCCAGCCCTAATATTGCGCCATTTCCGCACCTCCGAGAGGCGTCGCGGGTCATTCGCCCCCGCCCCGTCCTGGCCAGACCCCCAGACTCGTCCCCTCCCAGGCCCTGCACCTCCAGCTCCAGCCCCCTCTGGCGCCCCCCTTCCTGCCCAGACTGCCCCCTTCACCGTGCTCCAGTCCCCTCTGTCCCACCCGGACCCTGAATCTCCGCCCCCCCGAGCCCGCTCCTGGGTCCTCGTGTATCCCACACGCCCCGCGTGGTTCCCTGGCCCACGGGGTGACTCAGACCCTTAGGGCCCGAGATGAGAACAGGTGAGCTCTACAGGCTAACGTGAGCCCAGCTGGCTTTAGCCCGAGTGCTAGAGGCCCCTGCTCTAAGCGCCGGGGTCCCTGCTTCAAATCTGTCCAGTTTCAAGGAGGGCTCCTCTGGGGTCTCATACTCAGGATGCCCTTGCTCAGCTAGGGGAAGTGTCCTTAGTGGGTGCGGTTCACTGCCGCTTGCAGTGGCACTTAGGGGTAGAGCTCGGTCATTCTTCTCTCCCCCGGTCAGTGGTCTGAGCCAGGGCTGGGCACGAATTTTGGGAGGGGGCCACGTTACAAATTTCAGAAGAGGCTGCGGGCCAGCACGGAAGGGGCGGGGTTCAGACCTATCCTGCTGGGAACTTTGCTTGGCCTGGAATCCCTGCCCCCTGACTTCTGGCCGATGGAAAAGAACCAGGAGCAGAGGAGGGGGCCGGTGATACTTTTTAAAGTCAATAACAGTCCTTCTTCCAGCAGCTTCACTAATACATAAATGAAAGGTGCAGCTCCTCCCTTTCAGTGCAGGGGCCGGCAACCTCTCAGAAGAGGGGTTCTTAGATTTCGCTTATTCACGGATCCGTGTGCCGGGGGAAGAAGCGGGGACAGGGCACGCTGGGTACGGTTTAATGGAAATCATGAAACAGATGAAGCATTTTAACATTCTCCTGTTAGTTTATCAAACTTCCTTTTCAGCAAAGTAAAATATTACGTCCAACACAAAAGATTTCAATGTTTCCTTTATTTAGGGCAAGGGTGGGGAATCCTTCTTGTGTCAGAGGTCACTGACCCACAGAAAAATGAGTTGGGGACCCCACTGCTCACAGAGGTGGCCCCGACTGCAACACTTCACTCCTCTGGTGCTGCAGCCTCAAGGATTGGGGGGAAGGGAAGAGGAGGTCTGAGGTTCAAGGCTTCCCATAGATGAGATTTACTTCTCTGGGGTCCCGCAGTTAGTGGATTTTATGGACCCCCTTAGGCTCTGGGGTAGGAACAAAACTGAGGGGGACAGTGCACGAGACAGGGCTCCAAGCAGGTAGGATAGGGAAGGGGTGCAGTATCTGGGAGGGAAGTGGGGTGCAGAAGCAGGCTGGGAGTAGGGAGTCTGGCCAGATGGAGGGAGCAGGAACAAGGGAGGTTGCAGTGTCTGGCTAGGAGAGAGGGTGCAGGAACAAGGAAGGGTATCTGAGCAAACCGGGGGTGCTGGATCCTGGAGGGGGTCAGTGCACGGGTGGGGGACCTAACCTGACTTGGTGCCCTCTGTCCCAGTTACCCCAGAGGGAAGTCCTGCTGCCCTGGCAGTCCAGGGACCGGCCCTGGAGGCTGGAGCTGCCATGGCCACCCAGTTCGGGGCCGGCCCCAGAGGCCAGAGATCCCCTGCTGCGGCCACACGGTTCGGGGCTGGCTGCGGAGGTGCTGCTGCCACAGGTACGCAGCCCCAAACTGCTGAGGAGCTCCAGCCCCAGCGCTGCTCCCTCCCACCGCAGTCTAAGCTGCTGCAAGGAGGAGAGAGCGCTCTCCAGCTGCTGCACAGGAGGGGCGGGGCGGGGCTGAGCTTCCTCCCCCGTGCTCCTGAAAACCAGCACCCCTGCCTTAGCGGGGCCTGCAAGGCCTTGCGGGCCGGAGAGGCTTTTGCCCGTCCCTGGCCTAGCCTGAGCCGTGGTTGGCTCTGGAGCTCAAGTTGTAGATGCTCCTGTCCTAAGCTTCTCAGGGCCTAGATTCAAATGCACCCAGTGGGGGTTACAAATGGGCATTTTGCTTTTTCCACTTTCCGTCATAAAATCGCCGCTAAAAACACAACGACAAGAGAACAAACGTGATACGGACACAGACTATTTCTCTGGCCGGGAGGAATGATTCAGAATACTCCCCTCCACCCTATCGTCGGCGGGACCTCCCTTTTACTTTCCACTAGGGACGGAGATGGAAAAAAAAAATCTGAGCCAGAAGGGGAGCATAACCCACGTTCGCTCCCCTTGCTCTTGTTGCCCAGCTGATCCCGGGCTCCCCACGGCCTTTCCCCGGAACCCGGGATCGGCTGGGGAGTCCGCAGCTGACCCCGGGTTCCACGCAGCACTTCCCACCGCCGGCTGAGACAGCAATTAATGACTTTGAAACTCAGCAGGTAACTGCTACGTATAGGGTCTCTGGGCCGGGGGGAGGTAAAACAAGATGCCTGAGCTCAGACCACTTACTGGATGCTGCCTGGCCCACAGACAGGCAAGTAAGGGCAGAAAGACTCCCCTCAGCCACCCACGTGAAGGGCAGAATCTTTTACAGTCTCCAGCAAATGACGGGAAGCCTCTGACTGCCGAATGAATAGGGAAGAGCCCCCTCCTCGTTAAGGGTATGTCTACACTACAGCACTAACTCGAACTAACTTAATTCGAACTAGTGCATCTAGACCTAAAAACTAATTCAAACTAGCATGTCCACATTGAGTGGACCCTGAACCGAAGTTAAGGCTGGCCGGAAGCAGTGCCGGCAGGGCATCAGGTTAGGACTTAGAGTGTGGAGCTGCTGTCTCAGGCTAGCCGAGGGCTGTGCTTAAAGGGACCCGACCCCCACCCCGGACAGACAGATCTCAGGGTTCCCCGCTCGCTTGTCTACCTTGATGAGGGACAGCAAAGCAGTCCTGACTTGGAGTGCCCTGAGTGCCCACACTTGGCACATCACAGCACTTGGCCATCAGCCCGGCTGCACTTGCCGCAGGCTGCCATCCGGGGGGGTCAATCGGGGGGCTGCAGGAGAGGTTCCACCCTGAGGAGCCTGCAGAGCCACCCCAGTCCTCCCCATCGGGGGCTCGTACCCCAGTCCTCTCTCACCTCCTTCCACTTACCCCTCCCTAGCCCCCCTTCCTGATGTACAAAATAAAGGACACGTGTGTTCAAAAATAGAAACTCTCTTTATTTAACAAAACTGGAGAGGGGGATTAGCCTCTGGGGAGACTGGGAAAACGAGGTGGGAGAGGGGAGGGGGAAACCTGGGAGGAGGGAGCTAGAAGGGGGAAGCCAGGGGAAGAAGCAGGAGGGGAAGTATCAAACTATGGTACATCGTATCTTCAGTACTGTGTACAGATGTGATCTCACCCCAGAAAAGATGTTTTGGCCTTGGAAATGGTTCCAAAAAGGGCAACTAAAATGGCCAGGGGTTTGGAACAGGTCCCATATGAAGAGAGGCTAAAGAGACTGGGACTTTTCAGCTTAGAAAAGAGGAGACGGGGGGAGGGGGCGGGGATATGATAGAGGTCTATAAAATCATAAGCGGTGTGGAGAGGGTGCATAAAGCAAAGTTCTTCATTAGTTCCCATAATATAAGGACTAGAGGACACCAAATGAAATGAATGGGTAGCAGGCTTCAAACTAATAAAAGAAAGTTCTTCACAAAGCAAATAGTCAACCTGTGGAACTCCTTGCCACAGGAGGCTGTGAAGGCTAGAACTAGAACAGAGTTTAAAGAGAAGTTAGATAAAGTCATGGAGGTTGGGTCCATGGAGTGGTATTAGCCAGGGGGTAGAAATGGTGTCCCTGGCCTCTGTTTGTGGAAGGCTGGAGAGGGATGGCACGAGACAAATGGTTTGGTCATTGTTTTCGGTCCATCCTCTCCAGGGTATCTAGCGTTGGCCACTGTCGGCAGACAGGCTCCTGGGCTAGATGGACCTTTGGTCTGACCCAGTACGGCCATTCTTATGTTCTAAGCTCAGGGTCAGGGGTCTCACTGGACCACCTTGATTTTCATGCAAATCTGTACCTGGCTTTGCATGTGGCCTTTGGTGACCAGGCTGGCAGCTATCGTGCCCTAGACGGCCACTTTCCTGTGCCTAGTGTGGAGGTTGTGGACGTTGGAGGCCTCCCCCGAAACCTGGATGAGGTCCACGATCTCCGCACTAGACCAGGCAGGCTCCTGGGAGCCGCCAGCCTGGTCCCGGGAAGAGGCGGAGGGCTGGGTGGCAGCGGGTGGCTGGCTCGTGCCGTGCCAGGTGCAGGGTCTGCTGGCAGGTTTGTACCTGGCACGGGCAACGTAGCCAGACCGTGCCCCTTTAAGGGCTCCGGGGCCAGGAGTAAGGCAGAAGAGTTTCCCTGCTGGTGCCCAGAGTGGCCACCAGGGAAAGCTGGGGAGGGCTAGCCTCCCACCAGTTGGAATTAAGTGGCTACACAGCCCTTAATTCGAACTACTTATTTCAAACTAGGCGTTAGTCCTCGTAGAATGAGGTTTACCTAGTTCGAATTAAGCGCTCCGCTAGTTCGAATTAAGTTCGAACTAGCGGTTTGTATGTGTAGCGCCTATTAAAGTTAATTCGAACTAACGGCTGTTAGTTCGAATTAACTTTGTAGTGTAGCCGTAGCTGCGTTAGTCTGGTGCAGCTGAAACAAAACACAGGACTGTGTAGCACTTTAAAGACTGACAAGATGGTTTAATCTGAGGAAGTGGGTCTGGCCCACGAAAGCTCATCCTATTAAACCATCTTGTTAGTCTTCAGCGTGCTACACCATCCTGTTTTTTGTTTCAGCTCCTCATTAATGTAACTGGTTTTGAAATACTCTTGTGGATTCAAAAGTTCTGTCAAAAAAAGCCACGAAAGACGGGCAGTTTGTGGGAGCATGTGTTGTGGGCTCATCTCTCCGACCGGCTACACACCGATACCAGATGGTTTGGATTTGCACATTTCTAAAATGTGGATGCAAATCTCTCTGTGGACATTTATTTTGCAGTAGGTGAGCTTTAAGGGTAGTCTACACCTAAGTCTTAGATCAAAATAGCTACCTTGCTAAGGGCTGTGAAACATTTGATGTCCTCTGCCACGTATTTGGTCAATCTAACACCTGCTGTGGTCAAAGTTAGGTCAGTAGAAGAATTCTTCTGTTGACCAAGCACCGCCTCTTAAAGAGTGATTCCATTACACTGACAGAAAAACACCTTCTGTTACCGTAGACGCTTCCTAAGTGTCCAGAGGAACCACCACTCAGAACTGCCCACGGAGAGTTTGGCACCTGGGACCATTAGAGCTTATGGCAGGAGCTGCTCCAGGTTGAGCTATAGAGCCAGCTGCTGCTCAGCTTAGGCTACAGAGCTCATCCCTTCTTCTCGTTCCCTGTAAGCGGTCTAAGTATCACTACACGGGACAGTGAACCGCACTAGGGCTACATCTGCACCGAATGCTTCTTTCAAAATAGCTATTCGGGCAGAAATACTCCAAAATAGTTTATTTCGAAATAGCACGTCTACGCTACAGGGAAGCCTCAAAATGAGTCCGAGGCCGGCTTCCCTAACGTGGACGCGCTACCTCGATTGAGAGCTCCAGGTGGCACTGGGGAGTAATTACTGTGAATGGCCCTGGGGTGCAGCTATTTCCAAATAGCAGCGGTGGAGCATCTACACTACTGCTATTCCGAAATAGCTATTTTGGAATAGGCGCTCTTCTTTGTGGAACGAGGTTTACAGAAGTCAGAAGAAGCCGTCCGTTATTTTGAATTTATTCTGAAATAACACTGCCGGGTAGATGCATCCTAAGGCAGTGGTTCTTAACCCACCGGCCGTGGGCTGCTTGCAACCCGTACGACTTCCTCAGGGTAGCGTGGATGCAGCCACATAATAAAGAAAGAGCTGCATCTAGAATGAGAATCACTACTCCGAGGGCACGAGGCTTGCTTTCACTGGGCTGGCGTCAGGCTTTAAGGACTTTATTGTATGCCTCTATGATCATAGAATCATAGAATCATAAGACTGGAAGGGACCTCGAGAGGTCATCGAGTCCAGCCCCCCGCCCTCAAGGCAGGACCAAGCTCCACCTACACCATCCCTGACAGATGTCTATCTAACCTGTTCTTAAATATCTCCAGAGAGGGAGATTCCACCACCTCCCTTGGCAATTTATTCCAATATTTGACCACCCTGACAGTTAGGAATTTTTTCCTAATGTCCAATCTAAACCTCCCCTGCTGCACTTTAAGCCCATTACTCCTTGTCCTGTCCTCAGAAACCAAGAGGAACAAATTTTCTCCTTCCTCCTTGTGACACCCTTTTAGATATTTGAAAACCGCTATCATGTCCCCCCTTAATCTTCTTTTTTCCAAACTAAACAAGCCCAGTTCATGAAGCCTGGCTTCATAGGTCATGTTCTCTAGACCTTTAATCATTCTTGTCGCTCTTCTCTGTACCCTTTCCAATTTCTCCACATCTTTCTTGAAATGTGGCGCCCAGAACTGGACACAGTACTCCAGCTGAGGCCTAACTAGTGCAGAGTAGAGTGGCAGAATGACTTCACGAGTTTTGCTTACAACACACCTGTTGATACAACCTAGAATCATATTTGCTTTTTTGGCAACAGCATCACACTGTTGACTCATATTCAACTTGTGGTCCACTATGACCCCTAGATCCCTTTCTGCCATGCTCCTTCCTAGACAGTCGCTTCCCATCTTGTATGTATGGAACTGATTGTTCCTTCCTAAGTGGAGCACTTTGCATTTCTCTTTATTAAACCTCATCCTGTTTACCTCTGACCATTTCTCTAACTTGCTAAGGTCATTTTGAATTATGTCCCTATCCTCCAAAGAAGTTGCAACCCCACCCAGTTTGGTATCATCCGCAAACTTAATAAGCGTACTCTCTATCCCAATATCTACGTCATTGATGAAGATATTGAACAGTACGGGTCCCAAAACAGACCCTTGAGGAACTCCACTTGTTATCCCTTTCCAGCAGGATTTAGAACCGTTAACAACAACTCTCTGACTACGGTTATCCAGCCAATTATGCACCCACCTTATCGTGGCCCTATCTAAGTTATATTTGCCTAGTTTATCAATAAGAATATCATGCGAGACCGTATCAAATGCCTTACTAAAGTCTAGGTATATGACATCCACCGCTTCTCCCTTATCCACAAGGCTCGTTATCTTATCAAAGAAAGCTATCAGATTAGTTTGGCATGACTTGTTCTTCACAAACCCATGCTGGCTATTCCCTATCACTTTATTACCTTCCAAGTGTTTGCATAGGATTTCCTTAATTACCTGCTCCATTATCTTCCCTGGGACAGACGTTAAACTGACCGGTCTATAGTTTCCTGGGTTGTTCTTATTCCCCTTTTTATAGATGGGCACAATATTTGCCCTTTTCCAGTCTTCTGGAATCTCCCCTGTCTGCCATGATTTTTCAAAGATCATAGCTAAAGGCTCAGATACCTCCTCTATCAGCTCCTTGAGTATCCTGGGATGCATTTCATCAGGACCTGGTGACTTGCTGACATCTAACTTTCCTAAGTGACTTTTAACTTGTTCTTTGTGAATCCTATCTTCTAAACCTACCCTCTCTCTGCTTGTATTCACTACGTTAGGCACACCTCCAGACTTCTCCGTGAAGACCGAAACAAAGAAGTCATTGAGCATCTCTGCCATTTCCAAGTTTCCTGTTACTGCTTCTCCCTCCTCACTAAGCAGTGGGCCTACCCTGTCCTTGGTCTTCCTCTTGCTTTTAATGTATTTATAAAAAGTCTTCTTGTTTCCCTTTATGCCTGTAGCTAGTTTGATCTCATTTTGTGCCTTTGCCTTTCTAATCTTGCCCCTGCATTCCCGTGTTGCTTGCCTATATTCATCCTTTGTTA
Organism: Pelodiscus sinensis; assembly: GCF_049634645.1. Lineage (NCBI taxonomy): Eukaryota > Metazoa > Chordata > Testudines > Trionychidae > Pelodiscus > Pelodiscus sinensis. The sequence goes on from NC_134712.1 coordinate 108,407,937, forward strand.
GTTGTCCTAGTTTCCATTTTTTATATGACTCCTTTTTTATTTTGAGATCATGCAAGATCTCCTTGTTAAGCCAAGCTGGTCTTTTGCCATATTTTCTATCTTTCCTACACAGCGGAATTGTTTGCTTTTGGGCCCTTAACAACGTCCCTTTGAAATACTTCCAACTCTCCTCAGTTGTTTTTCCCTTCAGTCTTGCTTCCCATGGGACCTTACCTACAAGTTCTCTGAGCTTATCAAAATCTGCCTTCCTGAAATCCATTACCTCAATTGTGCTGGTCTCCCTTCTACCTTTCCTTAAGATCATGAACTCTATTATTTCGTGATCACTGTCCCCTATACTGTCTTCCACTTTCAAGTTCTCAACTAGTTCCTCCCTATTTGTTAAAACCAAATCCAGAACAGCTTCTCCTCTGGTAGCTTTTTCAACCTTCTGAAACAGAAAGTTGTCTCCAATGCAGTCCAGAAACTTATTGGATAGCCTGTGCCTCGCTGTGTTAGTTTCCCAACAAATGTCTGGATAGTTGAAGTCCCCCATCACCACCAAATCTTGGGCTTTGGATAGTTTTGTTAATTGTTTAAAAAAGGCCTCATCCACCTCTTCCACCTGGCTAGGTGGCCTGTAGTAGACTCCTAGCATGATATCACCCTCGTTTTTTACCCCTTTTAGCTTAACCCAGAGACTCTCTACACAGCTATCTCCTACATTCATCTCCACTTCAGTCCAAGTGTGTACATTTTTAATATACAAGGCAACCCCTCCTCCCTTTTTTCCCTGTCTGTCCTTCCTGAGCAAGCCGTACTGATGACTGAATGGACTGTGCCAGAGGAGGCTGTGAAGGCTAGGACTATAATAGAGTTTAAAGAGAAGCTGGAGAAATTCATGGAGGTTAGGTCCATAAAAGGCTATTAGCCAGGGGATAAAATGGTGTCCTTGGCCTCTGTTTGTCAGAGGCTGGAGAGGGATGGCAGGAGACAAATCGCTTGATCGCTGTCTTCGGTCCACCCTCTCTGGGGCACCTGGTGCTGGCCACTGGCGGTAGACAGGATACTGGGCTAGATGGACCTTTGGTCTGACCCAGTACGGCCGTTCTTATGTTACTCCTTGGGTGTAACAACTTGCCAGCTGTCTACCCTGGCCGCTTGAATTTGTGCAATAGCACTGACTTTGTAATATACAAAATCAGTGCTTCTTGCGCAAATACTTTCACGCTCCCGCTAGGGAAAAAGCCCTCTTGTGCAAGAATGCTTGCTCAAGAGGGCCAGTGTAGACAGGGAAGTATTGTTTTGCGCAAAAAAGCCTGATGGCTAAAATGGCAATCGGGGCTTTCTTGTGCAAAATCGCGTCTAGACTGGCCCCGGATGCTTTTGCGCAAAAGCATCCTTGCCAATCTAGATGCTCTTTTGCAGAAAAGCTTTTCCGTTAAAAGTATTTCTGCAAAATCATGCCAGTCTAGACTTAGCCTAGGTGTGTGAGTTACACTTACATCTTACCTAGACCCCACACGCCACTCCAGCCTGCTCCCCAATGGCAACCTACAGCACACTGAACCCCTTATTTTTTGCCACACCCCAGAGCCTAGGGTACCACAAAATCTATTAATACCCCTGGGCCCAGAAAAGTTCATCTGGACATTTGGGGAAGCACTTAGGCAGGGTGGGTAACCTCAGGGTCCAGATGCAGCCCCTCACTTGCCTAGATCCAGCCCCGAATGCTCAGGGTTTCCCCCTCCCACAGCATGGGGGAGCCCGTGCTGGTACCAAAGCCCCTCACCCCCAACACCTCACCACGGGGCTGAAGAATAGAAAATATTCCCACCCTACGGGTGTGGGTATGCCCTTCTCATCTCTGACTGAAAAAAGCCAAGTTGATACATTCCAGGGGTAATGGAACCTATAACCAAATTGGAATAGATAACCCATCCAAATTGCCAAACTTGTGCATATCCTACAAGTGGAGGGGGAAAAATGCCTCTATTTGTCTTTCGTGTTCGGATTTCCTGCCTGAATTTTTAATTTTGACTTTTTCTGCTTAAAACCCGGAATAAGGGACCTTTCGGTAAAGGCTTTATTTTCCAAAAGATCCCCGTCTAGACTGGCGCTTTTTTACCAGCAAAGCCCCAAGCCGAGCCGGAAAAAAGCGGCAGCCATGTTCATGCAAATGGAGCGGGGAAAATTTAAATCCCCGCTGCCTTTGCAATTCTGACTTGTCTCTTCTGCATCCCTTTTCCGGAAGATTGGTGCAGCGTAGACACAGCCTTACAGTGACCATAATAAAATAACATTTAACGTTCCTGTGGTGGGAAGAGCACCTCAGCAGTCCAACACACTCGCATTTAATTTCAAAAAAAGGGAATTACACAAAAAGGAGGAGGTTAGTTCATCAGAAATTAAAAGGTACAGTGACTAGAGTAAAATCCCTGCAAGCTGCATGGAAACTTTTCAAAGACACCAGAATGGAGGCCCAATATAAATGCATCCTATTTTTTTTAAATTTGGGGTAAGAGGCCTAAAAAAAGAGACATGGTGGCTTAACAACCACGTAAAAGAAGCAGTGAGAGATAAAAAGGCATCTTTTAAAAAGTGGAAGTCCAATCCTAGTGAGGTAAATAGAAAGGAACATGAACACTGCCAACTTGACTGTAAAAATATAATAAGAAAAATCAAAAAAGAGAGAGGAACAGCTAGCCAAAAATTTAAAAAGTAAAAGTACATTAGAAGCAGGACGCCTGCTAAAAAAACCAGCGGGGCTCCCGGCCCATCGAGATACAAAAGGAGCTATGGAGGACGATAAAGCCATTGCGGAGAGACTAAATGATTTCTTTGCTTCAGTCGTCAGGCCTGAGGACGTTCGGGAGATTCCCAAACCTGCACCGTCCTTTGTGAGTGATGAATCTGAGGAAGTGTCCCGGATTGAAGTGTCACTAGAGGTGGTTTTGGAACAAATAAAACAACTTAACAGTAACAGGTTCTCAGCCCTCCCTCCCTCCCTCAGTTTATTTCATTCAAAGAAAAATACAGTGTTTGGTTCCTTCAACTCAAAACAGGTGTGTTTATTGAGCCTGCAGGGAAGGGGGGAAGGGATAGTGGAGCAAGGCCCAGGCCCCTAGCAGGGAGGCCCTGGGGAAAGTTACTGGGATCCTTAAGAGAAACTCTCCCTCTGGGCCTCCTGGATGGGCACCCTCAACTCATGGGTCCGGCCAATGTCCACAGCTACTCCAAGACCCTCCCTTTGCAGCCAGTATCCGCCTCCCTCCCCCTTCCTCTCCACAACATCGTGGAGGCACCCGAAGGTGCGCTCCACCTGGATTTGGACATTGAATGGGGTCCAGTTAGCCCGCGTATGGGGAGAGGGTAGGCCCCGACCCCACTGATGCACAGCGGCATCTGCCTATTCCCAACCCCAAAGTCACACCGGGGGAAGAACGTGCCAGCGTCCAGCTTCTGGAAGATGTTGGGAGTTTCCAAATACACAGGTGTCATGCGTGCCACACGACCACCTAAACAGAATTGTGGAAGCCATCAGTTTGGAGGATATTGGGGATTCAGCTACACGTCCAATTAGAAAAGAAGAAGAAAAGACCCAACAACTTGGGAGTGAACATTAAGCAAGCGAGCGCCCTCGCTACTAGATTTGTGTCTGCTTCTGCACAGTAGTATCACATCATTACTTTTTGTGGGAAAGAGGCAGCCAGGGAGAGAAAAGGGGACCTTTATTGAGGAAACGGTGGTAATCTTTTTCCCCAATAAAGAGGAGATTTTGATTGGCAGCGCTAGAGCTGTTCACCAAAGCTGAAGAGCCCATACCTAACCCATAGGAACGTCACATCTCATGAACATGCAAATACACAGGAAAGCTCTTTGCTAAAATCAAAGGGCCTTGGATGATTCAGGCTTCGTGACAGTTGTATAAGATTTCAGTGCCGTCTAGCACGGCTGGTCTTGCATTGAAGTGTGAATCAGGGCAAGTAACATCGGCACAAAGCAGGCTGCCGTCTTCCGAAGCTTTGAGCAGGCAGGGTGCTGAGCACCAGAACTGCAGCTAGACAGAAGGGTTCAATTCAAAATCATGGAACAGATGAAGCATTTTAACTTCCTCTTGTTTAGTTTAATCAAACTTCATTTTAAATAAGTAAAATATGGTGTCCAACACAAAAGATTTCAATGTTTCCTTTATTTAGGGCAAGGATAGGGAACTCTTTTTGGGCCAGCGGTCACTGAGCCACAGAAATATCAGTCGGGGGCCACACAAGCGAGAAGCACAAAACTACTCCAAAAACCCCAGCGCTCACTGATGTGATCCTGACTGAGACACCTCAGCCCTCTGGTGCCCCAGCCTTAAGAGGGGAGGAGGGAGAACTGATGTTCAGGGCTACCCATAGACCAGACTTTTCTAGGGTTCCAGAGTTAGTGGATTTTTATGGCCCCCCCCCCCTTAGGCTTTGCGGTAGGGACATCAGCGAGGGGCACAGTGCATAAGACAGGGCTGCAAGCAAGTAGGACAGGGCTGGAGTGTAGGATCTGGGAGGGAGGTGGGGTGCAAAAGGCTGGGAGGAGGAACAAGGGTGGGTGCAGTGCCTGGCCAGGAGAAGGGGGTGCAGGAACAAAGGAGGATGTCAGAGTAAGCTGGGGGTGCTGGGCCTCAGGGGGGAGAGAAAGGATTGGGGGGGAGGGATCTGTGCATTAGGGGGAGGCCTTACCTTACTTGGTTCCTCCTTGCAGCAACAGCTGCAACCACGCTGTACCAGCCAACGTGGAGAGAGGGCCTGTTGCTCCAGCAGCCACACAGTCAGGTGCAGGTCCCGTCCAGCACTGACACCTCTGGTGCCTGCTGAGGAGCATCAGCCCCCAGCCCTGTTTCCTCCCACCGCAGCCTAACCTGCTGCAGGGAGGAAGGAGCCCTCTCCAGCTGCTGCACAGGGGAGAGGGCTGAGCTTCTTTCCCCCAGGCTGCTGAAAATTGGCTCACCTGCCTTAGATCGCCCATCCCTGCGCTAGGGGCTGGGGCCTGCAACTGCCTCACGGGCTGGCCAAAGGGCTTGGGCTAGCTAGATGGGGCCCCTCTGCGAGGCTTTGGCCCACCCCTGGACTATGGTAATCAGCAGCTTGGTTTCTGGGTACATAGTGGTCAGCCAAAGAAGAGGGTTGTACCCAGGCAAGCTCATGCTAGTGTTTATATATTTGAGAGTCTCTAGGGTGCCACAGGACCATTGTGGTTGAAGTTTATTTAGTTACAGACTAACATGGCTACTGCTCCCAGCCCTTGTTTTCTGTGGCACTGAAAGGGGGTTCTGTCACGTTGCTGAATTGGAGGGTAGCAGCCAGATCGCTGCTGCACCCCTAGGTGGGGGTGTTGGCCCCAGAAATTGGTATGGGGGGAGCCATGTGAGTGTATAATGTCTATGTGTGTAGGTAGGAATCTGTAATCTGTGTGGAAGCTGAATATTTCTGTGAATGTGGTTAAGCATGGCTATGGACAGGCTGAGTAGCAAAGCCCTGTGGAACAATGACTCTCAATAGGCTATGGCCACACCCAAAGAATGGGATTTGTCACCTGAGGGCAGCCAGCAGGGAACATAGAGATTGGCCTCTGACCAGGTGACTTGCTGCATACAAGAAAAGGCCAGGAAGGGGATAAAAGAGGCCATCTGGTCAATGCTATTTTGTTCTCAGCTCAGCACTTCATCCCAGAGGCAGCACTGCAGGGATTGAAGAGCCCAGGAGACCTGTGAACCCATCCTGATCGTAGGATGTGCAATAAGAACTTTTAAACCAGCAGCTGTAACATCTTTGCTAGAGCCTGCATCGAGAACTGGGAGATTCGGTGCATGTAACGTACTGTACTTTAATAACCTTACTCTCATGCTTTTCTTTCCTGTAATAATAAACCTTTAGATATAGATTCTAAAGGATTGGCCCAGCGTGATTTGTGGGTAATGTCCAGAGGGTAAATTAACCCGGCATCTGTGGCTGGTTTCCTAGAACCGGACAAAACTTATTCGGGGAAGGTGGGATTGGGTGCTAGGACCCCCACCTGGGTATAAGCCCGGGGCCATCTTGGGCACGGATATTGCTGGGGTGTCAGAGGGGTTTTGCTCGTGAGGCTTCAGGCAGGCTGCTGAAGTGCTCTGTGGGACTGGTTTGTGGCCTGTGTGGAGAGGTCACCAGTCGGGGGCTGTAAGGGGCCCCGGATTTAAGCAATTCGCCCTGAGCGGACACCCTCAGCTGTGCCCAGATACGGCCCGGTCCCTCGCAGGTCCCGTAGGAAATGAAGAAGGTCTCTTTGTAACCCAGGCCTGTCTGACTTAGAAAGCTATTGGCGTACTATCAATGCTGCATCCAATCTAGACAGGCTTTTGCACAAAGAAGCCCCAATCGCCATGTTCACGATCAGGGCTTTTTCGCGCAAAACAAATCTGAGCTGTCTATACCGGCCCTTTTGCCCGAACGGGAGCAGCGTAGTACTTCCGCAAGAAGCACTGATTTCTTACATGAGATAGATAGTTGCTTTTGCGGAAAAGCTTGCCAGTATAGACACAGCCTGGGAGTTTCCTCCTTTGCAGGGAAGAAGGCTCTTGCTGGAGCTTCCCTCCTCCAGGGAGTGGGGGCGAGGCATGTTCTGAGAATTTCCCTGCCCCCCCTTCCCACTGGCACCCTGTCCCTTGCCTCCACTGACCCTATCCTCTGCTCCAGTACCATGGCCCCTGCTCCCACCAGCACAGTTGGGGCCACATTAGTGAGGCTTTATAGGAAGAGGGTTTTTTGGCATCTCACTTGTGACCCCCACTGACTTTTCAGTGACCCCTGAATCAAAACCGCTTCTCAAATAAAAACCAATGTTGACGCTTTTTGTCTTTGACATATTTTATTTAAAAATGAAGCCTGGCCACAAGTCCCCCATCTGTCCACAGCATTGTAACACTCCTGCACACACACCCCCCAAGCCCTAGATTTGAGCCTATCATACGCTGGAACCCCATACTGAGCCCCTCACATCACCAAACTCCTGCACCACCGCATCCCCAGTCTTTTGCCACAACACTCCTACACCATCCACACCCCACAAATCTGTGTCCTGAGCCCTTCCCATCCCCCAACCCAAACTCCTGCACCCTCACATCCACAAGCATGTGGCTTGCTCAGCACCCCAATCCTCCAACCTGACCACAATGTTTCCCAGCCTGGAGTCCCCTCCCTGAGCCAGCATCCCCTCCTCCTGCATCCAAATCCCCCCCCCCCCCAGAGCTTGCATCTCACCCCTTCCCACCCCTGAGTCCACACATCCTGTCTCAACCCAGTGAGGGTACAGCTAGACTGCAGGAGTTTTTGGGACTGCAGAGATAGCCCAGAAAAACTCCTCCGCCTCCAGGGATGCGTTCGCTCTTCCGCTAAAGAAAGTGGAAGAACATACATGCTTTTTCGGTAACCCCTATATTCCTCTTTCTACGCGGAGTAAGGGGGCTTCCAACAGAAGGGGTTTTTCTGACACTGGTCTACTTTCAACAGGCCAAACGTTGGAAAAACCTCTTCCTACAGAAGAATTGGGGGGAAAAAAGCAGCAGTGTAAGGGTTGGGGATAGCAAGTGATGGAGGAGGAGGAGAACAGAGAGGGCAGGGTGGGGCTTCAAGGAAGGGGTAGGGCGGTAGATCTTGGCTTCTTCTGTCATTTAAAAAGTGATCTTGGAAGTAAAAAGGTTGGAGCTGAAGTGCCTGTCCCACTCAGTTACAACAGGATTTCAATGTTTCAATCCAGCTGCATTAGGGGTTTGCAACAAACTAACTAGACGGACTTTAAAATCAATACCTTTCACCGCTGTGAGGTTTGGTTTGGTTGTCTAATCGAGATAGGGTGTTCAGCGGCACTGGAGAAGCAGCTGAGTCGGCAAGGAAGAATGGGGTTTCTCCTACGATGACGCACCGCCAGCCCGGTTGAAGGTCGACCTTCCGAGGAAAGCCATCGCTTCACACTCAAGACGGGGCTGTAGCATTCAGTAGCAGCTAGGAATCAGCCAAGGGAAAAGAGCGACCGGTGCCTTACAAGCAACGAGGATACAGAGAGAAGTGGCACAGTTTTGCTACTCCCCATTCCCTCTACTTAACGTTACGGCCTCTGCTTTGTTTTCAACCTATAAACTAGGTTTGCAGTTGGATTTTTCTAAAGGGAAATCAATTTGAAAGTATCCAGAGGTCACAAAGAAGCTGAAAGGCAATGGCAAAAACAAGAGAAAATTCAATGTATCCCGCTACCTCTGCTCAGCAACGTAGGAGCAGCGCGGGAGCACATTTTAATCACGGCAGCTTGACCGGCACGACAAGGTGCTTGTCGCCACGACCCATTCATCAGCGCTGTCACTCAAATTCGGAGGTACGTTTACGGGAAGCTCAAATAGTAACGTCGGCCCTGTCCCCTCAGGACAGCGGTTCTACCAGCTTAAGCTCGATTCTGAATTCAAATGCAATTTCAAGGCAGTAGCGGGCTTTGTACAAAAGATTCACTCGCTCTTACGTCCCCGTGCCACCACTGATGGCAGTGGAACCACACGGTGGGATGAAGAGCAGCGTCGGGATGTAAATACTTTCAAGTTACAGGAACCACATCACCAACATTTCATACCGGCTTAACAGAGCAGCCCAACCGTCTGTCTCATTCACTCAAGAGGACATAAGCCACCAGCCCAGAGATTTATACAACTGTCCACCCACTGATGGGAGATGGGCCAGCAACGCCCTCTGCCATGTACATTGGCCAAGCTGGACAATCTTTTATGACACAGGATTAATGGAGACAAATCAGACCATCCACACAGTAACCCACAGAAACCCCTTGGGGAACACCTAATTGGCCCGGGCACTCACAAATGGATCTAAGAGTCACTCTACTATTAGAATTTTGAAAGCCAGCTGGAAAGCAGCTGCAGAAATGGCCTTCATCTGCAAATCTGACACCTTGAGTCAAGGTCTGAACAAAGACCCCACATGGCTGGGCCACGACATTCAACACCCGAACATTTACACTCTTATGGTCGTCTGTCCAAGCTTCCACGTCTTGCAAGCTTCATTTCTCGGAGGGAGTCAAAGTCTGCTTCTCTCAAGTCCAGGGAGTGTCTCTCGCTGCTCTTCTTTCTTCCTTTGGTCAGAATCCTGACAGCAACCACCTCGTGATCACTGCTTCCCACGTTGCCACCCACATCCACTTCCCCTACTAATGCCTCCCTCCTGTGAGCAGCAGATCAAGCTGTGCACGGCCCTGCTTGGGTCCTTCAGCACCTGTACCAGGAAGTTATCCCCAACCTTCTTCCAGGACTGTCTGCGTATACTGCTCTATTGGTCTGCCAACCGATGTTAAGCAACTCGAGTCCCTTGCCGGAACCAACCAGGGCCTGTGATCCCCAAGCTTCTTAGTTGTCTGAAGACAGACTTGTCTACTTCATCCACCTGATCTGCTGGTTTGCAGTAGACACCCACCACATCACCATCTCTGGGGCTCCTGCCTCTAAGCTTAACCCAAAGATTCAACAGGCACTTCTCCCTCTAGAGACTGGAACTCAAGCACTCATACAGCTCTTGCATACACTGCAACTCCTTCACCTTCCCTCCCACAACTGTCCTTCCTAAACAGTTTAGGCCCTTCCATGACAGTACTCCAGTCATCCCAGCACGGCTCTGTTGTTCCAATCAAATCATAGTTGTTTCATTGACAGGACTCATCATTCTTCCTGATTGTTCCCCAGGCTTCTTGCGTTGGTGTACAGATTGCCCAACATTCTCCAGCAGGGGTCTTCCTCCACTGCACTTTCCTCCTTGTTTCTTCCCACTGTCCCACTCACCTCAGGGCTTAGGTCATCGTCTCCCAACGAGCCTAGCTTAAAGACCTCCTTATTAGGTTTGCAAACCTGCCTGCAAATATACTCTTCCCTCTCTCCATTAGGTAGATCCCATTCTCTTCCTAGCCAACCCTTGCGCCTGGAACAGCATCCCACAGTCAAAACACCAAAGCCCTCTCTCCAACACCACCTGTGCAAGCACGCAGGTATGTCCAAAATTCAACCACCCCTGCCTGGACCTTTTCCTTGCTCAGGAGGAGGAAAGAGACCACCACTTGCACCTCAAACGCCTTGATTCTTCTTACTAGCACCACATCATCTGCCAGGAACCACTAAAGGTCAGTCTTAGCTGCCCCATTAATTCCTACATGGAGAAGTAGGAAGGGGGAGCAATCCACAGGTTTCATCAGTTTCAGAAGACTCAGTCATATCCTGAATTCTAGCTCCAGGTACGCATCACACTTCTAGATAACCTGTGAGGACAGCAGGCTGAGGACTTCGTGCCTCTTAGGAGAGAGATCCTGACCACCACCTCCTGTCTTCTCCTCTTGGGAGCGGCGATCCCAGAAGCCTCATCTCCACACTACTAATCCCTTACCTTCTGCTCAATGGGGTCTCCTCATGACCCTTTCCCTCAGAAGTAACTGTCAAACCATTCCCCACAGTGGAACCTGCAGAGAGCCTGGAAACAGTTACTGACATCTATCTGTCCTGAGGATACCCAAGTTGTCTTCCTTTACCTGGAGGTCAAATACTGCCCATTTTCTTCCATCAATCAGGACGGGGTGGAAAAAGTGAAGGAGGAAAAGGTAGGTGCTTCCTCCCGCCACACAAGAACCAGGGGTCACCAAAGGGAATTAAGAGGGAGCAGGATCACCACAAAAAGCAAGTTTTTCCTTCACGCGGCGCGCAGTCCACCTGCCCAGCTCCTCCTCGCCAGACCGGGACCTTCACGGGCTGCCAAAAACAAACTGGATACAGTCGTGGTTAGGTTAGGCCCCTCAACGGCTATTAGCCAGCAGGTGTCCCTAGCCTCCCTCTGTCACAGCCTGCAGACGGAGGACAGCACAACCATCCCTTGATTCCCCTCTGGGGCATCTGGCGTCCCAAGTGTTACCCGCACACATTTCTCTAGCCCCTTCCACACTGGAGGGACACACCCCCTTACCCACTTCCTAGGGCTCAAGGTGCAGCCCTGTTCATTTCCACACCCGGCCTTACCCAATTCCTAGGGCTCAGGACCTAACTTCCTGCGGGTTTTGCAGCATCTTTAGCCACCCAAAGAGCCCCCCATTTATGGACAAGTCCCAAACAAGCAGAATACACATGCTAAGCACACAGCCTCATGGCTCACCAATCCTGATCAAGGCAGGCAGACTTCCCCCGTTGCCCAGGCAAGATCAGCCTCTCTGGATCTTAGCTGCCGCACGTCACGGTCGTGCAGGAGAATCCTGGCAGCTCTGGTCTCGGAGCCGAGTAGTTCTTCCTTGTTTCCCCTCTGCTCTTCTTCCAGCCTTTTGCTTCTATTACTTTGGGGGGGACCCTTTTCTAGAATGAAACCTGACTGCTGCTTAGCTATACCCTCACCAATTAGTTTAGGAGAGTTAACTAACCACTCATACCCCACCCCCATTTCATTGATTTACACCCAGCAACAAACTTAACCAGACACAGCAGACAAACAGTTACAAGCCACACAGAGATCATACAGACAAACAGAAAAGTGAGGCTACTTAACCAGAGAGTGCCGATTCCACCGCCTCAGCTACTGAGAAGCAGTTTCTTGCCCGACAGAATGGGGTTACTTCCGTTCTCTTGACCCATCTGGAGATCCGTATCTTTATCCGGTGACAGTGCGACAGCTATTAGGACAAAATCCCCTTCTCCACCGGCTGTGACACTATTTTAATACCATTTAGATGGAATGGGACTCTAGGCCTTACAGCTAATGGCTGCAGCTCTTCAGTCTGGCTGCGGAGGAAAGCTTTGCTTCAGGCCTACCACAGGCCTTCTTCCAACATGGCTACAGAAAAACTGTCACCCACCCTTACCCAATCCCTAGGGCTCAGGACCTAGCTTCCTGGGGGTTTTTGCAGCATCTTTAGTAACCCAAAGAGTCCCCCATTTATTGTGTTGGGGAAATCTCGCTCCCTGGGGTACAGCGGCCCCAAAAGGGTCCGAGGCTGGAGGTCAAACCAGAGAGGCAGGAGCGAAATCTGAAAGGAAAGCTTTATCATGCATGCAGGCAGGCTGACAGCTACCAGAGGGAGAGCAGCAGCAGCAGGCGCCCTGAGAGCGTTTCAGGGATCCTTGATACACTATGTTCAGACAGTTTAATTGTCTTTAACATATCCAAGTCTCAGCAGAAGTACTCAGATGTTTCTGTTCACACCACTAGTGCTAGAAGTAAGTTTTACAGTACAAAGGCCCATCTGAACCTGAGTGAGGAGTCTACAAGGCAAACTGTGACAAAGAGAAGAGTTTACATGACAAATTGTGTCAGACTAGGAGTCTCCATGAAGTTGAGATAGGAGGCATTGTAAGGGTCTTGATTAGAGTCAAGATGATTTCTCTGTTACAGGGAGAGGGGCCTGCAAAATTTAACCCTTAAGCACTTTTCTTTTAGAGAGTTTTGATTTCCTGCATAGTCTCCCCCGCCCTCCTTAGACACAATTAGAGTTATTTGATTTTTTCCTCCCACATCTTCCCCCCTTCCATACTCCTATTGGAGTATTACTCAAAGTTTATTCTGGACATTTAGGTATTCTTTTGCTAGGATGAATTCTCATCTTAGAGGGAGGTCAACGACCCACTGCCCATTTCCTGGATTTAACCATAATCTACGATAGCAGGTAGTTTCCGGGATCCACCCCAGATCTTTACCAGTGCCAATTTTGCTCTCCAAACACAATGGAAACATAGTCCCCGATGGATGTAATGCTTGAGTTGGGGAATCCCTGAGGCAATCAGATTTTTACACCAAATCTGCCTGTTCTCCCCCCATGACTGTGTACTCCTGGGTACAGTGTTATTCTGGGCATCTACCCACTCCCGCTCTCCTGTAGAATACTGACTACTAAAAGAAGGAAAACAATCCTCATCCGATAATAGTATCTTCAATCTCTGAAGTAGAAAGGATAATATAGTAGTTAGCTAGCACCTAGTAAAGCAGTCTCTAACTAAGCTTAATCAGTTAGTATTGTTTGGCTTGCCTCTGCAGGCACGCTTCAAGATTTTGTAGTGTCTCATTTCACTCAATACTGGAAAGGATTCCCCTTTGTGAGAGCTACAGGGCGCCAGGCTCACCTATAGGTCTTTGCTGGCATTCCTACCTCTCAGGATGTACCTTGAAGGTCCTGGTGGTGGCCTGTTTGGTAACAGTCTGGTTTGAGTGTGCCACCTCGGTCCGCCGAACCTCGTCCTCAGGCGTTTTATGTCTAGGTTTCTTCTTTCCGTGTGGCCGCTAGCCTGTGGGTCTACTCCTGCAACATTAAACTGCTTACAAATCACACATGAATTAGATACCCTTGCAGCTTCTAGGTGCACGCCTGGGGTGTACCATTGTTTTAGGATCTGTGAGGCCACCCCCCTTTTGCTCAGGTGTCATCTGATGAGACACCTGAGCAAGCTGCCATGAGAGATCTTGGGGCCACCGGGCAGCCATCAGGCCCAACCATTATCCCAGCTGGGGATAAGGAGCAGCCTGCTTTCTCCCAAAGGTTTCTCCCTGAAGGTTGAGCAGCTTGCTGTAGTTCTAGCGGGTCCTGCAAAGAAACAGGGAGAGAAAGAGAGACCAGAATCTGAAAGGGAGTCGGAGGTCCATGTGCTGCTGCGTGCCTGGCCATTTCATCAGCACTCCCATTATCCAGAGAAACAGGATCGGTAGCACCTCTGTGGGCTAGGCAATGGGTAATAGAGGGATGTGGGGAGCTGAATGGCATCAAGAAGTTGGGAGATAAGGGGACCATGAGAGAAAGCGGAGCCAGAAGAAGTAAGGAAATCTTGTTGTTACAGACTGTCCGGAAGCTAAAAGGCAAAGTTAAAGGGATAAGCTTGTGACCCTTTCCAGCAAGACATTTTAACACAGGCAAGGTACCAGTTTTACACCCTCTCCAGTTTTCTAGCAATTAACACATTATCAACATACTGAACCAACACAGAGCTGCAGGGAAGAAGGATGGCATTAACGTCAGCTTTTAAAAACTTAGAAAACAGAGTAGGCTTTCACAATAACCTTGAGGAAAACGTGTCCAGGTTAACTGACGACCCTGAAGGGAAAAGGCAAAGAGAAATTGCGAATTCTGATGCACCGGAAAAGAAAAGAAGGCAGAACGTCCATTTATTGCAGAGAACCATTTAGAAGTGAGTGGAATAGAGGAAAGAATAGTAGCAGGCTTAGGTACTACTGGAAATCTAGCCATTACAAACTTGCTCGTGGCTCTTAGGTCTTGCACAAGTCTATAGATTTGCTTATCCTGGCTGTCAAATTTTTCCTCCTTTTTCCACAGGTAGTATAGGTGTATTACATGGTGAAGTTGTATAAACAAGTATCCCTTGTTCAACAAAGGAAGGGATTACAGGCTTAATGCCCTCTTGCGCCTCCCTAGACAATGGATATTGGGGTACCCTCGGGAAAGCTTGTTGTGTTTATGTTGTTTGCACTGGTGTTGCAGAGGCTAGCAACCCCACTTCATTCGCGTGGGCTGCCCACAATGTCTCTGGGACATCTGAGAGGTCCAGGAGGGGTATATGTCCCGAGGCCTCATCAGATTCCTCAGAGTAGTAATGCCATCAAATCTGGAGCCTGATGGGGATGAAAGGTCAACAAATAACCCTTCCTCTCTACAGAGAAGGTTTGCACCCAATTTACACAACAAGTCACGTCCCATAAGGTTTACAGGAGAACAGGGAGATAACAGGAAAGAACGTTCTTCAGCTGACAAGAGTCCAAAGAAGGTTGGGGGTGCAGATGGCACATCTGGGGAATCGAGCTGTTTCTTTAAAGTAGCCAATTGTTGCTGCAGCTTTTCAATAGAATCTTTTTGGCCAGCCATAATGCTCTGATTCTATTTTTTTTGGGGGGGGGGGGGGGCATCCTCCCAGAGGCACCAATAGTCCATCTGGTTAGGATGTTTTTCCTCGAGGAAAACTCTAAGATAGAAAAACTTTTCTAAGTCAAAGCTACCCTCTAGTGGCCATTTTTTCCTGGGAATTCCCCTGAGTATTGCCATTCCCAATGCTTATTAATTTCTTAAGTCTTCGTTTCAAAGCTGCCGGCAATTTCCCTAGCTGACTGTAAATTCTTATCATCTGAGACAAGGGAGTCCCAGGCTATGAGAAACTTTTCCCCTCAGTCGGAGACATACGAGAGAGAGAGAGCGCGCAATCCCACCCAGGCTAGCACTGTCCTGTCTAAGGACAGCACAGGAGCCCAACAGTACTACCCTCTCCAAGCATAGCTTGCAAGTCCACACACAGTCAGCTTCACTCATTCCTTGTGCCGGCGGAACCGCCCTTGCTTTCGGCAGCTGTTCAGTGACACTGACAGCACCGGTGCGGCTGCGGTCCCGTTCCGGACTTCACTCACTCAAAACCATGCGCTTGGACTCGCCACCAATCGGTCAGCAACAAAATCCAACCCCTCTTTGGCTATACCCAGCGTTTTCGTTTTAAATCTCCCTCAAGCCTCTGACAATGTTTTGGAGCAAAAGAGGACTCTTACCGCCAGCCGGTCCAGCTGGCGACGAGAACAGGGAGGCGGACGGGGGGATTTTAAATGGATCCCTTACCCTTCAGATGCGCGCTGTAGTCCGTTCCCGTTCCCCGGCGTCAGCCTTCCCAACTGGAGTTCCTAGCCATCCCACTCCTGGCACCAAATTGTTAGGGAAATCTCGCTCCCCTGGGGTACAGAGTCCCCAGAAGGGTCCGAGGCTGGAGGTCAAAGCAGTGAGGCAGGAGAGAAAGCTAGAAGGAAAACTTGATTATGCATGCAGGCAGGCTGACAGCTACCACAGTGAGAACACCAGCCGCCCTGAGAGAGTTTTAGGGATCCTTCGTACAGTATGTTCAGACAGTTTAACATATCCGTCAACAATTAAAGAAAACCAAGTCTCAGCAGAAGTACTCCGACATTTGTTCACACCAGAAGCGCTAGAAGTAAGTTTTATAGTACAAAGGCACATGATTGCTTTGTAGACTCCTCACTCAGATTATGTGCCTTTGTACTGTAAAACTTACTTCTAGCGCTTCTGGTGTGAACCGAAACATCTCAGTACCCATTTCCTGACAAGTCCCAAACAAGCAGAATACACATGCTAAGCACATAGCGTCATGCTCACCAATCCTGATCAAGGCAGGCAGACTTGCCCTGTTGGCCAGGCAAGGTCAGGCTCTCTGGATCTTAGCTGTTGCACCTCACGGTCGTGCAGGAGAAGCCTGGCAGCTCTGGTCCTGGAGCCCAGTAGTTCTTCCACCAGCTCTTCCTTGTTTCCCTCTGCTCTTCTTCCAGCCTTCTGCTTCTATTACTTTGGGGACCCCCCTTTCTAGAATGAAGCTTGACTCCTGCTTAGCTATACCGTCACCCATTAGTTTAGGAGAGTTTACTAACCAATCCTAACAAAAAAGTTACCTAACCACTCATACCCCACCCCCTTCATTGGTTTACACCCAGCAACAAACTGAACCAGACAGCAGACAAACAGTTACAAGCCAGACAAACAGAAAAGTGAGGCTACTTAACCAGAGACTGCGGATTCCACCACCTCAGTTACTGAGAAGCAGTTTCTTGCTGGACAGAATGGGGTTACTTCGGTTCTCTTGACCCATCTGGAGATCCGTATCTTTATCTGGTGACAGCAGGACAGCTATTAGCACAAAATCCCCTTCTCATCTGGCTGTGACACTACATTAATACCATTTAGATGGAATGGGACTCTAGGCCTTACAGCTAACGGCTGCTGCACTTCAGTCTGGCTGCGGAGGAAAGCTTTGCTTCAGGCCTTCCAACATGGCTACAGAAAAACCAGATCGTTACGCGAGACAGGATACCGGGCTAGAGGAACCTTGGCTCTCACCCACTATGGCCCTCCTGATCTTCTTAGCAAAGTGCCCCCCGCCCAAAGCCACGCCTACTCAGGCTCCCCGCCCACCTTTCCCAGGCAGACTCCCTTTCTTGGCTGCTGCCCTGTTCGCTGCTCACCCCGTTCCCGCCGGCGGCCTGCGTTCCAAGGCTGCTGGCTCCAAACCTGCCTCCGTTCCAATGACTCCAGATCGGAGACCTGCAAAAGAGCACTCCCAATGCACCCTGTGAAAGACTCCCAGCAACCAGCACCAGTGAGAGATGTGGACAGAAACTGATACTTACCACAGCCAGCACATAGGGAAGCGTGGCTTTTGCAGTGCCGTGCACGCTCCTATTGGACCTTTCCCAGTCCAACTCCTCTGTTGGCTATGCAGGCAATTCTTCTGCTGACTTTCGACTACGGGTGCCGGACCCAACGTTTACTTGGATACTTAGCCCAAGCAGCTTACACCACAGCACCCCAAAAGCCATACTGACCGCGCTCCTACTGCCCTCTTGGCTGCTCACTGTCCCTCCTGGCTCTGCTCCAGAACAGGCACCCGGCTAAAACCTTGCCTCCGATCCAACGATCCCGTACGGCAACCTAGAACAAAGCGGAGAGGCTTGCTTACAGACAGATACTTAGCCCAACCAGCTCATAGTACAGGCCCACCAACCACCACATTCCCCCCAGATCCTCACACCTTTCCAGACAAGCTCCGTGGTTGGCATCTTACTCCGTTCCCTCTGCCTGCCAGCTCCAAGCCTCCTTTCCCATCCAATCGCTCCTCTTGGGCCACCTGCAACAAAGCACTGCCAATACATCCTACCAAAGACTCAGCAACCAGCACCAGTGAGAGATGTGGACAGACACTTGGACACTTCGCCCAACTAGCTCACAGAAGAGACCCCCCCAAAAGCCACACTTACCGAGCTCCAATTGGTGCTTCCCCAAGGCAAGTTCCACAGTTGGCTGCATACTCGGTTGCCTCTAGCTGCCAGCTCCAAGGAGGCCCGGCTAAACCTCGCCTCCAGTCCAATGAGCCCTGGAGGACCACCTGCAAGAAAGCACTCCCAGTTTCCCCTAGTCAAACATTCCCAACAACCGACAGCAGTGAAGCAAGTGGATACTTAAGCCAACCAGCTGGTAGCACAACCCCTTAAAAGCCACACTCACCTAGCTGGTGGAGATTTCCCAGGCAAGCTCTCTTCTTGGCTAGGCACTCAAGTTCCTCTCTGGCAGCCTCTGATTGCAAGCTTCTGGCTTCACAAGACGACCCAGCTCAAAGTCCTCCCGCCAATCCAATGAGAGCCCCTGAAGAGCCACCTGCAACAACAGAGAGCCCCCCCAAAAGCCACACTTACCCCACCTCCTCTCGGACTGGACAGAAAAACTCCCCGGTTGGATGCTTGCTCAGTTATTTTTCGCCAACCGATTCAAGAAGGATGCCCGGCTCAGAGCCATGCCGCCAACCTAAGAATCCCTGCAGGATGACCTGGAACAAAGCACTCGCAATTCACCCTCCCCACAGATGCCCAGAAACCAGCACCAGTGAAGCATGTGTACAGACACACCAATACGTAACCCACCCAGCTCACAGGGAGAGCCCCACAAAGCCACACTTACCTCGCTATTGGATATTTTCCAGGCAAGCTCGCCTGATGGCTATTCAATTACGTCCATTTCTGGCAGCCTTTCAGGTGAGGCTTTTGGCTCCAACAAACAGACCCAGCTTGAAGTCTTGCCACCAATCCAATCCAATGAATCCCTGTAAGGGCACCTGCAACCAAGCACTCCCAATTGACCCTGTTCAAACCGTCCCAGAAACCAGCACAGCAAAGCATGGGAACAGACACTTAGATATGTAGCCCAACACTTTCAACAGCCCCCCCCCCCTCGTGCCCTTCAAAACCAACACTTACCAAGCTCCTCTTGGACATTTGTCGGGAAGGTGCCAGATTGAGAACGAGACCTGGCTCAAGTCGTGCCCCTCAAAGTTTTGCGGCCAATCCAACAGGCCCTCGTAGGGCCACCTGCAACAAAGCACGCCCGATTCACCCTCTGCAAACACTCCCAGCCACCAGCACCAGCGATGCACGTGCACACCCCCAAAAGCCACGCTTACCGAGCTCCTATTGGACCTTTCCCAGGCAGATGCCTGTTGGCTTCTTATTCCGTTCCATCTGGCTGCCAGCTCCAAGAAGGCTCAGCTCAATGCTTGCCTCCGATCCAATGACCTCACCTGCAACAAAGCACTCCACATTTACCCTCTTCCAACTACCCGTGCAACCAATACCAGTCAACAAGGGGGACAACGGGCACTTGGTGTAAGCGTGTTGGACTACATATCCACCTCCTCTTGGTCCTTTTCTAGGCAACCTCACCTGTTGGCTACTTACCTCTGGCCAAAAGACACGAGAAGGATGCCCGGCTCCAAGACTCGCCTCTAATTTAATGACTCCTGTTGGACATCCTGCAAAAAAGCACTCCCAATACACCCTATTCAAAGACTACCAGCAACCAGCACCAGTGAAGGATGTGAACAGACACTCCAATACCTTCTTAGCTCAACCAGCTCACAATAGAGGCCCCCCGAAAGCCACACTTACCAAGCTCCTCTGTTGGCTATTCACGCCAAGGTCCTTTCGCTGCCCTTCGTGGAAGAATGTCTGGTTCAAATCCTTGCCTCCAAATCCAAAGTCCCCTGTTGGACGACCTGTGAAAAAAGCACTTGCTACACCCTAGTCAAACACTCAGCAACCAGAACCAGTGACAGATGGGGACACTCGGCTATGTAGCCCAACTCACAGCACAGCTCCCCTCCCCGCAAAAGCCATACTTACTTGACATCCTACTGGACCTTTTCTGTGCCAGCTCCAAAAAGGATACCCGGCTCAAAAGCCTGCCACCAATCCAATGACCCAGGCAAGATGACCTGGAACAAAGCACTTGCAACTCACCCTTCCAAAGACTCCCACAAACCAGCACCAGTGAAGCACGTGTACGGACACTCCAACACTTAGCCCAACCAGCTCACAACACCATCCCACAAAACCACACTTACCGAGCTAGCGGACATTTCCCAGGCAAGCTTGCCTCCGTCTGCTTGCTGTTGCCCGTGGCTCCCAGCTCCTGAACCGAGGCTCATCTCCAAGGCTTGCCGCCCACGCAAGGAACCCCTGTAAGACCACCTGCAACAGAGCACTCACAATTTACCCTATTCAAACAGTCCCAGCAGAGCAAAGCATGTGAACAGACCCTTAGGTATGTAGCCCAGCCCTTTCCACTCCTCCCTACCCCCAACACTTACCAAGCTCCTCTTGGACATTTGTTAGGAAACCGCTCTCTGGCAGCCGTTGGTGTAAGGTGCCAGACTGAAGAACGAAGCCCGGCTCGACTCGTACCGCTCAAAGTCTTGCGGCCAATCCAACGAGCCCTTGTAGGAGCACCTGCAACAAAGCACGTCCAATTCACCCTCTCCAAACGCTCCCAGCCACCAGCGCCAGTCATGGATGCGCACAAACATTTTATATGTACGCCCCCAAAAGCAACACTTACCGAGCTCCTATTGGACCTTGCCGACACCAAAGGCTGCTGTTGACTATTCAGGCAGTTGTCCTTAAGCTGCCTTTCGTCTAAGGGTGGCCGGGCTATAAGCCTTGCCACGAATCCAATGAACCCCTGTGGGACTGCCGGAATCCCTGCAGGATGACCTGCAACAAAGCACTCCCAGATCACCCTATTCAAGTGCAACCAGCACCAGTGAAGCATGTGCCAACACACCTGGATAGGTAGCCCAACCATCTCACAGCCCAACTAATACGTACCAAGCTCCTCTTGGACCTTTCCCAGACCAGCTCCCCGTGGCCTGCAGCTGCTAGCTTCCAAAAGGATGCCCAGCCGAAACCAAAGTTCAGCCCAAGGATCCAGTGTGACAACCTAGAACAGAGCAGTAAGAAACATGTACAGACAAGGAGATGCAGTACTTAGCCCAACCAGCTCACAGTACAGGCCCCCCAAAGGCACGCTTACCCCAGATCCTCTCAGACATTTCCAGCAAACTCCCCTGTTGGTTCTTCACTCCAATGTCCTTTAGCTGCCTTTCGTGTCAGGGTGCCAGATGCAAGGAGTACGCCCGGCTCAAAGCCTGCCTCCTATCTATCCCCCTAGACAACAACCTGCAACGAAACACTCCCGACCACCAGCACCAGTGAAGCATATACACCGAAACTTGGATACTTAGCTCAACCAGCCCACAGCACACCTGCCCAAAAGCCACTTACCGAGCTCCTACTGAACCTTTCCCAGGCAGATGGATGCCTCTCTTGGCTTCTTACACCCTTCCCTCTGGCTGCCAGCTCCAATCCAACGAGCCCTGTAGGACCACCTGCAAGAAAACACTCCCAAGGCACCCTATCAAAGGTTCCCGGCAACCAGCACCAGTGGAGGATGTGACCAGACACTCCAACACCTTCTGAGCCCAACCAGCTCACAGTAGTGGCCCCCGAAAACCCACACTTACCAAGCTCATCTTGGACCTTTCGCAGGCAAGCTGGCTATTTGCTCTGTTGTCCTTTCGGGTAAGGGTGCCAGACGCAAGAACAACACCCGGCTCAAAGCCTCAACTCCAGTCCAATGACCTCTGCAGCTTCAGCTGCAACAGAACACCCTCACTTTTCCTTCTTCCAACACTCCCTGCAATCAATAGCAGTGAACAAGGTGGACAGATAGTTAGATATTAGCCCAACCAGCTGGGAGCATGGCCAATGAAAAAGGCACTTACCCAAGCTCCTCTCAGAACTTTGCTTCCAATCCAATGACTCCTGTTGGACCGCCTGCAAAGAAGCACTCCCAAGGCACCCTAGCAAAGGCTCCCAGCAACCAGCACCAGTGAGAGATGTGGACAGACATTTGGACACTTCGCCCAACTAGCTCACAGAAGAGACCCCCCCAAAAGCCACACTTACCGAGCTCCAATTGGCGCTGCCCCGACCCAAGTTCCACGGTTGGCTGCGTACTCGGTTGCCTCGGGCTGCCAGCTCCAAGGAGGCCCGGCTAAACCCTCGCCTCCAGTCCAGTGAGCCCTGGAGGACACCTGCAAGAAAGCACTCCCAGGTTACCCTCGGCAAACATTCCCAACCACCGGCAGCAGCGAAGCAAGTGGATCCTTAGGCCAGCCAGCCGGTAGCACGGCCCCTTAAAAGCCCCACTCACCAGCCGGTGGAGATTTCCCAGGCGAGCTCTCCTCTGGGCGAGGCCCTCAAGCTCCTCTCTGGCAGCCTTTGATTGGAAGCTCCTGGCTTCGCAAGACGACCCAGCTCAAAGTCCTCCCCGGAGCCCAGCCCGCTCCCGGCAGCGCCCCCCGCCCCGAGCGCCTCGGTTCCCGGGGCCGGAGCTCCGGGCTCGCGGCCAGACCCGGCCGGCGGCAGAGACGCGCTGAGCCCGCCCGCGAGCAGGAGGCACGAAGCCGTTTCTGGAAAGGCCCCGCCGCTGCCAGAGCCCGCGCCGCACGGACAGGGCGAGACCGAGGGACAAACCTGCTCCCGGGCCAGCGAGACGCCTCGTGCCCCTCCCGCACCTCGCCAGGCCGCCCGCGCGGCCACGAGTGAAAGGACACGCCCCGGAGCGGGCCTTTTTATACGCTCAGCGCTGGGCGATACCATCTCGCCGCGAAGTGCGGGGGGGGGAGGGAAACACGTGCTTCCAATTACCTCGCCCCGCCCTTTTCGGCGGGTGGGGCGTGTCTCGCGCCTGCGCGGTGAGGGAGCCGCGGCCGAAGCCGGGCGGGGGACTGGGGAGGGCCCGGGGGTCTCCTCGCGCGGCTCAGGGCGAGTTGCTGCCGAGCGCGTGTCCCGGGCGCTGCACGCGGGGGGGTGACAGTGGCCCGGGGAGCGAAGCGGCTGCAGGAGGCCGGTGCAGCCCCGGCTGGGGAGAGCGGGGGCCGGGACACGCCCCACGAGACGCCCCGAGCGCGCTCGGCAGCCCCGCTGCAGCCTCTGCCCGCGCCACGGGGCGTTGCTGCCGCCCCCTTCCCCGGGCCGGGCTACAGGTGCAAACGGGGGCGAAGGGGCGGACACGGGGCTTCACGGCAGGGCCCGGCTTTGGCTTCTCCGCTGCCGCTGAGTCGCTGATTCGCCCTCCCGCCCCCGGCCCGCGCTGGGCTCGGACCTTGCGCCCCCTCCCCGCTGCGCCCTCTGGTCCTCGCACGAGTCCGGGCCGCGCCCGCCCCTGCCCTGCTGCTGCTGTTTCGTGGCTACCGCGCCGAAGCGCCGAGGGCAGGAGCAGGGCGGCTGCTGGCGAGTCTCTCTGCCCCCCTGGCGCTGGCTCCCTTCTCCTGGCCGCTCCCAGCGCCGCGTTCTCGCGGGCGGAGCACCCAGTAATACCCAGCCGCGCGGGCTAGTGAGCCCCCTTCCCGCTGCTCCGCTCCCAGCGCCTGCTGCAGCCAGAGCCTGCGGGCGGCCGGGGGGAGACGCACCGAGCCCCCCCCCAGCTCCCCGGCTTCCTGCGCATCGCTCCATCCCTGCACAGAACGGAGCGGAGAGAAAGTCCAAGCCAAGAGCTGCGCTGAGAGCTGGGACCAGAGAGCCGGGCAGCGCTGCCTGGCGGGAAGCCCCCGCTCCAGCTGCTACCGGCCCCTCGCCTGCCCCGCGCACATCCCCCTCGCCCCGCAACGAGGGGACTCGGCCTTGCTGCTCCGCCGTGCGGGGGGGGGGGCGGGGCTCCGAGCCCTGTCGCCCCTCGGCCCCGCCTGGCCGGAGCCCCGGTGCGTCTTGCGGGGCGGGGCGGGGCGGGGCTTTGGGCTCAGTGGCCGGGTCCCGGGCTGCGGGTTGTGCAGCGTAAAGCTCGGACCGCAGAGCCCGCAGAGCGCCCGGGGTGCGGGCGGGTCCCGCGCTTGGAGCCGGTTGCGCTTTTCAGGGGCTCGCAGCGCGCACCAGCCTCCCAGCTCCCGGCCCTGCTCCAGGGGAGCCGGACGCGCCGCGGGCTCTGCGGGACGAAGCGGAGCGATCTGCGGAGCGTGTCATTGTGTGGCCGGGAGGGTTTTGCCCAGTTACTCGCTTACAATGGAGCCGGCGTTTCCAGCCCTAATATTGCGCCATTTCCGCACCTCCGAGAGGCGTCGCGGGTCATTCGCCCCCGCCCCGTCCTGGCCAGACCCCCAGACTCGTCCCCTCCCAGGCCCTGCACCTGCACCTCCAGCCCCCTCTGGCGCCCCCCTTCCTGCCCAGACTGCCCCCTTCACCGTGCTCCAGTCCCCTCTGTCCCACCCGGACCCTGAATCTCCGCCACCCCGAGCCCGCTCCTGGGGCCTCGTGTATCCCACACGCCCCGCGTGGTTCCCTGGCCCACGGGGTGACTCAGACCCTTAGGGCCCGAGATGAGAACAGGTGAGCTCTACAGGCTAACGTGAGCCCAGCTGGCTTTAGCCCCAGTGCTAGAGGCGCCTGCTCTAAGCGCCGGGGTCCCTGCTTCAAATCTGTCCAGTTTCAAGTGGGGCTCCTCTGGGGTGTCTCATACTCAGGATGCCCTTGCTCAGCTAGGGGAAGTGTCCTTAGTGGGTGCGGTTCACTGCCGCTTGCAGTGGCACTTAGGGGTAGAGCTCGGTCATTCTTCTCTCCCCCGGTCAGTGGTCTGAGCCAGGGCTGGGCACGAATTTTGGGAGGGGGCCACGTTACAAATTTCAGAAGAGGCTGCGGGCCAGCACGGAAGGGGCGGGGTTCAGACCTATCCTGCTGGGAACTTTGCTTGGCCTGGAATCCCTGCCCCCTGACTTCTGGCCCATGGAAAAGAACCAGGAGCAGAGGAGGGGGCCGGTGATACTTTTTAAAGTCAATAACAGTCCTTCTTCCAGCAGCTTCACTAATACATAAATGAAAGGTGCAGCTCTTCCCTTTCAGTGCAGGGGCCGGCAACCTCTCAGAAGAGGGGTTCTTAGATTTCGCTTATTCACGGATCCGTGTGCCGGGGGAAGAAGCGGGGAGGGGAGGGCAGGGCAGGGCAGGCTGGGGCCGGTGACTTTATTTTCTAAACCAGCTGCAGCTAGTCAGAATGGTTTGATGGAAATCATGAAACAGATGAAGCATTTTAACATTCTCCTGTTAGTTTATCAAACTTCCTTTTCAGCAAAGTAAAATAATATGTCCCACACAAAAGGTTTCAGTGTTTTCTTTATTTAGGGCAAGGGCGGGGAACCCTTTTTGGGTCAGAGGTCACTGACCCACAGAAAAATGAGTTGGGGACCACACAGGTGAGAAGAGCAAACCTCGACAGACACTTCACTCCTCTGGTGCTGCAGCCTCAAGGAGTGGCGGGAAGGGAAGAGGAGGTCTGAGGTTCAAGGCTTCCCATAGATGAGATTTACTTCTCTGGGGTCCTGCAGTTAGTGGATTTTATGGACCCCCGTAGGCTCTGGGGTAGGAACAAAACTGAGGGGGTCAGTGCACGAGACAGGGCTCCAAGCAGGTAGGATAGGGAAGGGGCGCAGTATCTGGGAGGGAAGTGGGGTGCAGAAGCAGGCTGGGAGTAGGGAGTCTGGCCAGATGGAGGGAGCAGGAACAAGGGAGGTTGCGGTGTCTGGCCAGGAGAGAGGGTGCAGGAACAAGGAAGGGTATCTGAGCAAACCGGGGGTGCTGGATCCTGGAGGGGGTCAGTGCACGGGTGGGGGACCTAAAATGACTTGGTGCCCTCTGTCCCAGTCGCCCCAGAGGGAAGTCCTGCTGCCCTGGCAGTCCAGGGACCGGCCCTGGAGGCTGGAGCTGCCATGGCCACCCAGTTTGGGACCGGCCCCAGAGGCACCAGTGCCGCGGCCACGTGATCCGGGGCCCGCCCTAGAGGCCAGAGGTCCCCTGCTGCAGCCACACGGTTCGGGGCTGCCACAGGTACGCAGCCCCAGACTGCTGAGGAGCTCCAGCCCCAGCGCTGCTCCCTCCCACCGCAGTCTAAGCTGCTGCAAGGAGGAGAGAGCGCTCTCCAGCTGCTGCGCAGGAGAGGCGGGGCGGGGCTGAGCTTCCTCCCCCGTGCTCCTGAAAACCAGCACCCCTGCCTTAGCGGGGCCTGCAAGGCCTTGCGGGCCGGAGAGGCTTTTGCCCGTCCCTGGCCTAGCCTGAGCCGTGGTTGGCTCTGTAGCTCAAGTTGTAGATGCTCCTGTCCTAAGCTTCTCAGGGCCTAGATTCAAATGCACCCAGTGGGGGTTACAAATGGGCATTTTGCTTTTTCCACTTTCTGTCATAAAATCGCCGCTAAAAACACAACGACAAGAGAACAAACGTGATACGGACACAGACTATTTCTCTGGCCGGGAGGAATGATTCAGAATACTCCCCTCGACCCTGTCGTCAGCAGGACCTCCCTTTTACTTTCCACTACGGACGGAGATGGAAAAAAAAAATCTGAGTCAGAAGGGGAGCATAACCCACGTTCGCTCCCCTTGCTCTTGTTGCCCAGCTGATCCCGGGCTCCCAACGGCCTTTCCCCGGAACCCGGGATCGGCTGGGGAGTCCGCAGCTGACCCCGGGTTCCACGCAGCACTTCCCACCGCCGGCTGAGACGGCAATTAATGACTTTGAAACTCAGCAGGTAACTGCTACGTATAGGGTCTCTGGGCCGGGGGGAGGTAAAACAAGATGCCTGAGCTCAGACCACTTACTGGATGCTGCCTGGCCCACAGACAGGCAAGTAAGGGCAGAAAGACTCCCCTCAGCCACCCATGTGAAGGGCAGAATCTTTTACAGTCTCCAGCAAATGACGGGAAGCCTCTGACTGCCGAATGAATAGGGAAGAGCTCCCTCCTCGTTAAGGGTATGTCTACACTACGCCACTAACTCGAACTAACTTAATTCGAACTAGTGCATCTAGACCTAAAAACTAATTCAAACTAGCATGTCCACATTGAGTGGACCCTGAACCGAAGTTAAGGCTGGCCGGAAGCAGTGCCGGCAGGGCATCAGGTTAGGACTTAGAGTGTGGAGCTGCTGTCTCAGGCTAGCCGAGGGCTGTGCTTAAAGGGACCCGACCCCCACCCCGGACAGACAATTCTCAGGGTTCCCCGCTTGCTTGTCTTCCTTGATGAGGGACAGCAAAGCAGTCCTGACTTGGAGTGCCCTGAGTGCCCACACTTGGCACATCACAGCACTCGGCCATCAGCCCGGCTGCACTTGCTGCAGGCTGCCATCCGGGGGGGTCAATCGGGGGGCTGCAGGAGAGGTTCCACCCTGAGGAGCCTGCAGAGCCACCCCAGTCCTCCCCATCGGGGGCTCGTACCCCAGTCCTCCCTCACCTCCTTCCACTTAGCCCTTCCTGATGTACAAAATAAAGGACACGTGTGTTCAAAAATAGAAACTCTCTTTAACAAAACTGGAGGGGGGGATTAGCCTCTGGGGAGATGGGAAAACGAGGTGGGAGAGGGGAGGGGGAAACCTGGGAGGAGAGAGCTGGAAAGGGGAAGCCGGGGAAGAAGCAGGAGGGGAAGTATCAAACTATGGTACACGATATCTTCAGTACTGTGTACAGATGTGATCTCACCCCAGAAAATATGTTTTGGCCTTGGAAAGGGTTCCAAAAAGGGCAACTAAAATGATCAGGGGTTTGGAACAGGTCCCATGTGAAGAGAGGCTAAAGAGCCTGGGACTTTTCAGCTTAGAAAAGAGGAGACTGAGGAGGGGATATGATAGAGGTCTATAAAATCATAAGCGGTGTGGAGAGGGTGCATAAAGCAAAGTTCTTCATTAGTTCCCATAATATAAGGACTAGAGGACACCAAATGAAATGAATGGGTAGCAGGCTTCAAACTAATAAAAGAAAGTTCTTCTTCACAAAGCAAATAGTCAACCTGTGGAACTCCTTGCCACAGGAGGCTGTGAAGGCTAGAACTAGAACAGAGTTTAAAGAGAAGTTAGATAAAGTCATGGAGGTTGGGTCCATGGAGTGGCATTAGCCAGGGGGTAGAAAAGGTGTCCCTGGCCTCTGTTTGTGGAAAGCTGGAGATGGATGGCACGAGACAAATGGCTTGGTCATTGTCTTCGGTCCATCCTCTCCAGGGTATCTAGTGTTGGCCGCTGTCGGCAGACAGGCTCCTGGGCTAGATGGACCTTTGGTCTGACCCAGTACGGCCATTCTAAGCTCAGGGCTCAGGGTCGGGGGTCTCACTGGACCACCTTGATTTTCATGCAGACCTGCTCCTGGCATTGCATGTGGCCTTTGGTGGCCAGGCTGGCAGCTATCCTGCCCTAGACGGCCACTTTCCTGTGCCTAGTGCGGAGATCGTGGACGTTGGAGGCCTCCCCCCAAACCTGGATGAGGTCCACAATCTCCACACTAGACCAGGCGGGCACCCACCCCTTGCGGCCCCGGGCAGGCTCCTGGGAGCTGCCAGCCTGGTCCCGGGAAGAGGCGGAGGGCTGGGTGGCAGCGGGTGGCGGGCTCGTGCCGTGCCAGGTGCAGGGTCTGCGTAGCACTTTAAAGACTGACAAGATGGTTTATCTGAGGAAGTGGGTCTGGCCCACGAAAGCTCATCACCTATTCAACCATCTTATTAGTCTTTAACGTGCTACACCGTCCTGTTTTTTGTTTCAGCTCCTCGTTAATGTAACTGGTTTTGAAATACTCTTCTGGATTCAAAAGTTCTGTCAAAAAAAGCCACGAAAGCCGGGCAGTTTGTGGGAGCATGTGTTGTGGGCTCATCTCTCCGACCGGCTACACACCGATACCAGATGGTTTGGATTTGCACATTTCTAAAATGTGGATGCAAATCTCTCTGTGGACATTTATTTTGCAGTAGGTGAGCTTTAAGGCTAGTCTACACCTAAGTCTTAGATCAAAATAGCTACATTGCTAAGGGCTGTGAAACATTTGATGTCCTCTGCCATGTATTTGGTCAATCTAATACCTGCTGTGGTCAAAGTTAGGTCAGTAGAAGAATTCTTCTGTTGCCCAAGCACCGCCTCTTAAAGAGTGATTCCATTACACTGACAGAAAAACACCTTCTGTTACCGTAGACGCTTCCTAAGTGTCCAGACAAACCACCACTCAGAACTGCCCGCGGAGAGTTTGGCACCTGGGACCATTAGAGCTTATGGCAGGAGCTGCTCCAGGTTGAGCTATAGAGCCAGCTGCTGCTCAGCTTAGGCTGCAGCGCTCATCCCTTCTTCTCGTTCCCTGTAAGCGGTCTAAGTATCACTACACGGGACAGTGAACCGCACTAGGGCTACATCTGCACCGAATGCTTCTTTCAAAATAGCTATTTGGGCAGAAATACTCCAAAATAGTTTATTTCGAAATAGCACGTCTACGCTACAGGGAAGCCTCAAAATGAGTCCGAGGCCGGCTTCCCTAACGTGGACGCGCTACCTCGATTGAGAGCTCCAGGTGGCACTGGGGAGTAATTACTGTGAATGGCCCTGGGGTGCAGCTATTTCGAAATAGCAGTGGTGGAGCATCTACACTACTGCTATTCCGAAATAGCTATTTTGGAACAGGCGCTCTTCTTCGTGGAACGAGGTTTACACAAGTCAGAAGAAGCCGTCCGTTATTTTGAATGTATTCCGAAATAACACTGCCGGGTAGATGCACCCTAAGGCAGTGGTTCTTATCCCAGCGGCCGTGGGCTGCTTGCAACCCGTACGACTTCCTCAGGGTAGCGTGGATGCAGCCACATAATAAAGAAAGAGCTGCATCTAGACTGAGAATCACTACTCCGAGGGCACGAGGCTTGCTTTCACTGGGCTGGCGTCAGGCTTTAAGGACTTTATTGTATGCCTCTATGATGACTGAATGGACTGTGCCAGAGGAGGCTGTGAAGGCTAGGACTATAATAGAGTTTAAAGAGAAGCTGGAGAAATTCATGGAGGTTAGGTCCATAAAAGGCTATTAGCCAGGGGATAAAATGGTGTCCTTGACCTCTGTTTGTCAGAGGCTAGAGAGGGATGGCAGGAGACAAATCGCTTGATCGCTGTCTTAGGTCCACCCTCTCTGGGGCACCTGGTGCTGGCCACTGGCAGTAGACAGGATACTGGGCTAGATGGACCTTTGGTCTGACCCAGTACGGCCGTTCTTATGTTACTCCTTGGGTGTAACAACTTGCCAGCTGTCTACCCTGGCCCCTTGAATTTGCGCAATAGCACTGACTTTGTAATATTCAAAATCAGTGCGCTTCTTGCGTAAATACTTTCACGCTCCCGCTAGGGAAAAAGCCCTCTTGTGCAAGAATGCTTGCTCAAGAGGGCCAGTGTAGACAGGGAAGAATTGTTTTGCGCAAAAAAGCCCCGATGGCTAAAATGGCGATCGGGGCTTTCTTGTGCAAAATCGCGTCTAGACAGGCCCCAGATGCTTTTGCGCAAAAGCATCCTTGCCAGTCTAGATGCTCTTTTGCGGAAAAGCTTTTCCGTTAAAAGTATTTCCGCAAAATCATGCCAGTCTAGACGTAGCCTAGGTGTGTGAGTTACACTTACATCTTACCTAGACCCCACACCCCACTCCAGCCTGCTCCCCAATGGCAACCTACAGCACACTGAACCCCTTATTTTTTGCCACACCCCAGAGCCTAGGGTACCACAAAATCTATTAATACCCCTGGGCCCCAGAAAAGTTCATCTGGACATTTGGGGAAGCACTTAGGCAGGGTGGGTAACCTCAGGGCCAGGGTCCAGATGCAGCCCCTCACTTGCCTAGATCCAGCCCCCAATGCTCAGGGTTTCCCCCTCCCACAGCATTGGGGAGCCCGTGCTGGTACCAAAGCCCCTTACCCTGTCGAAGCAAAAACAAGCTCCTCTGTGTTTAGGCAGCTAACAAACAGCTTTATTAATTAATAAAGCACAGCATGAGCCAAACGTGGTCACAGCAGAGCCGGGCCCAGTAAGGCTGCTAATACAATCAATCCTAGTATCTTTATACCCTTAGCCAAACAGTCTGACGTCAGGGCATCTAATTACAGAAATCCTTAAGGCTTTGTTTTTCCAAATTTAATTATCAACAAGATGGCGGACAGGTACGAAGGAGTACATCTCCTGTCCCAACCAGCCCAATTAACACATACCAATAGCCCATCCTGTAGGCCTCTTCTCACAGGGTGACAGAAAGTTCACTCTGGTCTACGTGCTTGAGAGAAAAGCTGAAATGGTTTCTGATATACAAGATGGCTTCTAGCTAAATATGAAAATGGTTTCTACAGCTTCTACATCTCCCCCCTTTTAGCCTTTTAAAGGCTAACCTTGAAACCATTTTACAACTATTTCTATTAAAGTATTTATGTACATTTTTTTGTTCCTTTCTCTGCTCATCCTATTTTAACATCATGAGTTCTACATTCTTTTTTGTAAGGGTCTGTCTTGTGTTTTCCAGAATACAAGAAATACAGCATTTGATTAACAAGAAACAGCAATAAGCACAAAAGAATATAGCCAATACTAAAACTACTCTTTGCAAAATCCAAGTTCCTACATGTCTAAACTAGCCTCCCAACTAATCCCAGAGGGTCCAGTCTTCCTCCTGCCTTAGGCGTTCCACAGTTCTTTCAATCTCTGAGGCATCTTCCTCTACTTCTTTGCTGGTGTCAGAAATATACCCACAGTATTCTCTTCTTACTAAGGCACAAACCCTGCCCTTACTAGCTAGGACATAGTCTAGGGCCATCGGTTTGGGCTTTTTTTTCCTCACCCTGGCTCCTGAACCATTACATGTCCAGCAGTACTTTCCAATTGGGGTCAAGGCTAGGCGGATATACCCTGGGTTATTAAACCTTTTATCCTGCCAAGTATCATTTGGCTTAGTTCACTAAACAGTGTGCTATTCATTTGAGTGTTGTTTAGTGGGACTGGAATCATTGGGATGCCTCCTTCTGAATGTACCGGACTGTGAGCACATATCTAGCAACCTGTGGAATTAAATTCTTGGGAAACTTGGTTCATTAAAAGCATAAACACATTTGAACCATGTAGGTTATAACTGCTAGTTTTAAAAACAAGATTAAGCATAAGCTCAACATGAATTGTTTGTCCAGCCTCATGCTGGCTGTTCTTCAGGACTTCGTAGTTTGCTTCACCTATCGCTGGCAGGTTCTTCTGGGCCGCAGCTGGTACCTTAGCCTTGGGGTCTCAGGCTCGTCTGCTTCTGGGCCTGGATTGCCGGTACCAAGCCTGCGCTGATCCTCGTCTACTTCTGGACCTGGGTCTCTGGTACCAGGTCTGTGGTGCTCATTGTTGGGGCCAACCTCTGTAGGGGCCGGAACGGGTTTGCGGTGGGATGCGTGAATCCAGGTGGGCAATCCTTCGCACTTTCCAGCAGTATGGGTGGTCAGAAGGACTTGGTAGGGACACTTTCACCTGGGTTCCAGGGCAGTCTTCCGCTGGTGAACTTTCACGCAAACCCAGTCTCCTGGTTGTAGTTTAAGGCACGGCTCAGTCGGGGCCTCTTGGAAGGCGTCCTTAACCTGTGAATGATAAGACTGTACACACCTCATAAGTTCCTGTTAATACTTGACTATGCTTCCTTTAACAAGTGTGGCATCAGCCAGGTTAATTTCTGGGCTGCTTTACAGTCTTATAGGTTGGCCACATGCAATTTCATGTGGACTGAGTCCAGTTTTCCGATTAGGAGTGGCTCTCATGCTCATTAGGGCAATCGGGAGTGCTACTATCTATGTTAAGCCAGAGTTCTCACATATTTTAGCAAGTTTGTTCTTTAAAATTCTGTTTAATCTTTCTACTGCTTCTGCGCTCTCCAGGTGTCGTGCACAGTGCAGTGCTTGTCTGGTAGAGTAGTACTTTTCCAGTTTTTTTGAACAATTTGCCTAGTAAAGTGGATACCTTTATTCCTGGAGATCACAAGGTGTATTCCCCATGATGGGATGTAATGATTTAGAAGTTTCTTAGCTACTGTGATGTCATCATGTTTCCTGCAGGGATAAGCTTCTACCCATCCCAAAAACAAGCAAACAATAACCAGCACATTATTCAAAAGACTGACATTTAAGCAATTGAATAAAGTCCATTTGTAAATTCAGAAATGGTCCCAAAGGCGGAAGTCTGGTTGCCGGAACTGTCTTTACAGGTTTACCCACGTTGTGGGCTTGGCAGACAGGGCAAGCCAGACAGTAATCTTTGGCTGCTTGGGAGAATTTGGGAGCAAACCAATTTTGTTTTAAGGATTGCTACCATCCCCCCCCTTTGCTAACGTGCGACAATCCAGGGAGCACGGGGGCAAGGTGAGGTAGCAAGACCACTGGGGCAACAATGTGGCCATCAGAGCTGCACCACAAGTGGTCTGGGCGCAAGGTGCACCCTGCCAGTCTCCACTCCTGCTTTTCTGATTCTGGGGCTTGGTTTCGCAGGAGGGCCAGTTCTGAAAGAGACGGCGTAGGAGCTGGCGATGGTAGGACAGAAGGGAAAAAACAGCAGGTAGAGGAGCAGATTCCGCTACATTCCAGACAGTACAAACTGCATAGCCTGCTACTAAAACTCTACTAGAATTATAAAGGCAAGAACCATTTATATAAAGCACAATGTTAAGATTATTCAAGGGACTTAAATTATTCTTTCATTAGAACAACAATATTGTACACACAACGTTTGAAATACATATATCACAATCAAGACACAAGACAAATCTGGACAGAACACAGAACCATGGGGGTTTTTTTTCCCTTCGGTTAATTTTCATATGATATTAGCGCTTCTTGATGATCTGAAAGACAAAGAAAACATTTCTACCCACATTGGGGTGGTGCATTATATTTTAGAACACTTTTTCTTTAGAGATTTTTTTGCTACCTTTTGATCAGCCTGCTGTTACCCAATGGTATGCTTTTATTTTGAACACTAGCTTCAGAGGGTTTGAGTAAATTACTTCATTATTTAATTATTAAGTTAAAGGTGGCATGCCTCAGTTTCCCTCTTGTACTGCAGACCAGGCTTTTTTTTACTGACACAGAAACTCTTAGAACAAGGTGCTTGCTAGTTACTATTCCAGCAAGCAAAAAGGTTTTCCTTTCCTGAAAAGAATCACATGCAATGTTACAGACTTACTTATGGGGGACAGTGCTCCCCCCCCCTTCCAGAACAAACAGGCAGTTTGCAGACACACACAACCTTGGATCTGAAAGCAAGCCAAAAGTGCTATCAGCTCAGCCTTGAACAGAAACACTGTGAAGTTTCTGGGCTTGGATTTTTTTAAACAATAATTAGGTTCCATGGAAGACACATTTAACCCTTAGGGTGCAGGTTTTACAAATTTACAATGTATAGATTCTATTCTTTTATGCCGTTAACCAATTAAGTTTCAGTAGAATTCCTTACTTTCCCTTTAATAGATTTAACAAAGTGTCTGTAGCCAAATGTTTAACTTGATTGTTTCATTGCTAAGGTGATTAAAAGAGGCTGCAAGAAACAAGGAGTCATTTCTTAAAGCAGGGTTTTTTTGTTTGTTTTTTTCCCTCTCCCTTAAGATTTGGAGGAACACTTTCTTTAAACTGTTAAACTTATTTTAAACTTTGTGTTTTGCTTTGGATCGGGCAAGTTTGTTACAGGAGCCCGTGTTTTCAAAGGGAAGAGCTAATTCCTTTCAGTTATTTTTCATGTTTCCTCTCTATCTGTGTATGCGTTATAAAGAGGGATAGAGGGGTGATGTTGTGCCAGATTTTCCCCCCAAGCTTGGTTGATATGGGTGTGCCAACTGAGAATTTTATTTTCTTTTTTTTCCCCCACTTTTTATGTATTATTTTGGCACAGAGGTGCTGCAGCAACTTTTAAGTTACCTATCTTACTGCAGGGCGGATTTTTGCTTTTCTGAGCTTCACTTTTATCCCTCAGGGCTTTAATTTTTCTTGTTTTCAAATTTGTTAAATGCTTACAGGTCCTTGGACCATTATGCACGTACATGTAGTACACAGGGGTGCCTTTCGGCAGAGTGGGGGGTGTTTAGACTAACCCCCACTTAAATTAACTTTACACACTCCAAAGAAAGAGTCCGCCGGGTCTAGAGTGTCAGACCTTAGCAGCTCATGAAATAAGGGGAGTCGTCACTCCCTCACATATCCGCTGAGTCTCGAGGTTCAGCTGACGCCCCCCCCCCTTTGCGTTCAGAGCTCCCTCGTGGGAGAGCCCTGGTGCAGCTGGGATCAGCTCAAGTCTCAGACCTATGCAGCGGCATTCATTCTTCACTCGTTACATTCATACTCATTTTCCCACACACAATTTTTTTTCTCCTTTTTTCACATTTTTCCTTCAGTTTCCACATTTAGATGCATCTTTATTTATTGTCCAGTTCCCATGGGTTTCTATTAAGTGACGCTGCCCTAAGACACCCGGCACTTAATATCAGACTTCATTAGGATCCTATACCAGAAGGCACTTATCATAAAGGCACTGGAATTCCTGTAGACTGACCTACCCCCATTTTCTGCGCGCGCTTAATTCTGTAAGACACCGAACCAAAGTCCGCCTGCTTACACCATATTCTGCAAGTCACCGAATCAGAATCCGCCTGCTCGCTCTGCGAGTCACCGAATCAGGATCCGCCTGCTTGCTCTGCGAGTCACCGAATCAAGAATTCACCTGCTCGCACTGGTCCCCCCCCTTTTTTGTTGCGAAGCACTGGACTCAAGGTCCACCTGCCTCGCAGGGGTTTCCGGCACCTGCCCCAGCCCGGCAGAACACCACGTCCTGGCGCCTGGAGACAGCCTGGCGGAATGGGGCACTATGGCCTGGGATTAGCCTCAGAGGTCAGTACTACGCCCACAAATAACAGAGCGAGACAACAAAGCTTCCCCACAGTTCCGTGTGCCGAGACAGAGTAATGGCACCACACCAGCTTTTAGCGTCCAAACACAGAGGGTCCAGCGCATGGCTGCCTCACTAGAGACACCGGTGTGCCCTTTTGGAACTGTGACACATAAGACAGGCCTAATAGACAAAGACAGACACAGACAAACAAAAATGTTAGCCGCTCCACAAAATTGAATTCCGTAGCTCCCCTTACCCCGATGGCCGGCCGTCACTCCAAATCCCAAGCCCTCACTAGGAGATTTCGTAACAGGTATCTCCTTACCTTTTATTGAGCGCTCTGAGAGGTTTGGAAGTGGAGTGCCGGTCCGTCCATACGGGCAAGTGGCGCGTTAGGAATCTCGGTGGAACCTCCAAATTGTCGAAGCAAAAACAAGCTCCTCTGTGTTTAGGCAGCTAACAAACAGCTTTATTAATTAATAAAGCACAGCATGAGCCAAACGTGGTCACAGCAGAGCCGGGCCCAGTAAGGCTGCTAATACAATCAATCCTAGTATCTTTATACCCTTAGCCAAACAGTCTGACGTCAGGGCATCCAATTACAGAAATCCTTAATTAAATTTGGAAAAACAAAGCCTTATCAACAAGATGGCGGACAGGTACGAGGGAGTACATCTCCTGTCCCAACCAGCCCAATTAACATACCAATAGCCCATCCTGTAGGCCTCTTCTCATGGGGTGACAGAAAGTTCACTCTGGTCTACGTACTTGAGAGAAAAGCTGAAATGGTTTCTGATATACAAGATGGCTTCTAGCTAAATATGAAAATGGTTTCTACAGCTTCTACAACCCCCAACACCTCACCACGGGGCTGAAGCATAGAAAATATTCCCACCCTACGGGTGTGGGTGTGCCCTTCTCATCTCTGACTGAAAAAAGCCAAGTTGATACATTCCAGGGGTAATGGAACCTATAACCAAATTGGAATAGATAACCCATCCAAATTGCCAAACTTGTGCATATCCTACGAGTGGAGGGGGAAAAATGCCTCTATTTGTCTTTCGTGTTCGGATTTCCTGGCTGAATTTTTAATTTTGACTTTTTCTGCTTAAAACCAGGAATAAGGGACTTTTCGGTAAAGGCTTTATTTTCCAAAAGATCCCCGTCTAGACTGGCGCTTTTTTCCCAGCAAAGCCAAGAGCCGAGCCGGAAAAAAGCGGCAGCCATGTTCATGCAAATGGAGCGGGGAAAATTTAAATCCCCGCTGCCTTTGCAATTCTGACTTGGCTCTTCTGCATCCCTTTTCCAGAAGATTGGTGCAGTGTAGACACAGCCTTACAGTGACCATAATAGAATAACATTTAACGTTCCTGTGGTGGGAAGAGCACCTCAGCAGTCCAACACACTCGCATTTAATTTAAAAAAAAGGGAATTACACAAAAAGGAGGAGGTTAGTTCATCAGAAATTAAAAGGTACAGTGACTAGAGTAAAATCCCTGCAAGCTGCATGGAAACTTTTCAAAGACACCAGAATGGAGGCCCAACATAAATGCATCCTATTTTTTTAAAATTTGGGGTAAGAGACCTAAAAAAGAGACATGGTGGCTTAACAACCACGTAAAAGAAGCAGTGAGAGATAAAAAGGCATCTTTTAAAAAGTGGAAGTCCAATCCTAGTGAGGTAAATAGAAAGGAACATGAACACTGCCAACTTGACTGTAAAAATGTAATAAGAAAAGGCAAAAAAAGAGAGAGGAACAGCTAGCCAAAAATTTAAAAAGTAAAAGTACATTAGAAGCAGGACGCCTGCTAAAAAAACCAGTGGGGCCATCGAGATACAAAAGGAGCTATGGAGGACGATAAAGCCATTGCGGAGAGACTAAATGATTTCTTTGCTTCAGTCTTCAGGCCTGAGGACGTTCGGGAGATTCCCAAACCTGCACCGTCCTTTGTGAGTGATGAATCTGAGGAAGTGTCCCGGATTGAAGTGTCATTAGAGGTGGTTTTGGAACAAATAGAACAACTTAACAGTAACAGGTTCTCAGCCCTCCCTCCCTCCCTCAGGGCTGTATTTCATTCAAAGAAAAATACAGTGTTTGGTTCCTTCAACTCAAAACAGGTGTGTTTATTGAGCCTGCAGGGAAGGGGGGGAAGGGATAGTGGAGCAAGGGGCAGGCCCCTAGCAGGGAGGCCCTGGGGAAAGTTACTGGGATCCTTAAGAGAAACTCTCCCTCTGGGCCTCCTGGATGGGCACCCTCAACTCATAGGTCCGGCCGATGTCCACAGCTACTCCAAGACCCTCCCTTTGCAGCCAGTATCCGCCTCCCTCCCCCTTCCTCTCCACAACATCGTGGAGGCACCCGAAGGTGCGCTCCACCTGGATTTGGACATTGAATGGGGTCCAGATAGCCCGCGTATGGGGAGAGGGTAGGCCCCGTCCCCCATGATGCACAGCGGCATCTGCCTATTCCCAACCCCAAAGTCACACCGGGGGAAGAACGTGCGAGCGTCCAGCTTCTGGAAGATGTTGGAGTTTCCAAATACACAGGTGTCATGCGCCCCACCCGACCACCTGACAATTGTGGAAGCCATCAGTTCGGAGGATATTGGGGATTCAGCTACACGTCCAATTAGAAAAGAAGAAGAAAAGACCCAACAACTTGGGAGTGAACATTAAGCAAGCGAGCGCCCTCACTACTAGATTTGTGTCTGCTTCTGAACAGTAGTATCACATCATTACCTTTTGTGGGAAAGAGGCAGCCGGGGAGAGAAAAAGGGACCTTTATTGAGGAAACGGTGGTAATCTTTTTCCCCAATAAAGAGGAGATTTTGATTGGCAGCGCTAGAGCTGTTCACCAAAGCTGAAGAGCCCATACCTAACCCATAGGAACGCCAAATCTCATGAACATGCAAATACACAGGAAATCTCTTTGCTAAAATCAAAGGGCCTTTGATGATTCAGGCTTCGTGACAGTTGTATAAGATTTCAGTGCCATCTAGCACGGCTGGTCTTGCATTGAAGTGTGAATCAGGGCGAGTAACATCGGCACAAAGCAGGCTGACGTCTTCCGAAGCTTTGAGCAGGCAGGGTGCTGAGCACCAGAACTGCAGCTAGACAGAAGGGTTCAAGTCAAATCATGAAACAGATGAAGCATTTTAACTTCCTCTTGTTTAGTTTAATCAAACTTCATTTTAAATAAGTAAAATATGGTGTCCAACACAAAAGATTTCAATGTTTCCTTTATTTAGGGCAAGGATAGGGAACTCTTTTTTTGGGCCAGGGGTCACTGAGCCACAGAAAAATCAGTCGGGGGCCACACAAGTGAGAAGCACAAAACTACTCCAAAAACCCCAGCGCTCACTGATGTGACCCTGACTGAGACACCTCAGCCCTCTGGTGCCCCAGCCTTAAGAGGGGAGGAGGGAGAACTGATGTTCAGGGCTACCCATAGACCAGACTTTTCCAGGGTTCCAGAGTTAGTGGATTTTTATGGACCCCCCCTTAGGCTTTGCGGTAGGGACATCAGCGAGGGGCACAGTGCATAAGACGGGGCTGCAAGCAAGTAGGACAGGGCTGGAGTGTAGGATCTGGGAGGAGGAACAAGGGTGGGTGCAGTGCCTGGCCATGAGAAGGGGGTGCTGGGCCTCAGGGGGGAGAGAAAGGATTGGGGGGGGGAGGGATCTGTGCATTAGGGGGAGGCCTTACCTGACTTGGTTCCTCCTTGCAGCAACAGCTGCAACCACGCTGTACCAGCCAACGTGGAGAGAGGGCCTGTTGCCCCAGCAGCCACACAGTCAGGTGCAGGTCCCGTCCAGCACTGACACCTCTGGTGCCTGCTGAGGAGCATCAGCCCCCAGCCCTGCTTCCTCCCACCGCAGCCTAACCTGCTGCAGGGAGGAAGGAGCCCTCTCCAGCTGCTGCACAGGGGAGAGGGCTGAGCTTCTTTCCCCCAGGCTGCTGAAAATTGGCTCACCTGCTTTAGATCGCCCATCCCTGCGCGAGGGGCTGGGGCCTGCAACTGCCTCACAAGCTGGCCAAAGGGCTTGGGCTAGCTAGATGGGGCCCCTCTGCGAGGCTTTTGCCCATCCCTGGACTATGGTAATCAGCAGCTTGGTTTCTGGGTACATAGTGGTCAGCCGAAGAAGAGGGTTGTACCCAGGCAAGTTCGTGCTAGTGTTTATATATTTGAGAGTCTCTAGGGTGCCACAGGACCAGTGTGGTTGAAGTTTATTTAGTTACAGACTAACATGGCTACCGCTCTCAGCCCTTGTTTTCTGTGGCACTGAAAGGGGGCCCCTGGGTAATGAAGAAGGTCGCTTTGTAACCCAGGCCTGTCTGACTTAGAAAGCCATTGGCGTACTATTAATGCTGCATGATTGACATCAGTGTTTGTACCAGAGCAGCTGGTTGTCAAACCCTGGGGGGGCTTACCCTTTCCCAGAAAAAATGTCCTGTTCCTGATCGGTTCAGGACAGCACGGGATGGATCCTAATTAGTCACTGAACCTGCAGGGATTGTGGGTTAACGTCCTAATGCCATACAGTAGCCCTGGCTGTGATCTCAGACCAAAGTCAGCAATATAAAGAACTAGAATTAGCAGTGCCACCTACTGCTGGAGTAGGCCTTCCAATAGCAGCTCTGTAAACTAGCACCAAGGACACGTGTGGCACGCTGTTTTCTTAG